>NC_047659.1:145180378-146380378 GCF_011762505.2 Arvicanthis niloticus
AGTGATGGTTCTCAGAACCTCAAGGCCAACGTCAATAGTCCTAAACAAAGCATCGCCATCCCCCTGATGGACTATCCACCTTTCCACCCGTGTGGGGTGCAGGTCCCAGATACCAGACATTCTTTTGGGTTGTCTCATGGCTTTTGACTTCATGTCTCCGTATCTTTACTTTAGGACTCCATTGGCCTGAAATGTATCTTTCATTTCACCAATCTTCTGTGTATTTTCCACACCTTACAAGTGTACACAACTCATCCTTAGGTCCCCTCTCTAACCTATAGATATAACTCCAGATCTCCCTGCTGTGGTCAAGCTCAGAACTGTTCCCATTCACACAGAGCGTCTCTGGGACCCCATGCTTGCTCATTAGTCAGAAAGTCAGCAAGTACATGTTGACTGTCCCTACATACTGGGCTCCAAAGACACAATGTGAATAGAATATAACAAACCCTGACCATGCCAAGTCTTCCTTGCTGTTGGTGGGAGCAGAAAAGGAGCAGATACACCGACTGCGTAGAGGAGCTGGTACTCAGAATGAGAATCCTGGATGGGCAGGTCATGTGGTTGTATACACTGAGTGCCTTCAGCTCAGCCTGCTGTTTGCACAGCTCAGCAAGGACCTCATCCTATGAGTCCTCAAGGAGGCTGGTCCTCAGACTCCAGGGGTCCCTGGGCAATCAGCAATTCATTGATAAGGCTCTCCAGGAGGACTTGGCATGTGGCACACTGAAGGGCTTGTTCCGATTTCGAGGAGAGGTACTCTCTCCATCAGCCCCTGATTCTTTCCCAGACATATCAGGAATAGGAGAGTCCTCCATACGGGAAATAATATTTTCTTTCACCAGAGCCTGCAGCAGGTTGGCTGCCTCAGACCACCAAAGGGTCATCCATCTTCTGGCTGCCCATGCTGGACCTCAGACTTCCTCAGCAGGATAGCCACATCTTTTGTTTCCATCTCAGTCAGCGGTCCCATGAGGCCTTTCTTCTTGTCAGCCACAGCTGTTGATGCTTCTGCTCCTCTAGCAGATCCACCTGGGCCCAGCAGTGGGAGTAGTATATCCCCAGTGGCGGAATCTTACTATGTTAGGCTTAATCTTCAAGGGCCCTATGAGCTCCACTAGTGTTCGTACCTCCTCACTGGTGATGCCAGCACAACAGAGCTCCACAGAGACCCAGAGCATGTTGGGGAGCATCATTCATGGGGACCCGAGGCATCTCAATCGGGTCATCAGTGAATTCATATTCTTGGATCTTGGGCTGAATGTTTTTGGATTTGGGTCCTCCTGGGCCAGGCTCTGGGCCATTACCTGTTTTCCTTTCCAGTTTTGGGCTTCCCATATCTGGGGGGAGTTCCAACCTCACCATCTTGACACAATTTCAGGAATCTTTGGTCACCTTTCCTATCCTGCCAGTCAGTAAGGATCTGGCTTTCGGCTTTCAGTACATGCAGCCGCTTGCTTGCAGAGGACAATAGAGTCTCAAGCTCCTGCTTAGGGTGTCCAGTTCCTGAATTCCAGTACATCCCACCTCGGAGCTGGCCAGCCCTGCCGTGTGCCGGGGTCAGACCTTCAGGTGGTCTACAGACTTGAAGTCATGAAAGTGCAGTGAGCAGTCCTTGAGCCCATGTATGGCCCAGGAGATGGAACTGTCCCTGTAATGTTCTGAAGTTTAAGAGGAGATGCTTGTCAAGTGTCCAGTTCACTGCTTGGCACAGAGTGGGCATGGAATGCATTATATTACTAATAACAACACAGAATTCCAGACTGGTGCATAATCCTCCCAAATTAAAATTTTTCTTTATTGTCTTCTGACTTGGAAGTTTCCAATGAATCGTTTTTTACTTTCCCCTTGCTTCATATCAGGTTTTCCTTTGAATTCTTTTGAGACTTTCTATTTGGCTCTATTTTTTTTTCATAATTTGTATGTACATATTGAAGAATAAAAAAATCATAAAAATCATTTTTATAGAATATATACATATATAGATGCTTTTTAAGTTCTTTTAGGGACATGGAAACTTTTCTCTGGAACAAGCCAGGCCAGTTTCAGGAACTGGCTGTAAAGAATGAAAGTCATTCGGGTGGTAAAAACACAATGACAGGGCTGTGGCTCTACGGCTGGAGCTAGTGAGAAATAGTTAATAGATAGTTGACAGGGTAGGGCAGTGACATGGTAAAACCACATTTTTGAGAAGAATGAGTGTACTGAGTAATTTCCATGGCTATTAACCTTTTAGGGTGGGTTTCTCTGGAATGTTTTGCTATTCTTGTTATGTATCCTTGGCAACCCCTCACCCCCCCCACTCCCCTGGTTTGTGGTTTTTCTCTTTAAAAGACCCCTTAACCCGTCACTAGGGGCCAAACCTTGCTCTTGAGAGAGAGCTTGTGGTTTGACTGCCAGCCAACTTCCCTAATAAAGCCTCTGCCGATTGCATCCAGGTACGGTGTCTTGCGAGAGTTCTTGGGTGGCCACGATTTCCCGAGACTTGAGTGAGGGTCTCCCTAATTTGGGGGTCTTCAGTATGTCATAGTTTTGGTCATGATTGAGGGTCTCTAGGCTTCATGGGTGTGTGGATTGTGTCTTTAACTATTTTTACAAAGTTCTAAGTCCTAACCTTTTAGGTATTTCTTGTGCCACCTTCTCCATTCTTGCTTCTAGCGTTCAGTTTATTTCTGTTTGAAACCTGGTCTTTCTGCACATCTCTGTAGTTTGCTGTGTTCTGAGTTTGTATTTTTTAATTTAAACTTAGACGATTCCTTTGACCTAGTTTCACATTTCACTCATGCTCCCCGTGTACAGGAGCCCACCAGGAAGTCCAAGTGAGGAGTCTCTGTCACTCTAATGTGTAACACCCCCTCTGAAATTCCCTACATGCTGTACATGTTCTGAACACAGCAATCATGCCTATGTTAAATCTCCACCATGCTATTATGTTAGCTATGTTTTTCGTTGCTGTGACCATGCAGTCCAGTTTACCAAGGGACTGCCTGCTGTAGATGCTTCCAGCATGAGTCATTCCTGAGCCCAGGTCAGTCAGGTAGTGCTCTGGGTACCGTGTAAGCTTGAGGTCACAACAGCACAGTGTCTACCCATGGCTGTCATGGGCAGGACAGCAAGGACTGACGCAAACAGCTTCATATCTGCTTGTAGGCACCCTCTTCTCAGGCTTTGCCATAGGTTCCCTGCACTTGCATCCATCTCTCTTGGATTTGCCCTTTTGACCCTTGGGCTCTGAGCCTTTGTGGCCTGCAACCTGACTCCTCTGCAGGCTTCAGTAAGATGCTGGGCTTCTCCTGTCCATGGGCTCTTGAACAATCCTCCCAGCCTTCTACAGCCCAAAGGAAAGCTGCAGGGTTATACATAAGTCAAGATATATTCCTGGCTTGTAACCAGAGCCCGGGAAGGACATAAGCAATCCTTAGGTGTGAGATGTCTCCAAAGCCATTCATTGCTCATGTATGCACTGGGCCCAGGCAGATGTGAGTCCCACCCCTCCCCTCACTCAGCAGGATGCTATTACCCTAATCTCTTTACTCTGGGATGGCAAATACTTTCCCTTTTGCAAGTCATGGGGCCTGGTTCACCTTGCTCTCTTTTCAAGTGTCATTTGTGTGGAGAGGAGTTTGTTCCTCAAATAGCATCTCCGTGACCCAGTACACAGTCCTAGGTGGATTCCTCCCACTGATACACACCCACCCGTGCTCCTGGAACTCTAGCATGAGTATGTGCTGTGACAGTCACCTCTGGGAAGTGGGAGGTGCAGGTACATGGAAGGACAGAATTAGTCCACTTCCCTGCCCCGCCTCCAGTACCCAGCCCTTCTTAGACATGAGATGCATCAAGAAATCCTTTAAAACATTCACAGACTGCTTTAAATCAGTTCTCCAAAGCAGCCCACAGGAGCTGCTCACCCTCACAGAAGCAGAAGCAGTTCATCCACGAGGCTCAGGCTGTTAGACGGTGTTAGACGTCCGCACGCAGCAGCTTAGAACAGACCACTCCAGACCAAACGGTTGGGGGGTGGGGGGGAGGTTTATTCAGGAGATAGGGCAAAGGTGGGGGGAAGAAGGTGGAAGAAGAAAGAGGAAGAAGAGAAGTAGAGGCTAGCCATGACCACGTGGAGAGAGGGGGAAGAGAAGGGAAAGGAGAGGGGGAGTGGGAGGGCACAGAGAGGAGCTCCAGGCAAGAGAGCAAGAGATTAGGAGAATAATAAAGAGAGGAGGGGGCAAGCAGCCCCTTTTATAGTGGGCCAGGCCTACCTGGCTGCTGCCAGGTAACTGTAGAGGTGGAGTTTAGACAGAATACTAACACAGGCTATACAGCAAGGGATATCTGGCTTTCCACTTTTATAAACCCACATTGACTGTGTCTACAGTGGCTTAGGGATCTCTCCCAGGTTCACCTCAGCTCTAGTGTCCAGTTGAAGCCAGCCATTTATCTGCTTTGGTTCAATATGGCTGTGAAGTCATGACCACTCCACTGTGTAATACAACATGATGGCAGTCCCCGACAACATAGGAAAGGCTGGCCATGGCATATGTGATCCACTGTAACTGAGTTCAGGGAAACATGAAGCCATGTCTGTCTAGGCTGCATCCTGCAGATCCCACTGACTGGGATTAACACCTGACTTCCTTCTCTTTGACCCGGCTGGCCCATAAGTGACTTTCAACCCCGTTCCAAACCTGCTATGGAAAGTTGCTAGAAACCATTCGGCTGCAGCAGTGGTTGATGTTGGTTGTCAACTTGAATGGAGCTGGGGTTCATTAAGACAGTGGTTCTCAACCTGTGGGTTGCAACCCCTTTGGGGGTCAAATGAGCTTTTCACGGGGGTCTCCTAAGGCCTTCTGTATACCAGACATTTGCATTATGATTCACAACAGTAGCAAAATTAGTTATGAAGTAGCAACGAGAATAATTTTATGGCCAGGTTTCACCACAACATGAGGAACTGTGTTAAAGGGTTGAAGCATTAGGAAGGTTCAGAGCTGCTGCACCAAGAGATGCACCTTTGGGTGCATCTGTGAGATTTATACAGATCAATACAAAGAAGTCTGAGGGCCGTTTTGCCTACCTGTCTTTGCTTCCTGCTGGTGAGTGCATCTGCTCTACTGCTGCTCCCATAAGAGCCACACTTTACTGACATCAAAGAGTTCATACAGTTCCAAATGTCGACTGAAAACCATCAGCTCTCCAAGAATCTTCTAGGTCTTCAGGGCCAGACTGGAACTGGCGAGGCACCCAGCTGCATTGCTTAGACAGCCACTGGGTCCTCAGCCTCTGCAGTGCACAGACAGCCATTGCAGGACTCCCCAGACTATCTTATAAATCCCCTCTGTAGCTCATTCCTTCAGGTCTCCTCCTGCTGAGAATCCATGTCTGCAGCACAAGCCATCCGACATAGAACACAGCGTTTCTGTGGGAACACAGCTGTGGGCATCTGGATTTGTGCCAGTTGCCATGTAACATGCCACTGTTCACTTGGGTTCACTCTTGGACTCTGCTGACAGTCGTGTACTGAGCTACTCTATTCTGACCCGGCTGCAGGGAACTGGTCTCAGTGTGGATCCTGTATGACCACAGCTGCCTTTTCCACATCTTCTCTGTGGTCTGGTGTTGATCTCATTCTTCATAGCACGCCAGGCGAGTCCCAAGGCCCTAACTGAAGTATACCACCACAGATTGGAACACATTCCATTATGTACCCTAGAGCACTGTCCTGGAGTCAGTGTTTACTATGCCCTCCTCTGCTCCAGGCTCTCCAGGGGATGTCTGCACCAAAAGGGGATGAAATCTTTCTGGGGGCCCTGGCTGGGAGATGTCCACCCAAGGAGTATCTCTTATTTCCACACAGAGGCCATCTGAGGGTCTCATCGGCCCAAGTACATCTGGAATTCAGCCGAACACCACTGGGCTGGGCTGTGGATCTGGGTGCAGTAACATATCAGAGCAGCCTGGACAGGAGGGACTAGGGACATAGCGTCTTCTCACTAGCAGAAGACACACAGGTTGGTGTGGGGATTGCTAGCAAGTTCATGAGCAAGGTCAGGTGGGAGGAGTGTGTATGCTCTGTGCCAGGTCGCAGACAGTGTCTTGTGATTGGATCTCACCAGAGCATCAGTATTGTTTATCGGCATCCATCTCAAGTTTATAATGGAGCCGTGTGAGCACCAGCAGGAAACATGATATGGTAGCTCCTGATATCCAAGGAAAGTCAAGGTGATTCACACAGGCTATCCCAGGCTAGCCCAGACGTTAGACAGAGCGAAAGTGTAGAACTTTCTAGGTTCTTTTTCCTGTGAAGGACCATAATATTCCATCAAGACCTTGACTATTCTTGTAAGGAAACACTAAGTACTCGAAACTAACCATGTACAGAGAAGAGCCAATAGGTGATGTCATCTGTTAACATCAGCCCAGCTTGCCCTGAGCCCAGTGCTTCAGCTCCCTCAATCCTCCTGGTCACTTCTGTTCATATCTATGACAATGATCTCCATCATGTTACACACACACACACACACACACACACACACACACACACACACACACACGGTGTGTCCTAAATGTGTCTGCTTTTCCAGTTGGTCATGGCATTTGCCTTGATCTCTTAAAGACCCTGTGCTTGGAGGTGCTGGATCCACACACAGCACAAGGCCATCCATCCCTCAGATGACAGGCGTTGGAGGAATTCAGAGCCAAAGCTGCTAAGTTATAGGCTGGAAAAAAAACCTATAGAACATCCCTCCACTCTGACTGGAAGCTGGAGGGGCTTCTCATCCCCCTACTTCCAGAAGTAAGGGGCTGGTAGAGAACTCAGATTCCCTTTGCTGTCTCTGAGCCCCTCCATGCATGCTTGCAGAAGGAGGCTGGATGTCTGGGTATACAGAACAGCTTTTCTGTGACTAGAGTCCTGAGAAATCAATTTCTGTACCACTCATAGTCTCTCTGAGGTTTATTTCGTTCCTTTACTTGACCAGTCTTCGGAGACACTTCTCCTGCTCCCAAAGGAGAAGCAAACCTCAGGTGGCTTTTGAGCTCTGCTAGAAAGGCAGGTTGATGGCCATGGCCGGTTATGCAGGATGCAAAAGCAGTCAACCCAGGAAGGATGCAGCCAAGCCTGGAGCTGCTGCTCCGTCTTCTCTTAAATGAGACCTGAGGGATTACAAGCATTCTACAGGCTCAACTTCTCCAAACAGATCAGAAATGCCCCCTTTATCTTCCTATCCTAAATTGAAAGTGGGGTTTGCAAAGCTGAAGAAGAAAGAAAACCTCAAATAGATGTAACTTAATGGGACACATTCACCCTACTTTTTAGTTAATTTTTATTAACAATAATAATTATGTTTGATGTGTGTGCATACACAGGCAACAGCATCTAGGTGGGGGACACAGGACAACTTTGGGGACAACTCTCCTTCCTTCCACCGTGGTGAGATGGTCTAATTTCTTCCCTGTTGTATACACTGAGATAGCTGACCTGTGAGCTTCTGGGCTCATCTCATGGTAGGAGTACAGGAAATATAGGTGGTTCTCTGTGTGGATTCTAGGGATCAAACTAAGATTCTCAGGTTTATGTGGCAAGTGCTTTAATACACGGAACCATCTGGGCACATATTTATTACCAAGTACCTTTATAGCACTGGAATTTTCCATAACAATTCTCATTTCATTTTATCTCCTTGCTCCATGTATGTGAATTCAGATTAGAATATATTCCCTGGTATAGATGGCTACTGATCTGATCGCTGTTACTTTCAGGGTTTGAACGTGAAAACTCACCTCTTGTCCTCAGGACGTGCCTGATGAGAAGGTGTATATGTCCACAAGCTGATTTGTCCACAGGCTGGGATTTGGAGTGAAGAAGGAGTCAGGAAGCAGAGCAGAGCCCTCCATGGCTTGTTCCCGAGGCTGTTTGTGCCCTGGGAGCGCATGTCTCATGGATGGAGAGAGTTCCGCTCTCTGTGACATTCTGCGGAGACAGGAGCTGGGTCTGTCCTTATGCTCTGATTCCTCTGTCCCCAGCCTCTTAGCAATTCACTATATTTTGTTTCTGATGGCTGTGTGAGGTGGGAACACATTCCAAATATTGCCACAGCAAGACAAATTTATGTCCTGGAGGGTGATGAGAGAATGAACTCTGATTAGGTCCCGAGGCTTTTGTTTTGTGTCCTAGCAGATCCTTCTCCTGAGTTACTGATTTTTACTGAGTTCTGTGTCACGCTTCCAGGACATGTCCTCACACTTGAGCTCCCACACTGTCTCGTCACAATCACCACACTCCCTTCCCCGCTGTCCAAGCCCATTACGGCTCCCAGATCCTCTGGGAGGCAGCTTCGTCTAGGCCGTTCTTCCTGAAGTCCGCCTGCCCCTCCTTCAGCTCAGTGCAGCACATAAATTAGCCTCAGAAGCCCATGCAGTGCAAAACCCTGATGATGCCCTCCTTGCTGATAGATAGCATCAACAAAAGTAGCTCAGACCCTCAGACCTCAGCTTCTCTGGTTTAAAAAGACATCATTCAGAGTTGGTGATTTTCCCCCTGGCAGCTCAGACATTTCCTGCCTGAGTGTCTGGTGACTGCAGAAGACACTCAATAGAGCCCACATCCCTGCATGACAAAGACAACACGTAAATAACTGTAACCTGGCTCCCCTGCCTTACTTGGGCTGAGCCAGTGCTCTGTACAAGCTTTGCTTCAGCCCATTGACGTGGGTTTTGCTGCTGATCAATCTGAAGAAGGGCCAACTGGAGCTTTGCCAGAGCTGTGAAGGACACACAGGACTATCAAGGGCAAGCTGTACTCTCTTAGTAACATATGGATCTCATGCCCATAACCTTCAAAGATCTCCAATGTGTTTGAAAACAAGACACACGCACACTGCCCCTTAGGGAGATATTAGTGTCTGGTGTGTCCCATGATTGTGTTCCTTTAACTCCTGGTTCCTTAAAAAACAAATCCAGGAAATATTTAAGACATGTAGGCAACACCAAGGTAGACTCCAGGACCTCTTGTGGTTGTAACATGCTCTCTGTGTTAGGAATGTTCAGGAAGGAGGGCTTCATTCACAGTTGGCCAAAGCATGTCACCATGGGAATGTTGTGTGTTCATGGCAGAGCTCAGTTAGGTTATACTCTGAGAAACACAGATAGCCCAAAGAATATACACTAATCTCCATTATTCATGGAGCTTCCTGCTCTCAAGTCCCTGGGAATATTGGATTTGTGAATATGAAGTAATTGCTAACAAGGGACCATATATAGATAGAATACATATATATACATATATATGATTTTAAATATGTATATAAATACAAAATATATACAACACATGCATAAATATATCTGTATGTAATATTTGTATTGCATGTATTAAATGTATCTGTATGTGTGCAATATACACATTATGGCTAATGTGTTATGTAGATATATAATTATCCCTAAAAATAAACAAATTTTGAAGATTTTATTTTTTTTACAGAAGGTAAAATGTAGTTTTAAAATTTGTTCCTTATCCATGGCTTCCTGGAGCCCGTGTTGGGACTTGTGGTCCCCCTGCCTCCTGTGCTTGCAGCTCATTGCTCTGTTCTTCAAAGCCCCTCCCAGATCCACCTTCTGGTCATCTCTGTGAGCCAGGGCTCCATGGGTGGAGCCTCTGCAGCAACATTCATCCCTCAGTGTCTTCATCGGCATGTGCACGCCTGGGGATGCATTGGAAATACTCCATGTATTGATTGCTGACACATTTTGGCAAACCGGCGAACAATCATCGCAGAAACAGTGGATAGTGAAGACAGATCGCAGCTCAGTCCTACATCTGCAGGGAGCTTCATTACTGTGCAGAATACTATTCATTCACCAAGCCCAAACTTAATTCACTCCAGTGTGGAGAGAACAATTACTAAGTGGAAAGGCCAGCGAGTTTGTTTCAGTGAGAAGCATTTTAATTTGTTCTGTGATCCCCCAAAACTCATAATCTTTCAGGTGACGCATACGGAACAAACACCAAGTTGAAGAAAGCGGTCGAGAGCTCACATTTCATTTCACAACAGCTACCGCGGTTACAGATACATAGTTCGGTGAAAATAAAAACTCAAGCAGCTGAAGAATATCCAAAGGGAAAGAACCACAATCCTTGTCTCTCTGTGAAGACTTTTAAGCTATTTATTGACTCTCCTTTCTGTCCTTTGGTTGCTGAGTGCAGCAGTTTCTGACTGCTGACCAGGGAAGCTGGTGACATCCTACCCAGAGGCAGACTCACCTGCCCACCCACTGTGAGAGCCCCAAGTCGTCCACATCTTCCCAAAGATGGCTTTACACACTGTTTTCTGAAACTATGGAGGGAGTTAAGAAAAAGGTGCCTCCACTTCCCTGGGAGAACATAGGAGTCTGTAAGGAACCTGGCTCTGTGATTTTTCTCCCTTGAATGTCTCTACTAAGAAGGGAGAGATGGGTAGATCATTTGGGGTTACTGTAGGGTTGTGGAGAAAGTCACAGGAATCAGCCCCTGATTGCTCTCACACAGATGGAGAAGGAAGCAATGCTTAGCCCTGCTCTTCCATGTGTGGGTGGGAAGCAGCAGATATAGCAGGACATGAAGCTGGTCTATCAACCTCAAGGCCAGCCCATAAGCAACCCACCTCCTGGAACTAGCTATTTCTTGTTAGGTTCCAAACCCCCAAACAACTGGAGACTTGGTGTTCACACACAAGACCATGCAGGGGATATGTCCTATTTACATGTAAGAGTCCACTAACAACAGCAGTGGGACCCCCCCCCCCCATTAAACCCAACAGCGAGGTCCAGGCACCAGTGTCCTTTAAAACACTCCAGCAATTATAACCCATCTCAGAGCTCAGAAACACTGGCCAACACTGGTGTCCAGAGGAAGTGAGTTCTGAGTATTAGCACAACAGAACCTAGAGTCGCCTGGGAGTCAGGCTTCTGGACATGCGTGTGGCAGACTGTATTAATGAAGTAACTGTGGGGTTTTTTCTACTCGTGCCTAATTTCTAACTAGTAGCTCAGAGGCTTATTAATTATTATAATGCTTATAGCCTTAAGCTTAGGTTTCTTCCCCAACTGGCTAGTAACTTACAGAACCCATTTCATCTATTCTGTCTGCCACATGGCTGGCAAGCTACCTCTCCTAGTTTCATATGCCCAACTTACTCAGAGTCTGGGTGGTGAAACTTCCTGCCTGACTCTATCCCAGAGTCCCAGTCTGTCTACCGGAATTCTCATCCTCTACGCCCTGCCTTTTGCTAATGGGCCGTCAGCTTTTTATTGACAAGTGATGCTTCCCCATAGTTCACAAGAGATTCTTTCTACAGACTTTGACTTCATTAATCAATGCGGGGACATCTGTCCATCATTTGTGAGCAGGACCATTTTCTATGTCCTGTATCAGAAGGAGGAAGCTAGCTTAACCCTGGCATGTGTTCACTGGTCTCATCTGGGTGTGGACACCATGTGGCTAGTTGCTTCAAGCTCCTGGAACTGCTGCCTGTCTTCCTCACCGTGATGGGCATGCCTTGAACTGTGAGTTAAAATAAACATTTTCTCCCTTTCTGCCTTTGTCTGGGTATTTGATTACAGCACAAGCTAAAACAAGCAGTACCCTAGTACCCTAAAAGAGAGGACCACCTTCCCCAACCTTCAAGCAGACTATTAGGTTTAGGTATGAAATGCCCGAGGGCCCGTGTGTTTGGATACTTGGTCCCTAGCTGACCACACTATTCTGGGAAGTTATGGATCATGTAAAAAGTGAGAGATAGTTAGAAAAAAGTGGGTGGATCACTGAGGGGCAGGCCTTGGTGTGTATGACCTGGCTCTACTTCCTGCTCATCCCTGCTTCTGCTTCTGATCTGCAGGAATGTGAGCAAGCAGCCTAACTTTCTTGCAGCCACGGCCACCCTACGCCTTCCCCACCACAAGGGACTCTAACCCCTCAAACCATAGTAAGTCCTTTCTCCCTTGAGCTGGTTCCAGGGATGAACTGGTTGACATTGAAAGCTCTGGGTGCAGGGGGTAGTTAGAATGCCCCGCATGTTGGATTGAATGCTTTGTGTTTCCAGGTACTTGAGTGGATACATGTGTGTACACACACATACGAATCTCTATCTCCAGTCCAGACTTAAATACTCAACCTCGTCTCCTTCCCAGCATAGCATGTAAGTCACATTTCTCACCAGACCCAGGTTACTCCCAAATTAAAATATTAATGGAAGATTGGCCGACCGATTCCATGAAGTGCTTTTAGAACTCTGCTCTGCTGCTTCATTCTAAAATTCATGCATATTTAATTTTCTCTTCACTGGGAATGCATTTATAAAAATAATAATAATAAGCAATTTCCTCAGAGGATAGAAGAAGTAAGACAGATGGGTAGGGAGACATCAAAGCTGTCAGTTGTGAGGAGGTAACCTCGTGTCTTCATCACTGCTAGGCGCTGTCAGGGTACCTCATACCGGCACCCAGCTGCACAGGGAGTGTCCTCACCACGGGACAACTTCCCATCACCTGTGGCTGACTGCAGAGTACTGTTCCTGTGCAGGTCTGCAGATAGATGTTGAGCTCACTGTCACCTGGAGGTGCCCGGCTTACTCACCAAACCAGAACTGGAGGGAGCCTGACTATTATTCTTTTTCTCTGGCTGGAGTGGATGCCATCACCAAGCCATTGATGTATCCAGGTGGTGGGAGAGTCATCCTGTCTTGTCAGTGGGCAGGCACACCCATGTCTCTGGGTGAGTACCGAGTTGATCAGAGACCAACCCACAACAAAGGTCATTTTAACTTTGATTCATGTGGTTCTTGGCCACTGAGTCACATTGTGCCCGTGTCATTGTGATGAGGAAGGTTCTGCCTTCCTCACAGCCTGATGTGTAGTGTGTTAACTTTTACCAGAGCTGGGGCAGGGGTATTGCTTTGGTCTCTCTGCTGCTCCTTACCCAGCCACTGTAGCTGGTGCTGTTCCTTTTATGCACACATCTCAGGGCCTCCGAAGATCTCCTCCCCATCACCTCCCTCTCCTCTCTTCTCTTCTCTTCTCTTCTCTTCTCTTCTCTTCTCTTCTCTTCTCTTCTCTTCTCTTCTCTCTCTTCTCTTCTCTTCTCTCTCTTCTCTTCTCTCTCTTCTCTTCTCCTCCTCCTCCTCCCCTCCCCCTCCCCCTCCCCCTCCCCCTCCTTCTCCTCCTCCTCTTCTTCTTCTTCTTCTTCTTCTTCTTCTTCTTCTTCTTCTTCTTCTTCTTCTTCTTCTTCTTCTTCCTCCTCCTTCTCCTCCTCCTTCTTCCTCTTCCTCCTCCTTCTCCTCCTCCTCCTCCTCCTTCTCTCTCTCACTCTCTCTCTCTCTCTATCTATCTATCTCTCTATCACTGTCTCTCTATCTCTCTCTCTCTCTCTCTCGTTTTTTCTATCCCACTTCCTAGAAGTTGCTTCCTAGAGTCTGATGCTCTGCACCCTGGAGGATACTTGGGTAATTCAAGCTTTCATAAGAGCAGCTGAGGCCTTATTCTCAGGAATTTCTGTACAGAGCTATAGGCCACTCTCTGGGCACCCTGAAAGGTGGGGTAACAGGAGGAAGAATGGCTAAGAAGCAACACAGTTGGGGTATGGATCAGCATTAAGAACTCACAGTTGCAGGCTTAGGAAACACACACTAAGAATTTGCCCCAGACATGGTACACTGTGTGCCAGCTCTGGAATTCGGAATCTGGTCACAGATAGCATGTTCCCTGCCGCCCTATCTTAGGCTTCCCCCTTGTATCTCACAACCTTTGTTCTGAGGTCTAAGACAGTCATGGCCCCAACTGGTGACTAATTGTTGAGTTAGAAAAGAAGCCAGTGTGGTGGGGAGAGCAGTGATCTGGAATTGTTCTTGCTGGGCAGATGGAAGAATCCCCAGACATCCCAGGGAGAATCCTGAAACCGTTGTTACAGGATTCATAACTGAACACCAAGCAGGAGTGTTGGATTTTCTAGGATGGGACATTTGCTCTGGACCATCACAGTAGGAAAGTATTCATGGCTAGTGGGGTAGAAACTCTCAAGAGTGATCAGTGGGACATGTTCCCTAGCTCACTCAAGCTGGCTGCAAATTTATGACCTTCCTGTCAGAGCCCTCCAAGTGCTGGGACTGCAGATGTGTGTGGCTGTACCTGGCTTCTTGAAGAAACCTTTCAACAGTGAGTCTTCTGTAAAATGGAAATGACTGTGAGAAGGAGGAAGTGCAGGGGCCAGATCAGTAGCATGCTGCCTCACAAGCAGACGTGTGCATCCAGAGTCTGGCAAACATGTCTTATCACCAGTATGCCAGACTTCCTCGACCAGCCACCTGTGCCCCTTAAGGTGACCATTGCCCATGCCTGCCATGTTACTGATCAGCATTGTGTAAACTTTTACAGACTCCCGAGATGTTCACTTCAGACATCTAACTCCCTTGGTGTTTGCAGCACTTGTCCATGCCTGTTAAACTCTCTTGCGTTTGTGAAAATCCGGTGCTGATTGATTGCACCGTTGCTGGCTTGGCCTCAGAAAAACAGTAAATAAAGCTAGTATGCGCTTTCTTGTACATGTATTTTGGAATTCTATGTGTATGTGTTTATCTTGAGTGTATATGCAGGAGATGAATTATTGACAGATACAACCAAACATTGGGGTGATTTATATCCTCACCATGCACGAGTTTTAAGTGTCCCCTGCCTTTCTAGAAACTCTTTGAAACTTCAGTGTCTGTGACACAGAATGGTGAATTTCTGTGGCTAGAGGCCTTCCTCCTGCTGGGTACTGAGATCTACTTCCTGCTGTGTACTGACACAAAGCACATCCCATGTTTATTGTCCGAGTGAGCAGACTCATCAGGTGAATGCTGGCTCTGTGCTTACTAAATCTGTTTTTTCATAAATTGTATTGTCATTCTTTGCATCTGATCTGTATGACCACTGTCTGCATTTCTGGAGTCTTCTCCACTTTGTAGTTTCTTGTTATTTTCTCCGCGGTGTCTTTCAATAAACCGGAGCTTTCAGTCTCAAAGAAATCACATTTATCTCTTTATTTCCTCCATGGTTAGAGGGCTATATGTCAGTGTGTGTGTATGTGTTGTGTGTGTGTGTGTGTGCGTGCATGTGTCTGTGTGTGTGCATGTGTATATATGTGTCAGTGTGTGTATATGTGTGATGTGTGATGTGTGTGTGTGCATGTGTCTGTGTGTGTGCATGTGTACATATGTGTCAGTGTGTGTATATGTGTGATGTGTGTGTGTACATGTGTCTGTGTGTGTATGTGTGTGTGCATGTGTATATATGTGTCTGTGTGTGTATATGTGTGATGTGTGGGGTGTGTGTGTCTTTATGTGTGCATGTGTCTCTGTGTGTATGTGTATGTGCATGTCTGAGTTTGTGTGTGCATGTGTGTGTGTATGTGTGTGTCCTGTCCATGCATACATACATTCATGCATGAGTGTATGTGTGTGCATATGTATATGTGTGTGTGCATGTATGTGTATGTGTGTGTATGTGTGTGTATCCATGCATGCATACATTCAGGTACCTGTGTATGTCTGCATGCATATGTGCACATGTGTGTATGTGCCTCTGTGTGTATCTTACATGTGTGTTCTGTTTAAAATCTCTTGGCTACATAAAAGCTGTGAAATGTTCCTCTGCTGTGTGATGTTCTCTTTCAGACTTGTTTTTATGTTTATGTTCATATCTATGATCCAGGTGAAATTGATTTTTTTTTCTTTGCAGATGAGCAAAGTACTCAAGATGCAATTTGTTAAAGCCAAGTTTACTGAGGCACGATCCACATCCCTCGGAACTCACTGCTTGCAGGTGTGCTGCGTGCTGGATCTTGGCCAGGTCACTCACTCATGTAATGACAATAAACCAAGGCATTTTAGAATCCTTCCATCACCTCTCAGAGCAATCTCTGCCTCATGGCCCAGCCCTGCCTTCCCCAATACCCACAGAGCAGCCTGCCTTGATCTTTCCCTAGGAGGTGACATCAGCAGAGAGCAGAAGGCACAGCTTGAGTAGCTGAGAGCTACTTTCTCACAGAGCTGCCGATAGATATTTCATTGCGTAGACACGTGACACCCCTACATTCACCAACAGTACAGATTTGGTTTTATCCTGCTTGAAGGTGTTGTAAACAAAGCTGTTGTAAAAAATGATCACAAACCCATCTTTGTGTGAGCATTTGTCTAGATTTTTGTTGAGTAGATACCTAAAAGACAAATTGTTTGATTTCTTAAGTTTAACTTTATCTTGTTAAAAAAAAAAAAAAACAAAAAAACAAAAAACAAAACAAAAAAAAGAAAACCACAGCCTGCTTCTTTCAAAAGCCTCTTCACTGTCTTTCTGCAGCAGTGATTTTGCCCTTCTCCCTTTCTTGGCACCCCATGCAAATCCTCATTTGTCTCTGCCCCTGGCTGAGGTAGGCTTGCAGTGGCAACTCCATGTTATCAATCTGCATTTCTCTAATGATTCCAAACAGCATCATATGTATCTTTCTTTCATCTGCTACAATGCCTGTGTGGACATTTTGTGCAATTTCTCACTGACTGTAAGCTGTGAAGGACCTGGGTGACTGCACATCCACATGCACACATCCTGTCTGCTCTGTGTTGCTCCTATCTGTTCTGTGATCTGTCTGTAATAGAATTGTGGTGGTGAGTGCCAACTGTCGACTTGATGCCACCTAGAGTCACTTGGGAGACTGGCCTCTGGGCATGCCTGTTGGGGATCATTTTGATTTAATTAATCGAATCATAAAGACCTGCCCACTGTGGGTGGTGCCATTCCCTGGCTGTGATGCTGAACTGAGGTGGAGGAGACTAAGCAGCAGCATCCAACACTCCCTGCTTTCTGATGTAGAATGTGATGTGACCAACTGCTTCACATGGACTGTACCCTTGAGCTGTGAGCCAGAATCAAACCTTTGTCCCTTAAGGTTTTGTCTGGGTGTTCCATCACAGCAACAGGAAAGTAACTGAGACAATCTTTCAACAATTTCTGATATAGAGTAGCTTTTAACTTGGATAAAATCCAATTTTGGAAGTGTGTGTGTATGTGTGTATCTGTGTATGTATGTGTCTATGTGTGTATCTGTGTTTCTATGTATCTGTGTGTGTGTGTGTGTCTGTGTATTTGTGTGTATCTATGTGTATGTATGTCTGTGAGTCTGTGTATGTGTATCTGTGTGTGTTGTATGTGTATCTGTGTGTCTGTGTATGTTGTTTTGTGTGTCTGTATGTCTGTGAGTGTGTATCTGTGTGTGACTGTGTTGTATGTGTGTATCTTTGTGTCTGTGTGTGTTGTGTGTGTGTCTGTGTGTGTATCTGTTTGTATGTGTTGTGTGTGTCTGTGTATCTGTGTGTGTGCATATCTGTGTGACTGTCTGTTGTATGTCTATGTGTGTTGGGTCTGTGCATGTCTCTGTGTGTGTCTCTGTGTGTATCTGTTTGTATGTGGTGTATGTGTGTGTGTGGCTTATGCCTTTTTAAATCTTAAGACTTCAGACCCAACAAGATTAAAAAGTTCCCTCATGCATTTTATTACTCGAGAGTGCTTGTGTTGGGATTTTGCAGCTAAGTCTGTGATCCACATCTGGTCGATTCCCATACATTACAAGCTAGGAATCAGCTTCAGAGTCCCAGTATCGACATCTAACTGTTCAAGCAAACCACTTGCTGAAATGGTTTGCTGTCCTTTCTCTGTTGAAATACTGGTGTTTTTATTGAAAGTCAATCGATGTACAGGTAAGCTGTCCTTACACCCTCTTCTCTTGCCCACTACACTATGAATTGTTTTTACCTAAAACTTTCATGGAGATGTACTTCACATAGCACAGAAGCTGCTGCCTTAAAGTGCATTGGTGAGCAGCTTCTCAAGTAGCCACGCCTGAATTTTAGAGAAGTCTGGTCGCCCTGCTTACCTCAGTAAGTATCCATCCCAGAACTGTCATTTTCTGGATTCCCACCCAGTTGCTGTCAACCGCTAACATACTCTCTGTCTTTTTGAAACTCTTTTGGAGAATGCACAGAAATGAATTATACACCACATGGCCACTTGCATCTGGCTTCCTTTATTTAGCATGCTTTATTCGGGATTTGCCCATTGTGTGGCGAATGTCAGCCATTGTCCTCTTTCTGCCCCTTAATGCTTTCCGTTCCTCTGTGGTCAACGGCTCAGGTTTCTTGTTTTGGTTGTTAAGAACGTGTGAGCTGCTGTTTACAAGCTTTGGTGTGGAGATCACTTGTGTTCCCTGGTTGTACACTAGGGGATCATAAGGAAATGTCAGTTAAAAAGTCTCCTTGACCCTAATCTGGAGTCGTCTGGGGAGAGAGAGCCTCCACTGAAGAATTGCGTAGATTGGCCTGCGGACATGCTTGTGGGCCATTATCTTAATTATTATTTGATGTGGGAGAGCCCAGCCCCCTGTGGGCAGCACCATTCCTAGACAGGCAGTCCTGGGATGTGTAGGAAAGCTAGCTGAGCATGGGTTATGAGCAAGCCAGAGAGTCGACCAGCAAGCAGTGTTCTTCCATGGGTTCTGAGTCTGCCCTGACTTCCTTCAATGATAGGCTGAGACCCAGAGGGTAGCCTGAAATAAACCTTTCTTCTTCAGTCTGCTTCTGGGTAGAGTGCTCTATCACAGCCACAGGAGGGAATTTAGAACTGAGGATATGTGTCTGGGTATCTCACCACTCAGGGACTAGATCCTTCCTGTCTCAAACAGCAAATCAGATAACACAGAGAACAGATGGGGCGTGCAGCTTCAACGTGAGGGAACAGCCCAGAGCGCTCTTTGACAAATCACTGAATGTTCCCACTGCTGTTATTGAATCAACTACTTCATTCAGTATCCTTGGCTTTTGCTTTATGCATTTGGGGCCTGTGTTGTTTGGAGCTTACCTTTTTATAGTGGTTATGTCCCTGTGAGTTACTGTTCTTAACATTATAAGCTATTCTATCACGTGTTTATTTTTCTTAAAGTCTAGTTCATTTTCTTTTCTTTTCTTCGATATTTTATTTATTTACATTTCAATTGCTATCCTCTTTCCTGGTTTCCCCTCTGAAAACCCCCATCCCCTTCCCCATCCCCCTGCTTCTATGAGGATGCTCCCCTACCCACCCACCCACTCCCAACTCACTGCCCTAGCATTCCCCTACACTGGGGCATTGAGCCTTCACAGGACCAAGGACCTCTCCTCCCATTGATGCCAGACATGGCCATCCTCTGCTACATATGTTGCTGGAGCCATTGGTCCCTCCATGTGTATTCTTTGGTTTGTAGTTTAGTCCCTGGGAGCTCTGGGAGGTCTGGTTGATTGAGGTTGATTGATATTGTTCTTCCTATGGGGCTGCAAACCCCTTCAGCTGCTTCAGTCCTTTCTCTAACTCCTTCACTGGGGTCCCCGTGCTCAGTCCCAGGGTTGAGAATCAGCATCTGTATTTGTCAGGCTCTGGCAGAGCCTCTCAGGAGACAACTATATCAGGCTCCTGTCAGCAAGCACTTTTTGGTATTCACAATAGTGTCTGGGTTTGGTGTCTATATATGGGATGGATCCTCAGGTGGGGCAGTCTCTGGATGGCTTTTCCTTCAGTCTCTGCTCCACACTTTGTCCCTCTATTTCCTTTAGACGGGAGCAATTCTGGGTTAAAACTTTGGAAATGAGTGGGTGTCCCCATCCCCCAACCGGGGGCCTTGCCTAACCTCTGGATAAGGTCTCTATAGGTTCTCCCTCTCCTTTGTTGGGCATTTCAGCTAACCTCATCCCTGTTGGTTCCTGGGAGCCTCTTGCTTTCCTGGCATCTGGGACTTGCTGGTGGCTCCCCCCAGTTTCTCATCCCCCATTGAAACAAACCTCTGTGCAATTTCCTGACCCTCTCATTTTCTATTAATACAATCACCTCATCTTTTTTGAAGTTACTGCATGAAACCCTCAAGCCCTCTCTCGATCTATGCTTCTGTATTCGAGCCATCATGCCTTAGCATCTCTCATGTGCATCCTTTCACCAGCATGCAGACCTATGATGCCGATTTCCTCAGTCTCCTCATCATTTGCAGCTGACTGGATTTTTAACTGACCTCCCCAGAAAGCAATCACCAGTAAGGGAATGGATCCACATCTTCCACGTTGCTGCTCACTCTCAGGTGTCTCTTTCTCTTTATTCTTCTATCCCACAGTTCCCTGTCTTTTTTTTTTTTTTTTTTTTTTTTTTTTTCAAACTCTCCCTAATATCTTTTTAATCCTTGGTGTCTCTTTGACTGTTTTGCGTGTATTCTTCACAACCGACCTGCTGATTACACATGTACAGCTTGTGCTTTAGACAACCCAGTTTATACTGAGACTGACTTAATCTCAATACTCTCCAGCCATTTATTCCTGAGCCTCTCCGCTTCTGTCTGCTCCCTTGTCTGGTCACTGTCATACAAACCAAGGCTTTGTGACTTACACCATTGGTGTGGATGTTTGTAATTATTTCTTTACAACCCTGGCTTTTAAAACAGATGGGAGAAGAATTTTTAAAGTCTAATCAATATTTATTTTGAATTTCTCATTGTTTTGTAGTGTGGTTTAGCATTCCCTCCCTGTAGCCTTCCACCTCAATGGAAGGAATCTATTTAGCCTCTCCTGTAGACCGAAGATTCTTTCAGTTAAGGCCCATTTAGAACCCCCCCCCCCGTGTGTGTGTGTGTGTGTGTGTGTGTGTGTGTGTGTGTGTGTGTGTATGCACATGTGTATGAGGGTGCACAGGTATGCATGTGGCCATGTGCACATAGAGCCCAGTGATAGAAGTCAGGAGTCTTCCTCGTCATTCTGCTCCTTATTCTTTGAGACAAGCTCCCTTGCTGAACCCAAACATTCCTGATTTGACTCAATTAACTGAGCAACAAGCCCATAGGATCCTCTTGTGTCTCCCTTCCCAGTACTGGAATTGCAAGAACATGCAGCTATACAATATGTTTTATATGGGTACTGGGGCTCCAAACTCAGGACCTGGTTTTCTTTTTTTCTTTTCTTTTCTTTTCTTTTCTTTTCTTTTCTTTTCTTTCTTTTCTTTTCTTTTCTTTTCCTTTTTCTTTCTTCCTTCCTTCCTTTCTTTTTTTTTTCTTTAACATGGAAGCACTTTACTGAGTGGGCTTTCTATTCTCCAGGGATGTGTCTCTCACCTGTCATGTTGAAGGAGGTTTAGCTGGAAGGATGCTTCTTGTTAATCCTTTACTCTCAGGGCTCTGAGAGCATTAGCCAGCACCTTCCCCTCCCTGTCTGGTCCCATTGGCAGCCTTGCAGAGGAGCAATTCCCTCCTAATGTAGGAGGGAGAGATGAGTAGCCCGAACTCTCATTTTGCAGTGGTGACCACATCCTATGCCTGCAAAATCCACAGGCTGGGTGGGAATTCTGAGCCTCTGTTATTTCCTATTAAAGTAATGCTCAGCCTAAAGGAGACACCTGCCTTGCCAACCTCAAACCCAGAGAACATCACAGAGGAAGGCGAGGGAAGACAGTCAGAGCCCATAGTGAGTTACGAAACGCTGCCTTCTGGGAGTGACAGGATGGGGTTGGGGCGGGGGGGGGGGCGGGGGGGTACTGTTGTGATCAGGAATGCGGAATCTATGACCATTCAACAGAGGATTGTACAGGGGTAGGGGAAGCAGTTAGAGAGAAAGGGTCAGCAGCTTTGGGGGTATCAGAGAAAACAATGGGGTGGGGAAGTAGGATTGCATGCATGTTTGCAAGTAAGAAACTGTCAAAATTGTTAATTAAAGGGACAAAAGTTTATATAAAAACAACACATGGAGCCTCTCTCCGAAGGATACTCTGTTTTCCCTTTCCTACTATGGAGCCCATGTCTTTAGTCTGAGCCAGATGAAAATGTATCTCTTTAAACCATGGCTGCTCAAATGTAACATTGTCGCTTGCTTCCAACCTCTAATTGCTACATTTCATGGAGATCCTACCCAGCTTGCCATACTGACCTATCTAATCTGAGGCGAATCATGGTAAGTGGGATCCACCTCTCACTCTTCATGCCGTGGACCAGCATAGCGTCTGCAGAGTAGCCAGTTTCTCCTACTGGTGCTGCCAGGCTGACTTGGGGGGTCCGTCACAGGCTTCTGCTGCTACCTGTATCACAAGGGAGAACTACAGATTGCCAGGGCTAGGTGATGGACAGGCCTGACCAGGGGCAGGGCTCTATTGGTGTTGGTGAGTCAGGTCCTGGCAGAGCCGGCCTGTGTGTCTCAGTTGTCACAGGCCACCTTCCCCCCACCCCACCCCACCCCCCGGCGTTCTCCCTGTTCTCATCTTTTCTCCTTTCTCTCTTCCTTATCTTCCTCCTGGTTCTCTTTGCTTTATTCTGAATTACAATTTCAGTTTTGTGCACATGAAGATATTTTTCATTGCCGTCATAAAAACAGCAACCTCTTCACTTTCTCTATTTTTCTCCTTATCAAATGCAGGGGGTTGGGTTTGTAGATGTTGCTTTGCTTTGCTTTGCTTCGGTATCTAAACTTGCTATGTTAAGGCTGGCTTTGAGTTCCTGACCCTCCTTTCCAGGAGGTCTAGGGTTACCTTCATGGCTGGCTTTGCATTGGGTAGTCATCATCCTGTCTTATATGTAGAATGAATTGCTTCATGGCTTTCTCTCTCTCCTGTGTCCGTACCTCTGTCTCTGTCCCCTTTCGTATTCTCCTCCTGTGTCTTTTTATTCTGAGTTCTAAACTTGCTCAGCACCCTCTTCCACTTAGCAATTTCCTCTTCACTTTGGTCTAATGAGTTGATTCTATCTGATGAGTTTTTAATTTTAATTATACGCTGGGTGTGTGTGGTATGTACAGCCATTCTATTTATTTCTTTTCTGTGCAGTTATTTTGGAGCCGTCTGGCTTTATCGTCACATTTTCAAACATGTGTCGATTCAAGCACTCACAGAGCTCTCACCTCCACATCTGATCTTCCCCCTGTCCATATTGTCATGAGCAGACTTCTGCTCATGATTTCCTGGCTTGGTAGCTACCTGCAGTTGTTACCTGTGGCTCTATTTCAGGAACTATGCCTTAGAGAATTAGATGGGCTATGGGGTTAGAGAGATGGGACCTGGAGAGAGGACATGGCTTTGACCCACACCACAGCCACTGCCTCTTCGGAGTATCATTGGTACTGAGTTTGGAGCTGAGGTCAGCAGGTGAGTGAAGGTGAGCTCCTGTCGGTGGATCTGCTTGAAGGCTGCTTGTGCAGTGCCTTGTCAGAAAACAGTCTCTTCTTCTCTGGCCTCGGAGACAGCTCTGCTCTTGTAACCTGCAAAGTCACCTCCAGTATTTACTACAGTTCCTTTAGTGGACTCCCTTCACCCCCCTGTGCCTGGGCTTTGGGCTTGTTGGTTGTTTTGTTTTAATTCTTTGGGGGTGGGGGAACAACCTTAAATATGTAAAAATAAAAGACGAGAAAACTACCCTACACAACATGGGTCAAAAGAATAGTTGTTAACTAACTAGTCAAACACTGTGAACAGAACTTCCCTGAAAAAGCCACACCTGTGTTAAAGAGTCTAAAATGCTGTCTGACTGAACAGATCATCCCATTGTGGAGAGTTGGAGTGGTGCAGATCCAGAGCCAAACTATCCCGGGCTATCTTTTCTCGCCTTAAAAGCCACTCATTGCCCACGCTTTGTTGTTCAACCTAACAGCCTTCTGACTAGCAGGTAAAACCACTGGAATGTATTCCTAACAGACTGCAGGCTCCCGCCAACCAAAAGCCCAGAGCATCATCAGACAGAAACACCGTATCTACAGCCTACAGCAGAACCTTCTAAGCTTTGTTGTGCTGCCTGCCTCAAGTTCACACCAATGTACTCCTAAAAGACCTGTCTGTCTTCTGTTCCACAACCACACAGAGTAAACCACACTGCTTCCATATTGGGATGTTTTACATGAAGCAACCTGAATCCTCATTCTTGGGCCAAAGTGACTCACATTCAGCTTAGAATAAACTCTCTTCTTCCCTTTGAGTTGAGGCTGCAGTTTACATCAGCATTCTATAATCATAAGTAGAACTCAGGCCTGCTTTCTGTCTTGTTTAAACACACCCATGTCATCCTCACGTTAGGCCCTCCATGGAGCCAACATGTTTCCATCCTTTCCATGACTGAAGACTAGATACAGCTGAAGGGAAACTTAATGAAGTGGAGGATAATTGTGAGAAAGTTAAAGAGAAAAGACAGGATGGGAAGTGGAGCTAAGGATGAAGGAGATAGAAATGGATTGTGTTCTGAAAGACAGGATCCAGAGTGTCTGTGGAGGAAATCTGTTTCAGCTTCTATGGGGAATTAAAGGAGATGATTGGGAAAATAGAAGCTAATCTCACAGAAGCTGGAGACAGGGTGTCCAGGGGAAGGCACAGAGTAGGTGGAATGTAGTCAGCTGTGGTGACCAAGGAGATCCCAGAGTCTGCAGTCAACCTAGCTCTGGGGCCATTCGGCAACCATATCTCTGATTCTTGCCTCTCAGTGTGCCTCAGGCCTCTGTGTCTGCACTGCTGCCTTCTCTGTACTCCTCTCTGTTCTCACTGTTCAAATCCCCTCCCTCCTCCTATTCTCCTTTATTTCCTTCTCCCCCACCTCCCCAGGTATCTAAACAGGGCATCTCCAGCCTCAAAGTTAAATCCTTTTCCCAGTCAAGTCACCTGCAGTGACTAATTTCAACTTAAGTGGGGCAGTGAGGGTCAGACACTCACTCTCATTTCCATCCAGCAGTCAGTGGGAGGAGTCATGCTCATGAGTTAGAAGCATCCTCATGGGGAGGGAGTCTCTGTAGGTTCAAGGGATGTGAGTTGGACAGAAATGCTACCAGGAAGAACCCTAACATTGCAAGATGCCAAGTGACCATGTGAAGTCTTGGAACCCTTAATTTAGTTCCAAGACATCTCATTCTCTCTGGATGCTCCGTGGGTTGCTTCGCCCAACCACTGAGACAAAAGACATTTCCCTGAAGGGAACAATCACAGTGACAGTGGGCAGATTATAGTCTCTGTCACTGGCAAATGTTCCAGTACATCCTTTATATCCTTGTCTCAAATCCCAGAAGATGGGGTTGGGGGTGGGGTAGGAGTAGCCATTCTGGCCAAAGCTAGGTGGGAGGACCCTGGTTAGACTCCAGAAGACTAGGTAACAATGGGCCCCAGCTCTCAGCAAAGACTCCTTACACCTGCTCTGCTCCACCCCCACTTTCCCAAGAGTTGGGTACGGTTACTTCTCAAGGCTCGTGGGTATGTGTGGAAGCAGATGGCTTCATAGTGTGAGTGGAACAAATATTTTTAAAATAATATTTAACAGAAGGCAAGAAGGAGGCCTCACCACGGTGAAAACCCCATAGCGTCAGGCTGGTTCCTTCGCCTCCTGGAGCTAAGTCCTCCCATCCCACCACACACACACATACACACAAGAGCGGGACTGTCTGAGTCCTCTCCCCACACACCCAGGAGAGGGCAGGGCTATGCTCTGTTAAATTCAGAAAGGACCCTGAGGTTATACATGCTGCTGGCACCCCAGCACTTACTCTTCACCCAGGCCCCTCATCAGGAAGATGCCCCCAACCTCAGCCCAGTTCTTGTTCATCTCCAAATGCCTCTCTCCCCACAGAGCCTCTGTGGGGTCCTCCCTCTGCCCCATACCTCCTGACCCATCACTGGATCTGTGACCAGGAAGGGGAAATGACCGGGTGCTCTATGATGAAAAGGACAGAGCCTCTGTGTGGCTATTTTGATCCTTTTTGCTTTTAAACAGGAAAGAAGAGGAAGAAAACTGCCCATGGCATCCACAAGTTTAGTGACTTACACAGTGAGTCAAAGCTCTTTCAAATTATAAGGATGCAGACGGGTGCAGAGTTCTTGGTGCTGCTTCCCTGAGTGCCAAAGAAGCATCCCTTAGCCAGGAGGAGAAAGCCAGCCTGTGACAGACTCCGAAGGGACAAAGCTCTTTCCCTACTAAACCTCATCCCTAGACTGAAGAGATGGATCAGGCAAGCACTTGCCTGGTAATCATAAAGATGTGAGTAAAAATCCAGTTGATGGTTCATGCCCAGAACCCCAGAACCTAGGAGATGGAGACAGGTGGGCAGCCAGTCTAGATACCTGGTGATTTCCAGTTAGTGAGACACGTCATGTTAAAAGGAGGTAAGGGATTCCCTGAGCATCACACCAGAGGTCGGTCTCTGCCCCCACCCCCACCCCCCAGACATGCACCCAGCCCCAATGTCCAAACAAACCCCGCCTCCAGGCCCCACAGAGGGGAGCTTCCCAGGGCTGCTCACAGGAATCAGAAGTCATTTGTCATGTGGCTGCCCTTGCCATCTCACCGCTGCCTGTGCCCACTTCAGCCTCCTTAGCTGGCTTTCCCCAGAGCCATCAGGCGACCCTGATCCAGGAACTCTGGAACAGTCTTTGGCCACCTAATCTTTTCATTTCACACCTGGACCAGCAGCAAGGCTCAGAGAGGTCAAGTGACGGATCCCCCAACTCACAGCTCCTTAGCACTCAGGGGTGAGTACTGCAGACCTTGAACTTTCCTGACTTTGGTGTCCCCTCCAGGTGTCTGGGGTGTGTGTGTCAAATGATTGTCATTTACTCTTTGGGAACAACAGCTTGGGGGTTAGTGTTCAAGGAGCTGGACTTCTGATGCTGTCACTCTTCCCAGTGTGGCACTGGGGTCTCATCCCCTCATTGAACCATGATGGAAGAGGGGTTTGAATCCATTGTTACACAATTGGCAACTTCATAGGGATTGGTGCAGCCTGCTCCTAGCAACCTAAGGGATGCGAATTCGAGCCATGTGGTTGGCAGACTGCGAGGCAGGATGTAGCCACATAGTGTTAATGGGGAGTATGGACAGGGCACCATGGTGTGCTAGAAAGAAATGGAGACCTCCACCCTCTCTGGACACCTCCCAGTCCTAAATGCATGGATACTGTGTTGGGGACCAGGGGTTCACTGGCATTGGCCCCAGCTCCTGGGAACAGCTTCTGTTTGTCTCGTCTGGCTTATGTGTCTTCAGTAATTCTTTAAGAAGTTAACAGGAGGGCATCTGGAGACGGCAAAGCCAGGGCATTAGAAGTGAGTTTGGCAGTTTTAACTGGCCCTTTTGCCCTCTGGCCTTTGTCACAGGAGAGGGCACTAGAGGCCTCAGAGGACAGCTTGGACATGAACTCCTCTGAAGGAAGTGTGCCTTGAACCACCTCTCCATGCTGTAGAAATGAACTGTGGGATCAGAACTTACAACAGCAGCACAGAGCTTTGTCCTCTAAATATTGTTAATATTTTAATTTTCCTGACATCTACATAAGTGCACATGGCTTCATGTGTGTGTACATAGTCTAGTAACCAGAAATGAAAGAAAACATACTTGTTTTTCTGAACTTGGTTTAATTCGCTTAAAATGACTGTCTTCCGTCACATCCATTTTCCTGAAAACAACATTCCTCTGCTGTGTGTGTGCGTGTGTGTGTGTTTGTGAGAGAGTGTGTGTGTGAGCGTATGTGAGTGTGTGTGAGTGTGTATGTGAGTGTGTATGAGCATATGTGTGAGTGTGTGTGTGTAAGAGTGTGTGTGAACATGTGTGTGTGTGACTGTGTGAGAGTGTGTGTGTGCATGTATGTGAGCATGCGTGTGAGTATGAGTGTGTGTGTATGTGACATGAGTGTCCTTCAACATGAAGATATGCACATACACACATACTGAGGCTACCCAAGTTTATGAAACAGCTCCATAAAACTAAATTGATAGGCATTGAAATGTAGGGTCCAGTGGTAATGTGAGACACAGTTGGAAAACTGGGTAGAGTTTCCCACAGAACAGATCTTTAAAACCCAGTATGGATGCTGGGTTGGCACTTTAATACTTTCTACTGTAACAGAGGACCTGTGAGACTTTGGTTTGGTTCTCAGCATCCATGTGGTGGCTCACAATCACCTGTAACTGTAACTACAGTTCCAGCAAATCCAGTGCCCTCTTCTGGCCTCTGTGGGCTCTTGAGTGCACATGATGCACAGACACACACACACACACACACACACGCACACACACATTTAAATAAATAAGCACTTATAAGCTGAAGCTGTATTGAAATTAAACATTTAGATATACAGTAAAAATATAGAAATATGCTACAGGAATTCCTGCAGATAGGGGAAGGGGCAGAGTGAGGTGGCATGAGGACTTACAGAAAGTAACCTTTCTATCTCTGCCCTGTGGGAATGTGGTCTTTACTAAGATGTGGCCTTTAGCCTGTTGGCCTCTTTGATAATATTTTCCATACCTGTCTTTTCGTTAATCTTGCATAAACTGGCAATTTTTCCTTTAAGAAAAGAATCTGATTGGCAGTTTTCAAAACACTTCTTGGGATAAACTCCTAGGTGAGGGCACCTGTGAGCATCTGAGATGAAGGGAGGGGGCAGGGGATTTGTGGAAAGGCTCTGCAGATGCACACAGCTGTGCACACAGTACAGGGGATCTTTGCTGATTCAGAAAATCTGGGAACTCAAGAAACTGCTACTGAAAAGACTCTACTTGCAGGGAGTGTGGCTCAGTGGGTAGAGTGCACAAAGAGCAAAACCTGTGAGTTTGTCGACTGTGTAGCTTCTTAGTTTGCAATTCTTCTAGCTTGCTTGTTTTTGCAGTTGTTGGCGCTGGACATGGGAACAGAGAGGAATCATGTAAAAGAAGGAATAAAAGGTGGCACATCAGAATGATGAGATCTCTGCACGTACAAAGCCCTAAAGCCTCCACCCTCAACGTTAGAGCCAGTGAACAAAGTCAGTAAAGCTACAGAGTAAAATAAAACATCAACACAAAAAATGAGTTGAGTTTCTTTATATTGGGAATAGAGAACAATCCAACCGGTGATAACATTGAAAACAGTGAAATACTTAAGGGTATAGTTAACCAAGAAGGTACAAGATCTATATCCTGAAAATGACAAAATATAATCAGAGACTAAACAAGACAGAAATAAATGGAAAGATATCTGGTGTTCAAGAATGTGAAGAATTAGTTTGGCAAAATGCCCATAACATCTAAAGTGATCTATACATTCAATATGCATTAAACCAGAGCTCAAACAAGCTACTTTTTTTAATTAATTAATTTGATTGATTAGATCCCAAATGCTGTGCTCTTTCTCTCAAGTCCCTTCTCCCCCATTCACCCTCCCCTTCTCTTCTGAGAGGGTGGGACTCCTTTGAGTATCCCCCAACCCAGCAGATTAGGTGCATCTTCTTCCACGGAAGCCAGACAGGGCAGCCCTGAAGACTGAGCTGCCTATCTGATGCATATGTGCCTGGAGGCCTTGTTCCAGCCCATGTATGCTCTTAGGCTGGTGGCTCAGATTCTGAGAGCTTCCAGGGCTCCAGGTTCGTTGACTCTGTTGGTTTCCCTGTGGAGTTCCCATCTACTTCTGGGCCTCTGATCCTTCCCCCAACTCTCCCATAGGTGTCCCTGACCTCTGCCTAAGGTTTGGCTGTGGGTATCTGCCTATGCTTCCATCCACTGCTGGGTATAGCTACTCAGAGGACAGTTAATGCTTGGCTTGTGTCTGCAAGCATAACAGTTTCATTAATAATGTCAGGGATTGGTGGAAAACAAAAATTTCTATGGAGACAACGAGATCCTAGCAACCCATGCAGAAGGTGGAAGAAACCCTGCCCAGCCCTGCTCAGACTTTCATAGAACATCAGCATCCACGGTGGGACATCAGCATGAGAACAGACATCAGGACCATGGAACAGAGAGCACAGTAATGCACCTGAACAGACATGGCCACCTCCTAGCCTTGGACAAGGGCTGAGAGAGTTCTTGGTATGAAAAGGGGAGGGTTTCACCGAGGCCTCAGGGGTCTCAGAACTCCAAATGGAAGATAATGAACTGGCCAGACCTTGAAGTCAACAAAAAATGGACCAAATCCCTTAAAGTAAGACCTGGAGCCCCAGACTCCCTCGTGAACACACATGTGGATTGCTGAGATTTGGCCATGAATCTAGAAGGAACGACCCTCTTCTTTTCTGGGCCCTTTGCTCAGTTTTACCACCTCCCCCAGATGTTCTGAGAATGTGCACCTGAGCCCCCAAACAGCTCTTTGGAAGGTACAAGCTAAGAAGAGCTCAGTTGAGTTCCCCATCTTCAAAATGCTTTCCAAGGTATGGGCATGCTTGGATAAGTGTTCAGAAGTATAAACTGAAAAACTAAGCTTGATTTCCCATGGTTTGGGTCTCTCTGCACACTTCCCTGGCTATGCAGGTATAGAATTGACTCTATCACCAGCTGCTGGTGTGTAACAAACTATCCCAGCCCTTCATGGCTTAAGATAGAAAACCTACCATTACATAGGTGTAAATGCTAGGAATTATGGGGTCCTGGGGGAACTGAGGCCGGAAGTCACAGGTGCTTTGTGATTTTCTTGGTGACAGTGAGGAAACGTCCTTCTTTCAAGAAAATCGTTGAACTACAAATGTTCTAAACAGAGATCAGCAGCCCATCCCCAGTCGATTCCTCCTCTCGGTTTCACAGTGGCTCATGCTGCCATGGAGAGATGCTAATTTTTTGTTTTTTATTGCCTCCATGATTTTGTACAAAATAAGACTATCTCACCTATCACCTGCACAGAGTGCTATTTGCTAAAGAAATCCCTCAGTGAAAGAAAACTTTAAAGGAAACAATTCCAGGAAACAGTGTTTCTTCTGCACAGCAGGAGGTCCTGAGTCAACCCTCTGCAGGGGGCCAGGTATTAGCCCCACCCAGCCCTGTTCCTTTCTGGCCACTTCCCTGATGTCCAAAGCCTCTGCACACTCCCTGCTTTCCCTGATGGGCCCTGGGGACCTGATTCTCATCTCAGTTTTCATGCCTTGTTCCTCTCAGTGGCCACGGCGGCTGCTGATTCCTCCTGAAGGTTACTTTATCCACAGCTTTTGAGCAAGGTTCTCCACCAACAGCAAGAGTGTCCCATAAGGGAGCCTAGGTAATGTTTAGAAGCAATGGCAGCCAGGTCAGGACACAACTGCAGAGCATTCTGTAATATATAGGCAGAATATTCTGCCTCCCTCTGTCACCAACAGACAGTGACCCCTTAAGGACACACTGCTGAGAATCTGGGAAAACTGTCTTCAATATGCCTTTCCCAGGGAAGCTGAGCATCTCCCGTCCTGTGCTGTGAGGGTCGGGTTGTGTTCTCTACTCATATACATGATGTGTCTAGCATCACATCTCAGCACATGGCTTAGTTGATAACCTCTGAAAGCAGAAACAGACGACAGAATTAACAAAGGTGCACAGGTGTCTTGGGTATATGTATGTATTCATTTGAATATGTAAACGTGTGTTGTGTGTGTGTGTGTGTGTGTGTGTGTACATGTGGAGAACAGAGCTCACCATCCAGGGTGGTCTTCATCAATTGCTCTCTTATTTTTTCTACTTATTTATTCATTTTGCATTTTGATTGCTGCCCCCCTTCTCCGGTTCCCTCCAACACACAGATGCCCTCCCTTCCCCTCTGAGACAGGATCTCTCACTGAGACTGGAACTCACATATTCAGCTAGATAGCTAGGATGGCTGACCACAGAGCTTCAGAGATCTGTCTGCCTCAGTGTCTCCAGTGCTGAGATTACAGACATGAAACCACACCCAGGTCTTTACATGGGTGTTGGGGTTCAAACCCAAGTCCTCATGTCAATCACTTCATCTCCTCAGCTTCCAAGGGAGCAGGTACAATCGCACAGGTGTGGTATTATGGGATGTCGTTAACAGAGTGGTCAGTAGCTACACAGAAGGAAAGCAGAGCTGGAATCCTGAGCCAACGGAGCCCTGAACATCTCTAGAAGTGTTTTGGGACTTGAGTGTCCCACCAAAGTCATACAGAGCGACAGTTTACAGATCCCAGAGTATGAGGCAGGCCCAGGGCCAGTGTGGTTTCATGGGTTTAGGGACTTGTATCATTTGTCATTGAGTTACATCTCTAGTCTAGCTTACTGACAGCACAGGGGAAGGGCTGCTACTCCACCCGCCACCCACACACAGTCCTGTGGGCAAAGCCAGGGCAGAGAAGCAACACCACCAGTATCTGTTTAGCACTAACCTCCCTTAAGTTGTAATCTTTTCAAATTGCTTTGTTCAGGGAGAGGAACCAGATACCAGGATGTGCTCTGTCAGCCGGTCACAGTGGCCTCTGAAGCTTCCCAGGGTGGAGGAAGGAGGAGAGCCAGTGCAGGGAGGTGCTGGAGTCTGAACACGAGTCCTCTTCAGTTCCTCTGCAGAGCCTAAGCTCAGAGCTAACCCAGAATGTGGTTCAGAATGAAGCAACCAAATGCCAGGGCCTCACCCACTGGCCAGTACCAGCTGGAACATGCCAGGCCAGGGTGATCCAAGCCCTTTGACACCACAGTGCCTCAGGCTAGAGCTGCTTATTCACACTGCTGCTGAGGCAGCTAGCTGGCACTTTAGTCTCAGGAAGCTCCCAAACACTCAGGCACTCGCTCTGTTCTCACCCCCCTGGTATAAGATCATCCTCACAAGATGGCTACCCAGCCCCATCACCACTTCAATGTCTGTGTCACAGAAATTTCAACTGTGTGCTTTGTGCTTGCTTTCATGACAGAGCAGGAAAAGCCCTTCTTGAATCTTCATGGATTGCTTCTTGACTATTCCCTGGTGCGGAGGGAGAGGGGGAGGAAGTCGAGGTGTGGGGGAGGGCTCACTTCCCATCTTTCCGTTCCTTCATGCTGGGACAGCTGTGCAAACCCTTGTGTGGTGTCCTCTTGGGCTTATTTATTATACTTTTGTTTGATCTCTAATGCCTTGTATTAGTTAATGATCCATGGTCACCACTATTTGAGCCATTTGATGTTACAGAAAGAGACACAATTATTTGAATTTTTAATAGAATTGGCATGCAGAAATGCATATTTTACTGGAAACAGTCATACTCATCTTTAATCCCAGCACTCAGAAGGCAGGGGAAGGTGGACTGATCTCTGTGAGTTTCAGGTCAGCTTGGTCTACATAGTGGGCTCCAGGCTAGCCAATGCTACATGATAAGACCCTGTCTATACAGACAGACAGACAGACAGACAGACAGACAGATAAATAGATAGATAAAAATTTAAAAAGGAAAAAAAGAAATGGGCATTTTCTTTACAAACTTTTGTGGTTCATTCTACAAAGTTTATGGGCACACCTGTCTTATGAGCCAATCATGATTTTCTAGCGTACTACCCAGTGTCTTCAGCTCCCTACCTGCCCCTTTTTCCCAGTTTTTGCAATGCTGACCAATACAGTGCACCATCCACCTACTTGGCTAGGGTGTTCATTTCTTATACACGTGGACTGGGGGTTTCCTATGCCTGTTCTGGAAAAGGGGGGCACACCAGAAAACAGGTCTGCTGTCATGCTCTCTCTCTTTATGCTGAAGTCAAACACACTCACCGAAGCCATGCAGCCTGACAGCAGAGTAAAGAAGAATGTGGACTTGGGGATGACATACTGAACCATGAGAGACTTCCTGGGAGGAGGTGAGGGCCAAGCTGAGACTTAAAAACCCAGGCCAAAAGAGATTGGGATGGCATGAAGGCCACCACTGTCCCTGAGCCTGCAGAGTTAGCCTGGAAAGATGGGGACTAACAGAATAATCTACAGACAACTTGAGCCCAGAGTGCTATAGTCCAGAACTCAGAATTTTATACAGGACAAGCTGGAAGGGAAAATGTGGAGAAAGGCCTTCCCACATGGTCCCAACCCTCAACCTCTGCCAGGAGTCAGATTTACTTCTCAGAGTCCATACCCCACCGGGTACCTTGATTACATATAATTGACTCTCACCAAATCTGGAATAAATAAATAAGTAAATGAATGATTGAATGGATGAATGAATGAATGAGTTTGTGAGTGAGTGAATTAATGACTGAGAGTAAATGAAGGAGTGAGTTAATGGGTGACTGAGTGATTTGGGCTCTGCCCACTTTCTCAGGGAATGTCTTGATGACCCAGGCAGACCCTTGAGGTTTGAGTTTTGCCTCTTGTGTCCATCACACGGAGCGTGTATTTGTGAGACTTATTGGATTTGCACACCAGCTCCTCCTGAGCAGGATCCATATCGTATTAACACATTGATTCCTGCAGTCTCTGTGCCCTTTAGTCAGCGTCTTGTGCACATAAAGACTGTGCGTACTCTGACAGAAAGAAGGAAGCCACACTCTGCCCAGCTTCCACGCTGAGTCCTCTACCTCTGTCAGCCCCTCACGTGCAAGAGAGGAGAGTCGTGCAGCCTTTCAACCCGTTTGTCCACCCGTCCTTCTGATACAGACTCTATGGAAGGAGCCATTAAGTGTAAGCTCTGATTAATGACTATCATAGCATGCAGCAGCAGCCTACCCCCCGCTATTTCCAGTTCCCTGCCAAAACACGACAATTTGCTGGAAGCCAATTTGTTTTAAATAACCAAACTACAAGTTGCAATTAATGAAAAGGCCACTTCAGTGGGTGTACACACACATCCACAAATGCAGAGGCAAGCTGCACCCGTGATTGTGTGTACACTCTGGTATTTTATAAACCTCATTTCAGACCTATGAGGGAAGCTGTTCGATTAAGTACACACTTTGGCAATCACAGGGGATCTGACAGAAAGCTCCCAGAGACAGGCAAATCCCAGCTATATTACTCTGCTCCTCAGAGAAGAGCGGTAGGGCTGGGCCAGCACCCACCTGCTGGCTCCAGCTGGTGGAAAACTGGAGGCTTCTTGGGCTTCAGGCCATGCTGAGGTGGGTAGATACCATCCAATCTGGACAGCTGGGGCTCTGACACAAACTGACACTGCTCCCCCCAAGCCCAGTGGGCAACCTTAGTCTTATAAACCTGTGTTTCTCTTCTGAAAGCCAAGTATGGGTAACATGGTGATGGGAGGGGTGAGAGTTAAGCAAGTCAGGGTCCTGGGTTAGAAATCATGTCAGGTCTGTGGGCACCATCTCCCTCCCCAAGACCTCTCTCTCTCTCTCTCTCTCTCTCTCTCTCTCTCTCTCTCATATGCACACAAACACATACAGACAGATAGACAGACAGACAGACAGACAGACAGAGGCAGAGACAGAGACAGAGACACACAGAAGAGACAGAGAGAGTCAAACACACCCCTGCCCTAGCACGCACAGCAGTTAGAAGAAGCAAACCCGAGTTTGGAGGGACTTAGTGTTGACAGTATAGTATGTCTTGCAAAGCCTTCTTTATAAAGGAAAATTAGGTCTGGAAATGAGAACTCTCATTTGGAAGCAGAAAGTAGGTCAGGCTCAGTGATCACATTCCTGAGAGTCCAGCTCTGCCTTCTAAGACCTCCTTGGCCTTTTCATTATGGATGTGATTCTCAACTGCAGCTGGCTTTCCCTCTCAGGTAGAACATTCTGTGATGTCCAGCTTGGCGTGACATGAGTCCAGGCAGGTAACAGACCTGGACATTTCAGCTCATTAGTGTCCCTATAGATACTGATCCTCTATCCTTCCCTGTCTGAAAGAAGATCCCTGTGGAAGCGATTTTTCTCATCTAATACAGTACTGCTCCCTGCAAGAAGCCTCTCTCCCTCCTCCTATCTGTTCCCCTATTCTCTCCCTCCTCCTGTCTCTCCTCCTCTCTCCTCCTGTCCTCTCCCTCCTCCTCTCCCTCCTCCTGTCTCTCCTCCTCTCTCCTTCTGTCCTCTCCCTCCTCCTCTCCCTCCTCCTGTCTCTCCTCCTCTCTCCTCCTGTCCTAGACCTCCTTCTCTCCCTCCTCCTGTTTACTCTCCTGTTCCTAACCTGTCCCTCCTACTGTCCCTCCTCCTGTTCTTCCTGTCCCTCCTCCTGTTCCTCTTCCTGTCCCCCCTCCTGTTCCTCTTCCTGTTCTTCTTCCTGTCCCTCCTCCTGTTCCTCTTCCTGTCCCTCCTCCTGTTCCTCTTCCTGTTCTTTCTCCTGTTCCTCTTCCTCTCTTCCTGTCCCTACTGTTGTTCTTCCTCCTGTCCCTCCTCCTGTCTGTCTTCCTCTCCTCTCTATCCTCCTGTTTCTCCTTCTATTCCTCCTCCTGTCCCTCCTCCTGTCTGTCCTCCTGTCCTCTCCCTCCTCTTGTCTCTCCTCCTCTCTCCTTCTGTCCTACTCTTGTCCTGTCCCTCCTCCTCTCTTCTCCTCTCCCCTTCTCTCCCTTCTCCTCTCTCTCTTTTTCCTCTCCCCCAACTCCCAATGTGAGCAATCTCCTGTTGTGAATTCAAGGTGACCAGTGAGAAAGAAATACAGGAAACACAAGCCAGTTTAAGTGATTCAGGATGTTCTGTCCACAATGCTCAGAATGTAACAGATTCTACATGAACATGATCTGGGACTCTCCATGACACATCACTGGGAGCTGAAGGGGACAGGAAAGATGGAGACACAAGAACAGTGCAGCCAAAGGCAGAACAGACAACCCTGAATCTTGATTCAAGCAAATTAAATATAGATGTGTCTCTGAAAGCGTCTGGAATCTTGACCATTTGATAAATATTTGATGCTGTAGGAAAGTGTAGTAGTTACTTTTCTGCTTTTGTGATAAAATAGTAAGACAAAAAAAAAAAAAGAAAGAAAGAAAAAAAGAAATCAATGTAAGATAGAAAGGTTTTATTTCAGTTTATGGTTGCAGAAGGATAGAGTCCTTAGGGCAGGGAAATCATGGCAACAGACAGGACAGCACGGTGGCGGGGCAAGAAGCTTTCATCCAGAGAGAGAGAGAGAGAGAGAGAGAGAGAGAGAGAGAGAGAGAGAGAAATGGGATTAGGCTATAAAACCTCAAAGCCCACCTCGGTTCTTCCTTCTGAAAGACTCTTATGTCCTTAAAGATTCTGTAACCTCCACAGGAGCCTGTGGGAGACATTTCTCATTTAAACTCGACATTTTAAAGCCATTGGCCCCGTAGGCTCATAGCATAATGCAAAATATAGTTACTTTAATTTCCAAAGGCTCTGTCTGGTCTTTGAGCCTCGCTCTGCCCAAAGTTGTCCAAAGTCTCTCCTGAGACTCAGTGCAACTCCCCAGCTACAATCCGCTGTAAAATCAAAAGGCAAATTATATGCTTCCAATATATAACGACACAGTACATACATTATCACCCTAAAATAGAGGAATGAGGAGTGTTTTCATAGAAATATCCTAAAGAGAACTTTGGTGGGACACTGAAGGGTGTGGGGTTTACTTATCTGGGGTCTACCAGGGTGGAGGGAGAAATGAGAAGAAATATGGAATTGTTTCTTGTTTTTTGTTTGAAAAAAATCCATAGCAAAACTGAAAATACCAAGAAGGGGTACAGTCCTTATGGCCTCCAGGCAGGGGCTGAGATGGCACTCACAGAGCAGGCAGGTGGGGACAGAGAACAGAACTGAGGGACAGGAGGACATGGATATGTGACCAGGGCTGGTGCTTCCAGGTCAGGATATTCCACATTTCATAAGTGCTTGTTCAGGAGTCAAAAGGAAGACCAGACAGGGTAAGCAAGGGTAAGCCAATGGACAGTGACTTCCCAGAACATCAGATAACAGCTGGTGAGTATGTAACTTTGCTTGGGTACCTCACACAGTCTGGAAGCCTTTACATGCTAGCAAAAGGCAAAGGCCAGGCCCCAAGGCAGAGTGGGGTCCGAGGTGTGGACACTTACCAGGAGCTGCTCCTACCTGAGCAGAGCTAATCACTGTAGTAGGGGCCAGATGAGACATACGTGATACGTGGTTACAGAAGCACAGAGGGACAGAGACCTTCCTAATGTGGAGAAGGTGAGGATAGGGATATAGGCTTAGAGAAGAAGAAGGAAGCATGTTCTAACACAGAGATGGAGCAGGAAGCATGAGGCAGGGAGCAAGGGGTGTCTGGGAGGGGCCATGAACTTCTAGAAGGTACTTGTGTTGGGCATTCTTCATCATGGGTCCTCTCCTGGAGGATCAAAGCATGGCCAGTGAGACCCAGATAATGACAGGCTTCGTGAGCCAGAAGGAATTCTGGGTGCTGAGACCAGGGGAGAGGACTCACATGCTGGGCATGACAGTTGGTGTCTTTGAAAATCGTCAGTTGCTAATACAAGCTAACAGCCCAAGGATGCTGTGTGAAGCTGGGGGGGACTCCTCAGATAAGGGCATGTCTGGCACTCTTGCTGTTCTATTTTGATGTTTGAATGTGTGAGACTTGTAAGAAAAGTGCAGAGAGAGAGGGTCTGAGGCATCCCCCCGACTTTGTCCCCGGAAATCCCCACTCTCCTGAAATTGTCAACACTAAATGGATTTATTAGACTGAAAACATATGTACGCTTCCACTAACAACACCCACAGTGCTGTCTGCACTTCTATGATCACCTAAAAGCAATCTTACCCTTCCTTTCTCAAAATGTTTTGCATTATAATATTATTGATAGATGTTGATATTATTTCTCTTCCCAGCACATCAGAGTGTAAATAAATCTCCCATTCTTATAGATACCTATTTTATCTATTTTCCAAGAACCAGTTTTCTTCTCTTTTTTCCTTTCTCTTGATTCAAAGAGTACCTTGTGAATGTTCCTGTGCCTGTTTGTATGATAACGTCTCAAATAAAATCCAAGAGACTGAACTGTGTACACATTTCAGAGTGATACAATGTTGGAAAATTGTAAGAGACTATGGTGGTTTAAGATGTGTGGGGTTCCTGGTGCCTGGCATCTTCCAGAAGCATGTGTGGTGCGGTGCGCTAAGCCATGCTCCAGATGCAATATTCTCATCCCCTATAACCGGGAGTCTGCTCTGTGTGTGTGTGTGTGTGTGTGTGTGTGTATCTATAGTGTACACCTGTGCGTCTGTGTCTGTGTGGTGTGTGTGTGGTGTGTCTGTCTGTGTGAGTCTGGGTGTGTAATATGCATCTGTGTCTGTGGTGTTTGTGTTTGTGTGTGTCTGTGTGGGTATGTCGTGTGCATCTGTGTGTGTGTCTGTGTGTGTGGTGTGTGTCTGTGTCTCTCTGTGTGGTGTGTGTGTGTGCATTCATATGTGTAGAGGCCAGAAGTTGCAATAAGGTTTCTTCCTCAATCATTTCTCCATATTACTTCAGACAGGGGCTTGCTGAACCTAGACAGCCCACCTATTGCTTAGACTGGAAGGCCAGTGAATTCTGAGTATCCTTGTGTTTCTGCCTCCCAGCACCAAGCTGCACCCACCTTTTAAACAGAAACTGTGGATCCAAACCCAGGTCCCCATGCTTATGAAACAGACACTTTACTAACTGAGCCACCTCCCCAGATTCTCTGGAGACTCTGAATGAAACTTAGAGGCTGGGATTCTATTAGGATCTTGAGTGTGTTGATCAGAACTCATTATTCAGATGAGTGTGCCCTTGGACCCTGTGAGGAGATTGGGAGATGGAAGGTCAGGAGAGCTCTGGAGACGTTGGGCTACTTGTGCTAAGGATGGAGGCTTCACCTGGTGCCAGGCAATGTGAGGAATGTTGTTCTAGCTGCCAGATAGGCAGAGCAAGTAATCTCCCTTGAAACCTCTAGAGACAGCTCTGAGGCACCACGGCTTTACCCCAGGAGGCTGGTGGCCACCTTCTGAGACCCAGGACTGCAAATTGATAAAGTTGCACCATTTCAGGGCTGGGCTGATGGAGGTTTGTGGCTACGACTGGGGTTTTTCCCTCCTCCGGCCACCATGGCAGGAAAGGCCAGGTTAATGTTTTCATTTGTGTATTTCCTCATTCCTCTGCAAGTCAAGCATGCTCGATGCTCCTCCTTTTGAATTTCTTGTTAAAGTATTTCTAGATGTTTCCTTCCCCACTGTCATTTAGAGCATCACTTTCATATTTCTGACATTCTGGATATCAAATCTTGCCTCTGGGGCCACTAGAAACCCTTACCCTTGATCTGTGAAGCTAGCTTTGACCAGCCAAGCGTTCTACATTTTACCGGGTTCAAATTTTATTAATCTATTTTCTTGATGAGTTCTTTACTATCACACAGGAATAAAGATATTAGATTTTTTTTTCCCTTTAAGCAATCTCTGCTCACATCCAGGCCACTAGTCCATCTGGAATGTATTTTTGCATATGTGTTATGGAAAGACCTAAAATTATCTATTTCCCCGTGTCTGGCCAATTGTTAAGCAGCCTTCCCCTCCCACCGGGCGAAATGCTACTTTATCCAAATACAAAGCTCCCACAGCTATCATGAGTTCCACGGAGATTAACTCCACGCTCTGTTTTCTCACAACTGTCAGATTCGTCTTCAGCCCTTTACGCTGTCAGAGGATGCTTTGAGGCAGCTGTCAAGTCCTCTAACTTCTAAGGTTTTGTTTTTTGGATGGGCATTAAATCAACACATTCGTCTGCAGCAGACATCCATCTTCTCAGTGTGGTTTCATGATTTCTCTTCCTTCTTAGCTGGCTTTTCCTCGTGCCTGTGTTCTACCCTGTAAGCCCGTGCAGCTCCCAGGACTCGGTGCTTAGAAGTGGAGAATCAGAGAATCATCAGAGCTGAGCCATGAGGCGCTGGCATCCACAAGACCTGCAAGCAGCACAGTGAGGCTAGAGCTAGGGCTGAAGACCCGTGCTTCTAACAAGCGATGGTCCTGGGGCCACTCTTGAAAAGAGCCTTCCTTGAGATTTTGTGAAGTCGCTTGTCTAAGTGTCTTCCACATGCTGACATATTTCAGCCACTTATGTTTATCGCCCACTCCTTCCGACTCCAGAATCTCATAGTCAGTTAACAACACAATTACTTTAATCTGCTCTAAATCATCCCAGACTCCAAAGCAAACACCTCCTACCCGCCATCCTACAACAGTACGGTCCTTCTGCCTTCTCTCCATTTCAGAGAGAAAAATCTCCTTCCACTGGTGCTGGCCACAACCTGAAGTCATCCCATACTTTCTTTGACTTTGCACAGCTGGACAAACTGTCTCCAGAGTTGGGTTCCTGCCACCACCTACACCATAACCATCTACAACGTGACCTCCTACACTGTGACCTCCTTTACCATGACCACCTACACTGTGACCTCCTACACTGTGACCTCCTACACCATGACCACCTACACCTTGACCACCTACACTGTGACCACCTACACCTTGACCTCCTACACTGTCACCACCTATACCTTGACCACCTACACTGCGACCACCTACACTGGGACCACCTACACTGTGACCTCCTACACCTTGACCTCCTACACTGTCACCACCTACACCTTGACCACCTACACCTTGACTCCTACACCTTGACCACCTACACTGTGCCCACCTACACTGTGACCTCCTACACTGTCACCACCTACACCTTGACCACTTACACCTTGACCTCCTACACCTTGACCACCTACAATGTGACCTCCTACACTATGACCTCCTACACTGTGACCACCTACACTGCGACCACCTACAATGTGACCTCCTACACTGTGACCACCTACACCTTGACCTCCTACACTGTCACCACCTACACTGCGACCTCCTACACTGTGACCACCTACACCTTGACCACCTACACCTTGACCTCCTACACCTTGACCACCTACACTGCGCCCACCTACACTGTGACCTCCTACACTGTCACCACCTACACCTTGACCACCTACACCTTGACCTCCTACACCTTGACCACCTACACTGCGACCACCTACACTGCGACCACCTACACTGTGACCTCCTACACCTTGACCTCCTACACTGTCACCACCTACACCTTGACCACCTACACCTTGACCTCCTACACCTTGACCACCTACACTGCGCCCACCTACACTGTGACCTCCTACACTGTCACCACCTACACCTTGACCACTTACACCTTGACCTCCTACACCTTGACCACCTACACTGCGACCACCTACACTGTGACCTCCTACACTGTGACCTCCTACACCATGACCACCTACACCTTGACCACCTACACTGTGACCACCTACACCTTGACCTCCTACACTGTCACCACCTATACCTTGACCACCTACACTGCGACCACCTACACTGTGACCACCTACACTGTGACCTCCTGCACCTTGACCTCCTACACTGTCACCACCTACACTGAGACCACCTACACTGCGACCACCTACACTGTGACCACCTACACCTTGACCTCCTACACTGTCACCACCTATACCTTGACCACCTACACTGCGACCACCTACACTGGGACCACCTACACTGTGACCTCCTGCACCTTGACCTCCTACACTGTCACCACCTACACTGAGACCACCTACACTGCGACCACCTACACTGTGACCACCTACACCTTGACCTCCTACACTGTCACCACCTACACCTTGACCACCTACACTGCGACCACCTACACTGTGACCTCCTACACCTTGACCTCCTACACTGTCACCACCTACACCTTGACCACCTACACCTTGACCACCTACACTGCGCCCACCTACACTGTGACCTCCTACACTGTCACCACCTACACCTTGACCACCTACACCTTGACTTCCTACACCTTGACCACCTACACTGCGCCCACCTACACTGTGACCTCCTACACTGTGACCTCCTACACCATGACCACCTACACCTTGACCACCTACACTGTGACCACCTACACCTTGACCTCCTACACTGTCACCACCTATACCGTGACCACCTACACTGCGACCACCTACACTGTGACCATCTACACTGTGACCTCCTGCACCTTGACCTCCTACACTGTCACCACCTACACTGAGACCACCTACACTGCGACCACCTACACTGTGACCACCTACACCTTGACCTCCTACACTGTCACCACCTATACCTTGACCACCTACACTGCGACCACCTACACTGGGACCACCTACACTGTGACCTCCTACACCTTGACCTCCTACACTGTCACCACCTACACCTTGACCACCTACACCTTGACTCCTACACCTTGACCTCCTACACCTTGACCACCTACACTGCGCCCACCTACACTGTGACCTCCTACACTGTCACCACCTACACCTTGACCACCTACACCTTGACCTCCTACACCTTGACCACCTACACTGCGACCACCTACACTGCGACCACCTACACTGCGACCACCTACACTGTGACCTCCTACACCTTGACCTCCTACACTGTCACCACCTACACCTTGACCACCTACACCTTGACCTCCTACACCTTGACCACCTACACTGTCACCACCTACACTGTGACCTCCTACACTGTCACCACCTACACCTTGACCACCTACACCTTGACCTCCTACACCTTGACCACCTACACTGCGACCACCTACACTGTGACCTCCTACACTGTGACCTCCTACACCATGACCACCTACACCTTGACCACCTACACTGTGACCACCTACACCTTGACCTCCTACACTGTCACCACCTATACCTTGACCACCTACACTGCGACCACCTACACTGGGACCACCTACACTGTGACCTCCTGCACCTTGACCTCCTACACTGTCACCACCTACACTGAGACCACCTACACTGCGACCACCTACACTGTGACCACCTACACCTTGACCTCCTACACTGTCACCACCTATACATTGACCACCTACACTGCGACCACCTACACTGTGACCACCTACACTGTGACCTCCTGCACCTTGACCTCCTACACTGTCACCACCTACACTGAGACCACCTACACTGCGACCACCTACACTGTGACCACCTACACCTTGACCTCCTACACTGTCACCACCTATACCTTGACCACCTACACTGCGACCACCTACACTGTGCCCACCTACACTGTGACCTCCTACACCTTGACCTCCTACACTGTCACCACCTACACCTTGACCACCTATACCTTGACTCCTACACCTTGACCACCTACACTGTGCCCACCTACACTGTGACCTCCTACACTGTGACCTCCTACACTGTCACCACCTACACCTTGACCACTTACACCTTGACCTCCTACACCTTGACCACCTACAATGTGACCTACACTATGACCTCCTACACTGTGACCACCTACACTGCGACCACCTACAATGTGACCTACACTGTGACAACCTACACTGCAACCACCTACACTGTGACCTCCTACACCTTGACCTCCTACACTGTCACCACCTACACCTTGACCACCTACACCTTGACCTCCTACACCTTGACCACCTACACTGCGCCCACCTACACTGTGACCTCCTACACTGTCACCACCTACACCTTGACCACCTACACCTTGACCTCCTACACCTTGACCACCTACACTGCGACCACCTACACTGTGACCTCCTACACTGTGACCTCCTACACCGTGACCACCTACACCTTGACCTCCTACATCTTGACCACCTACACTGCGACCACCTACACCTTGACCTCCTACACTGTCACCACCTATACCTTGACCACCTACACTGTAACCACCTACACTGTGACCACCTACACTGTGACCTCCTACACCTTGACCTCCTACACTGTCACCACCTACACTGAGACCACCTACACTGTGACCTCCTACACTGTGACCACCTACACTGTGACCACCTACACTGTGACCTCCTACACTGTAACCTCCTACACTGCGACCACCTTTAACGAGTCACTTGGATCACACCAATCACCTCACATTTGTGTCCAGCCCTGCCAGCATCCTTTCCTTTCTCTTCTCAGATGCCCATCTCCTCTCACTGTAATAACCATTAAGCAGGAAGCATTTCTCACAATGAGATCTGACCACTGAAAGTTTCTAAATATATATTTGTTGAATTAATCAAGACATTAAGCCTTTTGTCCATGAACACAGTGTGCCTCACTGTGTTTGGTTTTACTTTTACTTTTTAATGAACAGTTCAGTTTCTCTTTCAAGAGGCATGCTTGTCTTTATGTTTTCACTTCTTATTTACATACACGACACATACATACATAATAGGCTTACCTTGACATTTTAAAATCCATTATATGTAGTGTGGCTTTAACATATTTATCCCAGTTACCCTCTCTCCCTCCCTCCAGGCTAGCTGATCCCTTCTGTCCTACTGGAGTCCCCTTTCTATATTCAGGTTCTTGTTTTCAGATTTTGGTTTTCTGCCTCACTGATTTTCACTGTGGGGTTGGTGTTCTGAATAGTATTTCTAAGACAGTATGCTCGAACTGTGCGCTCTAGTGTTAGAGGTACAGCTGATTTGAATGCTCAGTGCTGTACTGTTAAGTTTGTAAAGGCTAGCTTTCACATTGTGTGTAGAATTGCTACATGTTCTATGCAGTTAATTTCCTGTCTCCTAACCCTTCTTTCTAGTTTTTTTTTTTTTTTTTTTTTGCTTTTCCTGCTCCCTCCTTCCCTTTCTCCCTTCCTCCCTTTTTTCCATCCTTCCCTCTCTCCCTCCCTCCATTCTTTTCTCTACCCCTCCCTCTCTCTATCCCTCCCTCACTTCTTTGCTCCATCCCTTCCTCATCTTGCTGTCCTCCTTAGGGCAACCCTAACAAAGGTGAACAATTTAACAATTAGCACCTGTGGTTTACTTCAGAATCTCCAATCAACCTGTCTCCATATTAGAATCATTGTCAGAGGCACTGATGCCCAAGCCCTGGCCACAGTGATACTTAACTGGACAGATGTGAGACTGGGCATCTGTGGGTTAAGCTCTTCCTAGGTGAGTCAATCATTTGCATCCAGAAATGAAGAACTCCAGCCCTGGGTCCAAGGCCTAGACTGTTTGTAAGCCTCATCTTCAATAGTAATGACTTCTTTCTTTTTAAATTAATTAATTAATTTAAAGTACATGAATGTCTTACCTGCGTATATGTCTGTATATCACCCACATACCCACATGCAGCATCCGCAGAGGACAGAAGAAGCTGTCGGATCTCCAGGACCTGGAGTTACACATGGTTGTGAGACACCGTGTGGTTGCTGGGAATTGAACCTGGGTCCTCCGGAAGAGCAGCCAGTGCTCCTTACTACTGAGCCGTCTCTCCAGCCCCTCATCTTCTTCCCTATAATACTGACTGTACATATAATGCATGTCTGCCTTAGGTACACTGTCTCTTAGTTCTGTGTGAAAAGTTTATAAGGCTTTCTATGCTACCAGGTGATCGAGGTAAGACATATTCACAAAATCCTTTCCCAAACTCTGCCCAGGGTATGTGATGCCCTGGCCTACAGTCTCCATCAGCATCTCCATACCTGTCTTGAGTTCTTTGAGTTGTACCAATGTCAGGACAAGCATGAATAGAAACCGAGGTGCCCAGAAGCAAGCAGATTCACACAGGATCTCCGAGACCAGCACCAGGCCTAATGGAGAGACACCTTGGCTCCTGAGACACCATGGCTCCTGAAGCTTAGGGCACTCCCTGTTCTCTGGGCCAAATTCACTAGAAACAAGAGCCAGCCATGCTGAAACCGTGCACTGTGCCTGGATCGGGAACACCCTAGATCATTCTTTCATGGCTCTGTGGAACATCTGGAAAGCTGGGGCAGCCAAGGGCCGTTGCACAGCACGGCAGCTCACATGGCCATACATATATTCACTGAACTTCTGCCCTCCTGCGAGCCATGGGCTGCTTTCTTATTTTGTTTCCAGCGACTCTTCCTCAAATAAGAAGAGTTGAATTATTAATTTTCTGACTCTCCCTATCCAACACTTCTATACTCATAGCAGAAAACAAAGCTAATTCAATATCAAAGCAAATTAGAATTTTTCAAATATCCACAGCACACCAGGAAAAAAAAATGCAGAAATCAGGATCGCTTTTTCCTTTTATATGGTGCTACTGGAACAAATGATGTCGTCTTTTGTGGATCTCACTGCCTGTTCACAGGGGCGAGATAAAAGATAAATGGCCTCATAAATAGAGAAAGAGCCCCCCAGGCGACAGAGAAGCTCCTGCTTTGATATGCAAGACATCATTCTGTAAGTAAGCTGCAGCAAGCATCTATTCTCAGGGACTCACAACCTCGGGTTGGTGCTTGCCCAGGCGAATTCATCCATTCTCTTAACAGTCTCGTGGTCCTGGAGAGGTGTGGGAACTTCCCCTCCACAGAGGCGGAAGTACAGAATCTCGGGGCTGGTGGGGCCCAAGGGGTCATTTTGCCCCCCTCTCTTCCACTCTGGAATCAGTATCACCGGGATCGCAGAGAGGGGAGAAATAAAATGAGGGCCCTTAGTGACCAGAAGCCAAGATCACAGGGAACCAAGACAGTCTGTGCCTCCCTGACCCCACTGTCAGCTAAATGCTGAGGAATGCCGCGTGGACGCCTTACCTTCCGTACAGTCCAGTTGAAATGAACATTACATAAACACATATGAAAGGTTCTTGAGTTTAGCAAAGACCGCCAACAAAGTGCTGGAACAGAAGTGGGAAAGCTGGAGCATGCGCACAGAAGTGGCACTGCTCCGCAGCCTTCCTTTCCCTAGAACTGAGACGGATGACCTACGGAGTCACAAATGGCCAAAATTCCTGGCTCAGGATAGCGCATGGACCCAGTGACTTAGCATTTGATTTGATGTGTCCTCCGTGCGTGACAATTGCTGTTTTGACATCGACGCAGCCATGATTACCCATAGGAGACCCTCACCGGATAGGAGCGCCTAGCATGCGCTAGTGAAGGAAAGAGGAGGCTTCCAGGATGCACAAGGCAGCACTCATTAGGCTGCTTCCTGTTAGACACCTGAAGCCCCGCCCTTCCCCAAAATGGCAGGGGAGACAACTCTATTGGGACGGCCATTCATAAATGCGCTTGCTCCAGGAAGTAGCCACAGATGAACTCAGAGTTTTACCATGCCAGGCTTAGGTTACATAGACTTATTTATTTCTTCCATGCAGTGTCAGGGACAGTTCACAGCAGTCCCCAAATTCACTTCCAAGGTCATCTTTGCTAGGAGCAGTGTGCTCACTTGTGACAGTCGCAAAGGCAGCCTTTACCAAGGCTGTGATCAACTATAACACCATTCCCCACCTGCAAGTCCAGTCTTATCTGGTAACCAGCAATGCAGCAGCTAAAGTTAAAGAGCCATAGACTGAGTAGACAGATGAAGAAGCCACAAGGAGCTTTAACCATGCCTGTGAACTGGAACAACTTCTGAAAGGACAGAAAGGGCGGAGTGAGATAGCTATGCAGGTAGAGGTGCTAGCGGCCAAGCCTGATGACTTGATTAATTTATTCCTTGGAACCCAAATGATGGAAGGAAAATCATGGTAGTTGTCCTATGACACACAAGTGTATGTGTGCATGTGTGTGCACACAGAGATGCACACACACACAACAAAGGACCCATGCATATAAATGAATACATGTACTAATTTTAAATAAAGAGGGTTGGCCAATTGCTGTCTATAATAGCAGTGTTTTGTTTTGTGTTTGTTTGTTTGTTTTTATTTCTTTCTCCGGAGCCCTCTGAGAGGACTTAGATATGTCCAGATTTGGAGTCAGCTGTCAAGGGAAGCCGAGCTAGGGGCTGAGGGGCAGTCAATCTTGACACATCCTCTTCTTGCTGGGAAAGGGGACCTGTGAGGGGAAGCCATGAACTTGTCCCAGGCCAGCAGTATGGAGGTCTTGGTTCCCCAGCATAAACACAGATCTCACTTGGGTCCCCACACCTTCTTATCACTAGGAAGTCTAAGGACATTTATGAAGATACACACATAATTAATGGGGATAACTCATTAATTTACAGGCCAGGTAATCAATACACAGGTTAATCTACTTGGGCATCTGAAGAGCCGTGCAGATTTCTGTTAACTTTGCTATCTGTATTGTTCCACATCGACGGCTTCTCAGCTCTCGTGGCTCTTAGGCTAACAGCCTCGGTCACGAAGAAAGCTGATAGATTAATGCAAGCTTCCATCGACTCTTTTCATGGACAAACAGCTTATCCACAGCTGATAGGATAGGGGCCCCATCAGCAAAAAAATAAAAAATAAAAAATAAAAAATAAATTATCTATCCTCATTTCTGAATTTCTAATCAATCTTGGTGTGATTGCCCATTTTTTTCTGGGTCAATCTCATGTGTTTCTAACAAAAGACACAAATAGACAATCTTGTGTTTTAAAAATAATTAACTGTATCAGGCCGAGAATAATAAGGCTTTCTATTGATGTGGTGGCTGTCTGAGAAAGAAAGTAAATAAAGGCAGCCTACTCTCTAGAGCCCACGAAGGGGCTTTGAAGGCCTGTGATTTGGTTGGACTAGAGCTCAGGTGCCAAAGGGAGCCAAGCACTAGTAAAGCATTGAGCTAGGCCAGGAGGTAATGTGGCTCAGGCCAGTGCACGGCCATTCTCACTCCAGGATGCTCTCAGGTAGGTGCTGCCTCTGGATCTACTCTCAGTGTTGAACAAACACCTGATAACTCCGTGAGAGGAGGAGTCTCAGATTCAAAGACTCTTCACAGCCAGTTTAAGCAGACTTGGACTTGTTAGAGACTCAAAGGTCTGGTCTAGTATTCCTGGGAAGGCTATGGACTCCAGTGTGAGAATGTGTCATTCACACTTAGAAGCCTGGTCCCCAGCCTGTGACTCAGCACCCCACAGTCCTAGGACACCAGAACCTTAATGTTGCCTCAGCCCCAAGCAATTAGTTATAACTCACCCCATTTCTGTTGGCCTCTCCTGCACTCTCTTCCACCTCTTCTGCCCTCAGGGTTTGGAGATTATCTCCAGCCCCAACCTCAGGAGGCTCACATCGGGCTGCCTGTGACACTGGCTACATGACAGATTTCACCTACCCAGCTGCCCTGCTAGGGAGAAGGTTTGAAAGGGTTGCCCTGGACTTGAATGGGTCAACAGCCTTGTCTGCCTCAACAAGTAACTGAACATGATGTACTTGAAACAAGATTACCCTGAGAACCACAGTTCCCAGGGGTCAGAGTTGTCTGTTCAGCAAACTGAGCAGAGATCTGATTCCCTCATCCAGTGTCTGGGGTCTGGAAAAGGAGGTACCCAGAGATAAGTCTTGATGGGGTGGCTTTGCTCTCTTTGCATTGTGTCTTGTATCCCGTATCACCCCCACCCCCTGCCATCTTTTGCCCCAGAAACACATCTGCCTCCTGCCCTCACACCTGGGCTCTGTGCAGAGTTTCTTCTAGACCTATGTGACAGGCTAAGAAATTTCCTCATCAGAGAACAGCTCTGCATAGAGATGTTTCCATTTATGAGTTTTTTAGGTGGAAATGTGCACAGACCTGAGGAGGAACCGGTCACATTCATCTGGACATGAGGGACACAGTGGAGTTGGAAGCTTCCAGAATTTTCCACTAATCAGGGTTCAGCCTTTGTTCTTCTTTGTATCCCTGCAAAGTATCCAGTGCTGGGTAAAAGTTTGATAGAAGTTACTCCATGGTTAAAGCCAACCAACCCTTCTGTTGCCTGTCCTTTGCATTGTTTGGCAGATTTTCTTGAATGCCATCAGCTCATGGGGTGCATAGAGGGTCAGTCCCTTATGTTAGCAGGCAATAAAAACACTATCCTGTTGGCTTCTGGGTCCTCAGTCTCCCCAGACATGAATGAACCCCATCATCAGAGATGAAAAGAGAATATTGCTTCTGATTGTCATGGCTAAATCCTCCCCATTCTCTGAGTTAGGATGTTCTGCTTCTCCGTGACCTCTCTTGAGTCCTGCCATGACACTTGAGATGTTCTCAGAGCTATAAGAGGATCTGTTGCTTCCTCCCACAGCACATAGGGCATCCTGGATCCTAGGGTCCACTTGGAACCCACAGTCTCAGCTATGTCCAAGCCTAGGTCTCAGCTACCCAGATAAGTAGGTGGTGATCCTTACAATGTCCCGTGCTTACCATTGAAGTGGGTGGGGTGACAGGTTTCCACACGTTACCACAAACATGTCTCTCTTCTAATCCTCAACCAAGCATAGAAGGCTCTCACAGCCTTAGAAGCCCTCTATCTCTTCTTTTCTTTTCTGTCCTTCTATTCTCCCCCATCCCAATTCAATTTCCTATGAGCAGCAAACCCATGGAGAAGCTAATGTGTACTCTGCTTGGCTGGAGTCTCTTTATTGATTCATTTATCAATTGTGTATGGGAGGTGATTTTTCTTGTGCCAGGTGCTAAGGACAGGTGGGATTGTAGTAAGGAAAAAGACACTGCCCTGTGCACTGTTATTTTTCCATCACCGTGGGCAAATTCCTGACAGAAATTGTGAGGCTATGGGGAAAATTTCAGATTCAAACCATAATACTTGCCCATGGTCCCCCAAAGGCTCATGGCAGTCTTATATCGCAAACTGCATTTGTTCCCACTTGAAGGGTCCCAATGGTCTTTACCGTTCCAACACTGTTCAAACTGTCCAAAGTTCAAAGTCTCTTCTGAGACTCAAGGCAAACTCTGAGCTGTGATCCCAGCAAAATGAAAATGAAAATTACCTACTTCCAATATATAATGGCACAGGATAAACATCCCGTACCCAAAGGGAGGGGTGTGGAGAGTAGACGGGCTCAGTGTAAAGAGCTGCCAGAGCCCAGCAGGGAAACCACTAAATCATGAAGCTTCATGTCCCTGATTCAGGGCAAGTGGTGTTATGATGTACGCTCCAGTGGACTCAGACAGCCCAACCCACTGACTTCCCCTCAGACAGCATGCATGTCCTCCTGCTTGGCCTGGCTCTATTTGGTGACTACTGGTTTCATTGGCCAACATCCCACATTCCTGTCATTTCCAGAATCCATCACTGTCTCCATTACAACTTAAGCTTTGTTCTCTCAGTGTCACGCACAAGCTGGAGCACTCCCTTCAGGCAGTCTGAGAGGTTACACATTGCCTGACCTCACGTGGTTTCTTTAAAAATTGTGTTACACGACTCTGTAGCCTTACAAGACCTTATGCTGCATCTCTGAAAGGCCAGGTCTGTGTGGACCCTGCAAGGTTCTGCAACCATCTTGAGAAGTAGTCAAGTCCCCTTGGACCATGATTAAGCAGATTTGAATGCACACCTGGCCGAACCTTTGAGAATGTTTTGCCAGGCATCCCTCCCTGTTCATGTAGCACATGCCTGCAGCTCTCAGTGTTGAAAAGAGTTTTCAAATGGGTGTTCAGGTTTGTTTGTTTGTTTGTTTGTTTGTTCATTTTGCCTTGGAGCCTTCCATGGGTCAACTATCAGCCCAGACACATTTCCTATTGTCATAGCACAAAATACATTTTCTCTTTAATGGCACCAGTCTGTTAATAATTACAGCCATTCTGTCTATAACTTTAACCATTCCTATACTTAGTTATAGACAAGTTGATCATTTTCCAAATATTTCTACCTCTTACTCCCCACTTTCAACAAAAGTTCGCACAGCTGAATAAATTCTGCTCTCCCTTCCCCATCAAACACATTAGTCCAGTACTGTTGGATTCAATTGATCATGCTCAAAGTTTCAGGGCATGGATAGAACACAGGCAAACTTTTTTTCTCTTCTGCCAGAATATAACCATCTTCATTGGCTTTCTTGCCTTCCAAACTCATACCAGAATCAGCCACCAGGAGGCACTACAGCACTCCAGAGCTTCTCCAACTTATATCTGTCAGTGCCTCTGAATTCTATGTCAGCTTCAAAGGTCCAAAAACCACTAGTTCAGGCTTACTCACAGAAACAGATCCACTCCTTTGGTACTAATTTTCTCCAGTAACTTTTCACCATGTGGCCAAATATCTGATAGAAGCAACTTAATGGGGGAGAGATGCAATCTGGCTCATGGCTTTTTCACTGTAGTAGGAGGCATAGCAAGAAGGTTCTGCCAGGGCAGGGGATGGGGAGCCAGGCAAGGACTCTTCACAGGGTGGCAGACCAGGAAGCAGTAAGTACAACCAGTGCCAAAGGCAATGAGCACTAGTGTTTGTCACTGTCTGCTTCCTGTCTCTGTGTACAAAGTGACCAGTGCCTCAAGCTCCTATAGCCATAGCTTAACCACCTGTGATAGACTGTACCCTGGAGCTGTGAGCCACAAACCCTTCTATACCCAGCTGTGATGGACTGTGTACTCCTGGAACTATGAGCCACAAACCTTCTATACCCAGTTGTTATGGACCATGAGCTGTGAGCCACAAAACCTCTTTCTATTCTTAGGTTGTTTTGGTCAGGATATTTTATTATATCAACAAAGATAAAGTTGGGGGTAAAGGAGAGATGGTAGAAGTGTGGAGCTTGGAGGACTTTTAAGTGCGCTGCGTTTGAGGCTGAGACATGACATATATTGTGGTTCTTTAAACAAAGTTAATTGAAACGGTTTTTTGTAAAACCAAATGCACAGATCTGAAGAGCACAGTTAGGTGACAATGACAAGTGCAGTTATGGGTAGGACCTGTCCTGCAGTTAAGACAAGAGCTGTCCATCACCTAAGACCATCTCCCCATGTAGGACTGGTCTTGTGATCAAGACAAAGAGCTGTCCATTACCCAAGACCCTTCCAATGTCCCTTCCCTTCAATCTTTATCTGGCCCACTCATCCTAGACAATCATCAGAAGTTGTCATCACAGCTTGCTCTACTCACTATAGACCAGATGTGGATGGCAGTGCATGGCGTGAATTTGATGAGCCTAGATGCTTCTCTTCAGCATATCACTTCTGTCTCACATGCCATTATTCTATTCCCGCAGCCAGAGACCTACATGAGATGTATGCATCCCAGTGCACATGCCTATCTCCCTCCACTAAGAGTCTGTGTGAGTCTTCAGTAACCTGCACCTTGGCAGATCTGGGTGGTAAGAACTATGCCACAGAAACCACCCTGCAGGATGGCAGAGTCCAAAATGACTCAAAGTGCATGCGGGGCACTCAACCTTCCTCATGGTTAGCTTTGAGACCTAGATCAGTGGACTTGTGGACCAGTGGATCTGTGGACCAGTGGACTTGTGGACCAGTGGACTAGTGAACTTGCAGACCAGGCATTTTTGTTCTCTCCCAGAAAGGCCCCCTTGAATGCACAGACACAGGACAGGTGCCATCCTGCTGAGCTGATGGTGCTCATCCGACCTGAGCCTCTTCAGTGTGCAGGTAATGTTGAGGATGCTACACTGCTCTCTAATGTTTCTGTGACAGACATCGACCTTCCTTTAAAATTACACATTTTATGGGCTGGGAATATGGCTCAGTTAGTCACATGCTTGCCACACAAGCTTGAGGACATGTGTTCCACCTCCAGCAGCCATGTGAAAACACTGAGTGTGTGGTGCACGCATATAATACCTGTACTTGAGAGGTGGAGTCAGGTGACTATGCAAGGCTCTCTGGCCAGGTTGATGTGGTGAGCTCTGGATCGATTGAGCATCCTTGTTTCAGAAAGAAGGTAGAAATAAGTTAAGGAAGAATCTGAAACTGACATTTAGCCTCCAAGTATGTGAGCAATGCATGCGTGTGAGTGTGCCTGTGAGCACACACATGCATGAAGATGAGCATGCCTGTGAACACACAAGCATGTGTATGCACTCGAGGGTACCTATGAACACACACATACACACATGCATCCAAACGTGTATACCTGTGAACATACAAAAACACAATTATGTTTTACTTTGAAGTAATGATGGTGTACTGGTTGGTTTTGTGTCAACTTGACACAAGCTGGAATTATCACAGAGAAAGAAGCTTCAGTTGAGGAAATGCCTCCATGAGATCCAGCTGTAAGGCATTTTCTCAATTAGTGATCAAAGGTGGGAGGACCCCTTGTGGGTGGTGCCATCCCTGGGCTGGTAGTCTTAGATTCTATAAGAAAGCAAGCTGAGCAAGCCAGGGGAAGCAAGCCAGTAAGTCACATCCCTCCATGGCCTCTGCATCAGCTCCTGCTTCCTGACCTGCTTGAGTTCCAGTCCTGACTTCCTTTAGTGATGAACAGCAATGTGGAAGTGTAAGCTGAATAAATCCTTTCCTCCCCAATCACGACTTGATTCTTGGTCATGATGTTTGTGCAGGAATAGAAACTTTGACTAAGACAGACGGTCTCCCTAGACAGATCCCCACGCCCAGCACCGACCTGCCCTAGTCAGTAGCATCCGGCTCTCCTGCGGTACAGAGCTGCCCCAGGCTCCCGCAGTCTGAGAGCCTTTGCTGTGCAGTCAGAATGCAGCGAGTGCTGCTCTGTTTTATTTTGTTATATTTAGCTTCAAGGACTACTTCCTACTTATTGTAGATGGGAAATCCATTTGCTTTCCCATTTACCATAATGATAAAAGTTTTATTACTGAATAAATTGATTTGTGTTTAAAAATCATGTTTTTTCAGGAACACATTACATTAAATGACTGAACTAGTGGGATAGAGACATGGAGACTCGTTAGTGAATGGTATGTAATTGAATTTAAGAAAACATAGGCGCTATAATATTAGCAGCATGCACTCCACACCCTACTCTTTCTAAATTAAACAATTACTAGGAATCTTTATGGCCTGGATGCATATGCTAATTGGCTCTACTTTTCCATCTCTGCAGAGCCTGGTCAGTCCCACTTTGTGACACAGAATCAGGTCTACCGTGGACTTGAACAATTCACAAAAGAGGGCCACTGATCCGTGAATATTTATGGATCCTTTAGGTCCCAGGTGGTCTAAAACAAAGACAGATACAAAGTCCAGGCGGGGCTCTGCCTGTTTGCAGTCTGTATCTCACGGGTGAGATGCACAGAGAGCAGGTTCAGCGCCACTTCATGTGGTAGCAATAAGGTGCCACATAAGAGGGGAGATGGTGAGGAGCTCCAGGGAAGACGGGATACTCAGAGGATCGGAGGTGCTCCCCCTGGGGAGCAGACAGTACACAGAAACTGGAACAATGAGAAGTAAATTATACAAAGAGATGGACAAAAAGAAGCAAAAGGTAGAAGTGGGGGTCGGGATTAGCACCCACTGTGGAGACAAATGGGGAGAGGCGTACAGTGTCAGAGTGGCCCAGGGACTGAGGGAAGAGGAGAATGTAGTCAGCTGTGCAGACAAGGAGGGGCTGGAGAGGCCCAGACCAGAACCATAGACAGGCTGACCTGTCCCTAGCTTGGAAAACAAAGATGACATTTAAAAAGCTATTTGCAAAATGCCTCAGACATGAACGCCATTTCCCAAGCACAACTCCCTGTCCTGAGTTGATTGCATCTGCCCAAGAGATATGTCCATCCTGACCCTGGTGTCTGAAAGTGACCCTTTCAAAATATGCTCTTTGCAGGTGTCATCAAATCAGATGACATCATGCCAGATCGGGACTTTAACACAATGTCCTCATAAAATCCCTGGTATCCTTACAAAAACCATGGGGGTTGGGGTATACTCATTTGGGTGAAGTGCCTGTCACACAACTGGGAGGACCTGAGTTTAGATCCCCAGAACACATCTAAGACCTGGGGCATGTGACAGAGCACACCTTTAACCCCAGCACCGGGCATGTGGGACAGGGAACATGGGAACATCAGATCCTTTAAACTCATTGGTTGGTGGGCCAACCTTGCCAGATCGATTTCTGTGAGACAGAGTCCTAGTCTAAGAAAATAAAGGTTGAGTGTGACAGAGGAAAGGCTCAGTGTCTGCTTCTGCCCTCCACATGCATATACCCACACTAACAAGTACACACACACACACACACACACATACACTACAAATAATAGATACATACATATATACATAAATACATACATATGTATACATACATAAATAACAAATATATACACAGCACACGTATACACACAAACACATATTATAAATATTACATACATAAATACATATACACACAAACATATACTATGAATAATACATACACACACAGACACATACTATGAATAATATATAACAAGCACATACTATGAATAATACATACATGCATATGTACACACATTAACAAGTACATACACAGCACATGTACACACACAAACACACACTGTAAATAATACATACATACATACATACATACATACATACATGAATCACAGAGACTTGGAAGGGACATCACATGCCAGATAGGGTTTTTGGAGTGTTCTGAGCAGTGTAACATATGAACAGCATCCCTGGCCTCCATCCTTCAGTCAGCCACAACACTTGTCCCCTGTTGTCACAAATTCAATGATCCAAGACACCGTCCCCCAGTGCTCCTTGGGAAGAGGTCAGGTGGTAACATTACTACAGGTGAGAATTAGTGACGTATTTTTTTTTAACACCGCTGTTTTTAACAAAACAAGGAAACACAAGACCTTGGTTATTGATGAGAATATGTAGCTAGATCTGAAGCCACTTTGAAGTCTCAAGGTTCAATAATGTCAGGAAGAGAGGGAGACTTGAGGGGATGGTGATGGGAACTCCCCATTTTCACCCAAAGCTATTCACTACCTGACTGTATTACCAATGGCAATTAAAGGTCATGGCAGCAAAGGCACAGGTTTCTAAACGTGTGTGAGAGTCTGGTGGCGGAGGGTGCAGAAGCAGGAAGGATAAGAAGTCAGTAAACCACAAAGCAAGGATGGGAACAACTGTGGAAAACAGTTTCATTGTGTTTCCAAATGTGATTCCCTGGGCTCTAGAGTAAAAGGTTCGTTACATTAACAGAAAAGCAAACTGAGAGCAAATGAAAGAAACAATGTGACATCTCTTCTTCACTGCGTATTTAAAGGAGAAGGTCTAGATTCTAGACCAGGAGGTTGAAGACCAGGAGGTTGAAGACAAGGCTCTGTCTCCAGCTGGCTTGGCCTTGGAAAACCCACCTTGTCTGTTTGGGCGTCCCTTAAATGAGAGGCTTGATATCCAAGGTCCCTAAGGTGGATCCTAGGAGCCCCAACTTTTAGCTAGTCGGAATCCATGGCAACCAGGTCTCCAGCCAGGCCTAGGGCCTTGTGTAGTAAATAGAAGCGGCCTGTTTGTCTCCCTGTGGCAAGTGAGATGGAACACTGATGGGAGCTTGAAAACAGAATATTCACACAAATCAGGAGAATTCCTCTGCCTGCCTTCTCTGCTGTCGGTGCGTACCCGCTACTTTACCCACTAGGGCACTAGCCTCCAATCTCTATAGCTGAGACAATTCAGTGGCCCCAGACCAGGTTCCTTTTCAGGCTTCTTACCCCTTGAAGTTTAAAATCCTAAAAGACCATTGTCTCCTGCAAGGCAGATGCTGAATTCAGGTCCTTCTACTCTGTGGTGATTCTCTGTCAACAGGTACTGAGCTAGCCCTTGACACAGCAGGGTTCACCGAAAGGCTCCATATCCCACAGCCATTTCTGAGAGCCTCATCTCCACAGCTTTAGACAACTCTCACTCACAAAATCATCATGGAGACCAGGAGGAACTGTGAATGAGGGCCACTGAACCGTGAAGAAGCTGGCGATTTTCTTGTTCACAAGAATGTAACAACACAAACATGCTCCCAATTAATTTTACAAGGTGAGGACAACCCTAAGGCCAGCGTAGGGCAATGACTGGGCAAGACAAAGGAATTTAGCTAAATCTCACCTACAAGCAGAGGTGTAAAATGCCCTCATAAAATATCTATCAGCTTCATTAAGCATTAGCTCGAGTTAGAAACAAGACAGGCAACAGGTTTCCAGTCAGTTATGTGATGTCTTTACAACACATCTTAGAGAATCACACCTATGTGAGTCAAGGCTGCAGCAGCATGCAGGGGTGTGAGGTCGGGAGGTTATGGGGGAGCTGAGCTGACCCTGAGAAAGGCCAACAAGAAAGACTTGACAAATAATCTGATAATCACTGTTTATGAGGGTGTTGGTGGAAGTGAAAGCCTAATGCAGAGTGTGCATGAAACCACACCTGCATCCTGCAGGAAGCCAGGAGAATCTGTGCTGGAGAAAATGGACAGACCTTGCCAACCTCATGACATTAACCCCTTGTGGGGCCAGGTTATTTAATGTGTTATATAGAAAAAAACCTCACATGTCAGAACTGTGAATGTAAAGAAGTGTGCTTTCTTGGCTACTGGCTTAGAAGCTGCTGTAATTGCTAAGAAAGGTTTTGGAAGGGGCTGTGATGATTTGGGAGTGAACTGTGCCAGTAGGCTCCTGTGGTTGAATACTGAGGGGGTCACCCCTCCCGCGATGCTGTTTGGAAGGGTTGTGAAATCTTTAACTTGGAGGAGCCTTTAGAAACAGGTTGCTGTTGGGTGGGTCTCAAGGTTTTCAGCTCACTTCCTGTCTGGTCTTGCTTCGGAGTCTTCTGAGCATGAGTGAGCCAACATAAGCCTGCCCTGTCTTAAGTGACTTTGTCCTGCTGTGTCATCACAGGGAACCTGAGTAAAGTGTGAATTTGTGTACAGGTGTGGGTTGGGGGGGGGGAGGCCTTGATGGTGACCTCAGTCTCAAGTGTGGAAGACAAATGGAAGGTGATTTCCATCAAGGGAAACCTGTCTGTTCATTCCCATCTGCTGGACAGCACAGAGGCCTTGCAGCCCTGCCTGGCTCCATTACAGCTGGGACCCTGTGAGAGGCTACGATTCCCCTGGGGTGGCGACAGCTTCACCCTCCCCCAGCTAGTGCTCGTGATCCACTGAGGCATGTTTTCTGGCTGCATGGGTGGGAATGGGTTCCAGGCTGCCTTGTAGAACAAGCATTGTCTGTTTGTTCCAGGACAGAGCCCGAGACTGCAATGCTCCCCTTGTACTTGATACATGTGGGGGACTCTTCCCAGTGGCAGGAGACAGACAGTAGGATGAGTTACTCTCCCAGTCATCCCAAGAGCCATCACCATGCAGGGAAGGGGGCTGGCCCAGGGCAGATCATAAACCTGTGACCTGAGCAGCCAGGTTGTGGGCCTCCCATTAGCTGGACGCCAGTTGGCAGGAAAGAGCTTCCTGTCCTTGGGTCTCATGTGAAGCCAGGGAGAAAATGGAGCCCAGTGCTCCTGGGAGGCCCTGAGTGGGTAGGTGGAGCCTCAGAGGTCAGAGCGGGGGCGGGGGGGGGGGCAGAGACTGAAGGAGGGCAAGAGACAGAGAGAGAGCCTGAGGACACAGAGAGACAGGCAGAAAGTCTGGGGGTGGGAGTGGGGAAAAGATACAGAGAGAGAGAAAGAAAGAGAGAGAAACAGAGAGACAGAGAGAGACAGAGACAAAAAGACATACACAGAGACAGAGAGTCAGAGACAGATATAGACAGAGACAAAAAGACACAGAGAGAGACAAACAAACACATACAGAGAGACACAGAGAGAGACTTTTCTAAAAGACAAATAAAGGAGTCTTATTTTATGCCCGACTCAGCCTCTGAAATCCTAAAATCCCGACATCATTAAGACAAACAGCTAAGGACAGCTGCCCACAGGGAAAGCTTGTCAAATGTCCGTCACAGGCTGAGCCCGCCTATGCAAGCTCAGAGATGTTAGGTGTTCCTCCCCAGACCTCTTCTAGGCAATGGTCACAGCTGAACTTAAGCCAAGCAGTGTGGCCACACCCTCCTGAGCTGGACTGCAACAAAGTACTCCAGAGGCTTCCTTGACGGAGCAAAGAGAAGTTACATGCCATCTTTTGAGAGCAGAGAATTTGCTTGGAAAAAATTACAGGTGGCTATTAACTCTATTTATTGATGGGACACCTGGATGTGGAGTCAGAAGAATGTGGGGTGTGGGACACTGCCATCTACCTAGACATGGACTCTTGTCAAGCACCTGCACCATACAAGGATGCTTATGTCTTAATGCTCCTGTGAGGCCGGCCGGTGCCTCCTTCATTCCTCGCTTGGATCTGAAAAGATCCCAATGCTGAGAACTTCCCTTAGCCACTGGGAGCCTGCAGTGGCCGAAGGGGTCATTTATGATGCTGACTTCTCATTCTTGGCCTTCTCTCTGTTTGCAATGAGTTAAGCTTTCTGAGTTTTACAGGCATTATAAGCACTTTTGGAAAGTGAGAAGAGGAAGCTTTAAACCCAACTTAAAAGAAGTAAAAATAATGTTTAAAAGTTAACGAGAAACCAATGGTTCTTAAGAGAGGCATGGGGTACCTGCAAGCCAGATCACGCCATGTCATGGCTGCGTGGTGTTTTCCAGGGGCTTGGATCCCAAAGATGGGAGGTCTGATTATCTCACTGTTCATCATGGAAGATCAGACTCCTGACTTCGCTGAGGTACCTCTGAGACATGACTCCTCAGGCTGCCGTGCTGTTATTTCCGGAAGGGGTGCCAAACATCCTGCTAGGATCTGAATTAATTCGGTAATAATGAGATCACATTGAAACCTTTATGTGATGCTTCAGATAACAGAGCCCAGGACCTAAGGTAACATGGCAGGTTTGAGCTGGGTATCTCCATACACCTGGAGTCTGTGGTCTCAACGCAGCTCAAAGGCTTGCCATCCTCCCCACTCCATCTTGGACTCATTTTCATCTCAGTGGAACACTGGCCGTGACTTTGATTCTAAAGCAAGCCTAAAACAGATCTTTCTCTGTCTCTCCTACCTTTTCTTCCTTTCCTTTCCTTTCCTTTGCTAGGAAAACTGCTTAAATCATTTTTATTGAAACTCTCTTCCCAAGAGGTCTCATTTACTACTAAGAAAATTTATCTTGGTTTCAGAGCTGAAGGAAATGTCAACACAAGCGAGATTTTAATGATCACCTGGTTGTGCTTAACATTCACCAGAAGAGAAAAAAGAGAGAGAGGTTCCTGTTTGGGACACTCATGGTAATTGAAAATCTATGGTTTTTAAATTATGCATGCACTGCTACTGCTGCTGCTGGCAGTGGTGGCTGCATGCGCTGCTACTGCTGCTGCTGGCAGTGGTGGCGGCGGTGGCGGCGGTGGTGGTGGTGGTGGTGGTGGAGAGGCAGCAGCCCCTGAAATGTTTCTTTGCCAAGAACCCTGCAGCATTGGGTTTTCTTAGACTTTCCCAGACCATGGTGGAGTCTATGTGTGTAGGCAGTTTGTCATGCCCAGTGTGTGGGGCTAGCTCCTGCATCTGCAGGTGCATGTAAACACAGAGTCATATGCTAACGGTAACCTGGAGGGTCTAAAGCCCATTCTAAAACAAGACACACATCCAATCCACCTTCAGCTCTCTTTCGAGAACTAGGAGTCAGGAGGTAAGAACCCTCACACCTCCTAGGAGTACAGTGGGTGTGTGACAGGGTGGTTAAGAGCATTTGCTGCTTTCTGTGAGGTCCTGAGTTCAGTTCCCTGCACCCACATGAGGTAGTTCCCATCTACTGGTAGCTCTAGTACCATGGGCCTCTTCTGACCTCCATGGACACCCACACACATGTGATACACGAACACACAAGCAATATTAAGAAATTTTAAAGATGCACGTGCCAGCCCTTAGCTTCCTGTTGCTACATGCCGAGCCTGAGGTTTTAAGACTTACATGTAAAATGGGTGTAAAAGCTAAATCCCTGGACAGTGGTGACTGCCATGTCCTGACTTAGAAGAGACATTGTACTTATTGTTTGGGGGGGGTGTTACTTAGGTTACTTACTAACAGTTGCTGTGTTCCTTCAACACTGTCTGACATTTCCCCTATGCAGGATGTGTGCCCCACATTGTCTGAGTCCTTCCTAAAATTGGGAATCTGGAAAAAGCAAACACTGCATTTGGTCTCAGGAAGACAGAGTGGGTGGGGCAGGATGGACCCCTCAGCTTACCCTTCACCACAGCTGCTGGGGATGGAGGGATGCTGCAGTCTGCAGGCAATCAGGCAGGTCATGAGATTCAACATTCCTTCTCACATTCATCTTACATTTCATTTCTATCTGATTCCTGGGGCCCAGGGGCCCAAAAGCCTGATCACATGCCAGACTTACATACTTAGCTTAGAGTATGGGCTAGGCTTTCATTGAGACACTGCTGTTTTTCATATACAGAAGGCATTTCCAGGGCATAAGCCAGAAGCCTAGAGAATGCAAATATCCTCCTCTCAAGCATCCCTCCCTCAGAAACTTGATCGAGTTCACAGTGTGAGTAGGTAAAAGGTTTCAGGTCGTCACTGCGTAAGTATGGCTCCTGGGCTTTACAAGGCATCCTCTTCTCTCTTCTCCCTAAGACATTCTGAGGTGTGAAGTCCCTCCTGTCAGTCAAGCAAGCTCCGACAACCTCATGGCTCCTTCCAGAATGCAGCGCAGATCTGAATCACATGTAGCCTTAAAGAAATGCATTCATGTACCATGAATCATGGGACTGAGGGGAAATTAGCCCCAAGCACAGCTGACAAAATGCTTTCAGATGTGTGTAATCACATTCTTTTTCAGTAAATATTCTAAGCCTAATAGCAACCAAGGCCAGGAACTCAGAACAGAAGTCACACTTGTCCCTCTATCACCTGTTCATGGCCATGACAACATGGAAGGGGATTTGTTCCCCTTCATAGATCCTGTGTTTCCACAGTCATGGAGGCTGACAAGCTTTAACACAGGGCCAGGTGTGCTCAGATGCTTCTAACTCCAAGATCGGGGATCTGAGTGCAGGCCCCTGTTCACTTGACTTCCTTTGCCCTTTCCTTCCCTTTCAGTGTCTTCTTCCCCTCGTGTGTGTGTGTGTGTGTGTGTGTGTGTGTGTGTCTACGCATGTGTATGCGCATGCATGTGCATGTGTGTATATGTGTGTCTGTACATGTGTGTCCCTGTGTGTGCATGCATGTGTGTGTATGTGTGTACATGCATGCATGTGTGTGTATGTGAGTGCATGTGTGTATGTGTGTGCTTACAAATGTGTGAGTTCATGCATACATAATCACAAAGAAGATGGCTTGGTCATTGGCAAAGTGTCCCCAGTCCAGGGAGAAATACTATCTCACCATACAAGCTAGATAGTACTTGAGTCTTGAGTCATACAGTGGAGGAGTCCTCTGGCCTCCAAATGAATGCACCCATCCACATATACAGCACATGAACATTACACATTCTCTCTCTCTCTCTCTCTCTCTCTCTCTCTCTCTCTCTCTCTTTCTCTCTCTCTCTCTCTCTCACTCTCTCTCTCTCTCTCTCTCTCACACACACACACACACACACACACACACGGGCAGAGAGCGCTTCCCAAACTCTTGGGAATCTTGCTGCTATATCTAAATCTTGTCTTTCAGCTCTGCAGAGCCTTAAACCAGGGGTGGGGCAAGAGCCCTGTACAGCTTGATCTGTTTTGGCAAAGATGAGTCTGAATGTTTTAGGGTGGACAGCGTGAGCTGCAGCACAGCACTGACAATGCATCGCACACACAGAGCAACATGTCATGCATACATCCCATGTCAGTGCAGCAGCTGGGATCTGCGAGCCTTAGCCCAGGCCACAGAGCCTCCCAGGATGTGCCTCTGCCCTGCAGCCAGCCAACTGCCCTAACACGCCTGGAAATGAATGCCACACATCTCCAGCCTCTGCTGACGCCTCTCCTTGGCATTCAATTTGCAGTAGGCCAAGCAGAAGGTGACATCACCATGAGGCTGTGTGGCTTTTGAACTGGTATGGAATCCTGCTACTTGCCAAGGAGAGATGAAGTGAAAGGGACCCCATCCTTGTTCCCTGAAGGGACTCTCAGCCCTGGAGAAGGAAACTTCCTGAACCCTGCCTGCGGCAGACTGCTCTTGGCATCTCCCACAGTGTCCTCTAGCATTCCCCACTAATTCTGAAATAACCACACTGGCTGATACCGGACAGTGCACACTCTTTCTCAGCAGAGGGGGCTGGCCCACATCTGCCTTCTCCATTTGAGCCTTGCGCTTAACCTTCTGGGACTCAGCTTTTCTTCATGTGTGTCAGATACTTACTAAGCAAATATTAAGTGCTGGTTGTGACCCAGTGTCCGGGCTGGACCTCAGATGGTGGTTAATACGTGAACTAAGTTCACTGAAGTGCAGCAGGTACTCAGTGGGGGTTAGCACCTGTGCTAAGGGCCCTGTGACTGGATGCCATGGAGAAGGTCAAATTTGAACTTAAGTTTTAAAATTCTGCAGGAGTGGTGTGAGCTTGCCAGACAGAGTGAATAGTGGAAGGTGTGGGGTGAGGCAGGTACACTTACTACACTGTGTAGCTTTGAGGACCAGGGTAAGCACAGTAGAGGATAGCATCCCTCCCCAACTGTGGGTTCTGATTCCCTTGGGAGCAAGCTAGCTTAAGCTCTGTGGAACACAAAGCCCTGTCTCTTAGTAACCAGACTTTGAGGCAGCTGTAGGGAGGTGACTTGGGGCCCAAACTCAGCTGGGGTTGAGGAACAGTATCTTGCAGCATATCTCTGAAATATCAATGCTTTGCCTGGCCCAGAAGAGTGCACAGGGCTTCTGAGAGAAAGCTCTGTTCACCATGCTGTCTGAATCCAGGAGTTGTAATGGTGTGGGTGGGAAGCCGTCTCTTTTTCTCTCTGAGCTTAGATTTTCTCAGTTTAAGCTCTATTATCAGGGTGGGTGGCAGCAGCAAAGGAGCTTCATCCCATACCTCAGTGAGGCTACCTGGAAGAGGAGCATAAACAAGCACTCCAACTCAGAATACAGGAATGCCCAGCGCCTGCCCTGGGCAGTGAACTCCCAACTGGAGCCAAACAGACACTGAAGTGACTGCCAGGCCTGAGTAAGCATCTGCCTCTGAGTTGAGAGTGGTTGATTCTGTATCATCCACACACAATCGGGATCTGGAGGGGTCTGTAGAGAGGATGAACATGTGTCCTGAAGGCAAGCATGTACAACTGCAGGGGCACTAGTGTTGCGACCATGGGTGGCACTGACAACTGTCCTGGGTTGCTGCCTTGTTGTGTCTTGTTGCTGAAGTAAGAACTGCACTGTGGGAGCAAAGCAGCTGGGTTGGGAACAGCAGACTTCAATTTGCAAGCACTGATGAGGAAAGTATCTTAGGGTGTTCCTCAGACCCTGGGAGGGTTTGCTCTGTGCAGTCTGGAGAACAGTGTAGTTACTTCAGGATTGGAATGAGTGAATACATAAGAAGCCAAAGTAAAAAAGTAGAGATAGATAACTTATAGACAGACAAATGATGATGATGATGATAGACAGACAGATAACAGATAATAATGATAGATAGATAGATAGATAGATAGATAGATAGATAGATAATAAATGGATAGATGGATGGGCTGATAAACAGACAGATGGATAATAGATCATGATGATGGTGATAGATAACAGACAGATACAGATAACAGATAATGGTGATGATAGATAGATAGATAGATAGATAGATAGATAGATAGATAGATAGACAAGACAGATCATAAATGGATAGATAGATGGATTGATAGAGGGTAGACAGAGAGATAATTGATAGATAAGTAGATGATGAATGGATAGAATAGATAATGGATAGATAGATGAATAGATGGTACATGACTAACAATACATAGGTAATAGATGACAGACAGATGATAGTAGAGAGATGTAGGTAGATGGAGGGATATATAGGCAGGAATATGAGAGACAGACAGACAGACAGACAGACAGACAAGAGGTAGATAGATAATAGGTAGGCAGATAGCAAAGCATCATCAGTTGCCTTTACTCAGATCCAGCAGAAACCCACTGGGGAATGCTGTGGAGGCAGCTGCTGGAGTTCCAGTTTGAGAGTGGACAGAGCATCGCCTCCTGTCAGGCTTCTCAGTCAGAGAACAAACAACAGCAGATAGAGATGACACCATTAAACCTGGGGCTGGCAACATCCAGTATAAACCAGCAGGAGAGGCTGAGGCCATCAACTCTCCTCAACTTTCTCTCTATGGCTGAACTTCAAGCTTGTCTCTCCCCCAGTAGGAATGTGTGTCCCATGTCATGGGCTAAACAGTGGAAACCTCCTGTAGGTTTTCATAGACCCTATTTCTGCTCTGAGCTGTCTTGCTAATTTCTTCCCCCTCAGTCACAAAATTTTGGGTTCATCCCACCCCAGACAAGTGGCCTTGGAAGAGAGTTTGAGACAGCCATGCTTGGTTGGATCTGGCATGGGAAGGGGTGAGTCTCTACTTCTAGAGCCAGCTTTTCAGTTTTGCTTGAAAAGCCTTTACCAATATAAGACATAGCATAGGAGAGTGTGGAGGAGCATCCCATGGACAGGGTGGTGTCACATGGGTGTGGTGCCACAAGAAGAAGGAAGAGATAGAAGAATGAGCTGTGAGCTGTGAACTCTGAGGTGTGAGGTGGGATCTGTGAGCTGTGAAGTGTGAAGTATGAGGTGTGAGCTGTGAGGTATGAGGTGTTATCCATGAGCTGTGAGCTATGAGGTGTGAGCTGTGAGGTATGAAGTGTGAGGTGTTATCCATGAGCTGTGAGGTGTGAGGTGTGAGCTGTGAGGTATGAGGTGTTAGTTGTGGGCTGTGAGCTGTGAGATATGAGCTGTGAGCTGTGAGGTATGAGGTGAGAGCTGTGAGGTGTGAACTGTCAGGTGTGAGGTTTGAGATGTGAACTGTAAGCTGTGAGCTGTGAGGTGTTAGCCATGAGCTGTGAGCTATGAGGTATGAGATGTTAGCTGTGAGGTGTGAGGTGTGAAATGTGAGTTGTGAACTGTGAGGTGTGAGGTGTGAGGTGTGAGGTGTGAGGTGTGAGGTGTGAGGTGTAAGGTGTGTCTGAGCCTCTCCTTTCAGCAGACTCGATTCTGGGACCAGTGTGAATGGAACGCCCGTGGGGAAGAGAACTGAGGTTCCACGTGTGGTGGAAGTTGGGACCTGAATTGACAACTGAGGAGAAAGCTCCCATCTTTTCCTCAGTGAGTTCTTCCCCTGGGCTGGGGATTCAGCGTTCTCTCCAGGAGACCTTTCCTAAGTTTGAGAGAAGGCAGTTCTGCCCTCAGAGAGGGAACTAGGAGAGCCAAAGGCTGTGTGTGTGTGTGTGTGTGTGTGTGTGTGTGTGTGTGTTAGAAGCAACTTGGTCAGTCCTCTTCACCAGAGAGAGTCCACAGAAAATTTATCTAGGTTTCACCATTTGTGTGATTCAAAGAGAACTCACTGATAACTGTTCTCTTTAAATTTGTTTCCTTCCTCCCTTCCTTTTCCTCCTCCTCCTCCTCCCCCCTTCCCACTCCCCATCTTCTTTTCTAGTTTTAAGAACAGTTCTAGAGGTCAGATATACAAAGGGGTTTCACTGAATACCCCAGTGGTGTAGGGTGCATTTCTCTGGGCCTCTCTTCCCTCCCTTCCTTTTCTGGTAGAAGAGGCTGCCCCAATTCCTGGGCCATGGCTCTTTATCTCCAAAGCAATACTGACTCCCATGTTGTCATTCTGACTTGACCCTTGACTCTGCCATCTTATGGGGGTCTCTGGAGTATGGACAAACCAGGATCTTCTGTTTTGGGGTTTGTGCTGGTCAGCTTTAACTGTCAGCATGACACAGACTAGAATCTCCCAGGAAGAGATTGTTGAGAACGAATTGCCTAGATCAGGCTGGCCAGTGAACACGTCTGTAGTGGATTGTCTTGATTGTGTTGGTTGGGGTATCAAGACCCAAATATAGCCAGTATCATTTCATTGTCTGGGCCGTGGACCGGATGGAAAGGTGGGAGTCAGGCTAGTATCTGCTTGTGTGAACACACTGCTCTCTGCTCCGGACTGTGGGTGTGGTGTGACCAGCAGTGACTCCACCACCACAAGGATGGTCTGTAACCTCAAGCTGTGCCTCATATAAATCCTTCTTGCTTTATGCTGATTTTGTAGCATATTTATCAGAGCAATGGGATGCAGGAATAAGGCAGCATCTTTTAGATGGCACTGACTTGCTCGGGTTCTGAAAAATAGAATGTGGACCTCTCTGCAGGCTGTTTCTACACTTCCTACAGTGTACCTCAGGCCTAGTGTCGGTTTTTAAGAAATGACTGTCCTGTAGATATGCCAGACTGAGCTTAACCCTGAGGGATTTGGGTGAGTCCCACGAATCCCCAAGGCTGCCCACCAAGTCAAGGCAATGGGCTTATTTCTCCCACGGTGCGGTGTCACATCATTCATGTGCTCCCTGGCCAGAACAGATCAGATAGGCTCCACACAGAAGGGACGGGCCTCTCCCTGCTGTCAGCCTGTCGTACATGTTGCAAGTACAGCTTAGCTCTGTGAGTCGGTCTTTCCATCAATCCCAAGTGCAGCTAAAGGGTAAGAACACTGGTTTAATTTTTCATGAGGGCAAGCATAAAAAATTCAAACTAACTGAGCCCAGAGTGAGCATTCCAGACACCAATAGGCCCTGACACCTGCCTCTCAAACAAACTCCACTGCTCCACCCCAGAATCCCCTCCCCAAACTTTCCAGCCCTAATTGGAATGAGGGCTTCTCTGGCTAGTGAGCCTGGGAACATCCAGAGTGAACACAGATGTCCCCTGCTTGCAAAGCCAGGAGGCCTGAGCATTTGTTTATCAGGAGGTCACTCTTAATGGTTTTAATTTTAAATTTTTCATGCTTTTCTTCATGAAAAATTTAAAAACTTTGTATTAGGGGTCATATTAAAGACGGTCTGAAGATTAAATGTTGACCCGGCCCTGCCTGGAGGACCCCAAGTATCTGCAGCACTGGCTGTGTGTGGTGCTGCCTCCTGGAGAGTGTCTCCGATTTTCTTCTCTTGAGACTCCCACAGAGTGGCTGGCTCCTGCTGGGAACCTGGTAAGGAGCAATCTGTGCTGTGCTTGTCCGATGAGCAATCTTCCAATCCTTTTGTTCCCTGTCCAGAGCTGCCACAGGACCCAGAGGCTGGGTACATTTTAGCTCAAAGGCTTGATAGACCTTCAAGTAGGAGTCAGGTAGAATGTGTGAGGCTCAAGGCTCAAGTCTGGAGGAGATTTTAGCTCCACATGTAGAGGTGAAGCTATGTACAGGATGGCTTTAGGGGTGGCTTTGAGATACTCCAGGGAGAATGGGGGACACTCCTCCACAGCACACAGGAGACTCGGCATCAGAACTGCCCAGCAAGTTGAGGAAAGCAGACCTGAAAAATAGCAGGAACTGGTCCAGAGCAGATACAGCTCCTCTTGTGACTGGTGATGCACATAATTCACTCTTTTGTCTCATAGACAACAGCCTATTCTCTGAGTTACACAGGGTGGGGGACACAGGACTTCATAAGACTCCTAGAATATCAAGCAGGTGACCCTGGGTGCCACCCAGAATAGGCAGTAGTTCTCTGAGCTGTAGACCTGCCTCATATAACCTTTGGGGATCAGGAGAAAGAGAGGGAGAGAAAGAGATAGATAGATAGATAGATAGATAGATAGATAGATAGATAGATAGATAGACAGAGCACCTCAAACCCCCCCTTGATTCCAGACTGTTCCGGCACTGACCAGCTTTGCTCTGCTCTTAACTGAACAGATCAGATATGTTTCTGGAACTTGGGAGAAACAGAGCCATGGTGTATGCTGCTGACCAGCTGGCCATCTTGTCTTGGGCCCCTGGTCATGTCCTTCTGGGATGCACGGATGGGCTACAGTCGTTTATGCTGTCTATCCAATTCTTTGGAGACATGGGTTCCTTCTAATTGAGATGGTAGGGAAAATGGCTGGTATAGTTACCCTACATAATCTCTAAGCAGACATGCTGTTTATGTCTGATGACCTGGGGCTGAGAGGCCCAGTCTTAAAGAGAATGTTGACTCTGTAAGGAATTAACACCCTACCTAGGGGAAGTTAAAGGAGAATGAGAGGAAGAATCCTGGGAGGGGGACGCTGGCTGCAGTGTGGACACAAACCCAGAAAGAAGAGTTGGAGAGTGTAGCCAGATTAGACCTGACACAGAGAGAAGGCAGAGCTGGCCACTCCCACTCGAGGGTAGGGGAGAGAGCTGGCAAGACTGATTGCAGGTGAGTGTGTGTGTGGGGGGGGATCAGAAGTGAGGGCGGAGAGGTGACAGGAAGTGGAGTTAGAGGAGGGTTTGCACATACGCATGGAGCTGAGCAACCCAGACAGGTACACAGACCTGTGAAGAATCCCCTCTGGGCAGTGGGGTCATGGTCCCAATGACCAACCTTTAGGTTCCCCCAAAGTCACTGTGGAAAGGCCTCCAGCTCTGGAGGAATTGTCTGTGGTTCCAGAGGACCCATCTATGGGTCTGGAGAATCCACATGACACCAAAGAGCATAATGGGAGCTGGCACGATTGTACATTAGGGAAAGAGAGCCTGCATTAGCAGCTGGGGGAATCCACTGGAACACCACATGAGCCTGCAGGTTCCTCATCACCTTCCACTGACCACCCTGGGGTGCTAATGCACTTGACTGGGGAGAACACCTCCCCTCAGGAAATGTAAGACATTCAGTATGAATTGAGGGTCAGACCCTCAAGAAGTTGTCCAACTCTTGGTCAGCATTGCAGCTAAGCTCGGAGAATGCCCCGTTGTTTATCTAAAGTCCCCAGAGTAAAAAGGTCTGCAGGAATGGAGAAAATTACTTGCACAAAACCCCAGAGTTCGCGGCTTAGCCGAGCCCTGGAGCAAGTGGAGAGCCCTGAGCTGCAAGATCACCACAGACTGAGGTAGGCATGATTTATTCATCTCAAGACTTTGAGGAAGTGCACAGCTGAGATGAAAGAGAGGCAAGACCCATACATACTTCAAAGGGGATACTGTCCAGAGCAATGGATGGAGAAAACTAAGCACGGCAGTCACCACATGTGTCTGCTCAGTGGTCATCTGGGAAGCAAGAACTGCAAAGGACAAAAGCAACAGAGAACGCGTTAGGGTCTGTGGGCACATGCATCAGCTGTGCATACTTGTGAATCACTGAACACATAGCCTGTGAAACATTGCACACCCAGTGCCCATGCATGGGGAGTGCCCGGGGAAAACGTGTGTTTTGTGCCAGCACAAAGAATCCTACATGCTTGTGAAGATCCTCCCTGGATGTATTTACAATAAAGTTAAGGAGATATTGAGTGGGGTTGAGCTGTCAATCATGTCTGTACCCACCTTCCATGGAGTCATCTCAGGGCTCTTGTTCTAATTGTCCGAGTCTCACGGTGTGAGCTAATTTGGGAATCATGTCATTAAGGTTTCAGTAGATAAGCCAGGACCATGATGGAGAGAAGAATGGGTCCTGTGCTTGTTGCCTTTGGCAACTTGACATAATCTGGTCTCAGTGAGGGGTTGGTTATATCAAGTTGTCAGTCTGCAGGTGTGTCTGTGGGGTATTGTCTTGATTGTATATTAATTGATGTAGGAAGACCCAGGCCACCATGGGTGGCACCATTCCCTAGGAGGGGATCTTTGACTGTGTAGCATCTTCAGAGGGGGCCCCCGCCCTGGGCCCTGCTGATATTTAGCCCTTGGTTCTGGCATCTGGAAGTGCAAGGCATTGTACCTTTTGTCCAGATTCCTGATCTACATTGCTTTGCCTTGGCAGCTTCAGGAAGCTCACATCCTGCCTTTCATTCTTGATGGACATCAACCTTCCTCTCAAGGCAGCAGGGCTCTGGCTACCACCAGGGGTGACAGCTAAGGGTCTAAGATAGTGATGTGGTTCCAAGGGAGATCTGTCAGGCACTTCTGCCGTGTTACAGCATGAAGGTTCAGTGTCTATAATAACGGAGCACCACTCCCATGCAGTCTACGGTTGCCTGATTCTGTTCTTAGCCTGAGATGAGGCAGACCAACTTGATGGAGAAAAGCCACCCACCCCATGCACATGGTAGCCAGAAAGCACAAACAGAAACAGAGAAGAGCTCCCCAGGGCACACTTAGGTGACCCACTTATTCCAACCTGTCCTCGCCTCCAGAACTTTCCACTGCTTTTTAATAAAGTCATCAGCTTACAAATCTGATTAGGTCAGAGCACACATAATCCACCAGCATTGAGTAGCTGGGCCCAGGAGCTTTGGACCAAGCCTTTCAGACACTATTTTTTCAAGAGGACACTTCATGCCCAAATCACCACACTATTGCAATTCTGTCTATAATTGCTCTGAAAACTCATTTTAAACCACATTAAAGAAACATCTAAACTCACACAGGTATGCATTTATTATCCCAGCCCCCGATTCTTCCATGCACTGACTTCACCGACAATGTTAGAAAGAGAGGACACACAGTTGTTGTCTGCTCTGTCCTAGTAATTCTGGATTGTGGGAGCCATGTGCTACACAGAGGCATAGCCTTTCCCTTCCAAGGGAGGAAAAATAGGTGGCACGGGGAACAGACATGTTTGCCCAGCTTTAGAATGACTAAAAACCATGCAGTGTCAACTGCTGTAGGGATGTGGGCAGCGGGACACTCACACATTACTGGTGGGGCATACAGATGCTGCAGCCATGCTCGGGCAGTTGGACATCTCCTTACAAAGCTAAATGCCACCTTCTGAGATTCAGCAGCTGTGCTCATAGGTGTTACATACAGGATACATACATACATACATACATACATACATACATACATACAGTTACAAACATACTGGTGTGAAACTTTGTCTACGGAGGAGATGTGAGGAGTGACCTGGGAGCCTCCCCTCTGAAAACCTGACACCACTGGAGACATTGACACTCTTTCCCTAGGTAAGTTTGGGGTGGTTGGAATCTATCTCCAAGAGCTGCTAATTCTTCTGGTGACAACTAGTTTTTCTTCCTTCACTGTTGTTTTGGTTTGGATTTTTTTAATGGGCAGTGTCATTTTATTTTGTTTTTCAAAACAGGGTTTCTTTGTGTAGCCCTGGCTGTCCTGGATTTCTCTGTGTAGACTGGGCTCGCCTGGAACTTAGAGATCCACCTATTTCTGCTATCTAAGTCCTGGGACTAAAGTTGTATGCCACCACCACCTGGCTTGGTGGCGATTTCACTGCTGTGTTGGTAAACTGTTAAAGCAGCTTCTAATATCCCACCGTCTTTTACAAAGCCCCTTCTCAACCACCATATTTCTAGTGCTTCTCAAGCTTTTAAGATTAGTCCTGAGTTATTTTTGACTTGAGGGATCTCATCTAGGATCAGAGGCTCAGGCTAGAATTTTCTGGAAAGTATATTCTCTCTCTCTCTCTCTCTCTCTCTCTCTCTCTCTCTCTTTCCCTCTCTCCCCACCTCTCTCCTCATTTGCAACTCATTCAAGATCAGCTGCCTTTTTTCTTTCTAATTCCCTGAAATTACACCATGTGGTCAATGTGGTTTAGACAATCTGCCAGACCAGAGAGGCAAGACCTACCAAGGAGTGTGCAGTCTCTGAGGTAAGATGAGTCCCGGGAAGGATGCACAGATGTGGGACTGAGGAGACAGCTAAGTAGGTAGTGTTGCTGAGTAACCTTGACTTTGAATCCCAGTACCCAGATTAAAAGCCAGGCATAGTTCCATATGTTTGAATCCCAGTGCTAGGAAGACAAAGACACAGACAGGCAGATCTCTGAGGCTTATGGCCCAGCCAACCTGATGGCATCAGTATCCCCAGATTGCAGTGAGAGACTCTTAAGGAATGGCACCCAAGGCTAACTCTGTCCTCCACCACATAAGAATGTCTACATACACATGTACCCTAACACATCACTGCACACATACCCACACATGCAAAAAATAAAGATAAAAACTACATTGTCTTGATTAACCACTGAGCTGTATGAGTGTCAAAGCCTAAATTCAGGTATGTGCATCTCTGCTGCCTAGGGCACTTCTGCTGGCTCCACAGGACAGAGCTAATGTCTTCATTGGTTGAATGGTGCAAGCTTCTCACACAGAAATGCAGTGGTTGCTCAATGGACATGCATGTGACAGAGTCGCCCTCATCCTGCTTGTGATCAGCAGAGCTTCTACATATGAATCAACCCTCTGCCTCCAGACATCATCGGGGAATGTCAATAAGATAAGAGAATAAATTTAGCTAAGATGGGTACAAGATCAGAAATATGAGGTCAGTATCTCCCACTACTCCGATCTTGTGGTCCATCCATTCCCATTCCCATGCAGGCTCTGCGTTAGCACCAAGCTGCAGGAGTCAATGGGTAATTATTTTTGGCTTAAGTACCTTCCCTGATCATCCTGGCTGAGCCCTCTTAGTCTAGAGAATGCTCTGGGGGCTGGTCAGGACCCTCCTACTACATTTCACTAAAGCAGGCTACTGTATTGTGTTATAAGCAACTATAGAATCGATTAACCTAAACAACAAGATTATTATAAAATAAAAAAATCAGGGAAGTGTTTAAGGTTACTGAATAACCTTCTTAGGTAGGCAGCACGTGTAAGATCTGAGTAAATCGACTCCTTTCCTCTGTCATGTGATCCCATGAAACAGAAAGATTCATACTTCCGTCTTTCCTGGTCACTCCCATCCCTTTCTACCCATGAGCCATTGCTCCTGATGTTTTTAAATTGACCTGTCTCCACTCTGGTCTATCCCTCATCTCTCCACCAACCTTACTCCCCACCCCAGGTTGGGGTTTGCTCAGGCTAATAATTTCCTTATCTCTTGTCTTATTCTAGGACTTGTTTCCATCTGAAGCCACCCCTGATCTCTTGTGAAGGCATGAATCTTGTCTTCTATAGTGTAGGACATCCTCTAGCAATGCCTGGAAGATGGAGATGCGGATGCACAACAGAGGATCCATTATTTGGGTCTCATGTCAGTGACACTAATTGGCCCTACAAAGAAAAGGGCCAGGATGGTCTCTCACTTCCTCTCTCTATATACCATCACAAATGAAAGAGGCTCCAGAGGTTTAATTCCACCCAGGCTTCTGGGGAAAGGTAACCTAATCTCTCCAGTGTGAAGAAGACACAGTTGGCTGATCCTGGAGTTTAAGCTGAGCCTGCAGGTTCACGGGAAGGTTTTCTGCTTGGGCTCAGCAATGCTGAATGATGAAGGAGACTGCGTACAAGGATGCATGGCTGGGTGATTCCTAGCCTCAGATAAAACCCGGTCCTTTGTCATCAAAGTTTCCCTGAAGTTGGGACATTATTTTTCAACCTAGCTGGGCCTGTGTGGTGTTCTCATAGGCTCACGTGGCAGCATGCATTTGTTTTCACTTCCAGGCCTTGAGATGATCACTGCATGTCTCTGTTTGCTCATCCAGAAAACTGAGGAGGTATAACAAATGTTAAGTGCCTGACAAGTGGGGCTGACCCAGTATTAAATGAACTAAGAGTACAGACAGAGCAGAGGTTAGCCCGTAGAGCATACACAAGGGAGCTGGCTAAGACTGTGACCATCATCAAAGTGCATGAGTCACACAGGTCCCGTAGGTGCTCAGGGACAGGGAGCAGAGACAATGAGCTCCTCCAGGTTCCAGGTGGGCAGTGCTGGAGGGCACAGCTTGGAGGGTGGGGACATTAGGCAGTTCCATGGCACTGTGATAAGACACCTGCCAGAGACAACATGAGGAGGAAAGATTTATTTATTTTTGCTCATAGGCTCCAGAGGGTCTCGGTACAACATAGTGGCAAAGGCAGAGGCGTGGCGATGTTCACGAAGGCCAGAGTGTGGAGAATGGCAAGAAAGGGAAGCACCTTTGTCATGATGGACCATGAGACAAGAAGGCAGAACAGAGCCAGAAGTGGGAGTAACTTTCAAAGGCCTGTCCTTAGGGACCTATATCCCCCAGCCAGGTCCCACCTCTTAAATGTCCCCAAATAGCGCCAATATCAAAGGATCAAGAGGTCAGAACATGGACCCCCGTGGGATTGTTCAGACTCAAGTCATAACAGAGACACAGGAGTGGGTGGGCAGACCACTGTTCACTCAGGAACATAGAGCACCCACATCATGAACCAGGAAGGCGGGGCTGGAAGCAAGGACAGAATACAGATGCTACTAGTGGAATCTCTCAGCATGCAGACCCTTCTAGCCTATCGCAGACTGAGGCCACTTTTCTGGATCCTTTAGCTGTGTGCTTTTTGAAGGTATCTGATCTAGCCCAGAGCAGAGAGGCTGGCTCTGGGATGCACAGCTGTGTGTGTACCAGGAGAACGGAGCCAGCTGAAGGCTCTGTATGTCGGGGCTACGGCTCATAAAATCTAATGAAAATGCAGGTTGGGCAGAGCAGAAGCTGACCTGACAGGCACTTTGAGCCTTCCCGTGTCCCTCAGAACTTTTCTTTAGACATAGTTCCTTCTAGTCCAGCCTGTGTTTATTGCTTCCCAGGCTCCAGGGCCAACCCGTGGCCTTGAAGCTCTGCACATCCCTCAAGTTAGGAGCCTCTTTACTCATCTGCATTCTCTCTGGGCTCTCAGGGATCCCCCGGATCAAAGGGAGAAGAGCCGTGTCTGCTAAGATGCCGCTCTCTAATATTGATTCTCCATGCTCAGAGGTCACAGGTGACAGCAGTTATATTATGAGGCTTTTAAAAAAATATGATTATATTTTATTTATAGTTGTATTGGGACATCTGGACACCTGCCAGAGTATGTATGTGGAAGTCAGAAAACAACTTGTGGAGTTGGCTCTCTTCCTATACCACGTGGGTCCCATGGATTGAAGTAGGGTCCTCGGACTTGTCAGGAAGTCCTTAACCACTGAGCAATCTCACCTGCCCTGCCTCCCACAGATGGCTAAAGCCCCCTTTCCCTCGCCTCATCTGTGTGTCTGACAGGGGACTGAGTTCTCATCTCAGCAGCAGCTGGAAATCCCAGGCAGAAATAAAATCCCAGCATTGTGGTGGGACCACACATGAAGATACAGTATTCCTGGAGAAGGCTATGCATCCTGCTGCCTCGGCTTCACCTCCCTCTGCTCTTCCTGATTGGAGAGGACAGTGCCGTCTGGTGGCATTTACTGCTTTCGTGGGTTTGTGGGATTGCTGCTTTTCGTTTTATTTTAGTTTGGTGTGGTTTGTTTGGGTTTTTTGTTTGTTTGTTTGTTTGTTTTACTTTTGTTGTTGTTTTCATGGCTGAACTCAAAACTTCGTTTTGTATGTGTAACTCTGGATCCCACTGTCAAGTCAGGAAACCCTTCTCTGAGGTCTTGGATGACAATATTTTAATAATTTTAAAAAGGAACCAGCCTACCCCCCTCTGTGTGTGACTATCCCACACCAAGGGAGATGTGACCCCTGCAGTCTGGCTGTGGGTTCTCATGGGAGTGGCTGATTTTCTAGGATACCAGATTGTAAGTCAGAGAGAGCCTGGGGCTTGGGGCTCTGCCACATGCTTGCTCTAGACACGCAGTCTGCCCTGTCTCTTCTCTGTATCTTCAGTGGCTGCACAGCTATTGGGGAGGGATGATGGAGCCCTGAGTGACTCTGAGATAAGTTGTCATTTACTTTAAGAGATGAGGAATCTGTCCTTGAACATCGCTCTGCCAGCCCCTCCCTGACTGCTATGCTGAGCTGAGGGGAGTGGGGGTGGGGCATGCATCAAGGAAGAGGTAGGTCTGAGAATGACTTGTATTCCTTTTGTAGTTTTCTGGGGGTAAAACAAATTACATCGCCATAGAGACTTCATTTCCTATATATTCCTCAAGAAGTTTCTCAGCCACTCGGAAACTGTATGGAGATAGGATCAGACACAGAGCACAATTTAAACCTAGTTAAATAGAATCTGATTTATATTCCTGAACCCAGAGACCAGACCGTGTATTAATAAACCATCTCTGGGGGAAAAGCGAAGTTAACATTCCAAAACTTATCCCAGGCTGCACCTTCCGCCATTTATCATGGACGTTCAAATTCCCCACGGCGCTCAGAGGAGAACATTTGCCTTGCAGAAAGTCGGATAATATCAAGTCCGAGAGCTTCATTTCTCTGCGGGGAGGATGCACACACCAGAAGATATCTTAGGGCTAAAAATCCAGTGAGATGTGCTGCTGGCATCGTGCTGGTGCTGGCTGAAGACCTGGCAGGGGTCTTCCTGCTGCAGTTGTAGCTACCATCAGCTGGAACCAATGCAAGCACAGTATGCTTGGATGTGCGGCTTCAAACGCTTCCCTCACACACAGGGCAGTGGTGCATGAGGTAATTCGTGGCGCCGTTTCACACTAGCTTTGTGCAGTATCTAATCTAAATTTTAATAGCTTAGCAAGACATGACACTAAGAACAATGTCCAATACCCATCATGCAGTGGGCCCCCACATGCTTGGCAACTGATTCATCACCAAGCAATGTAATCTGCTTCCCCAGTCTCCCCTGCTGACTGGGGAAGGAGCTAGAAAAGCATCACAGCACAGGGGGTGGGGGGATGGGGTGTGGCTGGAGGAGTCTGTTTGAAGAGGAGGAAGGCTGCATTGTTTCCTAGAGAAATATCCTCCTCTTCATCTTCTGAATCAAAGAGATGAACATGATCTTGGAACCAACGGCACTTGCAGAATGAACATGCTTTCCTACCAGCTCTAAGGTGGCCTTTGAGAGGGTCACATGATTTGGCCCAAACTCAACCTGGCCGTCTGTCATATGGAGACCACCACTAGTGAATGCCGTCCTTTTAAAATCCGAAGTAGCTCTGAGCATTGAAAGAGACCCTCACAAGATCGAGCCCCTCAATGGTGCATCATGGAAGAGAGAGCTGACCTAGTCCTGCCCTACCCTGAGGATGGATACGAGTGGTGAGGCTGACCAGTGAGAGAGACTTCTTTAGTAGCCTAGCTTCTCATAAGCTGGAGATGCCTCTGTAAACAAACCCTTTCATCAGCAACCACAGTTAAACTCACTGGCTTTCCATGTATTAATAAACCATCTCTGGGTTTATTATTTTTGGGTAGAATCTTCTCTTTGGTCTGCTGGTGGTGCTCTGCCTGAGATAAGTAGACAATTGTTCAGGTCTCCCCCAGGAAAAGTTATTGCAACACTAATCCAATGTCCTGGAAAGGAAGACTATTCAAAGTGGCCCTGCCACCTCCTAAGAGTCATATTCCTGGCTCTCTTCACTTCCAGATGGGTGTGATCTCAAAGGAAGTAGGAGCTACTCAGTGGACTGTCTCCACTGAACATGATTGTCAGCATCTTTAGTGTAGCCGATGCATCCAAGCCAATTGAAACTCCAGTGTCAGTGCGCCAGCGTGACCTAGTCTGCACTTACCCTGACGCCCTGGGCATTAATTTAGCTTTGTACAACTCCAGGATTCAGCAAGGATGAAGTGGCAGGTGTTGGCCATGTTCTGGCTGTTCCTATTTCTCAGGTTGTCCACACACCTCCCCCCCCAGCCCCCGATTCTGATGACCTATGAGCTATGCTGCTCAGGAGCTTGAGGGGACATTCCCAGAGTAGGACTCAGTTTTGTCATCAGAATGAAGGATCTAGTTTGGGGATGGGGATGACACTGTCACTGTCCTCACATGGTTCCACACAAGGGTGTGCTGTCACCACGGTCTGTTCTTGTTGCTGTGACTTTGGCCACCTGGCTTAACTGATGCAGATGAGCTTGGACTCGTGGCTCATGATAACGCTGGTGATCTTCACTCTCGGGCTTGTGGTGATGCTGATGGCCTTGACCATCAGGATTGTGGTGAAGTTCTCTCTTGGCTCCCTCTCGCTGACTTTCCCACACTGTCCTTGCAGCCCACAGTTAGAGTGGTGGGGTTCATGATTTGAAAATGGATTAGTGCCATCGTTTGGGGCTCTTCTACACACAGATATCTCTCTCCGTCAATGTCAATATGGACTCACATAAGTTACTATATTCACACTGCTATCAGATACTGTTTTATACATTTTGTTCCAGCTGCTCTTCCCTTTGTCATTGGTGACCTTCAAATCCCCTACCCCCATTATCTTATCATGTCTGCATTATTCACACCGAGGACCTTATTTAAAGGACATTCTTGTTTCCAGACCCTACAAGGTGTTCCAGGCTCATTCTGGCATTTCTTGCCTGTTATTTCAGTCTGAGCAGTGACCATTTCTCTTTAACCCTGAAGAACAGCCAGTGACAGTGTGAGAGGCAGTGTTGGCATCTGACGCTGTCCTTTATCCTGGAGAAAACTTCAAGACGCAGACCATGCTACACCCGATTTTCCATTTCCACCGAGTGTTTAGGAGGTGGGAATTATCCTCCCCAGGTGTCATGCATGGGGTGACCTAGTAAGATGCTGGGGAGGAGGGAACCAGACTATGGCAGTTTGGGTGTCCTCTCCTTTGCTTTCTGCTTTGTGGTGCCATATGTTGTCTTGGATATAAACAGCAAGACTGGAGAGTTCCTGATCCTCTGGTGTGCCCGAGCCTCTATTGTACAGAGAGCTGAGCCTCTGGTGTGGTGAGCTGACCTTCTGGTGTGGCTGAGCTGAGCTCAGCACACTGTGATTTAGCAGGTGGTGATGAAGACAGTAAGATTACCTCTTGGATGACTCAGCCTCTGTGACCTTAAAGTCATTTCAGCATGTCCTCAGACCCTTTGAATGTTCTGTGTGCGTAGACATCTCCCATCAGAAGTCATTTGTTCTGTGCATCCAAACACCCCAACATCGTCATAGGAGCGTCCTGTGGCTCCTGCAGAGGGCCTGGATGGACTAATATCCCTCTACATTCAATTCAATTAACTCAGCGGATAGCAGGGCTGGCGCTCTGCACTCTAGTGGGGCTGGTTTGGTGCCATCGCCATTAGCCTTAAATGAGACCCTGAAGGACAATTTAATTCACATCCCAAACACTGCTACGTTGTGGACTCAGGGGTGTGATTCCAGGGAAAGGTGAGACACAGAGGTTTGAAAATCAGTCCAGTTCCATCCATCTTTCTGCAAACAAGATGATTTTATCCTTCTCTACGGGCAGGTAACTCCACATACCGTCCACATCTTTGCCGCTCGTCTGCTGTGACAAAGCAGCACCTACGACCATTCTATTAATCGGCTGCTGGGATCCATGTGTACTCAACATGGGTTTGCAGGTACCTCTGTGCTGTGTTGACTTAGAGCCCTTGGGGTGCATGCACAGGAGTGGTGGAGCTGGGCTTCCTGTTAAAGTCAGCCAGATTCCCTCAGAATGGTGGGTATGTTTTTGCTCTCACTGTGAATCCTAGAGTGCACATGAATACATAAAGCCACACAGAATGGGGAAGAGGAGGAGGTCAGGAGATCAGGAGGTCAGCAGGAGGAAAGGGGAAGAAAGGGGTGGGGAGTTTGAAGGGCTGAATGTGGTCTTAGCTGAGAGGAATGAGCCTTAAAAGAAACCCATTCTTATGCACAATAAATCCACACCATTGACATTTCATTAGAGGTTTGCCTTCTGAGGCTAGAGCTGCCTCACCCCATCACTGAGGATTTCCCAGCAGCATCTTTGCATAGGTTCCCCCAGGTTCAACTTAAACAATATTAGGGATTGAAAATAACCCCAAAGCCTCATTGTGTATGTTTCAGCTCCATCTTGCATTTCATTCCACTCAGCTGCAAGACAACCTTCTGGTCCAGCCTGGATTGTCCTGTCACAGATATGTCACAGGTGTGGTGGGGACATTGTCTTGAGCCAATGTTGTCTCTCTTTCCATCCCTCCCTCCCTGCTTCCCTTCTCCCCTCTGACATAAAGAGAGCATAGGGTCTGAACACAACAAAGGAAGCATGGGGCAAGCAGTTTGAACAGGGCACCATTTAGGACTAGTTTAGGGGATGGATATGCATGTGTGTACACTGTTCACAGTTCACATGTACTTGTGCACATTCATGTGAAATCATCTATGCGGGTGTTTGCAGAGCCCCGAGATTGACTTCTGTATCTCCCCTGTCAATCTCCACACTATTTTTTTGAGAACCTGAACCTGGAGCCTGCATTTGCATTTCTCTCTCTCTCTCTCTCTCTCTCTCTCTCTCTCTCTCTCTCTCTCTGAACAAAAGTTACAGATGGACATAGCCACACTGGCATTTATGTGCCTTCTAGGGATTCAGGTTCTCGAGCTTGTGAGCCAGACACTGCACCCTCAGAGCCCTCGTTCCTCCTCCTGTGAGGATTGTTTTTGATGTGAAAGGAAGCTCGCTGTTTTTTCCATTGTTTGTTAATTTTGAAAAAAGTCTGCAGAAGTAAGAAATCAAAAGAGCATGATGCACAGAAAGAACAGGTAAGTGAAAACAAAAAGATAAGACACACTAAGCAGGAATATATAGAAATATATGTATTCTGAAATTATAAATTATATATATATGTATACATTCTAAATTCAGAAATATGATATATTTTACTATGAACCAGCAAACACTATGGTGTGGGTGGCTAATGGACTCAGATGGCTAGCAGAAGCCATTAGAGCTATCCAAGCATTTGGTAATTTCTATTCCCAGTTCTCCTAATATGGACATCCCAGGGGAGAATCTCCAAAGCTAAACCATGTTCTATGTCATGAGGAATGCAGTTTCCTAGCTGGGGAAGACTCAAACTCAGACCCTAGTGAGGAGGGAATCAACTTCTGCCTGGCTGAGGTGAAGGGCCTTGGCCAGTGGCGCTGCTCTGTAGCAAAGATGTACAGCCTTGCGCTGGCCCTTTAAGCTCTGCTGCAACGACCATGAAGTCAGCTACCTGATTATTTTTCTATTGTCATGATGAAACAGTATGACCAAGGAAACATTAAAAAAAAAAAAAAAAAAAAAAAAAAAGAATTTCCTTGGAGGCTGCAGAGGTTAGAGCCTATGATCATTGTGGCAGGAAGCATGGCAGCAGGCAAGCAGATATGGCACCAGAACAGTAGCTGGGAACTTACAGCTTGATTCACAAGCAAGAGGCACAGAGCTAGCTGAGAATAGTCTGGGCTTTTAAAACCTCGGAGCCACCCACAGTGACTCACCTCCTCCAAAAAGGCCACACCTCCTGATCTTTCCCAAACAGTTCTACCAACTGGAGACTAAACATTCAAGCATATGGGCCTATGTAGGTTGTTTCCATTCAAACCACAATCTTATAGGAAGTGTGTTACCTTCTACCAGCCCCCTAAACTCTGGCATTGATAAACAGGAGGTCTCTGTTGGGCTCAGGAGCTTGAGATCAAGATGTGAGCTGGAGCTGAGATGGATCCAGCTTGCACAGAAGTGGCAGTCATTTCCATGGCTGGTGGTTGGCTCTGGATGGTTAGTCTCCAACACCCTGCTCCACTTCTGATACCAACTTCTGTGTTAGATAGGTGTGGAGAGACACCATGACCAGTGTGTCTCTTATAAAGGACAACATTTAATTGGGGTTGGCTTACAGTTTCAGAGGTTCAGTCCATTATCATCATGGTGGGAAACACAGCAACATCCAGGCAATGGTGGAACTGAGAGCTTTGTATCTTGTGCTGAAGGCAAACAGAAGGAGACTGTCATCCTCAGGCAGCTCGGAGGAAGCTCTCTCAAAGCCCACCCCACAGTGACATACTTTCTCCAACAAGGCCACACATCCTAATAGTGCCACTCCCTGAGCCAAGCATATTCAAACCATCACATTCCATTCCCTGGCCCCCATAGATTTGTTCAAACATATGAGTTGGGGGGGGGGGTCATACCTAGCTACAGCATAATGCAAAATACATTTAGTCCAACTCAAAAGTCCTCGTGGTCTATAGCAGTCTCGACAATGCTAAAGGCCCAATGTTTTTATCCATGTGACCATAAGACACTTTTCAGAGGCTCGTCGCAGCAGACCACACCCTTCTAAGGTTAGCTGCTGCAGTGGTTAACACTGATTGTTAATTTCTTCTTGAATTACCTGGAAGACAAACTCTTGGGCGTGCCCAAAAGGAAGTCTTCAGATCAGATTAACTGATGTAGGATACCCACCCTAAATACTGGCAGTGTAGTCCCAAGAATTAGGGCTTTGTGCTGAATGAAAATGGAGAATTCAGCAAAGCACCAGCAGCGGCCTCTCTGACGCTGACTCCCCGTGTAAATGATTTGCTTCTTCACACTCCCGCAGCCATGCCTACCCTAGCATGAAGTACTGCACCCTTCGACTATGGGCCCAAGTGACCCCTTTTTTTCCATCAGTGGCTTTTGTCTGTCCCAGAGATACAAATAGTAACTATTGCAGCTGCATTCAGTAAATTCAGCCACTTGTTGGGGAGTGCATCTCCCACCATCTGCAAACCACCTTTGATTTCGCTCTGCAACACAACCAGATCCCAGGAATGGCATCTGTCTTCTCTCAGGCTAACCTCCTTTCAGTCAGAGCAGGTACAGAGAGCAGCACCACAGAGTGCAGCAGCTTCAGGTCCCACCAGTACATCTGCCCCTCAGGCTGCTGCAAAAATCATAAAGGCTCACTTGCTGAAAAAAAAAAAAAGGCTTGAAAGAAGGCGTTGCCACCTCAGGCTCTGGCCACAGAAGCGTAAGTACAGCCACTATCTGGGCTCCATTTTCTCTGTGCAGAAGGTCCTGTGGCTGATGCGTTTACAGTCTACTTGGGGAGGAGACCCCTGTCTTAGGGTTTTACTGCTGTGAGCAGACACCATGACCAAGGCAACTCTTACAAGGACAACATTTCATTGGGGCTGGCTCACAGGTTCAGAGGTTCAGTCCATTATCAAGGTGGGAGTATGGCAGCATCCAGGCAGGCATGGTGCAGGAGTTGCTGAGAGTTCTGCATCTTCATCTGGAGGCTGCTAGAAAAATACTGGCTTCTAGGCAGCTAGGATGAGGGTCTTAAAGCCCATGCCCACAGTGACACACCTACTCCAGCAAGGTCACACCTACTTCAACAAGGCCACACCTACTCCAACAAGGCCACACCTCCCAATAGTGCCACTCCCTGGGCAGAGCATAAGCAAACCATTACAGTCACTGTTGCTGCCCTCCCCTGAGTCAGGGAGCATTCATTACCCACATTTTTTCCAGGTGCTTCTACTTCTGGAATCTTCTATGTATTTTTTTTCCTTTCTTTTTAAAAATACAATGAACATGAGCATCCCTTGGCAGTCTTCAGGTGCCCTGGTGAGAGTTGATTTTGTTTTCTTTCTTTCCACTATTAAACAAAGAAAGCAATTTGAGGTTACCAGAGCATCTTCCAGGAGCTCTTGTCGGGTGCAGGAGAGAGGGTGGAGCAGGAAGAGCTGATCAGAACTGGGAAGATGGATTCTCTCCCCCCTTTCTCATGTGCTAAGTGAGAACGCTGGCAAGACTACCCTCCTCACACAGTTTCTTCTACTATATCATACATGGGTCCCTGAGGGCTTCAGACAGCAGGCAGGCTTTGCTCTCCATGTCATCCCAGAGGCTGCACTGAAACACACTTGAAAATCAGGGATCAAAACAGGAAGAGGGGCCCTGTCCTGTCCAACCCTCAGAGATGAAGAGGCACAGAGATGTTACACTCAGTTTAATTTTTATTGGTACAGCCATCCATCTTTATTTTAGAAATAAAAGTAAAACACACATATTTTTGGAAAGGGAATAATCGCCCCTCCCCACACACTCTTGGTGACCAGAGATGACTGTGGCCTTAGGAGATCTCCCTCTGGGCCTTTTTCTGTTCCCTGCGTGTATGAAGAAAGTAGCAACCCAGGATGTGGTACACAGCTGTAACTCCCACAGTCTGAAGGCAGAGAGGCAGGAGTGTGGTGAGATCAGGGCCTGGTGTGTAGCCCACCCTGATTCACAGCTGCCTTTACTGCATGCGAAGCCGTACCCTGAGAGAGACTCGACTCAAGGGCTGCCTTGAGTGTAAATGTCACCGCTCTGAGAGCCAGTGAAGGTGAATGGAAGAAACGGAACAGAGATGGAGAATGTGCTGAAGTGTGGAGAACTCCAAAGCCCTGGAGAGCAATGAGAATCAGGGCTGCTAAAGAACACACGAGCACACAACATGCAGGGCAGACATACATGTGTACACACACGCACACACGTGTGTTCACACATACACACACAAAATGAACATATACAAACATAACACACACAGCATTAGCACCTGAGCTAAAGCCCAGAAACCAACAACAAAAAGAAGAGTCAGCTGGGCATGATGGCTGGAGCCTGTAATCCCAGCACTGGGTGAGGCTGGCGGGAACAAGAGCATCATGGGAGCATGCGGACCAGCCCATCTAGCTAACTGGTGGGCTCTGGGCCAGTAAAGGACCTGACTCCAGTTTCAAGACATGAAGGAGCAGCAGCTGAGCTTGCCCTCTGACCTCTGCAGGCACACACATGTGAATGCAAAGATAATTTTAAACAATAAGGAAAGAAAAATAAAGCCCCAGGTAATAGCCTATGATGAAACTCCTCCAATTCTCCCAAAGTCAAGGAGACAAGGGTGGTGGGTCAAGGCCTCAACTCAACCAAGTAGGAAGTTCTGGTCTGAGGCACTGGAAAAGCCCAGAGGGATAACTCAATTAGACAAGAGGACATGGACAGGCTCTTAGGAACAGAAACCTTCAGAGTCTCTGTCTCCCAAAGGTGAGACCTAATAAACGGTGTCAGGAAAATACAGATACAAAACCAGCGTACAGAAACCAGCGCGTTCCAATCTGCTAATGAGGCACCATCTGAAAAGGAAATTAGAAAGGCAATTCTGTCTACAGCAGCATTGCGTCGCAGAGAATGAAGTACTTAGGAATTAGCTTATCCGAAGAGGTAAAAGGCGAACAGTGAAAGCCATGGAACACTACGAAAGCTCGCTCTATTGTGATAACATACTTAGGATATAAAACTCTCCTTTTCAACCATTTTTAATGTGCTGCTCAGTAGCCTTAAATACACCCTTATTGTTGCCCAACGAACTTCCAGAATGATCTCCCCTCCCTCCCTCTCTCTTCTCTTCTCTCCTCCCCTTCCTCCTCCCCTCCATCCTTCCTTCCCTCTTCCTCTCCCTCCTCCTCTTCCTGCTCCCCTCCCTTCCCCTCTCCCTCCTCCTCTCCCTCCTCCCCTCCCTCATTCCCTCCTACATCTTCTTCCCCCTCCATCTTTCCTCTAATCAGGTCTCCTTCTTATCCTCCTCTCCTTCCTCTCTTCCTCCTCCCTCCCCCTCCTCCTCCTTCCCTCTAGTCTGACCCTACTTCCTCCTCCTTTCCCTTTCCCCCTCTTTCTTCTCTTGTGTTACACAAACGCTGGAGAACTCTTAGGCTGCTCCCTCCTTTATTCTGCTGCCCCGTCTTCTTTAGCAACGTACATGCCCAGTGAGAGGTGGACTCAGCAGAGCCTGTCACCACCCTGCTCCACGGATAAAGCAGGGCATCTGGACCACCCTTGTTCTTGAGCTGAGTCCATCCATATCCAGTCAGATGCTCTTTCAGTGTTTCCCCCTCGACATGCCTGCTCTCCTTCACCATCTTGTCCTTCAGCTAGCTGGAATCTCGCTCTGTTCAAATCTAAGCTCAAGGCCATCTCCTCTGCCATGTCCCCCTGTTGCTCTCACAGACTGAACATGACTGTGTCATTTGAGCTGACTCCCAAGTAGTTAAAGCTGGCCTTCTATGTTTGCCACAGAGGATCCTTACTTCTCTCTGTAGCCTCCCAAGGACAGGGGTCTTCCCTGATTTGCTGGATGCTGGACTTAGTGTGGCAACTTTCTATTTGATGAGATTTGATTACTTGACTGACTTCCACTGCGATGGGTGTATGCAAGCAACTCAAAATTGGCTGGCCTTGTCTCCTCCTCTGCTGGCTCAGCAAACCCATAAAGTACCTGGATTTGACTGCCACTCCTTCAACCCACCTGCACTCTCTGACCCTTCTGTTGACAGTGGCCTTCTGGCCTTGCTGGTCTATGAGTGGCTGCTAGGAGTTAGAACTTTGTCTTAGTCAGGGTTTCTATTCCTGCACAAACATCATGACCAAGAAGCTAGTTGGGGAGGAAATGGTTTATTCAGATTACATTTTCACCGTTCAGTTCATCACCAAAGGAAGTCAGGACAGAAACTCACATAGGGCAGAAACTTGGAGGCAGGAGCTGATGCAGAGGCCATGGAGGGGTGTTACTTACAGGCTTGCTTCTCCTGGCTTGCTCAGCTTGCCTTTTTATAGAACCCAGGACTACTAGCTCAGGGATGGCACCTTTAATCACTAATTGAGAAAATGGATCTCATGGAGGCATTCCCTCAAGGAAGGCTCCTTTCTCTGTGATGACTCCAGCCTGTGTCAATTTGACACACAAAACCAGCCAGTACAAACTTCCATGAGAAATGTCTTCCCTCTCGAGGCCCCTGCCTCTTGCCCTGCCGTGAAATTGCCTCAGAAGGCTAAAGCTGCCTCTTGGAGCATTGGTTAAAATTCAGTGCCTGCCACAGGTGATCATTTGGAGACTGTCCCCCATTGCAGGATGGAACCTTCTCCGGGCCCTGCTGTGTATAACATGGGAGTCAGGTTCAAGACGGACACACTAAATATGGGCATCCAGGTCTCAGTCACGGGTTAGGTCTATAGCAGCAGCTTGAGTGCTGTTAACTGAGGGAGACACTGATGTTTGTGTCAGTGCTGAGCTTTTCCCTGTTTAGAAGAATGTAAGAGCAAGATAGGAAACGAAGCAGTTTCAAAGGAAACCAGCTGCTTGGTTGGATAAATTAATCACAGTTATAGAGGACTATTGCTGTGATATGTTGCCCTAGGCCAAGACTAGATAGATGCAGACTTGGTCAGCCTCACTGGGGTCCTGCACCTCACACCTGGCTAGTATCATCTCTTTCTGGACCTCACTCAGTGATTCGTTTGGCTCCTGACAGACAGTCGCTTTTATTCACACTCCACAATAAACACACGGAGCTTGAGGAAAAAGACGTCTATTTCTTTCTACACAACACACTTCAAACAAGAGGGAAAAAAAACAAGCTCATTATTAGCCCTCCCCAGGCTGTGCGATAAAGAACTGATGTGACCAGGTTAAACCTTCGAGGTGTGATTAATGAAATCAGACCGGGCCTCCATCTTGTCATCTCTTCTTACGATTTGCTGGGAAGAAGAATTGTGGCCCCCAGTGATCAAATTATCCGAGTGAAGAGACTTCCCTGCCGTTGCTCACATCATTCTGGAGCACACCAGAGTCAGGAAAGATGCTGAGGCTGGCTAAGAACTTACTCTTCCAAGGGACTTGAGTTCGTGCTCAGCCATGTTTCAGTAAAGGCAGCGCCCCTAAAGGAGTGTAATGGAGACCAGGTATCTCAGGTAGTGTCTATCCTCATGGGACCTGTTCTCTCGGTCAAGAGAAAAACAAGCCAGGCGTCCTGAATCAGATGTACCTCTCAGTGGGTGCCTGGCCTCCTGAAACTCCCTAATTGTTCTGAATTCTTGTTAAATTGGTACAGAGTAATTTGTCACTCTCACTATATGGGCTGAACACATGTGGATTGTTTGACTTAGGATGACCACGCGTTTATTGATTTCCATGACAAAATGTCTCATTACATTGTCCCAGAGGCCTCTTCAACAATTACAAATGTTAATAAGAAAATCGCTATCCTCTGACCCCGAAATGCTCATCTCCGGTCCGTGTCAGCAACAGCAGATGAGTTCTAACGCTCATCACTGGGAACTGGTTTTCATCCTCAGCGAGTCTTTCTGAAGTCACCCACATCCTGTGGTCCAAGGTGACCGTCCTGTCCCAACAGCCATTCCGTAATTCACATCTGAACCCTGATGATTAAGTTTTCAAGGAGAGAGGGGATGAGCTGAAGGTTTAGGAAGAAGCTCTTGCTGTCAATAATAACTATTCACTTCAACTGCACTGTAATTCAGAACCTCCTTCTAGAAGACATGAGGGCTCAGTCAAGAGCAGACCCAGCAAAACATAGTATATACGGTCTCTATATACTATGAGATGCACAGACACATACACCCTCACACATGCTTGGTTACGTACACACATGTTCAGACATGCCCACGCACTTGCACATGCTCACAGACACATGATAATGCACACACACAAAAACACATTACCTACATACATGCACGCACACTGGCATACACGCCACATGTGTACGTGTTTGTGTTGAACGTTCGCACACATGTCCACACACATGTACACTCTCTCAGCCACAACCACACACTCCTCACATCACTGCACATTTGTAGGCACACATATACTCAGATACTCAAATCCAGATACCCACCCACACACAGCTACTCACCCACATGTATATCATGAATACATTCTTTCTTACTCAGAGACATGTGTACACACATATGTTCTCACACGTGCACACACTTGACACATGAATGTACAGCACTTGCACAAACACACACTGACACACACTCACATGCTCACGTCTAGGTACCTCATGCATATGCTGTCATACATGCATACTCTCATACTAACTCCAAGGGGCCAGCAAGGATTCAACCCCTTGCCTGTTTTTTTGAGCAGAAATCACTGATTGTTTTGCTGTGATCTTCAGGCCTGTTCACTTATTCATGATCAAACATCAGGTAAGGGACTGCCTCCCCTAAACAAAGGCTTGTTTGCAAGAAATCGGATGCTCACCCCTGGGTGTTCCTTCTCCCTGGCAGAGAGCTGACAGGAAAGGAAGAGAAGGAAGAGGCATGATCTTGCTGTAATATTTATGTTGTTGAGATCAGCACGAGGCTGGAAGAAGGCTCAGGTGTGACCCAGCTTCTCCATGGAAGGAGAAGGCAATAATACGGGCTTTGGAGGAGAGGGATGGTCCGGTGCAAACTGCCTGTGTGGATTGGTGCTGTAAGGGGGTTTTATTCACCTACTTCTGCTTAAGCAAAACCTCTCTCCCTCCCACCTTCTGTCTCTCCCAGCTGAAGCCTTAACATTGAAAATTCTCTTTCGTGTGCTGCTGGGTTCCGGGAGAACAGAGCATCTGCCTCGCCTCAGTGGCTCTCCTCCTGCTCTTCGTGATTTTGCAAGATACAAAGAAGCTGTGTGCAAAATCCCTGCAACTGCAATATCCACATGTGAGAGAAGCAAAGTAAGCTACAACGCTCACTCAGGTCTCTGCTTCTCTTCCTCAGACCTTCAAAGGCGCACAATCCCTGGCTTCCTGGCTCCGGCTCATCGGATACAGTGCTCTCCATGCCTTCTGTGGTACTGGCCTACTATCGATAGTTTTTAGAGAAAGTCTCTAAGGTTTCCCACACGTCTTAAGAACTGTTGCTCTCCAGAGGACAGTCTGCAGTGTGAGCAGGTAGCCACCAGCATGGGCGGGGGGGGGGGGCAGTGGTTGAGGTTCCCCATCTGCAAAGCTGAAACTGTGAGCAGTGGGTGGGAGATTCCCTCAGTGTCTTTTTCCTTGCAGGGGGATGAATGTCTCCTGGGCTGAGACTCAGAGAAATGTGGGCCAGGTGTGGAGCTGTGCTCTGGATATACAGGAAAAAGAACACAGCCCACACTGGCCTTAGACTCCTAGAAAAGCAAGTGAGACCAATGAGAAAGTGTACATAGACAGACATTTTGCTGCAACAAAAATGGTGATCATATGGCAAGCCCCTGGTGCATCAGGCATCAGCAGAGGAGTGTTGCATCTGCTAACTCCTATGGCTGCACTAGCCACCCTGAGAGGCAGGAGTGTGTCTGCCCACTGTGAATGTGGCGCTGTCCTCAAGTCCTCCCAAGACTGGGTAACAGAGCCAATTCGTGAACATCTAACTGCCTCATTTTAGAATCCTAGGCTTCAGTTGTAACCTGCTCTTCCCTGCACTCCCAAGCTGCATGGGTCATATGGGCAGAAACAGGACCTTCTATTCCTCAAATTGAGAGAAAAAATATTTTATGTACTTTCACTTTATGTGTACGAGTGTTTAGCCTGCATTTGTATATGCACCAGGTGTATGCCTGGTTCCTGCAAAACCAGAAGAGGGCGCTGGAGGGCCATATGGTACTGGGAAGTGAACCTAGATCAGACTCGGAGAGAACAGTGTTTAGAGTCACCATGACCACAGAAACTCCTATTAAAAAAATTTAATTGGGGCTAGCTTATAATTTCATTAGTCCATAATCATCATGGCCATGCAGGCAGACATGGTGCTGGAGAAGGAGCTGAGAGTTCTGCATCTTGATCCAAAGACAGGAGAAGGGGGACTGTGTGCCACACTGGGCATAGCTTGAGCGTAAATGACCTCAAAGCCTGCCCCCACAGTAACACACTTCCTTCAAAAAGGCCACACCTTCTAATAGTGCCACTTCCTATAGACAAGCATTCGAACACACGTGTCTATGGTGGCCATACTATTCAACCACCAGAAGCAGGAAATGTTCTTCCCTTCTGAGCCATCTCTCTAGATCTTCCCCTGAAGAACTTCATCTTTGTCAGCCACAGTCCTTTACCTGGATCATTTCCCATAAATAATCAATAAAAAATAAAAAAATATGAGCAGGAGATAGGAATTATGGGTATGTAACCTCACCCATGGATATATGTAGGGCAGCTCTAAGAGAAAACTACCCATGAGGTGCCCAGACACAGGACAGTCTGTCGCTAAGTGAAGCTGAGAAGACTGGCCAATCGCATTTTACCCCCAGACTAGCCAATCACATTTTACCCCCAAACTAGCCAATCACATTTTGCCCTCAGACTAGCCAATCAATCACATCTCACCCCAGACTAGCTAATTGCATTTCACCCTGCCCCATGCTTTTATCCTGGGGGTTTGCATAAGGAACTGGTCAAAGCTGTATTCTGCAATCTTCAAACAGAAGTTCTCATATGAGACAGGACACCTCACCATGGGGCAGAGAACAGAGGGCGTACAGACAGTGTGCAAGGGCGTACAGACAGTGTGCAAGGGATTTTCCACATCCACAGCGCCTAGTGCATATGCCGTAAACACACACCTCGTAGCCAAGTGGCTTATCTGTAAAAAGAGATTGTACAGTTTAGTTTAGCCACCAACTCTACACACCCCAGAATGCTCTAGAGAAGAGAATTTTACTCAAAAGTTAACTAGATCCAGTTGAGCTCAGACACGCTAGTGGGGGTCATCTTGCTCTTTTGGGGGGTATCTGTTGCACAACAGGAGTGAAACTAGGTCATTGAGTAACAGAGACACTTCTTAGACCACGCAGCCTGAACAAAGCTCGCACTTGCTACATCTTCTGGGTCTTACCAGGTCTCCACAAAACTTCAGGTCAAGCAAGCAAACAGTGTACTTTGTTCTTGTGTTTGGAATATGAAACACTCAAATCAGAACCCCTGATCCCTCTCTCTGGCCTCTCAGCTCTAGGTCCCTGTACATCGACCTGGAGCTGAGAGGATCCATCACCTCACCAACAATTAAAAAGATTGGCCGCCTATTAGCACAGGCTCCGCGGTATCTGCTCATCTGAAATTACGCGGGAGAGACTTCGTTAAGGCTGTTTTGTTAAGCAAGCAAAATGTAAAACTTCCCATCTTTAGTGATTGATCAATGACCTTTTAAAGGACCCTGCTAAATGGAACAATTGAAGAATGTTGGAGCAATTAAGGAGCTTTTGCGAGGCAGTCCACTTATCAAAATGACTCGGAAGATTTCAACTGGATCATTGCCCTGTGTGCCTTACTGCTGTCAAGCCAGATCCAGCAGCCCCAAGAAGACTATTTTAGACACATCAGCAAAATGCCACCCTGAACTTTAGTAGCAATTACAAGTGTAACAGATATTGTCTGCATTGAGCTTTGGACTGAACTGCCCCCATGTGCTTCGATCTGCACACCCGTTACCCAGCAGATCCTTCTCTTGCCTTATGTTGCAAGCACTTGTCATCCCCATTAGCATTTTCCAGATAAAAGCCACAGTGTGGAAAGGGTAAACGCTAAGCGAGCTCAAGTCACCAACACTTTGTTGCAGTACAGGCTTCCTTTGAAATAGCAATTACTCCAGAGCACTGGGCTATTTGAGGAAAGAAAGCCGAGACCACCTCTGTGCATTGAGCAGATGAACTGTCCTGAATGCTGGATTTCCTTTCCTCTTTCTTACTCTGGTTTTTCTATTTGACAAAAGGGAGCTTGTTTTCTTAGGGTCACCCTAGACCTCCCTGTTGACAGAGCAGCAGAGCTTGGCCAGATGCAAACATAGGTGATATTTGTGGGATGCCGGCATTCAGGCAGAGCTGTGAACCACATCCCTGGATTCTCTCGGACAGAAATATCCGCCTCTGAGCCCAGTCCAGGACTCTCATCCACAAGAGGAGTTGGGATAAACTGAGTAGCCTTATGCTGAAGTCTCCTTTTGGAAGCTCCCACAGCTGATGACATCACAGATCCCATTCCTTCATGGACACCATAGAAGTGAGTGGACAGCCTGTCTGTTATTCTGTGACTTTACCTAACTACATGGACCATTTGGTGGGGTGGAGGGCTGGATACTGGCTCTAATCTGGTATTTATGTTTCTTTTAGCCTGTGTTTGCTAGACAGACACTCTAGGCCTGGTGAGACCATAGTCCAGAGCCACTTCTGCTGCAGACTGATCGGGTAGGACCTCTCCTTTCTCCACCCCACCTCCTTCAGGGGAAATGTCAGGACTCCACACATGTGGGTCATGATGGTCCCTGCAGCCAGCCAACTCTCTCTGACATGCTAGCTACTTTTCATGCTTTGATAGAAGACTCAACATGGACAAGATTTAAAGGAAAGACATGATCTTGGCTCATGGTTTTATAGAGTTCAGACCACTGTGGCCGACTGTTCATTTGGAGCCTGCTGTGAGGAAGCATGCTGTGGCAGTGTGGGTGGGTGGGGTGGGGAAAGTTCACCTCATGGAAGACAAAAAGCAAAGAGAGAAGACCAGACTAGATGCAACCTTCAAGACATAGTCCAAGTGCCCTAGTCCTGAAGTTTCCAGTCACAAAACATCAGCACCCACCAGAGATCCAGCCCTTCTGGCACCAGCCTATGGGCAATGTTTCCAGACTCAGACTATAACAGACCTTTCCCCCACTTTTCATGGTTCCCTCTCCTCACATAATATGCATCTTTTAAAAATATCTTACTCTTCTATATTGAGTTCTATATTCTAGATTGCACACAACACTAGATTTTATTGGGATGTTTTCAAGCACGTGAACCTTCTTGTGACAGTAGAACTTGACCTGATACCTACAGTCTGTCCAGCATTCAGCAGCTTTGTCTGTGGGCAAACTCACCCTCCAGAGTGTGGACTATGGGTTATGAACCTGGCCCCAAGCAATCTCAGGAAACACTTTGTGAGTGTGGTGAGAATCAGTATGGTCTGAGAGTGTAACTCAGTACAAAGCGCTTCCCTGGGCTCCGTCACCATCACTATCAAAACATCGTTGGCTCGCCGCTTATCCGGGATCTTGGCAGTGAGAGGTTGAGAATCCTCCATGCTCTCTGATTCTACTGTTTTGTGTCTCACTTGCACTGACTCCTAGAGACTGAGCTAGCCTTGCACTCCCTTTACAGATTGATCCAGCCTTGCATTCTTAGGATTAAACAAAACTTGATGGTTCATGATTGTACATCCACTCTGGGAATCTTGGGGGCTAAGATGGCAGGCCGTGGGGCAGAGGAGTCCTTTGTTATTTCGCTCATGTGCTGCTCAAATGTCAACAGACAGCTGTTTTCATGGCAGTTCGTGGATCTCTTCTTTGGTCCTTCCTTCTCCAGCACTTGTTTCTGTACTTTGACTTCCCTCTGCTCTCCTCAGACCTGTGGTGGGGTGGACTTGGGACACTATGGAGTGTGTAACTTCTCATGTTCCTAACACGAAGCTATATAACTGTGGCCACCATTCAAGCACAAGGAGAGATAATGGAGAAAGAGGGGGAGTGGGAGGATGTGGAGAAGGAGGAGGTGGAGGAGGAGGAGGAGGAAGATGAAGAAGAGGAGAAGGATGGAGGAGGAGGAAGAGGGCATGAAAAGAGGGGTAAATGTGAGTGAGGAGAGTATGGGAAGATGGAACGGTGAAGAGAAAGATAATGGGGAAAAGAAGAGGGTAAAGAGAAGGAAACGCAGTAGAAAGGAAGATGAGGCAGGAGGAGGGGGAGGAGGACTGACAGCAGGAGGAGGGGGAGGAGGACTGAGAGGAGAAATGTCGGGGGAGAAACTCCCTCCTACACTTCCCAGAAGCCTAAGGCCCCTTTCCGGGTTCTGGGGCCAGTGTGATGGAGTTTCTCTCTAGGGTTTCAGTGCCCACATCTGTAGTACAGATTGACAACTAGAGAAATCTTAGACTCAGTGCTGGGAGAGAAAATGTGAACAAAGAACAGGTAGCCACTCTGTGCCTTGAGCCTCCACCCCTGTGCCCTGCCCCCTGTGCCCCAGTGCCCTGAGCCCAACATACATGTGCCCTGCATCCTGCACCCTGTGTCCTGCGCCCTGCGCCCTGCGCCCCGCACCCCGCCCCTACTGAGCCCCGCCTACCTGCGCCCTGCTTCCCAGCCCCACCCTTGCATCCTTGGTAGCTGCAGCTATGATCCATTGCTTTTTATGCAAGCAGGATGCTTTTATTTGTACTTTTCCTTGAGTTTAAAGGCGGTCTCTGGGGATTATAGCTGCCAGGCATATATTCTGTGGGAATCTGTTCTTCTCTACTCAGGTCTTTTAAACTGTAATATGGGGTTATTTCTGTACCCCAAGATCTACTCCATAAACACCTTAGAACTCTGCTTCCAGGGCTGAAAGTGATAAAGAAAATGCAGTGGATGCCGCTGGGTGAGAGCTGTAGTTTTCATTGAGTATTAAAGAGCCATTAGCTGTCTCCGCCTGTCATCCCTGAGAAATGCTAACATCCACAGCATGTCACTTAGGAAACCACAGGAAATAACCGGGTCTCTAAATCTGTCTTCAGGGATGGAGTTACTAGGGACTGGTCACTAGGGATCCTGCCCAGCACTCAACATGATACATACTGAGGAACACGAACATAAGTAACACATAAGCCATAGATTATGTGCTGCCAAAATCACTCATTTTAATATATCTTTTCAAAGTGACAAAACTGCCCCGAGGACATGCAGGAGCTAGCATGATAAGAAAACACTATAAATAGGGAAAGAGTAAAGAGGGGTGTTGGGTTTAGAAAAATGAAAAAATGTGTGCCTTAACCCCAGTTTTATAAGTGCCTCCTTGTCTGTTGGCAACAGACTAGTTATTACTGAATATGAGCACTACCACACAGGTACACACACACACACACACACACACACACACTCATTCAGATGAGATATTTCCAATTATTACTGGCTATAGACCATGCCAACCCACACCCAATGTACACATACACACAATACACTTATAAAAATCCACCCAAATATAAAATATTTCTAATATATTCATAAAACACAGATGACAGCAGCTTGTTCACCTAATAAATCATTCAACAGATAACCGAAGACAATTAACCTACACACACAAATAGGGCAACAGCAAAGGAGCCAGGCTCTGCTTCTCAAACTGAGAACCTTTTGAAACTAAGACAAAAAGGCAGAATTTAGACCCAGAACCCAAAGCACCAAAATTTGCTGCCCGACAGGCTACACCTCCTGGAGATGGTGAATCATCCAAAGAAAGCCTGAGAATGTTTTAGCTCAGAAACCAAACACGGCTGTATTTAACACACAAGGAAAGCACATTCCTTCACATGGTACACACAAAGCAATTCACCGTTTCAGAGAAAATAATGGAGTAGGGTTGCCAACTTATATAAAAAAAATAAGCACCTCACTCTTTCCCACCTCAGATGTTAAAAGTATACGTGCCAAATTGTTCTATTTTGAAGAAACACACACTCAAAAATATGAGCTGAGTTTTAATAAAATATGCCTGTTGCCACCTGACAATGAGATTTCCCCTGCCTCTACTCTGGTTATCGGAACACTCTGGAGGTGGGGTTGGGTGGGTCAGGGGCCTTCAATGTTAAATCTGACAAGTGGTTAATATGGCTTCCCCTTGAATGGTTAATGAGGATCAGAAAACGCCCCCCCCCCCACCCCCCAGTGAAATGCACAGGAGTGAGTTTCACACCCCCAGCCTTTCAAGCCTTCACATACACAATCCAAAAAGCAGAAGCTTGTCAGTCTCACAGTTCTGCATTTATTCAAAAGCTCATCATTTCAACAGTGACAACAAAGCACCTACTCAGTGTCAATGGCAATAAAGCACCTACTCTGTGTCCAGCCACAAGGGAGTCAATAACATCACAGACAATGCCTTGGCTCACAGAGTCAAGAGGAGAAACCAAATCTTACATATAATTACACATTATCTGACAGGCCATGGTGCAAGGACAGGGAGGGGTAGGTCAGTGAAATGCTCAGAGTGCAAGAGAGTCTTCCCTGAAGAGATTTGTTAAATCCAGAGAGGACTTACGAACATGCGCATGTCAAGTTTAGAGAAAAGGAAGACATAGTCGTCTACAGAGGAGACACCACTCTCGCCAGGGAAGTCTGTATGCACATCTGCACAAGGCTAGACCTAGACATACACAAACCTGTACTGAGATTTTAAGAAATATCCATAGCTAAGTATATGCTTTTGTCGTCGAGTGTATTCATGCTACTAAAGTATTCATGCTACTTCCATCTGTCAAGTACTGCCTGGGCTGTGTTCTATAGCAGTCAAGAGGCCCCTGGGCTGGTAGACCTTGTAGTCAAGTACAACCGTGAGGGTACAAGAAAACTTACGATGCCTGAGGTGTCCAGAGTGTTGAAATAATAAGCATGCACAGAACACACTGCTCTGTGCTCCCCATGCCTCTGTTTCCTGGCACTTGCAGTCACGTCTGTTGAGGAAGCTTTTTGAGGGGTGTGTGTGTGTGTGTGTGTGTGTGTGTGTGTGTGTGTGTATGTGTGTTTATGGGTGTTTTGTGTGTGTATTTATGGGTGTTTTGGTGTGTGATGTATGTGTAAGGGTGTCTCTGATGCTAAGGTCCTGTTCCCCAATTGGTTCTTGATCTATCAGTAAAGATGTCATGGACCAATTGCTGCATGGAAGGATAGGCAGGACTTCTGCGTCCCCAAGGGAAGCTAGGGACTCAGGAGAGAGAGGAAGGGAGAGTTGGCAATGCTTTGGAGGGAGAAAAGTCACCCAGCCATATGAGATCTCAGATGGACTGGCCAGGCTGCTTCTGCAGACAGCAGGAGTTTGGGGCTGTTGAGCTGGGACTGGAGGAGGCTGAGCAACTACTGAAGCTGAGTACAGATTTAGGATGCTGAACTGGGGGCACTAGGAAGGGCACCCTAGCAGAGGTAGATTGGGGGCGCCCAGCAGTTGAGCCAATAAGACAAGTTAAAATTGAACGACTGTGTGTGTGTCTGTATTTTCATCCACAGATCCAATATTATCTGGGCGGGGGCTGGTAGCATAGTCCTTTCATGGAGTTTAGGCAGGGTAGCAAAAACCACATGTAATATGTGTGCCTATGTATTAGGTCTGTTGTGTGTGGTTTGTGTGCTATGTATGTTATGCATGACATGTATGGGTAAGCAATTGTGTGTGTGTGTGTGTGTGTGTGTGTGTCTGTGTGTCAGGGCTACAGTGTTCCAGTGCTGGCTAGTCTCAGTTTTCAGTTTTCTCATTGCCTGACTGCTGAAGTGTCTCAGCACACCACAGGAGAGAGCGCCTCCACTTCCATTGACCCTCCTTCCACTCAGAACCTTCATTCATGCTGTGTGACTTAATTCAATAGGAAGCTACAACAACATAATTCAGGAAGGATCACAAAGGGCACAGACCCATCGGAAATGAAACCATGGGCCACTCTTCTAGGAAAGGAACCAAGACCTGCTGAGGTGCTTGCAGAGTGTGGAGAAAATACAGAAGTGGAAGTAAAGGGAGGTAGTTATAAATACCAGCTAAGGCCATGCAACCAGTTTCAGAAACGATGATTATAATTGACATGAGTGTTTCTGTCATGTTTGTTAAGAATGTGTTCATACAGATAGTTGCATATTCTTTCCTTGATTTCTTATCATACAATATGATATTAAGAGGATAACAGTGGTTATCATATTCAAGTTTAATATACTAAACAAATGTCTCTCCAGGAACATTGCCACCAATTCTAAATTTATAATGCATTTGAGGTTACACAAGGGATAGTTATGTTAGGTGTAATTATGACCTGGCTATTGTTTTTATTTGGAAATTAAGCATGGCATAAGAAGATTGTGTGTCAAGTTGACAAGGGTGGACTTGTGGTGGTCATTCTTGGTTGTCAACTTGACTACACCTAGAGTTAACTAGAAACCAAGTGGCTGGACACACCTTTGAGGGACTTTTCTTGATAGATTCACTCAAAGTGAGAAGACACACCCTATGTCTGGATCTTCTGAGGTAGGAAGACCCACCTTTAGTCTGGGTTTCACCCGTTTCTGGCAGACTACATAAAGGATGTGAAAGAAGAAAGGTTGCTCTCTTTGCCTGCTTGCCCTCACTCTTGTTGGTGAGTCCATTCCTTTACTGGGGAAAAAAGCTGGCTCATCATGAAAACTGGAAATGTTGGAAGACATGGGGTGAGGAGAGGTAGTCCCGCTGTTCTGTAGGCCGACTTGAGATTTTTCTTCTCTATGATGGTGTGCAAACATTATATATTCAAGTAAAAACAGAACCATGAGGTTTGGAGTTTGTTCAAGAGAGTAACCAGTCTCTCAGGGCTGTGTTCTCAGGCTGTGGTACTCAGCCAGTTAAGTTACTCAACGAATTCTTAACTTAGCATTTTTGATTTACAGTGCATTTATCTACATGTAACCCCACCTGGACACGAGATCGGGTAGGTGACAAAATCTCACCCTTCAGATCCAGCACTCTTAGCAAAGACCACCCAGGAGAATACTCAGAAGCACAGAGCTTGGCAGACCTGTCCCCTAGAAGATAAGGAAAACAAACAAACTAAATTCAAAGGGAACACAATAACACAAATCTCTCTCAGGAGCAGAAGACCATTGAAGACAATTCAATGATTTCTCTGCTGCTAGGGGAAAAGAAATCAATCCAGGACTCTACACATGGCCTAAAGACCTTTTGAGAGGGGCATTAAGTAAAGATATTTCCAGCCAAATAAAAGCTGAGACAATTTATCGCCAGCTGATTACAGTGGTAGGGCCATGAGGTGTGCCTTGGGCTGCAGAGCCGTGATAACACAAAGGACCTTGATCCACAGAAAGGAGAGTCAGACCTCACAAGCACTGGCACAAAGCGGAGTTTCTATTTTTCCTTATTCTGTCATTATTTTTCAAAGAGAAAATTACCTGGGTGTTTCTCAAACAATTAACAATGTTCTTACCCTCAGGTTCTGAAAACCATGGTATCTACTCAAAAGGCTTGGAAGTGAGAGAGCTCAAAATATGTTGCAATACATTTTCTAAAATAGCAAGCACCTGGAGCTAACCAACCCCAGCATTGAGGAGGTGGAGAAGGCAGAAGGCAGCAGAGGGAGCCTCCCTTCGGGTCCTGTCCATTGGCCCATGATACTCACTTGTCTCAAGAAGAAATAGAAACACATGAGCTGCTGACTCAGCAACACATGCATCTCAAACACCGAGGCTGAGCAGACATGTCCAGACCTAGACCCGCATCCAAGTATTGTATGATTCCCTAGATAGAAGTCCTCTGATAAGACAGATATGAGGATGCTAGCTGTGTGTCTGTCTCTGAGAAGACAGACAGACGTGAGCTGTGTGTCTGCCTCTGCTATTACAAAGCCCTCATCTAGCATTCTAAGTGCATCTCTGTTGCTGTGATAAAACACCCTCACAAAAGCCACTTAGGGGAGAAAGTATTTGCTTTCCTTCATAGTTCCAGGTAACAAGCATCCCACCATAGCGGGGAAGGTGGCAGGAACTGGAAGCAGTTAATCCCCCTGCACCACAGTCCAGAGCAGGGAACAATGAATGCGCACAGGCTTGCTGGTACTCCGCTTTCTTTCTACACTCATACACAGTGCAGAGTCCATCCTACGAAGGGGGCCTTCCACATTTAGGTCTTCCCATTCCAATTTAGACAACCAAGACAATTCCCTACAAATGTGCCCACAGGCCAACTTGATATAGACAATTCTTCATTGAGACTTTCTTCCTAGGTGATTCCAGGTTGTAGCAAGTTGGCAATTAAAGCTCGCCTTCATACGTGGGTTCCAGAGAGTTCAAGTTCTCTTTTCTATTTTCTCTGGGTCCTCTGCTTCCTGATGTTACCCAGACTGTGTTAATAGCCCCCAGGGCCTACTCCTGACCTGGGCTTGCCTCCCCAGCACCACAGTTCCCTATACAACTATCTAACCCAAGATCAACGAGACTGAGTACCTAGGTTTTGATATCCTATCCCCTTGCCCAGTACCTTCTCTTTTCACTACATCAGAAACTTTGTACCACCCAGCTAATTCTCTGCAGTCTCTTCTGTTAACATCACTCAAACCCACACTCCTTATTTCCTTGACCCACTTACCATGGGCTGAGCAGGCTGAGCAAACCATGAGGAGCAAGCCAGTAAGCAGCATTCCTCTACTGTCCGTGCTTCAGTTCCTGCCTCAAGAGTCCTGCCTTCAGTTCCTGCCCTAAATTCTTTCAGTGATGGAGTGTCACCTGGCAGCTGTAATAAAATCCTTTCTTCCCCATGTGAATTTTGGTTGCTGTTTTATCACAGCAACAAAAAGCAAATCAGGATGTCTGCTAAGTGCCCAGCCACAGGAATCATCTGACCAGTGTTCCAAGTTCTCTTTCTGTGAGTTCCATCATCTTGGTGTAAAGCTTTCAAAAGAGAAAATGAAGTCATATGGACAGGCTCCACTGGGGAAGCCTGACTTTTCACCTCCCCCACACACCACAAACATGACACCATACTGATATCTATTAGCTTCTTCACAAAGCAGTCTCAGGCTGTCATGCAAAACACCTTTAACTAAAGGATTCATTGGTGTCAGGCTGCATTTTCTTAGCAGGCCTCTGACTAAATAAAATGTTGGCCCTTGGGCAAATATTCAGGTTGGAAATCCTTCAGCAGGGGGCCCCTTGTGTTCCCCATCTCACCTCATCCCCAAAGCAGGGATGTTACAATCTGCAATTCAGAAAGTCTTTTACATCTTAGTAACCATGCATAAAAATTAATTCAAGCAAAACCTAATTTAGAATAATAATAACATGTTCTCCTAATGTTCCGACATTAATCATAGCTAAGACAGTTACTATAGCAGCACACTGGAATTTATTGAAGTACCAGAATTCGGTGGAGTGCAAACTCTTCGGAGAGTGCCACTGTTTGGTTAAGAGGGAGGAGGAAAAGGCAACCCCTCTTTGCCAGAAACTAATTTAAGGTTCAAGATAGACCCCGTCAGAAGTAATAAAACGATGTTTGCTCTGGGTGCGGTGACCTTTGCTTCTTATGATGAGATTAGCTCTAATTTTGTGCTTTCTGCCTCAGATTTTTGCTCATAGACAGAAAAAAAAATAAAAAATAAAAAAAAACAGGGATGATGGAGACATGTTGAAAGAGTAAGAAACACTGTGCGCAGGAGACCCACTCCCCCTAGTGCACAAGAAGCCCTTTCCTCACCTGAATGAAAAGCCAAAGCCAGTCTCCAGCTCACAGCACATCCTGTGGTGGATGGAAGCCTACAGACGTCAAATCACCTCCATTCTTCCCTGTGTCTTGGGTTGCCAAATGACCCATTCTTTTAGATCCAGCTCCTCAGGATCCCCACACTTACTGTAGGTCTGGTTCAGGAGAACACTCAACAGGCGGTGCTCTTGGATCTCTCCTGGCATCCCACTCCAACCTCACACAAGCCCTCATCTCTGCCATCCCAACAGGGCTGTCCCCCCACAACCACTGACATTGTGGAACCTGTGCATAGTGGGAGCTCAGGTGCACCACTGGGCTTCCCATGAGTAGCACCCCTAAAATTAGCATCACTAACTATATCTATGGGTGTTACCACATGTCCCCAGAAGGACAAAAATCACCCCAGGTGAGAGCCATGGAGCCATGAAGCAAGGATGGCCAGTCTACCCATTGTTGCAAAAGTGCAGTGGTGGAGACTTCGTTAACAGAGACAAATCTTAAAACTCTAGAGCAATTCAGATGCACTGTGAACACATAGCCCATCCAAACAGCCCCTCTGCCGCTGTAGGAATGCCTCAGCCGACACTGTCACAGTCACATCCTTGTCCTTCTTCCTCCGAATCCTCCAACACCCGAGGACCACCGATAACGAGACACCCCTATTTCCGTAATCTTTAGCACTTCAGGAAATGTGATGGTTTATTTAATTGGCCTCTTGTTTGGGCCATGGAGTTTCCAGACAGAAAACGAATCATTTGTTCTGCGAATGCACATAAGCATTGCCCAGTGAAGTTAACATTTGAATTCATGGACTCCATGGCCCTTCCAATGTGGATATGCATCCCACAGTCGGTCAAGAGAGGTGGCAGGATCAGGGGTGGGTGGTCACTCTGTGTCTACAGACAAGGAGCAAGGGGGAACACATTCTCTGCTTTGTCTGACCACCCCCAGCCCAGGGGACGGCGGCACCCACATTTAGAGTCTTCCCTCTCCACGTGAATTTCTCTGCAAATGCTTTCATGGATCCGCCCAGAATGTGTCTCCTAGGGAATTCTAAGGCCAGATAAATTGACAGTGAAGATTAACAGTCATTTATCCATAAATAAAATCATTAGGTGTATAGATTTCCTACACCTGATTCAATATATCAAAGCACAATAAAATTTATTGCTGAGTTGTATACCGGCCCAGTGTCTGTCTCTCAGTTTATTTAAGCATTTGATCATTGAGAGACATGTGGGTTATTTTCTTTTTTTTTCCCTCCATTTTGGAGTCATTACAAGTAATGCATCTCTGAATATTCATACATGGGTTTTGTGCAAATATAAGCATTCATTTCTCTGGGAGAAATGTCTAAGTGACTTTTCTGGATCATGGTCGCAGGAACCCGCCAAGCTGCACCATGTCATACCCACACCGGAAGTGGTGGAAGCGTCAGGCTCAGCAGCCCTCTCACTGAGCCTCAATGGGCCTGGTCTATAGGTGTTTGTCGACAGCCCAGTGCAGTCAGACCTTTACATTTCTGATTGTCTAATGATGTTGAGCATTTTCTCATGTGCATAGTCAACATTTTTAGACTCCATAGTTGAACAGTGTGTTATAGCCCTTTCCCAGTGTGTAATTATTTCTCTCTAACACTGAGTTTTGAGACCTCTTTGTGTAGTTTAGACCCTAGTCCTCTGTCTGATCCACACTTTGCAAATATTCTTTGCCACTCTAGTGCTCTCCAGGACTCTTCCTGGGAGCTTTGTTGGGTGGTTTCTGTTCCTTTAAGGTTCAGGCTTCTGTCGTTAAGATATATGTGCTCCACCTCTGGATCTTGACAAACTTTTCCTGTGACTTTTTAGGACAAACTGCTTAGATTCCTGTCGTTTACCTCATGGTATTGAATCTCAGAACTCGATCTTTGCTCCAGGAAATTGTTTTTGTGATCATGTTAAAAATCAGTCAAGCCAGGTTGCTGAGGGTAGGTTGTCTGTTTCTCTACTGTGTTCCACATACCTAAGCTTCATCCATAGCTAACAAGCACAGTCTTTTGGGATTGCAGATTTCGATGTCCTGCACTGTTAACTCAAACACGCTTTCAGCCCCAGCCTGAGGCATCCTCACTGACAGCATCCCTTGGATCTGTGCAGAAACAGAAAGCCAGCGATGGAGGCTATGTAGACACCAGGCCTGCTGCACCCTGGCCTTCACTTTATGGGACCCTCACAGAGTTATCTGCCCACTGCACTGGAAGGAGTGATGTGGAACAGGGCTGGTGCTGCTGAGAGCTTCCTCCCTGTGTCACTGAGACAATGATGGGGGACTAGACCAAGGGCAGGTAGCAGAAGAGAGGTAGGAGAGTCTGTCTGGAGGAAGAATCCTGAGTCAGACTGGAAAGCACAACCTCAAGACATCAAGCCAAGTCTGTAGGTGAAGGCCTCGACAATCTACCCATGTCGCCTCTGACCTCTGAACTCCAACCACATTCTGAAGGGCACAGGGATTCTCTTTCACATCAGCTCTGCAGCCAATGTAAGCTTATCTGGCGGTTAGTGATGACACAGCTTCTAACTGCCCACCCTGGATGCCCAGGGTGACCTTTAATCTGCCCAGCTTTGATATGAATGAGAATCAGGTTGAACGTAGACAGACACTGATGCTCCTGAGGAAGGCAGGTGCTTCCTCAAACAGCATAGCTAGACTGCCACCTCATCCACAGCCACCCCCCCCAAATGAGGACAGGTTACCCATCAATGTATCGATGGCTAACCTGGAAAAGCAATCCAAGATGCCATGGCAAATTTGCTTCTGTGGCTAATGCAGAAAGCAAGGCCTCTGCACCACTCAAGACTATGAAGGCAAGGGCTTGCTTGCTCCAGGAAGGAGGCAAGACCAAGGATCATCGCCACCACCACATGGGAGAGGAGAATTGCTCTGTTGTGAGGGACATGTGAATCTCATTAAATGTAATACAGCAAACCTCAAGGCCCTGCACAATAACCCAGGCACACATTGTTGAACTGGCGAAATACTCCTCAGATGGGGGTTGCATGGCAGAAAGAAGCTGGTCCATGGCAGTCTGTGTTTTCCAGCCTGGCTTAACCCCCACCTACTTATTCACAGCCAGAATGGAATTGGTGTGATCACAATGGCTTCAGCAACTGACAGCAAGTTTCCTTTAAAGGCCCTGGGGATTCTAAACACCAATGTTTCCATCTGTAAATTAGTGCTGTGCTCAGCCTCCTTCAGAGAAGCTCCTTGGTGCCGCATGGAGGGACATTGCCTGTTCAATGCACAAGCCTGTAAGGAACCAGTAGAATGACACCCTATTTCTCTCTAATAAAGTGGTGACGGGGTACAGCCCTTCTCCAGAGCAACCTGTGGGACTTTGGGTTTGTGCTGCCTAGCTTTGTCACATGACACAAGCTGGGCTCATTTCAGAAGAGGGCATCTCAGCTGAGAAAATGTTCCCTTCAGATTGGCCTGCAGGCCTTGATTGATAATGTGTTTGGGCCCAGCTCACTGAAGCCAGTGGTACTGCTGAGCTGGCTCTCCTAGGTGCTTTACAAAAGCGGGCTGAGCAAAGCATGAGGAGCAAGCCAGTGAGCAGCACCCTCCATAGCCTCTTCTTCAGTTCCTGCCTCCAGGTTCCTTCCCTGCTTAAGTTCCTGTCCTGACTTTTCTCACTAGTGGACCATGATATTGAATTGTAAGATGAAATAAAAACCCTTTCCTTCCCAAGCTACCTTTGAACATGGTTCTCATCTAAGACAGAGTGGTAGTAGGAAAGACCGTGTGTGTGTGTGTGTGTGTGTGTGTGTGTGTGTGTTTGAATCAAGAGTTTCCCTGGCTAGAGTCCCACTGCTGAAGGAATACTGAATGTTCTTCAGCATAGTTTGTGATAAAAAATATTAAAGATAGGAATCAGTGACCCTAAGGTCTGAGAATATCACAGAGGAGGAGGCTCAAAGAGCATGGAGCTTGGGAACAAGGGTAGGACTGGGAGACAAGCATGAGGCTGAGAGAGAAGCATGGGGCTGAGTGACAAGCATGGAGCTGGGGGCAAGCACTGGGCTGGGGTGATCACTGCCTTCTGAACACGACACAGACGCGGTTCTCATGAACTCACTACAGGCATGTTTCTACAAGACCCCAACAGAACCATGCCAACAAGACTGGACAACATTTGAGCACAAAAGTGGTCAAATGGAGGTGGGGGGGGGATATGTTGGTAATGTTGGGGTGGGGGGCGTGGGGAGAATTGGAGCAGGTAAGATCAACATACACACTTATAAAATTGCCAAAGAACAAATAAAAATAAATTAGAGGCTAACAACCTCTGAGAGAACAAGATGCCACTTGTGAATATTCTCGGGGCCCTTCAGGATGCAGCCAGCCTGAACTGTGACAAGTAAGACGACACATGTATTTAAATATGCTGGTGATATCAGTGTGGGAGGTCGCCTGGTCAATGGCATGTCTATTTTTTGTAGACTTTACCACAGCAGCCCCACCCCTTTCCTGGAACCCCCCCCCCCCACTGAATTGCCCGAAGCCTCACAGGTAGCCGAGCTTTGCCTCCCACACAGCCGAGCAGCACTTAGTAGGTGCATCTGCTAAATATAAGCTGCAGCCACCCACCACCCACTGTGCACAGTATCTGAGGCTTTTCCAGATCAGGCAGTGCATGTTCGGAGACTCTCCCAACACACCATTAAGGTACCATGGGCTGTTACCATGGTATTTATTGATATGCCTAAAGAAATGTTGTGTGTCTTTAAAATAGCTGCCTTTCAGGGTTTTCCAGAGGAAAGGTGAGGTTCATTTTGAGCAAGAGATGCCACAATTTTAAGCTTTGTCTGCCAAGTCACCTCTTTCTATTGACAAAGTATAATCAGCCTTCAAAATAAATAAGGGCACCCGGGAACAATGACAGGAGAGCGCAACTTAATTTCCCTCCATTAGTGGGGAATAAAGTCTCTCTCAGGTACAAGCAGATAAAGCATTGGGGCCTTTTAAATGTATGTTTGTGGCTGGGAGGGAAATAGAAAGTCTCCCTTATGACAAACCCCCCTCCTCCGTTCCCCACCTGTGCCTGCGAGGCCCTTTTCCATTAGGAACAGGGAAAAATGCATTAATAAATTGCTGCATTTCTGAGCAAGGTACACAAAGTTCTGAAATCTTAAAATTCTTCTCTGTGGCACTCTTCACAGGAAGAGGAGTATAGGAAAAGAACCGGGCTATCATCCTTCCCATCAGACAGAAATCACCAGAGAAGAGCTTGTACCAAGAGGATCCTAAGTGGGGTTTACACAAAACAGAAAGACTGAGGGAAGATATGCTGATGCCCGCTCCATCCAGTGTGAGAGGGGAACAGGGGCCAGGCTGAGGAGAACCGTCATTTGTCACCTCCTCCTGACACCCCTGCGGGGGAAATCCCTTCACCAGGTAGGACTGCCTTCTGTTGTACAGCAAAACCTCACAGTGAGGTGAAGGTGCTGGAAAGGCACAGGTGTCTGTCACTTAGATATTTTGCTTTCTCAATGCACATAAAAGCTATGCTTCCTTTGTACCGATGTCTATCAAGTATGCAAAGGCATTGCTCTCAAAAACGTATGTTTCATTTATTGTAAGCAGAGGCCAATGGTGCTTGGGGGTTTCAGCAAGCTATCATTTTGTATCCTGTCAATCAGTGACCAGCATTGACTCTCTGAAACACAAACACAGCCTTATTTGAGGGTCTGAGGAACCAAAGTTCATGGGGTTCTGAACTGAGAAGATAGCAGAGTCCCAGCATCCTCTGAAGAGAATCAGGATAAAGTTTAAGAAAGCTATTGTTACACACATCATTTTGAAACAGTTATAACTCGTGCCATAAGTGCTAAAGCCTATGAATCCATAGCTAATTTTTCTAGAACAATCTTAAGCTTCAGTTTCTGGACCAGGTGGGCAACCTGCAGGCAGCTTCACAAGTGAAATTGGATATTGTCTGTGGGTAACCAGTGTGATTCTATCTCAGATAGAACATTCCCTAAGGATATAGCTGAGAAAGGTCTTGCCTCAGTGCTGATACAGCTGCTGACTTATGGGAAAGACGTTCTTGAAGGTGGGGATGGCTTTGGCAACATCTTACCATCTGACGACAATGGCATTTGACAGACAACATTTCAGAATTCTCTGTAGAGGGTTGTGGTCCTACATTGTCATCTCAGAGTGTTCTCAGACCTCCCCTGGGAGAAGATTTTATCTCAGGATCTCCACAAGAGTGGCCCACCCTGTTCAAGTCCTCCCTTTAATGAATCAGATAACAGCACAGGGCCAACCTCTAGCTATAGCCTCTAGATATCTGCTTCTTCCAAACCCCCGTTTGTCTTGCTATTTCAAATGCCTCCCTTGGATCACAGGTGTTCTCCGTGGCTTTTAGGCTAGAAAATCCTTCCCGGGAAGTTTTTCTGTTTATTTTTCCTATCTCTCTTAGCAGAACCCCCAGTGATAGTCCTACAAGGAGTAGTTCTTAAAGAATGAAGTTTTAGCACCAAAAATTGCCTGCATCCTGAGACAGTGGCCCAGGTAGCAGGTAGGAGAGGGTCCCAGGATGGCTTTGGAGGTAGCAGGAAAATGGCCTCAATTTCCCTTGTATTTTCTACTGAGATCTTTTGTGAGCAGGTACATTGCTAATGGATTCTGATGCTGAGAAATGAATCGTTGCTTCCCCAGAGCAGTGGATCTCATTGTCAGGGTAAAGCCATGCCATAAGCAAATGCTCCTCATCCACGCTCCTTGCTCACAGACAGCCTGGTTGAGTAGAGCTGTTATTGTCCTCAAGGGACCCTTAGGAAAAGTAAGTGAGTATAGACTTTAACCTAAACCCACCAAGTGCACCAACCTCTAACAAGAGAGCCAGCCTGTGCTTTGAAGTCTTGAAGCTAGACATTGTATCTTCTCCTTCATATCTGTCACAGTCCTGGATAACATCTCTGCCCAATGGAAAGCTATTCCATCTACTGGAGCTTTCAGCAAGACCTCAGGAACCTGCTACACACAGCTCCTGTAACATCCCCTGTTGCTTTGCCAACATCCCTGTGATATAGGGACCTGTTCTCCCTTAAACCTCATGAGCTAACCTCTGGTGGTTTTTTTTCCTTACAATCACAGGATGCTCACCCCTCTCATCCTTCACAGAATTAAAGGGGGCATGATGAACCTTTCTATGTGCATGTTTGTGTGTGGCCAGGGTGCACCTATATGCATGTGCATGTGGAGGTCAGAGGTCAACTTGAACTGTTCTTCCTCAGGTTCCTTGTATCTTTCCTTTGAGGTGCTGTCTTTTGCTGACCTGGAATTTGTAATCTGGGCGGTTCAAGCTGGCCACCAAAGCCAGGGTCTGCTGCATATCTGCCTCAACAGTACACACCACCACACCCAGCTTGGGAATGAGGGTCTTTAAGGCTGTGGGGGAAAGGAATATTTAACATCAACAATGTTGAAGTTTTCTCTACCTTTCCTTCTCATCATTCACTGTTCAATGACTCTCATCTTCTTCCAGAACCTTCCCTGTGCATCAGGTTAGCTAGTGGAGAAAAGGACTCCATTTTATTCCAATCTGCAGTGGAATACTTTCCTCAGTAAGCTCAATCATTTCCAGCTTTGGGTTAAAATGGAAGTTTCAAGAGTCCTCTTACCTATCATTTGAAGACCACTGCCAGGTGATTAACTCACCAAATCTTGGTATCCTTGTGCCACATAGTAGGGCAGCCAGAGAGGGAACAGAGTAGGGTACATGTGGTAGCAAAGTGATCGGAACTCAGACAGCATTTGCAAATTCATGTGAAGCTCACAGAACCTCAAACTCATGAAGTTAACAGAGCCACAGACCTCTGTGATAGCCATGATCACCAAGTATTGCAAGAATTACCAAACTGGGACCGAAACACGGGATGAGAACAGAACTTGGATCTAAGAAAAATACTGTATCAGAAAATGTGACAAAAAGAACTACAGTAAAATCAAGAGTGTCTGTGTCCCACTTCCTGCCCTGCTGTTCACTTCCCCATAAGTGGTTCATGCACAGTGCACCATGGGATGAAGGGTCTGGGAAGGATGGAGACCAGCTGTGGTTGTGCTTCCCCACAAGGTAAGGAGAGTCATTAAGAATGCATTTGGTCCTGATAGGTTGAATTCATTTTAACTGGCATAAATAGGACACATGAGCTATTCAGATGTCTGAAGAGTGCCATGGAATGAAATATTGATCATCTTCCCTGGCTCTGGCAGGAGGGGCCAATAATTTGTTTTCTCTAGGCATTAGCGTTTGGTGGCACCAGTAATGAATTATAAATGACCAGCTCATCTTCTGCACCTACTTTTATTTACCTATAGAATCTGGGATAAAATTTATCAAAGTTTAGAGGCAGAAAAGGCTTAGCTTTAAACTCATAAGCCTTTAAGAATCCCCAACTACTATGTATCTTGAGAGAGAGAGAGAGAGAGAGAGAGAGAGAGAGAGAGAGAGAGAGAGAGATTGCCAGTTGACACCTAATTTGATTGATTGGTTGGTTGTTTGCTTGACTGATTGGCTAATTAATTAAATGAGACAGTGGATTATGTAGCCCAGGCTAGCCTCTATGTAGCTGAGGATGACCTTGAAATTTTAACTCTCCTGATTCTAGCTCCTATGCTCTGGAATTACAGGCATGTTACCACACACAACTCACAGCCTGTGTTTTAGAAAAGCTCTAAGGAGCTAGACCTGGTGCTTCAGGCTTGTAATACCAACTACTCAAGGATACCAGAGGCAGGAGCATCACAAGTTCAGACAGAGTTCAGGACCAGGCTAGGCAACTTTAAGAGATCTCAAAAACAAAAAAGGCCTAAAATAAGGGTTTTGGATTTGGTTCAGTGTTTGCCTTACTAAGCTGTAAGTTCACTCCCTGGTAGCACACAAAACCATCAGAGTATTCCTTGCTCATTGGTTTGATATTAAACTTAAAGCTGTGTACAGATGTATTCTTTTCATTATTTGTCTGTAAAATGGATGTAGTTCCTGTTGGGCAGAATTGCATTGTGGGAAATCCTTTTTGGAGCAGACTTCCAAGCCCTCCTCATGGAGAGCACACTGCTAATGTGGACTTCACCCCGTGGAATTCCCTTGGAGATCCCAAATCAGTAGAATTTTCCTTTACTACAATGAAAAAAACATCTTGGGATGAGTGACATCCAGGATCCCCAAATTGTCACATGCAGATGTCGGTGGATTTAGTAACTTTCGTCTCCAGAGAATTTTGAAGCCCTTTTTCTGACACTGGATTTTCAATTCATGTAAAGGTGAATTCTCAAGTAACAGGACTAAAATCCCATCCAGGCACTGTAATCCCCACTCCACTGACAGCTCCTTTATGCAGGCAGCTTCTATTAATGTATCTGTCCCATTCCCAGCATCCTTCAGTGTGTCATCCCCTCAGATGCTTGCACTGGGGCTCAGGATTCACAGTTGTGTTCATAGCTCATAGCTCTGGCATTAGCCTTCCTCGTCACCGCAAACAGAAATGAGAAAGGGCTGGGGAGACAGGATGAGGTGCAGACCTGTGTGTGTGTGTGTGTGTGTGTGTGTGTGTGTGTGTGTGTGTGTGACTCTGTGTGTGTCTGTGTTGTGTGTATCTGTGGGTATGTGTCTGTCACTCTGTATGTGTGTGTCACTCTGTGTCTTGTGTCTGTGTGTGTGAGCGTGTGTGTCTGAGTATGTGTCTGTGAGTGGGGGTGTGTGTCACTCTGTGTGTGTCTGTGTGTGTGCCATTCTGTGTGTGTCTCTGTGTGTGTCTCTCTCTCACCATGTGTATGTGTGTTTCCTTTGAGGACACAATCATCATTTAGAAGTTCTTAACTAATAATTACAATAACAAAAACAACTCCCAGTGTTTTCTCCTTCCACTGTCTACAAATATTAAAAACACTAGTCTTTAGCATCTTTGGATATTTTTAAAATTTATCTACAGCTGTCACCAAGTGTTTTCTCCCCACCTCTGTGATCACTGCCTGCCCCATCACCACCACCACCACCACCCCGTAGGGATCTACTCTGTTGAGAGCACCATCTATAAGTCTTCTTCCCTTCCTTCTGCATCTGCCTGCTGTCCCACTCCCCACCTGGCACCACACACTCATCTATGCAGGACACTCCTGACTCCCTTGCCTGGCTTCCTCCATCCATACGATCCTCTAACCAGAACCCCAGTTTCATAAACACCAATCTAGATTCTAACTCACTTCCAGCTGTCAGAATCACACAGCTAAGCACAGGGCAATAGCAATTTCTAAGGAAAACAGACTTGGGGGTGTGTGTGCGGAGGGGGAGGAAAGATTAGGGAGGGGACAGCTTGGTGGGAGAGGTTGAGTCTGGAGCCCTTTCACTTCACATGCTGAGCCTTTGTTCTTCATTTCCTGTTGCTGTGACAGACACCAGGACCTAAGGAGAAAAGGGCTTATTTAGTTAATACTTCCAGGCCACTGTCTATCATTGAGGGAGGTCAGGCCGTTGGGAGCTTGCAGCAGAAACAATGGAGAAGCACAGCTTGTGGCCTCTCACTGGCTCACACACAGCTATCTTTCTTATTCAGCCTGAGATTATCTGCTTAGAGAATGGATCCACTCACAGTGGGTGGGCTCTGCCTAGGGAATGGATCCACTCACAGTGGGCGGGTTCTGCCTAGGGAATGGATCCACTCACAGTGGGCAGGCTCTGCCTAGGGAATGGATCCACTCACAGTGAGCAGGCTTTCCTGAATCAATGATCAAGACAATCACCCAAATGATGCTCTGATGCAGGCAATTTCTTGAGGGAGGCTTTCCTCTCTGATGCCCCTAGGCTGTGTCAAGGTGGCAAAGCTAATAGGAACAACTGGTATAAAATGGGTACTTGTTGGCAATCAGATAGGGATTGTATCAGTCAAGCATTTCCTTATAAAGATAAAAGGCTTATTTGGGGTAATGAATCAATGAATTCCAATTCAAGGTTGAGTGGTACTTACTGTGTGGGTTCTGACAAACCACACCATGGAGGAATGCAGGATGGAACACACCATACCCTGCAAGCATATGGAGACTTGAATCCCACAATCCCCTTTGGAGACTCCTCTCCCAATGACCTTACTATGGTCTGCCTCTGAAATACTCTACCGTGCCTCAACATCACCACGCTGCCTGTGCTTTAGCACACAGCCTCAAAAGAATACTCAGCTGGACCATAGATAAGATGAAACCATTGAAGAGATGAATGGGGACCACAGCCCAGATCTCTGAGAAGCTCCTAGGTCAAAAGAACAGGTCAAACTGATCCTAACGTAATTCTGCAGAGAACTGATTGGTTAGCAGCAAGCCAAGCCTGGCTGGAGCCCTAGCCTCTGCTTGTGTGCCCTCTGACCTTGGTGAGGTTGTTTCTCCTCTATGACCAAGGATATTTTATCTGTAAAATGGACCATGAGACAGAGACACAAGCATCAGTGCAGGGGAAAGACACAGGATTGTCTGCACAGAGAAATCTTTCGATTCCCCCACCCCAGCCCACTCAGCCCACTCAGAACTGCAGATAAAACTGTGATTTCTTCCAATATCCAGGTAAGGAAATCAAGGCTCAGAATAGAAGAGGAAGTAGAATTTACATTCACAGGCTTACCTACTGAAACTATCTGTTAACTACCACGTGTTCTTGGGACAGAGACTCCCGCAGAAAACTGGCTCTCACCTGCCATGTTGTATGACATTCTTCTGTCATCTGACAGCCATTGGGGGCTCTTGGTCTGGTGTTTGAACAACATCACAGCAGCAGGTGGTGCTGTCCTGTGGCTGCTCACCAACACATGAAAGGGGTGTCTGTGTGGGAAGGGAGCTTGACTTAGGGGTTCTCAGCCAGGTAAAAAGAAAAGAAATAAAGTAAAACCTGGACTTCAGTGGGACAGAGAGCGGGACATACTGTGTTCTTTGGTATGATCCTGCATGTAGACCACAATATACCAAGTGTTTTTCTATTACTGACAAAAATTTTGAATTATCTCATGACAGAAAGGTGTGTTCCAAACTAGGCCTTCTGTTAGGTCGTCGGGAAGCTCACACCCTACCTACTTTGATGCAGTCCAAAATTCTTCCTCTGCCCTCGGTGCTGACATTTGACCTCAGCCTGAGTCTCAGGGAAAAGAGGAATCTCTTTGCAATGACTGAAGACTGGGGGAGGCAGTTTTCCTGGGAAACATCTCTGTCTTGCAACCCTGGGCTGTGTCTTTTCTGAGTCTTGTCACTATGTTAGGTTTCTTCTGAGACTGTTACTTAACTCTTTGTGGGTCCAGGGTCCAGAGCAGGTTTAAGGGAATCACAGATACAAAAGACAGTCTTTAAACACAAGAAATATAAATAAGTCTCTTAGGAAAAGAAACAAAAGTAACAAAGCTGAGAATGTAACCCAAGGCCATTAAGAATCAGCAGCAAAGAAAGAACAAAGAAGGTGTTTCCTCAAGCAAGGGCAGAAGACAGACAGACAGACAAACAGAGGAGCTGAATTCAGTGGGAGTGGAACTTACATGGAGCTTACAGATTATATGAGAAAGAATCTTGGGGCAGGAAAAGACAGAGGCATCAGGGGCTTAGGAGATGGCTCAGTGGGTAAATTGTCTACCATGAGAACCTGAGTTTAGTTACCAGGATCCACATAAAAATGGCGGGCCTGGTGATGCATGCTCTAATCTTAGAGTTAGAGGGAGGGAGGAGACAGAGGATCCCAACTATTTTAGGCTCATTGATGATTCCCAGGCCAATGAGAAAACTTGTCTCATAGGAGATAAAGTGTATTCCTAAAGATGGTATCTAAGGATACTTATGGGAACACACCCATGCACACTCATACATGCACACACATGCATGCACTTGCATTGAAAACAAAACAAGAAAGCTGATTATGTAGAGTGAGAGCACAGATACCTTGGCCCCAATCCGTGAGTGCTTTGAAGGGATCCCAGATTCTGTGCTCCCTGGATGGACAAGATATGTCCCCTATAGAGAGCAATCCTCAGGAGCCTGGAAATCCTCACAGCCCCTTCAGACAGTTCAAACATTTCCACAGAAGTGGTTGATGGAGACATGAGTGTGACATTTCACAGGCTAGAAGGGAAGATCAAGGTTGGACAGAGGAGGGGCAGAGTCTGCAGCCAGCAAACACCGTCCTGATTTCCACTGTCACCTAGAGAATCCATTTGACACCCCCTTTGATGCTGAGAGCCACCACAAGTAGGCTGGTGAGGGCTGAGCAGAGATCCACAAGATGCAGGAAACACCTGAGGCAGGAGGGCAGGCAGGAGGCAGTCCTGCAGGGGGACCTGACGGACACAAGAACAGCCAAGAAGATGCAGGGGAGATGAAGGAAGGATGCCACGTGGGGCAGCTCAGCTATGAAGATGCAGCATCAAAAGGAGAGAGGAAAAGATGTCTCGGGGCCCTTGAACTTGGCTTTGCGCAGTGACCTCTGTTTATTGAGGCCTAACTCATGGCTTAGACTTCATTCCCGATTGCTGACCTGCAATGGCAGGGACGTCAGGTAACAATAAACATCCACCAGGAGCCTGCCCTCCAAGAAGTCGTCAGAACTCTGCAGATGGTCCCCAGAGCCGTGTGCTTGGCCATTTGCAGTTTTCCTGTTGCCAGTCCAGAGGAACTCTGAGCTACTAAAGACCTTTCAAGCCATTCTTACATTGGCTGTTACTTAAAGACTTAACCACCAACAATAAAGTAATCCACAATTTTAAATACAACCCTGTCTTGATGAAGGATATGCATACAATGGATATGGATATGGATATGGATTTGGCGATAACAGGTAAAACTTTTTACCTAATCAACATTTTAATTGATACGTAAGTCTTTATTCAGAAATTATGACATCTCATCCTATAAGAAACAAATAGAACCATCCTAGACAGAGCGAGGCAGAGGTCAGTCCAGCCAGACAGTGATGCTACTTTGTGCATTTGGGGGCTGGAAGCCAGGTATGTGCTTTGCTGTAGAGCAGCCAACAAGGCACTTGTTCTTTTTGGTGATATATAGGCATCACGTTGGGCCCCAGAGCTTTGTTTCAGATGCTTTCCATGATGTGCTGGACTCCTGAGCCTTTGATACCCAGGGCTATCTTATGATGGTGAGAGTCCATGTTGTCCCGCAGGGTGGTTGTAGCAGGCATGCTGGTCCAGCTTCTGCTGCTGTCTCTGGCCTCAGCAGCATTCAGTGTGGCTCTGGTGTGGACTGTGGAAAAAGCCACAATTCTGTCCTAAATCTTTACCCTGTGTGACACCAAAGCACAAGTGACACCACTCCTTCCTGTTAACCCTGGCTGGAGAACCTACCTCTCTTAAACTAAAAGTATTCCCAAATAGCATTTGTAAGTAGAGCCTTCCACCTAAGGAGACGCTTAGAGCGCATCCCAGACAAGCCTGCATTTGTTTCTTGAGGGTTGTGGCCTAGGTGACACCACAGTACTGCTCACTGTTACAGAAAACACCCTGTCCCAGTCTCCATTCCAAAGTCACTTAAACCCTAAACAGAGGCACTCAGAGCTGCTCTCTTGTAGAGATGAGGTCACAGGCCTTATCAGCACTGCTGACATCCACTGTTCATAAACCTGGGATAAGCCATTGCTAAAACAAATGGCTGCAGAGACCAAGGCCCCCATGGATACATTCATTTATGAATTCAGCCATAAGTAGATCCACTTATTTCAGGAAAACTGAGGCAATTGGAGATCATTAGGTTGAGTGACATATGTCAGACACGGGAAGACAAAAGAGATGCTTTCCTTCCTAGCCAGGATCTAGATTTAGGGAGAGAGAGAGAGAGAGAGAGAGAGAGAGAGAGAGAGAGAGAGAAGGAGAAGGAGAAGGAGAAGGAGAAGGAGAAGGAGAAGGAGAAGGAGAAGGAGAAGGAGAAGGAGAAGGAGAAGGAGAAGGAGAAGAAGAAGAAGAAGAAGAAGAAGAAGAAGAAGAAGAAGAAGAAGAAGAAGAAGAAGAAGAAGAAGAAGAAGAAGAAGAAGAAGAAGAAGAAGAAGAAGAAGTTGGCTATATTTCTAGCTTCTAGCAGTGGACACCACTTCCCTTCTCTTGGGTAGTCCTTAACTCCAATTAGGAGCTGTTGGTGACCTCCAAGATGTGAGTACCGCTATTGCATCTTAGAGATATGTGCAGTGCTAGTCAAAAGGCCAGGGTGGTGGTGGCAGTGGGGTCTTAGGATGATAAAGGGAGGAAAGTGAAGGGGAAAATGATGTCATTGTGTTATAATTAAAATAATCATTACAGGATCTGGAGAAATGGCTCCCAATTTCTGAACACTTATTCACCTTCCAAAGAACCTGTGTTCATATCCCACAGTTCCCTGCACCAAGAACAACACACTCACAACTACTTGGACTCTAGGGGATCCAATACCCTCTCTGTCTTCTGTGGATACCTTCATTCATGTACATAGTACCCGACACAGAGACATATGCAAAATTAAAAATAACAAACATAATGCATTCCTCTAAAAGACATAATCACTACAAGTAGCTCAAATTGCTAGTAAAATATTAATAAAACAAAAATCTGGAATGCCATAAATATATGACACTGTTTGGGATATGGGGGAAACAGAAGAAGGGAAGTTATTTAGCCAACCAACAATGGGCTCAGAGCAAGAGACTGCTCAGAATCAGGCATGAGTGTTAGAGCAGTGGCTCAGACCAGTCACCATCCCAGGCACCCAAGCCCACTCATGTTGCTCACAAACCCAACCAACTCTGAAGCAGGAAGTGGGTCTCCATAGAGACCACTTCCTACCCCAGAGCTCGCAGCCTCCTTCAGTCCCTTCCCCCTCATCTCAAGCAATGCCCATGCAATGGAACACCATCGCCCTTCATTAGACTTATACTCCTGTCATGGCTCCAGGCAGTCAGAGCGTGTCTACATGTACCTCTTGTGGTCATTGGTCACTCTGTGCTCTTTCTCTGACTGGTACAGTTGAGGGCTCTACCATCCTGTTTATGTCAGAAACTCCCTCAGTCTCAGAGTCATGTATTCACAATGGCTTCAGAGTCTACATGTTGCACTTCTGAGTAAATATATATTATCTGCCCTCAAAGACAATGCTGTAACAGCTACAGAACAGCTGAGGAGACAGAGGAGACAGCCGAGTAGACAAGGTGCTTGTCATGCTGCTGAAATGACCCAGTGATAAGGAACTTGCCGGGGAGTCACGGGAATTCAAGGTTAGTCACCAGAACATACATACAATCCTGGACATGATGGCATGAGTTTGTAGTCCAGCACTGGGGGGTTAGGGACAAGGGCAATATCTGGAGCTTACTGGCCCAACAGCCCAACCTCAGCAAGCATCAGAACAATGAGAGGTCAGTCCCAAAACAACCAAGGTGGGTGGCACCTGAAGACAGAAGATGGCATCTGAGCTTGTTTTTTATCTTCTGCACATGTGTTTACACACATGGTTACTCTCCCTGACACACACACACACACACACATACAAGTTTTAAGAGTTGACATTCAAGATGCCATGCTATGATGCATGCAAAAGTCTGTAGCACACATAGAAACTCTCAGCAGACTCAATGTGGGAAGCAGAGAGTGTTTGATAGCACAGCCCACTTCGGAGACTTGGGCTCCTTCAGCTCAAGAACCAAAGAACAAGTCACATTTTAGTCACCAGGGAATTTACAATTCTACCTGTCACTAAAGAAGTAAAAGAGGCAAACCTGCCTCATAAGAAAGAGCACCACACTTGCCTCATAAGAAAGAACACACACACCTGCACACACACACCTGACATACACACCTGTACATATACATACCTACACACACACACACATCTGCCTCGTAAGAAAGAGTAGACACATCTGTACATACACCTGCCTCATAAGGAAGAGCACACACACCTGCACATATACACACCTATATACACACACTCAAAACTGCACACACACACCTGTACATATACATACCTAGATACACAGACACATCTGCACAGATATACACTTTCACACACACCTGCCTCATAAGAAATAGCATGCATACCTGCACATCTACACAACTGCACACACACCTGCCTCATAAAAAAGAGCACACACACCTGTACATATACATACCTGCATATACACACACATCTGCCTCATAAGAAAGAGCACACATATCTGCCTCATAAGAAAGAGCACACACATCTGCCTCATAAGAAAGAGCACACACACCTGCACACATACACACCTCCACACATACACACCTGCACACACACACCTGTATATATACATACCTGCATATAGACACATCTGCCTCATAAGAAAGAGTAGACACATCTGTGCACACACACTTGCCTCATAAGAAAGAGTGCACACACACAGACACACACAGGTGCCTCATAAAAGAGTGAACACACCTTTATACACATACACACACCTGCACATGCATGCACACACCTGCACACATACACACCTACACACACCTACCTTATAAGCAAGTACATATACTTTTGCACATATACACACACACCTCTACACACATAGATGCACACACACCTGCACACATACACACCTGCCTTATAAGAAAGCATGCACACATTCCACATACACCTGCCTCATAAGAAAAGACACACACACCATCCCTGCACACATGCCCATGCCTGCTTGCTCGTGCTTCCATAGTCAAGAACTGTTAACCTGTTGGGTACTTTCCCCCCTTCCCTTTTGATTGTGTTTTTATCCTGTGTTGAATTACTTCTGGTAATTTATTGAGGTCATGATTATAAAATTATTATAAAAATAAACTGTCATGATAAAATTTTTGATATTTATCTTTTAAAATATGCATGCCCATATATTCCAAAATTAGAAGCTAAAATATTTGGCTAGCATTATGTTTTTAAAGTTAGGATTTAATGCTGCTTTTTAGCTTGCATTTTTAATTAAAAATAAAAAATAGATGATACACATTTGCCTCTCTCTTATAAAAAAAAAGCCTTCCTAGGAGCTCAGCTTATACATAAACATCGTTATGTGTGTACATGAGAAGCACAGATAATTTTATTTGAATTAATGCACTTTGGGAGCATCTTCCATGAACAGCTATCACAGCACAGCAAAAATATTCACTGCATAAATAGCATAAATAAGCAAAATGAAAAAATATTATTCTACTGTTTACCAACAGATCTGTAATTACAAAATAAATTAACCATGAAATGAATCACTTCGGGTTTTCTGCAATATTGTTATGAGAGATTGGGCTTTTTTTTTTTAATTCTGGGAAAACTTGAAAGTGAACGATTGTGAAGAGCATGACAATATTTATTTTTAAAATATCAGAACACATCACAGTGTTATACACATGCATACACACATGCACACACATGCACACATGCATGCATACACATATGCATGCACATGTGCACACACACGCACACACATGCATACAGACATGCACACAATGCACACATGTGCACTCACATACACATGCGCACATACACACACATATGTACATGCATGCATACACATGCACACAGATACACACACATGAACACATGTACACGCATGCATACATGCATGCTCACACACTTCATTCACACCAAGTCAAGGCTACAAATTGGCCATCAGTTGGCCACTGTGAAGAGGAGGCTGGGTGCAGAGTTAGGTCACACCCCTCTGACAATGTTAAATCTGGGTCTGAATAGTGAGCCTCTTTATTCTAACCTAATGACAGAATTTTAAAATCTCACTCTGGTTCCATGAAAACGAGGGGAAGCCAGCCTAGCTGGCGCTTACTATCTTGTTGTCTTGTCTTATTCTGTTTGTGTGTTTTCCTTTCATGATTGTTTGTTTGTTTTTTAACTTTCTGCAGTGACATAGCAGTCATGATCAGGAAGAAAAGATGAACATTTGTATTTCTTTTTACTTGGGTGTTGAATTCATGTTCACGTGTTGTCTTAGTGTTCTATTGCCATGAAAAGACACCATGACTGAGACAACTCTCACAAAGGAAAGCATTTAGTTGGGGGCTGGCTTACAGTTTTAGAGAGTGAATCCATTACCCTCATGGTGGGGAGTGTGGCAGCAGGCAGGAAGGTGCCGTAATAATAGCTAAGAGCTTCATATCCTGAGTTACAGACAAGGGTCAATGAGGGCTAGCTGGTATGGGAGTTTTTGAAACACCAAAGCCCACTCAATGTGGCACAGATCCTCCAACAAGGCCATACCTTCTCATCCTTCAAAATAGTACAACTGGAAACTAAGTGTGCAAATATATGAGATTATGGGGGACATTCTTGTCCAAACCACCAGACATGGGCACTCCTATGTGGAGGCCAAAGAATAACATGAGTGTTGTTCTCCAGCCCTGACCAGATTTCAATGTGATCAGGCCTCTCATTGTCCTGAAGGCCTCAAGTAGGCTGCACTGGCTGGCCAGTGAGCTCCAGGGCTCCACTAGCTCTGCCTCCCCAGTGCTGGAATGTGCTCCCTCACCTGGCTTTGAACATGGATCCTAGAGATCGAGCTTGGGTCCTCACACAAAACAAGTCTTACTGACTAAACTATCTTCCCAAACCTGACTGGAGTCATGTGGAGAAGAGTTTGAGGCCATTCCAAATCCTGAGCTTTACCTGAAGAATAAAATGCTCCAGTCATTCCTAGATGTGACATCCCCACTTCTGCTTAGGGTAACGAGTTTTGAACAAACTGTGAGCATCCTGGTCATCAGGAAGGGAAGGGCTTCTTGTCAGGCTTGCATGGTGGAAACAGTCGGTGTGGAACCAGAGAGTATGGGTGAGAACACTTGGAGGAATGCAACTGTCATCTGCCTTTCACACGGTCCAAGGTCAAATATAAATCTGATTCCACCCAAGCTACCTCCAGGGAGCTTGCTGGGTTTTACCTACAGAGCATGGATGAGGGACAGAAAGCCGGAGCACAGCTGTGGTGGTTTGAATAGGTATGGCCTCCATAGACCTGTGTGTGAATGCTTGGCCCAAAGGGAATTGCACTATTAGGAGGTGTGGCCTTGTTGGAAGAGGAAGTGTGTCATTGTGGAGGCGGGCTTTGAGGTCTTATATATGTTCAACCTCTAACCAATGTGCAAGACAGTCTCCTGCTTGCTGCCTTCAGATCAGGATGTAGAACTCTTGGCTTCTCCTCCGGCACCATGTCTGCCTGCATGATGCTGCCATGCTTCCCACCATGGTGATAATGGACTGAACCTCTGAAACTCTAAGCCAGCACTAATTAAATGTCTTCCTTTATAAGAGTTGCCTTAATTATGGCATCTCTTCACAGCAAAGAAACCTTTACTAAAGCAACAGGTGACCCCAAAGCAGCTGCAATGGAGAGTCTTCCACTAGCACAGGTGATGGTATCCCCATGTCTGAGTAAACAGAGCCCATCCATTAACTTCTCTGGCCTATCTGCTCCATTGCCTCAAGAGACACATAGAGTCAGATCATGCAAACATAAGATCCAGTGACCCCCCCCCTTCCTCCTAGGAGGGAGTTCAGCAGTCCACATGCACACTCCAGTGCTTTGTTCTAACAATGAACAGCAAAACAAGGGAACCCACGATGAAGATACACATCTTTTCAACCACTTCCTGGCAGCAGACACTAGGGTGGGCAGACAGACACAACCCAGAGTATCAAACTGGCCGGTGAGAATAGAAAGCAGATGCACAGCAGTAAAAATCCTGCTCTGATACACACGACAAATGAGACGATAATACCGAGAGAAGAAATGTCAGGCTTCCGGCCATCTACCTAAGCCGGCAAAGCCATCTTTGACGGGCTATGCACATCTGCATCCACTTCACCAAATCCCATCCATATGTCTCACATCTGGCCAATCTTCTGATTACTAGCCGCCTCAAGCCAGGAGTAAGTTAATCACGTTCATCTAAGAAGTATCAGAGTGGAGACCAGTCATCAGTACCTGCCAGAGGCTATTAAGGGATGGATTTGTTTCCTTTATCAGAGGACATGGGCCATACAGAGGACACTTGGCAATCCAAGAGGATTGTCACAATCCTGTCACACAATCCTGTGTGTGAGAGAGATTCCTATGCCAGACTCTGGGCACAGGAAGATAACTACTTAGAACCCAGTGTCTAGAGACCAGCCTACATGAACAGGCATCAGCTGGTGGCTGTGCTGGGTTACGTGATGCACAGATGTGAGCCTGAGTCAATGTATTGATTAAAGTATGCCAGGCGTGGTGTTAAAATATGCCTGGTATCCTAAAGGTCTCATGGTGCAGAGAGGAAGAGAACGCCAAGTTGTGACTCTGGCACTGCTTAAAGAAGAACACGAATCATGTAACGGGTGTGAGTGGAAATCTACGGTTCAGTCACAAAGGAAGAACATGGGAACTAGCCAAGAGTGCATGGGGGTAGGAGCCACCACTAACCACTGGGTATGAGCTATAAGACAGGACTGCCTCAGCTTAGAGCTAGGAGATATCCCAAAAATGATGTGTCAGCGCTTGGTCCCCAGATTCTTGTGTACTTAGGGAACCTTAAGTGGGTGAGGCCTAGTGGGCGATCTTAAGTCAAAGGGAGATAGTGTGACCCCAGCTACTTGTTCCTCCTTTTTTCACATCATGGCCACAAAATTTGTCATTTTTCTCTGCAGGGTGCTCCCTGCCAGTATTGGAGGTCCCAGTCCAAAGACACGGGGCCAGATGGTTTTAGATAGAAGATTCTGAAACTAGCCAGAAGAAAAACTTCTCTTGAAGTTGAGAGCTACATTCTACACAAGCTAGCTCCTCCCCACTGTGATCTAATGCACCAGCTAACTCCTTCCCACTGTGATGTCATGTGCTAGATAGTCTCTTCCCACTGTGATGTCATTTACCAGATAGCTCCTCCCCACAGTGACAATATGCATCAGCTAGCTCTTCCCCACTGTGATGACATGCACCATGACATCATATGGCTTCACTGCTAAGAGATGCTCAGCTAGTGACACACTTGCTACATAAGCTTGAGGACCTGAGTTCCATCCCCAGCACTCACATGAAAAGCTAGCTCTACCTCTCCTCAAGGCAGGGTACAGGAGGACCAGAAGAGATGGCTCAGTTACATAACATATGTGTCAGTGACTCTGAACCTCTGGGTGCAGCAGAAAAGGAAGTTTACATCATACCTCATTCCCAAGCATTGTCCCCTGCAGTGACAGAGAACAGAAGGTGACAAAATTGGCAGTAAATTATTCAGTTTCTTCCCTGGTCCTCTGAGAGGGGTGTGCAGTGTGTGCGAAGCCTGTGCATTTGTCCCACACTGCTGCCTGAGGCTGCCTCCTCAGGCTGACTGACAGCCATCTCACAAAGGCTGATCTACAGGAACAGACTGCTGGAGCCATGGACAGACAGGTGAGCTTTGATTCACATGCAGCTAACACATTCTAAGCTCCTCCAAGTGTCAGGCTGCTGAGCCCTCCGCTGACAGGAGATGACATTCCCGTGATCCTACAGAAAGGGAACCGTGGCTGAGCTGACGACAGAGGCCTGTGTGCTTGCCTAAGAATCACATACAGTATTTTTCTAATGAATCAAGCAGCTGAAACCTGAATGTCCATGAAAATAATTAGTACCACCCAACAGGCAAACTATAGATTTCATTCTTTCCAGTTTCTGTGTGAGATGGGAATGGGGACATCAGGTAGTCAGGGCCCTTCAGGTAGCTGGACTCACCATGTAAGGTGCTGACCATCCTGCTAACACAGATATACTGTATGATAAGGACCTTATCTCTGTGTTTTCCCTCACTGTTCAAGATGCTGCCTGGGACTTGAAGAGCAGAAGGAAGACCATGGCTAAGACTTTGAAATTTGTGCAGAAAGCCTCACCTAAGAGGGCCCTGGAGAGGAAAGTGTATTTATTGGCCAATGGGTGAAAGCAAACCCAGGAACCTCTGGAGGGTGCACCACACCCTTAGACTCACCTGCATCCCAATCGCATGTGGTCAAATAGAAACTGGGGAACTCTGTGTCGCAGGGACACCGAGGGCATTCCGTGGCTTCCTACGAACAGTGCTTGCCTGAAGTATTTGTGGTCAGTTGTAGCGAGGCCACAACCACCCCTGGGAAACCACTTGGCTTCTAATACCTGGCCATGTGTGTGCGTGTGCATGTGCATGTGCGTGCGTGTGTGCATGTGCGTGTGTGTGTGTACGTGTAGAAGACACAGAAGACAGAGGTCAACACAGGTGGTTGTTCTTTAGAAACATCCCACCTTATTTTTTGAGGTAGGGTCTTACTGGCCTATAGTTTTCCAGTTATATCAGCTGTGTGTCCAATGTGCCCCAGGGATCTGCCTGGCTCTGTTGGGTACAACACTGGCATTAGAGTTAATTGCCACTACACTGGAATCCATACATATACACATACATACACACATATACATCATATACATATACATCATATACAATACATCATATACATATACATCATATACATATACATCATATACATGTACATCATATACATGTACATCATATACAACATATACATATACATCATATACAATACATCATATACATATACATCATATACAATACATCATATACATATATATCATATACATTTACATCATATACATATACATCATATACAATACATCATATACATATACATCATATACATATACATCATATACATGTACATCATATACATATACATCATATACAATACATCATATACATATACATCATATACAATACATCATATACATATATATCATATACATTTACATCATATACATATACATCATATACAATACATCATATACATATACATCATATACATATACATCATATACATATACATCATATACATGTACATCATATACATGTACATCATATACATATACATCATATACATATACATCATATACATATACATCATATACATGTACATCATATACATGTACATCATATACATATACATCATATACATATACATCATATACATATACATCATATACATATACATCATATACATATACATCATATACATGTACATCATATACATATACATCATATACATGTACATCATATACAATACATCATATACATCATATACATGTACATCATATACATGTACATCATATACATCATATACATATACATCATATACATATACATCATATACATGTACATCATATACATGTACATCATATACATATACATCATATACATATACATCATATACATATACATCATATACATATACATCATATACATATACATCATATATATATATATATATATATATATACAAACACACATATACTTTCTTCAGCCTCTGAACCTTGCATTTTTGTTTTGTATTTCCCACATTTTTCCCTTAACCACCTCTGCATGCAAACACAAAGTGCTCACAGTGGACCCAGGAGCCCTGTCTGCCAACCCTCAGTTGCTCCAGTCCTAGACAAGAGCTCATTTTCACTGGAGGTATCTCTGTAGAAATCTCTGGAATAAGGAAGCCAGAAGGATCTTTATAGCATGGAGGGTTGCTTTGTTCTCCCCCCCTCAGCTAGGTTCTTGTGTGTTCAGAGCCACCCTCCGGTAAAAGCCCAGACAAATCTCCCTAGGAAGAAAAGATCTTAGGAGAAAGAGCAGAGGGTGAACTGGTCAACCACAGAGCATTCACTGGTCGCTTTCCCAGCTGAACCACACCACCTGGCAAAACCCAAACGTGATTCCTGGCAAACAGTGCTGGCCCTATGATCATGCAAGCAACAGACAGAGCTCACAGGAGCTGTGGTGGAACATACAAATCCTGTACTGAGAGTGACCAGCTTGGAGCCCAGCATCATCAAGACCATGGACACTCGGGAAGGAAGGACACCAACTCCCTGGGAAGCCAATAGAACTGACATGCCAAGCAGCAGCCGACAATGAACTCATCAAATTTATTCGCATGCCTGTACCTTGACTGCCAGGATTGTTCACATCTGCATTCCCTAGATAAGAGAATTGGGGCTGTGAAGAAGGCAGGACCTGCACCAAGGTTATTGCCAGGAAGCTTAAGTCAGGTGTACTGGGCACCGAAGCCTGGGGTTACCGCTGAGCCATATAATGCCTCCAAAGGCAAGCAGGGCACGCACAGCATGGAACACTAAAGATAAATCATATCGCCTCTCGTTTATGCATAGACAGTAAGCTGCAGATTGCAGGTGGCACTTCTGTAGTGAAAATCCCCGCCATCGTGGTACCAGGTGTTCTAACATTTGGCTGAAAATACAATGGATATTAAAAATTGTCCCTTAGACAAGATGTCCCTCCAGCCAAAGAGCCCAGTACTAACTGCACCCTCAGATTGCCTCATTTTATTTGAGGTCCATGATGCTGTGAGAAATTTCTGCTGATATTCGGCGTCCCTTTCACAATAGCTTTATTCCTTTGAGGCAGGAAAACATTCTGCTTTTCGATTCTTCCACATAGAATCACACATATTCTGGAGAAAGAACGGACCTTAGCTTACAGCCCTGCTGGCAGCCAGGATCAGTCAAACATCTTAGGAGGCAGCAAAGCCCAGTACACAAACGTCCATGGTGCCCTTCGGGTGCTCTGCACACACCCCGGAGGCGACCTGCTTCATTCTCTGCACTCAGGGCTTGTGAACAGTTGGCATCCCTCTCCTGGGTGTGTTCTGAGTCCCTGCCGATGAAATAGCCACACGTTTAAATCAAATAGCCACACATTTAAAGGCTGATGCCACAGAATCAGATTGACACAACATGTCACATTGTCACATAGGTTGTGCATGTTAGTTTCTGTCAACTTGACTTGAACTAGAGTCATGCAATTGCTAGGGAGAATGGAACCTTAACCGAGGCATTTCCTCTATCAGATCGACCTGTGGACAAGTTCATGGGGCATTTTCTTAATTAATGATTAATGTGTAAGGCCCAGCCTACTGTGTGTGGTGCCACCTCAGGGAAGGTGGTTCTGGGTTCTATAAGGAAGCAAGCCATCAAATGGCTTTCCTCCACGGTTCCTATCTCTGCCCCTGCTAGAGTTCGGCCATGACCTCCCTCAGCTACTGACTGTGGTCAGGACATGCAAGGCAAACAAACCCTTCCCAACCCGTGTTGCTTTGGGTCAGCCTTTTATCACAGGAACAAAAACCATCCACAGCTGAGTGGAGTTAAAGGTCAGAAGTCCAAAGTGGGTCTTGCTGTGTTAAAGATGTTGTTATCCACAGTCCTGCTGCTCTGAGTGCAGACATGGCCATGTGATGCAGAGCACAGATTGAGGCCAGAGAATAAGCTTGCATGGTGGTCCTTTTTCCATGTTCTTTGATGAACGGTCTCTTGATGTTGGCCACTAGATATATTAGGCTAAGTGGTACAGAAATCTTCCAAGATTTCTCCTGTCCCAACCCCCTTCTCACCACGGACTGCTGGGATTATAGACACACCCTGTGCATTCAGCTTTTAGGTGGGTTCCGGAATCTGAACTCAGTTCTTTGTACTTTGTAGAAATGATGCAATTCTTTGGGAAAACAAACCCCTACCATGGAGCCTGCCCTTTGCGTGTATAGCAGTTGGTTCTCTCTCCTCACATCTCTCTCGCTCTATGACGCTCCTCTCTCTCTCTTTTTATAACATTTGCTGTGACTTTATGCATTTACTGTGCTCACATAACAGAATTGCTTGAGGGCACTCTGTTGCTTTTATTCCTGAATGCACCCTCCACCACTGCTGATTCTGCTTGCTATAGAGGAAGACAAACAGTAATCAAACAGCCCCTGGCTCCTGTTACTTCTGCCTCCACACTCCTCTCTGTATGGCCTGCACCACACTCCTCTCTGTATGGCCTGCACCACACTTTGCTGAGCACTGAGTGAAATCATCAAACAGAGTGCTCCAATCTCCAGCATTGCAGGAGACTTTGCCTACATCCCAGAGAGCCTCAGAATGCTGACTGTCCAACTCTAAGACAATGGAAAGAATTCAGAATGCTCCAGGGCAATCCAGATCTTCAAGGTACACACACAAAAACTCCTGTAGATTCTGGCAAATTCCACAGGAAACTGTGGCTAAAACCTGGTTTCAATCCAGATCCCAACAACTTCATACTCTCTAGTATGTCATTAGAACAGTCGTGTTAAACAACTATTAACCACAGAGCTCTGGAATGCAGGGAAGTTCCAGTCTCATTCAGACTCGGGCACTTGCTGCTCTGAAGATGAGCATTTGCAGATGGATACCACAGGCATGACAGACAGGGGCACTGACCTTGCTGCCCAAGAAGTGTGATGGGACACACTTAGTGACAGTGGCTCCTTGCAGGGAGCTTCGAGAGCCACTTGTACCTTCTCCAGCTAATTTTCAGAAGTGGGATCTGTGCACGACAAGATGTGACAGCTCCTAATCCTCCCAATTACTCTGCTCAAGCCCAGAGAGTCCTCCACTTTGATCACACGAGCACTTTGCACGGCTTCTGGAAATGAGCCTCCAAATCCCAGACATACATTGAAAAACGAGACGTTCAATATTTCAACAGTGAAATTAAGGGAAATGGTGGGGGACGGGTTTGACTTGAGGGCCTCCTTGGCCCTCCTCACTCTACAGAATGAACAGGTTTTCCACAGGCCCAGCCTTTCTGTCTGTGACTTCCCCCTCTGCCCACAAAAGAACATCCTTTTGTTATGTGTGGGCACCTGTCACTGGCTCCTCTGTCAGAGTTAGCTCTACCACTGATGTGGAAATCTAATTCACTGCAAATCTCAGCACAGAATATGCTTTCTGCCAGGGTCCTGCAGTCACCTGCACCCTGTGTCTAGTCCTCATGGCCTCAAGCATTGCTCTCTCAGAAAATCTGCCCATTCTGAGGCCTGAACCCAACCACCCTGGTACTCAGAACTTGTTCAGAAGTGATGGAACAGAGACTACTTTCCTGGTGACACTTTGTGTTGATTACTTTCAACTGTAAACTTGATACAACCTAGAGTCACCTGGGAAGAAAGTCTTAATGAAGTGTTAAGATTGGCCTGTGGGCATGGGATGTGGGAAAAAACCCAAGCCCACTGTGGGCAGCACCATTCCCTATGCAGAGGCTCCTGAACAGTATGAGAGAGAAGAAAGCTAGCTGAGCTCGAGCAAGAAGGAAACATGGGTATGTCTATTTCTCTCTGGTTTTCACTGTAAATACAATGTGGCTAATTGCTAGAGGTCCTGCCTCAACTTACTTCACAAATGAATTTGTAAGTCAAACACACCTTTTCTTCTCCTATGCTATATCTGTCAAAGCAACAAAATGAAACTAATGCATGTATCAAAGAATGGCCCCTGCTCCCTTTGAACAACCACCTTCGAGCCACTTGGAATATTTGATACAATGTATGTTCTGGGGATTTGATACAATGCAGGTTCTGCTTCAGTTCAGAAGGTGGACAAGAACTTCTGATTCCGCTACTGGTCATATGCTAAGGTTGCATTAGGTAAGTGGATAACCTCATCTTTCTGTAAAGCTCACCCTTGTCCTCTCCTATCTCCACAGTTTGATCTGTTTCTCCCAGCTCCTTCTGGGTTCTTCTCAAAGCAGATTTTATGACTGGTGATTCAGAATACATCTTCCCTTTCCTCATCCTCAGTAGAGACTGCTAATCCATGAAGGTGCTATTGTGTTATAAGTCCAGACTACAGACGTAATCCTCTTAGTGGAGCCTTCTGCACAGCCCCTCCCATGTCTGAGGCTTGCAGTATTTGCTCCTGGTTTAAGCCTTCCCATGAGCTGACTATTCCAAGCACCAGACTGTGGAATACGTCAAAGTGCTTCTGTTTACCAACAAACATTTGGAACCTGATCAGAACATGGCATTATGTCATAGGCAACCTGATACATCATATTTTGGTTGTCACAGAGTGTAATCATGTATCATGATATTAGCAATGATGTTCCAATCACTTTCTTCAGCTTTTTCCCAGGTCAGGGCACAAAGAATGGAGTGTCTCCTGGGTCTCACAAAATTCCACCATATGACAAAAATGACCTGGTTACACAGGCATGGGGAATGTCTTTTTCTGTAGCAGATGGACTGACACAGTTCACTGGGAACTCAGAGAAGTTGAAAGGCAGGGCCAAACCTTCATTCTGTCTGGGGTCTGATATAGTAGAGACTGAACTGGACTCTGGTCACAGGCCTTGGCAGCATACCACATGCCACGGGATGGGAGACTGTGATTGTGGTTTGAAGGGACAGCAAAGCAGAGCTGGCATGGAAAATATACAAGAAGCTGCATGGAGCTCAGAGGGGGTACTCCATACTCCTCAGGCAAAGCTAATTAACCCCAGAGGTGAGAAAGACAGAAAAACCCAGGGGAGCAGGTAGTAACCTTAAATGTGACTGGATGTTAAACTTGAATTAACAGAGACATTACGGCAGCAGAGAAAACCCCTTATGAGCGATTTCACTAATTTCCTATTATTAGAGGGAATGTGGGTTTTTGATAGATTAAAATTAAGTCACGGAGAATGTGGTGAGTGTGGTGAGGTTCGACTTTTCACACCTACAACTGATAAAGGTTTTTTTGTTTGTTTGGTTTTGGTTTTTTTTGTTGTCTTTTTTGGGGTTTTTTGGGTTTTTTTTGCTTGTTTGTTTTTTTTTTTGTTTTTTTTTTTTTGTTTTTGTTTTTTTTTTTTTTTTTTTGGCTGTGAATAACATCCATGCCCAGGGCCCATGAAAGCTCTGGTGCATTTTTTAAGCCTTTGCTCTCAGATAGTGGGAAATTGAAGGCTGCAGAGAAGTGAAGGATTCCCACAGGAAATCGACACAATGTGTTTAAGACAGAAATTAAAGTGATTCTCAGGTATGTGCACTTCCTCAGCAGGAGCGGGTCTCCCAGCCCCAGGTTAAAGGAGCCAAGTATCCCTGTTCTGAAAGTGGCCCTGTCGTGATAGATGCTTTCTGCAACATGTGAGGAGCCGAGTTAAATCTGAGCCTCTGAGCACAGGTTCAGACCTGAGGTAAAGGCACACATACCCCGAGTGCTTTGCAGTGCTTCACCACCCTCTGCCCAACGTGGAGGGTTCTGGTTCTGAAGCTGACTTTGAGGATACAAGGGAGCAGACAATGGATTCTGGCAGTTTCTGAAGCAGGTTCGAGGACTGAGGATCTTTCAATAAGTGATGTCCACAGTTTAGCCTCCATATGCCAGCTTCCAATATGAGGGCTACTTGCTTGAAGCAGATACTGGACTGTGTCCCTAACCACAAAACGGCATGTCACTTTCAGTGAGGATTTAAAATCTTGTGTTTCTTTTCTCAGTAACCAAGCTTTGTGAACCTGGGTGTTGGAGAGAAATCACTTTAAATTGAATCCTGTAAAAAGCCAGGGGTGTCTCCCTGATGAACACACCCCCAAGACAGGAGTGCCACATGCAGAGACACGGTGTTCAGAATTAGAATGATGTGGCCACATGCTTCCCTGCCTGCTTCTTATTCTGTTTTGCAAGTTTCCAGTTTGTACAGTTAATGCTGAAAGAAGAAGAAACAGTTCAATTGGCTGATGGAGGGGGAGGAATGGAGAATATTTCGGTCAGAAGAAGCAGTTTCTGGTTCCCCCCACAAACTTCACTCCCCTGCATTTCTAATGTGGATAGTATGACATAAAGAGAAATATCTGGAAGTTGGTTTTTTAAAATAGTACTAGAGGTGTCATTACAAAATTTGGGCGTTCTCAGTGTATTTGTGAGTTCTCCAGACAGTCAGCCAAAGTGTTTGGTGGTTTGTCTTTTCTGTGAATGTCATTCACACCTTACCCAACCATTTGGAACTTTTCACAAGAATCTAGCAGGTTCAGGGGAAAGTGTCACGCTCCAGGTAAAGGGTAGAAAACACCTTCTTAGCACAGGTCACTGCCAGCAGCACGGTGTCGGTAACCACATGAAATAATTTGAGTTGGTTCCTCTCTGTCCTTGGTTGGCATTCCCCACATGTGTTTTGCCTTCTTAGGGTCATTGGAGGTCAGAAAAAAAAATGTATCCTGGAATCTTGAGGTGTTGTAGTTTACTAGAGAAGTCTCACAAACCCTGCTTTTGGCAGCCCCTGCCTCTTCCGGCTTGGAAGCTCCCACTGAAGACAGTGTCCCTTCCATCACTGCTAGACACAGGCCTGTCCTGCTCTGCTGGGTACCAGAGAGATGAGGAGATGAGATGGGGCCATGTCTCTCAAGATGCCAGGAGACATAGTTCCTTGCCTGAAGAACATCTTCCAGTGCCTGTTATCAGGCTTCTGCAGTCTACAGGCTGCAAGACAAGACAGATAAAATTCCAGGGGACCCAACTCACTGTGAAAGGTAGGGATTTCTGTGACATTAAAACAAATGAATAACGTCTGGAGAGATGGTTCAGAGGAAAAGCACTGAGTGCTCTACCAGAGGTCCTGAGTTCGATTTCCAGCAACCACATGGTGGCTCACATCCATCTGTAATGGGATCTGATGCCCTCTTCTGGTGTGTCTGAAGACTACTACAGTGTACTCAGATACATAAAATGAGTCTTAACAAAAAGAATAAAAACCTTGTCACGACCTTGATTGCCTAAAAACGGCTGCCACTGATAACTTCAAACTTCGAGTTGACAAGCCAAGTCCACAGCAACAAAGGACCCTGGTCCATGTGTGGCCTATTTAGACACGATAGTACACTTGAAGCAAGCTCCCTGCTTTCCAGTCAGACATCCCCCTCTGTCCCCGTCAAGCACACTTCTGAAATTAATAAGGCCAAGCATCAGAAAGCCTTCTCTATATTCTAAACTAATAGTAAGCACAGGCAAGTCTCCAGCCTCTTGAAGGCAAGGACAACCAGCCTGTATCACCAGTTGCTTGCACTTCTTCACCTGAATACCTCAAAGAAAAGGGATTCTAGGAGAGTCTTTATAAACTTACTTTGGTCCCAACAGTGCCAGCTCTGGAGTGGCTTTCCTCCTACTAAGACCAATAAATATGCAAATGAACGTATGCCTCTGTTTCCAAGCAACATCCTCTAAAGGCCACTTTTCTAAGGAAGCCTGAGGGGGAATTGAGGCATGCAAAGCCTGCGGCCTTGGCTGGAGACTCTCCCTAGCTCCAACGGGGTCATGTTTATTAAAGAGAAGACCACCTCTTTGTCTGGGTTAGTAGGATTTACTCAGAGGAAGGAGGAGGTGAGGAACCTGGTGGCTCTCAGGCCGAGCTGGAAACTCCTGCAGTCTCTGCTGTGACAGGAGCTGGGCTCCCTTATTATGGCCACTGCTTATGAGCGACATCAGGGGCAGGTTGAAGGAGACTTTGTCTCTACCACTACCCTTTCTTTGGAGCAGTTATAGATGTGGTAAAGATAAAAAAATACTAGGCAAAGGAACCAGAGCCTTGGCCTTGTTGTAACCTTTCATGCCACTACATGGCAAGGCTCGAATGCATACTGTGTATGCACGTATGTATGTGCATGGGCGTGTAGGTGTGTGTGTGTGTGTGTGTGTGTGAATGACCATGCATGGGTGTCTTTGGCATGTGCGTACTACATGCTTTGGAAGGTACAAGAGCAGCTTCCCAGGCAGAGTCACTTGATATCTTGGTCTTTCATTCCCTTGAGCAGCCTGAGTCCACAGGGCAGGATGTAACTCACAAGCAAGGGATGGTTGCATTAGAAGATGCCTTATGCATCGTTCAAACTTTCCCAGACATTTCTTGACAATGAAGACAATGTGAAGATCGTGTAGAGTAAATATTTCAGAAAAACAGAAGAAGACACAAACGAAGGAAGAGGAAGAAAAGCCATCGGGGAACCACGCAGCTCAGAGCCGATGTTCGCAGAACAGGGAGCGGGTCAAAACACCCTCTGCTCTGTTTTCCTCTTGTGGGGTTTGTTTTGTTCTGTTTAAGCAGGGCTGTAATGGGGATGGATACACAGATTTGCAGCAGGTTCTCCGTTAACGTACTCCAGGCATTCCCTGTGCCATTCTATGCCCCATAAATACTATTTTAATGCACCCCACTTTTTCATTATTATGCCCATAATTGCATATTAACTCTGGAGAAAGTTGGAGGAAATGTTAAGTAAAAAGAAAAATAAAATTGAATTACAGTCTCCACATTTAAAAGGAAGCGTGATTATCATTTTTGCACGAATCCATTCAATGTGCAGGGAGGACAGGCAGTGTACTAATGTACACACGACCCTGAAAGCCCAGCAGTGATCCCAGCAGGAGCCCAGCAGACAGAGGTGCGAGTTCCCACTCCCACGGCTTCCCACATGTGCACTTGGATATAGACAACATGTGATCATGAGCTGTCTCCCTCCTCATCGTATTAAGATGCCATTGAGTGTTGGTTTTAGTTACCTACTTCACTTCTGTTCTTGTCAGAGAAAACCCAGAGAGTTCACTGTGGGGTAGGTCCTCTGCACCCTTCCGAGTTGTACAGGTCCAGGAATTTTAATTTAAAGATCAAACCCTCCCACTGAAAGACGAAGTCCCCACCCAGGTGAGAGCGCCCACTGTCTACAGGTCAACCTTACGTCAACCTTCCCATAGATATTGAAGACCAATGTAACCACAGAGGGCATCTGCCCTTGTCACAGAACCAGCAGTGACCAAACTGGATTTGATAAAAACAGCAAAAGGTCCAATTGGTCTCCAAAGACTGCTTCCTCCTTAGCCCAGCAGTGAGACCAGCAGAGCCTGCTTCCTCCTTAGCCCAGCAGTGAGCCCAGCAGAGCCTGTTTCCCTGAGAGCCCAGCAGTGAGACCAGCAGAGCCTGCTTCCCTGAGAGCCCAGCAGTGAGCACAGCAGAGCCTGTTTCCCTGAGAGCCCAGCAGCGAGCACAGCAGAGCCTACTTCCTCCTTAGCCCAGCAGTGAGACCAGCAGAGCCTGCTTCCTCCTTAGCCCAGCAATGAGCAGAGCAGAGCCTGCTTCCCTGAGAGCCCAGCAGTGAGCACAGCAGAGCCTGCTTCCCTGAGAGCCCAGCAGTGAGACCAGCAGAGCCTGTTTCCCTGAGAGCCCAGCAGTGAGCACAGCAGAGCCTGCTTCCCTGAGAGCCCAGCAGTGAGACCAGCAGAGCCTGCTTCCTCCTGAACCTAGCAGAACCTGCTTCCAGGTGAGCCCAACTTCACTATTTTGCTTTTGCTGCTTTTTCTTACCCAAAGGAAACTGTTCACAGTATCTAGCATTTTTATTATCTGATATTTACTTTTTAAAAACGTTTATGAATGTGTCTACATCTGTGTATGTTTGCCATGTGCGTGGAGGTGCCCACTGGGGTGCAGAACAGGGAGTCAAATGCTCTGGAGTTGGAGTTATAGGTAGCTGTGAGCTGCCTACTGTGGGTGCTGAGAACTGAACTTGGGTCCTTTGCAGAGCAAGTAGCAAGTGGTCTAAGCCACCGAGGCATCTCTGTAGCCCCAATATACCTGTTTGTAAAAACCAGTTGTTAACTGTACATGTGTATGGAATACAATATGATCATTGTTCCCAGACTGCACACTGCAGCATGAGTTCAACCTCAAGGTTGAACTCTTCTACTGTGGTTTTTTTTTTTTCACTTTATCCTTTGATGAACAAACACCTGGCCCTGAAATACACACTTCAGTCACCATCAAACTATCAACAAGAATAATACATAGGAAATTCTAATAAGGTGGGGGGGGGGGGAGGAGGAAGATAGCTAATGTGTGGTGGGTGGTCACAAAAATAGACATCCAGTGGAGAACAAATCCTGGTTTCTGTAGGAGCTGCTCATACCATGACTAAAGAAAAGCTTTGAAACAGATATAATTGTATACCCGAGTGATCAGTGATCGTACTTTAAAAGCCACATGGTTGTGTGAAGTGTGGAGGAACACTGTCCGACTGTAAAGGGCTTCAGGGAGCCTTCCACCACCTATAATGGAGGTCACCACGTTGGCTTTGATGGAGTCAGAAGATCTGATGGTGCAGGGAGCAGCGATGGACTGAGAACTTCTCCAGCCTCAGTTTACAAACAGCTTTAGAATCTGTCTCCCCATTAGTAGTGGAGGGGCTTTGTTATTAAAGGAAGGGCTGCAGGAGCCATCAGCCACCGGGTTACTTCAAAGGGATAAACAATGTATCCATATCAAGGATCAGAAAGACACACAGAATGAAAGTCAGAGATGGAGACGCACGGTGGAGCATTCTGATAACACTTAGTGTTCTGTGTCCCCAACCTAGAGCCCACTGGTCACACACATCCCAGGAAAGTTACAAAGGTGACCCAACACATTGGTGGAAGATGACCTCATGTCACAGCATCAAAAGTTCAGACACTTTTGGCTCTAGACATCTGAGAGAGACAACCTCTTAGCAAGATGGCAGGAGCAAAGAAAACACAGGTAAAATGCATGCTCTCTCTCTCTCTCTCTCTCTCTCTCTCTCTCTCTCTCTCTCTCTCACACACACACACACACACACACACACACACGTGTGTGTGTGTGTGTTAAAGGATGCCAGTCCTGTGTGGCAAAGCAAGGCCCAGCGTCAACCAAGGCTGGCATCCATCAGGATCAACAGGTGACTTACAAACACGAGATGGGATGTCCATAGCTTTCCCTGCTTTCTACTGGGGAAGCTCACTGGCTCTGTGAGAAGAAATCCCAGTTCACTAAACTGCTATTTTCTGCTTTTCTCCATGATCCTATTTAGAACCAGACTTCACCTGCTATGTTTCCAAAGGATAACAAAAAAGCGATGCCTAGTCAGAAGTGGCTCCTTCAGCTGCTGCCGGAACTCACTGTGAGGACACTAGGCTGGGTGGCAGAAAAGAGCACCAGGAACTGAGGACTCTAATTTGATCCTGCTCTGGTGGAGTCTTGTATTGAAAGAATTCATCATGCATAGAAAGCATTTGCCACCTAGCTGGAGGCCATGTTCCCTGTGTTCAGCATTCACAAGAAAGCATGGGCCACCATTTCTACCCACTTAGCCAGGAAATAGATGACAGTGTTACTGGGGTAGACGCGGTCTGTTTGCCAGCTCCCGTCTGGTTTTTAAATCATTCACAAAGCTCCAAAGACACGTTTTTATGCTGCATAAAATACACAGAGTAGAAGAAGAGCTCGGGTTCACACATTTGTTATTTCATTGTGTGTGCTGCTTTTATAAAAGAAGAACCATAAAGCCATTCCCCTCCCCAATTCCTTTGACCTCCGAACACTCATCACAACCTCTTAGATTTGATGTCTTCTTCTTAGAAGTCCGCTCTGAAATTGCCCGATAATTCACTCTTCAGAAGACTCTGACAGGAAATAAGAACATTTTTTTGTTCCAAATAGCTCAGGGCACAGGGAGAGGCAGGTTGCAGGGAACAGTGAGGAATCACTTTGGAGGTATCAGTGAGGTGTCCTGGCTAGCCCCATGCTCCACCATGCCACAGAGAAGTGACCACCACATCTTTCATCTGGCTTCACATCCCAAGTGACGCCATCCTCCTCATCCCTCTGGGTTCTCTCTGTAGCTGGAACACTCCGCCTTGAGCTTGCAGGACACTCCGCGCAGTCAAGCCAAGTTGTGGCTTGCCAGGTCCTTTAACTTAAGTGTGCAGAGCCCTGCTCCACGAGGAATGAGCCCTTGCTGACTTGCTGAAAGGCTCCAGCTTTAGGCTTCGGTTCCCAGGAGTTTCATCATTTATATAAAGGAAAGGCAATGCATAAACTCAGTTAAGTCATGGAGAAGATGGCAAGCCACCATGGCTAACCCTACAGAGAGAATAGACAAGACTGTGTGACTGGCAGATGGGCAGTCACAGAGTTCTGTTGGAACACAGCTTGACCACAGAGAAGAAGCCAGAACCAAGCAAAGACAATTTAAACAAGGATCCCAGATAGAGACCTTAACAAGAGTTTACTGGCTGGTTTTGTGTGTCAACTTGACACAAGCTAGAATTATCACAGAGAAAGGAGCTTCAGTTGAGGAAATGCCTCCATAATATCCAGCTGTAAGGCATTTTCTCAATTAGTGATTAAGGGTGGGGGAGGCATAGTGTGTGGTGCCATCCCTGGGCTGGTAGTCCTGGGTTCTATAAGAAAGCAAGCTGAGCAAGTCAGGGGAAGTAAGTCAGTAAGCAGCATCCCTCCATGGCCTCTGCATCAGCTTCTGCCTCCAGGTTCCTGCCCTGTGTGAGTTCCACTCCTGACTTCCTTTGGTGATGAACAGCACTGAGGAAGTGTAAGCTGAAGAAACCCTTTCCTCTCCACTTGACTTTTGGTCATGCTATTTGTGCAAGAATACAAACCCTGATTAAGACAAAGAGCTATCAAGGGGAACCTGAAGGATGACAAGAAGTGAGACCTATACATACAAGCAAGGAAGAAGTTAGATTACAGCTCAGTGAGCAAGAATCACCCAGGGCTTGCTGTGGGAACTGTCCTGGAACATTCGAGAAGTACATCCAAAGTGTGGAGATATGCCAAGCATAGAGCTGGCCCACACAGTCTGCATCTCTGACCATCGCCCAAGGCTTTGATAATTCAGTCTCATAACCTTACATGTCTCAAGGCATCGTGCAGACCTGTTCGTTACTGCTGCACTTTATCGAAGATTTTGAACTCCAAGGGGTCAGAAAATGACTAGGCCTGCTTTAGAGTTTGACTTCCAGTTCCAGACACAAAAATCAAGCACATAGTAGGCTCTTCACACATGATGAATGAGTGAGCAAATGCACCTCACAGTAGTCACTCACAGACCACCATTGTGATGAAAGGTGTAACTATACACAGCCCATACAACGGACTCCAGATTTTGCCAACCAGCCTGGATCCCATAGTATTAAAGGAAGTCTCTCCTCAGAGCCCGGCCAACCACTGAGCATCAGGGTTTCTTATGAATGATAGAAGTAGGCTTCACTGTAACTTCAATTTTTTCAAACGCCTATTTTTAATGATGGTTCTTAAACACTTTAACCTCCCTTATAGCCCACTACCCACCAGAGATAGTGGAAAAGAAAGGGTATAGGAGCAACTCCTGCCTGTGTGGTCTGGAAATCAGCAGTTCAGCCATAGGTCAAAAGCAGCAGCTTGATCCACTCTCAAACACTTCACGGATACACCAGCAATCCTGTTCAGTAGGGTCCGGATAGCAAACATGAATCAGCAGCAGTGGCAAGACCTAGTAGAGACAGCCAGGCCTCAGCCACAGCACGAGTCAGCAGGAGGAACCCAGAGGGACACCAAGAAAAATTCTCCACTGTGCCTCTCTCAAAGAGGCAAAGCAGAGAAGACACAAGACCCAAGTGTTGCACAGCTAGCTCCATAAGCAAGCCAAGCTCCGCCTCCTTCACTGTCCATCGAGTCCTATTCATACCTTCCAACATCACACATCCTACTCGGGTCTTGTCTCAGCACATCCATCTCAGCTGACAACACTCTGCCAGTCAGCCCGAGTCCTCAGAAGTGGCAAGAAACTGCAGCACATCACCAGAAGTTTTTTGGCATGTTTCTCTCTATGGAGTCCTGACAAATGCAACTCAACTATGTAATGTAAGGCGGACCAATACATGTGTGCTGTTAGCAAAGAAGCCTTTGTCTCGTGTCCTTTCATGTGCTTGCTTTAGCAGAACATCTTTTTACTTGTGTCTGCCTCAACTAAACGTTCCTTCATGTTTGCCCCAGCAAAACACCATCCAACCGACTTTCCAAAACACCCTTCACTGCACACACCACACCCAGACACCAGGCCCACCACATTCATTTCTGATCAGAGCCTACTACCAGCAACTTTCAGACGAGTCACAAATGCCCAGAAAACCAGTGATTACCCCTAGATTCTGCAGCTAAGAAGAGCTAGAACCCAGGTGTGAGTCCATACAGTCCTGGGTCCTAAGTGCACTTGATTACTGCTTATCTTTTTGGGTTTGTTCTGCAGAGATCCCTGCCTGAGGTGGGGACACTTGCCCCTCCACACCTGTATTGGCAAGCCATGTCCAGCTCTGCCCAGAGGGCCCATGTCCTGTGTGAGCTCTGGAGCTCCAGTGGACAAGAAGGTAATTATCTTCCAGGGAAAAGCTTGGCTTTTCTCTTGTCCAGTGCCAGGCAAACAAACCACGGGGATAAAGGGGCAAATAGCAATGCTTTGCAAGGAAGCAACCATTAATCCACAAAAAAATGGGCTTAGCTATATTCCAATGAGGCTTTATGTTCAAAGCTGAAGTGTGGGTCACATTTGGCCCCGAGGTCATGGTGGGCTAACCCTGTCTTCTGAGAGGCAGGACACCAAGAAGGAAATATCTAGATCTTGCACTCCAAGGACACCACAGGGAGTGCTACCTTCTGCTCGCCTGCCACAGCCAGAGGCTGCTTTTATGGTTGATGACACAGGGTCAGGGCCATTTCTATGGACACAGTCTACCCTGGCTGCATTTCTCCTTTACGGCCCTTTGTACTGTTTTTAGCTTTCTATTTATCCTCACACACACCATTACTAACTTTACGCCTTCAGATGTGATAGTTTACCAGAAAAAAACATGGATTCCAGGTTAGAGAATGGATTGTTTGTTAGTAAGACAGGAAATATTACTCTTCTGTCCACCAGTCTCAGTCAACATCACTGGCCATGTAAGTCTATTGCTGTCACAAACAACAGTGTTATTATAGTCAGGACAGGTGAGTTTGTTTCCCACAGAAGTGTTCTTTTTTAAGGAGTGTCTAACAGGGAGAGCTAATGAGGATCCGGGGAGTCTGCAGGAAAAATCCTGGGAGGTTGGGGGGCCATTTCCATCAACTGTAAATATGCCTCCGAGTTTAAGAAGTAAATGATCACCCTCTAGGGACCCACAGTGAGTTTCAGGTTGGAAATGTGCTCCATGTGCAAGATTCAGTCAAACTGCAGAGTATCTATCATGGTTTCTCTCTAACCCAAACCACAGAAGAAAACTGTGCGGTTGACACCAGTTCCCACACAAGGGTACACAGGGACCCTGGAGGAGAAGAACTGGGGGAAGGGAAGCCATCTAGGGTCTGTACGGACTGCTTCCTGTGACACTGAGGGCTTCAGGGCTGACCCTCCTCAGCTCTTCTCTTCCTGCCTCTGAGGAGCCAGCACAGGCAGAGTGCACTCCACTCTGCATCGATTTGAGCAGAGGCCTGCAACTCTCCATTTGAGAATATTACAGTTGTTTCTGAAGCAAATGACTGCTTCCTCATGGTACCTCCCAACTCCGTTCCTTACCACCATCTGAGCTCACTAGTGACGCCTCCTCCAAAGTGTCTCCACCATAATCTCAGGAACCTATGCAGGTGACTGGATGTGGTAAAACCCTAACTGGGTCAAAGGTACTGAAGGTACTGAGACAGATATAATTCTGGTTGATGTTAGTGGGTCGGGAATGCTGTCCCATGACTTCTTACACATGACAAATGGAGAGGATGATCTGAAGGTCACGTGACACATACAAGGGTGATCTGAATGTAGAGGTGGGGGCTGGAGTGCTGAGAGCCCATGAAGTGAATGTCTAGGATGCATCAAGGCCATTTCAGGTAGTCCCTGTAATCCTGGCGTTTCCAGAGGTTGAAGTCGAAAGACAGCAGGGTACAGGGGTCAACAGTGCCTCAAGAAGGAAGAGGCTGGAGGCTCCTGCATTCAGGAGGTGTGGCTGAGCCACCTGATCAGCCCTTATTCAGCCTCGACCACACTTGAGGACTGTGATATCGTCTGCAACACACCGCTGCATGCGGTTCCTAGGACAGGGCGTGAAAATATTCCACAAAACTTCAACTCTGTGACTAGCCAGGAAGTTATCCGTTTCCTTTCTCTTCCAGGATTTCAGGGAATCTGATTAATTCCATCCGCACTTTTTATTTAATTTTAGTAGAGACCAATTTCATTAATAAGTGTCTGAGAAGCTCAGATCCCCCCTCCCCAAACCACATGTGGCTGGTGGGGGAATCTCATGGGAACAAAGGCCCAATAATCCCACATCACTGACTCTCATCCAGTTGCCATGGAAATCCAGAGCACACCCCTCCTTTCAAACAGGCACCACCAACCTTGGTGGACATAAAAAATTGACTAGACACATCCTGTGCTCGTGAGCCGAATTGAGCATCGGGGTTGGGGGAGGGGTCAGTCCAAGCTGCTACAGAAAGTGGGAGGAGTAAATTTTGAGAGAATAGTTAATGAGAAACCACCCAAAAAAATTCACAGAAGTGAACTATAGCACAGAAACCTCACCCGATGAGTAAAGGCACACAGCAAGGAGAGACAATACCTCAGTCACACCACAGATCACTTGAGTATCTGGCAGCTTCTTCAGAGCTGCCTTGAGACTTTGCTCTCTTACTGAAATTCAAAGAGCTACTCACTGAGCTACTCACACTGGAAGTCCAGCCACGAGGCCACAGCACAGAGCATCAGGGTCAAGCAGGGCTTTGTCCTGGGTGATTGGCAGCGAGTCGCATAAGAATACTTGTATGTAGTGTTTGGACCAGTGTTAAATGTGCTGTTCAAAAATGGTGGTCAGTTGGATTAAACATTCGTTGCCTTCACTAAGACGTATCTGATTCCATGGCCTCAGGGCTGAGATGGGGTTTGTAGGAAGCAGGATGCCCGAGTCAGGAAGAATGTGCCACACACGCATGAGTGAGGATGCTCTGGCAGACTATCCTGGTCTTCTAGGTTGACGCTTGCGGTCCTTGAAGAGCCTGTCCTATTCTACCCACAGAAGCTGCCTACCCTTAGCCAGGAAAGTCATACAACCCAGACACAACAACAAAGATGGCTCAAATCCAAAGAGCGGGAAGAAAGCCCTGAGTGCAAAAGTGGATCTGAGCTCTGTGCTAATTCTGTTGCAACTTAACTGAGCAGAGGAGATGATCTGGTGTTAGTGATGACAGGGCAGACAGTGCTGGTTGTGTCAGTGATAATGATGGTGGTAGTGATGATGGTGATAGTGGTGATGGTGGTCGTGGTGATGATGGTGGTGATGATGGTGATGGTGGTGATGGTGGTGGTAATGATGGTAGTGGTGATGATGGTGGTGATGGTGGTGATGGTGATGGTGGTGGTGATGGTGGTGATGGTGGTGGTGATGGTGGTGGTGGTGGTGGTGGTGGTGGTGGTGAGGATGATTATGGTGCCACTGATAGTGGTAACAATGGTCATGACAACAGCAGTGGAAGAAATGATCTTGTCAATTATGGTGGTGATCGAAGTGTTGATGATGAATGTGGGTGATTAAGACGGTGACGATGGTTGTGGTATCTGTGCTGATTGTGATGGTAATGGTGATTATAATGGAGGTGCTGGTGATGGTGATGGTGGTGGTGGTGGTGGTGATGATGACGATGATGATTTTGTTGATGGTGTGGTAATTATGTTGATCGTAATGCTGATAAGAATGTTAGGATGATAGCTCTCCCACACACCAAGAGAACAGAGGCCACACTAAACTCAGGTCTCCCTTTCATACCCTATCATGTGCTGCACTGGGTACCCGTCCTTCACTGGATGATAAAGCAACACATTTAGGTGTTTCCTTTAATGCTTAGTGTTGGTAAGCCACACTTGGGGATGTTCAAGGCCGTAGGAACTCCTAATTGTAGCCAGTTAATTAGATACGAGGGAGCAACCTGGAACTCCTAGCTGGCATCTGGAGTGGAGGCAGCCTGCGGGATTCAGCCTGGTCTTCTGTGTAAGTGTCCAACTGAACTAAGTTCAGGGCACTCAGATGGCTGCAGAGAATTGTTAGCAGCGTCAGAAAGTGTGAAGGCTGGGGAGAGGAAAGATGGCATTTCATCCCAAGGGGTTGCTGCAACTGGACTCCTGGGCAAGCGGTCTCCTGAAGATCCTTTGGTAATCTCTTCCCAGGGCTCTTCAGAAAGCGCTAGTAATCCTCAAGGCTGTTTAATGAGGGTCATGCTTCATACAGGGGTGTCAGAAAAGCAGAGCTGAAGCAAAGCATCATCCAAGCATCTGGTGTCACATAAATCCAAGCTTAATCCTCCTTAACAATTAAGTGCCTGGGCTTCTCTTGCACTTATGAAGATGGCGTCTCCGAGGTTTGCTGGTCTATGAATAGACCCACTGGATGGAATCTGAGTTTGTCTCTGTGATTTATAGCTGTGATTTCAGGGAGAGCTGAAGTATTCGGTATTATCTTGGGACAGTTAATTCTCCAGTTCCAAAACACCCTTTCAAGAAACCATAGTTTTCCAATTTGAATTTTTTCCCTAGGAATTTTGAAGAAGATAGATTTCAGTTAAATGCTTTGCCATCCCTCCAACATGAGGTATGTCTGTGGTCTCATGTAGCCGCCCTTTCTATCTACTAAAAAATGGCCTAAAAGGCTTAATTTAGGTAAAAGATTTTTACTTCAGAGTTCTCAGCCCCCTGAATTAAATTTCCCCCTTTGATGCTTTCTCTGAGTAAGGCAGGGTGTGGGCAGAGGTCCTAGAACCTATCCTGAGGTCTGAGCTGACCCTGTGAAGCAAGGCTACTGGTTGGAGCTGACACCAGCACCTGCCATGGTCTCAGATGGATTTTATAGGGGAGGGGAAGGTGGGGGAGAATATCCTGAGAATCTCTGAAAGAGGACTTTGGGCCAGACAAGCAGCAGCTTACCATGGTCTCTATCTTCCCTTGCTCCCAGCTCTCCAGGTGAAGAGGGATAGCATTTTGGATTAGCAGGCTGCAGGAGCAGAGATAAGGAGACAGGAGGAAGAACAGAGGAATCTTGGTCATGTGGCACTGGAATTGGCAGGCGCTACAGGAGGCAGGTTGCTCAAAGGGGACACACCCCCACTTGATACAGTTGTATGAAAAACAAGTTAGCATTTGAGCTGAGAAGCGGTGCAGCCCAGGGCAATCGTTCTAGAATGCTGTTTCCTGCTATTGAGCTGATCTGCATTTAGGACTAATGGTACTTGCCATCCAGATTTGAAGTTCTCTTTCTCACTCCCTGTTAAGTCTCAGATGGCTGAGGTGCCTGTTAAACACATCACAGCAGACCTGGCTGCCACATTCCCCCAGCATCCCTTGGTTCCTAGCTGCTACAGGGAATGGTTGGCATACCTTGCCCTCTACCCTGAATTTTACAGCCCAGGGTGTGGGCTGCCCCCGCCCCGCCACAGGCTCTTCCCGATATACCCCAGCCATTTTGGTTGCCCAGTCATTTTGTACCTTTGCCCTCTTGGCTGCTGCATCTAGTTCTTCTCTCTCTCCTTCCTCGCCCTCTATCCTCATCTCTTTGCCATCTTCTCACCGCCCTTCCCCCTTTTCTCAGTCTGCTTCCTCCTACTCCATCATCTGTTTCTCCCCCTCCCCTCCCCCTCCCCCCTCAGATTCCCCTCTCCTCCTCCCCCTCTCAATCTCTCCTCCTACTGCTTACCTCTCTCCCCCGCCCCCTTCCCCTTCCTCTCCTCCCTCTCCCCCTATCTTCCCCTCCCTTCCTGCTCCTTCTTCCTCTCCTCTCCCTCTCTTCCCTTCCCCCTCTCTTTCCCCCTCCTTTTCCCTCTCCTTCTTCCTCTCTCTCCCCCTCTCCTCCTCCTCCCCCTCTTCTTGTCCCTTTCCTTTCTCAGTTGGTCTCCCTTCCTGTCTTGTTTGGTCCTTTAAGACAAACTCACTGCATAACACATGCTGGCTTTGAACTCCCAATCATCTTCCCAAGTGTGGGATTGCAAATCTGAGTAAAGTTTATTTTTATTTAAACTATGAGTTATAGCTGTGTATAAAGCTAATGACTATTTACTGTGAAATCTCTTAGTAACTTTCCCGTTGCTACAACAATGCACCTAATTAACCTCCTTCCTTCAGGAAGGAAGGGTTTATCTTAACTAATATTCCAAGGGTCAAGTTAGAGCAGGGAAGTCACTGTGGCAGGAGCATGAGGCAGCTGGTCCCCTCGATCCACAGTCAGGAAGCAGGGGTGGGGGGGTACTAGGGGCTCAGCTCACTGTCTTCTTTTCATGCAGCTCAGGAGCCAGCCATGGAATGATGCAATCCACAGTTATGGTAGATCTTCCAACCTTAGCCTAATCTAGAAACTCACTTACAGATACTCCAGGGGCCTGTCTCTTAGATGATCCTGGAACCTGACCAGCTGACAGTCAATGGTAACCTTCACATGGTCTGTGTGCGTTTAAAAGAGTTTATAAAGTTATAAGCAATGGGGGGGGGGCATTCTCAAGCTTAAGAACCTCTACACATGTGAACATATGACTTTCCTGCTGTTTCCATTGAAGAGACAAGAGACAGCAATAGTCACAGAGTTAGCCATCTGTGCTTCATATCAACTGCTGTCTGGGTGAAGTCCAGGTAGGCTACTCACCTGCTAACCCCTCCCATCTCACTATTTCACTGTTCTTCTCCGTCCCCCACCATATCACCCAGTCCTGCTCTCTCCTAGGTGCCTTGTCCCATCCTCCAACTCAGGCAGAAACACTTTACAAGAGACCAAGAAGACTAGGAGAAGTCCAGGTCAGCTGCCTGCTGGTCAAACTCCTGTACTCTCTCACAGTGTAGGCAGGCTCTACCCCATCACCAGTCCTGTGCCCTCCTAGCTGCCTTTCTCCAGCCCCCAACTGAAGCAGAGACTCCCATATCCTCCAGAGACAACACAAACTTGGGAGAACTCAAAGGCACACAGACCCAAAGACAAGAAGGGAAAACAGAAACTGAGAAACAAAAAAGTAAAACAAACCTCAGGAGTCAGTACCTTTAATTACCCCAAATGCAGATATCCAGAGGCCATTGTAAGAACACAAGAAACAGCAGCCAAGATATAATGTCACCACCAGAGCCTAGCTGTCCTACTACAGCAAGTCCTGAATATTTCAACACAGCAGGAGCATAGACAAAAGATCTTAAAAGCAACTTATGGAGATGATTAAGCCCTTAAGGAGGAAATGAACAAATCCCTTAAAGAAAGCCAAGAAACAAACCAACAAACAAACAGGTGAAGGAAATTAATAAAGCTGTCCAAGACCTGAAAATAAAAATAGAAGCAATAATGAAAACATAAATCGCTGGAATTCTGGAGATGGAAAAATCTAGGTATATAAACAGGAACCACAGACAAAAGCATCGCCAACAGAATAGGAGACATGGAAGAGAGAATCTCAGGTGTTGAAGATATGATTAAAAAAATACATACATCGGTCAAAGAAAATGTCAAATCGAAAAAGCTGCTGACACAAAATATCCAGGAAACCCGGGACACTATGAAAAGTCCAAACTTACGAATAATAGGAATAGAGAAAGGAGAAGAAGAATCCTAGATCAACGGTTCAGAAAATATTTTCAACAAAAAAGTGGAAGAAACTTTTCCTAACCTAAAGAAGGAGATAGCTATAAAAGTACAAGAAGCTTACAGAAAATTAAATAGATAGGATCAGAAAAAGAATGTCTCCTCATCACATAATAATCAAAACACTAAATGTTCAGAGCAAAGAAAGAATATTAAAAACTACAAGGGATTAAGAGCAAGTAACACATAAAGGAAGACCCATTAGGATTACACTTAACTTCTCAGTGAAGACTCTAAAAGCCAGAAGGGCCTGGACAAATGTCCTGCAGACTCTAAAAGACCACAGATGCCAGCCCAGACTGCTGTACCCAGCAAAATTTTCAATCACCATAGAAGGAGAAAACAAGTAATTCCATGACAAAGGTAACTGTAAACAATTTCTATCTACAAATCCATACCTACAGAAGGTATTAAAAGGAAAACTTCAACCCAAGGAGGTTAACTACACCCATGAAAACACAGGCAGTGAATATTCTCACAGCAGCAAAACCAAAAGAATGGAAACACACACACACACACACACATAATCACTGCCCCCAACAACAACAAAGTAACAAGAATTAACTATCATTAGTGGTCACTCAATATCAATGGATTCAACTCCCCAATAAAAAGACACAGGCTAACAGAGTGGGTGTGTAAACAGGACCCATCTTTCCGCTACTTACAAGAAACACACCTCAACATTAAAGGTAGACATTACCTCAGACTTAAGGCTTGAAAAAAAGATTTTCCAAGCGAATGGACTCATCTGCACCCAAGCTGATGCAGCCATTCTAACATCTAACAAAACAGACTCCACCAAAATTAATCAAGAGATGGAGAAAGACACTCTATACCCACCAAAGGAAAAATTCATCAAGATGCCATCTCAATTCTGAACATCTATGTCCCCCAAACAAGGACACCATCATTTTTAAAAGAAACACTATAAAATCATAAAGTCACACATTGAACTGCACACATTGACAGCAGGAGACTCTAATGACCCACTTTCACCAATGGACAGGTCATCCAAAAAAAAAAAAAAAAAAGAAAGAAAGAAAGAAAGAAAACTAAACAAAAACTAAACAGAAATAATGAAGCTAACTAACTTTATGACTCAAACAGACCTAACAGATGCTTACAGAACACTTCACCCAAAGACAAAAAAAGATACCTTCTTCTCAGCACTTTGTTGAACTTTCTCTAAAACTGACCACATACTCAATCACAAAGCAAGTCTTGATATATACAAGAAGATTGAAAGAAACCCCTGAATCTTTTCACACCACCATGGTCTAAAGCTGGATTTTAACAACAACAGAAACAACAGAAAGCCTACTAACTCATGGTCATTGAATAACTCTGTACTGAATGATAACTGGGTTAAGACAGAAATAAAGAAACAAATTTAAAACGTCCTTGAATTCAATAAAATTGAAGTCACAACATACCCAAGGTTTATGGGGCCTAATGAAAGCAGCTCTAAGAGAAAAGTTTATAGCACTAAGTGCCTTCATAAAGAAATTAGGGAGAGGTCATACTAGCAACTTCTGAAAGCTGTAGAACAAAAAGAAGCAAACACACTCAAAAGAAGTAGATTGCAGTAAATAATCTCAGGACTGAAATCAATAAAAGAGAAACAAAATAATCAAAATAATTTTTAAAAAAAAAAATCAATGAAACAAAGAGTTACTTCTTTGAGAAAATCAACAAGATAGACAAAAGCCTTACCCAAGCAGGACATGGTGGTGTACACCTTTTATTCTATCACTCAGGAGGCAAAGGCAAGTAAATTTCTGTGAGTTCAAGGCTAGTCTGGTCTACAAAGTGAATTCAGTATAACAAGAGTTACACAAAGAAACCCTGTCTTAGAAAAACAAAAACAAAACTTATCCAAACTAACTAAAAAACACAGAAAGAATATCCAAATTTTAAAAGTCAGAAACAAACAGGAGGTGGGGGGGGGGGCATAAAAGACACTGAGAAAATCCAAAGAATCATTAGGTCTTATTTCAAAAATAAGAACTCTACCAAAAATTCAAAAATCTAAAAGAAATGGACAGTTTTCATGATAGATACCACTTATCAAAGTCAAATCAAGATCAGATAAACAATTTAAACAAACTTATAACACCCAAGGAAATAGAAGCAGTCATTAAAACTCTCAACCAAAAAAAAGCCCAGGCCCAGACAGTTTATGGCAGAATCCTACCAGACTCTCAAAGAAGAATTAACACCAATACTTGTCAAATTATTCTACAAAATAGAAGTAGAATAGAATTGCCAAATTCATTTTATGAGTCCATAGTCACCCTGAATCCTAAACCATGCAGAGGCTCAGTAAAGATGGAGAATTACAGACCAATTTACCACATGAACATTGATACAAATAAAATCAATAAATTATGCACAAACGGAATCTGAGATCACATCAAAGACATCATCCACCATGATCAAGTAAGCTTCACTCCAGAGATGTTTTAACATATGAAAGTCTGTCAATGTAATCCACTATATAAACAAACTGAAAGATAAAACACGCGATCATCTCATCGAATGCTTAAAAAGCCTTTGACATAATCCAACATACCTTCATGATAAAAGAAGATTGGCAAGACTTGGCAAGATCAGTGATATAAAGGGCCTACCTAAACATGAAAGCAATTCACAACAGGCTCATAGCCAGCATCCAATTAAGTGGAGAGAAACTCAAAGCAATTCCACTAAAATCAGGAACAAGATAAGGCTGTCCTCTCTCCATGTCAATTCAATATGGTACTTGAAGTTCTAGCTGACGCAATAAGACAAGTGAAGGAGATGAAGGAGATACTAATTGGAATGGAAGAAGTCAAAGTATTTCTATTTGCATGTGGTATGATAGTATATATAAGTGACCCTAAAAGTTCTTCAGGGAACTCCTACAGCTGATAAACACCTTTAGCAAAGTGGTTAGATATAAAAAATAAATCAGTAGCCTTCCTATATACAAATGACAAACAGGCTGAGAAAGAAATTCAGGAAACAACACCCTTCACAATAGCCAAAAATAATATAAATATTTTGCTGTAACTCTAACCAAGCAAATGAAAGGCCTATATGACAAGAACTTCAAATCTCTAAAGAAGCTGATGTTTGATGTCTTCTTGAAGAAGACATCAGAAGATGGAAAGATTTTCCATGGTCATGGGTTGGTAGGATTAACATAGTAAAAATGACCATCCTACCAACAGCAATCGCAAATTCAATACAAGTTCCATCAAAATTCCAACACAATTATTTACAAACATTGAAAAAACAAAATTCAACTCCATATGGAAAAGCAAAACCCAGTCTAGCTAAAAGAATCCTGTACAATAAGAGAACTTCTGGAGGTCTCACCTTTCCTGATCTCAAGCTGTACTACAGAGCAGCAGTAATAAAAGCCACATGGTATTGACATAAAAACAGACACATTGATCAATGGAAGTTCACTCAAAGCCTGATGTAAATCTACACACCTATGGACACCTGATTTTCTATAAAGAAGTCAGAAATAAACAATAAAAGAAAGAAAAGAACATCAACAAATGGTGCTGGTCTAACTGGATGTCAGTATGTAGAAAGATGCCCGAAACTCAAGTTCAAGAGGATCAAAGACCTCAACATAAAGCCAGATACACTGAACCTGATAGAAGAAACAGTGGGAAACAGCCTTGAACACATCAGGATGCAAGATAACTTCTTGAACAGAACACCAATACTGCAGGCACTAAGATCAACAATCAATAAATGGGACCTCATGAAACTGAGAAGCTTCTGTAAGGCAAAAGACACCATCAATAGGACAAAACAGCAACCTACGGAATGAGAAAAGATCATTGATTCCACATCTTATAGAGGGCGAATTTTCAGAATATATAAAGAACTCAAGAAACTAGACGTCAACAAATGAAATCAATTAAAAATGGGGTATAGATCTAAACAGAGAATTCTCAATAGAGGAATCTTAAATGGCTGAGAAACAGAACAATGTTCAGCATCCTTAGCCTCCAAGGAAATGCCAATCAAAACGACTCCAAGATTCCATCTTACGGCCATCAGAAAGGCTAAGATCAAAACCAAAAGTGACAGCCCATCATGCTGTTGATAATGTGGTGGTAAGGGGAACACTCCTCCATTGCTGGTGAGAGTGCAAACTTGTGCAGCCACTTTGGAAATTGATATGGCAGTTTCTTAGAAAATTGGAAATTGGTCTACCTCAAGACACAGCAATACCACTCCTGGGTGTGTACCCAAAGAACGTTCCATCCTTTCACAAGGACACTTGCTCAGCTATGTTCAGAGCAGCCTTACTCATAATAACCAGAAAGTGGAGACAACCTGGATGTCCCTCAACCAAACAACGGGTGAAGAAAATGTGGTACGTTTATACAATGGAGTATTACTCAGCTGTTAAAACATTTTATCATGGAATTTGCAGGCAAATGAGTGAAACTGAAAAACATTATCCTGAGTGAGGTAACCCAGGCCCATAAAGAAAAATATGGTATGTCCTCCCTTATAAGTGAACATTAGCAGTAAAGTAGAAGATAACCATACTATAAACCACAGACCCAGAGAGGCTACATAACAAGAAAGGCTTAAGGAGAACACATGGATCTCCTGGAAAAGAGAAATAGAGGAGATATTGCAGGGGGCTGGGGTGGGAACAGAAGGCAGCAGGTAGGGAGAGGAAAAGAGGAGAGAGAACTTGGAGATACAACTGGATTGTGGGGTAAAGCAATTCAAGGGCAAGGTAGACCCCCAATGCAATGGAGACTCCTAGGAATCCAGTAGGGTGAAGCCAGCTAAGAGGCCTAGTAATGGGGATATGAACCAGCCATCTCCTGTGACCTCCAGTGAAGAGATTGGGACACCAACCCAGCCACACAACCTTCACTCTTCAGTTTATCCTGCTAGCGTGATGAGCTGGGGTAAAGGTGGCACACAGACTGTGGGCAGCCAAACGATGACTGGTCCAACTTGAGGCCTGTGTCACGAGAGGGAGCCCATTCCTGATGTTGCCTGGAAGACCAGAATCCAGAGGCCAGATAGCTCAGAGACCTAGGATACAACCAAAGATGGCTGTTTAAAAATCAACAACAAAAAAACAACAACAAAAAACAAAAACAAAGAAATGAACAAACAAAAAAAGCTGAGAAATGGTTCATAATAATTCTCTGCTAACCTTACAGACAGAGGCCTGGTACCATCACCATCAAAGAAGCTCCATTCAACAGCTGATGCAAGGAAGCAGATGCAGAGACCCACAGCCAAGTGCTAAGTGGAGCTCAGTGGGTCCCGAGGAAGAAGGGAAAGAAGCACTGTTGGAGCTAGAAGAATCAAGGACATCACAAGAAAACCCATAGAAACAAGCCTGGTCTTATAGGGGCCCCCAGAGACTGAACCAACAATCTGGGAGTGTGCAGGGTCTAGCCTAGGCACTCTACTTATGTTACAGGGGTATAGCTTGGTATTTTTTGTGGGACTCCTAATAGTGAAAACAGGAGCTGTCACTGAGTTATTTTCCTCCTTTCCAGCCCCTTGTCCTCCTACTGGGTTGCCTTGTCCAGCCTCAACATGAGGGGAGATGCCTAACCTTACTGAAATTTGATATGCCAGGTTTGGTTGATATCCCTGGAAGGCCTGCCCTTTACTGAAGAGAAATAGAGGAGTGGACACAGGGATGGAATGGAGGGGAGGGAGGGGAGGGAGGGGAGGGAGGGGAGGGAGGGGAGGAAGGGGAGGGAGGGGAGGGAGGAACTTGAAAGAGAGAAGGAAGGAAAAACTGTAGTCAGACTATAACATATAAGAGAATAAATTAATTTTTAAAACATATAAATAAACAAGCCTTTAAAAAAAGAAACTTTACATGTTCCCGATTACAGAAGTTCTTGGCAACTCTTCTGGGGATTCCATGGTGAGTGTTGCTGTAACAGTTTGCAGACTGTGGGGGAGCCTCCCCTCCCCACCTGTGCCTCCCACATGCTGCTGCCCCATCATCCCATTCTGAAGCTCCCTGGAAGATGAGTTAGAGCGGAGACTAGTTTTCAGCAGGACTCAGTGGCCCAACCTCCCTTCCAGAGCCATATCTCGGAGAAATGTTAGTATGAGGGGTGGCAGTCATCTCTGCTCAGCTGGAACCTGGAGAGGCGGGGCCTACACTCATCAGAGTCTTGGCCTGTCTGTCCTGAGCCCCCTGGTACTCTGTGTGCCTCACAGGGCTTACTGCCTCAATCTCAGGTGTGCACTGTCTCTAGCATCGGTTCTTGGTTATTCCAAAGGCAGTTGTTAGATTTGTATATGATTGTGGAGGGAAAGTGGATCGGAAGGAGGTTTTGGGAGAATAGAGGCAGGCTCGGCCTGCACACCTGTGTGCTGAGATGCTTGCTTCCAATAGAAAGATGGATGGAAGCCTGGCACCAGCATCCAACACGAAAATTTGACACAGCACCTGCAGCTCACACCATAGGTAAACGCCACGGGTGCAGACTTTCATCCAAAGACAGCCTCTTAAATCACAGGGCCCCAAAGATGCTGGTGGCTCTGCTCCAGCAGGGAGGCTACAGAGGACAGAGACTCGGCAAGGTACTCACTCTCTCATGTTCCTCACTGGAGGGGAGAAATAAAGCTTCTTTTTTTTTTTCTGGATCCCTCCTGCAGCTTGGCTTCCTTCCGTGGATACAAAGTAACTTGAGGGGAAGTGAGGCTGGTTTACTCTGAGCCTCAGATGTAGGCAATGGACCTTCTGTGGTCCTCAGTCTTCTGACCCTCTGAGTTTTCTTGAACTCTAGATTCATCACCTTTCCAGGAAGAATGTTGTGCTCTGGACACAGGTGACACCTGGGTCCCTAGCTCCCGCCTCCATCTCTTTCTCCCCTTTAGCTCCCAAGGAAGGGTCAGGGACAGATTTACCCTATCAGGAATGTCCAAGCTTTTGGCTTCCTTGAACCACATTGACCAGGGAAGAATGATCTTGGGCCACACATTAAAGATAGCAATGCCCAACGTAAGGCCCAGAGGTTACAAGAGCACACATACATTTATTTGAGTGGCACCAATTGATCATCTCCAATGCTCACACCCTAGAAATGTGTAAATGAGTTCCCAAAAATGTCATCAAAGAAACATCTCATGATGTTTTGAGTTTGAGATGTTGTGTTGAGACCATTCATTACCATCCTGGACCTCCTGAGGCACAGGGGTCATAGTATGGACATGCCTTTGACCTAGCTTTTTGGGTCTCTCAGCCTTGTGTGCCCCCTCCATGTTTGAAGCCCAGTTGTATCCCCCATCCCCTCTTGGTCACTTTTTAAGGCTTACTTTAGCTTCCTATTCCTCTTACCCATTCCTATGGCAATAAAACGGGAGAGTTCAAGCTTCTGCTGAGACCCTGCTGGTGACCCTACTCACCGAGCTTCAGGCTCAAGTATGTGTGTGGGGTGCACACATTAAGCCAGAGGTTGATTCCAAGATGTCTTCCTTAATTGTCTATTATTTGAGTCAGAGTCTCTCCTCAGCCGGGAACTTCCTATCTTGGCTAGGTTGACTGGCCACCAAGCGTATCTTTGTTGCCCAGTACTGGGATGCACACTGCCATATTCAGATCATGTGTGGGTTAAGGGGATCTGGAGTGAATTCCTTATGCTTGACCAGCAAACATTATATTCTGAGCCAGCTCCTCATCCTCAACCTCTCCCCTAATTTCATCCTCATAAGAATATAAATATAGGAGACTCAAGGCTGTCAAGAGCTGAGACAGGCCAGGTGAGAAGAGTCAGCCAGGATCATGCAGCACCCCAGGGCAAGGTACCACACAGGAATTCTGAGAGCCAGGGCAGACAGAAATGTAGGCAAGAATGGTAGAGCTTATCATAGGGAACAGATTGGGAAACTGAGGCAGACCCAAGACCCTTGGGGCAGCTACTTAGGTAAATTCTTGTTCACATCCACCACTGGTTGGAAGTGATCAACATTATATTCCAGTTGAGAACTCCAGGGTAGATGTGACCCTCGACATCTCATGCAGGGGAATGGGTACAGCCACCCCAGGGCAGAACAGGGAGCCCTTGAGCTCTGCATGGATTGACTTCGCTTTACATATGCAAGGTCTCCAGATGGTACCTGGGACACAAAGTCCAGCTCCCAACCCACTCTCTTGGATACTCTTCTGCAGGGTAGGAACAGCAGCAGACAGTCAAATTTGGAATCAGTGATCCTCACCAAGGCTCCAGAAATAGGCCCAGAGCCGTTATCCCAACCAGGTGCCTGGAGTTGACTACAGACCCTGGTTTCAAAGAGGGTGCCCTGCGGAAGACTTCATTCTAGGACCTTGAGTAGGATACACTAGCCAAGGACATTATCCCTCCCAGGATTCGTTGACTCTGCTTGCAACCCCAGGGCAGGACAAGTATAGCCACACTGAGGCTCAGTGACCTTGCCCATGGGCAATTTTGTCAGTTCTCCTGGACTGTGTAATGGCACAGGATCACCCCTGCGTTAGCATCGTGTGTCTGGAACAATCCCAGCTGTCATGAGTAGGTAGGTATCAGGGGCACAGGGCAAGGGTGAGGTCTCACTTGTTTGCAGAGGACTCTGTTTTCTTGAGACATTTCAAAACTGAGGTGCCCCTGTCTCCCCTGACAACAGAAGGGGAGAAGGGTCGCACAATTATTAGATTTTATTTATGAGAAGAGCCTGTGTTTGCAGAGAGCTGTCACTGCAGGGACATAACTGACAGCCGCATCAATCCAGGGCCACCCCGGAGAGGCAGGGACAGAAAGCAAGGAAGACAATACTTCCATTATAAAAATCTTCTTAAGGAGATGGCAGGGAGACACTTCCCAGTTCCAGACCCCTGTGATCTGCTTCAAGTGTTTGAAGAAACAATTTTATGCTAAAAGAGAAAAGTGCTTTGGGGGTTACATACACAACCGTATTAATATTCGTAGAAAGGAAGGTCTGGGGAGGGACAACTGTTTTCTCTTTGAAAGAAGCAATTTAAATTGCTGGAATCCAGCACTGAACTTTCCACAGAATTTAGAACATGGGTGTGAACGCATGAGAAATGACGAACTTGTGGGGGTGTGGGCTGAGCTAAGTGGCCACCCTAGCCCTGAATGAATGCATTCCTGCATCCCTGTGCCTAAGAGGAGCTGGGACTCTTGCCCACTCCAGGGGCGCAGCTTTGTCAACAACTGCAGAGCTGGCTGCCTAACTGGTAGTTGGCCATAATATAGTCAAATGGTAACTGGAGAGAGGCCTCCGCAGTGAGCATCAGACAGGTACTGAGCCGGCAGAGTCCGGTTCCCAGCACCTGTGTCGGGCAGCTTGCAGGTACCTGTAACCCCAACTTCAGAGTGTCCAGAGTTCTCCCTCGCCCATAGTCTGTAGTAAACACCCATGAGATGGAATAAATTACAGAATGATTCTTTTTAAAAGGATACCAGATGTTTTCCCAACATCTGTACCCCCAGCACTTGGGAGCTGGAAAAGAAGATTAGGGAACAGCCTCAGCTACATAGTAAATTTGAAGCTAACCTGAGCTATATGAAACCCTGTCTAAAAGAGAAAAAGTTTCAGGAGTTGGAGACGTGGCTGCTCTTCCAGAGGTCCTGAGTTCAATTCCCAGCAACCACATGGTGGCTCACAACCATCTGTAGTGGGATCCAGTGCCCTCTTCTGGCGTATAGGAGTACATGCAGATAGAGCACTCATTCATAAAATAGATACATCTTGTAGAAAAAGAGGTTTCAGACGGTTTTGGAGACTCTGTGAGTTCACTCCAGGGGACCATCTCACAGGTTTCCATCCTTCTCTGTCCCCAGGTCTAGCAAGTAGCCAACATGAGGTCCACTGGTCATAAGGCCTGCCATTGGCCCAGTAATGAAACAGCAGGTTAAGCTGGGATGTATTCAGACAGCTCTTCTGTTCCCTGTCTGTTCTCTGCAACCCATTGTACCTGTTCCAGCTTTCCTTCATACACACCCCTTCCTAACTAGGCTTAGCCAGATCCACAAGTGGGGTTTGAAAGCAAAAAGTCCCTGAGCTGCGTTACCGCCTGCGTGATCACAGGCACACAAGACATTGAAGGAAAAAATATTGGAGACCCTGACACACTCACCCAGCTTCCTCTGAGTGGTGATTTTCTTAATCAATTTTAATAACACCATACCAATATGTGATGTTGACACATTCTGTACTATATACCATAGCCACAGATATACCTTTCTCTCCCTCGTCTCTTTCTCTCTCTCTCTCTCTCTCTCTCTCTCTCTCTCTCTCTCTCTCTCTCTCTCTCTCTCTCTGCAAGCAGTACATGAATATGGAGGTCAAAGATCAACCTAGATGCCCTCAATTGCCATCACAGTGATTATTTTTTATAAGAAGTTTTCAGTTTTACTCAGACCAGCAATTCCATTGGGCTAGCTGGGATCTACCTCCTTCTTCTCCTTCTCCTCCTTGTCCTCATCCTCCTCCTCTTCCTCATCCTCTTCCTCCTCCTAAGCACAAGCAGGTGTCACAAGCCAGGTTTACTGCTGGAAATCTGACCTTAGCTCTTCCTGCTTTCATAGTCAGTCCTCATCCACAGATTTGTCTCCCCAGTCCTGCGTGGACTCTTTTTCATGGCATGGCCACCAGTTCTTATGTGGTACTTCTCAGCCTTCAAAGAGTGTATCTACAAGAGAGGCAGATCCTGTTATCTCACTCCGTTCCCAAGGAATGCATGAACCCTAAAGGACAGGAAGGCCTCCATGAAGTCACCAGTAGTAACTCCGCTCATGTTGAAAATGATTCTGAGTAACTGCAGGGAGACCTTCAGAGCTCGAGATGACCACTGCTGTTCTTCAGGGCAGCGTGAGGGTACACTTAGTCCCACTTCAACTCACACTTGATTCTGGTTCCAGTGAGAAGTGCACCCCAACCCTGTTGCTGTGTGTAGAAATAACCAGCACCCAGGTGAGTGTTGTCCACGAGAGTGCATCAACAGAGAGTCATCTCTAAGGTACTTACTCTCAGGGAAGCCCAGAGCACAGTCTGCTGTGGAGCTGTCTGCAAAAGCAGAGAGATGGGCTGGAGGCGGAACCTTTCCACTGCAGCGAGACCTCAGCTCGGAGGCCATGGTATGTGGACCCCAAGTAGGCAGCTCCAGACTGAGGTCAATCCTGCTCTCAGAGGGTCCCTGAACTCTGAGCAGGTGCTGGAAGAGCTGGTTCAAGGATCACAACAATCCTCATGGCTCTAGAACCTTCTATAAAAGCTTAGTGCAGATGGGTTGAGGTTCTCCAATATACACTGTGTTCTTGTGAGAGCTCAGTAGAGCTTCCTTCTTCGAACAGTGGCGTTAGAATAGCAGGAACCAAGAAACTGAGATCCTCTCCTCTGAGCTGGGGAAGAGGCTTTGTCTTCTAGGACCACAGTGTACTCCTCTGAGGGATGGAGACAGGGAAAGTATGTGCTTTAAACTCCAATCATTAAGTTGTGGGGTTTAATTTTCTGGCAGAATATCACACTCACAATATGCACACAACCAAGGCCAGGCAAGAGGATGCTTGCTGATGAGAAAAATAAAGAAAGTGCAGGTGAGCATGCCGCTTGTGGTGGCGCCCGTGGTGCCCATGGTGGTGAGCATGGTGAAGATGGTGATCATAATAATAGTGAGGATGGTGACAAATGTGTTGGCCTAGATGGTAGTGATGATGGTGATGGTGGTGATGATGATGGTGGTGATGGTGATGATGGTGGTGATGATGGTGGTGGTGATGATGGTGGTGGTGGTGATGATGGTGGTGGTGGTGATGATGGTGGTGGTGGTGATGATGGTGGTGGTGGTGGTGGTCATGGTGACAGAGAAGACAGTGGCCATGCCATGCTTCTGGTGGTGATAATGGTGGAGCTGAGGATAAAACTGGTGATAATGATGGTGCTGACGGTGATAATGCTGATGGTGACCATGGGATGTTGATGGCTCTGATCATGAACTTTGGAGGCCACAGAGGTGGTGATGGTGGTGAGGCTCTGGTGACTGCAGATCCTGTAGTTCACTACTGGGTAAACAATAGCGGGTGACACAGAGGAATGACTAGTTTCAACATGTGCACAAAGACAGTGATGGACACAAGCTGGGAGGCGACATGAGGCACATCCACACACATGCCGCTGAGGGCCTGACACCCTCAGGTGACTAAAATTCAGCATGACCTTCTGTGTCACAAGCCTGTGGTTAGTGTCCTTGCTCTAACCTCCCTGGATGGGACCTGTCCCGCGAGCCTTGGAGAAGAAGGATGGGCTGGGATTACTTCCCTGAGTCCTGGGGTTTGATTTATTGGTTTGACTCTCTGTGCACATTTCTTGGGGTTGGTTTATTGAAGGTTATTTGTTCTGCTTTGTTACAATGCCCACCTCACAGCACAGTTCCCTCTCAGTCGTCCCCTGTGCCCCAGCGGCCCTGCAAACCATAGCTCCGGAAATCCAGACGCTCGAAAGCACACAGAGGGTTTTTATTTTATTTCCCTTCCTCTCTGTTTCAACCAAGGATGCTTCAAGATTGACAATTAAATGTATCTCTTACAGGAAAGAAACACAAAGGCTCTGCACAAAGATGATTGTATGAGATTTTAACGTTCAAGACCCCCACATACATGTTGTGTGTATGTTGTAGATACATTGTAGCCAGTGAAGTGGGAGGAGTAGGTGTGGTACACGCTCTATTTGAAAACCACCTTGATGACCAAGGGTTGCTTAGAAAATGTACAACGAGAAAATTCTCACAAAGGAGAGAAACAGGTCAAAAAGGACAGGCAGACTCAAGGAAGTCCACATGTCCTGTCTGAGGCTCTGAAGGGATGAGCAGCTCTAATTAGTACAGATAAACATCATTGGGGATGTGAGAAATAGATTGATTAAGACAGATGGAACTTTCTCCCTCTATATACAGGTGTGTAAATGACTTAATTTTTTTAAACATGGACAAAGACATTTGTTTTCTTTGGAAGGCTCTTCCTCTTTCTAGGAGGCATATGTATCTCTTAGTGTGTCATTCATTCTGTGGGTGCTATGCTGGTTAGAAGGATGAACATGCTCCTAGACTCCCGTATTTGAAAACTTAGGGACCAGCTTTGAGGGTTTACAACCTGGCTCCACCTCCTGCTCTTCTTGCTTCCTGTGTGCGTAGATTCAGTGTTATCGGCCACTTCAGGACATACTACCATATGCTCTCCCTGCCTGTTCCCATGTGTTCCCCGCTGTGAGGGAAGGGACACCTCTTCTGAAATTACAAGGAGAATAATCAAACCCCACTCTTACCAAGTTGGTTTTGTTGGGTTATCTTATCAGAACTGGAAAGCAGCTAACACAGGTTCCAAATGGAGAGCTGAGAAAGGCCTGACTTCTCTATCTATGTGAAAATACTTGCTCTTCTAAGTTAAGCACGTCAGCAGCCCAGGCATTCCTGGGTGGGTGAGTGGGGATTCTGGAAGGTAGGGACAGGAGTAGGAAACAACAAACATTTTATGAAGAGAGATAAGGCCAGTGGAGGCAGACACTAGGATGACTGAAAGAATGTTAAATGTCCCTGATGTCTTCCACCTATGCAGAGTAAGGCATTGGCCTCTGTCACAAAGGAAACCAGGTCTGTGCCAGTTTCTGTAGCTACTGTGGGTTCAGTGATGGACATTTGCTCCTCATGTTCCTGGAGATTGGATGTCCCAGGTCGAGAGTCAGTGGGGCTGGTTTCTGTGGTAGGCTGAAAAGAAGGATCTGTGCAGAGCTTTGGAGATTCTGGTGGTTTCCTGTGAGCCATGGATGCCCTTGGCTTGTCAGAAGGTCTTTCTTCATCACTGGTCACAAGGTCCCTCTGCTAAGTTCTCTCTTTCAGAAGGATGCTGATAAGGTTAGGTTGGGGCTCACCTCACTGCAGTCTGGTTTATCTTAACTAATTGCACACTACTTTGATACACTGTTGACAGGAACTATGAGGCAGGGACTTGTGAAGATGGTGAGGTTTATGAAGTGTGGAGTTTTTTGATAGCATGATTCATCTCATGACAGACACCTTTCAGAGCCTAAGGACTTTGTAAAGGCATGCCCTTTTCATCACAGGAAACCCAGAAACTTGAGTATACATATACACACCACACACACACACACACACACACACACACACACACACACTCACACACACACACACACACACAAACACACACGGAGGGCTGGCTTAATAAACTTAATTTAAATATACCAATAAATTCAGATTAGACATAAGGATATATCACTTAGCATATATAAATGTATCAATTAGATACTGGGTTCTCTCATGGATGGTAGTCAGATACTAAAATCCAGGAAGAACCAGGCAATTGGGTACTTTTGACCTGTGCAAAATTTAGATTATGAAGAAATGATTATATAATATCTATATATAACAGCATGCTATTGATGGCCACATGCTGGAGACTTGGGATATTTTAGGATGGGGACACTAAATACTTTTGAAAAGTAAATTGACTCCAATAGTTTACTCCCTAACAATTTTTAAAGATCCTTTCTGGAAAGGGCTTTAAAAAGAAGCATTTCGAAGTTTCCCTGGAAGAATTCAGAACAAAAAATAAAACCATTTAAAACAAGATATAATGCAAGCATCTTGTCAGGTGCTCTCTCCTGTAACACAGCAGCTGAGGCAGTGGCTTTGTGGTGACTGGCAGAGGTGTCAATCACAATTCTGTGAATGGACTTCACGCCTCAGAAGTGTTAATTCTTGTTAAGAAAGTCAGCTTTATGCCATGTGTATTTTCTCATAGAAAAAAGATAGTGTCAAGAGTTATAAAACTTAGACAGGTTGGTGGAATAAGAACACACCCTGCTGTATCAGAAGAGTCAGCTGCAGGGCTGGGGTGTTGTGTTTATAGAAGAAGAATTGTTCTGCCAGAGATGGGAAGGAGGTGGGGTTGCCAGGGCATGGGAGCAAAAGGAAGGGAGTTCAGAACTCTTACTCCGTGCAGAGTGAATGCAGCACCATAAAAATTAACTGTAATGGGGACGGCCAAGTGCTGGAAAAAACTTATACTTAAATATAATGAGGTGAAAGAGGAGAATTCTCCAAACACAATCCTGGGAGGTGGGACTAAATGAAAATAAAGCCTTTGCCTCACACTGCCACACTTTCAAATCTACACCAGTTAAGGGACAGTTTAGGATTATGTTCACATAAAGCTTAGCAAAGGGTTGGGCACCCTTATCATATGTTTCCCACAAGAAAACCAGCAATCAGTGCAGACAGCTGTCTCACAAATGAGGAAATACATTAGGCTATCAATCAAAACCGGCCAAGGGAATGCAACTTCAAACCAAGTAACTAAACTGTTTCACTCACCGGATTGGAAAAAATTTTTTAAATGAATGAAAATAGCAATCTGGCAACTTTCCTGGAATGTAATTCTGATACATTATCAAAATATAATGCATTGATTTAAATCCAGTAATTACACTGTCCATAGTCACTGAGGGGTACAAAAATATAGGGAGATTAAGAGTGACTAATACAAACAGTCTGAAGGACCACATGGCTTTTCCAAGCATAGGAATTTCACCAGGAGAAAATTATTTTTCCTGCAGGTAGCATGGCTTTCCAGTGCTGTGTATATGCATGTGCATTTATCCAAACAGAAAGAGCCCACAGTCAGTGACCTCCAATTCCCTGGGTAGAGACTCTGAATTCCTCTTGGTGTCTCAAAGAGAAAGGTTGGTTACTGACTGGAGATATTTCTCTGAGAAATTGGTGTTCCCTTTTAAACTTCATTTGTAACATTACTCCAGATGCGCCAGATGGTTTTGACACACTGTGTCTTTGTTTCCATCCTTCCCAGTGTCTCCAACTCCTCTTATACATGCCCCACCTGCTAGTACAGAGAAGCTGCTTCTTGGTTTCCACATATTCATAAGAGTTACATTTTTCTTGTTACTGATTCTAACTCAGTTCAGTTGTGGACAGTCAGCTGCTCTCAATGACTCCAGTTCTTGAAGATGCACTAAAGCTTGTTCCAAGGTCTGATCCATCATTGATCCCAAAGACTGTGAAGTCAGCCTAGATTGCCCAGCTGCCATGTACTGCTGACCAGACCACCACATCTTGGCTCAACTTTTACTCCACTGGATTCATTCATTATCAAAGCCACTAAATGATTGACTGTTGGGAGCCAGACTAATCCAAGACTTTCTCAAAGGTCCCAATAAAGGACAAAAGAAACTTTAGTTCTATGTCCTTGCCCAGGGCAAGAATCAACAGGATCCAATCTAGGGCCGGAGCCATGGCCTTGAAGGAGCCAAGGCTGGAGTTTCTGGGGGTCCACCTCTACCCCTGGGCTGTAGTTATCAGTCCTGTGGTAGTTGTGTCTTAAGGATTCTGTCATCTCTTTGCCAACATTGTCTAACTTGGCTATCTGTTAACCTTACTCATTCTCCCCTACAAATAGTATATAAGTTGCTGTACTTCTTAATGTGCTTGGCGCAATTATGTCCTCAGCTTAGGTAAGACCTCCTAGTCCCAGCTTTTGTTTTTGTCTTCTTTATTCCTCATCCATGATCCTGCCCCCTACTTAACACCTCAGCCTTTGGGACCCCTCTTCCTGTGCATATGGATCAACTCATGAGCTGTCTGCTCCACAGTTCAACCTTCTCTGTCTCCCACATGTTTTGGGGACTCTGCTCTTGGGCTAGAGCATGTCACCAGTATTTCTTGGGCTGTTTATATGCCACACACCTGTTGTCCTTCACGTTCAATCTTTTTATTTATTTGTACCTAAATTGTTTGCTGACTGACATTTTCTAGCTAGTGTCTTCTTTCGTGAGTAGTTAGTGAAGATCTTGGGTTGCTTAATGGTCAGACATGATTTCAAAATCGGAAAACAAGACAGTTCCTTAAAACTAAGACAGTTTTGCTAAGGGGTGGAAGTTCATCTCTGTTCTGGGAAAGCTCAGAATTCTCTCCCTGTCACAGCTCTGCCTCTGTTGGGCAGTCCTTATGAAGTTCTCTCCAGACAGCAGGGACAGAGATCGGAACCCTCAACATTCTTTTTTGGGCATTAGCACTGTATTATGCACACATAAGCCTTTCTGGAGTCCTCATCCCAAAGCCCCCACATAGACCCCTTCCTTAAACCATCCTGTAAAGTCAAACTCCTGTTTGTAGCCACTGTCATGCAGTCTTCAGTAGCTGCGATGTTAAATCATTCCAACCAATGGCTTCAGCCAACATCCGGTGAGTTCACTGAGGTCAGGTGATGCCATAAGATAGCCATCATGATCTTTGGGATTATCGATTTTATGAGAAAAAAATGGGGGGATGGCAGATAGGTCTGGGAATAACCATTGAACACTAAATATGAAGAGAAGATGTTTATCTGCCAACAAAGACTTGCTACCAGTTGCCCTTACTACCAGTGGAGTCAGAAGCCCCAAGGGCTCCTTGCCTGCAGAATCATGGATAGTGGATGTCTGTGTTTAAGCCACCCTTCCTATTGCAACCCAAGCAGAATAAGATAGCTGACAATATTAGTAACTGGTTTTCTTTTTCTCTTGAAAGTCTCTTGTCACACAGATTGGCCTTGAACTCACTGTGCATAAAAGGTGATCCCCTTTGAATTCCCTGCCTCCAGCTCTTGAGTACTGGCATGACAGACATGAGACACCACACCCAGTTTACAGAGTACTGGGTACTGAAGCCAGTGCTTTGTGCTAGGTGAACATTCTGTCCACTGAGATACCTCCCTAGCAAGGGCATGATCATTTCCATGAAAAAATGACTCATGATGAGAACATGAATATGCAAGTATTTCATATAAATAAGTCATACAAGATCTATTTAAGTCTTATGTGTCATGACAAAAGATTATCACTTCTTTACCTTATAGATATGAAAACATATCACACAATGATAAACAGATAAGGCGCTTAGGACAGAGCTGTTTAAATGATCAAAGAGCCAGAAACAAGTTAAATAATGAAATAGTTTTTAAACATGCCATGACATATCATGCAGTTATTAAAACACCGAGTCAGCTCTGAGGCTCCTGGAACCCTGCCCATTGCCGGTCAGCTGAGTGTAAAGAACAAATGCAGTCAGGCAGAGGGTCTGCAAGACTCACAAAGCAACAGCCATTTAGACTATACCAGGTGCGCCTGCCTTTGCATGAGGAAGCAGACCTGCGGAACCATCAGTCAGGCTATTTATAGTTATGGCTAGTGCGCAGGTGCTGTAGGAGAGACTAGCTTCAAACTTGTCCAAGGACCTGGAAAACAAAAGTAGCATTGTCCAATGGGCACTGTGAACGCTCTCTATTAGACACCACAGTTCTGGGTTTCTAAAGCTGGAGAGGTGGCTCAGAAATTAAGAGCACTTGCTGCTCTTGTGGGGGACCTGAGTTCAGATGCCAGTACCCACATCTGGGAGCTCACTTCACAGTACCTTTGACTCCAGTTTAAGGGGCCACTCTGATGCCCTCTTCTGGTCACTACATGCAGAGAGAGAGAGAGAGAGAGAGAGAGAGAGAGAGAGAGAGAGAGAGAGAGAGAGAGAGAGAAGAGTAAAATAGATCCTTCAAAAAAATAGAACTCCATGATCTGAAAAGGTGGCTTGGAGGTTAAGAGCAAGCAGGGTTCTTACAGAGAACCTGGAGTTCCCATCTCCAGCATCCAATGGCTTACAATCAGCTGTAACTCGAGCTCCAGAGAATCTCTGATGCTCTCTCTGGCTTCCTAAGGCACTGAGCACATGTAGTGCCCTCCCCACCCCAGAAATAGGTAAAATTAAAAATAACACTGAATTTAGTATCCGCTTGTTCACTTAGTGAATGAGTTCATATTGAGGCTTCTGTATATCACTGCCTGCAGCAGTGACTGAAGGAGTCAGCATTTGTAAGATCGTATTCTGGAAACACAGAGACAAGGGCGCAGACTAAAAGTTTGCTAGGTATGTAACGACTTAAACATTGAGATTGGATCATTCTTGCCTAGACTATCATCTCACTTAAAAGTAAAAGCTAACTTATTTAAAAAAAAAATCAAACTGCTCGTAATGGGAAAACAGCCTATTTGTAGATTAAGACATTGAACTTGTTAAACGGTTTCTAAAAAAGGTAACACTTTCTGTCTCTCATGGACACCCTAGTATGAAGGCTCTACGGTATTTCTCAGCAGGAAAGAAGCAACTGGAAATCAAAGGCAGGAAGCAATAATGTCCCACAGTCTTGGCGTAGAGATGAGGGTGACTAATACAGACCCAGAAAGCAGACTTTCCCCCATGGTTCAGTTCTGTGTGATGAGGCTGCCATTTTTGTATTTTAATGGAATGAGCCTCGGTCCCCCATGTCTCTTCCTGGTAGAAAGGAAAGCTCAGGCTTTTAGCTGGGTGCTGTGGGACTGTTCCCATCAAGACAGGAACAGCCTCCAACTCTTAAAGATGGCTTGTTCACAAAACGCCACAAAACAGCTCTTCATCTCTGAAACCGCCATAGTAAATCTCTCCCCGGTGGGTTAGGTGTTTGTATGTGTTGCTGAACACGCTATCTTTTCTAAAAGATTACTACTAAATAAGAATGCTCTGGAGAGACCAATACGGAAATAAAAGGATGGATCTGTCAGTTTTGGTGTCTCTTTCAAGGAAGAGAAATGCGATACCTCAGGCTTCAGCTCCCTCCTGCCAGCCCTCCCTCGCTCCTCCTTCTGCATCCTCCTCCTCTTCCCCCTCTTAGCCCCTCCTGCAGCCCTTTTTTGCCTCTTTCCCTCTACCTCTCTCTCCTTGCCTCTTACTGCCTCCTCCATTCTCTCTCTCTCTCTCTCTCTCTCTCTCTCTCTCTCTCTCTCTCTCCTCCCACACTCATCCCTCCTCCCTTCCCCTCTTGCTGTTTCCTCACCAGCTTTGTCAAAAGTGCTCAATTCTCAACAGTCAGCCCAGAGAGACACAAGCCTTGCAGCCATGCCAGCAAAGAGGCAGTGACACATTTACATATTTAAGGGGAAATGGGTCCTGTGTGGTCACTACGGGGACGAGCTACGGTTTGCATTTTCTAAGGCAACACAGCCTATTCCTGAGAAGAGCGCTCCACCCTGCCCCACCCCACCCAGTGCTAAAACAGCAGTGATGGAGAGACCCAGCTGTGTGGAAGGCAGCTCCTCACTGTGTGGACAGCGGAGAAGGCAGAAGAAAGGCTGATGTAAGCGCCTGTAAGAGGGGGGCCTCTCCACAGGCAGCTGCCAGCCTTCTGTCAGCAAGATGGACACAGCCCCAGGAAGGGCACGCTATGTGACAACCATGTGCATTAGCTCCAAGGCTTGGCAGTCAGGGCAGCCCGACCTGCAGCCTCCCACGCAGGACCGCACGGAGTTCCATGAGACAGGGTAGGAAACCACAGTGGGGTGTCTAGATGCGTTCTGTGGGCCAAAGCAACATTTCCCTTTAGAGCATTGCCCAAGAAGCATGGTAGAAACTGTTGCTGTGCTATGATGGGCTGGGGGGTTGTGAGGGCTGTTGACACCTCTCTGAGTGTTCTAGGTTACTGTTTCTACACAGGCATCCCTAATGGTCCTTCCTACAAGCCAGTGGGCCATAAGCACTAGAGGGTCTCCTTTATAGAGCTCGGAGATAAGTCCATGCTTTCCTCCTTAGGAGGCTCCTTTCTCCACTAAGCACTCTAAGTATTAAGTGTCTAGGTATCCACACTTTGCAGCTCTGCAGGAGGTGGACATCCCTCTACAGACAGAGACATCCTCTAAGGCTGGCTTAGTGGCACATTATCACCATGACAAGCTGAGCTGTTTATGACAGACTAGATGTTTATTCTTTGGCCTCCACTTTGTGACCACTGTTCTTTCAGGGTCAGTGCTGTCCCGGGTGCTGTCCCGGGTGCTGTCCCGGGCGCTGTCCACGGTGCTTAACCAGACACCCTGTCAAGTACCAGGGAAGAGCTAACCACTTCAGTGGGATCCAGCAACACCTCTGAATGTTGCCCTCTGGTGGCAGCTCCATGAATCCATTCACCCACCCCACCTGAGCTGTGCCTGATCCTGCCGACCATGGTTTGAGGCTAGTGTCTTCTCCCACTTTAATCCAGCTTTAACCTGCTCTCTGTGCACCACTTCTGGCCCCAGCTTGGCACCACTCCCAGGTCTGTTGTTTTTTGTTTTGTTCTGTTGCGTTCTGTTTTTAGATAGGATCTCACCATGAACCAGTGGATGGCCTGGAACTGGCTATAAAGACCAAGCTGGCTTTGAACTCACAGAAATCTCCCAGTCTCTGCCTTCTAAATGCTGGGATTAAAGTTGTGTGCCATCACACCTGGCTCATTCTCAGTTTTCAGTGTCAAAAACAAACTGACTGTGTAAATATGGTTGAGGAAATTTGTCCAGTCTGTGGCTTTAACACAGAGGCACACAGACCTTTAGTTCAGGATTGGGGTGGACAATGATGCAGCCAGATTTCCTCCCTCTCAGAGTCAAAGGAAGTTACAGTCTAGAAGATTCTTATCAGAGAAGCCCAACCAAAATGACGGCCAATGTTCTGGTGATAGAGGTGATCCCTGCAGGGAGCACCTGGATGTCACAGCCTGTGACTGGGCAGTGAGAAAGGACCACAGTAGAGTTGGATCACAGTGGGCAGGGACAGGGGTGGATGGAGCAGGGTTGAATAGTTCTTGGAAGACATGAAATGATCAGACAGGGACATGAATGTGCACATACAGAGGATCCAAAGTGGATAAGTCAGTGATTATGAACATGTGAATGTATATGTGTATATGAATGTGTATACACACATGAACATGTATATATATATATATATATATAAACGTGTATGTACATAGTAACATATATGTGTATATAAATGTGAATACACATGTGAACATGTATCTATATGAATATGTATGTACATAGTAATGTAGATGTGAGTGTGTAAATACATATGAACATGTATGTATATGTGTAGGTCCATACTGATGTATATGTATATATGAATGTGTGTATAATATGAACATGTGTATATGACTATGTATACACATCATAATGTATATGTATATATAAATGTGTACAGACATGAACATGTATGTCTATATCAATATGTATGTACATAGTAATGTATATGTATATATGAATACACATATGAACATTATGTATATATAAATGTATACATGCATATGAATGTATAAATATGAATGCATATGTATAATATATTTGAATGTGTATATATAGTAATGTATATGTATATATGAATGTGAATGTACATATGAGTGTACATATGAATGTATATGTACATAATAATATATATGTATATGTGAATGCATATACACATATGAAAATGTATGTATATATGAATGACTGTGTACATAGTAATGTGTATATATGATTGTGAATACACATATAAATGTATGTATATAAATATCAGTTCTATATGAATGTGTATGTATATATGAATGTATACATACATATGTGTATGTAGATAAGAATGTGTATGTACATTTGAATTTATATGTATGACTATGTATGCATATGTGACTGTGTATACATGAATTATGTGTACATATGAGTGTGTATGTAGATATAAGTGTATATGTAAACACATATGTAAGTATATATGTAAACACATATGTAAGTGTATATGTATACACATATGTAAGAATATATAACTATTAATACTGCTTTTCAGTTTATTCCTTCAAGTCTCACTTTCCTAGAAGGCAGAAATCTGCAAGACAGAAGGCAAGAACATCACCCTTCCTGTACCCTCACACCCTATGGAGCTCAGGAATGACCTCAAGAAACACTTTCTGCATGTGTAAGGACTGAAAACTAACTGGATGCATCTGCTAAAAATGACATTATCACTGGCCTGTGAGCCAATCATAATGCTGAAGTCATGGAGCTGACTAATGGGGAAGGTGCCAAGGGTGGGCCATCGTGGGAAAGTGGCAGAGGTGGGCTATCACAGGAAGATGCCAGGGGTGGGTTATCACACCAGAAACTCTCTCAACCCCACAACGCTTCACTCAGCCTCAGCCCCTCTTTGATTAGGAGAGCAGAGAGAGTCAATCTGTGAGGATTTTCCTTCCTGGCCCTGTGAGGATCATCAATAATTCAGGGCAATTCTTCTTCTGATTAGTGAGAGTTATTTATAACAACGTCATTATCCAAACCATTCACTCCTCTGGAGGGCCTCACATGTGTGGAATGCCTGATTGTCCTTCCATGGAGATGGCTGCATGTGCACTATTACCAGGGTGTGTGGTACAGAACCTACTTCTCTAGAACTCTTGGTCATCATTCTTAATGAACTATGGCGTGTTCCAAAGGTATTGCTCCTCTGCACGTATGGCTCCACCAAGAGAAATATAACACCATCTCTAGCAGGCTGTGTCCTGATACCTTGTGCCCAAAGCACAAGGTGTCTGACATCACTCTAAAGAATGAGGGAAGGAGTTTGTCTATCATATACTTGTATCAGGAGCTGCACAGGGCACCAGGGCTGCTGGGTTGGATATGACCTGCTGAGTTCATCCACACAGGCCAAACTACCATAGAAGGAAGGACTTACAGCACAAATAAATCCCTTGGAAGTGGGCCTGGGAGCAGCTCAGCAGTCTAAGTGCCTGCTGTGCAAACAGGGAGACCCAGGTTTGAATACCCAGAACTCCTAAAAAGCTAGACAAGGCATCTTATGCCTGTAACTTCAGTCTTAGGAAACATAGACAGGGACAGGTAGATCCCTCAAGCTCATTCATTGATCACCCAACCTAGCTGAATGTGTGACCTTCGGGTGTGACCTACAGGTAAAGAACTGGCAAGATGACCCAGGGGTAACGATGCTCACAACTAAGTCTGACATCCTGAATTTGATCCCAAAATCCACAGGGAAGGAGAGAACCTGCTTGCATAATTTGTCCTCTGGCCTCCACACATGTATGGTGGTACATGCATACACACACACACACACACACACACACAAAGACCCCAAAATAATTTGTAAGTGCACTTATGTAGCACACAAGTCTATATCTGCTCTAATTCTCTTCTATATTTACAGAGAAAAGGGTGTTGTGTGTACATGGCATTATTCCGTGTGCATGCATTACATGGATAATAATCACAATTTCCATGTGTCAGAAAAATACACTTGTCATGCCTATCATAACTATCCAAGATACATCAATTTTATAGACTAGGTTTTTATTCTTTTAGATGGGTTTTAGATCAGGACACACTGATTCATCTTTAAAATCAACACTTTCTCTACTCCTTTAGTATACAAAACCCTGCTGCTGTGCTAGGTCCCCATAAACACTACACACTGCCTTTGTGCAACATTTTTCTCAAGGTCCTGTCAGCTCGAACCTTTCCTCTGACCCTTCTATCCACAAAAATGCCCATCCTATGTGTGCCTGCTAGCTGGGTACCTGTAGCTTGGCCTTGTACTGGTATCGGTATGATGTTTTTTCTTTTGAGTGTCTGGATTGTGGGGAAAGTTCACAAATATAAGCTGCTTCTGTCACCAGGACACCCACAGAAGTAGTCACTGTCTATGCGAACTGTAGGTCACAGCTGATGCGGTTTCTGTCTGGTTTCCCTTTGGTGGTATTGACTCCTTTCTCGTGAGTACCTCTAGACGCTGAGGAGTGAGGCTGTTTCCCTACAAATGGTACTTGCCTCTTCTCCTTTGCTCTTAATGGACTCATTCACTTGCTAATTAATTAATATCTTGCATTATCCAGTTCTCTTTTTCTGAGATTCACCACAGTCCAGCTTTGGCTGAGATTTTCTGTTGGCTCCTGTACTTTTGACAAAGCCCACCTACTGATATGCGTGTTGTCTGATAGGCTTCCGTGCACCCATTTTTAGGACTTCGTTATTTTCTAGCATAAGATAGTCCAGCCTCATTGTGTTCCTTTTTTCCTCCAGTACAAGAATAAACATGTGTCTGAAGAACCCAGCACTGGTGACACACATCAGAGAGTATTGGAAACCCCAGGCACCGAGTCTGCTTGTTACTACCAGAGCACCGTTGTTTCAAATCATCTAGGCTGACAAAGCAAGCCATAGGGACCAGCTCATACCAATGGGTGTATTTTAATGGTATCTGTGTTCACCTATGAAGCCTGGCAGGAGTTGGTACTGATGTCTCCAAATGTGACCCAATACCAGCCTGGGGTGAACCCAGTTCTTCTCTCTTTCTTGTTTCAGGATCCAAGGGTAACTGTGAGATATGTTCCAGTGCCATTTTCTAATACTGGCAACTGCTTAAGATAGGTTGGTCAGGCCTGGCACAACCCTGACTGTTTCTCTGTCCGATGACTGATGTGTTTTCACATCAGATGAGCTTGGCCAGCTGAGTCACCATGCTCCTGAGATACACATAATAGAACAGTCTTTAGGACCCCTCATCTCCAATGCAAGTGGGCATGCTCCACTAAGACTTCATTCATCTGGACAGCATTCTGGGTCTCAGAAAACCAGTTCCGAATGGACCCTGGGATTCCACCATCCTTTCTGTTCATCACTGAGGGACATTCCCCTTGGTTTTAAGTAATCCCCACACTGAGACTCTTTCCAAGTGATTCTTCTAAGTTATAGAAAGTTGACAATTAAAACTTTTATATGACTGTCACAGTTTAGGCTCCCCCCTTGCTTACTTGTGGCCTCCCTCTCTGTGACAAGTGGCTAGATTCCTTCTTGGTGAGTTCCTTCAGTTGGTCCTATGAAACTAACTAAGTAGGACCGTGTAGGGCAGTCCTGGCTAGCCACGAAGGTCCTTCCTACCTGTTTTCCAAAACGGCAGCTGTGTGGTGCATTCTGGTGATTTTATCGTGTGAATATCGTCATGTATGACGTGTCCTGGTGATTTTATGTGTGTGTGTGTGCATACCTTCATGTGAGGAGTCCTGGTGACTTTATGTTTGTGTGTGTGCATGCATGCAAACCTTCATGTGTGAGGTTTCCTGGTGATTGTGTGTGTGTGTGTGTGTGTGTGTGTGTGTGTGTGTGTATTGTCATGTATGAGGTGTCCTAGTGATTTTGTGTGTGTGCATACCTTTGTGTATAAGGTGTCCTGGTGATTTTGTATGTGTGTGCATCATGCATGCAAACCTTCATGTGTGAGGTTTCCTGGTGATTGTGTGTGTGTGTGTGTGTGTGTGTGTGTGAATATTGTCATGTATGAGGTGTCCTGGTGATTTTGTATGTGTGTGCATGCATGCAATCCTTCATGTGTGAGGTGTCCTGGTGATTGTGTGTGTGTGTGTGTGTGTGTGTGTGTGTGTGTGTGTGTACATACATTCATGTGTGAAGCATTCAGTACAGGGTTTTTCCCACATTTCAGTCGGGTTCTCATTCATTTTGGATCTGAGAGTTCTTTGTATATATTAGAGATGGGTTCTTTACCAGAGAAGAGCCCTCCAAGTACTTCTCTCTCCATGACTGTTTTCATCATTGGAACTTTAAGGAATAAGAAACTGAAGTTTTTGATTTCAGTAAAGTATAACTTGCCAGTTATTTTCTTTCATTGAATATATATTTAGTGTTGTTCTCAAACCTCCCATCACCAAACCCAAACATCTTTGGGTTTATCCTGTTTTCTTCTACAGGATTTAGAGAAGTCTGTGTCTCCACCTCTAGACTTAGAGCACATGTTACATTAATATTGTGCAGTGTGGTCTGCGTGCCAATACTTTTTCCATGTGGACTTCAGTTACTCCGTCTCCATTTGCTGAAGAGACTGTTCTTTGTCCATAAAACTACCAGCAACGGCTTGACTACTCATGTGTTTATTTCTGGGCCCTCCGTTCTGTCCCACAGATCTAAACATCCACTTTCCGTAAGGATTCTCTGTTGTGGTTGTTGTGACTTTGTAGTAAATCTTAAAGTTGGATATAAAATTTCAAGCCAGTTTTCAATCTCAGTCAAAGTAGAAAGTATGAACGGATGGTTAAATAAATAACGCAGAGGAGAGACAAAGGTATGTAGGGGAAAAAAAAACCCTGACAACATCTAGATAATCAACTGTCAATCACGTGGAAGCCAAGTTTTAACTCCGTGGATGTGGGGTGTGTAAGTCGTTTCTTTTCAAAGAGTGTGGGAAGCAAGGAAAAGCAACCATGCAGTTGAAATATAAAACGTTCCTGACAGGTGATCAAGATTCAGGCGGACAGCAGAGAGCCAGGCCAGCGGTGGTGCTTCTGAGGCTGTGATGAGTCCAGCTGAGCACTGAGCTCCTCCACTGTCTTCCTAAACCTGCAATGCCAGCAAAATAAATAAATAAATAAATAAATAAATATTTTTTTTTTTAAAAATCACACAAACTGGAATTGACTTTCAAAAAAAAAAAAAAAAAAAAAAAAAAAAAAAAAAAAAAAAAAAAACCCTTCCTGGTGCTTCTCAATGCTGTCAAGCTTATCCAAAAGAAGGAAAGTCAGAGAAACTACCTCAGCCTAGACAAGGCAGGGATGTGATCAAATGCAGAACGTTACCCCAGGCAGGGTTCCGAGGCAGAAAGGTAGCAGAGGGTGACATGGAAGGGAGCCTGCACTGTGCAAACTTCAGTTACCAAGATCGAACCCAGATCAGTGGCACGTGCCTGAAGTTGCAGCACTCGGAAGGCTGAAGCAGAAGAACTGTCATGAGTTTGAAGCCAGACTCGGCTATATCGTAAGATCCTGTTTAGCCTGAGCTACAGAGGAAGACCCTGTCTCAAATAACAATGATAGTAACAATACGACATCCATCTTGGCTCATCAACTAAAACGTATAAGCCTGAGAAACAGAGGTGCTATGGAGTGGCACTGGGACAAGCCACTCTCTCTGGGGGCACACAGCGATCCATATTATCTTTGAATTCTTACATAAACCCCAGGTGAGTTTATTTGGAAGCAAGTGTGTGGGAAGCCACAGCTCAGTCGCACTGCAGCCCCCGGGACATGGTGACCACACCACTACAGGCAGCTGCATGTGCCGAGGGGAAAGAGAACACCTGCAAGTGTGGGAGGCACTGACTACACTGCGATGCTGTCCCTCCTCACGCAGGGAAGGATGGCCCTGTTTTCTGAAGTCTCTACAGGGAAGAGCTTTCAGAGAATAACCAGGCTATTTTTTTTCTTTTTCTTTTTTTTCCGTACCAACATACCCATTGAGAAAATGTGACCCAAATTACATCCTGTAGACACCATGCTGTCATGTTCGTGTCAAGTCCACACTGTTCAGCATTCTCCCGGGGGTTTGGAAGAACCCTGTGCTCCAGTCTCAGACAGGGAGGGAGGGTGGCGGGGGGGGGGATGTCTTGCCCCAACTCAGGCCTGAAGAGAGGAGAGCGCTGTCCATCAGCACCCGCCCCTGCCCAGGGGAAAGAGAGGAAAGCGCTGTCCATCAGCACCCGCCCCTGCCCAGGGGACCTACTGCCCTGTTTCCCTGTGGAAACCAGGGAGTGGCAGGGCCTCCCAGATTAGTTACCATCCCTTCCCAGCAGTCATTTCACCACTTTGGGCTGTTCCTGCCCCTGCTTTACTGGGCAGAGTTGAGAGGCCTTTTTCTGGAACAAACTGCAGTGACTCCACAATAGAAAGGTCCCCTTTGGGGTCTCGAGAAAGCCTCACTACAGAGGAAGGAGTAGCTTCTTCTTGACACAATGCCAACTTCTCAGAAAAATGAGAAACTTGGGATGAAAGAGGGTATATTTTCCAGAACACTCATGGCTCCCTCTGAAGTTCTGTATGCACACAGAGTGGAGGCACACTGTATCCAAACTAGGGGGTTCTGGCTGCCCAGAATAAACCCCCTGAGAGCTTGCTCCCCAAACTCTTAAATCATACTACTTCCCTTTGGGCGTGTGTCTACATGGACCTTGCCAGGTCATTCTAGTTTGTCTTAAAATTGCATGTTTGTGGTTTGGCTCTTTGGAGCTGTTACAGTGGTTCCCCGTGTCCTGTCCAGTGTGCCCATCAGGGTGGGGCTTTGGTGGGTACCTGTTTTCTTTCCAGTGTGCTCATCAGGGTGGGCTTCAGTGGGTGCCTGTGTGCCCATCAGGATGGGCTTCAGCTGGTGCCTGTGTCCTGTCCTGTGTGACCATCAGTGTTGCAGGATAGTTGACACTGTGAAACCTGAGATTGTGTTATTTACTGGAAAAATATTTCTAATTATTGTGTGGCTCAGTCTTAGCACATACCTTTAATTCCTCTGGCTGGAATACAGACACACCCTTAGCACACACCTTTAATGCCAAACAATAAAGGTAAAGTTAGCTCATAGAAGGAAGTGCCCATGATTGAAAGGGATGTCTTATTGAATGGCAGACGAAGTGATGAATCGGAGAAAGAACTGACAGAAAGGGATACACCCAACGCTCACAAGAACAGAGAGGAAAGAGAGGCCACTTAAGGAGTATTGCAAAGAAGGAAAGAAGGAAGGAGACACTTTTACTGAGACCGTTATAGAGAGACAGGTTGCAGAGAGAGAGAACAAGCTAGACACAGGTGAAGAAGGAATGAGTCAGGGAATGAGAGCCAGAAGATTAGAACAGACTACCAGAGTTAGTATGAGGCCAAGCAGCGCAATTCAGAAGAATCCCAGAGAGGCCATATTGAATCCGTCAGCATGGAGAGAAGCTTTGAGCCAAAACAGTGAGGTTAACCATCCAGCCAGAGGCCAGAAGGAGACAGGAAGAGGTGGGCTTATTCAACAACAAGTCTCCAGGCTGGAAACATTCTAGGCCCAGATTAGATTGTACAGAGGCTGGCAGCTTCCAGGACTAGGCCTTGATTAGCAGACCGATGCAGTAAGCATTGAAAACAATACAGGAGAATAAAAGCTACTCTTACACACCAGGGTGGCACTTGGGGCAGTTTTGTCCATGAACACCTCATTCTCTGTCACTCTTGGGGCTGTGGCTCATCCTCATATTCTCCTCTCTCACCCCTGTACCCCACATTGCTCCTGCCTCCTTGTACATGGGGTCTATTTGTCATGTTCTTGCTTCCAAGTCCTTTTAACTGAGAGTGAAGGACTTCCTATGTGTAATGACTGCCTGCATAGTAGTGGTGATATACCTCATTCACCAGTATTTCTGGATGTATTTGCTTCGCAGTATGTGAGTTCAGCCGATGCCCCAGGTCTACTCAAGCACTGTGCAATGGTTCTGGTCTCCTTTGCTTGCTATCGTGCAAAGCCTCACCCCCAAATGAGAGCTCGTGGACCACGCCACCCAACATGCATCTGGGTGCTTATTCCCTGTGTGTATGCACAGTGATCTCAGAAGTCACCCATTCTCCAAAGCCTGCCTGCCTCACTTCCTGCCTTGCTTGCTGCCTTCTGGTGCCTATGATGACTCAGTCTGCCTATACTCACATTCTGAACTAGAACAGCATTCTGAGACAGAAAACCTCTGAAGCTGGCACTGTTTCCAGATCTCAAGGACTGGCTGAGGTCCTCTTTATCCCATTCCTGACCTTATCATTAACCTTCTGCCCCACCAGCTGGTTGGGGGTTGGGAAGGGCTGACAGGCTCTGAGCAGCAGACACTGGGTGTGATGTAGGCTGGCAGAATCAGCCTCCTCTGGCCTCTTCTTTCCTACAGAGATGCTCTCTGCTCAATACCTAATCGGTCTATAGCACCATGGCCAGTACCCAAAGGGCCTCTGGGCTTCCTCTTGGTCTTCTGTTGAGCCTGACAAGTTCTCCTTCCTCCTGTGGGACACCTACAGTGTCTGACCACAGGCCCAGTGGCTTCTCTGACTTTATCAGTTCCCATAGGCCCATGCCTGCTTCCTCTGGGCAACTGGTCTGCTCACATCCTTCCTCTCTGATTCCCCCAAACCTGCCTGTCATCCTCAGCTCTGGATCCATACATCCTCCATTCACATGTCAATGACCAGCCCCAACTGCTTCCAGGCTGGATATGATACCCAGACCCTTCACCCATGCAGAAGGTCAGGGGTTTTCAGGCACACTTGACTAAGTGTAGGTGCCCATGTGGGTTAGAATTCTGAGACTGACTTTGAGCTTAGGGTCTCCATCACAGATGTCTGATTTGGTGGGAGAGCCCATTGTTGATAGAACCCACTGTGTGGGTCTTTCTCAAATCGTTCCAGTCGCTGCTTCACCCTGATTGTCTTGCTAAGCTGGACTCTTACGCTGGTCACCCTCTGGTCCTATGTTCACATTCACCTAGACTGTTCTATGTGGAAAGTGATCAGTTCAGGATGAGTGTTTATATTAAGTGTATAGCAAGTGAAAGTAGAGACAACAAATAAAAAGTAGCAGAATCTACAAGACAGAATGTAAAAACATCACTAAATCAGGAGCTTACAACAACCAGCAGGAATGGCTGGGGAAAGCCCCACAGAAAAGTCCAGTCAGAATTCCCGACACAGAGGTTTCTGAAGAGAGCTGTGCCTCCATGGATGCGCTCCGGGCTCCCCTCCCACTGCAGGCTTTTTTATACCGTAGGATAAATAACAACTATGTCTGGTGTAAATGCTTTACCTTTTAGCTGTTCTCAAGGGTGCCATGTTTTTTAATGCCTTTAACTCTTCTGCTTTTTTCCCTACCACAGAGCCAGGACCAGGATGACCAAAACAGTTTTGGAAAACATGTGAAACCAACGTGTTTGAGTGAGCTAGGATGGTGGGATAGGCACCTTGACCTCAGAGTCAGCTCTCAACAAGCACAAACAGCACGGGGCAATTTATCAGTATAATTTATATCACGTAGACTTGGATTTATTAATGTGAGCATAGAGCTGAGTGACAGGGTTCTAATTAAGACACATATCTCCACAGGGTGCTGCATGAGCCACACAAGTGTCCTGTCAGCCACAGCATTAGCTACACAGCCACCCATGTGGCTACATGTATGGTCTCTTGTCCTTTCCCACTCTGACCCCTGAGTTCCCTAACACAGAGAGTTTTCTCCTCTCTGCAGCACCACACACTCAAAATTGGCCTTTAGACAACCTTCTTTAAAAATCAAAAAAAAATAAATCAACCAGGAAGGAGCTTACCAACCTGAACCTTACAAAATATCATCTCACAGGAGATTCCAGTGAGGTGGAGCAGTCAGCAACATCTGTGTTCCATGAGATGGGATGAGTTTTATGTTAGAAAGAAAAATACAACCAAATCCGTATTTGAAAGGAAGGGTTTAGTGGATGATGATAATTAGTAAATAATAATAAAATAATAATAATAATAAAGTTCTGAACCCTCTACTGAACTTGTAGTTTGTGAAACTGTGATTCATGGTGTTATATTAAATATTAAAACCAATGTAAGATTTAATCCAAATTTATAGGGCAGTTTTGCTTAATTTACTGTCTATCAAACAATTTCCTTTACAGATAACTTTGAAAGTGGTACATAAATAATAAAAGAGGTCCACTTCTCCCTTCATTCCGCTGCAGCTCTGTGTTAAAATTGAACTTGCTGACATCTAATTTTCTCTGGAATTTGTGTCCCTTTCTCTCCTTCTTTTTCCGTGACCTTCGATGGAGCCAGCCCATGATTCCACAGTGACTTCCTAGTGAGGTACTTTCAAAGAAATGGCTAGGCCGTTTGCAAGGGTGTTTGAGATAACCCTGAGAACTTTCTTCCTGGCAGTGGACCTGTGTTCAATAAGACAACATTGCTAAGAACACTCAAATTAAAGATGTCAGCGAAGCTAGGATTTAGACCCTCTTCTCTGGCCTCTGCAAGAATCTCGCTGCTAATGGACTGAAGTGGTACCACACCTTTTTTACACCTTTTTTCAAGTTTTTACACTATGGTTCAGCCAACAGTTTTCCAGATAGATGTAGAGAAATGATCACAAAACAGAATGTGTCAGGAGCTGCAGATATCCCCAACTGTGGTGTTCTGGTTGAGGAACCAATACACCGTGACACACTGGGTGGTCACCTCAGGTGAAGTACTCTAAATTGAAATGTGCTCCATGACCTCATTTGTTGAAATGTGATGTCCCCAGCTTCTGGCTTTGTTCTAGAAGATTGTGGAATCTTAGGGGTTACAGCCCTGGTCGAGGAAGTGAGGCACTGGAGGCGGGCCTTGACGCTTTATAACCTCACTTTCAATCTGCTCTCTGCTTCCTGATTGCAAAAGTGACACGCCCAGCCACCTCAGATCCTGCTATCACGCTTTCACCGCCATGATGAACTGTGTCCCACCAAACTGGGAGCCAATGTGAATCACCTTCTGCCTTAAGGTCTTAGACAGGTATTTATTTAGTCACAGCCATGAAAACACAGAGGTGACTTGATGAAGTCGTTCAGAAAGATAGTCCAGGGGTTGAGGATCAGTGAATGGTTTAGCAGCCAGCTCTGGTTGTCACATATTTGGAAATTACTGGGTGCCCTTAGCTTTGTCAGACAGCTCCTGAGAAGCTGCTGGGATTTCAGGTCAGAAGAGCATGACCCACTCTGTTCTGTGTTTCTTATAGAGAACAGGCAAGATCGTCCTCAGACATTTTTGTTGAGTCAGCTCAGAGGGGTAGAATATGGCGACGTGATCAATTCCTTTCTGTCTCTCCCAGATGCAGCCATGCTCAACATCAGTCTCCCTGTGCTTCGGTGTCTCATGACCCCTGAGAGTTGTGTCTTCCCTTCATCTCAAAAGAAAGTGAAGACCTCAAGTTCTTTCCCTCCACACCACTCCTACAGCGAATGTGGGGGCGGCAGCACAGAGAGCACCTGCTGAGCACTTACTGTCTCCAGGGCACCAGTGAGGTGCTGCGATCTGCCCTCTGGTGATGTTCACACTGCAGGAATAGACCTTGGTGAGTCCTTCAGAAGTATGGTCTGTGGAGGGAATTCGCCTCAGTGTTCACTCATACCAGACTTCAGTTAACCAAAACAGGCAATAGCATGGTGAAATGGTATCAGAGCGATAGAGAAGGCACCAGAGTAGTATTATTGATCCAAGTGGAGTGTCTCTGGTGCATAAGGAGACAGACTCACAGCAATGTCCAGAGGGGATAACGGTTTCAAGTAATGTAATGGTATCTTGGCAGTAAAACACCAGAGATTAGCATTCTAAGCTGAGAATGTGGCTGGCCTGGGGACCATGGAGAAGCTCAGTCAGAGCCCTGCAAGCTCACTCACAGCCAAAGAGGTAAGGAGAGCAGATAAACTGGGCTAAGGAGAGAAGGGCCTGGGGGAGGACAGAGTGAGCTTTTCTTCACTTTTCAGAGTAGTAACCCCACTCTGCCTCCACCCAACTCATCCAAGACCTTGGCTTTGGGTGTCATAGGGGCTATGAGTGACCTCCTGTGCATGCATACATATCACACATACACACATCACATATGCATACTACACACATATCACACATACACACACAACATACATACCCATTGAAGAGCAGACAATCAGATATGTGTCTCACATGAGAACCCCCTGCACCCAGAATGCAAAGCAGTTACAAAGTAAGGGCCCCAAGACAGGCCGATGTTGCAATCTGTTGCAGTCTGGAACTTCCTTGAACTGGTCTGAACCAGCTCCAGCTTAGTTGTCACTTAGCTCTGTCTCCTGTCTAGCCTCATCACTTCCCCTGAATCCAGATATCAGGGTCAATAGTTCTAGACTCATTTCCAACAGTAGTTGATCTATGATTTGGGGCAGATCTATGAAATAAGAACACCATCTCATCTCAAATTTACATGGTAGTTTGTGGTCTCCAGGCGGCTTGCATGAAGCCCAGCTATTTTGACTATCACAGCCAGAAAGGTCATGTGACAAGAAACTGGGTCCCACTCAGCTCTCCAGGCATGTCCCTAGTCCTCCACTGATGTACATTTCCTTCCTGTGTCCTACTTAGGGGACTGAGCCAAGTTAAATATGGCAGAACACAATGCATGCCAGGGGTCACACAGTAACGAGAACAGCAGAACAATGCTTCAAGACACTGTTGGACACAAATGGAGCAGGAGGCTGTGTACTGAGCTCCCTGTCACAAACCTGATGAAAACCCGACAATTGATCGTCTCTGCGTGATGGAAATGTCTCTTGCACTTGCACTCCCTGCCAAGCTTCCTGGAAGAAATGCCTTCAGCAAAGCAATCCAAATTTGGATAATTACCCAAGAAGCCATAGGGGCTCCTTGGGCCCATCACCTCCTACTGTTTGAGGCCACGGGGACAATTGGGCTGCTCCATCCACTCCAAGGCTCCTCTCGCCTCTCTCCACTGTCCTTACATCTCTTGTTGCTTCTGTCAGGTTTGTCCTGGATCTGCTCCTTAAGAGCAGTGCTTTAATGAGGTCAAAGACGGACAACTACTTCTGGCCCGATGCTTATAGCCTTTCAGTGAGCAAAGCTCAACACAAGGTCATAGCCTCCTGCCCTTTCTTTTCTTTTCTTTTCTTTCTTTCTCTTCCTCCTCCCTTCCCTTCTGCCCTTCAGTCTCTTCCCTCTCATGGTCTCGGCTGAATCCAAGAAGAACCATGCAGAAATCTAGAGTCATAGCACCTGTCCATGGCTTTCTAGGAGGAATTCTTGGGCTTTATGCCACAGCTCGTCTGACTGAACCCACATGCTTGCACATCCCACCGGGAATGCTGTTTCCCACAAAGGGATGGACACCTCACATGCCCATGACCCAGCTACTCTTCTTTCAAAAGGAGCAGGGTATATTTTCTTGCTTGTTCCTAATGTAAAGTGCAGATTCTTGTCACCAGGGAGGCTGTGCTCAGAGCTATGGATTTTCCAAGCAAGAGCTTGCTATCTGGGGGGACCACATGCTGCTTAAAAGACATACGGCATTAGGAGACTGGACCATTAGCTAACAATCCCAGGAGAGGAATCCATAGCCTGGAGTGTGCAGTTTAATCCCAGCATAAGCACGGAACATTTAAGAGGCAAAGTGAACCATGAAACTAGCATGGGACACCAAGAAAGGACCGGATAACAAGAGGTCTGAGGTGATGCACCCTTCAAATGGTAACGAGGGGACTGTGAAGTATGACCAGATACCACATTGCCTCAGGATGCGTGCATCCTATCCTAAGGGATACAGCTAGATAAGGAGACAGGTCATGGAGATGTAGGGCTCTAGTCAGTCCTCTTTAAACCTAGTCCCTGGGCATGCCAAAGCAGACCATCAGGCAGTCCCCAGGCACTGCTGGTCAGCAACTGATAGGCAAACGTCCCAAGTGCCTCACCCCCTAGTGACACAGATTCTCCAGCATCAGCGTTCCCCAGGGTGGCCACACAGTATCCTGTTCTCACTCATTCACTCCAGTGGCCAGCCTCTTCTTTTCCTTCTCCCCACTGTCTGCTGTTTCTATGTTGTCTCTAGCACACATACTCCATACACATTTACACACATCATTTATACATACTACATACACACAACGTATATACACACTATATATACACATAAAACACACACATACATATAACACAAAGATTATACACACACTACATACACCCACCTCACACATGCATACTACACACATATCACACACACATACAACACATTACATACCACACACACACAAACACACACACATACAACATACAGATTATACACACACTACATATAGCCACATCACACATGTATACTACACACATACAATACATATACACACACCACATTCACACACACAGATACTTACAATACATAGATTATACACATATACATACAATATATATGCATCCTACACATATATCATGCACACACACACTACATACACACCCATAATAAACATAAATACACACACATACTGCGCATACATACAACACACATAAACATACTACTACCACACATACAACTCCACATAAACGTACTATGTGTACACACATACACACCATACATACTACTACTACTATTACACATACAACTCCAGATACTCGTACTATATGTATACACACACACACACACACACACAAACACACACACACAAACACACATACACACACACACACCACATACATATACTACTACTAATACTACACATACAACTCCATATACACACACTATGTACACTGTACACACACGCACACGCACATGCGCACACACAAACACACACTCCAGGCTACCTGCCTGCACTTCCTTGTCTCAGAGTCTATTGTTTGAGACCCACTTGCCTCCTAAAGCAGCAGCTTCCCTGGAGATTTGGTGAGTCCCCGCGGCCGCTGATTCCCTACGCTGGCCAGCAGGAGGCGGTCCTCACAAGGCAGCCTGGGAGATGACCTACAGAGGTTATCATTTGTTGCTCTGAGGTCCTACACCTTTCCACACCAATTGTTCAGCCCAAGGAAGGGAAACAGGACACACCACTTGGGGTAAAACTCTGTTAACCGGCCTTCTGGAAGCAACTGGGGCAGTGGGCTGGGTCTTCTTGACGCTCCGGGGCTTTCAATCCTAACGTCAGAACCCTAATGGCTGTGAAATCAGAATGGCTTTTCTATAATGGAAGTCACCCTTCCCAGGATCCCTTGAGAAGATCTCTGTTTTAAAAGGTGGACTGTGAGAAGATGATGAAGCTTAGTTTTAGACTTACAAAGACCCAAGCTAGGAAAAACCAAGTCTTAGGATGATTCTACAAGCTGGAGGATTTGGGATGTCTTTGGATATGAGTGGTGTTTGTGAATCTTCGTGGTGTTTGGTTATAAAGACAGGGGACACTCTCCAGACTGCTCCTCTATTCTTCATACAGAAAGATAGTCTTGCCTGAAGTCCAATAGAGACAGAAGATTTAAGATCCTACAAAGATTCAACCCCGTACCCAGTCTGAGGGATTCAAAACTACTCCTAAGCTCTGTCTCTGCCCTACGTCAGTCTGTAACTTCCCCCTCTTACTGGGAATTGTTCCCTGATAAACCCTCACACCCAAGCATGGGCACCTCACATACTGTTCACTGTGGAGGTAACGTGGCTGGGTGGCCATCTAGTACAGTGATGAGTTCAGTTCTTGACTTCCAGGTGGTTTATAAATTCCACAAAGTCAGGAGCTCTGTCCTCCTGGAAAATGGGGTCCCCAGTACCTGGGGTTAAGTACTTGATTATGATTACACAGGTATAGACAAGGGTGACAAATGAAAACAGCGTGACTATGGTGAAGCTGGTGGTATGAGTCACGTGGCAGGCTAGAGATACAAATCTGAGCAAGCCACAGGAATAAGGTGGGTATGACAGATAGGATAGGACAGGATAGGACCAGATACAGATAAGGGAAGAAGAGAGGAGGGAGGGAAAGGGACAGGAAGGAAAATGATAAGGATGAGGAAACAGATCGGATAAGAGAGAACACAGAGAGGATATGAGTCAGAAAACAGACAGACATTACCATAAAAACAGACAGCCATGTGTGTGATGAGTAGACGCTGGCATTGGCGTTGAGTGTAGCTGCCAGTGCGTACACAGAGTGGATTCCAGACAAAGAGTGAATGAGGAATGGACTCTCCTCAGAGCCTACTCTTCCTCCCAAGCCTTCCCTCCCTAGCACACAATATAGGCAGGGAAGAAAGACTTCGATGTCTGCCAGAATCAACATTCATGTGTGAACAATTCCATGTTCTCCCAAACCTGTCTAATCCTAAGAATGCCCAAGAGACTCCAGCAAAGGCAGCCCTGGCTGTACCCAGCCCACACAGTGACACTTCGGGGGCCAGGAGCTTGTTCCCCTGAACTGATTACACTAGTCTCTGATTCACTGGCCTGACTTCTTGGAGCGGAAATGTATGTACTTGGACTGCAGGTGTTTGGGGGCTCCATATCTCCCCCAATGGATGAGTTTCTCTCCCTTCAGCAAGTTCAGTAAAAGAACCAGAATAAATGCAAACAAGAACTGCAGTCTGAGCATGCTACTCGCAAACTCCTACCCCACCCCAGTTAAGTCAGCTTTGTTTCTTACAGACAGGGGCTGTAGGGTTGCACTCTCACTAGGATGAGAAGGAGGAGGAGCAGGCTGGCAACTGAACTGCTGTCTTCAGCTCCGGGACTGCGCCTCCTTTCAGCTTCAAGTGGCTCGTCTGTACAAATCGTTAAGGTTGCAATTGCCCTGACTCCATGAAGTACCTGTTCACTAGAACAGGCAGAGCCAATCAAATACGGAAAGTTTCACACAACTAGGAAGCTTACAAGAGATGCAAATAAAGAAGTCAGAAGCCAAAGAGGTTGCACCACAGAGATGGGTTCCCAGTAGTCCCCTGATTCCTCCGGAGCCCTGTCAAGCCACAGGTGACCTGCCCCCAGGTCTTCCATCTTTGCCTTCACTGAGTTCATGCGTGTAACTAGAGAAATCACAAGGCACATAGAGCTGACATGACTCAAGGTGGGCAGGCATCTTGGAGATGAGATGAACAGAGTCCACCTGGCTCTCAGTCCTACAAAGTTGTCCTCCAGTGACTGTCCCCAAGCATTAGGAGACACAGAGGGTAGTTTGCACTTGTCATTAGGATGTAGCTCTGTGCTGTAGAAGTCAGTCAAAGACAATACGTATCTCAGAGTTAAATGCCAGATGTTTTTATCACAGCTGTTTATCTCGGTCAGTACAGCCACAGGTATTCCCATGTCCCAATAAAATTCTATTTACTTATAAAATGATGTTGTGTGCCTGTGGCCTAAGGACCGAGATGTGTTGCTCCTAGGGGTAAGAGATTACTAGGAACAAGTTTTGCAGACAGATGATCATGGCGCCCAAGTGGGGAAGCACCGACTCTCAAAGTTGATCCCAATAAAACAGCGGGACCAAGTGGCTTAGTCCCTCAGACCCGTGTCTCAGTGCTAGTCAGAGTTCTCCAGGGAGATAAAAATTATAGGACACATATATATTAAAAGGTCTTGTTGGAGAGGCCTCCAGGGCGTAGACTGGGCAGTCCAACAATGGCTGTCTGCACAATGGAGCCGCTGAGCTCCATGGGTAGCTGCCCAGACCATGAGACTGGATGCCTCAGCAGTGACAAAGCAGTGCTGAAGAGCTGGAGGATTCCCAGAGAGCCTCTGGTCTTCAGTCCACTTTAGAAGGGTGAAGATGCTTAGTTCTAACATTCTCAAAGGACTGCAGCAGCAGTGAGGTAGATGCATTCACCAACAAGATGGGAAGCAGAGGAACATTTTTCCTGGGCTTGTTTATGCTTGGGTCACTTCCAGGATGCTGTCCACTCTGAGACAGTGTTCCACACTCAGATGACCCTCACAGAAAACCCAGAAATTAATCTCTTAATGATTCTATGTACAATCAAACTGACACCAAGATTAAGGCACCACACTGAGCTAAGGCTGTTCTAGAGGACTGGACCTCATGCTTGAGTGGTTGACCAACGTTCTCTCTCTCTGAAATGTGAATAGTAGGTCTTCCCAGAAAGGGGAGGTTTTATAGGTTTGGGTTGATTCTCAGCAAGTGTGCTATATGCTTAGGGCTTGCAGTGTGCCTCCTATGGGCCCCTGCTTTTGGATTTCTGGAATACAGATCAGTTGTATAACCCCTGACTTGTCCTTGAAACCCAGCATCACCAATTCCATCTGTCCGGTCCCTCTCCTGTAATCCCACAGACGCCACTGAGCACAGCTTCTCCAAAAACATTGGAGTGGCAGCAGAGCCACTCACACACAGGAGAAATCAAGATGGAAGTCAAAAATTGCCATCACTTCAGGGTGGCACACAGGAACAGACAGCGTAGCCTGTTGGACCAGACAGACATCAGGCATTCTCCAGTGATGCTTAAAGCAAAATGTCATGTTCTCTTTCAAGGCCCCATTGTCCTAAAATCCTCTATGTCAAGGCTGGAAAAACATGCCACGTGATAGTTCAGAGCTACAACCTCTTCTGTAGACTCAGCACACAGCATCCCACTCCAGGGAGAACCCAGGGGACTTGGTCGTTGGGCAGACCATGGATTTAGTCTTAGCAAATAGATTTAGCTTCTACATCAATGCTGTGTTTCTGGAGCAATCTGATCAATGCTGAGATAGATTTCCTGTTCGATAAAGGAAGCTAAGCAGGAGATGTTTAGGGAACTTGAGAAGTGGCCACAACCCAAAGCAAAGCGATCTAAGAGCAGGCAAGGGGGCTGACAGTTCCTTTTCATCCATTAGTTTTGTTTGAGTGAGAAAGGTTACTTCTTCAAGCTCACTGTGCCTGTGCCACTCAGACTAGCCCCAACTTGTGGTTCTCTCACCTCCACTGCCCAGATGTTGGGATTCTAGTTGTGAGTCACTAGCTCACACATGCACGTGGCTATACGTGGCTCTTAAGGCAAATTCTGTGGATGGCTGGAGAGGTGACTCTAGTTAAGAACACACTGGTCTTGTTAGAGGAGGTCAGGCAGGTGGATCCTGGTCTCCTGTAACTACAGCTCCAGGGAGATCTGATGTTGTTGGCCTCTGGAGGCGCCTGTACACATTCCACACACCCAAATGAACACACACAAAGGCTCATGCTCACGCCCACGTGTATACATGTATACATAGGCACACAGGCATGCACACATGAACTCATGCACACACATTCACATGTACACACACTCACACACGTGCACACACACACACTCATGCTCATGCCTGCGTGTATACATGTGTACATAGGCACACAGGCATGCACACATGAACTCATGCACACACATTCACATGTACACACACTCACACACGTGTACACACACACTCATGCTCACGCCCGCGTGTATACATGTGTACATAGGCATACAGGCATGCACACATGAACTCATTCACATGTATACACACTCACATACACATGCACACATACACACACTCATACACACACATTCACATGTACACACACTCACACACGTGCACACATGCACACACTCATGCACACACACATTCAGATGTACACACACACATGTATGCATGCATACACGCTCACAAACAGGCACACACATGCATACACATACACACACAATTAAACTAAATAAAATAAATATTTAAGAGAGAAGCTCTGTGGAAGCATGGTACTGATGAGGTCCCTGCTGGCTCTCCTCCTTGGATTGTTCTGCTTTTCTTTTCTTGCCTGACATGTCAAAAGTGCGTGAGCTTATTTCTCTGATGCAATGTTAGAAATTTCTGGATGGCACAGCGTGTTGTCTGCCTCTAGCCAAACCTATCAGCAAAGTCTTTACCTTACAGGCACCTCTTCTGAGCTCACCTCAACGACCTCAACTGCAACGATGCCAAAATTGAAGCAGGGCTTGGAGAAAGCAGACTCCTGACAAATCAAGGCCAATTCCTGTTTTATGATGCAGCAACCACCATTGTCTTCCCCTCCCCTCCTTGTTAAGCCTCCTAACCTCCATCACACCCTGCTTATATCATCCACTGCTCCTACAAGCTGCTCCCAACCCTGACACCCTGTTGCTCTATTACCTTTTTTTAACCTTAAGCTCCTTCCCTTTCTCTTTGCAGGCTCATTTATAATTGCCTCCCTTGAGTGCATGGGGGAGGTGGGGCGTGTATGTTTGTATGTGTACATGTGCACATATATGTGAGGGTGCATGTATGTAGCCCAAAGGTCAGTTCTAGCTATCATACCTCAGGAGGGGTCCATCTGTTATTTTTAAAGCCTGGAGCTTGTGATGCAGATCAGGACGGCTGGTCAGTGAACCCAGAACTGGGGTGATAATCACCCACCACCACACCCTGCTTTATCCACGTCGGTTAGAGGACTGAATTCAGGTCTTCATGCTTGCAAGGGTTGAGCCATCTCTGCAGTCCCTTGTCACCTGTCTATGCTTACCCCATCCCTCCTGCTCCAACGGATATTCATTCAGCCTTCACATTCCTCTGCCCATGCAGAATTATATCTAAGACTAACCCCCAACTCCTAGTGTCAGAGTACATTTTTAATTTTCTCTCCAAATAGAGACTTTGCTTCTCCAGATCAAAAGAGGGCCTAGTGGGCATTATATTTGTTCTGCTAGTGCTTTAGGTAACTAACACTTTGGTCAGTATCTGTAGCATCTACATGATGTCTTCATCCATGCAATTAAAACGCTACAGCCTCCATACAGATAGCAAAGTGTCCTGAACCAACAGGGATAAGGGTCCCAAATGAAGAGATGTCAAGGGAGAGGAGGACCAGGGATATGAAAATAAAGAGAAATAAGGAAGATAAAACAAGATCTGGGACCAAGGCGTGTTGCATAAGCTGAAGATATGCCTGGCAAGTTTACTAAATAAGTATAACATCTTATATATTATTTGCAGGGGTGAAATGACCAAGGTGAGCATGGAGTTAAATCATTGTGGGCAAAGAGAACACAGGCTACTGCAGACACAGATGCCTGAGAATGACAGGCACAGCCCTGAGGGAAGACGGGTCTCCACAAGTCACAGCCTGACTCTTCCTCCGAGGAACTGGCTCCAGCTTTAGACTGGCCTTGCCAAGTCCACTCCTAGACAAAGACACAGAACTGAAGCTCCCTCTCTCCTCTCATCACGGCCTCTGACAGAGTCTTGGTCAGCTTGGTTCTCGATGGTGAAGCTTGGTTGCTGTCTTCTTACTTTAAATGTGATGAAACTGAAAGCAACCAATCGGAGGAGTGCTGGTGGAAATAAGAAACAGGGCCACTCAGAACTATGAAACCAAGCCCTGCCTTCAACCAGCAACCCAATCACCAGTGTAAAAATGAAAATATTTGTGTACAGAGACCCATAGGACATCACATCTGTTCATGGGTTCATCGCTGTGTCCCATCACTGGGGAGTGGATAGACGAACTGATAACACATGATATGAGCCTATAATGAAAGAAGAGAGATCCTGATTCAGGTGGGCAAGTCCCAGCTAGCTGTGCTACTGGGAGAAGCCAGGCTCAGGATCTGCACATTGCAGGGCTCCATTTACTGGACAGTCAAGCAGGCAGGGTGGGGAGGAAAGGAGAGAGAGTCAAATCGCCAGGGGCTGAGTGAGAGGAGTCTCGGGGTTCTTATGCTGATGGTTACATGACAAGACACATTTGTCAAAACTCACAGAACTGCATACTAACAAGGCTGAGCCTCACCACATTGAAATTATGTCCTAAGGAAAAAAAAATATCATTTCTAAGCCTGCGGCTTCTCAGACCTGCAGGCTTGGAGCCTCACCAGGTCCTTTGGGAAACAATTTGGAGACTATAAGGCTAGCTTCTTGCCTGTTGACTTCTAGATCGTTCTCCCTCAGTGACCTGAGATGCTTGGAGCTGGTGGGTACAGGGATTTTGGGGCATTGTTTTGTGTATGCATGCGTGAACTAGTGTCTGTATGTGTACATGTATGTTTGATGTACCAGAGCATGCTTGCAGATACATGTGGAGACCTACTGTCCACCTCCTTTGAGTCTCTCACTGGCTTGGACATCACCAATTATACTCTATTGGCTGCTCATTGAGCCTGGGGATCCTCCTATCCCTGTCTCCCCAGCCCTGAGTGACAGGTGCCCCCAGCATACTGACATAAGATCTCAGAATTCACTCTAGTCCTCCAGCTCAGAACACAAGTACTTTACTGACTGCAGTACCATGCAGCCTCCTGAGTCCTCTTCTTGAACTGTTGCTTTCATCAGCACAGCCATGTCCATCGGTCCCAATTCCATGTTCAGTGGTCCTGATCCTCTGTCCACTGGTTCAAATTTTCTGTCTACTGATTCTGATTTCGTGTCCACTGGTCCTGATTCTGTGTCCACTGGTCCTGATTCAGCATCCACTGGTCCTGATTCCGTGTCCACTGGTCCTGATTCCGTATCCACTGGTCCTGATTCTATGTCCATCAGTCATGATTCCATGTCCACTGGTCCTGATTTCATGTCCAGTGGTCCTGATACCATGTCCACTGGTCCTGATTCTGTGTTCACTGGTCCTGATTCTGTGTCTACTGATCCTGACTCCATGTCCATTGGTCCTGACTCCATGTCCATTGGTCCTGATTCCATGTCCATTGGTCCTGATTCCGTGTCCAGGGGTCCTGATTCCATATCCAGTGGTCCTGATTCTATGTCCGTCGGTCCTGATTCTATGTCCAGTGATCCTGATTCCATGTCTACTGGTCCTGATTCCATGTCTAGCGGTCCTGATTCCCATGTACATTGGTCCTGATTCCATGTCCATCAATCCTGATTCCCTGTCCATTAACCATGATTCCCTGTCTGCTGGTACAAATATCCTGTCCACTGGTCCTTATGCCCTGTGCTCAACAGCTGAATTGTCCAGCTGGTATTGAGCCTCCCTGGATGAAATTCTAAATTCCTTACCTGCTAAGTAGAACACCCCTGAGCTTATCCTCCTGTCCTAGTCCATGGGCCAGGGCATTTTATATCACCCACACTAAGATTTCCTGGAAGTCTGCAAACAGGACAGAACAGCTTTAAGATTAAATTGCCAAAACACAAAGTATGATGTCTGAGAACATGTTGATTTTTTTTCTTAAGACTTTCTTTTCCCTCTAATAAAGAAAAGCTTTGTCTGTAAAGTAATTGGCTGATAAAACTGAGTTACTACTTTCCAGGCAGCATACAGGAAATATTCCTACCTGAGGAGGGGGAGTGGTATCCATGGCAACAAGATACAAAGGTCCTCAGCATCTCATACACTGCGGGCACAATAGGAACATTCTCTGCAGCGTGTTCTTACGAGGTATCTAATGAGAGCTCATCACGGACTCCTGAGGTCCCCGAGGCACTTTAAGCTGGGACGTCACTTTTACTTGAGAAGGATTTGGTAGAATGGTTATGATTGTGGACTCAGAGTAGGAATGCCTGAACTTGACCCATGACTCATTTACAGTGTAGGATGTTGGGCAAGTTTCTCCCTCTGAGGAGGTATTCTCTGTAAATGGCAGATTTTAGCTCCTGCTTCTTAAATGTGTCCACAGGAGTCCCCTAATGAAAGTGTAGTTCTCAGAATGTTGCAAGGCTTGTGGTGAAGAGTCAGTCATGACTAATTTCACACTAGCATGCACTGAGTCTTGTCAACAAAGGAACCCTCAACACTTGATCTAGGGTACACACTGTCCCCTATCTCTACCTATACTCAGAGCTCCTCAGCTGTGCCTGGTGGCTAGGTCCCTGAAATGGCACTTTAGGGAAGTGGCAAGCAAGCAGATGAAACTTGCTGGGCATGCTTCCCCTCGAGGGTGTTCTTGGTACAGATCCCCGACCTCCTGCCATGCACCTCCTGCCATGCATCTCTTGCCATGCACTTCCTGCCATGCATCTCCTGCCATGCACCTCCTGCCATGCATCTCCTGCCATGCACCTCCTGCCATGCATCTCCTGCCATGCACCTCCTGCCATGCACCTCCTGCCTTGCATCTCCTGCCATGCATCTCCTGCCATGGATCTCCTGCCTTGCATCTCCTGCCATGCATCTCCTGCCATGGGCTCCTACCCTGAGTCTCCTCCCATACACTTTGATCCTTCTTGCATTTACTTTCAGGGTCAGGTAGGATGCATAAGACCCAGGATGGTGCCCCCTCAGACATACCTCTCTTAGGCTAGTGTGTCATGCTTAGCAAGGGCTCCTCATAACAGATTAAGAAAGTTAGGAATCCAGAAGGAAAAAGAAACTCCATCTACCCATCACCCACCCACCCAGCCATCCACCCACCCACATATCCATCCATCCACCTACCTTCACATCCATCTATCACCCATCATCTATCCATTTACTTATTCACTTATCCATATAGCCATCCATCCACTCTCCCATTCACTCATACACCCATCCATTCATCCACCCATCCACCAATCCATCCACCCACCCTTCCATTCACCCACCCATCCATCTATCCACCCACTCATCAACCCACTCATCAACCCACCCATCAACCCACCCATTAACCCACCCACCCATCCATCCATCTACCCACCCTTCCATTCACCCATCCATCCACCCACCCACACATCCAACTATCCATCCATCCATCCATCCATCCATCCATCCATCCATACATCCATCAATCCATCCACCCAACCACCCATCCATCCATCTACCCACCCTTCCATTCACCCATCCATCCACCCACCCACACATCCAACTATCCATCCATCCATCCATCCATCCATCCAACCATCCATACATCCATCAATCCATCCACCCAACCACCCATCCATCCATCTACCCACCCTTCCATTCACCCATCCATCCACCCACCCACACATCCAACTATCCATCCATCCATCCATCCATCCATCCATCCATCCATCCATCCAACCATCCATACATCCATACATCCATCAATCCATCCACCCAACCACCCATCCATCCATCTACCCACCCTTCCATTCACCCATCCATCCACCCACCCACCCACCCATCCATCTATCCATCCACCCACCCATCCATCTATCCACCCACCCATCCACCGACTCATCCATCCACCCATCCATACATACATCCACCCATCAATCCATCTATCCACCCACTCATCCATACATCCATACATCCATCCATCCACTTATCCATCCACCCATCCATCCACCCACCCACCCACCCATCAATCCATCCATCCATTAATTCATACATGCATACATACATCTACCCATCCATCCATCTATCCATCTGTCCGCCCATCCACCCACCCACCCATCCATCCATCTGTCCATCTATTCATCTGTCCATCCATCTATACATGTATACATCCATCCATCCATCCATCCATCCATCCATCCATCCATCTGTCCACCCATCAATCCACCCATCCATTCATCCACTCATCCTTCCATCCATCCACCCACTCATCCTTCCATCCATCTACCCATCTATATTTGCATTTTTTCCATTTATCTACAAATGTCAGCCAAGCTCATCTAAACATAATAAGCTCTCACGTATCCATTCTTTTATCTGTCCTTCCATACAGCACCTATCCACAGACTCACCCATCTATCTCTTCACTTACGCATCTCCCAGTTTATCCATCAGTCTACCCATTTGGGAATCCATTCATCTTTCCTTCTAATTCCTTCCCTCCCTCTCTCTTTCCTCCCTCACTCTCCTGTTTCTTCCCTTCCATCCAACATCCATTTCTTTTTTGGTTTGTTTGGGAAAAGGTATTACTCTGTACCCCAAGCTGGTTTGGTACCCACTAGGCAGGAAGGCCTCTAACAATGGCAGTCTGCCTGAGTCTCTGGGATTATACAGGTTCTGGGATTATAGGCATCAGGCACATGTCAGACCTAACAACCATTCTTACCATGTTTCTGGAACATTCTGGGCCTCGGAAATGAACTTGGGAATTCCGTCTCTGCTGACAAGCCATTGTGTTACCTTCACAGAGACAACAGGTCTCACCACATAGGCAGGAAGACAACCTGTCGGCATGGTACATCCTCAGCCTGGGGCAAAGCTGGGGCTTTGTACAAAGATCATGCTAAGATTTTGCTTTTCAAAGTCATGAGATTTCTAGCCATTTTGTTTTTATTTTATGTATCAAACAGTGATCAATATGTCTCTGTTGGGCAGCTTTAACTGTGGCAATTTTATAACCATTTTCTCTCAACATTCATTTGCTGTGGACAGAAGAGATTCACCACGCTTTTAAATTCAGGCTCCCAGCTTCCAAGTGTCAAGTCTAAGACATCTAATTAAGCATGCATCAACGAAATGATCCCCATTCCCTGCAGCCTGGCAGGGGCCCAGGAAGAGCTCCCCAGAGGACCTAGCTTGACCAGGTGGAATTCCAGCCTTCATGAAGACAGGCCTCAGCTTAGCTTTAATCCAGGGGCTGAGAAAGAAAACAACTTATTTAATTGGTAACAACTTGAAATGTCATTTTGTATGAAGACAAAGAGTAAGTTTAAAGCATTTTAAAGAAAAGCCTTTGGTGTTCTGGAATATTCACCTTGACAGAGGCCATGCTGTTGCTATTCTTAGCCTACTGGCACCCTGTGCAGTAGAAATGACCCTGTAACAAAATTCTTGTCATTGCAATTTCCCAGAAGTTCCTAGGGGAAAACCCCCTTTCTTCAGTAAAAGGACCAAAAGGATGTCACCAATCCTCATCTGGAGAACAGAAGAAGGTCCTCAGGTCAACAGTTCTCTTCCTATCCTACCTAGAGAGCGGGGAGAGTCAGATAGAGCTGAACTTGCCAGGCCAAAGTCGCTGTCTGACACCTCCAGCCCAAGAATACCCAGCCAGGCACCCTGTAACCTGAAGGGAGAGCACATGTTACCTGTTAGGACATGGGGGTGGAGTTCCCACGTGGCATGAGAATTACTTGTTTGGTCCTCACACAGGCCATGAGGATGATCCCACTCCTAAGCCCCAGTGTATAGATCTTGGGGGATGTTCACTGCTGAGTCAGCCACCCCTTCACAAGTCCCTGCAAGACAGGGTGTGTGGCTGCAGTACACAGCTTTAGCAGCCTGGGCTCCCCAGAAATAGCTGTGAGGCAGAAGCCTCTCTTGGCACTGCAGCACCAAGCTTCCTGCACAAGGTTCCCTAAGTATTTGTGCAAGCTCTCAAGGCTTGGCACACACTCTTCAAATGTCCATGGTTCTCCCTTTACTACAGATTTCCAAGATATCAAAAGCATGGCTACAGGGTCTCCTGATGCCAAGGGCATGGGTACAGGGTCTCCTGATGCCAAGGGCATGGGTACAGGGTCTCCTGATGCCAAGGGCATGGGTACAGGGTCTCCTGATGCCAAGGGCATGGGTACAGGGTCTCCTGATTCCAAGGGCATGGATACAGGGTCTCCTGATGCCAAGGGCATGGATACAGGGTCTCCTGATGCCAAGGGCATGGGTACAGGGTCTCCTCTCTGCAGCAGTTCCTTCTTTCCTCCATGACACTCTCTCTACCATCTTATGTCCACACTTTTTTACAGTTTGATGAACGAAACAGACACCCAGTGAGAAAGCACAGAAACCACACAGCTCAGATCCTGGTCCAGCCTCTTGTATGGCTGTGAGCAAATCAAGCCCAGGGGAGATGACTCCCTGTTGATGCAGGCATGGGAGTGGGCCCCGGCCCAAATCTCATCTTTTCTGTTCTTCACAGACATTTTGCCTTGGAGGACAGTCACTGGCTAACACTCCTACCCTATACAGCTACATCACATGTGTACACACACACACACACACACACACCTGTGTCTGAAGATACTGGTAGCTAAGTCACTGTGAATACTGCTTCCTTTTGTGCCTAGCCACACACAGCAGCTCAGGTCCCCAACAGAGCACTTGTGCCTCCTCCTAGGATACCTGCTGTCTCCTCCCTGCACACCTGTGCATGCTCCTCCAGGGCACCTGCTGTAGCCCCATCTGGCTACTTCCAGCATAGGGTCTTTGGGTCTGTACACTTAAATGTTTATTCATGTAAGTATTTGCATATGCTTGTTACATGTTTATTTATATAGTATTTGCATATTCTTATTATATGTATGTTTGCCCATTTGCCTGTGTTACTGTCAGAATCTGTTTTGTGGTGGTGTGGAGAGTCCCAGGACTGTGTCTATGCTAAGCTCTCTGTAGGAAAGAGAAGAAAAAACTTCATTCTGATAGTGTACTATTAATACAGTGACACACACTCTACTCCTACCTAACTCAGATCAATTGACATTTATTTATTAAAGACACTTTGGCCAACTGAGTTACCAGTCACCCAAGACCCTGTGCCACCTGCCAGAACCCCACGGTGAGACCAAAATAAGGTAGAATTAACAAGGACTGGTGGTGTGACTAGATAGGGAGCACTCAGCTGTCACATCCAAGACCTTGGACCCCACACCACGTGGACACAAACACACACACACACACACACACAGATACACACACAAGAGAGAGAAAGACAGACAGACAGACAGACAGACAGACAGACAGCACAAGCAGACAGAGAGAAATACAGTGTAAATATGTAAAGGATACCTGTAAACACACAATCAACATATATAAATTGTACACTAATATATACATACATGTTACTACTCATAACTACATGTATATAGACATATATAAAAACATATATATATATATATATATATTGATAAACACACACATACACACACATGAGAGAGAGACAAAGACAGAGAAATACAGTGTAAACATGTCATGGATACATATAAATACACAATCAACATATATGAATTATGCACTAATATAAACATACATGTTACTACTCATATATATTATGAGGATATATGTGAGTATACACATACACACACATGAGAGAAAGAGAGAGGGAGAGGGAAAGAAAGAGAGAGAGGCAGACAGATAGACAGAGACAACTGACAGAAATATAGTGTAAACATGTAAAGAATATGTGTAAACACACAATCAACATATATGAATTGTGCACTAATACATAAACATATACATACATGTTATTACTCATAACTGCATGTATATAAACATATATAACATAAACATACATAAACATATTGATAAACATACACACACATACACACACACACACATACACACACATACACACACATACACACACATACACACACACACACACATACACACACATACACACACATACACACACATACACACACACACACACACATACACACACACACACACACACACACACACACACACACACAGGCACTGGAGAATTAGGTCAGTCAGTAAAGTGATTGCTATGCAAGCCTCAGGGCCCATGTAAATGGCCAGAAGTACTGAAGCCTGCTATCCCATCACTGGGAGGCAGAGACAGAGGATTCCCAGGGCTTGCTGGCCAGGTAGTCCAGCCTAGTTAGAAGGTTCCTGGTTCAGTGAAAGATCCTGTCACTCAAAATAGGACGTGTCTCTAGAGATGATGCAGTAATTAAGAGTGTTTGCTGTTTTTGTAGAGGACTGGGGTTCCCAGCACCCACTTTGGGCTTCTCACACCCTCCTATAACTGAAGCATCTCCAGCATCCATGTCCTCTTCTGGACTCTTGGGGCATCTGTACTCACATGTACACACACCTGCACCCAGGCATGTACACCCAGGCATACACATGTCACTCAGGCATCCAGGTGGGAAAGGGAGCTGGGGTTTAATTGACTTTGGAGATTTTCTCCATCAGTGTGACTGTTCTTTCTGGAGTGCACTACAAACTCAGGGGTGGGGCTTCTTGCAGGTTAGATCAGTGTTGGGTCTGAAGCTGCCTCACCGAGCCCTCCACACTGTGTTAAATAGAAGCCACAGGCCTGTCTTGAACTGGAGTAATTCTGTGACCCATTTGGAAGACACTTGTCTATTACATCATGCAGATTGCCCATCACCACGGGTTACTAGAACACACCTCTTCAGGAGTGTCTGTGAGTTTCTTGGGGGATGGTAAGTAAAACTAGTACACAAACAAGTTTTCCAACTTCTTTCCCTACGTCACATGGGGAACAAGGATCAAACTCGGGCCTTCCAACTCTACAGAAGGGCATCTTTGCTGTCCCCATCCTTTGCTTTACTCAGAGTCAGTCCCCAGTCAGGTCACTGTCACTTGGGGTTCCAGGCAGATCGAGCCAGTTCTTTCCTTGTTTTGGATGACCTGGCCAACTGGAGAGCACAGTGGTCACAGCATGCCCAGGGTGACTCCCATCAGCCCTAACAGGTTACCCCAACCCCCTAGCCCCAGTCCCTTTAGCATGCTTTTCTGGAAAGTTCTGCCATTTGCTACCTGAGAGAACTCCCATGTACTGATGTTTCCTCAGGGTGGGGCAGAAGGCTCATCCCTGCCCACTCCACGAGGGCTGGGAGCTACTGGTTATTTAATGTGGTCCGAGAGAAAGTTTGATCTAATTAATTTCAGAGGAAATCCCAGCAAATGTGTTTATCAACTTGTCTTCCATAGTTGCTCTCAAACAGAGAGCATTTCATCTCTTGGCTGCTCACACACAGCTCTTCCCAGAACAGCCAGCGTGGCACGCCAGAGCACACAAGAGTCAGGCCTGGCTTCCAAGGGCTGTCTGTGCACAGAGGAAGAACCATGATCTGGTGGATGAGCCAGTCCTCTCTGCCGTATCAGCGAGTATGCTCTGGGGAACACTGGCTATGGTTTTCTGTTGAAGACGTTCATGGAGGTGAAGACATGATGGTTACTGTGGTCAGTGCTGGTCCATGGTCCCCACCCTGCCTGAGCAAAGCGGCCAGTTTTGTTCACCATGTGTTCAGCCTGTCAGCACAATCCAATGAAGAAGGCAGGTTGTGCCTTCAGGTGACCAGGAGAGAAGCTGGCACTTTGTGAGTCCCTTTCAGAAGACTCAGGGTTCCATGAGGTACCCTCTGACAGCAACCATTGTGAAGTGAAAGACTTCCTTCCTCCATACCCTCAGCCTTAGGTCCTCAGCCACCTAAGAAATAAAACAGACCAACTGCAGCAGCCTGCCCCTCTGTCATCACTGCAGATCTTCTATGGGTCCTGCCACAGCTGCCCATGCCTGAAGCTTCCTGGGCAAGAACAATGAGTGCAGGCTACCCTGGGAATAGCACCAGCACCTGCCCTGGGTCTGAACTGAAATGGTCCATCAGCCTTCTGGCTCCATTTGGTGCTCTCTAGATTTTGAAATCATCTGCCTCGTTATTTATTCATGTGTTTGTGTGTGTGCAAGTGTGTGTGAGTGTGTGTGTAAGTGTGTGCCTGTGTGTGAGTGTGTGCCTGTGTGTGAGTATGTGTGAGTTTGTGTTTGTATGTGTGTGGGTATGTGTGTGAGTGTGCATGTGTGTATGAGTGTGTGTTTATATGTATGTATGTGTGTGTGAGTTGCCACTGTGGGTGATTGTATATGCACGTGTATGTGGAAGGTGTAGGAACATGGAGGCCAGAGATGGCCATTTGGTGTCTTCCTGTGTCTTTCTCCATCTTAATATTTTTTTATGTCTTTCAATGTGTTTTAATCTCTTTTTAAATTTTTTTACATGTATAAATTTTTTAATTCAATTTTTTTTTTTTTACTTATTCACTTTACATCCCACTCACTGCCCTTCTTTGGATCACTCCCTCCCATAATCCTTCCCCCAATCCCCATCCCCCCTTCCCTATATTCTCCATGCCCTCTCCCCTTTTTTCCTCTGAGTGGGTGCCCCCCCTCGGGTATCCCCTACCCAATTACTTCAAGTCTCTGTGAGACTAGGGTCTTCCTCTCCCACTGAGGCCAGACAAAGCAGCCCAGCTAGAACATATCCCACAGACAGGCAACAGCTTTCAGATAGCCTCCGCTCCAGGACCCACATGAAGACCAAGCTGCACACCTGATACATATGTTCGGGAAGGCCTAGGGTCAGTCCACGTATGTTCTTTGGTTGGTAGTTCAGTCTCTGGGAACCCCAAGGGTACAGATTAGTTGACTCTGAACCTCTGTTCATCTTCCTGTGGCGTCCCTATCCGTTCCAGGCCCACAATGCTTCCTCCTGGTCTTCCGTAAGTTTCTTCAAGCTCCATCCACCGTTTGGATGTGAATGTCTGTATCTGTCTGAGTCTCCACCTTAATTCTTGAGGCAAAGTCTCTCATAGAAGCTGCAGCGCACTAGTTCTGCTAGACTAGGTGACAGTAAGCTTCAGAGAATTGTGTGTCTCTGTCCTCTGCCCCCTCCTCCAGTACAGCGCTGGGGTCACAGTCATCAGCTTCCAAGCCTGGCTTTTACATGGGTGCAAGGGATCGGTGCTCAAGGCCTTTGCTTGCATGGCGGATGCTTTCCTCACTAAGCTGCCACTCAGACCCACTTTATTGACTTATCAGACATTTCTTAAGCACCCTAGGGTGCTGGCTTCTGAGTCTCATTACCCCTAAGACACCAGCACACAGCCCTTTCAGGCAAACAAAATATTAACCCTTTCTCCAGAGCATCTGCTTTTTTTAAAAAAAAAATTAAGCCACAGCTTAAGTATTAGCAGTTTGGGGCATCATTATTAATTACATTATTTCTAATTAAGGAAGTTTCAGGGGTCAGGCTTCCCAGCGAAGTTTCTAGGCAGTTTGCCCAAGAAAGGACTTCATTAAGAGGCAAAGCAAACATGAAACGGGAAGAGTCCTCCAGGGGCAGCAGGGATTGCCTGGGGAGCCTGGGAGCTGTGATTGCTTAATTTTCTCTCTCAGTCCAACTCCCTTCGGCCTCTCTGGATCCTGGTTATTGTGGATTGAGAGAGGCCAGTTTTGGAAAGACTCAATCAGAGATTTCTGGTTCTGAAAGGAGAGGCATGTCCAGGGGGTGGATGGGAAATCCCCCAGTGAAAGGGCTGCCCGATGAGAGAACAGAGGTTTGGCTATGTAATTCTTTCCAACAGGATGTATTCAGCTGCAAGAAAAGAAGCCATAACAGAGAGTGCACTGCTGCAAGTCACTCAGTGAGGCCCTGCAGGAAGTGTGGGTACAGAGAGACTTGGGGTCACACAGTGGCCCATGAAGAACCTGCTTTTCCTTCACCGTGGCTCTGCCTTCTTTCTGTGGGCTGGAGGTCAGCTGTAGGCTGCCTTGTCTTCCAAGTCTCTAGCACTTCCTCTGCCCATATCTTATGAACTGGCTGGTTGTGTGTGTCAGCTTGACACCAGCTGGAGTTACCACAGAGAAAGGAGCCTCCCTTGAGGAAATGCCTCCATGAAATCCAGCTGTAAGATGTTTTCTCAATTAGTGATCAAGGGTGGGAGAGTCCATTGCCCATCTCTGGTGCCATCTCTGGGCTGGTAGTCCTGGGTTCTATAGGAAAGCAAGCTGAGCAAGCCAAGGGAAGCAAGCCAGTAAGCAGCACCCTCCATAGCCTCTATATCAGCTCCTGCCTCCAGGTTCCTCCTGTGTGTGAGTTCCTGTCCTGACTTCCTTTGGTGATGAACAGCAATGTGGAAGTGTAAGCTGAATAAACCCTTTCCTCCCCAACTTGCTTCTCAGTCATGATGTTTTGTGCAGTAATACAAACCCTGAGTAAGACATCATATTCAAGATAGAGAGTAGGCAGTTCATCTCCCAAGTTCCTCTGGGTGGGGGGGGGGACATCATTTTGTACCGGAAGTGGTCACAGTGTGCTTGCTGCAAACCCTGTTGGCAACAGTGGTTTGTGCCTGGGAACCACGGCCATCTTTCTTCCCTGGTTACGGAGCAATTGAAGAGGGTAGGGCTTTTGGAATGGAAGAGAGGTGACACAGGTCAGTGAAAGGTAGCCTCGGGGTTTCACATGGACATCTCTGTTTCAGTCTGAACACTGAAATATCCTTGACCTGACTTTGCTTCCCCAGCTTTGCATGGAAACCACAGCCTCCTGAAGAACTGCATCAGAGTGCCAGGGTCTGACGAACACACATCTAGAATTTGAGATTTAAGTACATCTTGAGAGGAGCTAGCACAGCAGACAGAGGACCACAGCTTCCAGGAAGAGGCAGGGAAGTCAGTATTAGTCACATGTGGTAGAAAAGATGCAAAGAAGGGTCTGTTGCTCTGGTTTTTGGCTTTCAGAATACATAGAGGTGGCTGGGCTCCTGGCTGGCCACAGGGCTGGCAGGTTCTGAGTAGGAAGTTAGGGGTCCCATATTCGACTTTTTGTCCATCTTGAGAACGTTTTTATCAAGTGTCAGTGCTTTGACTCAAGGAGAGAACATTTGAAAGTGTCTTGTATGTTTTGTTACCTCCATGACACTGACCTTGCCTCAGGGGACGCCCACTGATTCATGCTCCTGTCATGGTCCCTGTAAAGTAGTCAGAACTCCTGGACTGCATCCAGTCAGTAGAACACCTGGGTCCCAACACTCTACCCTCGGAGGGTTTATGGTTACCCTTGAGGAAGCCACCATGCCCAGCAAGGTTCAAGAGAGTGGCATGTCTGAGACAGACTTGCTTCTTTCAGCTGCAAGGAACTGGATTTCAGCAATCCAGAAAGGAACCCTCAACACCTCAGGTGCAACCTGAAGAATCCCGAAAAGTAAGTGTGGTCGGGGCTATAATGGGATGTATCAAAAATTACAAGATAATAAGTAGATGTTTTCAAGACTCCATGTTTGTGGTAACATGCGTCATGACAGAGACAGCTAAGGCACCAGCTACAGCCTCAGGTACAGACTGAGCAAACATAGCTTCTCTCTGTGTGTAGTTCTCTGAGACCAATACCCACAGCCTCACCTGGGAGCTGCAGGCTGACCCTTACAACCCGTCTTATGGCAGGCCACTCTGCAGACCTGGTGAGTGGGCAGCCATGAGTTGGCCAGCCATGCCCAGGAGCAGTGATGGGAACCATCTGCTAAGCGCTGGGCACAGCGCTGGGTGTCTGTGGGGACAGAAGATGGAAACTGAAGGCTCTACCTTCAGGTGCAGCTGGATCCAGGTACATTTCTGAATGATCATTAACCAGCCCTCAGTTAGTAGTGCTTACTGGTATCCTGAGGCCTTCAGTGCATGGGGGTCAGGTGCATCCAGTAAAAAGACCAGATAGAGGAGAGTTGACAAGAAGAAGTGGGCAGAAACTGCTGCCAGTTTCTACCCAAGGAGCCGTTGTCATTGGAATTTCTCTGGGCTGATTGAATGAAGGGCATGGAAGTTAGAAAAGGGCTGCTCAGGTGACATGTGGCACAGGAGAAGCTAAATGTGCCCACCTTGTTTCTAACATCCTCTGTGTGGTTTCCAGGGCTGTGCTCCTGAGCAAGCACGAGCTGGAGGCAAGGCCACAGCAGGGCCTGGCACAGTCCCTGTCATTGAAGGGGTAGCTCAGGGAGATGTGGGTTCCTGGCTGTCACCTACCCCACACACAGCTGCCTTTTGCACTGTGTGGACCCTGTGAAGAGCTGGCCTTTCTCATGGTGTACTTCTCTGGAGTACCAGCCCATGCTATCCTCTTGCTCAGAATCCTGGCAGATAAGTCCATCTGTGGCACACTGACCAAGGCCCAGAATCTCAGCAAACAACAGTGTCTCTTCCACAGCAATATCTGTGGAACCTGAAACCTACCACTCTGCCTGTAGCCTGCCTATGCTCATCAACCATCACTAGAGATCACCTTGGAACCCAAGATAAAGGCAGTGGTTTTCATAAAGTCGAGGATCATTGGAGCAGAGCTAAGATGGCCTCTCTTAGGAATAAGGGCACGATGGGGTTGTAAGAAGCAGCTGCGATCTCACTTCCAAGCTGAAGCCCACTGCCAATTAGCACCAGAGCCTCTCTGGGGCCAGGATACAGCTCACACGGAGACATGCACAGACTCCACGTGAGACTTGAAAGGATCATCTTAAAAGCTAAGCAACTTTCCTCTCCCAGGTATTCTCCCAGATACAGCTGTTTTCAGAACCAACTAACAAGATCCATCTACAGATGGCCTATCGAGAAATCGTAGGAACTCTGTTATGAAAAGACACTTGTGGGTATAAGGAACTTAAAATGTTTTCAGGTAGACTACAACCCTAGAGAACTGGCTCCTGCAAAACCCAACTGCCTGGTGCAGAATTCAAAGAGACAGACTTCTCACCCTTCATCCCCTTCCATCTCCACCATCTCCCTATCCCACCAACTCCACCCCTACTCATATATTGAAGAGAGAGCTTAAACAGTGTAGGAGGAGCTAAGGTGGGAGGAGTAAAGAGAGGAAGAAGAGGAGGAAAGAGAGGAAGAGGAGAAGGAAGAGAGGAGCTAGGAGAGAGATGGAGAATGAGAGAGGCAAACATGGAGGCAGATGTTCACGAGTCTCCGCCAGTCAAAGATAGTTGGTATATCTAGGATGGTTATTGGGTTACACCTCTGATTGTATGGGCATCTTGTTATTGATCATTACCAAATATATAAGCCTTTGGATAATCTAAGCTTTAGAGTCTCATCTGTACCAAGCCCATGTGGTTGGCAGGATGGTCCAGGCACTGCCCAGCCTTGCAGAGACAGCATGGAAGATTGACAGAGCCATCTTCTACGCTGGCATCTTGTGGGTGGTGGGGCTGGTGTCTCTGGATGGCCGTTTCTGGCCACGTGGTTGAGCTAGGCAGAGCCGATGCAGCCTAGACAGTTGGCTTGACTGGAGGCTGCTTTTTAAATAATTACAACAACAAAACAGTCCACCAAGAAGTCATTAAAACACCTGGAGGTGCATGGAGTGAAATGAACCAGCAGAAGCCGTCTCCCAAACGCCCATCCTCAGACCACTTGAGCACCTGGTTTCCCTGCTCATGTGCACACACAACAGTCTCTTCATATGTGTTTCATACATTTTTTTCCCTCCTTAAATTAGTAAGAAACATGACACATTCCAAGCTAGTTCTGGTTCTGTGCTTGGATCCAAGGAATGGCCCTTTAATGGGGAAACCTTTGTGGCAGAGACATTTAATGCAGAGTTAAAATATGCCTGTTGTGTTTTCCTTGCTCAGGAAGAAGCATGGACTTCAAAATGCTGTTTACCAGGAGAAAGCTGGATTGTGTAGTTTCCAGATTGCTCTAGGCTAACCCACATGTGCAGGAGGTTGTATTGGTAGGTCTTGATGTCAGAGACTGGCTCAAAATAAAACAGGTCTCAAGCTGTTTCAAAGCACACAGTCGGTCTACAGGAAGATAATCTTACTTTTACAACCCTGATTTTAGCTCTAACACCACCTGTAGATAGGACAGTGTGTCCCCTGAGAACTTTCTAAAGTTGGCTCCCATCTGAAGGTAGCATAAAAAGTAGCATTCATAAAACAACTATTTGGCTTCATTTTTGACACCATGGCTAATTAATATGGGAGAAAATCTGAGCGAAACCCTGAGCTTGTGTGGAAGGACAACGAGAAGCTGTAACATAGGCTCTCGCGCTTTCCCATGTCTGCTTGGCATGACCTCTCATTAGCGAGGTCACTGAACGAACGCTGTCTTCCCGGATGGGGAGAGATGGGTCCTCTGCACACATATCTCCACGAAAGGTTAAGCTCATGATGTGGAATCTCTCTGAAGATGAATTTGCTTTCTCCGACACAGAGACAAGGATGCAGTTTGGGGATTTGGATGGAGCTTTGAGAAGCAAGCATAAATACTTTGCCAACGGGCAGCAACACCAGCCCTCCCTTCTGCTGGTCTGTCTCCTGCCGTTTCTCCCCTTGCAGCAGGTTCTCGGCTCTGCATAGATGTTGTTCCTGACCAGACCCCCATTAGTGTGGTGAGGTGATGGCGCTCCCATGAGGCAGAGTCAGCTACAAGAGTTCCTGCATTACAATATGAATGCCACTCTCCGGAGAGATGGTTGATGAAGTACAGGTTCTAGAAAAAGGGTATTTCTGTTATGACTTCAGAAATGCTTGGCTGACCCTTGGTCCTGTGATCTCTTGATCTCTTGGTCTAATGTTAAACTTTGGTGAACGTAGGCTTGAAGACTGGTTGATCCTGGGACCGAGAATACGGCTGGTGAACGCAGGAGCACAAAGCCAGTGTGCATGGCACTTTCCAGCTCAGCCTGGCAGCTTGGCTGAATTTGAAGTAGGCTTGGGTGCTGCAGGCAGTGACAGGCTGCTTGAAATGAGGGCACTTCTCTTTGGAGCGCCACATCTGAACATTCCAATCTTCATTTTGATGGAAGGTTTTTTGTGTGTGTGACACTGGCTTCTGCTTGGCTCTCCCAACTGCAGAGACTGGAACTGAACTCTTGTCAGCTCAGGCACGATGGGGAAGCTTTGGTCCCGAAATCTCTCCTCTATGCCTGGAGTCATCTTTAAATCATTTGGGAGCCAGGAGCTACAGAGATGGCTCAATCTGTCTCCACACCCCCATCCATATGGCAACAGAGTGAGCAGTTGTGGAAGGACAAGACCTCCACCTCATCACCCAGAAGGAAGCGCCCAGAGGACAGGGGCAGGCTCATTGGTGTTCAACCAGAGCTCATGCTTCTTGGGGGATTTTGTGTCTGTACAGTTAGAAGACCTTTCTGACATTGGCTATTGGCCAGGCCCCAGACCACTTTGCACAACTGATAAGTATGCTCAAATGTCAGGGCTGAAGAGAAGACTCATTTTCTGACTCTTAGACCCAGATCCTGGTCTGGTTCATAATGCACTCAAAGCCTTGTGGCTTATAGTGAGTTTGGCAGGACTTTCCCACTATGTGACCTGATTTTGTGTGTGGGGACCAAGCTAAGAGCTGCGTCTAGCTCTGGAGAGTTGCCTCTGGTGGAAGCTGCCTGGCAACATATACATCTGTCTCTTTCTTCACCCATGAAAGAGCCGGGTAAGCACTGCGTCTTCCAGGTCAGGCCTCCCTAAGCCTTTGTGTTCTGAAGTACATATTTTACTTTAAATTGCTTTCCCTTCAAGTGACCTTTATATTACAGTTAGGGCATGAAATTGATTTCTGATTAAATTATGTGTGTGCATAGGTTTATGTTATTTCATTTCAGGGTAACATGGGGATTCTTGATGGATCAGTGTACTGCAGGGCAGTTGGGACAAGGGTGTTGGGACAGACATCAGATGCCACAGAGGACACACTGCTTATAGAACCATCAGCCACAGATACATTCTACAGAGTCACAGAGGGTCCATAAGAAAAAAACGTCGAATTAAACATACAATTTCAAATTAAAAATGTATGTGTAGTGAGTGTACTCTTGAAAAGCAGAGCCAACTGTGTGTGTGTGTGTGTGTGTGCACACGCGCGCATGCGCGCGCGCAAAGGACTTCAGTGTAAGACTGTATAAGGATGTTGCCCAGCCCCCATGATCTGCAGTTGCACATCTAGAAGCCTGAAGAACAGTCTGGAAGTGTCCATCCTAACAGATCTGCTCAAGACCAAGAGGAGCCAGGGTTCTGCTCAACTCCTCAAAAATGGGCAGTCAGCGATCCTTACCCAAGGGAAGCCTGTTGTGGTGGTTTGAAAGAGACCCTCCTCCCAGCTGCCTGTGAGACAGTCTCTCCTGGCTGCAGTCATTTCAAGATGCAGAACTCTTGGCCCCTCCAGCACCATGTCTGCCTGCTGCCTGCACGATGCCGTGCTTCCTGCCATAATGACATGGACTGAGCCTCTGAACCTGTAAGCCAGTCCCAACTAAATGCTGTCCCTTATAAGAGTTGTCTTAGTCATGGTGTCTGTTCACAGCAATGGAAACCCTAACTAAGACACCTGTATTTCTAATCAAGTATTCACTGTTAGAACGAGGCCCGCTCACTTTGGGGAGGCTCATTTGCTCTACTCTGCCCTCTCACTCAAGTGACATCACACCCAGCAACCCCCCACAGGCAGAGCCAGAGAGACACTTGACCAACATCAGGTAGCCCAAGGCCCTGCCAATCAATACATGGGAGTAACCATGGCAACACACAAAAACTGAAGATGGGGGAAGTTCTGGCTACCAGTGCCTATTCCGTTTTATTCGGTCCTCACCACACCTGCCAGTAACATGACTCTTAATGAGGCTTTTCCTGAAATCTCTTGGGCTTAGTGTCACAGATATCCTGAGAGCCTGTCTGACATTTTCTTGATGAAGTGATTTCCAGTCCTGCCCGTGCCTGTCAGGACAAACACATTCAGAAGCACGTCTGATCCACCGCAATGAGGGCACTGCCCTGAGCTGGAAGTGTTCGCCTCTGCACCACTAAGGTTTTGGATCAGACAATTACTTGTTAGGGATTTGTGAGTGTTTAGTTGCACCTCCTGTCTCTGCAGAAGGTGCTGGAAACATCTCCAGCTTAGCTGTGGCAGTCAAATCATCTCCAAGCCCTGCCACACACCCTCTAGAGAACAAACTGTCCCCACATAACTGTTGGAAAGAGGACACGAGGCTGCATCCCGTTCTGCTTTCTGATCTTCCTGCTTCTTTATAGGACAATGGCTGCCTTAGTGACAAGTGGCAGTGCCCATGGCACCTCTGTCTGAGACTCTCCTGAGCCCCACAGCCCACTAGTTTGTAAAGCATCTTTGGGCAGAGGACCAAGCCCAAATCCCCACCGTGCTTCTCATAAGCAAGGATGACAGCTCCCTCTCCTCTGGAGGCCAGGACTGGGCAGGTACGTGCAGAGAACACACTGAGGAACTCCAGCTCAGAGCCATGTCAGAGGAGAGGACACAGCAGACAGTTTCCACTTGCAGAACATGGAACGGCTCACCTTTCTAAACCCACCTAAGGGTGTTCAATAGAGCTACGCGTTCACCAGGAGAGATTTAAGACTTGTGATTGAATTAGATCATATTAAAAGATTAATGTAAAATTAGATTTAAAAATAGCTTGAAAGGACTTTCACATTCAAAGGAGCTTCGCAGTGATTTCAAAGCAAAAAAAAAATTTTTTTCCAAGGTGCATTGCGAGCTGTTTCTTCTTGAATATCAGATTTGACTGAAAGAACGGAGGCATCCTCAGGACATGCTGCGGGATGCAGAGAATGATCCTGTGACAAATGACATAAATGATGGCTGGACAGGCCACCAGAGGCTACAGAATCTGGCCTGGATGGGGCAAAGTCATGTGCATGGAGCCTATGTGTGAGAGTCTTAGACAGACAAGCATAGGGTAATCTTAACAACCCGGGACTCTACACCTACACACTGGTACCTCTAACGAGACCCTCATCTGTGTCAAGCTGCTTACACACCCCACTCGAAATGCTACATCTCCCCGGAAGTCCTTCAGTAAACCCCCAATTCCATGTAAACGTCCTAGAACATATTTGGAAGCCAGAGGCAGGAGACCAACACTTCAGTATTGTTTTCATATGCACAGTGGCTAATCTTGGTTGTCAACGTGAATCCCAGCTGAGGAATTTTCTTCATGAAACTGTGTACACACCAGTGGAGTGTTTCCTGGTTGTTAACTGATGTAGCTGGACCCAGCGCATTGTGAGTGGTGCCACCTCTGGGCAGGTGGGCCTGGGCTGTCTAGGAAAGTTAGCTAAACATGAGCTTCAGAGGATACCAGTTAGCTGTGTTCCTCTTTGGTCTCTGCTTCAGTTCCTGTCTTGGGTTCCTGGGCTCTTCTTTTCTTTTCTTTCTTTCTTTTTTTAATCGTGTATTCTGTAATAAAGTCATTCCTTCCCATGTTGTTTCTGACCATGGTGTTTATCACAGCAACAGACAGAAACCAACTAAGACGGTGTGCACATTCAGTCAACAAACTGTGTCCTCTGGATGTTACAGGAAAATACTGCCCCCATCTACCATCTTATGTCTATGCATCACTGGGCGTGCATATGATTAAACAGATGCACCCTGGGAAAAGGACACGTTCAGTGAGCAAACGCATAACCCCAGCCTGTTAATCAAACCAGAAAGCCACCCATACAGAGCTCCACAGCTCCTCCTGCTGGACCCAATAATCAAGACCTCCAAGCGCTCTGGCTCAGTCAAACCCTTGCCCCCAACTTGTGTGTTTGCTTTGTTTCTGGATCCAAGTCCTTTGCTACTTCTCTACATGTGTGCATTTCTTCCATCTTTGAAGAAGATTCTAAGCATCTGGAAACACCTGCTCCAGGCAGAGAGCTCAGGAAATAGTCCTGACTAAGTGCTTGCTGTGTGCCAGATCCGGATTCGCACTCAGAGAAGGGTCAGCAAGACCCCCACCACAGTTCTAAAGAGAAGTGACTGGGTGGCCATGGGAATCTCAGACTCCAAGTTAGCTCAGCCACAACCCTGTCTCCCTCTCCCCTCCTAACACTGCCTTGATCCTTACTTGGAAGATACCTGTCCAGGTTATTATTTCTGTCACACTGACACGTGCTTAAGTCATCTGGGAAGAGGGACTCTTAGTAGAGGAATGGCCTGAATTAGATTAGATTGACCTGTAGGGAAGTTTATAACAAATTTTCTTGATTAGTGATTGAAGTGGGAGGACCCCTAGGTTGATGGTACTGGGTGCAAAAAAAAAAAAAAAAAAAGGAAGACTGATCACGCCATGGGGAGCAATCCTATAATAAGCAGAAGCACTCCCCCATGGCCTCTGCTTCAGTTCCTGCCTCTCAGATCTTGCCCTGACTTCTCCCAAGTTGCTTTTGTTCGTGGTGTTCATCACAGCAATTGATATCCTAACTAACAAACCCATAATGATGAGACGGCTCACGCTGCCCCAGGAAATGACAGGCATGTAGCCCATGCCTCCTATCTGACCCAAGTGGCTCTGCCATCTTCCTGCAGCTCTGACTGTGACTTTGACTGTCACCCACACCACACATCTTTTAAGATTTTAATCAGACCACACCCGGACTGCTCAACATGTGTTTAAAGCAAATGCCTGCTCCGAGTGGGGCCCAAGAGTAAGGTACGCCTGAAGTAAACAGGGGAAAAAGAGAAGTCTGCAAAGAGAGGCACCAAATCAGAGAACTGTGAAGTGAGCAAGAGAGAAAACTAAAAGACAAACAGGGCTTCAAACGGCTACACGAAATTAAACCTGCTATCGATGAAGACAAGGCGGTATTAAAAATCTCCATCACCAGAAATGAGGGAGGGGCCTTCGCTGAGGCGCCGTGGTTATGAAGAGATAAGGGAGTTAGGAAAGAATTAATGCCAATCAGTTTTAAATATAGATGGATCTGAAGTTAAAACATTAAAACATTCTCAAAACACACACAAGAAACATAAACACTGACAGAGAGACACACAATCCCCTGTCTTCCCTCTTTATGGAAATTAAATGTTAACAAGTGCCCCACAAACAAAACTCGTGGCTGCCTGCCCCTTTCCAATAGTGCTTCTCCCACCAGGGGTGTGACCATCCTCCCTGTGATAGGAAACACCCAACAGGGCAACTTGAAAAGAAGAGATGTTTCATTTGCTTACAGTTGCAGATGGTTCTGTCCTGTATCTAAAGCCCAAGCACTTGGACCACGCACTAGCCATCATGTGGTGTGAGAAGCACAGGACACACAGTGGGGAGGTTCAGGGGTGCAGACCGCACATGACACGGGGCTGATAGGAATAAAAGAGAGACTGGGGTTACTATGAAGAGATTAGTGTTTGGCACAAGACACCCCAAGACCAAGTTCTGAGCATAGAGGAGATTCATGTGCCCAGAGAGACAGAAAGCAGGGAATAAGACATAAAGACAGGAGACAGAGGATGAGGGAGAAAGGGGTAAGAACAAAGGAGAGGGGGGAGGGATATTTGTTCCCTAGGGACAAAGGACGACCTCTGGATAGAGAAGAGACAGAAGTGGCCCAGAGGCAAATGGTGATTTATAAAGGTAACAGGGGAAACCCCATGAGGTGGTTACGTTGGATTGGGAATGTTGATTAGGTGAGCAAAGGGGGCTTTTGATTGGTGGACCGCAATACTTTGCTAGCTGGACCTTGGTAGTCAGCCTCAGGAGGAGGAAATAGCCAAATCAGGGAACTGACCTTGGTGGTGTAGCTGTAGGAATGGAATCTAATGGTTTTTAGCAAAGCAGAGGGAATGGAAGGGTAAGGGCTGCCAGAGCCATGTTTGCCGTGTTTGGGCTGGCCAGAGTCCCTTCAACTACAACATTCAAGACATACCCCAAATGACCCAGTTTCTGTTAGCCAGGACCCAGGTCCAGAACTTTCCACAGCTGTTCAGAACCAAGTGTTCAGAACATGCCTTGGGGACCTTCATGTTAAAATCATGTGACTTTGGACTGCTGCTAGCTCTCCATTCATTGGCAGGATGATGGCAGCCCACAGCTCTGTAAGGCTCACAAGGGCCCAACATGAGGCCTCAAACACTGCTGGGCCAATCAGCTGTGCTGCCCAAGAAAGGTGACATGAGACTTAGCTTTGGCCAAGGTGGTTCTCCTCAGAAAAGCCACCTCCCCAAGTGGAATTAAACTGAACCCTGTGGGTTGCAAATGCACCACACCTCTGAGGTATTACATCTTCAACTCTGACCCGAGAGAGACTTGTGCATACTTCAGTGTCATACCATCAACATGCAGAAATCACCCACATTTCTAGACCACATCAGTGAGCCCCGGGGTTACAAAGTATTCAAAATGCCATTTATATGACATCAGTGAACACTGAAGTATAAATCTAGTTTCTGTTTTCAAAACTAGAGAACACAGCAGAGGGAAACTCCAGGAGGCTGAACAATGTGGAGAAGCATTCCACATCACAGAGGTTACCCACACTTCCACACTGGCGGCTTTCTCCAGATATGTCTGTACCACCCATGAGGTCCGGGCTGTTTCTCTGTAAGTCCCTAGCGATGAACATGGAATGGACTTGAGTGTATTCACTACTTCTGTGCTGCCTCTGACAAAAGCAACTTGAGAGATGAAGGGTTTATCTTGGTTCACAGTTAAAGAATGCAGCCCATCATGGTAGCAAGAGCATGAGGGTCACATTGCATCCAAGTCAAGGAAGGGGACAGAGAGACATGCTGATGCTTACCTTATTTTCTCCTTGTTATTCAGTCTGGGACCTGAGCAGCAGCAGCAGCAGCAGCAGCAGCAGCAGCAGCAGCAGCAGTGTCACTCTGTCGGAAAACACAGCATGAGCCCCTGAGCCCTTGCTGCAGGGTGACCCCACATGTCTAATGCTACGTGACACCAGAGTCCCACTAGTACAGCCAGATTCGATCAGAGCTGTCTGGTATTTCACCATTCAATAGAGCAGCACATGCCCCTACTCTTCTATCCCAGGGTAACAAGAACCAGACCTTGTGACTGGGAGACTACATCCCTTTGTTTCAGAAATGGCCCTCTTAGGAAAGAAGACAAATGGTCCTTCCAGGCTGCCTACTGCTCCAGATTAAGCAAGGATGCTGGCCTTGGGGACCCTTGCCAACCCAGGGGAAGCTGGCCACTAATAAAATAACTGAGCTGAGACACAGGACACCTCACACCCTGCATGTGTACTGAGATACAGTTAGATAGGCATGAACTTTCCTATTATGTAAGCCATGCAGTCTCCTCTCTCCCGTAGCACCCGTGTCTTGCAGCCTCAGAGCCCTGTCTGGTTCAATAACCGAGAACACTGACTTCCTGGATTGCTGTCCCTGGGTTTGTGTTAAACAGTGTCAACACACTGACTTGCCAGTTCTATGCCTGGGACAGGGAAGACATGAACACCAGTGGCCTGGGCACTTCCTAATAGGGAACATGACAGAAAGGTAACCCCCGAGGATGTGGAGGGGCAGACAAGTAGTACCTGGCTTACTGATTTGCACTCTGCTATATCACAGGAAGCTGATCCAGTCACCAGGGAGGCTGTGTGGAGACAGCTGCCGAGCTTCCTCCCACCAAATGAGGTTTGACTGCTCGCTTATTTTGGATGACCATCTGGGAGGCAGCCACAATTCGCAGTTTAGCTACATCCTGCCAGAAACCAAGTGCCCCCATCCTTTTGTAGATGTTTGAAGGCTGAGCCCGCAGAACCCACAAGAAGACAGTGCACAGCTCGCCTGGTGGCACAGCCTGCGGGGCTGACACTTCCGACACTCGTCTTGACAGGAACGGAGCATGAAAAGCCAAGAAGCGAGCATCCTCCATGTTCCCATCTGCAGCTGCTCTGCCAGTCCCACCGCCAGGATGTCTTAGCGCTGGGTCTTTCCAGCACTCTGCTTCCTGGGAAGTGTCACAGAGGCACCACACAGGAGGAACTCTACGTTGTCTTTCTTTTTTTGAGAACAGTCACTGAATCTTGTTGAAGTGCCAATAGCCACCATGCCTCATTTTTAATGAGAGAGACTCTCCCTACAAGACAAAACAGGGTCACCAGGATTTCTTTAAGTCATTGTATCTACATTTTTCATCTCAGAACACTCACCCATGCTGAGGCTGCAACTGGATGGTTGGTGTTAACCCCTCTAAGCCTTGCACCATCAGAACATGGATCCATTGTTGCTTCTTGAAAGATGAGAGGAGCAGGAGCGAAAGCCAGCAGAAGCTTCCCAAGAAAACTGCCTCCAAGGCTCTTCCTGCAAGAATTAAAGTTGGGAGCTCAACAGGCTCTGCCCTGAAGCTCCCATGGCTCCTGAGGCTCACTCCAGTTGACACATTCATATGGTCACACAAATCAACACCAGTGGGGTCTATAATGAAGAAACCCAAGGCAGTGGGGATGAGTGGATCTGCTGCCCTGGTCAGAAAGGCCTTCCCATAGCTCCCTCCTCAATGCCTGACCTCTGAGAGACAAGGCCCCACCCCTACTGGCATGGGCTATCCCTTCCCCTGTGCTTTAGCACCCAGTAGGCCTTCATGTGGCTACTTCTGCTCTTAGAGTGGGCACAATAGTGTATAGTGGGTCTCCATAATTCCCCAAAGACCAATAGGTAAAGCTATCCACCAGCACTGGCAGAATCCAGAACCAGCATTCAAGATGTGTATCCTTGACCGAGGAATGGAAACATAAAGATCTTGGCTTCTTACCTGCAAAACAAAAGATAACAGAGGTTACCTCTGTGAGTTACTGCAATCATAGTTGTCTATGGATGTAACATCAACTGCCTGGCACCATAATGGCCTCAGAGCATGTCAACTCTCCTTGATGACTGCTGGTCTGGGATGTGTGCCTTGGGAATTTGGAACCAACTCTTTCAAAGATGCTTCCTCTTTCCAGCATGGGAGCCCCCCGGGCAGTTGTGACCCAGGATCTATGACTGCAGCAGAGCTAGACAGGACCCCTCAGATCTGGGGAATGGGGTAGGGAGGCAGTCAGGCCATTCTGCCATCCAGAGGTAGACATCACTGGGTTAAAAGTGCTCCATAATCCCATGTGGCCTGGCCTCATCTTGATCTTCTAACACACCATCTCATTTGCAAAGTGAAGGTGAACACTTGGAGCGTATGGAAGGGGGTCAGGGGGTGATTCTGCCCCGGTTTTGTTTTTCCTGTCCTTAGTTTTGATGAGTCACAAGGATGTTTGACAACAGATGCTGTCGGTGTTCCTGATGAGGCATTCCTGCAGAGCACCAGACCTGTATCAGCACCAGTGTGCTGACAGTGTGAAGACACAGCAGGCCGACAGCATTAGGGAGGTACAAGGAAGAGCTTCTATCCCCAAGGTACTGTTGGGGCTCATATTTCCCCAGGTATCTGACAGTCATCCCTACATCATGGCTAGAGAAACATGGGCCCTGGTACATGAGTGACAAGGAGCAACAGAAGCACCCATGGCCCCTGTGCTGGTCACTCCCATCAAAGTGGATGGATGAATGAATGAATGAATGAATGAATGACAGGAACAATTGGCATGGAAAACAGTTATGTTGACTCTGGATTTCAGAGTCTTTGGATCCACCGTCTTGGGGAAGGCATGATGAGTGGCTCTTCATTGCACTGAAATCCTGTGGCCGAGCTTATTCACAGCAGCAGAGAGCAATCTGAAACTAAGGGAAGGTGTAACCTTCAAAAGTCTCCCCATAGTGGTCCACTTCCCCCCACCCCAGGGATACCCCATCTCCAGAAGGTTCCACAATCTCTCAAACAAGTACACCATCTTGGAGACCAAGTTTCAGAACATGAGCATGTAGGAGACAGTTCATGGTCAAGCCATACAGTTTCCATATTCATCTATGTAGCTCACTTATTTCCCAAGAGGCAGAGACACGGTCTTTTATCCCCTACTCGTTCATTAGTTCGTTCATCCACCCACCCACCCATCCATCTATCTATCCATCCACCCACCCACCCACCCATACATACATCCATACATCCATACAGCCACACACCCATCTATACATCCATCTACCCACCTATCCATATACCCATCCATCAATCCACCCATCCATCCACCCATCCATTCATACACCCACCCATCCACCCACTCACCCATCCATCCATATATCCATCCACCACACACCCATCTATACACCCATCCACCCACCTATCCATATACCCATCCATCAATCCACCCATCCATCCACTCATCCATTCATACACCCACCCATCCACCCACTCACCCATCCATCCATCCACCCATCCATATATCCATTCACCACACACCCATCTATATACCCATCCACCCACCTATCCATATACCCATCCATCAATCTATCCATCCATCCACTCATCCATTCATTCATCCATTCATCCATCCACACATACATATATACATACACACATACATCCACCCACCCATCCATGTGTCCATCCATCCCCTTATCCGTGAACCCACCAACCACCCACCCATCTATCCATCCATATACCCATGCATGCATACATTCATCCATCCACTCACCCATCCATCCATTCATATGCCTACCCACCCACCTACCAACCCACCTATCCACCCATTCATCTACCCATCCATCTACCCATCCACCCACCCATCCACCCACCCATTCATTCACCCATCCATACATTCACCCATCTACCCATCCATATGATCAATACAAATGTAGTTGAAGTGCCTTCTCCATGCTCCTCTATATATTGAAACATAGACATAAGAGGGGAAATCACACAGACTCAGGCTCTGTGGGATGGTACAGATGGAGACAGAACAGACAGTGACTGTAACAAGAGCTACTGAGGATCAGGATGCTCAGAACCAAGATGGCAGGGATGGGGTTATATAGTAGAACCTCCTGGAAAAAGTGATCTTTGGTCTGAGATCAGGTCAGTAGTATTGAACCGGAAGAAGGAAGTGAGTACCTATTTATTCTTGGGAGCTCACTCTGTTCAATCCAGCAGGCCAGACAGGGCTGACAGAGTCAGCTGTGATGGTGTGCACATCCCTCTGAGCAAAAGCCCAGCAGGTTGCACACATTTTTCTGAGCTTTTCTGGGCTTCTGCCTTGTTGATCCTCCCTTGCTGTTCCTCCTAGACTCTGGTCAAACCAGCTCAGTCTTGCATTGATATACCCAATAGGCGGGGTCAGCATATATGTATTGTCTCTGTGTACATTGAGTTTGCATACTGTGTTGGTGGTTTGGACAGGCCTTCAGTGTGCCCTGCAAGGTTTTACCCTTCAGTGTGGAAACTCTGGGAGGTGGTGGAGCTTGAAGTGAAGACCAATAGTAAGGAGGTCAGGCTATCAGGGGCTGCCCTCAATGAAACTGATGTAGTTACCACAGTACTTGATTCTGGAGAGAAGGCTGTTATCTGAGAGCAAGCCTGGTCTTCCTCCATCATCAGCTTCCTGTTTGGTCATGTGACTTCTTCTTCTACAGACCACCACCATGATTCTGTCCAGTAGAAGTCTTCACAGAGGACAAAAAGATGGGGCTGCCAATATTTGGACTTCTAGGTTCCTGAATTGAGCTCAAAACCCTTCTTTCTTAGACATAACCTACAAGGTGTTCCTGTGGACACCAACCTTCTCCGATAGCAAAGCCAAAAAGACTAGGGGATGGGAGATGGCCCCAGAAGAGATGTCTGTCTGTTAGCCTGAGACTGCTGGAGGCTTTTTATCTTAAAAAATACAGTGTTTCTGCAAGAAGGTACACATTTTCACATCTATTAAATTGCTTTGCATGAAAGTGTACTTTCCCGGTGCCATAGCAACCCAGATCCCTAATCTGATTTAAATTTTTTACCTAGCGTTGCGAGAGTTAATGCCACTCTGAAGTCAATGGCTGTGCCAGGCACATGAAGAACAGTTTCCAGAAAAACTGATCATCAACGAGGATCAGAAGCCCTGAGCCCACACCCATGGGTGATGAGAGACAGCACTGCCACGGGACTCGGCTGAGCGACTGATCAGTTTCCCAGTCTGTGGGGAAGAAATTAGACGAGTATCCTAGGGGTGTTGGAAGGGATCAATGCCACAGGCAGGTGAAGAGGTGGGCCGGCTGTGGGAACGAGCCTCTGCTGCGTGAAGGGCTCAGGACCAGTGTGCTACCGACTGTCCTGTGCAAACTTAGTCCTTCACTCCTAAAGCTGATCAGCTATGGTGACATCACAAAGCAGAGACGCTATTCAACACACATGGGACCTTCTCTCCTACACTGTCACATGCTCGGAGTGTCTTCCTCACTGGCATAGTCTGAGAGGTTCTGCTCCCTTGGATGCAGGCGTGAGTGGTGAGTGGCCCTTCCAGGCACCCCACACCGAGTCCTCCTCCCTCAGCCCAGCTTCCTCCCCAGGAGCACTACACACCGAGGCCACAGGGAGGCCCATACTCTCCTCTCCTACCTTCTGGAGCTCCTCTCCTAAGGAACCATGACCAATCTTGAATGGCTTCTTTAAACATACTGAAGACATGCTGAGCTGTTCCATAAAACCAGAGACACAGGCTGGATCTGCACACATCAAGCCCCTTTGATGGCTGGATCTTGTTTCTTAGACTCACACACACCCTCGATCTCAACGGTTTTTAGTTATTATTGTCTGGTGAGTAGCTGCGTGAAAGCGAGGCACACAGGTGGTGGTCAGAGCATAACCTTGTGAAATCAGCTCTCGTCGATTTTTATGTGAGTTTGGGGGATAGAACTTGCACCACCAGATTTGTGCTGCAAGCTCCTTTACCTGTTGAGCCATCTAACCAGCCCAGTAGTACTGTATTGAAGGCGTCTCACTGCTCCTGGGAAGGTAAAGAAGTCCAAGATAATGCCAGAACACACCAGCTATTCTGTAGAATTCATCTTTGGCTCTTATTTTCTGTATGTTGGAATTTCCATCAGCAGAGGTTTTCAGACACTGAAGTATCCCACAGAGCCGAGCATCTAAGAACACCCCAACTTTAAACTCCAGCAGAAGATCTAGGCTCTCTGGGTGTCAAGAGAAGCAGCTCCAGTTCTAAAAAAACCTCTGGTTCTCAGACTCAGGCACGGTGAGCTCATTCATTTCTCTTTTGTCCTCCGTTTCTCCTCAGGCTGACACAGTGGCTCACATCCCACTGGGAGACTATGCCTCCTAATGAATCTGACTGATGCATCTTCACATCACAGGCCTGAATAAGACAAGCTACTGCTGGAAATCCAAGAGAATTCTTCCTTTCTCTCCACTGGTGAGCCGTGGCCTCCTCACTTCCCAGAGCATCCAAGAGGAGAAGGGAAGTGTTCACAGGCTGGTAAAGGATACAGTACAACTACAAACCATGCACATGTAGGATATAATCCAGCTACAAACCCATGCACATGAAGGGTACAATGCAGCTACAAACCCATGCACATGTAGGATACAATCCAGCTACAAACCCATGCACATGAAAGGTACAATCCAGCCACAAACCCATGCACATAAAGGGTACAATGCAGCTACAAACCCATGCACATGAAAGGTACAATGCAGCTACAAACCCATGCACATGAAGGGTACAATCCAGCTACAAACCCATGCACATGAAGGATACAATGCAGCTACAAACCCATGCACATGAAGGGTACAATGCAGCTACAAACCCATGCACATGAAGGGTACAATGCAGCTACAAACCCATGCACATGAAAGGTACAATCCAGCTATAAACCCATGCACATGAAAGGTACAATGCAGCTACAAACCCATGCACATGAAGGGTACAATCCAGCTACAAACCCATGCACATAAAGGGTACAATGCAGCTACAAACCCATGCACATGAAAGGTACAATCCAGCTACAAACCCATGCACATATAGCCCTACCTTCCTGCTAGCTAACAGGGAGCCCTCTCAACATGAAGCTCCTGGATCTTCACTATGTGTATGAGCATGCATTTCAAGTATCTCCCTTGAGCATCCTCCCCGTGTTTATTAAGGTAGGGTATTCCACTGAACCTGAACCACACTGACTCAACGAAGATGCCTGGGCAGAGAGCTCTAGGGATCCTCCTGCCTCTGCCTCCCGGCACTGCAGTTGTAGGCATATACAATCATTCATGCCCTTGCAAGGGTGCTGGGAGCTCAAACCTCCATGCTTGCACAAGTGTTTTTGCAAACATTGACTGGGCCATCTTCAAAGGCTCGAGTTTCAGTATCCTGTGCAAAACCTAAAGGGGTTTTGTAGGGAGGCAGGAGGAGAAGACAGCCTGCCTGCAGCTCAGATCAAAGCCCAGCTCCCCAGCTCAGACTTTGTGACCGTGACGACATACCTTTGCAACTCTAACTTCGGGTTCCCCAGTGCTAAAAAGAAAGTGGTGATTTTAAGGATGCGTTGGGAAAGATGGAGGGGGGGGGAACTCATGCATAGCATCAACACTGCTCCTCATTGGCATTCATTACAGGTACTAATTCTCTTGGCATATTCACAAGCATGAACACACATATCCAAAGCACTGAAGTATTCTTAGACTCCTCCTCCCCACACATCCTGCTCACAACTCTTCCTTCACCAAACACATCATCAGACTTTGTCCCTACCACATCCTCAGACCCCGCCCTCACCACGCATCTTGGGTGAAGCAGTATCCTGAAGAACCAATCAGCCACTCCACCCCACATGCAATGAAACCCATGGATACAGACAGTGTGGGAGCTACACGGACATTAAGATAGAATGCAGCCTCTGACACTTCCAGGCTCCCCACTGCAGGGTCATAGATTCTCTCATCCCTTGCAGGCTTCATTGGACCCAGTCCTTTCACCTCCTCTCTCTAGGGTCTGCCTCTGTTCTCTGACTCACAGTTATCAGCATCACGCAGCTCCTCTGGACCAGTATTCCACTCTTAAATTGCAAGGTGGACACCTCCTCAGAAGAACTATAATGGACCTTACAGCAAGTGTGTCCAACCTTTTGGCATAGCATTGTGAGACTATCATTTACAGTTTATGGTCCAGGATGGCATAAATATTACAGAGGGTCCCATCACAACTTAAGTAAGCTTAGGGGTCTGCACTGGCCGCTTTCATTGCTCTCTCTGTCACAAGATCACCTGGTTCATTTTCTTTTCTCAGGTAAAGAAAAATATCTTAACTTTCATGGCAACATGTGGGCCCTTGCAGAAGTTTACACAGCCCATTGCTGTAACCCTGCAATGTAAAAACTGTGCCAGACACCAAGTAAAAGAGCAAGCCGGGCCCCAAACTCCTGCTTGATCTGATTGTTAACACTCTGCTGTTTGCTTCTGATGTCTTTTGCTTAAGCATTTTAGAAAATAATTTCCTGGCTTTAAGGCAGTTCAATTCTAGTTTAACGCTTCTGTATCTGTCTCTTAAATAAAAATACATCTACTTGTAAACCACAATGCTATTATTAGACTTAACAAAATAAACACTCTCCCTTAATACTGTCTGACAGCACGTCCACACTCAGGCTTCTCTGAGTGCCTTGAAAATGTCTTTTTATAATTGCTGTCGTCAAGTCAAACAGGCCACGGTGCGTGTTGCCCACGGTTGCTACAGCGTCATCTAAGACAGTCCCGCCTTTTTATTCCTGTCTTTGCTGAGTTGGGGACATAGATGGTTTTACTGTGCGCTAGCTCCGCACTGTGCCTGTGACAGTGCTCACTCTCCAAGGAGAAACTGATGCACAGAGAATTCACAGAGCTTCGGGGGCCACTGGGGTCTCAGCACTGACAGGGGCTGAGCGGAGATGTGTTTTCCTTTCTCAGTAGAGCTCTTTCTGCTCCCCATCAGAGGAAAATCCAACAGACAAAAACACAGAGACAGAGGCGCTAAAGGGGTTAAAATGTTAACAATTTAACTGTTCATTTGGGGGGAGGAGAATCAACCAGTATTTTATATGTGTGTGTGCAGTGCATGCAATCTTTGATGAATAAATAAATTAGGGACAGTTCTCAGGGAGTGGGCTAGAGTGACAGTGGTCTTCATTCTGTGCCAGGCAGGGTCTATCCAGGGAGTAAGAACAGGAAGTAAAGGCCTTCAAAAGCATGGGCAGAGACTTGGGACTTCGCAGACACACTGGCCAGCCCAGTACCTTGTCAGATGGTCTTTCAGACTGACAGAGGCTACCCACAGCCTCTTTGCTAAGCACGTGCACCCCTGCAGCTGTCTGCCAGTCCTATAAGTGCATGCAGGAGAAATGTTAATAAAGACACACACCATGGCCACTGCTATCAAGGGCAGCAGGGCCACAATTCCCTCCATCTAGTCCCTTTAGGCCAGGTTGCTTTGAAGGACAACTTGAACAGAGGCTTCCCTGAGAGAGAGTGCCTGCAGATAACACTCAATAGCTTTGAGAATTGAGTTAGAGGCTCTCTCCTCCACACCCACCAAGAGTGGAATTGAGTTTGGAAATTCTATTTCTTGTGTATTGCCGAAACTTAGGAATTCACTTCTGAAAACCTGGAGCCTGATGAATGTGGTTTTAAAATTCACATCTCAAGCCTATGGCTGTTTACGAGGAGAGATGACTACTCCCAAGGGTACCAGTGTTTTGTTTCAGATCTGGTGGCCTCTTACAGTGAGCTCAGACTGCCACAAAGAAACCCTACAACCTGGCTCTCCAGACAGGCAGGCAGAAGACATGTGTCTCAGTGGGAAGGCTGATGAGGAACATGCAAACCAAAACCCCAGCACCGGCTCCATAAACTAACTCTCAGATGCCTGAGAGGGAAATGGCCTCCTGCTTGAACAGTGCTTGAAAGGAGGCTGGGGTTGGGGCTGGAGCCGGGGACTAGGGCTGGGACCTAGGACCTGGGACCTGGGACCTGGGACCTGGGACCTGGGACCTGGGACCTGGGACCTGGGACCTGGGAACTGGGGCCTGGGGCCTGGGGCCTGGGGCCTGGGGCCTGGGGCCTGGGGCCTGGGGCCTGGGGCCTGGGGCCTGGGGCCTGGGGCCTGGGGCAGAGCCGGGGCTGGGGTTCAACTGGTAATGTTTGCCAGCAATGCACAAATCCCTGGATTCGATCCCTAACACTATATAACTTGGGTGGAATGCAATCCCAGCCTTTGGAAGGTAGATGCCAGAGGATCAGAGGTTCAAGACCATCCTCAGTGAGTTCTAAAAATGCCCGGGCTATATGATAACCTGTCTCAAAAATAAAAATAGCAGTTTGGAACCAGAAAAATGGATGAGCAGTTAAGATGTGTACTGTTCTCCTGGGGGCCAGAGTTCAGCTCCCAGCACCCTAATGTTTTCTTTTGAGAGAGAGTATGAGAACATGCTTACAGCCAGCAACAGAGAAAGTTACTGGCATCGGATAAACAAGGCCAGCCGTGAGAGATTTGCTGAGAAAGCCGAGGGAAGGCAGCAAAGTGACTTTTCTCTCTAAAGTGGCAAGTCATATTGACTGATGGTGTCACACATGTATCTGCAAGTCAGGAGATGAGACCATGTCTCCCTGCCTGCCAGGTCCCTGCTGTGTTGACAGAGGCTATGCTCTTCCCTAGTGTTCCAGATCAAGCTGCTTCCCAGGAGATCACAAAGATAACACAGACAACAGAAGTAAAATCTCCAACTGAGATGTTTTACAGACAGAAGGGTGACACAGACATTTAGATCACCCCATTGCTCCAGTGTTTCTATCCTGGGGGGTGGGAGGGAGATTCATTCATGGAACCCCAGTTTAGTTCACATAGAGAACAGTTCAAGCAAAGCCAGTCTTGGTTTTGGTCTTGCTGTGAGGTCTCAGTATGAACTGTTTCCCAACCAAGGATGGTGACTGAACACCTGATCCACAGCTGGTCTTTCTACCTTTGGGATGTCAGGACTAGCTGGAGTGGCCAAAAGGGAAGACCACAATGGTCTCGGTCCACTCTGCTGGTATGTCCTCTCTGTTCCCTGAACTGCCAAGCTGTGAGGAATATGTGGATACTCCCCACACTCCTCCTCCCTCTCCCCTCTTGCACTAGAATATCACATGAACTGAATTCAGTCATCCGAGATGGTAAGTGCTTTAACACAGAGAAGTGGCCCCCGAGCCTCCCCAGGTGGCCAAGGCTTTTCCTTTGCCCTGACTTTCCATGGTGAAGACTGATCGCTAAAGATACAGCCCCAAATTTGTCCATGGGGAAATCAATAACAAATCAAGCCGCTCTTCACTCAGATTTATTGGCATAACCAGGTGAGGCAGCCAAAAATCCCCAAGAGTGGGCTGTTGATTAAGAGTCGGGCAGCCGGGAACAGGCTACGGGCGGATTTCATGCCTGTGTGATAAATTCAGCTGCCGACGGCAATCGGACAAGTGGTAACTCCAACGGATGGCTCCTCAAGACGTGGGGGCATATTTCATCCCACTTACGGCTTGATGCCACTAATCAGTCTTAATCTTGGCGTGACTCACCAGTGCAGAGGAGCCTTCTGGAGGGCTTCAGCATGAGGCTCTTTGTCCATGGTCTTTTGGTTTCTGTACACTAAAATTTTTGAGGGAATTCTCCTCAAGTTAGAGTTTGGAAAAGTTGTTCCTTTGGGGGTATATTCTGAGAATCTCTTCCTGAGATCCGGCAGCAACACCCAGGTTGCTCACACTGATGCTTTGAGTTTGAGGTGGAGCTGAAGGACCACACGGATGGTCTGTGGTTTAGCATCTCGAGGCTGCTGGCATGGGAACAAGAGACTTGATGGGAGATAATGATCACACCTTTGCAAATGCTAACGTTTCTTTTAAAAACCAAGCCCTGCAATTAAAACAGAAAGTAAGGAGAAAATCAAGACAATGAAATCATTTTCTTTTCTTTCCTGAAGATTCCAAATTCTCTGGCTCTTGTCTTTTAGTTTAGAGCAAGCATAGCCTGTCACCCCAGTGGCACCTTAAGTCTTCACTCCGTCTCAGAACCATCTTGCATGTGAAAGGTTTTTATATCCCCCCTAACAATTTTCACAGCTGCCTATATTTATAAGAAATAATTGAAAATGACTGATGTGAGTCACACTCTGTGTTCATGGGACTTTGGGGACCGGGATGTTGGGTGACTTGAATCAGGACATACAGGTGCACATCTCTGGCTAATGTCCAAGTTCTGTCAACACAAAGCAGGTTTCAGAGAGCAATCTGAGAATCCAAATCATCCTTGATTCAGAGCAAAATGAGTTATAATCCCAAACATCTGCTTCTTACAAATAGCGGCAAGCGGATGAGAAGCACGGGGTCTCGTGCTGAAGGTGAGGTCTGTCGCCTCTGCCGCCGACTACTCTCTCAAGCAAATGGTCACCCTCTCTCAGAGAGAAGGCTGGGTGCCTCAGTGTGCAGTGGAGGGACAGGGGATAGCAGCAGAGGGGGGACACACAGGCTGTTTGCAGAAGGGCTCTGCCTCTGGCCACAGCATCATCACCCCATCCTCCGTGTTTCTTCCTATGAAGAGGTAGGATGGCCACCCTCAGAACTACATGGGGGCAAGCTTGCAGATGGGCTAACCATCCTCAACCCTGAATGGAGGCATGCTCACAGGTGGGATCTTTGAAAGGCATGCCACTAGAGGTTCTGACCTCTAGGGATAATAGAAGTTCCTGTTACAGCTTGCTCACATGGTACTAACCAGGGAGTGGAAAGAGCTCAAACTAGAAGTAGTCCTTGAGACCTTCCTCCAGTGACCTGCTTCCTCCAGCTAGACCCCACCACCACCCCTGCCTCTTAAACATCCCGGAACTTCTCAAAACAGCAGCACCAGCTGGATATCAAGTAGTCAAACAAACACGTTAGCCTCTGGGGGATACTTATGTAGTATGTTAGCCTGTGCATGATGTGTGTAGGGCATGCTATGTCTGTGTGTCGTATGGTGTGTGTGAGTCTGTCTATGGTTTTGTGTGAGTCTGTGTGTATGTGTCTGTCTATGGTTCTGTGTGAGTCTGTGTGTATGTGTCTGTCTACAATTGTGTGTGAGTCTGTGTGTATGTGTCTGTCTACAGTTGTGTGTGAGTCTGTGTGTATGTGTATGCCCATGGCTGTGTGTGAGTCTGTGTGATGTGTCTGTCTACAGTTGTGTGTGAGCCTGTGTGTATGTGTCTGTCTACAGTTGTGTGTGAGTCTGTGTGTATGTGTCTGTCTACAGTTGTGTGTGAGTCTGTGTGTATGTGTATGTCTACAGTTATGTGTGAGTCTGTGTGTATGTGTATGCCCATGGCTGTGTGTGAGTCTGTGTGATGTGTCTGTCTACAGTTGTGTGTGGGCCTGTGTGTATATGTCTGTCTACAGTTGTGTGTGAGTCTGTGTGTATGTGTCTGTCTACAGTTGTGTGTGAGTCTGTGTGTATGTGTATGCCCATGGCTGTGTGTGAGTCTGTGTGATGTGTCTGTCTACAGGTGTGTGTGAGTGTGTGTAATTTATATGTCTATTGTTATGTGTGAGTATGTGTAATGTGTATGTCCATGGTTGTGTGAGTCTGTGTGTAATGTGTATATCTATGGTTGCATATGTATCACTGCACAGGTATGGAGATCAGAAGACAACTTTGGGTGTTGGCTCTCTCCTCCCACCTTGCTTGAGACAATCTCTTGCCCACTGACATATCTTCCTGGCTGCCTGGTCTGCAGGCTTCTGCAGGTTCTTCTTTCTCTGCCTCCCTCCTTACCTCAGGGCTGAGATTACAGGCATTTCTGTCCTCCTGTCCAGATCTAGGGCTCTGAACTCAGAACCTTACACCTGTGTGGCAAGCACTTCACCCAATGAACTATCCATCCCTCGCACTCAGCATTTCACATTCAAGCCATAGCAATGGGTGGCGTCCATCACTGCTTACATTTTAGAAATGAGGCTGAGAAAATTGTCAAACTCAAGAAAATGCAGGAACAAGAAATCATCCCCAAGCCTCTGGACTTGCTTTCTACAATGTCAGACCCTCGTGATCAACTACTTCCCGAAAAGATTCCTTCTAGCATGTTCTCAGAATGGTTTTATTGTGAGTTAATGTCTGTTATGTCGCTGTTGCTGTGACAAGACACCATTGTAGAGGGAAGGGTGTATTTGGGTTTACAGTTCCAGAAGAATCAGTATCCATCACTGCAGAGCAGCAAGACATGGCAGCAGGCATGGTGACCGGTGGGAGCTGAGAGCTTACATCCTCAGAGGCAAGCACAAAGCAGAAAGAGCAAGCTAGAAGGAAAAGGGAGGCTTTAAGCTCTCACAGCCAATCCAGTGACACAAGGTCACACCTCCTAAGCCTCCCAAAACAGTGCCAGCAACCTGGGACTAAATATTTAAATATGGGGACATTTCTCATTGAAACCACCATGGTCGATATTGCCAGTTTCTTACTGTGCTTACAAATCAGAGTTCGTAATAGGTGCATACATGTAAGAAAAACATATAATGGGTCTAAAGCTTGATTTGAAGCAACATTATAGGTGTCTATCTGATGGGTGGCCTGAACTGTGTTCATGTGACCTTGACTACTAAAGGATGTCATCTGATATTACTCCTTGCATTCAAAAAGTGGGAAAAATAAACATATATGAACTTTTACTGTCATTGCATAAGGACATTGCCCTGGAGGGCCCCTGAGGACCTCTGACCTGGATGGAATGACAGCATCAACCAGATCACTGTCTCCTATATTCCCACCTTTCGCGCTGTTTCCGAGCTCAGTGAGATTTTGCTTATGGAAATAACAATCAGAATGTAAACAGGAAGCGGCTTGCTCATTAGAGGGCCTGGGAATTTGCCACACAATAGTGAAATGCATATGGTTAATAATCACTGGTATAGAGTAAACACTCTAAGAATTATTATAATCACGCCATCTCCATGGAAATATTTATTTATAATGAATTACACACTTACAAGGGAATTTATTGAGCTAAGTGGGGAACTAATTACAGGCAGCCGATTCCGATCTTAAAGAAAGCGGCTTCTGTTCTTCCTGTGGGTGATTGGCTAAAGAAGCCCTTTCTTCACATGAAGGGTGATCTCCTGTCTCTGCCCAGAAGACCAGCTCACCCCTATCCTGTGCATCTGGCAATCTGAACTGTTCTGGATCCACCAGAACCTCCTCATCCCATCACCCTCTCAAGTTCAGAATGCCACCCGGGACCTGCTCCAGCAGAAATGCCTGGCCGTAAGTCGGAACCCCAGCCATCGATTTTGCCACGGTTTTCTCATGTGAGGATAGGGACGCTGCCATCAAAGCCACTGAGCAAGTTCTCAAAGGCAAACAGAAACAGTGGCATGCTCCAGGAGAGTGTGTGGGCATTTTCTCAGTGGTTATAGCTGCTCCTGAGCAGGATCAATGACTAATTCACTATTTGCAATGCATAAAAAAAAATGCCGGCTCTGGAATGGGGTTAGGAGGGAGTGAGAAAAAACCCAGGAGGACTGTCCACTACTCATGTGGGATTACTGCTCTCTTCTCATGGAGGAGGACAGTCCACTGCCTATGGAGGAGGACAGTCCACTGCCTATGGAGGAGGACAGTCCACTGCCTATGGGGGAGGACTATCCACTGCTCATGAGGGAGGACTATCCACTGCTCATGGGGGAGGACTATCCACTACTCATTGGGGAGGATAGTCCACTGCTCATGGGGGAGGACTATCCACTACTCATTGGGGAGGATAGTCCACTGCTCATGGGGGAGGACTATCCACTGCTCATGGGGGAGGACTATCCACTACTCATGGGAGAGGACGGTCCACTGCTCATGGGGGAGGACTATCCACTGCCTATGGGGGAGGACTATCCACTGCTCATGGGGGAGGACGGTCCACTGCTCATGGGGGAGGACTACTATCCACTGCCCATGGGGGAGGTCTATCCACTGCCCATGGGGGAGGACTATCCACTGCCCATGGGGAGGACTATCCACTGCTCAGGGGGGAGGACTGCCAACTGCTCACCAGGAATAGCATGAGAGGATGAAGGCTGGGCATCAGAGCATGAGAAAGTCCAAGTAAGCTAGTAGTAGAAGACAGAGATGCTTCCAGAAGGAGGGTACCAGGTAGGACTACCCCAAATACTGCAAAACCATCTGCACAGACTGTTCATATAAGAAGACATTGAGGCTATGACCAGCAGCAGTGTGTCTGTGATTCCTGTCTTTCCCCTGGTCAGATAAAGACAACAACCAATGGTCTTGTGAGATCCCAGAAGGCCTTAAAGTTTCTCCCCCTTCTCCTGCACCTTACTTGCTCTCCTAGAAGCCCAGCTCACCCTCTGGAAGGTAGATCACGAGGACTAGTGGACAGCTGAAAAGAGCAGCCACCAGCCAGCTCATCCTGCCCTCTCTGTAGGGGATGAAGGGCAGAGAAGAGATACAAGGAGTCTTAGTTATTTTTCTATTGTTGTAATAAAACACCATGACCAAAAGCAAGGTGCAGAAGAAAGGGTTTATTTTAACTTATAGTTCTTAGTGGAGAGTCAGGGCGGGAACTCAAGGAAGAACCTGGAAGCAGGGACTGAGTCAGAGATCAGGGAGGATGCTGCTTACAGGTTTGCTCTTTTGTTGATTGGTCAGCGTGATTTTCTTACATGCTTTAGGACCACCAGCCCATGCTGGCACCGTCCGCAGTGAGCTGAGCTGCCTCACGCTAATCGCTAACCAAGAAAATCCCGCGCCCACAGAATTGCCTACAGGCCTCTCCATCAGAAGCAGTGCTTCTTCCCAGATATCTCTGGCTTGTATCAAGCTGACAAAACTCTAACCATCTCACAGGGTCCATGGCTGAGGAGTGTCATCTAGTAGATGAACTAGAAATATGAATAAGTAGTCAAGTAGGATTGTTCAACCTTTATAGAGAAAATATCAAGAAAAGGCTAGTGTCTTAGGGTTTCTATTGCCGAGAAGAGACATTAGGACCACAGCAACTCTTATAAAGGAAAACATTTAATTGGGTCTAGATTACAGTTTTAGAGATTCAGTCCATTGTTGTCATGACGAGAAACATTCTGGCATGCAGGCAGACACGGTGGTGAAGGAACTAAGGAGCTCTATATCCAGAGCAGCAGTCAGCAGAAAGGAAGACTGAGCTAATACGCTGGCTTGAGCTTCTGAGACCTCAAAGCCCACCCAATAGTGACACACTTCCTGCAAAACCCATACCTATTCCAGTGAGGCCACACCTCCTAATAGTTCTGCTTCCTATGGGCCTGTGGGGGCCACCAGCACAGCTGGGTTTTATATATCTCAGCTGTAGAGTGGCAATACCAGTCTCTGCCCAGTTTTCTGTTCTTCCTAGAGCCTAGAACACAGGGACAGGCTAAGGAATAGCACTTGCTCTTATCCTTGTAGAGTCTACTGTAAGAACCACTGTTGTAGCTAGTCAGCTGCAAGTCCCCTGAGAACATGAGAGTTGTAAAGGCAAGCAGAGACACGGAAATATATGTGTAGAAGACAAGTCACACACTTGGAGAATGCTCATATTTAGAAGGCAGAGGGTTATATCCATCACACATGACACACACACACACACACATGCACACACACACACCACTGACAGGTATACATAACTGATCCATGAACTTGAAAAAGAAAGTACTGGGAGCACAGAATCCTCAAGCATAAGTCCTGGGATTCACTCAGTAGAATTACATTTCCCTTACCGACCTAAATTCTCCTTGCCTAATTGAGACAAAGGCTCTCTGTCCAAGCTGTACCACGCCCTGCGCCATTGTCCCTGGACTTTGGCAGGGAGAGTATTGCTAACCCAATGCCCATTGCAGTAAGTCATTTTCCTCCATGGTGGGGTGACCTGAGGACACAGATGCTTCAGCTAACACACGGGCCCTCACAAGCTGCTTCAATACCTTTCCTCAGCTGTCCTCTAGACTCTCACATAAATGTAGATGCTGGTGTGGCATTAAAACTCTCTCATGCCATCCTAGTGGTTAAGCCTGTTCCAGAAGAATGCACCTGAAGGCCCCATGACCTTACCATACCACTGTCTGGGAAAAGAGCAGGTATCCAGGCACAGGAGCCCATAGTGCCAACACCATGACATAGGACTGGTTCCAAGGATCCAAGCTTGGATACAGCAGGAGAGAACTGTGAACTGATGAAGTGAAGGTCCTATGAAAACATCTGGAGAGACACAGAGACCAGAGCCCAGGGTGACAGGGAGCGAGAGCAGAATGCAGGCTGAGGTACTCTGCAGTAGCTGCTGGGCGGAAGCAGATTCTAGAAGACCTGACAGGCGATGGGAGTCCCATGAGCTCTGAGTTCTGTGTGGAGTAGAGGGCATTTTGGAGACAAATAACTTCCCTTTAGTGTGGTCCTCGGGGTTCCTAAAGAGAAATTTCTGCCATCGCTATGTCTGTCTCCTTACTGTGACTCCCAGGACTCAGACCCTAGCATTTGGCCACATGATTTATGGTGGGAGCAGTAGCCAATGACCACAGGTGGCTACTCAGAGAGACCCAAAGGAAAGGATGGCTGATATGTGAGTACCACCGGGACATGGCTCATAGAGAAGAAAGAACCGGTGGGCAAGCTCGGTGTGTTGGCATGGCCAGGGATCTAGGAAGGAGGACTCACATCGCAAGGACTGGGTGACATGTTAACAGTGCCTGACCGAGGGGTGGGAGCATCGCTGTGTGCAAGGGAGGGAGCCTCACTGTGTGCAAGAGAGAGAGCCTCACTGTGTGCAAGGGAGGGAGCCTCACTGTGTGCCAATGCTTTGGGAGACTGCTAAGTGAAGGTCATTAGACTGTCCAGAAAACAGTCAGGAGGCAAGGGTGCCAGGGATAATAGGAAGGGAGGACCAAGAGGAAAAGGAACAGACAGGGCTGGACCTTCCAAGCTTCCAATGTTGCTTCGAGTTCCCATTCCAACTCTATGCGAGCTGAACACACAGGGTGGCTCTGGACACAGGGACCACATGGCTGTGAGCTGAACGCACAGGGTGGCTCTAGACACAGGGACCACATGGCTGGCCTTAACTCTTGGGAGCACCTCCAACCACTGTGGAAAAGAGCCCAGGCTGTGCCAGAGCGGAGGCTATGAGATCTATCGGACAGCTCAAGCAACCACCTGGGGTAACGATGGTGTCACCAGAGCAGTATGGATGGAAAACCTTGGTGTATGACATGGGAAACTGAGAGTAAGTACAAGTGAGAGGCAACCTCGCTCACCACTATACACCCATGCAGAACAAACATCCACGGGAAAGAGCAGCTCTAACTTCCGTTTGTTCAGGAGGGTTCATAGAGATGAGTTGTCCAGCTTTCAGGCTCCGGCTGTTAGTATCACATTGATCAACCTTTGGGCCAATGTTCAAATATTGCTGAATGATTTTGTGTGCTGATTGCATTAACAGGACAGATATACTGACCATAAGGACCGAGTAATAAGGCATGGGCTGTGGAGGTGGTAAACTGCTCGCCTTACAGGTCCAAGGACCTGAGTTTGATCCCTGGTCCTACTTGTACAGTCCCAGCGCATTGACAGGCAGCACCCAAGGAATGACTCCCAAGGTCGTCCTCTGGATTTCGCAGGCATACACGCATGTACATGCACACACATACACACAGACACACACACACACAGAGACACACAAACACCTGCATGTATGCATGCATGTGTGAGAACACAGAGAGACTCACATACACACACAGAGACACAGAGACAGACACACAGACACACATATGCATGCATGTGCATGTGCACACATGCACACACATGTGTGCTCACACACAGACACACAGAAAGACATACATGCACCCACACAAACACATAGGACCAACAGATAGACAGGCAGATGCACTATACACATGTGCACAGATTCACACACACAGAATGAGACACACATGCATACACATGTGTACATACACAGACACACAGAGAAAGACAGACACACACACAGAGAAGGACATACACACAGACAGAGAGAGATAGACAGGCAGACAGACAGACAGATATACACATATATACATACAGAGAGACATACATGCACACACAGAGACACACACACAGAGAGAGAGAGAGACAGACAGACACACACACACACACACACACACACACACACACACACACTGGTTCCCTGGCCATGTTCTTGCCGTGCATCGTTTGCACCAATCACCAGGAAATCATTCGTTCTTGGTGTGCTGTTTCCTCTACTGTAGCCCAGGGGCAGAAGATCCCACCCTGATAAGTGAGCAGGTGCCCCAGGAAACTCCTCACATAGTACACTTGCACACAGTAGGGTCTTGGAGAAGGTACAATCCATTCTACCCATTCACACTTCACTCCTGGGAAGCCACATTGTGTGTCCGGATCACGTCCACAAAGGAAAGCATTGTCCTTGAAGTAATGGGGACACGTTGGCTCCGGTGCCCTGCCTTTGCTAAGACAATAAATTTGGGCACTAATCCTTACCTGAGATGAATCCATTTTCACCGCAGTTCTACACCCAAGACGAAAGGTTCACGGCTGCACGTTCCTGTTAGTTACAGCTCTGTGTAATCTGGATGCGAGAAACCCACTCTATCATTAGCTTTTATCATAGGTTTTTATCGCTCTCCCATCCACATTCCAATTAAGAAATTTCAAGTTTTATAATAGATCAATGAGTGGGCACCACATCATTAATTTAATGAGAACATTTATTTGAGGATTCAATTCCTGTGTCAATTCCCTTTCACTTAATTAGTAAAATTATCAGGAAAAGTGAAATTCAGATAGAGATAGAACATTTACAAAGGTGAAAAATGAAATCGCACAGGTAATACACACACACACAGAGGCACACACATGCTCACACACATATACACACATACAGGCATACACACATGCATGCACACACATAAACACATGCATATGCACATGCACACATACACACAGAGACACACACACAAACACATGAGTGTGAGTGTATATGCACACACACATATGCATACACACAGGCACAAGCACACACAGAGACACATGTGTGCACACACACACAGGTACACACATATACACACTGGCAAACATGCACACACATACACACTAGCACACTCACACAGAGCAAAAGAGACACACACGCATGCACATGTACACATATACACAAGCACATAAAAGTGCACACATATGCACATGTATACACACAAAGACACATGCATACACACCAGGAAATCTGCAGCTGCCTGATACACTCAGTGTCTACAGAAACACCCTGAAGACACTGCTCCATGCCAAGTGAGATGTCACCACTCTCGGTGGGTACACAAAAGCTTTGTGTTGTTTCTTACTGTCGCATATAAAAGCATTGTAAACATCTGCATGGAACTGTGCATGACTGGAAAGGACACTGCATCAAAAATACAAAGCTGATAATTATGCTAAAGTTTTGAGTAGGACGCAGGCAGCTTTTCCCAAACTGACTGACTCGGTGGTCACTTGCTACACACTGCTTCTCCTTTAATTCTGCAGTTTGTGCTTGCATCTTCCTTCCTGCCTTCTCCTCTGAGTGTCCTCTCCTCCAGGGAGGCTGCACCCGATTTCTCCTAGGAGAAACCCGCAGCCACCCGCATCCCTCACCCCTCATTCTCTCCCTCTCTCGGATTGAAAATTCTGAATAAGTTGAGGGATTGAGAAAGGGAGTGACCAGGAGTGGGGGCAGCAATCAGGATGTAAAGTGAATAAATTTTTTAAAAATCTAAAAGAATAAAATTCTGAATAAATCAGTTTTGATTTCACAGCTTAAGCATCTCCTGTATGTATCCACTCCTGAGTCCCAGCAGTGTGTGTGTGCCTGCATGTGCACACAGACAGACAGACAAAGACTCAGACACACACAGAATCACATACAAACACAAACACACAAAGGGACACACAGTGAACCACACAGAAAATCTCTCTCAATCTCTCTCTCTCTCTCTCTCTCTCTCTCTCTCTCTCTCTCTCTCTCTCACACACACACACACACACACACACACACACAAACACACACACATACACACACATACACACACACACACACACACACACACACCATTCCCAAAAGATTGTTTCTCTGGAGAACTTGAGTTGATAGGCTACACAGTAGTGAAGTTCTCAGTTTCATGAGTTGGGCAATGATGACTGCTGATGGTGATGGTGATGGTGATGGTGATGGTGATGGTGATGGTGATGGTGATGGTGATGGTGATGGTGATGGTGGTGATGGTGGTGGTGATGGTGCTGATGGTGGTGAAGGTGATGATGGTGGTGGTGATGGTGATGATGGTGGTGAAGGTGATGGTGGTGGTGGTGATGGTGATGATGGTGGTGATGATGGTGATGATGGTGGTGATGGTGGTGATGGTGATGATGGTGATGATGGTGATGATGGTGGGGATAGATAAGTATTCATGAATTTAACTTTTTTCTACTTGAAAAAAGCATAAAAGAATCCTTCCCAAGTTCTATCCACTGAGCAGCACCCACACCACCTCCCATGCCATCCTGCTGTACTCAGTGCCAACCTCTGTGTTGTCTTTCCATTCCTCCCATTGCTTCTGAGTGAGAGATGCACCATGCCCAGGGCAAGAAAGGCTTTCCCCACTCACCCCTGGGAGCTCTGCTCTCCAGAGCCCAGCCCTCCAACCAGAGATGACAGAACACAGCACACTGCTGGCCTCCGGCTGAAGCACAGCAGGAGAACAGACAAGCTCGGGAAACTGAGACCCCTATTGCTGCATCCAAAGCTGTGCAGCCTGGAACATTTAAACAGCCTCTCTCTGTCTCAGGGTCTTAAAATGAAAACATTGAGTCTTATCTCAGAGGACCTTAAGGCTACAGAGTCAGGGAGCCTCCTGCCTGGACATACAGTATCTCCTGACTGTCCACTATAAACAGGGACATGCCTATATTCATATCTTTTATCACAGGTGTCAACCTGGATCCCTATTTTAGAGCATATGCATTGAGAGGCCCCCAGGCCACTCTTACTTAGGCTCTGCTTCTCGGTAGGTGCCTACCTGGGGCTGGGGCTCAGAGGGAAGCCCCTCTGCCTAATTTCTAGTAGCTGTGGGGGTGACAGAGGGTAAGAACAGTCAGATGTGGGACCTGTGAGTGTCTCCTCAGGGCTCAGCTGTGTTGGGGTGGGGTGGTTGTACTGTTTTCTTACTTATTGTGATGGTTTATATACGCTCAGCCCAGGGAGTGGCACTATTAGAAGGTGTGGCCTTGGTGGAGTAGCCATGACACTGTGGGTGTGAACTTTAAGATCCTCATCCTAGCTGCCCGGAAAACAGTCTTCTCCTAGAAGTCTTCAGATGAAGATGTAGAACTCTCAGCTCCTCCTGCACCATGCCTGCCTGGATGCTGCCATGCTCCTGCCTTGATGATACCAAACTGAACCTCTGAACCTGTAAGCCAGCCCCAATTAAATGTTGTCCTTATGAGTTGCCTTGATCCTGGTGTCTGTTCACAGCAGTAAAACCCTAACTAAGACACTTATGCCCTATGAATCCAAGCTTAAGGGACCATGAACCAGCTTGTTGGGTTCCTCGGCTGACAGGAGCACACTGGAGAATGAAGCTCCCCAGAAAGACGGAAGCCCTCTCCTAAGGCAGTGAGAAGTCCTTGTGTGTACATGAACAGAAAAAAAAATAAAAAATAAGACGGGACGGAAAGAAGAAAGGACTCCAGAAAGAGGGAAGCCGTCATGTCTGACTTCACAGCTGCTGACAAATGGCTTTCCTCAGGAAATACGTCATTTTTAATCATTTAGAACTTGTTTGCATCACTTAATCCTTATCTCAGATTTTATCAAAATGTGCCAATGTTTAAACTAAATTAAAATAAGCTAATGTTTTCAAGCAACTGCTTGCCTACCTCAGTGAGGTCTCGATGACTATAAACAAGAAATTTGGGGCAGAATTTTTGGAAACACATGCCTCTCCTACATCTGCAAACGGGAGGACCCATGTCTCCTTCCTTGGCCTGATGGTGGCTGGCCTCATTTCAAAGATCATGCCTGAGGGTCTCAAGCTCCCTTCCCTCTTCACAGGCTGCTCAGAGGACAGAAGGCAAAGGGACAGAGACCGGAGGCCCAGTGGCTTGCCTTCTCCACCTCTGTTTGATTACATGCTTCCCTCCACCTAGTAATAATTCCAGCCAACCAGGAGTCAAGGGGGCATTCAAGGGTACAGGATCATGGCTGTCCCTGTGGAAGTGCAGTCTGTTTGCTCAGTCCTTCACAGTGAGATTTCTAAGAGGAGTTGCCAAGCCAGAGGAGAGGCCAAGGACACACACATAGATGACCTCCTTTGAATGGCCACCATAGCCAAGAGAGGATATAAAAACCCGAGTAAGAAAACTCCCTGGCCACACCCTCTTGCAGCCAGGAACCCCTCTCAGCCCCCACTTCCCAAGTCTGAAGACAGGTGCCCAGGAGCCCTCTAAGGATGGGTTCCCCAGGAACAACCTCTTTCGATCTCTAAAGTGGGGAGTCTCTGAGCACCATCTGGATTTTCACATCGCCGTGAGTGTGAGATCCAAGCTCTCAGTGTCTGTTTGTTGTTCCTGGCTCTGTTCTAAATTCCAGGCAAATACCACATAATCCGAGGGCATCTCATCTCTGGGGCGGAAGCTCTATTTACTGGTGGACCTTACGACATCTCTTTCTTTCTTTCTTTCTTTCTTTCTTTTTTTTTTTTTTTATTTTTTAACCCTCTCCTTTTGTTTAAAAATTTTACCTTTATACTCTTGAGTGCCCTGCTGCAGAATTCCAGAACAAGGGACTGCCGCAGTCTCGGCCTTTCCCATGTAGCTAGGTGCTTTGAAACTGTTGCCTTGGAAGGGTCATTTGTGTCCACTAGAGCCCCCACTTTTGAGGAGCGTGTCTAAGGAGGCCACACAGAACCCAGCACTCTACAAAAAGCCAGCTCCCAGCTCTTCCCTGATCTCCAGTTCCTTCCCTGCAGCGCCTCTTCTGTCTCCCATCCCTTCCCACCACAAAGTTAGAATGTTTTCATTTCTCTGTGCAGCTAAGAGCTATTTCATACAAATGTTAGATTTACCTATCCCTTGGGGTGAGCATTTATCTCTGGGAAATCTGGGTACTTCTGGCCTCTGAGCTGGGTTTTGGCAATGCATGGGAGATGGTTTCTTCCTAGTGGTGCCTGAGGCTACCCCTCCACTTCAAGGCCAATGTGCTGAGGGGATTCCCAGTCAGTCTCCAGGCAAGCCACACAGCACAGGCTCCAGGACTTGGGACTTGGTGCTGATGACTGGTGGTCTATTGATAAACAAAGATCTCTGAAAAGCTCTTGTCTAAAGGACTGTGGTGTTCTCTCATCTGGGATGGGTGCTTATATTCTGATGTGTTTGTTTGTTTGTTTGTTTGTTTGTTTGTTTGTTTCGCCTGATACTGCATGATCCTTGGTGTGTAGACACTGAGCTTCTGGAAACCAAGGCTTGGGGACTGAGGTTTCAGACAGTGAGGCAAGAGCATGCATACCTCCTATGCATCCCCTCAAGGCCAAACTTCCACTGGCCTAGCCATAGACAAGTACATTATGACTCAGTGGTCACTGGCAGAGGTCTAGTTAGATTCAGGTGCAGCCATTACAGTTACGAGCATCTGCTCTCGACCCCAGCCCTTTCACCTGACGTCCAAGCCTGCCTTGTGGGCTCCTGTGAAGAAGAGTTAGAGAATGAGAGGCAATCTAGTAGCCCCTGACTGGTTTGACTATAGCTACCACCCACAGGCTACACTCAGATCCACCGCACATTTTCTGAGCCAGAAAATGAAGGCCTTCTCGGGTTCTCCCAAGCATCATGAGAGCCCCACAGAGTGCAGTGCTGTTCACTGTAGAAGGAGCTCCCACACCCTCAGAAGGGGGGTTGTGAAGTCCTGGGGCCTACACAGGCTCTAGACTAGAAGCTCACCTTTCTTGAGGTAATTGCAGCCCAAGCCCTAGGCAGGCCCAAGAATAGGAATCAATCACCTTCTTCTATTGCAGTGGCCATAGCCCCCGTCAGACAGTGAAGTCTCTGTTACCACAGTGGGACTGCAGCAAGCTGAGACAGATACAGGGTGGTGACAAGTCCCAGCCACAGTCATCTTGTCCCCAAAGCAGAGCCATGCAACCTCTCTCAATGAAACCTCAGAACCCCCCAATGTGGGAGTCAGTGAGCTTTGTGCAGACCCAGAGTGTCCTCCTTTCCAGCCTCTGTACCAGGCCACCCGGAGAAGGTAGAGGCAAGCAGCTCTTCAGGAGATGATGAAGATCCTGGCACTGGTACAGACTTCCTGAAGGAACTGGAAAGGACTCCAGCAGGATCCAGGAAATGCCAGGAGGCCATTGTGATGGTAGATACTATAAATTTGATGGAACAAACAAACTCTGGGCATGGCATGAGGTCGCTTCTGGATTGGGTTAGCTGAGGTGACAGGACACACTTTAAGTGTGGGCGACACCATCCTGTGGGCAGGGATCCATAACATCAGGAAGAGGTGAAATGAGCTAAGCCCCAGCAACCATCTCCCTCTGATTCCAGGGCGTGGCTGCAATGTAACCTGCTGCCTGACCCACCACCACGTCCTCCCTGATGTAGCGAATCGTACCTCAATTCCCACGCCAAAACACCCTCAATTCCCACGCCAAAACAAACCCTCTTGTTTTTTGAGTTGTTTTTGTTGGTTATTTTAAGCCAATAAGAAGGAAACTAACCAATACAGTGTCCTAGACCAGAACAGATCAGGCTTCTGTGGGAGCTGGCTAAGTCTGGAAGGAGATCGGGTGACCATCTATCCAGACCTGGTTCCTTTGGAGCTGCAAGGGAGGTCTGAAACAACAAGGCCATCCTCTGGACAGGATCAAAAGCAGCACCTGCTGAACTGCAGGGAGTGATCCTGCCTCTTCTCACTGCCTGGGGCCAAGGAAATGCTTAGTGTTCATTGGTAGCTGGGTCCCTGCACCCCTGCCAATGCCATCACATGACCCTCTCTCCTGTGTCATCACATGACCCTCTCTCCTGTGTCATCACATGACCTTCTCTCCTATGTGGTCACATGACAATCTCCTGTGTGGTCACATGATCCCCTCTCTTGTGTTATCACATTCCCCTCTCTCCTATGACATCATCACATGACCCTTCTCTCCTGTGTGGTCACATGACACTCTCTCTTGTGTGGTCACATGATCCCCTCTTCTGTGTCAGCACATGATCCTCTCTCCTATGTCATTACATGACCCTCTATCCTGTGTCATCACATGACTCTCTCTCCTGTGTCATCACATAACCCTCTCTCCTATGTGGTCACATGACACTCTCTCCTGTGGGGTTACATGATCCCTTCTCCTGTGTTAGCACATGATCCTCTCTCTTGTGTCATCACATGACCCTCTCTCCTGTGTCAGCACATGACTCTCTCTCCTGTGTTATCATGTGACTCCTCCTTCCTGTGTCTTCAAGTGACAGCTCCCTCCTATGTGGTCACATGACCCCTCACTTCTGTCTCTTAGGATACTACCCTCTTAAGTTTTGCCTGGACAATCCAGGCTGACCTGAGTGAAGTCCTTCACTCAGTTGCATTTCAAAGGAGATTTTTGCTCTAAGGAAGGCTGTGTTCACAGGTCATGGGTGGGTGTGTCTTCTGGGGGTTCTATTCACCCCATCTCAGAACCCTCTTCCCTAGCCTGAGCCTCACTTTCTGCTTTTCAGAAATGTCCCAGTTCCACCCCACCCCAGCCCCAACCCCAGCCTCAGCCTCACCCCAGCCTCACCCCAGCCTCACCCCAGCCTCACCCAAGCCCCACCCCATCCCAGACTTAGCCCTGCCCCAGCGCAGCCACAGCCTCAATCCCAGCCCCACCCTAGCCCAGCCTCAGTTCCGCCCCAGCTCAACCTCACCCTAGCCCAGCCCCCACCCCACCCCAGCAATATCTTTTGAATCCCACTGCTGCTCCTGCCCTGCTGGAGTCTTAGAGATCAGAAACAGCAGGAAGCCTCTCATCTGGGGACAGATCAGGAACCAGCTCATGGGCATCCGGACCCACAGAAGGGGCCAGCCAGAAACTTAGTGGAAACAAGGTCTTAGGTCACTGGTAGGTGTGAAGTAGGCTGAGGTTGGAGCTGCTCAGCCCGGAGCTGCTTGTATTGTCTTTCCTGGGGACTGGTGGAAGACACCTTCAGAGCTCAGTCCTCTTGGAAACAGGCATGGGCTCTGTCACCCCATATATTTCTGCGGCCACAGTTTTTGGGGGCAGGAAGAGGTATTCTGAGTCAATACTTTCCTAAAAATAAAAACTGAATACTATATTCCAATGTCTTAATACAGACTTTCTAAATTCAATGTATCTTCTCAGGAGATTCTGGCTCCTGTTGGTTTGGGGTATAATCTCTGGGAGGGGAGCCCTGAGCAGCTTTGGGGTTGGGTCTCAGCTTGCTGGTAGCATCCTGCCCCTGGAAATCAGACACACGGTTGTTTTAGAAAGACCTGACATAAAGCGACCTACTTATCCTTAGCGTCAGAGCTGCCAGGCTATCCAGCTCATTAAACATGGCAACCCCAGTGTAAGCCCTTCGTCCGCTGCCCCTGGCATGGAAGGCAGTCTTTAAAGAGTTTGTTTCCTGTTCAAATGGTTTACACATTTGATAATAAAAGGTGAGATTCTTCCCTGCCTACATTATTTGCCTCTTGATAAAATTCCCAGCCTTTATCTCCTTCTCAAAGGAACATAATTTAAATATGAATGATGAAAAATTGTCGGGAAATGTAAACGCAGTAATGCTTTCTGAGGTGTGAACAGACTTGGATGCAGCGCAGAAGACTGAGCGTTAGCAGGTCTCAGTCTCCCCCTTGGCGCGATGCCCACTCCCATGGGCTTGCCAGCCTTGGGGGGGGGGGGGACAGTAAAGACAAGGCAGATAGCATGGTGTTTGGATTATCCCTGTGGTGGTGAGCAGGAGCAAACCACTCTGGCAAGACCCAGAGATGAAAATGGCTGAGCTGATGTATGTGGTCACATGACCCACATCCCTCCTGCTCTACATGGATGAATCCAGGGATAACCTGGGTGTGAAAGGTGAACTGCACATTTATTCTTTCCTGTGAAAAGCTTAAATTGAACTGAAGAGGTTGCTCTCTCCCTCCTTCCCTCCCTCCCTCCCTCGCTCTCTGTCTCTCCCTTCCTTTCTCCCTCTCTCTCTCTCTCTCTCTCTCTCTCTCTCTCTCTCTCTCTCTCTGTCTCTCTCTCTGCCTCCTCCCCAGATAATAAACATACCATTTGATTCTACATGGGACTAAGAAAATCTTCCACAGGTCTTTGCTTTGACTGGGTGACCTCATGAGAGCGTAGCACACAGTAGCCTTTTCAGTCTCTCTATGGCATAGAGGGCAGGATTGTACCTCTGGTGATGGCTGAGACATCCCCAAACATTCCTCATCTTGGAAGCCCTCCAGGGGGCAGCCACCTATTGAAATTGTCATCATTGTAAACTATGGAGCTCTATCCAACCACAAAGAAGGAGGAGATGGTGCCATTTGGAAAATGGACCAGACTGGAGATCATGTTAAATAAAAGAAGCCAGAGTCAGAAAACAAAATAGTCCACGTTTCCTTACATGTATGAAGCTAGATTTTAAGTACATATATGACAAGAAAATAGAAGGGAACTACTTGGGAAGAAAGAAGGGACCAGCAATAAGGGGGTGGGGAAATGGGGTGAATTCAGTGAAAGTGTATGATGCTCTCAAATTAAAATATCACTATGTACCTGTCGCTTTGTACAGTGTTTGTATCCTAATATATTTTAAAGGGGAAATTAAGGGAACCATGAAACAGACCATTTGCAGAAGTGTCAGAGCATGTCAGCGCTCATGGCAGTTAAGGCTGTACCAGAGCAGCCTGCTCTGGACTCCTCGGCAATTCTCTGCTCTCAGCCTTGTTACATTGAATCACATTGTTTACGGTAACAGCTATAAGAGGGAGAATTTGTTTAGCACTAAATGTTTCGCACCTTGAAAGATGCTATTCTTGCTCAAACTCCAGTTGGGGCTTCTGCATGAGTCTGTAGCTTTTAAAGGCTTTGGAAGTACAGGAGCCAGCTGCGCGCATCTTCATAAAACAACAACGTTGTTGATAATAATGGTGTATTGAGCATATATCAATCAATCGTCTCTCTTTCACATTAGGAGCAGCAAATGAACTGGGGGACTGTGCTGTGCAAAACTGCCATTATCAGTAGCAGATGCTGGCTTGCAAGATGGACAGGGAACGTCATGGTCCAAACTGTTTAGCTGGCTTTGGAGAGGAGACTGAACTTCTCTGCTCTACAGAGGACTGCTCTCTCTTCTGCACTACAGCAGCTGTTTGGACCTCAGATAAGAAGCTATGGTAAGTGATCTGAGAAAAGTGTCATCAAATGGGCACATCAGCCAGGGAAGATAGCAGGCAACCAGGAACATTTTTATCACTATTGCATTAGATACACATGAAATCTGAATAAATTCAAAAGCAGCCATTTCTAGGGCTCTGTTCAAGCACAGGTCAAATAGAGGTCAAATGGAGTCATGAAAATCAAAAACAAAGAAGAAATAAACATCCTCCGAGTCTTCACTCTCCTGGCCTTGACTGACAAGTGCTTTTCTGGACCAACAGATGGCTACTGTTTCCCTGTCATCTAGGGGACTTAAGTGTCACATTGGTGCAGGACAGGAACCACCTACAGCCACAGATCCTGCTGGGACTGTAACTGGCAACCTGCAGCCCAGGATTAGGGATTGTCCATACTCTTTCCCCTCCCTGCTTTCCCACTGACTTCCCCCTACCCAGGGATCCCCAACTCTGTCTCCTGACTCCTACCTTCCTAATTTCCCCTTTATTTCTCTCCCTTTAATTAATCTCCCTCTCTCTCCATCTCCAGGCCACCAAGCAGCATCTCAGCAGCATCTGCTGGCATCAGTGATATAGCAGAAGCAAGAAGTACTTGGGTCCTTCTTTCCTTTGGCTGTGAAAAGGTCCCTTGTGAAGCTATCAGACTCCCACAGTCTTCACGTCCAGCATGGTATCCATGTCCAACTGCACAAGATGAGCCATTTTCTTAGGTGCTGCTGTGAGGCTGTACACACTGGGAACCTTGGGACCTCTGAGGATGAGGATGACAGAAAGGGCTTGTGGCAGAAGAAGTATTGTGTAACACTTTTCCTGGGAAGACTCAACATAAGTGCTGACTTTCCCCAGATAGGAAACTGATGAAAGACAGAAGTAACACTACCCTTGAGGTCTGTATTGGTAAAATAATGACCTTATTGACATTACTTAAAAGAAAAAAAGATGAATCAAATACAGCTACTTCATAGAATACCCACCCACCATGGGTGACAGCTCATAAAAGCTAGATCCCTGAGCTTCCTGCACAATTTGCAGGCAGTTTAATAGGGCAGAGAGCCTTTTCCAAGGCAGCTCTGCTGATCTGGGTCTCCTCAGCTATCCTTACTGTTTATATGATCTTAGAGAATGAGTGGGTTATGCATCTGTTCAGTTTCAGGGACTTCCTTAGAATAGTGAGTTGTTTAGTTCGTGGATTTTAGAGTAAAGTCCCTTTCAGAATTTCCACAGATTCAAAAGCCTCCCTCAACTCAACAGGACATGGTTACTTCTCTCTGGGTCCATTTCTCCAGGTGGCTTACACTGTGAGAAGCAAGAGGTTATTGAGGCTTAGCCATCAGCATCAGGCTAGTTTCTCAGAACACAAGACTATCAGTGTCATTCAGAGCCCTAAGTTGGATGCTGGATTTGTTTTGTTGATTTTTTTAAGTTTTTTTGTTTTGTTTGTTTCTTTTCTTTTTTTTTTTTTTTTTTTTTTTTTGGTTTTTTTCAAGACAGGGTTTCTCTGTGTAGTCCTGACTATCTGGCTATCCTGGAACTCACTCTGTAGACCAGGCTGGCCTCGAACTCAGAAATCCGCCCGCCTCTGCCTCCCAAGTGCTGGGATTAAAGGCGTGCACCACCACTGCTTGGCTTTGTTTTGTTTGTTTGTTTGTTTCTGTTTAGATTCAAGAAGAAAATTTGAAAGATTAAACACAATTCTACATCCTATTGAGATTTTTTTCATGGCATGGCATGGCATTTCAAGACCTTGCAAGTTGAAGCTTGGATATTGATTGACTCCTTTACTTCCTAATTATTCATGGGTAGGTCTGGGATCTGCTTGAGCTAGTTTGAAGGAAGGGGGTAAAGTCTGGGTCTAAGCTCCTTGAGGGCAAGTGTTTGCCCAGCTGTTCAGCACTCTGGTTAAAGTAATCTCCACGGTCCTTCACAGCTTTGTCACAGACCAGCTGAGACTCTGTGGTGTTTACTCCTGGGTCTTTCCTCTCTTCTGTTGATCAGGCTATCCCCTCTACAACTCTGTTTATCAGGCTATCCCCTCTCCAGCTCTACACCATCTTAGCTTAATCGCCAATTTTGAGCTCAGGCAATGTCGTTCCTTCAGCCTTGACGTTCAGACCTGCATCAGGCATTTGTGTCCAGAATGGGTGTTGTGATTTGATGCCTGTGTTCTCTTAACTTACTGTTGTGGTCATGTAACTTTCCTTCATGACATTTTTATGTGAATGTTCAGTATGCATTGCACTGTTGCAGTGCATAATTATTTTTATACATTTTGTATTCTACTTTCTAGCATTTCATGGAGGAGTATTGCATCTAAATTCACAAAAGAGGTAAGTCTATAGCTTTCCTTCTTGAAATGTCTGACTCTGGTTCTGGCATCAGTGGTTTGCTGTCCATGTGGGGTGAACCTAAAGGAAGAGAGTACAGAAGGGTGGTACCATTCTCTAGAGTAACAGAACTTATGGAATGTCTTCATATATTAAAGGAATTTGTTGTAATGACTTACAGTCTGCAGTCCAACGAACCCAACAGTGGGCAGCTGTGAATGGGAAGTCTAAGAATCTAGTAGTTGCTCAGTCCCACAAGACTAGTTGTTTCAGCTGGTCTTCTGTAGAAGTGGGTTCCAACAGATGTGCTGGCAAGTAAGTGCTAGCAGACAAAGAGTGACTCTTCTTCCAATGTACTTATATGTTGCCTCGGCAGAAGGAACAGCCCAGATTAAAGGTGTGCACCACCACACCTGGATCTGGAACTCACTCTCTCCCTGGCTGGCCTTGAACTCGGAGATCTCCTTGCCTTTGTCTCCTGAGATTTAAAGAGTGCACTACCTTGCCTGGGCTTAAGCTTTTCATGGCCACTATGCCTCAAGGTCCAGATCAAGAGTGTGTGTCATCCCACGTCAAGATCTGGATCACAGGTGTGCCCTCCATTTCTGGATTGTGGTTCATTCCAGATGTAGTCAGTTTGGCAACCGGGAGTAGCCATCACCCCACCCATGACTCTGTTTTCTATTTTAAACCTTATTAATATTCACTGTGTTGCTCATTGTTTACTCTGCTTTATCTGGTGTGACTTACTCCTCTTTCCTTTCCTAATACACGACGTGAGTATTGATTTGTTTTTAAGCTTTTCTCTTTCCCAATGCATTTGCAGTTGCAGATCTCCATTTAGCTCCTGCCTTGTCTGTACCATGCGTATCTTGATGCTTTGTTTTTTTATTTTTGTTTATTCAAAAAATTTAAGTTTCCCCTAAGACTCATTCTTCTAATTTTGTATTATTTAAAGGTGTGTTGGGTCATCTCTGAAAATTTAGGGAGTGTCCCTGACCTTCCTGCGGTGACCCTTAGTTTCTGGGCAGCCTGAGGACACAGTCTACGCAGGTTCTATCACGTAAGTGGTGCTGTGAGCCTCGAGCCAAAGTCTGTCTCAGTGAGTTGTCCATATCACTTGAGAAGGATGTGTTCGCCACTCTTATTAGATGGAGAATTCCCTAAATGTCAATTAGATCAACTTGATGGATGATGCTATTCAGCTCAACAATATCCTTACTGATTTCCTGCCTGCTTAATCAATCAATTACCAAGCGAAGACGTTGAAGAGGCCAGGCATAGGAGTGCGTTTATCTGTTTCTCTTCGCAGTTCTATTAGGGATGTCTTACCCCACTTATTACAAGGCGGTCCTTGCTAACTCGGGGACTCGGTTGCTGTCTTCTTGGGACAGTGGCGTCACTCAGCACTGCTCTCTGTACCTCACATTTGCCTGCTCTCTGGTGCTTGCATGTCTGACTTGACATGGATATTCCTGTGGTTCTGTTTTTCTCCATCCTTTACTGAAGCCATCCGAATCGTTCTTAAGTTGGATTTCTATCATCAGCGTACAGTTGGGTTTTAAAAGCCCCGATCTAGTTGTCACTGCTCCTCAGTCGGCGCATTTAAACAATTTGTCTTCAGAAATGACTATGGGAGGTCTGGAAAGATGGCCCAGAGGTTGAGAACCCTTACTGCTCTTGTGGAATACGAAGATTCAGTTCCCGGTACTCTCATGGTGGCTCACAATCGCCTATAACTCCAGTTCCAGGGAGTATGATGATGTCATCTGTCTTCTGCTTGCACTGCACATACATGGGCACACACACACACACACACACACACCTGAGTAAATAAAATTTGAAGGTTAACTATATTTGTGTCGCTATCATGCATGTAAAGTTTTTTTTATTATTTTTATTAATCTTTTTCATCCATTCCATCTTCATTTTCTGTTCAGCTTTTAGTGTGACTACATTGTCTGTTCTTTACTGACATACAGTCATGTTCTTTTTGTTACTTAAGACAAGGTCTTACCATGTAGCCTAGGCTTTGCTAAAACTCATAATCCTCCTGTCTCAACTTCTAGCAAGCTAATATTAGCTGTACATACCACCATGCCTGGCTATCCTTTTTTTAATATTTTAATGGTTCACTTAGTGTTTCACTGATACACATCTGTAATTGACCTAAGTCTACCTTAAAGGTGACATTTTGTGACTCAAGGTAGAGTGATCCCTCCTTAGGCTAGTGCCCTATGTCCTCCTCAGGCTAGTGTCCTATGTCCTCCTCAGGCTAGTGTCCCAATGTCCTCCTCAGGCTAGTGCCCTATGTCCTCCTCAGGCTAGTGTCCCAATGTCCTCCTCAGGCTAGTGCCCTATGTCCTTCTTATTGCTGTCATCTTTCTTAATTACCCAGATACTTTAAGCACCACGCCCACAAAGCATTGCTGCCATCCTTAAACACTCAGCTTTCATTGTCACCTAGGAGTTAGAGAGACAGACATCTTCTACCCACTCTTTCCTCCTTGTCTCTTACTCTCCACTTCTTCATACACATTCCCTGTTCTCTCTGAGGAAGCTTCTCCCAACATTCAAAGTTGACATGGTATTTATTGCCATGATTTGCTTTTAGTTTCAACTTGACACAACCTAGAGTCACATGGGAAGAGAGAATCTCAGCTGAAAATTTGGATCTATCAGGTTGGCCACGTGTCGGTAAGGATGGTCATGACTAGTGATTGCTGTGGAAGGTCCCAGCCGGCTGTGGGGGGCACCATCCACAGGCAGGCGGGCCTGGGTTGTCTAAAAAAAGTATCTGAGCAGGACAGAGAGAGTGCATTGGTTTCTGCTTCAGCTCCTGCCTTGACTTCCTCCAGTGGTCAACTCTGACCTGAACTTGTATAATTAAATCAATCCTTTCTCCCCAAGTTGCTTTTGGTCATCAGTCAAAGAAATAGAAAACAAAGGGTGATAGTTGCAGAGTGCTTTGGCTCTGAGTGAACCCCCTGAGTTTCTCTTGTCTGGAGAAATCTGCCTCCCCACTTCTAAGAACTAATTTCACCACTGGATACAGAGCCTGTGTTTGGCAGAGATGCAGCACCCACATTTACCTGCTCCTCTGCCTCTCCCTTCCTTACCCAGTTGCTGATGAAAAGTCCACTAAATGTGTTGGATGTGCACCTCTCGCTCCTCCGTGTGTGACGGCTCCTCCTCTGTCTTCTTTCAAGGTTTTCCCTTTGTCTGTTTCTGGCAGTTTGTGTTTGATATGCCCAGGAACAGGCTGCTGTTTGGTTTGGTTGTATGATTTCTTTTTCATGGTTACCACCTGCAAGTTTCTTAACATTAGTCGAGTAAGTCCCCAGCTACCATGACAGCAAATGTTTCCTCCCCTCCTGCTTTTATACTGCTTCTTGTTTTCCAACCATGTTACACCTTCTGACGTTTTCCTGTTCCTCCCGAATGTTCTGCTGTGTGTCCTTCACTGCGTTACAGTTCGCAGAGTTCCTGTTAACACGTCTTCAACCTCACTGGCTCCCCTGAGGACCCGACAGGAGTTCTCTGTTGCTGCTGATCCACTCCGTCCTTCCCTCCTCCGAGTCTCCCCTGGAGCAGCCTCTCCACTTCCATTCCCTGTTTGACATGCCACCTGCCTTTCCACGAGAATTCTTGGCATATTAATCATTGCTTCTTAACTCCCTGTATAATTACAAGTCCGCTCTATGTCTCAGTCTTGCTCTGATGCTGACCTCGGGCTTCGGTTTTTTTGTGGAGGGATGGGTGGGTTGAGGAGGTTGTGATTTTATTTTTGGTGTGTGTGTGTGTGTGTGTGAGAGAGAGAGAGAATTTTGGCCTGTCTGAGGTTTGTTATTGCTGCTTGTGCTGCAGGAGATGAGGTGAGTGTTAGGAGCAGCAAGCAAACAAACCTTCGGTGTGAGGAAGAGTGCTAAGCTGGCCAGGAGCCAGCCTCTGTGTAGTGTAACCACAGCAGAGGGGACGGGGCTGTCCATTTCCCCTAGTTCTCTATGGAAGCCTTGTTTACAATACTAAGAATCTCCAAGCTGTACCTGTTAAGCACAGAACCAAGCGTAGGGCTTTCCTGAGTCCAGAGTCCTGTGAAGCCACATGGGTCACTCCCCACATAGCTGGCCGGTCATCTTCCAAACTGCTAGTCTAGTCTTCATTGCAGGAAAAGACCACAGTCCTTAACAGTCCCGTGTGAGAAGATCCTACCTCGGACTCATTTCATAAACCATCAGAAAGCCTGTCTGTAAGTGCACTCCATGCATTGTTAATGAATTGAGTTGAGTTCCAGAGGTGTCTGTATAGAAAGAATTACAGGCTTTAAGTCAAGATATGAATAGCTTCGTTGCCATCCTGGAAGTAGGCGCAGTATTGATAACACATATCCAGCGTGCTTTAACCGTTATTTCTAGCTGAGGTGGGATTGATTTTTCTGAACCCCTGAAGAGCACTGTCTTACATGCAGGCAGACTTTAATTTTGGCACAGCTACCCAGAGTGTCACACCGATCCGTGTTTGCATCCCGGCCTTAGATATGACTGTAGTCCTCTGTCCCACAGAGCTATGGGACGTCTCACAAAGCCAGGGGCTCAGCTGACAGCCTCTCTACTTAAGCAGTGACAGGGGCAGGTCCCTGGGAATGTTCTCAAAGCCCCACACCCTACCTTCACTTCTTTTTCTATGATGAAACACCCTGACAGGAAGAAACTTAGAGGAAAAAGTCAAGGCAGGGACGTGAAGCAGTAAGTCGCAGCCGCAGGCAACAGCAGAGAGAAAATGGATGCCTGCCTGGTTATGCTTAGCCCCCTTTCTCTATTCCTGTTCAGCTCAGGTTCCAAGACCAGGAAAAGCTGCCAACCATAGTCAGCTGAGTCTTCTTAATTAGTGTAATCAAGAAGACCTGGCCATAGGGCAGCCTGGTCTAGGTAAATCCTCACTGGCCTCTCTTCCCAGGTGATGTTAGTGACGTTAGTGATGACAGTTAAAATTGACCAGCACACCCTAGATTATTGAGTGTAAACGGTAGACTTCCATGTCACTTGGACTGGATTGAGAGACTCCTAGATCAGTGAAGCACACCCATGGCCACGTCTGTGAGGACATTTCCAGAGACCACACAATCTCTAATCAAAGGGACAATCCTTTGGTAGAATCAGCACACTGGTGGTATTGGCAGGCAGGGAAAGGTGGGAGGGGTTTAGCTACAGGAAGTATGTCACCAAGGGAGTGGCCTCCAGCTCTGCTCTTTGCACCTCCTGTAGCTCCCTCTCTACTTCTTGTCATGGTTAAAAAACTGGCATCTGTCACAGCCTCCTACCAACATGACAAGAGTATGGGATCACGTGACCATTGACTGACCTTCTGAAAGTATGGGTCCAAATACATAATTCCTTCTTTTAAGTATTTAGTCACAGCGATGATAAAAGTGACCTGGTGGTTCTGGCCTGTTAAGTCTACCCACCTGCATCACACAGCACATGAACATATGACTGTCTCTCAGTATTGACCCTCCCTTCTGCGTGGAACATGGGGATGACTGGGGAACCTGCAGCAGAATCTCTGTGAGGACTGAGTACTTGGTGCTTAGGAGTCTTTAGTTCTGCCTAGCCTCAGTACAAGGCTCCACAGGCACTACCATTAACATTTCAGTGAAAAATTCCAGAACCATAAATGCAATGCTGCATTGTAGGGCTTTAGGCACTTGCAGAGCTAGGGGTTCTGAGTCACTCCATCAACTGCACCATGCACACACACACACACACACCTGCACCATGAACACACACACACACACATACACACACACACAGGCTCGCAATGCTCACATCAAGTTCATGTATGTTGATACATGTTCACACATGCTTACATGTGTTCATATGCATGTCCACATACTCGGATGGGTATCAGGCTATGTATAAGCTCTCAGGATGTCGATCAAACCAGCTGTGTCTCCTTCATCTAAAGGCATCTGTCTCCTCCTCCACGTGCACATTTCTTGATGAGGGTAATCTCAGCACAGTGACTGGACAGAACAGCACACAGCACTTGTGGATATTCATGTATCTCATCAAAGAAGAACACAGAGTACTTGCAGGTACTCCTCTGTCCCATCAGAGAACAGCACAGAGTACTCGCAGGTACTCCTGTGTTCTATGATACAACCTCAGACTGAAAGATGCTGGGGCACAGACCGGGCCAGGTGACCCGCTCAGGGTAGAACAGCTGGACAGGGAAGAGTCACATTACACCAGGCCCAATGCATTTCCTGTCATGATGAATCCCCCATCATCTGTGTGGCCCGCAGATAGCTACCTGTCGAGGCCACAAATTCCTCCACCTTTTTGGACGAACTAGTCACCAGTTTCCACAGCCCATAGAGCTGTCTGACTTCAGTCTGCAGCTCTGGTGAGTAGACAGTGAAGATTTCTGTGCATCTTTTTAGATTTCACCTTTGACCTCTGGAACCTCCGAGCGTCATATTGATCCCCAGACCTTATTTTCTAGCTGCTGTCACACCACACTCTCCACGCAGAAGTCTTGCTTGCAGCCCTCACAGAAAGTACTCCAGTCTGACTGGGACTTCCTGGTGTACACTATCAACTGGGGCCTGACACCAGGCAAGTGAACATCATGTTGGAGTCTCGTGTTGAAAATACTAAAATCGAACTGTGCAGTTGTTTGTCTAAACTCAGCTGTGAGAGAGGCCAAATCAGAGCTGATTTATTCTCTGACTCCAAGAAACTGTGTTGAGCCAGCACATCCATAAGTACAGATCTCTTCTTGGCAAGCTCCAGGTCAATAAGACAAACCTGGAGGGGAAAGAGGGAAAAGTCCTAGGCACGCTTACCTGTGGAAAAGGCAGAAGACTCCTGCTTAGCCCCAGCGCCAGCCCAGCCCAGGCAGAGCACGGGGGGGGGGGGGGGGGGGGGGGGGCTTCCTGACTGCTCTCAAACCTTCACTCACAATGTCAGGCAAGAATGGCTTCCTCCCACTCCCCAGGCTTTCCAAGGACCTGTCCAGCATCATGGCAGTCAAACCAGGCTGCAGCCTCCTTGCCTGAAAAGCTCGGGAGCCTTGGAACAAGCAGCTGTCTTCTAGAGAGATCAAGGCATCCATAGGTTGTAGCTCCTCCCGGGTCTCCTATCCTGAAGACCAGCACACAGTACCAAGGGAAGAGAGAGAAATGGCCTGGGCATGGTAAAAGAGCAGATCCATTTCATGAGTGTTTACTGTACCACTTGTCCAGGCTGGAGCCAAATGCTGACAGTGTTCTGTGAGTGACAAGAACAGCAATCCCATGCCACCTCCAATGCACAAAAGCACCTTGGCAGCCTGTGTGTCCTGCCTAGGGTGGCCGAGCAGACGGACAGCACCTCTTTCCCTGCCATCTAACCCAGATGAGTCCCCAATGGGCTAGGACTGTGTGTGCTACTACAGTCTGGCCAGCCTACTGGGACATAGACAGAAGTTGATTCACAATGTCCAAGGGAAGATCCTCTGCTGACATGGGTTCATTCATTTGATCTCTATAGAAACATGTACTAAGTGCCCAAACAGTACCAAGCTCTGTTCCAAATACCGGAGTACCCGTCACCTGTGCAGAAATGAAAAGCCCCGGAAGGAAGGGCAAAGCTGGAGTCCCTTTCCAAACATCTGAGGCTGACAGGACACATTCATTTCTCATACATGTTGTTCAGGGAATTTGGACGCTATGGCAGTACAATCTCCGAACAGAAGCCACCATGTCTGCGTGGGTCTTCCAGGGATTTCTCCTTTCGGTCAGTCTTGTCTCATGACTGAGAACAAAACCTAAGCACACTATAGATATTAGGAGTCTTTGTTTTCCACTCATTTCTGGCCAGTGCCTTTCATGTGGCTTTGCAGCTTGCTCCTCTCTCGCCTCTGGTCCTAGACCTTGAGTTGTCCCTGCCCTGGGACTTTCATTAGTAGATCTGGGGCTCAGTGTGAATATCAAAGTCTGGGTCACAGGCATGCTCAGCTTACAGCAGATTCTGGCCGCAGCTCAGCTGTCTGGTGGCCCTAGCATGCTCACAGACATCAGACTAATGGCAGAGCTCTTTGTGGGGTACATTCATTCACTGTCCTGAGGTGACTTGAGCCACTCCTGACAGACTCTGAGCCAGAAGTAGAAAGAGCAACCTGAGGAACAACTTCTACCTCTTGATGATGGCTGTGGTCTGAGGAAGAAGCTGATGGCCACAGGGAATGGAACGCACTCTGCAAGAATAGAAAGGGGCTTCAGGCTCCTTCTGTACAACACCCAGGCAAGTCACAGAGAAGGGGAGGCAGGACACAGGGCCATATGATAGGCTTGAGCTACAGCATAACCACTCAAGGAAGCCAGTCAAGCCGTGTTCCACACCCCACAGAGGTGCACATGTGCATGCCTGAAAGCAAAGCAGATGTGCATCAGGAACCAGCTCGTCCGGTCACCCAGCACGGAGGAGCATTCTTCCCTTTGCCATCTCACCACTGGCCCAAGACTGAGAGAGATTCAAAGTGTTTCGCCCTGGCCAAGGATCACAGAGCCAGCAACCAACTGTGCATCCCCGCCTGGTCCCTGACCTTGGCATGGAGGTGCAGGAGCCCAGTGGGGTTCCTCCTTGCCTCTGTGTGAAGTTCATACACTGATATGATCAAAAGGCCTGCTCCTCAAAAGCCTGTGAAGGGGAATGAGACAAAGAGAGGCAGGAGTTGCTAGGAGCCTAGGACCATCAAAGCCCCCGATGCCTGTAGGGGAATGCAGGGGTGTAATGTGCCTGGGGCAGACATGTATACCTGCCTGGGTCCCCAGGAACTGCCCATGTCCTGACACCCTCCTTGGCTACTATGTACACATGTTTCATGGCAGTGTGGAACCCACTCCCCCATCTTGCCCCATGATGCTTTTCTGGGTTCTGGAGGCAGCCCAGAAGTAGGAGGAGCTCAGAGATGATCGTGGCTACTGAGAGCTCACAGAAAATCCTTCAGCAATCAACATAGCCCTGCCAAAGGAGTAGAAGACCTCTCAGGGCACCTTCTCAAACCCTGGGTCTGTTGGGGCCTCCCTGGGCTGAGGGGAATAAAGCTCAGCCTGACAGGATCAAGCCAGCTCCCGCCTGCCTTCATGCTCAGGGTGACGGCTCAGCCTTGCCTACTCACTGGAAGACATCACATTTCCCTGGGTCCTTCCCATGAATGAGAGCTTCAAATCCTACCTTATAGGCTTCCTTCCCACACACGAGATCATCCATCTTTGGAAATACTTTCTAGTAGATGGGTAGTTTATGGCTCCTGTCCACACTGGAGTTGAGGCAGGTTAAGTTGAATGGCTTCTTGGGTTTCCCGATGCAGTGTCTTCGCTCACAGCATCATAGGCTTGGACATATTCATTCTGGAGTACCAGAGACGACCCTAATATGCATCAACATTTGTCCCCTTAAGAGGAGCTGTGTAAATGTCAGTGACGATGTTGACACTGCTGGCCTGGTCTTCCCCGTGGAACCAGGTCACTGTCATTGCAGCAGCCTCAGCTATGAAGAGCTTTGCTGGAGAACTGTGTGTCTGACCACACTCCCTGAGCAATTCTTGTGTGACAATGTCCCATTCTGCCAACAGAGCTTGTTATGTCTTCCAAGCTCCCTCGTCCATGCAAATCTCCCACTTATAGACTCTCGCAAAATTCAATTGCCAATTTGTCTTTTTATTTCTTACACTTAAAGCGATTTGCCTTCAAATAATCTTCGATGAATTGTGCATTTTACAACCGAGGGAAGCGATCGGTGCATCGAAGGGCCACTAAGATTGCCTCCGTCTTCACAGAACTTGGGTTTCTCCTGCTTCCTCGGCCAGCTTCCAGGAGTCTCTAAGGCATGCTCATCCAGCCCCCTGTGGTCTTCCCACTAGTTCATGAACTGGAGTGGGGGCAAGATGAGCTTCTGCTTAGCTTCCATGGTGCTCTGGGAAACTGGCTCGCCTCCAGGAAGGGATTACTTGGCCTCAGTCACTGAGCTGTCCCTGGCATGAGGCCCTGATGGAGATAGACTTGGCTATTAAGTCTCTCAGGACCCATGTACAATCTGACTCAGACATGCCCCAGCTCTCCAAATTGCTTCTTCATCTGCCTCAATAGACCCCATCATCTGAACATCATTAAGGAATCCCACTCAGGTCCCCAGGCTTCACAACAAGTAGCCTTCACCCTCCTGAGCCGTCTAATCAGCCCCTATTCATACATATCCTGGTCTTGCAGCCCCCCTGGAGGATGCGAGGCCCTGCTCTACCACAAAAGCCCATCTCATCTGTCTCTTACGCCCTTCTTGCCTCCCAGAGAAGGCCATGTCTTTACTCCTTGTGTGTATTGGTGGGAAGGGAAAGACAGGCTGGAAGCTCGCAGCCACTCTCAGATACCATGAACTTGGACATCTTCCTGCACAGTAGATTCCAGTCTTGGTTCTCCTTGCCTTGAAGATCTGAGAAACTCGGCCTCAGAGAGTAGAGGGAAGCTGAGATCTTGCAGTGATGGACTGGCCAGGCCCCAAGAGGGAGCTCCAGCAGGGGAACAGGCCTACAAGGGAGAGACTGGGGTACTTGTACACCCTCTGGTCTCTTCATTGCCATTATCTCTCCAGCAGCCTTGGGGTCCCATTTGTTCTTCTAGCAACCATGCCTTTCCCCATTTATGGGGACCCAGGGGCAGGTGGTTGAAGCCACTCGAGGCTCTCTGACTGAGAAATCAGCCCCTACCTGCCTGTTGACAGCGGGCTCAGAGCTGAGAGTACAGACAGAAAAACCCACACTGTGGAGTTTAATTGGCAATTAGAGACAGTGGCCTCCAGTGGGCCATCATGCCACCATCTTCAGAAAGAGAAAATTGATTGTGACTCTGAAAGCATGCATCTTAAAGGAGAGGGACCAGCTCAGAACTGCGAGGCCAGTGCAAGGTCTGCACAACACGGGAACACTGAAGAAGCACACTGCATTATTTATTGCCATAAAAGGCAAGACTGGAGTTTTATCATAGAACCCATGTCTGCATAAAAGAACCTGACAGGGAGGATCAATAAATAAGGGAATTGCTTGTCTGGAATGGGCCTTTTATTGTTTTTGTTTTCTTCCTTCCTTCCTTTCTTTCTTTCTTTCTTTCTTTCTTTCTTTCTTTCTTTCTTTCTATCTTTCTTTCTTTCTTTCTTTAATCAAAATACTACTCAGAGATGGCCTCCCCAGTCAGTAGGTCTGGGAAGATGTGAGACGTGCTGAGAAGGAAGGACCCTGAGGCTGGCTTGTTAAGTTAAAGAGTAAAGGTGTTGTGTGTGAGTGTGCATGTGTGTGTATGTGTGTGTGCATGTATATGTGAATGTGCGTATGTATGTGCACGTGTGTATGTGTGTAAATATATGTGTGTGTGCATGTGTGTGTGAGTGTGCATGTGTGTGAGTGTGTGTCTGCATGTGTGTGAGTGTGTATGGTATGTGGTGTGTGTACATGTGTGTGAGTGTGTGTGCAAGTGTGTATGAGAGAGGAGGGCATGTGGTATGTGTGTGAAAGTGTGTGTGATATGTGGTGTGTGTAAGTGTGGTGTGTGTGTGATGTGTGCATGTATGTGGTGTGTGGTGTGTGCATGTGTGTTAGTGTGTGTTTATTTGTGTGGTGTGTGAGTGTGTGTGCATGTGTGTATGTATGTGTGTATGTATGTGTATGCATATGTATGTGTATTTGTGTATGTGAGGTGTGAGTGTGTGTGTATGTATGTGTGTGTGGTACAAGTGAGTGTGTGGTGTGTGTATGTGTGTATGAGGTATGTGTGTAGTCTGTGTCTGTATATGTGTATATCTGTGTGTGTAAGGTAGGTGTATCATTGTGTGTATGTGAGGTGTGTATATATGTGTTCATGTTATTGTGTATGAGTGTATGAAGTATGTGTGTATATGTGAAGTATGTATGTTTGTATGTGTGTGGAGAGTGTGAGAGTGTGAGTGTGTGTGGTGTGCATATGTGTTTATGAAGTGTGTGTGGTATGTGTGTATGTGAGTATGTTTGTATTTGGTATGTGTGTAGTGTGCGTGTGTGCGTGCATCTGCATGTGTGTATGTGAGTGTGTGTGAGTGTGTGTGTGTGTGCGTGCATCTGCATGTGTGTGTGTGTGTGTGTGTATGTGAGTGTGTGTGAGTGTATGTGTGTTAGCTCCAGTATTGGCAAGGAAGGGACAAGAACACTGTTACTTGCTGTGTGGTGGACACTGACCAGCAGCCTTGCTAGGGTCACATCTGCCTCCAGACGTGCAGCAGGGTGGAGCCTTGTATTCTACAGAGAACTTCAAAAACAACTGAGGAATGTGTGCAGGCAGGTGAAATGGCCCAGCCATGAATGGTGCTTACTGTCAAATCTGATTACCTGAGTTGGATTCCTGGAACACAACATAGAAAGAGAAAGGTGACTCCCACAGGTTGTTCTCTGACCCCCAACATGTGCACATGGCATTTCCCCATTACGTGCACAACTAATTAGTTAAATGTAAATTTAAACACACACACACTTTTTGAGCAACTATCTAGACCTACATGGGTCTCTGCTCACTCTTGTGACAGTCACATCATCCCTTCTCTGAGTCTTCCAGTGATGCCATAAGATGTCTGTGTGATGGTCACATGACAAGCAGAAAATATGAGGTCGTGTTCACTAGGGAACACTGATCCTGTCCTGTCTGTGGTCTGTGGTGATCAGAACAAAGCCAAGACATAAATTAATCCCTTCTTCACCCCCAGACATCACACCTCATAGCATCTGCTCAGTAAGTCCAAGAGACCCCTAAAACCTCATCTGAGATAGCCCAGGCTAGCCCTAAGGCATCATCTGAGATAGCTTTCAGAGGCAGGCTGTACTACCAGTTAGTCCAATAGTAGCCTCCTCAGCCTCAGAGTCCCAGTTTAGAGAATGCAGGCAGCCACAGGAGTGGCTGTGATTATCAACCAAATTAAATACACAAAAAGTTGAGTAACTGTCACATCAGCCACCACCATCGAGTTCTGTGTGACCTCTGAGTCTCCTGGTCTGAGGTCTAGTCCCCAGGCAGACTCTCACCAGCCATTTGGTAAGGGAAGTGAGACTATACATGGTCCAAAGATGCTGTGCTGCATCCCTTATCACTGGCACACTTACTTTTACTTGTTGATTGTCACCTCTAATTCATTTCTGCTTTTATCCATGGAGGAAATGGGTAGTGAATAACATTTGTGCTGAACATAGTTTATAGGTGTTTTGGTGTGTGGGAGATGAATGGATGGATGACTGTGTAGATAGGCAGCTAGATGGGTTGCTATATGGAAGGATACATGAATGGATGAACATGTGAGTGGGTAGGTAGGTGGATGCATGGGTGTTTGGTTGGGTTCATATTTGGATGGGTATATGGATGGATACATAGATGGAGGAACTGGTGGATATTTAAATGGTGATAGGTACATGGACAGTAGAGAGGTAAATGGACAGGTAGTTTTGAAGACCTAAAGAATGGTGTTTGGGTGAGTGAATGCATAAGGGGTTGGGTGGGTGGATAGAGAATGAGTGGATGGATTTCTAAGTTAATGATTGGCAGATCAGTGAGTAGATTAATAGCTGTGTGGATGAAAGGATGGATGATGGATGGATGATGGATGATGGGTGGATGGATGGATGGATGATGGATGGTGGATGGATGGATGATGGGTGGATGATGGATGGATGGATGGATGGATGGATGGATGGATGGATGGATGGATGATGGATGGATGGTGGATGGATGATGGATGGTGGATGGATGGATGATGGGTGGATGATGGATGATGGATGGATGGATGGATGGATGGATGGATGGATGGATGGATGATGGATGGATGGTGGATGGATGATGGATGGATAATGGATGGATGGATGGATGATGGATGGATGGATGATGGATGGATGGATGATGGGTGGATGGATGGATGGATGATGGATGGTGGATGGATGGATGATGGGTGGATGATGGATGATGGATGGATGGATGGATGGATGGATGGATGGATGATGGATGGATGGTGGATGGATGATGGATGGATGATGGATGGATGATGGATGGATGGATGGATGATGGATGGATGGATGATGGATGGATGGATGATGGATGGATGGATGATGGATGGATGGATGGATGGATGGTGGGTGGATGGATGGTACATAAGTACATTATGGATGCCTCCTCTACCAGATCTCATGCTAGGAATGTATAACAAAGAAAAAACATAAAAAATGTAACCATGGAACAAGTGGATTTACAGATGTCACCAGAGTATACAAAGCAGGAGGACTAGCACCCTTTGTAGCTCATATTGCTGAGAGTCATTTTGCAGCAGAAGGGAAGGGTAAAGAGAGGCCTGATCTCTCTTGAGGCCAGTGGATCGAATGCCCACACACATCTACCACCTCTCCTCTGGAGGGACAGTGACCATGTCTCCAACATACTGATCCAGGTAGGTGTTATCCCAGACTCAGTAGAGAATCAGCCACCAGTAACATTCACACCATCACAGAGATCCAAGCACAGTGTGTTTGCTCTGAGGACAGTGCCAGGTATTTTGACGGTTCGGCAGTATCTCTTGCCCAAGAGGCAGCAGCCTGAGAGCCTCAGCGGTCTGTTACTAATGATCATTTAATACTGTTTAGTATCAGTTTTGTGTACACACTTCCAAGCAGAGTAAATTGCATGTGGGTGTTTACATTTAAGACGAGCGTCTATGTTGTAATTGATGGAGGGCCGATCTCCACGTGGTTCCAGTAGGAGACATGCAAATGCTGCTTTCCAGCATCACCAAGCCTTTGCTAATTTTAGGTAAACAGAATGCTTTACTTTGGCCCTCAGACAGAACAGAACTAAAGCCAATCCAGATTGGAGAAGGTCTAGAGAGATGTGCCTGTGTTAGAGAAACAGCTTTCTTATTCCCCTCCTACTTGGGCTGATTTTTGGTCAGCTTGACAGTTAGAGTCATCTGGGAATAGGGAACCTGGACTGAGGAACCACCTCCATTGGGTCAGCCTGTAGACAAGTCTATGGGGGCATTTTCTTGATTATCAATGGAAGGCCCAGCCCACTGTGGGTAGTGCCACTAATGGGTAGGTAGCCCTGGGTTGCATGAAAAAGGTAGCAGTGAGCCATGGAACAAGCCAGTAACCAGCATTTCTCCACAGCCTCTGCTTCAGTTCCTGCCTTGAGTTCCTGCCTTGGCTTTCCTAGATGATGTAACTTATAAGCCCGGGCTATAAACCCTTTCTCTCCCAATTTGCTTTTGATCATGGTCTTTATCACAGCCACAAAGAATCAAACTAAAACACATACCATGGGCCTCTTGTGTTCTGGCTATTGGGTAAGTTGAAATAAGGAAAGATAGATGTGTCTTATGCAGTAAGAACTTAAGACTGTCATCCTTGAGAATGAAACACAGGATTTGCCATGAGCCTCTGAACCTGCATGACTCCAGCAAGCCACATGCACACATCTGCCAACTTTGCTCTGGGGGACCAATAAACGCATCACCAACATATTCAGCCAGGTGGCACATGGAGCCTGGACTCAGAAACTCCAAGCGAGATAATGACCAGGCTTCCCCCCCATTTTATAGAGTATGGGGAAACATAGTGGCTCTGAACCTTCCCTTCAGTGGCATGGTGGCCAGTGAATGCTGGCCCTGGGCTTGATGAAAACAGCCCAGAGCACATGAAGCAGCTAGCTAACTGTCCTTGGGAGATGCCACTAGTCCAGGCCTGATGGAACAGGAAGGGCAGCACCATGACCATCCCTCAGCTCTGGACGTTGAAGAGGAATGAGCCTGAAAAGGGAAGAGCGTAGTTGGGGTGCTCAGGGACCTCTCACCCAATAAATTATCCCAATAAATCCAATTCACTAATCAATTCACTAATCTAGACTTGGCTGGAATCATTCCTACAATCTGCTGTGGGTGCCCTAGGAGGGGCAAAGGGTCACTTGCGCGTATCCACTCAGCAAATGTCACACAGATGGGTGTTGGGTTTCCAGTGTAGGATAGTGGCCCACTTCCTAACCGTGTATCCCACAGAGGTTGCAGGCTCTGGGACACTGGACTTGGGTGCAGCCCTAGTTCAGCCTGGCCAATGCAGAAAGCTCAGGTGTCCTTGGCTTGCTTAGAAAAAGTCATACCATACGGTTTAAACTTTCTGTAAAGCATTTAAAGTTTTTAACATATCTGCAGTGAACTTTAATGGGATTCCATAAAAACTGAACAGACCTTAGAACTAGCTGGGAGAGTCAGTGAGTGACCTTGGCAGTTTTAATTAAATCTGAAGTGGAACTTCTAGACTCTGAGGGTTGTCTGTGGCCAAGTAGCTCAGGAGGAGGAGGGGTGTGAAGGGAAGAGCCATGGGGAGGGGTGTGAAGGAAAGAGCCATGGGGCAGGGGTGTGAAGGGAAGAGCCATCCTTCTGTGCAAGTATGAGGTCCTCTATCTCATGTCTTTCTCAGGGTGGGTTCTTCATTCCTAGAGCCTCCATGCTGGAAAATGGATGAGGTTGTCTCCATCTGGGACCCGTGGGCACAGGAATGCCTGCCCATCTCTCACTGTCATGGAACCAGAGATCTCTTGACCTGTGTGAATTTCTAAGCAGTGGGTGAACCATCAAAACCCAGGCTCTGGAGTAGACAAAGACCAGAGCACGACCCCGTGCCAGCCATCCCACAGAGCAGAAGGGCTTGCAAGTCATTTCCTTCCTGCCTCTGTCCTGTTTTTAAAAACTTAGACACAACAAAAACGTCTTTGTGGTGTAATATTTGACATCTTTGACATGTGTACAATTTACTCCGCCTCACAGTATGCAGACCAGTTCCACACCCTGTCTGCCATCCCTTCACTGTAGCCACCTCATTCCTTCTTTTCCTTCCACAGTAAAGCCTCTCCAAGAACATCATGCAAATGGGACTCTAGAGTGGATGCCTTTTGTGCCTGGCTACTTTTATTTGCATAATGCATCCATGATCCATTCATGGTAGCTGACAGCAACACAATCCTTGTCCTTGCTGTGTAATATTCCTCTGGGTAGACATACCACAGTCTATTTATCCAGGCACCCACTGAAAGGTATTTTAGGCTGTCTCTAGTTAAGGATGACAAGGAATAGCACTGTTATATGTATTCATGGTCATGTTATATGTGAGAATCTGTTTACTTCTCTGAGATACTCCTATAGAGTTAGAGAGTCCTGAGGGGCATGGCAATTGTCTGTATAACGTTGCACAGCTTTGACACGCCGACTGGAGCTACCATTCTGTTTTGTGGTACAGCACAGAACAGTAGGTTTGGGTTATAGCAGGAGGTTAGCACCTCTGCCTGTGCTATGACCTTCTTGCCACCGTTTCCAGAGATTTCCACTTCCTACAAAAAGGCTGACATACATACTCCAAGCTCTGACGTAGCTGTAGCATGAACCCCCAGAGCTAGAAACGCCTCTCCCCAGAGCAGTCCCATCCCTGCCACACCACGTGGGTCTCAGCTTCCCTGTTTGCCCACCCAGCTTTAGCTAGCACTGGAATCTAATAAAGAACAATGAAGACCTCTTTCCTGGTAGAAAGAATTCTTAAGAATTTCTGCAGCGTCTTCCTAAATTGGATGACATAAGAGAGCACAGGCAAAGGTAGGCTTATTTAAGATAGCCAGAAGCAAACATGGCCACTAGTGAAATATGGGCTTGAGGTTGCCATAGTGATGAGAGGAGTGACCCCCATGGCCGCTGTGGACAGCTGCTGTGGACAGAGTCCAAGGTTTCCGTTTGCTTGGCTTTTGTTTTGTTTTTTCTTTGCATAAGCTTCTGCCAAGTCACTTCGGTGTCAGGATAGCTGGCTGCCTGAGTGGTGGAGAACAAAGCAATTTTTAAAAAATAATAAAACTGATTGTATCTGCTTAGTCATTTTAAAAAAAAAAAATGGTGAATTAATCTCAGCTGCGGACTTTTAAGGGGAGGGAAAATGGCAAATGGCCCTATTGTCTGTGGAGGGGGAAAGCCAGTGAGTCCTGTGGGAAAGGCACAGGCAGGCCGGGGGCTCAGCTGCCTCCTAAGAGATTATGTGGTCAGGTGATGCAGGTAGCCTGCGTCTCAGGAAATGGACATGGCATAATGCTAGAGGGATCTTGATATTGGCAGGAAAGCCCACCTCCACCAGGGTCAAGGGATGCAGGAGAGTGCCCAGGGGTTCTGGTGAATTGACAGTAACTCTATCAGAGCCACATGCTGCAGCTGCAGACTCCCAGGTCTCTTGGGAAATCTCTCCTGCTAGGCTCCCAGCATACATTCCAGAGTTAGAAGGGGTCGGGCCCATCTGGTGGACAGAGGGTTGACAAGAGTGAGCAAGAGAAGAGGGCTCTGGTAGAGCAGAGCCCATTGCAAAACAGTGCTGGCCAGCCTAGCAGGGAGTTCTTGCCAAAAGCTAGCTTCCCTGCTTGCTTTGCCACAGGCAGCAAAGATGAGTTAAGTAATAAAGGTCAGGTAGCCATAGGCAGCACTCAGGTGCGGGCTTATCTGCAGACACAACAGACACAAGCAGTAAGAGCTCCCTGACTCCTCCCACTCAGGATGTCCAGATCTCCAGGAGCCTCTGGGAGAGGTGTACCTCATCCTCTCCAGGACCTATACAAACCGGACTATCCCAGGCAAAGCCTTCTTCTTGAGCCAGGGTGGCCTTTGTCCTGGTCAATCATGCATGACTCTCGCAGCTCTTTTGTTGATGCCTTTGCATTCCTCTGGGAACAACAGCTTGACCTGCTTGTTGCCCTCAAAGAAGAGTGGGACAGGCAAACCTTTTTGGGACCCATAGAAGTAAGCTATGGCCATGCTAGGGTGCTGTGTCAGGTGGCCAAACTCCGTATCATCAGGAACTTCAGAGAAGAAGTCAGAGGCTGTCTGTCCTGAAGCCCTAGATGCATTAGGTTCTGTCTTTTGTACAGTCATCTCCATTGCCCGTGAATGTACACTTGTACTGACATGTGCAGGAGCCTACACATGCATGCTAGCACACATGTGCCCACACACATCATACACACACGCAACACACAATCACACAGAGACATACACACATATACATACACATAAACACACAGACACATACAGACACTCACACAATGCACACACACAATGCATACACACAGACACACACAAAGCACACACACAAACATTTGCACAAGCACATACACACCACACATACACACACAAACACACAATGCATACACAATCAGACACACACAGAGACACACAGATTTACACAGACACACATATACACACACATAAACACACACAGACACACACATATACACAAACACACAAACAGATGCACACAAAGCACACACACAATGCAGGCACACAGACACACATAAACACACAGACATACACAGACACAGACATACAAACACACACACAGATGCACACATGCGCACAGTGCCATGTGTCAGCTTCCTGCCTCCATCTGAATGAGAAGACCATATTTGTCAGCAACACCGCAGTCCTGCAGATGCCCAGCATGATTTATGGCATGTGTTAGCGCAATATCTGTGTGCATCACTGGAGGAAACTTAATTGATGAGAGGACTGTCAGAAATGATTCTGGGTGTGGGGTAGGGTGCATTGAACAGCAGATCAAAAGGGAAGGCAGCCTCTCTTTGAAATATTATGTTCCTGCATTATGATTGGGATATCTCCTGAAGAAACAACCCCCTTACTTTTCCACCTGAGACTTTAGATTTCTTTCTCCCTTGGTGACCAGGCCACTCTCAACAAATAAGATACAGAAAGAGTGCATGTGTCTATCACCAAGACAAGGTCCCAGTGCGAGACTTCAAGGGCACTAGGTTGTAAGTCACAGTGAGTTCCATGTTGGGGAAGGCTGCCTGGGGAAAGTCCTCTGGGACTGAGTGCCAAGCAAGAGAGCGATGAGGGCAGGTGACATCCTGGCTGTTGGTACTCAGAAGCAAAGGTTCTTGGCTTCTGTCTACACACCTGTCCATACCGACTATGTGGTCATTTTGCACCACTAGGCTGGATGCCAAATCCTGTTAGTCAAATGACCATTCCTCAGCTAGGTCTGACTACAGCGGTTCACTGCCCTAGGGAACTGAGCTGGGTCCAGGTCTCAGTGTCAAGGAACGGTGCTTTTATGTACAGACCCTCACCAGAGGCTATAGCCACACCCAGGTTTCCAAGGAAGCAGGCATGAGGACATCCATACCCTAAGTCATACCCTGGCCTCAGCCCTGCAACCCACAGCCCAACACTAGGAGTCTCTTCCAATTTCCCCAGGTTCCACATTGCCCAGGTCTATCTCTAGGGCCACAGCCGCTCATTCCTGAGGCCCTTGGCAAGTGAAGCTCCTGCTGACAGCAGAAGGTGGCTATTCAGAAACTATGCTACGTGGCCTGAACAGGAGGCAAGAGAGACAGAGACCTCAGCACACCCACACCCACCCGCTTCAAACACCGAGCGAAGCGTAAAATGGTGCTGCCAAGAACTGGATAGCACCCTGGGACTCTGGAATGAAGGGTGGTATCAGATGCTTCTGGAGGCTCCTGCTCTTTCCCTCCCTCCTCCTGTCCTTTCATGGAGTTCAGCTCAGAGTGATTTCGAATCAAGGACACAGTACAGAGACCCCATCCAGGACTTGGTTCCCCCAGTCTACTACGGCTGGCTTTAGGGAGAGCTGGGGCTAGAGGTAGATCTGGTCAGAAGCAGCCGGGAACACAGGACATTCCTCTCCCCTGCAGTGTTGATCAGAGCTGGGCAGAGGGCTCATTTCCCATGCGCATAGTAATGCTGTGTTTTGAGTGTGGCCAAGCCATGAATATTAAAAATAAAATACGCTTGATCAATGAGGGCTTTGTTTGCGATAGAACCATCCTGGGTTCAGACAGACAAGCGCCCTCAGCTTAATCACTGTCACCCGAGTGTGGTTTGCAGAAGAATCGGGGTGTTCCGATGAGTATTGATCGCAGTCCCGAGCATTCGGGGATGAGGGACCGGCCATAGCCCTTCTGCTCTGTATCGGGAATACGTCAGGACCGTCCACATTAAACCACCTCATATCGATAAGCCGGCAAGCTAAAAAACACCCGCCACGGTGTGATTGATCGCTGCGTATTAACCGAGGTTATTAGAGCGGGGAAATATGATGCTTTCATCGGGGCCTCGAAGGGCACAACTTAACAATCCGTCTTCATTTCCCTTGTGTTTTTCTTCTTCTAGGCCTGTTTTTTTTTCCTTTACTCAATTAATTACAGTTAATTAGATGCTGAACACAATGACTTTATGTTATGCCCAAAAAGACCTCAAGGGGTAGGTCTCTGTGTGATATGGCAGTCAGTCCTAGAAGACTGTGCTGCTGGGGTCCTCAGAGTAGACAAGGGGCTTAGCAAATCCCTTCCCCGTGAATGCTAGCAAGTTTGAACTGGCACAGTTTCCTTGATCCAGGCTTCTTTGCATTTTTTGCACTGGCCAACAGGAGGCAGAGGTTGGCTAACCCCCATTGGTTTTAGCAATAAAAGGCTATTGCATGATCCTAGCATTTCTCTGGGGTTGTAGGATTAAGTTTTCCAAGGTCCTGAAGGAAACATGCAAAGTTAGACCAAACATTCGGAACCACAGTCTGTTTGCCTTTGAGCACCGTGTCCTGGGTCAGTCTCCTTTGGGGTTGGGATTAGCTCTAAGCTTTGGTTTCCTCAGCTACAATGAGGAAGAGGCACAGTCCTTGTCTGTCACAGTGTGAAGACCCAAGGACATCATCATTTATGTCACGATGACTCTAAGCTGGAGACATGAGGCAGGTGACGGTTCTGTTTTCCCTAGCAGAGCTACCTTGCCATGTCAGCACAGGCATTGTGCCGGACTTGCAGTCAGCTTCACTGATGCCAGCTGGGCATCCATGAGTGTTGTCTTGTGAGATGCCAGCCAGAGCTCATAACAGCTCTGTAAAAAGACCAGATTCTAGACACTCAAACACACACATACATGCACATACACACACACACACATACGCACACATACCTGGTAATCTCCAGCACTACAACAGAAATATGCAGCTTCTTGTCAGCTTCCATGCAGCCCACAATGACTATGGGTTGAAAAGAATCTGTTCACACTGGTAGTCAATGAACATGGGCTCCCCATGAACACAGCCCAGCCTGGGTGAGTGACAGTCCCTTTCAGTCCGGTCTCTGATGACTGGACTGTAAACAAGTTTTTTCTAGACTCCTTACAATGAAGTTCTTGGTCCAATTTATCTGAAAAAGGAAAAGGGAGGGAAAGTGAGGGGCGATCTTCAGTCTGCAGTAGTCTGAGTCCACTGCGCACAGTACAGTTCACAGCAGCATCTAGAACATTCTGAGAAGCGGGCCCTCCTCAAGGGCCACCTAAGAGAACAGCTGTCTTACTGCAGATGAGAACCACAAGTTTTGTTAAAGCTCCTTATTCTTTGCAAGTGGTCCTATTCCTGGTTTTCTGCTGTGCCCAGCTGGCTAGTGCGTCCTGACTCCCACTGGCCCTGTGAAGCGCATTTTTACTAATGTTACCTGACTGAACCTCATTCGTCTTGTCTCACACCCTGTCTCTTCTCCGGCCCTTCACTATTCCCACAAGGTTCCCTCCTGCCCGTCCTTTACCTGATACTCTTCTTGCCTGCAGGACACAGTATTGGTTACTCCCTGACAGGTAAGGATGGTCTGTGCTGTTCTCTGAGTTCCCACCCTGCCACCTGATTACTATGGAGTATTTGCTCCTGGATCATGTCTAGCTGCGTTTGTCTCCATTACAGCATAATGCTGATACTTCCCTCCTTTCCATGTGTAGAAGGCTGACGAGGAGGAGGCTCTAAGTCGGGCCATCCTGCACTCCTGTAGATGTAGCTGAAGGAAACAATCTCTGACCCGGGTCCAGTCAATGTTCACACCCAGGTATTTGGCTCCCAGGACAGAGCCACAGCCTGAATGACCCCCTACAGGAGAAGCCTACCATGACAGGTGCACCAAGCAGGCAGCTTAAAACAGAGACAACACTCAAGCCTTAAAGACCCCAGGGTCTTCCTTGTTGCCAACTTTCATTATGGCCACCAAACATCAGGCTTAGGGTAGCCACTACCCCGGTGATGAGAAGTGACACCCACAGCAGGGATCAACTAGTCTAGAATTTAAAACTTGGATCCAAGAAAGAGAGCTGAGTCCATTCTTACCCAGTCAGGATACACGCACCTTGCCTGCCTCCTGACTCATGATAGAAAATCATTTGAAATGTCATGGGAAGGCTTGTCACCCAGCACTCTGTGGCTGTGGCATTGCTGGCTTAAACAGGTGGCCTCAGGTTAGTCATGGCCTTGGTATACTAGCATATCCTGTGATCTAGCGATGGAGCACAGCAATGGACTCAAAGTGGACCCACGACAGTTGATATCTGCACGTCTGGGAGATCAGAACCTGGAGTGGCCAGAAGTGTTTTTGTTTGTGAGGCTCACAAACATGGCTTCTCTAACAACTATTTCAAGGCTTTTATCTCTATTTACCACAAATCTGAAGCTATATTGTACATGTGGCAATCCAACACATCCCACAGAAGAGAATATTCAACTTACAAAGGCCATTAATTGGCAGACACAGGCCGTCAAGTAGACCCCAAGGGAGCTCCATCTTCAACCCTGTGTGTGTGTGCTTTCTCCATGCCTCAGAGCTAGTCAGCTTCTTCCTCGTAATGAAATAATTTAAATAGGTTCACTCTTCAGTTCGTATCTTTTCCAAAGTAGATCTTCACTAAAAGTCATTAACATTTTTCTGTTCTGTTACCTGCTGTTTTCAAATTCTGTATTTACTTCACTCTTCTTATCTGTCGATATTTTTTTTATTAAATTCCCCCTTTCTCGTTCTTTTGTTATGACAGCCTATATAGGTTTTTTTTTTGTTGTTGTTGTTGGTCCTAAAACAAGCTTTGAACTTAAGAACCTTAGAAGTGTTTTCTGCAGGTGGATGAATCTGTCATCTCAGACGCTTGTGGGTGGGTGTGTGCATCCCCTGTGTTTTAATTTTTCAATGTGATTGTTTACGAACAGGGTCTTTGTTTCTTCAGGGTTGGTCTAGTCTAAGCACTCATTCTTCACAGGAAACGATAATCCTCAAATAGCATAATCATCACCATAGCAACCCGAGGCGACATCGAAGACAGGATTAGGGCTTCAAGAGCCCGGATCTGCATCCCTCGCCAGCTCTTTACACACTAGGCACCTCTGCTGACTGCACTCCACAGCCCCGAGTGTCAAGAGGTACACGAGGGTGGCTGAGTGGCTCCCAAGCTGAACATAAGAAGCTGGGAGTGTGCTTTCAAAGTGTGAGCCTGTGGAGTGCCTCAGCATCGGCATGCATGCACACAGGCACATATGCATATACAGGGAGTGAGCACGGAATGCACGCACATGCACACGTGCACATGCATGCATGCACACAAACACCTCCCACTGCACCAAGATGCCCGGAGTCATGAGCAGCACTCTAACTCTCTCTGGGTCAACCTGCCCAACAAATGTGAAGAGATAATGAGGATATGGGTGGGTTTCCAAAGAGAGACAACAAAGAGCTTCAGTCAAGACAGTCTTGAACTGAGGAATTGCCTTCAGGAGTCCAAATATTAAGGGCTGAGAGAGACAACCACACAAACCTGATGACCTGAATTCTAATCTTCAGTGTTATGTCCAAAACCAAAAGTCCAGACCTAGCTACACACACACACACACATGCACACGCACACACACACGCACACACACACTCCCAGTTCTGGGGAGGTGCCGTCAGGAATATCCTTGAAGCTTGCTGACCAGCTAGTCTGCCCTAGTCTTGGTGAGCTCCAGATTCAGTAAGAGACCCCACCTTAAAAAAATAAAGCGGAGAGGAATTCGAGAACACAAGTGGCTCGAATCTCTGGGCTCCACATAGATGTTTATACACATTTACCTGTACAGCTGCTCATTCATACGTGTGTGCACACACACACACATGAACATGGAAGCACACGCACGTTTACAAAGAGTCTAGAAGCTGGCATTTTGATGATCTGGTTTTTCCTTTGCTTCTGTTTGACTTCCTAACACTCCATAATTCTAGCCACAGTAAAGATTAGATTGCCCGGTGCTTTATTTTATTCCAAATAAATAACCTGGTGTATCCCTGAGCACATGAAGGAAGCACAGGTAGAGTTTGTAAACCACAACCCTGGGGCACGGAAGCTTATGAAGTGCTCAGATGATCTGCGTGCTCTTTCTTCCTGGCATCCACGCTGTGTTTGCCAATGCAAACTGTCTACTTGTTCTACAGACGACAAAACCGAAGCTCACAAAGCACCTTGAGGCCTCCAGGCAGCACGACCAGGAATCACAGGGACTGGCATAGATACTGTGACTAATGTCCAGGCTCTAACAGAGCCAGGCCACCTCCCCAAGGATGGCATAGCTCCATGGTGACAGAATACAGAAGTCCTGGTGGTTGGGGGCAGCAGGAGGATGCACAGAGAGAAATGAGCTCCCCACCTGCCTCCTACAGCACCCAAACTGTCCCTCTGCATTGGGTTTTCTTGTGTTGTTCTCGGTGTGGGAAATGTTGATCCTTCCTTCATAGTAAGAGTACTGTAGACTCAGCAGTGAAAACAAGGCAGATAAACTTCAGCTTTACAGAAGCCAGAGGTCAGCCTGGTCAAACATCAAAAAATGGGCTGGCATACCAGCTTGGCACGAAACAGTAGTTTTCACATTCCCAATTGCATTCCCTTACCCCCTGAGGTCCCAATGAACTGAGTTCTTCAAGGAGTTGTTAGCTTTCTCACCCATTCAGCATAGTTACCCCAACTTCCCCACCTTCCTGATGTGTGGGTTCAGTCATGTAGGAGACTTGTAGAGACTTTCCAAACCTAAGGGCAACTAGAAAGCGCCCATGCAAGCAGGTGTCAGCTGCCTGCTAGAGAAGACAGGCCTAGCCCCTCCCACTTGTCTGAGATGCACCAATGAGCTGTAATGTGGGTCACCACAGCTTATTTCCTACATTGGGACCAAGAGACACTGGTCAAGCAGGCCTCCTCACTGCTGCCCGCTCAACCATCGCTGGCAACCAGTCTTCCCTGCTCCTCACAAAATTCGAAGACCATGCCCGGGTTTGCCTCAACACAGGCATCCCCACGGACTTTAAAACATGCAAAATAGAAATAAACTAATTACTTCATCAGTGTTTTATGGTGCATTTATAATTCTTACTTAAACATTTAATCTCATAAAGCAAGTTTTCCATGCAGAGAACACTTGATTTCATCAGAAGAAATTGCTGCCTTTGCTTGAAAGAAACACAAGCCAGGGATCCCCAGAGTGAAATGAAGAGAGTGGATAAGCTCCCAACCAGCTTACCCTGCCAATGATTCCCACAAAGCCTCTCCATGCAACCACGTGCTGGATTCCCAAAGTATTTGGTGGGGCAGCGGCAGGGGCAGGGCTGGCACAAACGGGTAGTCCCCAACGTGAGCCTCAAGAAGGAGGTCCCCCCAAAGGTCAGGTGCTAAAAAGAGAGGGACCAGAATCCCAGGGTCCAGGCTAGCTCTGCCCAGGACCCTTTTGCTTTGTCTCACACTACTCCGTGAGACATGTGCATGTGTGTATATGTTCATGTGTATGCAGATTTATGTAGAGGTTGAAGGTCAACCATCCCTCTCCTCAGGTGCTGTCCACCTTGTTTTTTGAGACAGAATCTCTCACTGGTATAGAGCTTCTTCCTAAGCAGGCTAAGCCAGCTGGCCAGGAATCCCAAACATCCTCCTATCTCTATCTTCCCAGTGCTGAGATTACAGGCACACGTCACTGTGGGTGACCACAACACTGAGACTTCGTTTCCTAACTTTCTTCTTTTTTATATATTTTTAACAATTCCATACATATTTATAATGTGTTTCAGCCATTTTCCCCTCTCATGTTCCTCTCCTGGTCTCTCTCTTTTCTTATGCTCTCATGGACCAGCAAGTCCTCTTCCTCTCCTGTGCTTTTGTGAGTGTGGCGTCCACTGACTCTAAATCCGGGGCTCAAGTGAGCACAGCTCGGGTGTTATTGACTGCACTGTGGCACACCCAGCTTCTTCACATGATGTCTGGTAACTGAACTGAACCATCTCCCCAGACCGATTCTGCTATCCTAACGTGAGTCCCACTGCCTGGTTCTCCTGGAGGGAAGGCATTGCCAGGGGAGGCAGACTGCCCAGGTAGATCAGTGGTTCTGACCCCGAGTGAAGGAAATAAAGCATTACCATCATGGTAGTGGGCAGAATTAATCATGTGTGCCTGTTTTTACTCATGCTTTTCCCCAAAGGCAGCACAGAAAAGCATTGATTAGCACAAGAACTGTTTCTGCACCACAAACACTCAATTATTCCAATGTTTACTACTTTGAAAACAGCAGAGAGAGAGAGAGAGAGAGAGAGAGAGAGAGAGAGAGAGAGAGAGAGAGAGAGAGTCTGCAAGGGCCAGAAACAAGGCTTTTATGGATCTGTGTATCCAGTCAGACTGTGGTCATTGCAGCTGACTACTTCAGGGCTCAGTCCTGCTTCCAACCTCTCTCTCCAGTTAGTCATAGTTTTAATATTGATGTTGTTTGAGAAGAGCCTATAGGGTGGTCTTGAACTCATGATCCTTCTGCTTCAACATCTGTGTATTAAACACCCAGCTCCATGAGGTCATCTTAAGACCAACTTTGTAGTATCTCTTTCTTGTCTCCAAGTTAGGTCAGAATAAGGGGACTCAGTACTGAGATCCCAGGTCTTCAGATTCACAGACCTCTCTCCTGTGGCCATCATGAAGTGTCTGCACGAGTGGCCGGTTAAAAGGCTTCTTACTTCCCTCTCCCATCCTCTGCTCCAAGGCCTCACGCTTCCTCTGCTGTCTCTGGCCTCAACCAAGGGACATGCTTTAGCCAATGGAGCAGAGATCTGAAGAGACACTGTCTCATTTCCCTTTAGTCCTTGACCTTTGCATAGTTAAAGAACCTACTCAGGGAACCTTCCAGAAACTAACACAGAGAGCCTGGAGAGCAGAGGCTGGTTGTAAACAGAATGCAAGAGCCTGCGGTGCCTGTGGTAGCAGACAGTACTGAGTACAGACCTGGAGTCTGTTCACAGAGCCACTGATGTGAGAAGGCAGGAGCTTCTATCCTAAGAGAGAGATAAAAGCCACACTCCCTCTCCTCTCCAGCCAGCAGACTTCACAGGAGGCCCTGTGGTCAGTCAGTCATTCAGAGCTCAGCCTTGCCACTCTGGTCAGGTTACCAGGCACCATTCTGAGACTTGCATGGCCTCTGGGGCCAAGGCTGCATGTCCACCAGGCACTGCCTCCTGGAATCCACACCAAAAAAGCTAGAGGCTCACAGCTTCTTCAGCAATGTGCTGCAGATTCCAGCACGGTGAAAATAAATAGGATAAATCAATATTTGCTGTTGAAGAAATAAAAAATGCACAACTGGGGAGTTTTTTCAAGCAAAGCAGCCCTTGCGGAAGCTTATCTGCTCCCATTGGTGCTGCTGGCGTGTGCTGCCTATTGGAAAACCATGTGGGAAGTTTCTCAAGCAAACGGAAGTGCTCAGGCCCCAGTCTGAGCAGTGAGAGCCACTATGGGTGCTGTCTGAATCCAACTTCTGCCTTAAGGCTCTGGGAATAGACCACATGGAATTCCAGCCAGCTCGCTTTGAACCCTCATAATGTGACATGGTCTCCCCAGGGTGGTAAGCCCTGCTCCTCTAAGAAGCTACATGATTCCATCTCCCTATCTAACTGAAGACAGTTGCACAGGACTGCGTCTTCCCTGGCATCCATCACAGATGTCATTAACTGCCAGGACAGACCATGAGCCGAAGCCATGAAGATGTGGCTTGGAGAAGGAATTTCCCAAGTCACCTCCCGCTGGGGTCAGTGTAGAGCTCAGCTTCTCTGTGTTGCCTCACTGTGCCATCCTGTCCTACACCAAAGCCAAGGTGCATCCTGGAAGCCCACTGGCCCACCCAGACCTCCAGCCTCCTCCAGAGATGCAGCCCTTCGGGATTGTTGAGCAAAGGCACTAGTGGTGAGACCTCCTGGAAACTCACAACGTTGATGAAGATTGCTCCCTTCAGCCTAGTTAACAAAACATCTTGCTCACAGCACCTTCTGTCTGGCAGAAAAGCAGCGGTGGTGAGCCACACTGGGTTGAAACAGGAGCATTTTTCATTATGCACTGACACTTAAAACCAAAGAACTCCACTCTTAACAGCAGACAAGGACCCAACGCTCCCTGAGGACTAGAGTATCCTGAAACACTTGATCCAGGGACCAGTGATTTCAAAATGAGCCCAGCCTAGCCAGCTTCCCCAGAAAGTTCAAGGCTCAATCTACCCTCTCAAGTGACAGAAACCCATGAGTGTGAAACTGTTTAACTGCACAACCAGTGACTCCTCGTGTACCAGCTAAACACAGGGAGAACTGGATATAAGAGATCTGACTGGCAGGGCCCTCCTGCTCCATAAGGCCACGTGGCCACTGATAATCCATGAGTTCCAGTGTTCCTTAAGCCCAGTAGCCACTCACATGGCCTGAGTGGTGCCTTTTATGCACCAAGTCTGGTGAAACCACCCTAGTCAGGGCTGTAGCTCTCCATACAAAGATAGTGGAATCCACTGCAGGTTCCTGTGCAGACTTGGTGTTTACCAAGCTGTAGTTTAGAAATAAGTTCTCCTTCTCGCATGTCACATGCTTTCTGAAGTGAGCCATCTACATGTTCCAATTATACAGGTGAGACCACCAGGAGTTGGAAGAAGGAAATGTCCATCTGACACTGGGAATGACAACCATGACACAGAGGATTCAGCTCCAGCGCTCCTCACAGGACGGCAGTGCTCCACAGTTGTGACCTCACGCTTTAGACAATGCTGTGACCTCACGCTTTAGACAATGCTTACATCTTCCAGATTCAGCAGGCATGGGCCTCAGAGTAAATAAATGTCTTTCTCCACCCCATTTCAGGATGCTGGCTCAGTCTCCTGCTGAAAGACATAGCTGACTTAAAGAGTCAAGTGCTGGGCATCAACAAGGCTGGAGTACTGTTCACACCCCTGAGAGCTGATAGCTGATGTAGGTATTAGAGTCACCTGCTCTTGACTGGCCTACAGATGCAGAGCTGGGGCTAAGCCGTGGGAGTATAGACCTCAACCCAGGGGACAGGTTTCCCTAAGCCTACCTACCCAAAGAGTGGCATTTCTTAGCTCACTATGCAGGACAAAATTTTCCTCAGCCCACCCACCAGAGGAAGACCTTCCCTAGCCCATCCATAGAAGATCCATCCAGAAAAGGATCTTCTTTAGTCTATACACTCAGGGGAGGGCCTTCTTCAGCCCACCCACCCAGGCAGGCTCTGCTTAAAGCAGCGTAGTGCCCACAGGCACCATGAGCTCAGTCAGGGCACTTTGTGGAGTCCTTCAGGAATTTGGGTCTATACCTGAGCATGCCACTCCCTGCTAAAGCCATTGTAGCCCCCAACCTGCTCAGAGCTGAATCAAAGCCCTAGATTTTTGTCTTCAGGGCTGTGCCTTCTAGTCCCAGAGAACATGCTGACTCACCAGGCTGAAGCTGGCTCTGAGATGACACTCATTTCCATAATACTTCCCCCCATCCCCCACAGGCCACCATGCTCTGCTCTCACCTTTGGGCCCACTGACACTCCCTCTAGCTTTAAAGTGTTCCTTGCCACCTTCCTTGGACAGCTTCTTCTAGTAATACATCTGGGGACATCTGGCTCACTGATATCCTGGGCCCTCACCCCACTGGGTCTCTGCGGGATATTGTCATGATTTTACTTAATGTCTATTTCTCCTGCTTGACTTTAAGTAAAGATTTTTATCTGTGTATCCCAGGTGCCTAGAATCATACCCAGGAGTCACTGGGTCTAAACCCACACTGCGTCAGCTTCTAGATCAATACACAGACTATGCTAGAGTATATGAGAAGCCTCTGGATGCTAAAGAGCTGTGTGTTTTCATAACATAAATCAATACTAATTTGTGCTAAAAAATATATATATAACCCCGAAAAGATGATGATAAAGGGCAAGTCCCCATCTGAAAGTCTGACTGGCGAAGCAACAAAACATGATTTTATGTTTCTTTGGGGATAAAAATAATAGCATTTAAGTAATTCAGCAGCCCCCACCTTCCAGTGTCTCCAAGAAAAGATATTCCCATGAGGCCAATGGAGCTTGAACCACCCAGGAAGTTCTTGGTGGGGTCTGTCTTGGTATATAAAGCAGTGCTTTGGTGGAATATATGAATGCATGGATATTTCTTCACCTCACATCTACCATGGCAGCCAACAACACAAACGATACACCTTTCCTCCCAGCAGTAACTATGAAGGGATTACAGGTATGCCCAATCTGTCCAAGCCGCTTGGACATTTGAACTAAGGCAACTTAACCAGCAGAAGCAAAAGTCAGGTGACAGCAGCTGAGTGTTGCTTTTAGGTGTCCCTTGGGGCACAGCAGCTGGGACTTGTCTGTCCTGCCATTCCTTGGAAATAAGCAAGTCTAGGCAACCTGGAAGGACTGAGAAACAATCCCATGATCCCACGGGAGCTCCAAAGATTCGGATTTGCATGTTTTCAAATGATACTGGTTTGTCTTCATTTTGTCAGAAAGGATTGATTACTCTGTTCCTGGAGGTGCAGTTCCAGGAATCCCTGCTACTTTGCAGGGCTGGGGACAGGGGGTGCTGAGGGAGGAAGCGTGGGTGTGGAGTCTGCTGAGGGGGGAGAATCACAAGTCTAGGACCTATTTGTGCTACAGAGGGAATTCAGATCCAACCTGGACAACTTATCAGGATCTCATCTCAAAATCAAATAAGAAACAGGAAGGTTGGGACTGGAGCTAGATCACAGCAATTGAATTCTCTGGCCACGTGTGTTTGAGGCCCAGACCACACGTGTATGAGTTAATTCTCAATTCCAAAAACAAATAGTGGGAGATGCCTTACACAGAATAGGCTGTATGAACTTTAACTCTGAATCAGGGAAGCCTCTCACCACTCCCCTGCACTACACTACCCCAGACAGGAACCAAGTTCTTGAACTCCCAGCAAATGCTACTGCTGCTGTATTGAGACACTGGGGATCGAGCCTGGAGCCTGACAGATGCACGCACACGGGTATACTGTTTTATTTCTGGGCATCTGGCTTTCCTATTTCACAGTGTATGGCTTGTGAAAAGGTAATAGATAGTTCGTGGGGTTTGGTTTCTGACTCTCGAGTGCAGAGCTAGTGAAATAGGATAGGCACTGAGCAGGTGCCTGCAGTTGGAGCAAAGGTTTGTCCCAGGAGAAAGGAGCTCGTGGCTGAGATCAAAAGCATGCCATTTGTGATTCAGAACTGAACTTCAGCATGAGAACTCACAGAAACCAATCTGCACACAGTGCTGGGCAGGCCATCGCAAACTTGCCCATGACTTCAACTGGTTGAATGTTACATTACAATGAGGAACCCCTCAACACACACATTCCCGTGCCATCTAGGAGATTCAGCTGAGCTCAGTACTTCTGGGGCCACTCTGGTAGAGTCCTCATACTGGGGCTCGGGTATTCCCAGTCCCAAGGCCACCATATGCCCCCACAGTGGGGTTTTCTTCTTGCTTCTGATAGTGAAGGCCAAACCTCCCAGAGTCTGCAGTCAGTGTCTGATTTCTTGTTGGCAGCAAAGGAAAGCCTGACCCCAAAGCGACCCCACCTCTGCTTAGTGAGAGCTGACACATCTGCTTGTTTATTTATTTTAGCATTATGGTCTCACTGCACAGAGCTAGCCACCAACCAGAAGAGCTGGTAGCACCAAGTGCCCACAGTCCAGGGAGGTGTGGCATGTGGAATGAACCGGCTCTGAGCAAGTCAGTCTCCAGTTCCCACCACCGGAGGCGAGGCCGTAGTTGCTTGGTAACGATGTTCATGGTTGCATTAAGAGGTGCGTTCTGAAAAGAGGATTGCTTAAAACCTGACAGCAATTACAGGGAAAGCGGGTTTCTTTCATCTCAGAAACCAATACACAAATGGATCTTCCCATTCAGCCAGTATTTTATTATTATTTAAATCGGCTTCCACACTACTTGAAGCCTTGCTTTGTGTCAACAGTCAGTCAGGGCCTGCACTCCCTTGGCCTCTGAGCCTCTTCAGGGAAGGAATGGAGAAATCTAGCTGGCTTTTGACATCCTCTTAGCTTCAGAGTTTGTGATGAACAGGGGAGAGGGAATTCTGCAATCAAAGCCTAACCCAGCCGTGCACGTTGCCTGTTCCTTGAACCATAGACCTGAAGCCTCTCTTTCAACTGTTGATAAACGGAGCAAACAGGAACCTTAACTGACTCGTGCATGATAGACTTGTACTCAGTTGTGAGTCCTTAAGGTTGCCAACACTATGCAAATTGTTTGTGTTTCCAGAGAACCCAGCACAATGCGGGCTGGTGGGGGATTCTCTAGAAATTGCTACATTGTTTCATTGCAGCATACATTTTATCCATACAGCCTGGTCATGAGTTTGGCTGTTCCCAGCCTGAGGAAGGAATGTGTTGAGAACATGGCCAAGCCTGCAAGAAGGACCCAGGCACATCAGCTCATTCAAATTCTCTACACATTCACCTGTAAGTCTGTCTACTGAGGTGTGGAGCCGACTTTTTGCTTGACACAAATGCTTGGCAGTACCAAGTGCCCTGGGAGGATCCCCACCCTTGTTCTTCAGCTGGGCCACTCCTGACCTAGTGGACCAGAGGGTGTGCCCTGCAGTCTAGGATGCTCAGCAGAACTGCCTCTGACTCCCCTCTGACATCCTTGCATGTCCTGGGAGAAAGTGACAGCAGATTTCCTGATAGACTAAATGCAAGACCTGGGCAGTCTCAGAAGCCCTCATAAACAGTGTTTAGTGAGCACCATTCAGGACTACCCACCTCCCCAGCAGTCCAGTTGTTCCCTGTGTATGCTTTCTCCGGTTCCCTCACCGCAGCCTGAACCTACTCTATCTGACTTGCAAGAGCTCTTAGGTGAACAAAGACCTGTGTGTCTTGATCACGACCTTACCCACAGCTCCCGACACACGGTGGGCAGTTCTAGTCCTCACTCTGTAACATTTGCTCCTCCACTCTGATCTTGTTCTGAGGTGTACTGTCTTCTCTGACCTGTGCCTAGTATAAAGCAGCCTGTACAATACAGTGATGTACAGTTAGCAGCCACAGTTCTGATGACTGGCAAAGCCAGATGTGAGTGTAACCAACAGACATAAGTCTCAGATTCATCAGGACCTGGGTTTCAGGATAGCCTCAACCTCCAATTCTGTCATACCAGAGTGGTAGACTTTAGGCTCACCCTGCACCCCTCGGTTGAAGGTCATCATCCTGACATAAGAGAGACAAATAGATGAGAATCCATGTTGACCCAGGCAATCCCTCCGAGAGCATCTTCTAGGACCTTATGCAATGTGGATGGAGATTACTACTCTCAGCAGTGTGAGGAGCAGCAATTGGTACAGTGGGCTGGAGTGCCAAAGATTCAAGAGTTCAACTGAAGTGGGAGGAACCTGTGCAGGAAATGTGTTCAGGCAGGAGCTTATCCAGGTAGCCTGGACACATGCATACTAAGATGAACACAATGCTTCTGAACCTTACAGAAGATTGTGGGCAGAGATAGGTGAGAGGCTCTGGTTCCAGAGCTTCAGCACTAAAGAGGGCACCAGATAGAGAGGATGCATCCGGGAGCCTGCAGGCGTCAGCTGAGACTCCACATGGTGCTGCCTTTGAAGCAGTTACTCATGTGGTGTGCCCTTCCCCATAAAACCCCCAAGCTCAGCGGCTCTGCTGGAGCAGGACTCTTCAGAGGAAGACCACACCCAGGTTCATCACAGCGTCCAGCTCACAGTAAAATAACTTCCTAGAAACTTGGAAAATCAGAAGATACAATCTGAAGAAAACAAACCCAGTGGGAGTTCAAAGGTGGCGCAATGCTGAACTCTGAACGGGTCTAAGGATCTAAACCAAAAGTACATGCCTTGAGAGTGTCTACTCGGACTCCCAGTGAAGAAATGGCTTTCCTAAGAGAAGACTAGCCTTGCTGTGGAAAAGTGCAATGTTTGAGATACAAGTTCACTGCTGTCAGCATCAGAGACACAAGGCAGTAGTGGTTCTGATAAAGCGAAAGACGTGAGGCAGAGCACGAGCCTCAAGCAGAGCAACACAAGTCCAGCCCACTTACTGCAGAGTCAGTGTGCTGAAAACCAGAGGTGAGAGCAAAGAAACTCATCACACTTGGAACTCAACTGGGCCATAGCAGCCTGTCACAGGACTCAACAGCAATGCAGGCAGCAACGCAGGTAGTAATGCAGACAGTAATGTGGACAGTAATGCAGGCAGTACTGCAGACTGTAATTCAGGCAGTAAAGCAGACAGACAGTAATACAGGCAGCAAAGCAAACAGTAACGTAGGCAGCGATGCAGACAGACTGTAATTTAGGCAGTAAAGCAGACAGACAGTGATACAGGCAACAATGCAGGCAGCAATGCAGACAGATAGTAATGTAGACAGCAATGCAGGCAGCAAAGCAGACAGTAATTCAGCCAGTAAAGCAGACAATCATGTAGGCAGTAATGCAGGCAGCAGTGCGGGCAGCAATGCGGGCAGGAGGAGAGTCTCTTAGTTTTATTTATTTACTTATCATTGTCAGGAATGAAGATCAGGTCTTGTCATGTAGCCCAGGCTGGCCTTAAGCTCAGAGCAATTCTCCAGCCTCAACCTCCTGACAGCCAGGATTACAGGTGTAAGCCACCATGGAAAGGTGCCTTTAGGACTGGTGGTGCCTGTGCCATTGACAGATGAAAGAATACTTGTTCTAGAATTCTATATCCAGCAGAAGATCCTTCAACATAAGGACTTTCTGAGGTGACCCAAGGAGGAGCTGATGTCTTAAGTGTAGAACTGTGCGTAAATGCTCTCAGAACCTCTTCCAGCTGGAGGGAATGAGAGAGGGGAAAACCCTAGTCCTAAACAAATGGGCGATGACCTGCTGAACTGATGACTGCTGGGCAAATACAACCTCCTTGCCTTTCCCGATGGTAACCAGACAATTAGCTGCTTATGAGAAAATAACACACACCTCTGCTTTCTAAGAGGCAATACCATTAAGGACAGAAGGAGAGACCCCAAGCATGGGCTCAATTCGTAAGTAGTGTGTACACAGGACACTCATGTGGGAAGTCACATGAATACTGTGTGAACGACTCTGCTGGGCCCAAGCATGGCAAACATGGCTCTGTTGGACCTTGCCCTCCCCCATTCCCTCTCCCAACTGTTAGATTCCATTCCTACAGCCAGCCACCAAGGTCTGTTTCCTCATTTGGTCACTTCTTCCTCCTGAGGCTGACCACTGAGGTCCGGCTATCAAAGTATTGATACCCTGCAATCAAAAGCCCCCTTTGGCTCAACTAATTAACATACCTCATCCTAACGTGGGTTTCCCCCTTCAGAAACCGCCATTTGCTTATGACTTTATCCTCTGTTTCCTCTCTATCCAGAGGCAGCCCTGTGCCCCTCAAGACAAATATCCCCCCCATTCCTTCCCTGCCCAATTGTCCTCTAGGTCCTGTCTTTGTCTCTTATTCCCTAAACTTTGTCCCTCTAGGGTGAATAAATCTCCTTTGTGCTGAGAATTTGGTCTTGGAGTGTCTTGTGTCAATTCTGGCCTTTTCACTGGTGTACATAGGATATGGCACACGGTAAGTCAGGGGGAGATCACAGAAAGACAGAGAACAAACCCCTGAGCTGTGGGTAAAACCCAGTGGGTCAGGAAAATAAAAGCAATAGTACAGCAAGACAAAAATAGCTAAGGGAGGACTCAGGCAGGGAGAGTGGCTGGGGGAGGACTCAGGCAGGGAGACTGGCTGGGGGAGGACTCAGGCAGAGAGACTGGCTGAGGGAGGACTCAGGCAGGGAGACTGGCTGGGGGAGGACTCAGGCAGAGAGACTGGCTGAGGGAGGATTCAGGCAGGGAGACTGACTGGGGAGGACTCAGGCAGAGAGACTGGCTGGGGGGGACTCAAGCAGGGAGACTGGCTGGGGAGGACTCAGGCAGGGAGACTGGCTGGGGAGGACTCAGGCAGGGAGACTGGCTGGGGGAGGACTCAGGCAGGGAGACTGGCTGGGGGAGGACTCAGGTAGAGAGACTGGCTGGGGGGGACTCAAGCAGGGAGACTGGCTGAAGGAGGACTCAGGCAGGGAGACTGGCTGGGGAGGACTCAGGCAGAGAGACTGACTGGGGAGGACTCAGGCAGAGAGACTGGCTGGGGGGGACTCAAGCAGGGAGACTGGCTGGGGAGGACTCAGGCAGGGAGACTGGCTGGGGTTGAGGGGGACTTACCTTTCAGGCAACAGGAAATGAGTTCAAAACCAAGACAGAGAAAGAAAAGCTGGTCATGGTGGTGTGTGCTTGTAATGCCAAAGCCAAGGAGAAAGAATTAGGCAAATCCCTGTCATTCAGTGCATGGCTGTATAGCTCATGTGGTGAGTTCCAGAGTTTAAAAAAATGTCATTAATATGAAGAATAAGTTCTTCTAAATTTTCACTTAATGAATTATAATAAAACCTAATTATTGAAAAAAATTGAAATTTAAGAACTTCAAAAAGCAGGTGGCTCCTGAGAAACAGCACCTTAGGTTATTCTCCAACCTGTGCACACAAGTAGATCCATGTGTGAACACACACATACTAGAGTAAGGCCAAAAAATAGCTATACATAGACAAATATAAAAACCAAACCAAAGTACCTAAAATGTTTATAAAGGGAGGGGAACAATTCTAGGTGGGGAGATAAAAACCAGATTGGAGTGGAATATTCCAACTCAGGCACATCGCTTGGGAGGGGACAGTTAATACTGATCACCAACTTGCAAGATCTAGAGTCAGTCACTAGGGATACAAGCCTCTGAGCCTGCCTATAAGGCATTAACTATATTGGGTTAGCCTCTACCCATGCTTATTGGGAATTACCTTGGCTAGGCTAACTGGGGTGGGAAGACCCACCCTAAAAGTGGGTGGCCCCATCTCATTGGCTGGCATTCTGGACTGTATAAAAAGGAGAAAGTGAGTTGAGAACCAGGGTTCATATCTCTCTCTCTCTCTCTCTCTCTCTCTCTCTGTTTTGTTTGTTTTGTTTTGTTTTTGTTTTTGAGACAGGGTTTCTCTGTATAGCCTTGGCTGTCCTGGAACTCACTCGGTAGACCAGGCTGGCCTCGTACTCAGAAATCCACCTGCCTCTGACTCCCAAGTGCTGGGATTAAAGGCGTGTGCCACCACTGCCACAGCACCAGACGGCGGAGTAACACAGATAGCAGGTGAGAAACACAGGAGGCCGGTTCAGGAAGAACTTTCTAAGTCAAGTAGCTCTTTAAAGTGAACTTGATCAGAGATCCTCTGAGTTTCAGAAAGATCTAAAATTTACATTGACATTAATAAGAACAATCTATGATATAAAAGAAAATCTCCTATTCACGAAGAACTGATTTCTGATTGGTGTTTGGATTCGCGGGGTTCTCTAGAGGAACAGAACCAGTAGAATACACATGTATCACAATGGGGGTTTGCTAGGTGGACTTATACAATATGGGCTGGGTAGCTCGGAAATGGCTAACCGCATGCTGGAGAGAAAAGAGCCATGAGGCTGGATGTCTCCCCAGTTATAGTCTGGTGCTGGAGGATTCCCGGAGAGCTGCTGGTTCAGTCCATGCTGGAACCCTGAAGAAGCTAGCTCTGAAGTTGGCAGGAGCAACAGAGTAGGTTCAACTCTCACTAGGAAGAAACAAAGGTAGACAGGCAACAGTTATACCTTTTCCCTAGACTTATTTTTTTTAATCTGTCTGCCAGAAGGTGCTACCCATGCGAAAGGACCAACTCCCCCACCCCAACTCCAAGTTCTTGGCACAAAGGAAATTTATTTGTCCCAGAAGGACAGAGCACAGGGAATCAGAAACAAAGACAGGAGATAAAGAATGAGGGAGAAGGGACAGCAATGAGGAAAGGGAGAGGTATTTGTCCTGATAGTCAAAGGACTGCCTCTAGATAGAGTGGAGACACAGGATGTGACCATAGGCAAATAGCAGTTTATAAAGGTACAAAGGACCCCCCCCCCAAGTTAGGGTAAGTTGGTTTGTTTTGATTGGACATATTAATTAGGCGAACCAAAGGGGGCTTTTGATTGCTGGACTTCAATATGTTGATGGCTGGACCTTGATGGTCAGCCTCAGGGGGAGGAAGTGGCCAAATATAGACTAGACCTTTGTGGCTAGCTTTAGGAATGGAATCTAATGGTTTCTCACAAGGCAGAGAGGTTAAGGGAAAAGAAAAGGCTTGCCAGAGCCATGCTCACCAGGATCGAAATGACCAGAATCCTTTCACCATGTTCATAAAGGGTCTTCCCCAGTATTTAATGCTTCTGAGAAATACCTTCCCAAATGGGCCCAGAAGTAAGTCTTTTAGTTGATCTGATAATCAGTTAAGCTGATGACCAAGGTTAACCATGACAGTATTGATAAAATCACTCCAGTGTCATTGTGGCGCCAATGATGATGTTTCCCTTCTGAAATGACTGTGTTTGCCAAGAGAACGTACAGAGCACCGTCAGGGAGCATGACAGAGTTTCGAATCTCCCCAGCCCTATCTGAGCAACAACCATTGTCATACCGCTGTCAGCATTAATGTGAACCGTGTTCCTCAATTGCTGCCTTTGGGGATTTACAATCGACCCCCTCACAATGCAAATCATTTGCCCTAGCATGTGAGCCTCTTTGGGAGTGGAAGATACTTTCCATTGAGGTCTTACTAATTAGGGAATCTGTGGCTTTCTGTTTTACTTCTTCGCTGTGAGTAAATACTCCTTCCTGCTTATGGCGCCTCTAGAATTGTGTTCATTAGCTAAAGGTGGCTGCTTGGTTGTTACAGTTTTTCAGGTTCCATCAAACCATACAAGCTTCTGCTATAGAGTTCCCAAGCCACATTCCCAGGGTAAAAATGACAAACCTCACATCCTGGGGTGTCCTTCCAAAGGCTGAACAGAGAGGGTGAAGACAGTCTCCCTCATTTTATCTACCTTCCCATCCTTCCATGCAGTGGCTATCGTTCTTTCCCATCTCAGAGAATTAATTATTGGAAACTGCCAGAAGTATCCTTGGATCTCACAGCAGTTGCCTCGGCCCATCAGTGGGAAAGTGCCTGCAATCACTCTGCCAGGAATTACTGTGCTCTGAGATCAGGGGTGGCAAACACAGTGAAAGCCATTCTCGTTCTCGACATTAACACACTTTGTAGATAATTATGTCATTTTCCTAGTTTCCCTGGGGATTTGCTTCAGCTGCCCAATCTCATGAGTGATCTTTGACAATAGAAAATTGTGGGTAATTTCTGTTTGTTTGGGTGCCGTTTCTATAGTAATAGGAGTAATTTTTAATAAATGGAGAAAGTTGTGCCAGGCATTTTGATCAATAAATAACCTCGTCATTTCTTTTCTTTTTCTTTTCTTTCTTTTTTTTAAGTGCTCACAATAAAGATCTGAAGCAGAAGAAACAAGTGAGCAAGAACAATCCCAGAGTTCTTTTGTTGCTTGTCTTTCAGGTCCGATGGCATTTCCATTCCAGTCAGCAGCAGGCCAAGTGAGAGCCGGTTTGTCTTCATGATCCCAAATGAGGGTGTGAGGCTCCCTGGCAGTAAAGGGGTGAAGGCACCAGTGTGATTGGAAGACAAGTGTCCACTGTCCCCCCACCCACTCCCATCAACACTGAAGACCCGTGAGCACCTCACACATCGCATCAGAGCTTCAGGAACATGGTGGAAACTGAGCAAGCACATCTTACACAACTTCTCAGCTTCACTCCAGGACTTAATAGCCATGACTATGGGTTTTTAAACCAATGGGTACCCATAAACCAGCAAGTGACCTTCTTTTCCACCTACTAAATAATAAATGAAGCATCTTGCCTGCTTTCTTTCCTTCATCCACTATGTTTATTGAGACCATGTCACACATGAAGCGAAAGAACTTAGGTCAGTTCAGTTTTCAATATGGCGGACTGTGCCCAAGGGAGAGCCCTCATGGAGCCTGTCCATGTGTAGTTAGCTTTAATTGTCAACTTGATACAACCGAGAATCAACTGGAAATAAAAAGTCTCAGTTAAGGATTGTCTACATTGCATTGGCCTTTAGGTAGGTTCATTGATGTGGAAAGACCCAGACCACTGAAGGAGGCACCATTCCCTAGGCAGAGGGTCCTGGACTGTATGAGAATGGAGAAATCAAGGCTGAGCACACAAGTAGCAAGTGCATGTGTGCATTTACTCCTTGACTGTGGAAGTGCTATGAGTAGCTGTTTGAAGGTCCTGCCTTAACTTCCTCCAGTGATAAACTGTGACAGAGAATTGTGAGCTAAAATAAACAACTTTCTGGGCTCCTTTTTGTTGGAGTATTTTGTCACAGCAACAGAAATGAAACCAGGACACATGGAAACTTAGAACGGGAATGTCAACTGCCTGGCCAGGGCCCTGGTGTCCCTCTAGACTCCTCTAGAAACACAGCCGAGGCAACGATTCCAGAGCAAGCCTTGAATATGGGACTGAGTCTCAGGAGGCTCCAGTGGGGTAGTGGAGAAGGCAGACTCCCAGGAAGAAAAGGCAGTCAGTAGAAAATGTGAAAAGTAACCCCAATGTGCACCTGGAAATTGTCTGGCCTGAGGTAAAGGGAGCTTGGTCCACTAACTCTGAGATCCATGTTTGCTCCTGTGTGGACCAAGAGGAGCACACGTGCAGGTAGGCGGAGGCTCAACATGATGCACTGTACAGCAAGAAAGTGTGGGGACATGCCTTAAAGATAGAGAAGATGCAGTGTGCTCCATTTGATAGGCCCAGAGGTAAAACAGGGAAGAATGATTCCTGAGACTCTCTGGGACAACGGTGGGATGGGGGCACTGGCTTCTAGAAGGTAACCAAGATCAATGGATTCTACCAACAACAAGGTACCAGGGAGGTGTGCTCCCAAAGAGTGTTAGGCTATGTCACAGGCTGGAGAGATGCCTCTGTGCTCTGTGTGAAGGTAGTGGAGTGTGGGAAGCTGTTTCAGACACTTACAAGAAGTGGCAGGTGTGTGAGCCAGGCAGTGGCAGCAGTCTAGAGTGAGGAGGTTGGTTAGGAGGGGAAATTCCAGGTGTCGTGGCAATGTATCCAACAGAGCCTAGAACTTCAAATGTTGGAAGTTCAATACCCTTGGGGAAGATGAGGGTAAAACTAGCCAATCTGCCAACCAGTTTGGCTATGACACCAGAAACATCTGGGAGACTCAGACATGCCTGTCCTCTCCCCAGACTCCTCTGTAAGAGGGGGGCTTGCAGCAGTGGGGCCCAAGGCAAGACCAGAAGTCTCCATTCTTGATGCTTCCTTGGGCAACACCATCAGACATGGAGGCCATGCAGTTGATCCATCTTCCTGGCATACCATGCTCTCAAGGGAGCTGTGTGCATGAACCCCTCCAGATACCCTGTCTTCATGGTACTGATTTTAGTTTAGAATCACAGTTGGCATAGGGTATGGCTCACCACTTTTTCCTGGAAGCTTGTTGCTTCTTTGGTCTGCAGCTCTGTACTTTGCTGTGGACATTACAGACTCACTACCCAACTAACCAGACCCCTTAGCTTTTGTCTTAGTCAGGTTTCCTATTCCTGCACAAACATCATGACCAAGACGCAAGTTGGGGAGGAAAAGATTTATTCAGCTTACAGTTCCACATTGCTGTTCATCACTAAAGGAAGTCAGGACTTGAACTCAAGCAGGTCAGGAAGCAGGAGCTGATGCAGAGGCCATGGAGGGATGTGACTTACTGGCTTGCTTCCCCTGGCTTGCTCAGTTTGCTTTTTTATAGAACCCAGGACCACCAGCCCAGGGTTGGCACCACCCACCATGGGCCCTCGCACCTTTGATCACTAATTGAGAAAATGCCTTACAGTTGGATCTCATGGAGGCATTTCCTCAAGGGAGGCTCCTTTCTCTGTGATAACTCCAGCTTGTATCAAGTTGACACACAAAACCAGTCAGTATAGCTTTCTGTCTGAATGCTTCTATTTGAGAATTAGCCCCAAGTACCATCCAGAAACAGTTGCACAAATATTGATTTAAAAAAAAAAAAAAAAAAAAAAACAAGATTCCCTCTCCCACCAATAATGCTGATCCTTGTTTTCTATCCGGTGAAACAGAGAAAGAAGCCTGTGTCAACACTCAGGTGCTGTGGGCTTCGAAGAAGCTATTTCCCTCACTTTTCCTAAGACTGAGTACCACCATACAAAGGGCTGAGCAGGTGGCGCAAAGTGCTCAGTGAGCATGCTCAAAGGATGTGAGCACTGCCAGCCTCGGGGTCTGACTTATGGTTTCTATTGCTGTGATGAAACACCAGGACCAAAAAGAGCAAGTTGTGGAGGAAAGGGTTTATCTCACTCACACTTCCATATAGTAGTTCATCATCAAGAGCAGTGAGGGCAGAAAATCAAGCAGGGCAGGAACCTGGAGCAGAAACTGATGCAGAGGCCATGGAAGAGTGCTGCTTACTGGCTTGCTCCCCTGGCTTGCTCAGCCTTCTTTCTTATAGAAACCAGGATCACCAGTTGAGATGGTCCCACCCAAAATGGACTGGACCCTCCTCCATCTATCATTTGTTAAAAGAATTCCTTTTAGCTGGGTCTTGTGTAGACATTTTCTCAGTTGAGGTTCCTCCTCTCAGATAACTCTAAACTATGTCAAGTTGACATAAAACTAGCCAGAACAATCGACTCTTTGTCACACTTGACACACAAATGCATCACTGTTAGCCATAACCTTTCCTTTCTTGTTTGTCCCCAAAATCACATACATTAATACCAGTATCACAACATAAAACATTTTCCAAACTTTAAAATTTCAAAAACAGTTTTTACAGTTCAGCCACTTTAAAATTCAGTCTCTTTTTAAAAAATCTCCTCTTTAAACCTAAAAGTCTCCTTTAAAATTTAGTCTCTCAACTGTGGGCTCCTGTAAAATAAAAAAAAAAAAATAGATTAAGTCCTTTCTTACTTTAAGAGGGAAGAACCAGGGTGCAGTCACAATACAAACAAAGCAGAATCACACTCCAGTGGAAATAACTCAGCATCTGGTGTCTGGGAGTCATTCACAATCTTCTGGGCTCCGCCAAGGGGTTAGGTTATTTCTCTGGCTCTGCCCCTGAAATACTTGCATCTGTCTTCAAACGTTGGGGAGCTACACTCCACCAAAGTTACTGTTCTTAGTGACCACGCCATGGTACTGGCACCTCCTAACTGCTGGGGTCTTCTGCTGCAACTGGGCTTCACTTTTACCAATAGAATCTCCTGGGTTCTCTTCATGGTGCAAAAGCTCAACTTTTCTCCATGACGCCTCCAACCCTGGGGCTCTCATTGCTGTACGTTCACCAGTGGCCTCTCCTGGCCTCTCACAGTGTGAACATTCAGTTTCTCTGTATAACTCCTTCATGCCTTCAAACCCAATACTACCTGGTGACTCTTCTATGACCAAGTTTGGCAGCCAGCACTAGGTTCAGCCTTGGCTGCTTCTAGAACACAGCTTCTGAGTGCTCTCAGAAAATGCTTCCCAGAAGACCTCACCTCAGTCTTCTACTGATTTCTCAGCTTCAGCTGACCAGCACCCATTGTCCCAGCAAAGCAAAGGATTTACTTTAGTGGTTCTGGTCTCTTGTTAATAATCATGGCTGATTCTCCATTGTCTACGCTGCTCTCAACAGTCGTATCTTCTAAGGTCCTACAGAACAGCCCACCAAACTCTCAGCACTTGATGGCTTTTCTAGCCCAAAGTTCCAAAGTTCTCCCACAGACCTACCTCCAAAACATGGTCAGGTCTGTCACAGAGATACCTTACTGCCCTGTTACCAACTTGTCATAGTTATGGTTTATATTCCTGCAATGAAATAGCATGACCAAAGAATCTTGGGGAGGAAAGGGTTATTTGGCTCACACTTCCACATCACTGTTCATCATTGAAGGAAGTCAGGACAGGAACTCAAACATGGCAGGAACCTGGAGGCAGGAGCTGATGCAGAGGCCATAGAGAGGTGCTAAGTGGTTGCTCCTCATGGCTTGTTCAGCCTACTTCCTTATAGAACCAAGGACCACCATCCCAGAAGTGGCACCACCCACAATGGGCTGGGCCTTGCCCCATCAACCACTAAGAAAATGCTTTACAGGTATTTGTACAGCTGAATCTCATGAAGGCATTTTCTCAATTGAGGCTCCTTCCTCTCAGATGACTCTAGCTTGTGTCAAGTTGACATAAAACTAGCCAGGACAGGACCTCTGTCTCTAATGTAAACTACAGAAAGAAAAGACATTATCATTATTTGCAAACATTAGGAAGGCAGCATCAAGAGGGAATGCTGTTGCTCTCGAAGAGCTGTAGGACAAGGCTGACAAACCAGGTCTTATGAGGAGTACAGACCCAGGCAATGGGTGCAGGGAGAGTCACATGACTTGAGGAACTGGGGATCTGCACCCCAGCCACGTGTGGAAAAGCTCTGTTCACACACAGGTGACACTGACTCCTGTGGACGGAGTCTCATTTCATCCCAGCCACTCTCTTGTACCACCTGTGCCTCCACCTTTAGTGTCTTGCCTGGGGCAGTACCAGGCCTGGCAGCACAAGCTTAGGCATTCCGGAGGTTGAAGCATAAGAATAAGGAGTCAGGAGGCTATTCTGAGCTACAGAGTGAGTTCAAAGACAGACAGACAACTCTGAAGAGATGAGATAGTTCTGGGGATACAGCCAGTGACAGCTCATGCTTAGCATGTGTGAGGCCCTATAGCAAGACCCAGATATCTACGGCTTCTGAAAACAAGCACCCACCATAGTTCTTATGAAGAAAGTTTGATCAGTACCCACCGAGTCTGTTCACTCACACCTAACTGCTCTCTCCATCTCCAGAGCAGCTGAACTGAACCATACAGAGCATCTTGTCTTCAAACTGAAAAACTTTCCCCCATGGTCCTTCACAGTGAAAGCTCTCTGACTATTGATCAGGATGAAATACAGCAGCATGGAGGTGAACTGGCGTCATTTTAAATTACAGAATATGCAGGCACAGGTGTGAGGAGGCTGAGGAAAGAAGGCTATATCCTCACAACAGGTGTGTGCTTGTACTCCAGCACCAAGAAGAGAGCCCGAGGCCCCCCACCTCCCACAATAAATGGAACGCATCAGGCTCATTCCTTTAACAACAATCTGGGGAAATGTCCACCTCTGAGAGGACAAGTTCTCTGGAACCAGAGAAGCTCACCAGTGGCCTCCTTGCCTCAGTTTCTCTACTTGGAAAGCTGGGCATTAGAATCTACCTCTCAAGGAGGCCACTGTTGGAATCCAAGGTGGAAGCTTGTATGGAACAATATTGGATCTTACCTGCAGGAAATGGACCAAATACAAAAACCAAATTTCAGAGGTGCCTCTGTGCTGGAGCCAGGGAGAAGCAAATAAGGTAGGTCTTGTGTGTGAGTGGAGCCAGCCAGACACAACACTGCTACAGCCTAATACAAAACCACTATAGCCCAATGCAACACTGCTGCAGCCCAACACAACACTACTACAGCCCAACACAACACTGCTACAGCCCAACACAACACTACTACAACACAACACAAAAGTACTACAGCCCAACACAACACTACTACAACACAACACAAAAGTACTACAGCCCAACACAACACTGCTACAACACAACAAAACACAACACCACTACAGCCCAACACAACACCACTACAGCCCAACACAACACTGCTACAGCCCAACACAACACTACTACAACACAACACAAAACTACTACAGCCCAACACAACACTACTACAACACAGCAAAACACAATACAACACCACTACAGCCCAACACAACACTGCTATAGCAAAGGCTCCAGTGGTTTCTTTGGTATGGGCTGGGATTACTCTTTAAGGGTCTACATGACTAGGCCCCTCCTCTGCCTCCAGAGTGCTCTAACAGCAGGGCTATTGGCAAACTCTCTGCTTCTTCCTGATTCTCACAGACCAGAGCCCAGACAGACAGCAAATAACTTCCTATTGTCAAGCCCAGCCAGGTCTCCATACAGGTATACTGGCATAGGAGCCACTTCCTAGTCTCCTTGTTTTAGACTAAAGCAGAATTCCACCCTAATGTTTTGGGTATCAAACAACACTCAGTTTGCTTTCAAGATGCATGACATCTCCCTTCACTCTCTCCGCTGAATATATGAGTAAAGCCAACATACGCCTGTAAGCTGCTGTTCCTCACACCTACACCCATGCCTAAGTAGATGCCATCGAGTGAGCCAGAGTCACACTTATGACCCACACCAGCCTAACTGAAGGTCTTGTCCATTTAACTATCTGCTGCCTCTTCAGTGCATCCTTGAGAAAATCCCTGGCCTTCCTAGGTCACGTGGCCTGAACTTAAATCTCACTAAAGAGATGGGCACATGCCCACCTCTACACCACGCTGGCCCACCTGTCCCATCCTGAGGGTGACAGAGGGGCCAGAAAGGCAGCAAAGCTTTAGGAGTAGACAACATTAAGAAGGCCCTTCAACCCTCTTCCTATGGACACTTAGATTTCTTTCTGCAAGCTTGGAAAGAGACTATTAAGAACAAAATTATCATATGCTTCATATGTGGAGCTAGGTTCCACATATATAATGATAATATATATGATAATATGTGGAGCCTAGCTCCACATAATTCTACCTTCTTTCTGCTCTCCATTCTGAAACTCATCCTTCATAGGCACCGGCCCCGCCATGGCAACTGCAAGCCAATGTTGGCGCCCAAGATGGGGAACTACAATGTTACCAGTTTCTAGAGATACTAAGCTGTAACTCACCCTGAGGAGGGAGATGACGACATCCTTTGAGAAGCAAAAACCAATGAGACAGTGGTGGATGCTAATTTTTTTAAGGAATGACAATAACATTACCAGGGAGGGAATAAACTCAGGCTTCTTTCTTGCCTCAACAACCTACAATCACAGCCTTTCCTGTCAACTGCAGGCATTCAAATAAAGATCTCCTGGGTATTCCTGGGGTGATTTGTCATCAAGGAGCACTCAGCTCTCCATCGAGTTATGGAGTGTTCCACTCCTGGTGGTTTCTAACTGCAACCAAGGAGAGGTCTGTATAGACTCAGCTGCTGGGGACTCCAGCACCACTGAATTCCTGGGAATGGAGCCTAACTGAAAGATAACTCTTAGGGAAACCTTTTGTATCTACAACACACACATCACACACATACAGACATAGTCAAATCACCTCTTAAGGCAGAGGGCAAAGATCAGAGAGGAGCACGGAGTTGCTGGAACAATGTTTTCAAAGAACATCTTAACGTTGTTCTTTGAGAACGTCACACATGCATTCGGTATGTCTTTATCATATCCCCTCCTACATCCCTCTAACTCTTCCTGGCCCTCCAACATGTCTCTCTCTCCTGACCTCACTCCCTCTTTCCCTTTTTATAATTTATAATCAAGTGAGTCCAACTAGTGCTGCCCATCTGCCTGTGGGTGTGGGATCATCCACTGAGGCGTGGGTACCTTACCAGTGGGTGCTCCTCAAACCAAAGTGACTCAGCGTCTTAGACATACTTTGTGGGCAAAGCAGCCACTCCTCATTTAGAGACATGACTAAGTGGCCAGTGTCTGTTGTTGCTGACACATTGACAAGTGAATCCTGTGGTTCTTTACTGAACTAGTACTGCCTGGTGACAGGTGAATCCTGTGGTTCTTCACTGAACTAGTACTGCCTGGTGATAGGTGAATCCTGTGGTTCTTCTCTGGACTAGTACTGCCTGCTGACAGGTGAATCATGTGCTTCTTCACTTGACTAGTCCTGCCTTCGGACTGGTTTCCACTCTTGCAATGTGCTATTTGCACCTTCCCTGATGAAATGGACTAGGATACTCTGAATCATGAACCAAGTAAACTATTTCTCCACTAAGTGCTTCTGTCAGTTACTCTCTCCACAGCCATGAGAAAGTCAGCTAACACAGAGAACCACCTTATCCAAACCAAGTCCATGCACAGGTCTCTCTGCAGAAAAATAAGTCGAACTGCTGTGTATACTTAGTGTCTGCCAGTCACCTGATCTGGTGGCAGATGAACAGGCTGTTAAAGGAGCCTGACACAGTCCTGAACACACAGAAAAGCACAGGAACCCATGGGTGAGAGAAATCGGAGTCACTCCTCAGAACCAGCATGACTCTGCTGGATCCAACATCAAGGACCCTGACTTCCTGTTCTCAGTCTCCAGAGTGTCTCCTTGGGTCCTCACTATAAACTTGTCCTCGATCCCTGAGCCACTCTCAGATAGTATGTCTCAGACCACAGGACTGATCCTAGTGTAACCAGCTGAGCAATGTCCCCTTGGCAGGAAATCGCTCATAGGGAGTCCTCTACCGAGGTTTAACCCTGAGCAATTCAGTCTTCTCTGACACAGTGTTCCCGTCAAGCCCCAGAGTTCAGGGTCCAAATATGTGAGCATTGACGTCTGTCCTCTGGGTCCCTAAATGATCCATTTCCCTCTACCATGACTGGCAGGAGCCCAGACCGCACACAGCTGCATCAGGCAGCCTGGCGCTGGAGTCACAAGTGGGGCACTTGGGCATCTTTCCATAGGCTCCTCTAGATTTTACTTTGGCTTGCTCTGGCCTCTGTCCTATCTACAGCACACACCACAAAGAGAAAGCATTGACATTTAGAACGTGGAGGTTGTGTTTGGGGGTCTGTTTTATTCTTTTCACTTAGAAATCAATGGCGCCATCCCTAACCTGTTCTCGAGATTTGCATCGCCAGAAAAGCCTGTATTGATTTGGAAGCCAACGCCACACTCATCCCATAGGGAGTGTCATAAAAGCAGGCAGCATGGAGTCTTCCAGAAAGCTTTTCCCTGTGCAGCCTCATCGGTGAACTGAGCTACAGCCCAGCCCTGCTGCCAGAAGCAAGACGCCTTTGTGGGCTGGCAGTGCTTGTCTGAGCAGGCAGTTCAGGTTATGCTGCCCAGGGCCCAGGCTCTGAGAGCAGAGAGGCATCCCTGTCACTCTGCCTGAGACATCATTGGACTTATCCAATGGAGAAAACTAGAACCAGTACCAGAACATATGCTACCAAATAGTCAATTGCCATGAATTATGTCCTATTTCCAGAAATTCTCTACTAAAAGACCAGCAGTAAAACAGTATGTTTAAAGCCATAGGATGGAATATTAAGGAATGATTGTGGAGTCATAAGGGAGGCCTTCTTTGGCCTGAGGATGCTAAAATTACATCTTAGAAATGTATAATTACAAAATTCAAAATCCAACAAAGCCTTTATTCACCTGCCAGCCTTTAAGCTCATGTATGTCCTCTCTCCACAGCTCCAAGCCACAGGAGAATCATTGTCCCACAACATGCAGAGTCTGGACATAGAGGAAGACCCTTGGGATTCCTGCAGCAGATGCATGGGCTGGATGTCTTACTACAACAGCTTAATCCAGCCATGATGACAAAGGGCACAGACCCATCAGGAATGAAGGTCTGGGTCACTCCACCAGGAAAAGAGTCAAGACCTGCTGAGGTTCTTTTAGAGAATGGCAGAAATGCAGAAAGAATCACAGAGGAGGAAATAAAGGAAGGTTGTTATAAATGCCATTGAAGGCCATGTGACCAGTGAGAATTATAGAGGACATGACTGTTTCTGTCATATTTTGTTAAGAGTGCCTTTTTACCGATATTTGTGTTTTCTTTCCTCAGTCTCTTTATTGTGTGATGTAACATCAATTAAGGGAATGTTGATGGTCTGAGATACTAAAAATTGGTAAGAGAATATTTAAGTTTGAGATAGTAAAACAGTGTGCCTCAAGGGACATTGCCACCTATCCTAAATTTATAATGCATCTGTGGTTGTATGAGGGCTAGTTATATCATGTTAGGCATTAATTATGCAATGCATTTGTAATTGTAGGTGGGATAGTTATATTATGTTTAGACATTATGACCTGATTATTTTTTTCATATGGAAATTAATCACAATGTGAGAAGATATGATTGTGTGTCAAGTTGACAAGGAGTAGATTTGTTTTGCCTATTATTGGTTGTCAACTTGACTCATCTAGAATTAAATAAAATCCAAAATTGGGGGAGGGGCACACCTGTGAGAGATTTTTTTGCTTTAATTTGTGCTACAGCTGGCCAGATTCTTCACACAACAATCCCAGTAGAGTTTTTCCTTCCCTCTGAAACTTCAGAAGCCAAGCCCACCTACACCGCTCTCAACATTCTCACCGTCGAAACTTCTACAGAACGGCTCACTGAGCTCTCAGCACTCTCTGACCTTTCTAGCCCAAAGTTCTAAAGCTGCTCTACAATCCTCCCTCAAAACATGGTTAGGTCTATCACAGTAATACCTGACTCCGGGCACCGAAATCTGTATTAGTCAGGGTTCTCTACAATAACAGATCGTATAGAATGAATCCATTCTATAAGATGGTTATTCTAGAGAATAACACATATATAGGAATCTCCATATATATAGGAAGGAGTCTATTAGGATGACTTACAGTCTGTGGTCTAGCTAATACAACAATGACTAGCTATGAATGGAATCTCCAAGAATCCAGAAGTTACTCGGTTCACAAGGCTGGATGTTTCAGCTGGTAGATACTGGAGTCCCAAAGAAGTCAGGTCTAATGCCAGTGGGGTAGTGGGCTGGCAAGCAAGGCGGGGGCAAACAGGCAAAGAGGAAAAGCTTCCTTCTTCCATGTCTTTATGTAGGCTTGCAGAAAAAGGTGTGGTCCAAATTAAACGTATGTCTTCCTGTCTCAAAGATCTTGAATTTTTGTGTGAAGAATATGTAGTTCTGGTCAGCTGGAGCTGAAGGGTTAGCTGCAATTAACAAGAAACCAGAATCACTACAGTAAAGCCTTTGCTTTGCTGGGTGATTGGTTGCTGGTTAACTAGAGATAAGAAATGTGTTGTGAATAAGAGAGACTCCCAGACACTGGTCACTGAGATATTTACACTGTTGGAGTTTGGCTTTGCTTTGTTCAGATCATGACTGTGCACTGGTCCTCCCCTCTTGAAGAAAAATATTTGACTTAGTTTTGGTTTTTACAGGAATCGCGGCTGAGAAACTTTGAACTTTGTGGATTTTTAAAGACATTGGATATTTTAAAGAGACTAAACTTTTACTGTATTTGAATTTGTAAAGACTGTGGAAAATTTAAAGTTATTTATGTTTTATATTGTGATATTAATATTAATGTCCTATTCAAGGATAAATGGGAAAGGAAAGGTCTACTTGAAAAGTGGTGCGTTTGTGTGTCAGGCTGACAAGGGGTCAGTTGTACTGGCTAGTTTTATGTCAACTTGACAGACACTAGAGTCTTTAGAGAGGAAGAAGCCTCAATTGAGAAAATGCCTCCATAAGATACAAATGTAAGGTATTTCTTAAATTAGTGATCAATGAGGGAAGTCTCAGCCCATTGTAGGTGGACTGTACTGGTGGCCCTTGGTTCTATAAGAAAGCAGCCTGAGCAAGCCATGGGGAGCAAGCCACTTAGTAGCAACCTTCCACTGCCTCTGCATCAGCTCCTGCCACTAGGCTCCTGCCCTATTTGAGTTCCTTGCCTAACTCCCTTCAGTGATGGACTATTACCTGGAAATGTAAGTGAAATAAACACTTCCTTCCCCAAGTTGGTCATCACAGCAATAGTAATTCTAACTAGAACAACATCCCACAAGGACAAACTCAGAATTACTGTTATCTTCCCCAAGTCCTCCTGGGAAACAGGGTCCCACCAGAAGGCCACCTACCCACCCCGCACACAATGACCTTGTACTGAGAAGATCCATCTCTGACCCTCAGATCACCTCAGGCACTGAGGAGCCCTGTTTAAGCAACAGTGCCTCGGAAGACATAGCTACATGAATTCATAGATCATGGACCAAACGAAGTCTACAGGGATTCTCTAGTCCCATTTCTGCTGATATGATAAAACACACTGACTGAAGGAAATTTGGGTGGAAGTAGGGTTTAATTTTAGCTTACAATTCCATGTTTCTGTCCATCATTGTATAGTGTTAAGGCACAAACTTCAAACAGCTAATGACATTAGATGCACAGCCAAAAGCAAACAAATGTGCCCATGCACGCTCTCCTTATATCAATTAACTTAAATAAGACAACCCCTCCCAGGGATGCCAAAGACCAATTATAACTCTTCCCTGATGATGTCAGGCTTTGTCAAGTTGAAAAGTGACCATCACAACAAAGCTGATCCCATCACAGCAATGGCCTCCAATGGAGAGGCACGCTGAAGAGATCCCTCAAGTTCACAGACTGAGAGACAGAGCTGATGGCATTGCCAGTGACAGTGAAAACAATGGCTGATAACCCTTCCTGTTCAAACCCTAATGTCCAAACCTTGATGTGATGGTTAATATTATCCACTTTGCAGGATATGGAACAACCTAAGAGATCACCCTCTGGGAGTGTCCACAAGGGATTTTCCAGATCTGGTTAACTGAGAAGGAAATGCCCACTCTAAAGACACCATTCAGTTGTCTGAATTTTGGGGCTGATAAAAAGGACGAAGCTGTATGAATACCAGCATTCATCTCTGTCTGCTTCCAAATTGGGGACACTGTGTAACCAAGTGCCTCTTGTTCCTACTTCCATGATTTTCCAGATGTGATAGACTGTACCCTCCAACTGTGAGCCAAAACAAACTCTTCCTTCCTCCCTCCCTTCCTTCCTTCCTTCCTTCCTTCCTTCCTTCCTTCCTTCCTCCCTCTCCCCCTCCCTTCCTTCCTTCCTTCATTCCTTTCTTCCTTCCTTCCTTCTTCCTCAAGTTGCTTCTCCTCATGTGTTTGATAGCAGGAATAAGAAGAGTCACTACTGGACCTGAAGAGGACAGGGTTGAAGCACAGGCTGCTCTTGGGGGCTCCTTTGTATCACTTTGGTCCTTCACTATTGAGGTGTCATTGGCTCAAAATGAGTGCACCCATTTTTTTTCTTGTCTCCCAATCTCTAAAGTGTCGATTCAGTTTTGCTTGGCCTGATTTTAATTCCATCTCTCCTGGCTAAAACTACCTTCCTAAGTTCCCTTACTCCATTCACAACCTGTATCTTTTAGTGCTGTGGGAAGACACAGATCTAGGTCCTTTGGGTTCTTAGAAGTCTGTGAAAACCTTTATGCCTGCCAATCCTCCCCCCAGAAATATTCCCTTGTTGTGCCAAACTGGGGAAATAAATGGAAACCAGAAAATAAGTGGACTTGAGGGAAACATTTTCAAATCTCTATTTCTATAATTGAACACATTTCCATGACTCTGGTTTAAGAGACTCATGTATTCATTTTTCTTAAGCATTCTGGTACTTCCTAATGGAGCCACTGCCTCATGGAAAATCAGGTTCTTCTTGGATTAATATCTTTGAAAATTAAGTTGATTTATAACCAATTTTCTCCTCGTTTAAACAGCAACCTGCAAGGGTTTCCCAGGGGAACCAACAGGATCCGGGAACTGATGTGTGGTTGAGACGGCTCAGTGAAGCAGGGTCTTCACAAACATGGGCATATGGCAGCCTGGCTTAAGGAGCGGGATAATGTGTTTCCTTGTATTGCATTCCTTTCCTCAGTTTGGAGGTACACAGGCACTTGGCTGAGGATGGGGAAACACTAATTGGATAATTATCAAACAACCCCATCTGATTTCTCAACTTCAAAAGATTAATCAAAACAAAGGGGGCATGAGGAGACTGCTCCGAAACACTATCTGGTAACCCAGCTGTAAAACGTAAAAGAGCATTGAAAAGCAGATGCCCTGCATGGGTCAGACAGTGCCAGCCCTGGAGCAAGCAGGCCACCAAACAAAAGCCCCAGTACCAGGTGTGGGATACCACTGAAGGATCCCACAGGGTCCTAAAATAATCCAGGTTCTTGCCATTACTCTTGGTTGCCCATGGGAACTGCTGGGTAAGACTCTGAAGACACCATGCCCTTTAGGTGCAAGAGATAGAGTTGGAACTACCTGGAACTACTATCATCACATCATGGTCTTTATACAGCTGCAAACTATATAACACTGTAAGACTAGCCTGCCAAGTGTGATGTGCCCATCGGTGCAGTAATGATGAAACTGTTAGGAGCAACTAACCACTCTGTGACTGGATTTAATGCCAACCCCACAAGAGGGAATCTATACTTAGTACTCCAAACTCAGCTCAAAACCCACAGCTAAAGTGGCCTCAGGCCCTGCAAGACCGAGCACTACAGCTTAGCAGAATCGACCTAGCGCCAAATCACCTTTGGAATCTCTGTGTTTTTACCCACAAACAAAGGCTACTCTCTGCCTTAATCAGAGAGGCTTCTCATGTGAACAGAGGTGAATACAGAGATCCATTGCTACACAAGATGCTGAGAAGAGGGATGGGTGAGAACTCATCCCCTAATGAAACGTGTATGTCCCCCTTTAAGGCTTAGAACCCATTGTGGAGAAGTCAGAATGAGGATAAAAGCCCTGAGATCGGGGAGAGGGCTTCTTGTAAGCAGCATCTTGTAAACACGGTACAGCCATGACCATGCAGTCATGGACACACAGCAGCTGCATCTATATAGTAGACCCACGCAAGCCAGGCCACCTACTGATCAGCCATGAAGAGAGAAATGGCTCACAGGGACGCAGTACTTACTGCTGATTTATTGGTAGCTAACAGATTCTGTGAGATGGAGGAACAGTATCCAGCCATCCACCCACTGGCGAGCATACCAGGTTCTGATAGTTAGTTCCCATCCCAAGGTTACAGAGACTGCCCTAGTTAAACTCTGTGGGACACAAAACAACAAAAATAGTAAATAGAGAAAGAGTTTTGTAAAAAGGAGGAGGGGCTGGCCGAGGTGGGAGGAAGAGAAGGCACCCAGGAGCACCCAGATGCATGTCTGTGTATAAAACTGCCAAATCCTTCTGTATAAAAGATCAAAAGTTATTAGTGATACAAATACTTTCATTTGTCAACAACAACAACAAAAACCAATAACTGTGTTTCTCTCTTCTCAGGCATCAATGCTCGATGGCCACCGCGGGCGGATCGGGATCTTCAGAATATTGTGAATTCACATTTGGCATTGAGCAGGCACCGATCAAAGCCTTCTCCCAGAGCTTTGCAGGGACAGAGTGCAGCATCAGATCTGCTGAGGGACTAAGGTGTCCATCATGTTAAGAGTCCTCAGGCCCAACATGTGGTCTCTGTGTGTATGCTAGTCTGTTGGACACAGAAAGCAGGTAAGTGGCTGTCCTCAATAGTGAGCCCTCGGGACATTCCTTTTGTTCAGTATTTATGAATAAGGAAAGCGAGAGCCCTAGACCCAGCTTTAAGCATCATACTAACTAAAGAGGGTACTTACCAAGGCATTTGGTGTTTTGTTTTCAAAGGAACACTTGCTTTTTAGTACTGGGGATTGGACTGAGGATGTAGTATCTGCTGATCCAGCATTCTACCTCTGAGCCACCTCCCCAGCCCTCTTTTTGCTTTTAATTTAGAGACAAGGTCTCACAGTAAATGTCAGTGCTTACTAACCAGGGATTCCGGATATGGTCGGTAGAAACTAAAACCAAACCAAGTTGGAGGAGTTTCGGCAAAACTGAGGCTGAGACAAGTTTATTTCGAGCAAGCAGACTTTTTTTATACACTTAAAAACAGAGTACAATGTGGTTGCCATGATACAATGTCAGTTGCAAGCTAGACAGAGTACACAAGATTAATGTATAATAATAATGGTTTAGCCAAGTTCGACATGCTTCACGGGCTCGAAGGAACACAGAGAAACACCACTGGCCTGAATGTTTCACTGCCTGAGGAAGTGCCTCAGTGTCTCAGGATCTGAAAGGCACACAGTACCCCAGAAGCTGTGGACCAAAACCTCAGAAATCCATGACCCATGCCTCTCAATGCATCTAGAGCAGGCCAACTGCATGATTCCCTGTATCTCACTAAGATGTCCAGGTTGGAGTTGAACTCACTGTGCAGCCCAGGCTGGCCTTGAATATGGGATCCTCCTGCCTCTGATTCCCAGTTGCCAGGAATGCAAGTATAGTCTCTCTCACCCAACTCAAGAGTGGCTCTAAAGCACACTGTGGTACCCACCCAGGCTAGATTTCAACTTCTGATTCCCCAGTCTCAGCCTCTTTAGCAGGTAGGATTACTGGTCTAGGCTAGCAGGTCAGTTCATGCAAACATTTTTAAATACAATATATAACAGAATCTATAGGACTCCTAATATCTGTGTTACCCTCTTCTCTGCCATCAGCCCCTTTAGGAAAATGATTTTCTCTGTTGTTGCTCACACAACCCTCCCCAGTAGAGCTTAATAAATATTTACATGTGCATAATGAGTGAGTGAATGCATGCACAGAGTACTCTATGTTCTGAGAACTTCACACACACACACACACACACACACACACACACACACACACACACACCAATGCTTAGCTCTGCTGCCCCACCCTTTGATTTTAGATTGCACTGGTCTTCAGCTATCGAGTGTCTTTCCTCACAGGGTAATGTCTTAGGCAGGATGATGCCTGGGCTCCTAACTGCTGGGGTCTCTCAGGGCAAAGATTCTCTCCATTCCCAGAGCCAGAGAAGCTCTGGCTGAGTGTGGCTTAGCTCAAGAGCAGCCTGGAGCCAGACAGCCCGACCATCCAATATCGATAAGTACTTTGAAAGGACAAACTCATTGGCCGTGGCTCCCCCAGGGCTGCCTCCTGGCCTCAGCTCAGTAATCAAAAGAAAAGTAGACTTTGGAAGCCATTTTGATCTGTGGGATTTTGTTTCTCCAGTGCTCAAATTTCAGAGTCCTGGTCTTAGAGTTCATTTTAATGATCACAGGGGTAATTAAAAATTAATAGTAGGAGCCATAATTTACAACATGCTTTCAATTGGCCAGGGAGTTCTCTGAGGACTCAGGCACAGCACAAATACTTGAATCATAGCGTGTCAAACAGCTCCCATTTTTATTTTGTTTTTCAAAGGAAAGAAACAAGTGCTTTCAGGACTTAGGAAAGCTGTGTTTTTCTCCTCAGATATAGTCACAAAACGGCACGTCCTGGGCTCCAGGAGCTGGATTTCGGAGGGGTTCCAGCACTATGTTTCCAACAGGAACTTCCCACTATACAACCCTACAGGGGAAGTGAGGAGAGACCCCACCAGAGGTACCTGTCCAAACTCAGGCTGCCTTGTGAGAGGCCGCCCTGACAGAGCCAGCACAGGGCAGCTGAACTTGACTAAGGAGCAAGCCATGCTCAGTCACACCTCATACAGTGCTTCCGGGAAGCGTGGGGCGCACTCTGATTCACCCCCAAGGCTTTCCAAGCTCCTGTTTGCCCTCCTCCCTGTCTTAGATCTTCAGGTTGACCTCCTGATATGTCCCTGGCCTGGGAACCCACAAAAGTGACAGAATTATCTCCTGACAGGGCCTCGCTGAGTGAGTTCAAGGTCCAGCTCCAATCCTGGGTAACCCTAGAGAACCGAATGACCATCTCTGAACTCTAGTTCCCCCACTGATACTGTGTAGTTGACAACTGGACCCTGTGGGAATGGTGGGAGGACAGACAGACAAACACAGGGCTCTCCTGGCATATGGCCAAAAATTGGGGAAACAGTGACAAACCACAGCTTGTGGGTCCTGCTCACACCCCAGGATCTTGCCTACAACTTGTCCTTGTTTGTGGTACTGTAAGGTGAGAGTGGTCTTCACTGAGTCCCTCCTAAGCTCCTAAAAGCCTCAATACAGAGCAACACAACCTGACCTGGAGATGTTTCACCCAGCTCTCGATGACAAACAACTCAGCAAGCTCATTATGGAACATGCTCCGTATGGTCTGTCCCCACACCAAGGCTATGTCCCCAGGGTCACCCTCGTGACTACAGAAATCAAGGTGCCAGCACAAGCCCTCTTGAAATAGCCTCAGATTTCCATTGCATGTGCTCTCTCCCAGCAAACTCTGTCCCAAGCTCCCAGTATGAGTCAGAAGTAGAGACATACAGACGTCCTACTATGTGCACAGCTACGAAAATATGATAAAGTAATTTGCAAGCTGTATGTTTTAAGTTCTTAAGGTTCTTTCCAATACAGTTCACTAAATTATAATTTTATATAATTTAATATTCACAGAAGCTATAGCTAATAGCAAACTCCTTCCTTTGCTGAGGTGTTAAATTTGGCTCTTGTGACTGCGCCTGTGTGAGCCCCTGCTCAAGCTAAACTCTTTCTCACTTTCCCTGCCTAAGGTCCCAGCTATGGCTGCAGCTGTCTCTCTCCACTCACTTGGCCCTTCTGCCTCTGATGTCCTGATGTCTCAACCCATAAAAATGGCTTTGGCTGACTTCTCAGTGAATAAGCCCAGTGGCGCACATCTGTTGACTGCTAGTTAAGTGCTGTACTGGATCAAATGATCACTAACATAGCTACATAGAAAAGCAAGAACCCACTGTTTTCTATGTTAGGTGTGTGCAGGGAGACCTAAGGGCATGCACATGGGTGTGCGGAGGCTGGGGGTCAACAGTGTTCTTCCAGAATTTTCTAACTTTTTTTTTTTTTGAGTCAGGGTCTCAAACTGGGACCAGGAGCTCACTCTTGAGGTTAGGCTGGGAGCCTGAAAATCTCAGGGATCCTGCTGTCTCTACTCCCCCTGTGCTAGGTGGCAAGCATTAGCTTCATGCCTGCCTTTTTTGCACATGCTTTGGAGTTCAAACTCTGGTCCTCATGTTTGCAAAATAAACACTTTGTTGAGTCAACTCCCCAGGTTCCGGAGGTCAGAAGTCCCAAATCCAGGTCCCAGCAGAGCCTTTTTCTTGTGTAGGACTTTAGAGGAGTCCTTTCCTTGCCTTTGCAGCTTCTAGTATCTGCCCCCATCCCTGCTGACCATGCTTCTGGCTTGGTACCTCCCCATCTTCCAAGTCAGCCATGCAGCATCTTCAATGTTCTTTCTTACCCTGGCCTTCTTTCTCACCTCTCCCAGGGGCTGCATCTGCATTCATCTGCATTGGCCACCATCAGCCTGACCCAGGAACACACTTTGTCTCAGAGTCCCTGCTACCATGAGGTGACTCCCATAGGTATAAGTCTCAAGGATGAGGACATGGGTGTCACTTCACCCTGACCAGAGGATGTTTGAACTAGTTGACTAAAATCCCCTTTCTGGACATGTTGCTCAGATGCTGCCTCTGTGACAGGAACCTATTTTTTCCTCCCCCAAACTCCATGATGATCACAATGAAGTAATGAAATTCGGTATTTATTTGAGCCACAGGTAAAGTGAATGCACCTGTTTCTGTCTTTTCAGATGTTAGAGAATACTTTGGGCTTAAGACTTTCTCGAGAGTCTTTTCTCCAGTCCTAAAATTTCTTAGTGAAATCACTTGGACTAAGGGCCACCTTCGAGGAGGGTAGATCTGAGTTTGCTCTGTATGTAGTGTGTGTGTGTGTGTGTGTGTATGTGTGTGTGTGTGTGTGTGTGTGTTCTGCAATGCTGTTGGATCTCACAGCATCTGCCCCAGAGACAGTGTCATTGATCAAAGAGTGATCATTAGGAAAAAGTGCCTTGTTTATCTTGTCTCCATGGGAACAGCCTGCCTAATGGCGGCTTTGGCTCCCCGGAATGGAAACCCTGTACACCATTAACTCCTCACAGTGGTTGTGCTTCCAGAGAGAGGAGAACAGCAGGGATTGCAGATGAAGGGCGATGAGTAAGAGGCACAAAGATGCAGGTGTCTTCTGTGGCCAGTGGAGGGGCAAGGGTAGGGAGGGAACCCCGGAGCCAATGGGCCTTTCCCTGTGTCCCTCCAGCCCATGGGATGAGAGGAAAACCCACAGAAGCCTCAAGCATGGAGGGTACTGTGTCAATCAACCCCTTTGTTACAGAATCCACTGTCCCAGTGGACACTTCCCTGGCCTAGCACACATCAGGGAACCCGCAAAGGTCCAAAGGTCCATCAGGAAGAGATGAGGTTGTCACAGAACAGGAAGCTCTGCCCTGCTCGGCCCCTAGCCCAGGGCTGTCATGAGTCCAGGATACTCCATTGCCTGTTCTTCCCTCTCTGTGAACTCAGAATCCCAGGATCCTCCATACAGTGAGCAGCTCCACTGAGGCCACAAAGCACCAGAAGAAATGAAAATGAACCTAAGAATTAGATGACAAAGCCTCCCATGGAACCCAAGGGCAAGCAATTGTGTGACTTGCGCAGGTTTCTCTGTCACCTTCTCTCTGCTCTTCTTTCCTCACTCTGTCTCTCTTGGTCCCTCTCTTTTGTGCCACCCACAAAGGTGGGTCCTTTGCTGGCCTTCTAAAGAAGAGCCTTTAGGGTGCCCCCACTGTCCTCTGATAGCCCTAGATGATGAATGTGGTGGCCATGGGTGGGGTTGGGGCACAGGACATTATAGAATGAGCGTCTCTTCTCCAACAACTCAGGTGGATTTTCCAGCAGCCTGGCACAGCCTCCAACACCACCCCAGGCTCACCTTCAACCTTCACTAAAGCCTTCCTTAACAGGACTGAGACACTTCTATGCTTTATGTGCTTGGCTCTGCCTCTGAGGCCATTGCTCCTGATGAGGCCCCTCAGTTACCTGCGCAGAAGAGCTTTGAGACCCAGCTGAGACTCCGGAAGTATGTATTAGGGACTCTATGGATTCGTGCCCCCATCCTTTAAGAGATACTATCCTAAGCAGGAGCAGTTCAGGGGTACGTCATCCAGGGGTGAGGATGAGAACAGAGAGGAGCCAGCAGACCCTTCCTGCAGCCTCTGTCTGCCCCAGTCTCTCTATATAAGTGGGGCTCCTTCCTGTATGGAAGGCAGGGCCTGCCACCTCAGTGTCTGGTGGGGGCAGGGCCTCCTGCTGATTCCCGAACCTCTGAGGGGCAGACTATGTTCTCCTGTAGGTGATGGTGGTTGTCAATCTCCAGCTGGAGATAATCAGTTAGAAATGACCACAGTTACCCCACGGCATTGACACAGACACAGCTCCTCTCAACACAGAGATGGTGGGAAATGGAACAGGAGGCTGTTCAGTTACACACTGAGGCCACAGGCTAGGAATGGCGGAGGCCAGAGTAGAAATCACAGGGAGTTCTTGCCTGCCTACTCTTCAGTAGTTTGGGCCCACTTTTTCACATCCAAATAAATGAATGAATGAATGAATGAATGAATGAATCACTGTAAAGGAGCCTGCATTTCTGAGGTACACATGGCGGTGCCTGTCTTCAACTCAAGAGCTTGAATCCCTCCTAGGATTGGAGGATAGGCGGTGTGGAAGCCCAGAGGTCTGCCAGATGCCAGGAGAGAAATGGATTAAAGGGGCTTTGGGAGACGCCCTGAGGGGAAGTGGCATTGAGGCTGACTGGGGGGGGGGGGGGTTAAGACTCAGAGGATGATCGAGGACAGGCTTGAGGACAGAGACACTGCCTGCAGGCATCCCTGGGGATGAGCTGATATATAAATATGCTCCTGAATGTGTACCAGTAATGGAAAGAGATTAATTAGGATTTATTGGTTGCACGCAATAGGAAATGGCTAGAACTGGAGTAAACCAGGAGAGGGAGGATCCATTACAAGGACCCTTCTTGAGAGGCCCAGGGCAAAGAGGTTGGTGGACTCAGGGACAGAGGAGGTCAGGAGAGACATTGTCCTGGTTGGGTTTCTGTTGCTGTGATAAACACCACGACCAAAAGCAATGTGAGGAAGAAAGGGTTGATTTCACCTTACAGCTTATTAGTCCATCATCCAGGGAAGTCGGGACAGGAAGCCAAGGTAGCAACCTGGAGGTAAAGGCCGGTGCACAGGCTATGGAGGAGCACTTCTTATTGGCTCTCTCCCCATGGCTTCCAATTTGCTCTTACAAGATGAACTTGTGTTGGCCTAGAACCAACCAGCACAAATACCATAGGCTACAATGGGCAGCTCACATCACTTTTGGGCTGCCTGCTCACTGTCCAGTCCACATGACTATCCCTAGGTCTTTGGGGTACACCATATTAGAGGTACACTCCCAGCAACATCTCCCAGACCCAGTTTGCTGCCTTTTTTCCTGTCAAATTGACAGAAGCTAGGTTCCTCTGGGAAGAGGAAAGCTCAACTGAGAAAATGTCTCCATCAGATTAGCTGTGGGACATCTCTATCAGATTAGCCTATAGGACATCTCCATCAGATTGGCCTGTGGGACATCTCCATCAGATTGGCCTGTGGGACATCTCCATCAGATTAGCCTATGGGACATCTCCATCATATTGGCCTGTGGAACATCTCCATCAGATTGGCCTGTGGGACATCTCCATCAGATTGGCCTGTGGGACATTTCCTTGATTGATAATTAATTATCCCAGCCTATGGTGGCTAGTGCTACAGGTAGCCCTGGATTGTATAAGAAGCAGGTTCTTCCATGGCCTCTGCTTCAGTTCCTTCCTTCAGGTTCCTGTTAGAGTTCTTACTTTGGATTCCTGGACTATGAATGGGAACATGGAAGCCAAGCAACCCTCCTCCCACACACCGAGCTGCTTTCTGCCATGGTGTTTATCGCAGCAACAGGAATGAATCTCAGACACCCGGGTCCACATTCCTAGCACACAGAATTTGCTCCAGCTCATGTTGTATTCACTCTGTGTTCCAACCAGCTGTGGACAGCGTGGGAGGGTGTGGTATCAACATGGCAAGGAGTGCCCTGCAGGGAGAAAGACAGAAGAATGAAAAGCCACCAGACGTAGAACAAAGTCCCCCGATGCTGCCTTCCCTGTGGGGGACTCAGGGTAAGGGAGCTAGGACAAGAGACACTGGAGGCCAGACTGGCTGAAGAACACTGTTAGTGGGAGAGAAGCTCTCTGAACAGCCAGGCCCTCTGAGCTCTGCAGACAATGGCCCTTCCAGACTCCTCTAGGAGCAGGGCCACCTGCCAAAGCTCTTGTCTCTTAGCAACTAAATACCTGACTAATATTCAGTATTTCCAATGGCTTTAAGAACTCCAAGATATTAATTCAAACAAGGCATTTAAAGTGTTACTCCGGCAACACGTCTGAACCATTCCACAGATTACAAGATGGAATGCCATGTTTAAAATACCGCCAAGTGCTTTCCTAACCTTGAAGCAAAGGGCTCCCAAGCACTGGACAGAGAGGTGAGGCTGAGGTCTAGTAGACGTGGAGTCTGAGGAAGCATAGAACTTCTCTGAGTCTGTTTTTGTGTGTGGAAACTCAGGGTTCAGGTCCGGGGGACATCAGAGTGAGGACGAAAGCTCTGAGATGCACACTGTGAGAAAAGGCGAGCCTTTGGGGATGATCTGGAGCCCAGGAGACGGTTACTCATTATGTGCATTCAGTGACAGAAAACAGCCCCACCACCTCATGGCTGCACCCACCCACAGTGCTTCCCAGAACCTCAGGTATGAAATCTTAAAGAGAAAGGAGCCAAGCTTTCAACAACAACAACAACACCCTAAGAACAATAAGCCATCCTGTCTCCTTTGCCAGAGTCTCACACCTTATTTAGAAACAGACTCCGTCACTGCCTCTACAGATGGTAAACTGAGGCTCAAAGTGCCCGAGGAGTCCACCCAATGCTTCTGGTCCTATGAATGACCAGGCAGGTAGTACACCTCAGGACTTTGCTAATCACTCACAGAACCAAGTTGTCCACTCACCTGGGAACAAGGTCTTGATTCTGTACCTTCGGTATGGGGTGGGCGTGGGCTTGGTGGAGCCGAGAGACACTCTCGAGAGACACCAATCTGATTCTTTTCGTGTGTGTGTGTGTGTGTGTGTGTGTGTGTGTGTGTGTGCCACTTTCTGATTGTTTCTCGTTTCTGCCTGAAACAAAGAAAAGGTTGACTCCAGGCAGCCTCCAGACAAATCCCATGCAAAACCCAAGGAAAGCAAAAGGAATTAATGACCAAAAAAAGAAGATAAATTATTTTTAAAAAACAAATGAAACAGAACACAGAATGGATCAACTGATCACAGACTCCTGCCAGGTCCACTCTGATCTTACAAGACTAAATGTGCCAGTGCCCCAGGCTCATGGCCAAGGGGACCTGCTGTGGGGACCAGGGAGCTGCCTCCCACCACCTTCCTCGCTTTCATCAGCCGACTGCAGCCCAGTCCTCCCCTGGAGTGGGCCTCCCCCTACATGTTCGGGAACCTCTACCAAGCCTGGAGGAGATAATGAGCAAATGCTAAGCCAGGAAGCAAACACTAGGAGTGATCAATAAAAATCACAAAGATGTTTGTTTTCTAAAGACAAATAAAATGAACAAAATTTTACCAGGTAGGACAGAGAAAATGCAAACAGAAGCAAAAAAAAAAAAAAAAAACCAAGAAAGTGGGACATGCCTCAGTTAAAGGACTCCATTTACAACGTAAGCCATGAGCCATAAGCATGTGTTTTGGTGACTTAGCCAAGAGCCTTTCATTACCCATTGGTCTTTGCTGGCAATCATGCTTGGTGATGTCCCCGGGTTGCCTGGGTTGAAGGGCAGGTCACCCGAGCTTGAAGCTGGTAGAAGCTCTGGCTGCTGAGTGTTTGTTGTTTGTTTGTTTGTTTGTTTGTTTTCTTGCTTGCTGTTTACTTTGTGGGTGATATCATCTGTCTCCTGGACAGGCCTTGAGGTGGGTGGTCACAGGAAACCCAAGATGTGTCAGATGAGGACAGGTGAGGACACTGAGCCTGGCTGGCTTAATTCCACAGTCCCTCCACCCTCCTCCTTGGAAAGCCAGGCTGCATGGATAGTCAGGGGCTCTGGCAGGTGACAATGCACAGAGTAACCAACTTTTCAGTGTGGCCTGGTGCTGAGCTGCAAGAAAGGCAGCTAACCTGCTGTTCCCCTGACTAGGGTACTCATCAGCTAACCATGCTGACATCCGGTGTAACTGACACTCACAAGCTCGGTGTAAATGAAACTTTAAAACACCATTAGCGTTAAGTGCATTGTAGCCCTAATGCTTTGAAATTTGTTCCTAGGTGTGTCATAGGTGACACAGCAAGCCCCACTGAGGAAACCTCCTATACACCCCAGGTTCTCCCAGAGGCCTGCCGATCATTTCAGAGAAGAGCTGTCGGGCAAGAGGGCACAGTAGAGTCAGCGCTTGCAGTGAGCTCTTCTCTTCCCAGAATCCACTTCTCCTGACCAACCCTGGACCATGGACACACTGTCTCCTCAAGTGCTCCACATCACTTCCAGCTTCAGGCCCCTCTCCATTCAGGCACCTGGAGTAGTGACACCCAAGATGTATATTCAAGTCCTAACCTTGCTTGGAAAAGGGTATGTTAGTATTTACCAAGTGAAACAGAAATGACTTTAAATGGGGGAGACACTTATTTGGGCTAAGCTTCAGAGGCCTCTCCATTATGATGGGCTGATGGTAAGATGGATAACATCATGGCAGCAGGGGCATGAGCTACAGGAGGCTATTCACTCTGTAACATCTAGGAGGCAGAGTGAGTCAGGAGGGGACAAGTCCAAGACACGGCCACAAATGGTGTGTCCCCATAACTATTTCCTCCAACCAGGCCCAGATTTCCATAAGTCCACCTCCCAACAGTCTACTGAGACTTTGAACCACTTATGACCTAAACCAGTGCTTCTTACACCTTCCCTCTCTCAATACTTCACCCTCAGGAACACACCCAGAGGCGTGACTTGCTCATCCCCTGGGTGATCCTCAAACTGATCATGCTGACAATCACTATTAACCATCACTGAGGGTCTCTGCAGGCGAGATAAAGCCACAAATCAAGGTCACACCAGAGCTCAGACAATCCAGGGAGGTAGAGGGATACTTTAGCAGGTCTTGTCAGCTCATCTATAATCCACTGATTAGCGATTCAAGGCATTAGAATATAATACACTTAACACTAACACTATCATAAAATTTTGATTTTTTTTTCACTGAGTCCTTTATGAACGCCAACTGGTCTCCAGTTAGCTAGTGGGATGGGAGTAGGGCCCACACAGAGGTTAGGAGGTTGGGAGGCCTCATGAAGGTGCAGGCAGGGACCAGAAACAACTGTGTTGCTTGGTGATTCAGTGAGGACATTTCCAATTATGAAAGGGGGCATCAAGAAGGAGAAATGTCTGAGAAGTCTTTAATGCATGAACCTGGAAGGTCTGTAGCCTGGGACACTAGAGAGGGCAGCAAGACCCCAAGCCATACCTCACTGTGACTACAGACTCCATCTCCTCATTGGTGACAGAATCAACCCTACCTAAGAGCTTCCTTCTGTTTCAAGTTTCACAGGATAGCCCAAGGAGACCCACGAAGAACTAGGTCATTAACTTTACACTTTCCGTTGTGTGTGCCAAAGGCTTGGGTATGTGTGACAGCCAGAACTTCATTGTACAACACTGTACATTGTATAACACTGTACATTGTACAACAGTGCTGCTGTGGGCCCTATAAGTATGGGGCTCCAGAACCATAATCTCATTGGCTGAACTTTCATAGTACGAAGAGATTTGTGTCTTCTCTCTCAGCATATGGCTGGGAACCAGTTCTGCCCTGCCACTGTCTCTAAGGTGCTCCCAGGAGTGAGGTCATTCTGCCCCTGTCCCTGGTGTCAGCCTAATAATATACTAATGCCCCACAGGTCCATCCATGCAGTAGCATGTGCCAGTGTTGTAGCTTGAGGATGCTGTAACTTGGAGATATGCACAGGGGCTTCATCCTCGATGCTCTGTTAACCGTGAGGAGAGCTGAACTGTCCTGCGGAGCTTACAGGGCCTGTGCGAGGGGACTGGGGCTCAGTGAGGTCATCGAGGCAAAGGCCTGTCTCTAGATCCCAGTGGCTTTGTGTGAAGAGAGAGACACTGGAAAAGATCCTTTGGGCTCTTCTTATGTGACATTTTCTGCAACTGGAGGACTGCCACCAACAAGGCCATCAACCAACTAGGTTCCTAGATCTCACATGTCCAGAATTTTATGAAAGAATGAACTTCATGTTGTAACTTCACCTGTCTCACTGTTTTATTGTGGTTTTGAAAAACCCTGTGATACAGTCGGTGAATTCCTTTACTAAGAGCTGGATAGCATTTTATTAAGTAGTGCGCACAGTCAGGTACACACACACAGATGTATTGTGTTGTGCACACAGTCGGGTGCACACACGCAGATGTATTGCATTGTGCGCACGGCCAGGTGCACACACAGATGTGTTATGTTGTGTGCACAGTCACACATACACACACAGACGTACCAGTTTCTTCTCCATCGATTCATCTATTTGCACACATAGACTCCTCCCATGTCCACCTACCAGGGCTAATACTGCAGTGAGAAATACCAGCATCTTCCCCAGTGCAGACTTTTCTCAACTTTGGTTAAGTGCCGAGAAGAGGGGTGGCCAGGTCTTAGGTGTTACAGCTTTCAATTTTTAAACATTTTATTTTGAAAAGCTCCTCCAATCTGTTCTCCACCATCAGTGTACCAATTTGCTGTCCCCCCGCCTGCACACAGAGTCCCCCTCCTGCCCACCCCACCTGCACTTGTAATCATCTGTGGCTTTAGAGCGCCCACTCTAGCAGGTGCGAGGCGATGTCTCATTACGCTTGGCTCTGCATTCTCCTGGTGATTAGGGGTCACACGCCTATAGCCATTTGTACATCTTCTGTAGAAGAATGTGTATTCAGATCTCTTGCCCATGTTTTTGATCATGGTTTGATTATGTTTTTGGTCACTTTATCTGTTTCTCCAGTGGTGCAGAATACTCCTTGAGTATTCTGTACGGCAAGCCCTTGTCTGGTGGATAGTTGGTAAATATTTCCCCGTTCTGCAGGCTGCCTCGTCTGCTCTCTGTTGGTTCTTTCTTGGTCTGAGGTAGTCCTACATGTTTGTTTCCCTTTCCCGTCTGTGCTATGCCCTGGCTCCCCACATCTTGGTACAGCGCCAGTTCCCTGTCCTCCCTTAGCTCATATGAGTCAGACTGCCAGCTGCACTCCTCTCTGTCCCTTCATCCCTTCAGAACAAGAGGGACTGCTGGGTCCACACCTTGGCTCAAGCTCTAACACAAGGGTGAATGAGGTAAGTTGAGTGAGATGCTGTGGCCCTCCTGGAGCTCACAGCAACCACAGGCTTGTGTACAAAAAGACAGAAGGATGAATGAGCTTCCTTAGGTGTGACAGCCATGTCCTTTCACAGAACCAAACTCCAGGTTTCACGTATACAGTTTGTCTCTGAGGCAATGGCTTCAGGTGCATGAGGAGACAGCTGGGCTCTGGGGAACTTAGAGGTCCCTATGTGTCTGATGGCAGAGAAGCCTAGTGATCAGCAGCAGCCTTCAGTCTGGTCCTCCTGGAGCTAATGCCCATCCCACCCCACTCCACAGCAGGAATTCTCTTGACTAGGTCCTTCCTCCAGATCTCATGATTACTATGGGCACAGAGGGGTGTGTGTGCGTGTGTGTGTGTGTGTGTGTCCTCACTAGTGGTGAGCTGCACATTTTAAAGTTACATGTATAAGAGTGAGGCCAACTTATTGTCATACACAACCTTCATCCCAGAAGAACAACCCTCTGTAATCTTCAAACATCTTCATGACCTTTGAACCCCTCCATGACCTTTGAACCCCTCCAAGAACTTCAAAGCCTGTAGAAAACATCAGCCAAGCTTCCCTTGGCTCATAGAAGGCAGCCACTGGCGAGTGTTCTCTACCCCACCGGCCTGCCTTCCCTAAGGCTCCTGATTCCTAGAAACCCAGTCTATCCTGCACAATAAATACCCCATCAGGGAAGAAAGTGGAGGCAAACCCCAGTCCCGGTCTGACTAATTATCTTTGAAGCAAATGTTGAAACCCAATCTGCATATTGAAAATATGGCGGGGCAGGAAGGAGGCCCGTTGACATTTCCCAGCTCATGGAGTTGTCTTCCAACAGTGTCACAAGACAGTCTCCTAATGAAGTAATAAAAACAGTGTGAAATTTCAAATCCAAGGACATCTTTAAAGGACACCATCTCTCCTTCCTGCAGTGATATAAAAGAAGGGACTTAGAAATTAAAGACACAGTATGCTTTCCAGAGTCCCTACCACAATGTAGAGGAGTGACGCCACCGGGCCACCCTATGGCACTTTACAGTCTTCAGCGATGGTGTTCTTGTTATCGACAGTCACCTGGTATCACCTACTCTAAATTTCCTAGTAAATGTGGAAGTAATAAAATCTGCTGTGTGTGCAGTTTCTAGTCCCCACAAAAGTTTGAGGTTTTGATCTTTAAAATATGTGTAGCTGTGGTGACAATGCAGGGTGAAATAGGATCCAGTGGTAGCTGGCCTTTAGTGGTCTTGGGGAAGAGAGTCTCAGTGAGGGTTGTCTAAGTCAGGTTTTGCTGTGGGCATGCTTGTGAGGGAATCAGTGTGGGAAGGCCTGCACACTGTGGGTGGCATCATCCTCTATGCTTGGGAATCCTGGACTACATATGGATGAAGAAAGCAAGCTGGGCATGTGGGCATCAACTCATTGGTCTCTGCTCATGACTGTGGCAGCTGCTTCAAGATCCTGAAGCGGCAACAGAAGTTGCAAGCCCACAATTCTCTTTCTCCCTGAACTTGCTTCTGTCAGAGTATTTTATCGCTGTAAAGAGAAATGAAACTAAGATGGCAGGCTGTGCCTGTCCTCTGTGTCTGACTGGAAAAGCAGCTGGGCACTCTGAGAAATGACACCCAGATCTACAGGCAGTGGAGAAGGAATAACTCAATTTCCCAAATGTATACTGTTGCCCTCTGCTTTTCCTGGAAGATGTAGAAGGTGCCAGATTTGGGCTGGGGCTCAAGCTTTCAGGACTGCAAGCACCTCCACCTACCCTTCAGGGGAGCTGGCAGTGCCTGAGGCTTCAGCCCTCCACCTAAAGGCCCATACCCCATCCTTACCCCAGTTTCCTAGTGTTCCGAGAAGCACACCTGACACGTGACTAACCAGCTTAGATGTAAATGGACTCATACTTAGAGGGAGACATAGGATTGGGGCATTCCTCCCCACCACAGCCATCAACAAGAACGACCAGGGGACAGAGTTCAACATGAGGGGAGGGGAGAGAAAGCAAGGCAAGGATTGCTCACAGATGCATCAGTTTGCTTACTGTTGCTGTGACAAACACCTTGGTCAAGAGGAGGAAAGGGTTCCTTTGACTTACAGATTACAGTTCATCACTGAGGGAAGACAAAGCCAGAACTAAAAGCAGGAACATGAAGGCAGATATTATAGAGGGACACTGCTTATTGGCTTGTTCCCATAGCTTGTTCAGATACTTTTCTTATAAAAACCTAGGCCCACCTGCCCAGGGGTGGTGCTGCCTACAGTGGGCTAGGCCTTCCTACATCAGTCATTGGTCAGATACATAAATAAGTAAGCCTCACAGTCTTGCCCACGGAAGAGTCTAATGGGGGCGATTCCTCAGTTGAGGGCTCCTCTTCCCCTTGTGTCTAGTTCACAGAAAGTCACCAGCACGATGTTCAGAGCGTGTGGTGTACGTGACAGTCTTCATGAAACCCCACACTATGTAAAGCTACTATACATTGATAAAAGTGCATTTTTAAAAAATAGTTGGATTTAAATGCTTCTTCCTTCAGCACTCCCTATGGTGGCTCCCTCTCCCATGCACACACCATCTCCCATAATGCACCTGGGTCCCTAGGCCCCTTGACTGCACTAAGCTCCATGTGTACCCCACTTCAAACCGTAGGTCTCTCCTCCCCTAGCAACCCTTAGCGACCGCCTTTGTGGTCAGTTTCCACTCAGCTATCCACAGGAACATATTCCAGTGTGAGAATCAAGGGACAGATCGGGATTGAACTAGTTTTGAGTTCACATGCAACGAGGCAAGCTATGTCATCTGAGTGAACGTTTAGAGACCCCCCCATCAGCATCAGGTGATAGCAGAAGAATGCCATATAGCTGTATAAGAGGAGATACATAAGCACACACTCATGATCAAGCCATGGTATGCCCTCCACCACATCACATGCAACCCTTGACAGAAGCCAAGGGGACACACCAGTGCCATGTCTTGGACTTCCAGCCCTCAAAACCTCTATGATTTAAGGTTGCCCCCCCAATCGTCCACAGTGTTCAGCTACGACAACAGAAAGCATACTAGCTCCCACCTCTGCTCATTTTAAAATATCCTCAAAGGCCATTTAAGCCAGTCCCCACAGGTAGAATTGTAACAGATTTTATTAGCTTTTAATAGAAACATATTTTAACACATAGACAACTCACGCAATTGATAAACCTGCAAATTGATTTCAGTAAATTATGTCAGCTTCGGGGATTTAGTTCTGGGGCATAGCGTTTATTTGATAGATTGATTTACACGTTTCTGTTGTGCCAATTAATCCACTGGACCCAAAGCTAATCTTCGCCCGGAACCCCAGCTCCCTCTGGACATTAGCACCCTGCTCTGTGGGTCAGGTTTCCATTGTACATGCTGGGCCTCACTCCATTGTCTGAAGCAATGTGCAGGATGGCCTTGTGAACACCTCTACCAAGAACTGTTCCAGTGACCAGGTTTACAGGAGTGACTTCACAACCTTGACCCCGCCTCTTTCCCAGGTGTCACTCAAAGTGCTTGGCTCATTCCATTTCCCCCTCAGATGTCACTCCACATCCCATTCCATGTAGCCATGGGTCAGTATGTGTCTGGAAACAGATGTTCTCCACAGGAGCTCCCCTCCCACCCACCTCCTATACAGATGTGACTTCAGGCTCCATGAACCAAGTTCCACTCTTGGAATGTCATGAACAGATATCCTCACAAGAAAGGGCAATACAAACCATTAGCCTGTGGGACCCTGGGGCTTCTTTTCTCAGAGGAAAAGCTCATGTGTTCATAATATCAAAAAATGTAGTTATCTAGATAATGAACTGTTGGGAGCCAACTTTTAGCAGAAAGTGGATAGAAAGCAGCTATCCACATGCTATCTACGCTATACATGCCTGCAAGGCACACGTGGTATCTACGCCTGCAAGGCACACGGTGCACGTGCTATCCATGCCTGTAAGGCTTATGTCATATCCACGCGCCTACAAGACACATGGCAAAAGTGTATAAATACCCCAGATTTCCCTTCAATAAATGAGACCTGATCAGAACCTTTGTCTTGTCTCCATTCTGTGCATCTCTTCCCCTTATCCCCACTCTCTCTCTCCCTAGACCCTGACCCAAAGACAGGAGCGGCAGTGTGAGCTGAGCAGTGGTGGCGCACACCTTTAATCCCAGCACTTGGGAGGCCAAGTTTGTTATAGTAACTATTCAGGCATTGTTAAGTCTTTTGTCTCTAGCCAGGCAGAGCAGAGCAGGCCGCAACAATGAACTTCAGGATGGACTACTACTTACAGAAAACACAGAGGAGCTGGGTGTCCAGACAGAGCCCCCACCACACGTATCACCTTGGGCCAGTGTGATGTCAACAGCTCCCAAACAGATGCACCACACACCACCAGAAATTAATCATAGCTGTTGACATTTTAATAAACAGCTGCTTTGGAACATGCCTCAGAACAAACATGGACCAGGACCGCATCTTCTATATGTGGTTATAAAGTGGCTTGCTTTGAGAGCAAAGATGTAATTTTTAATCAGGTTCCTTCAGAACTAGGTGCTTGCAGGATGACCCCTAAGGACATTTCATGACATTGGACTCAGAACATACAAATCAGTGGCCAGTGTCCTGTGCCCTGGGGCCTGTACCTATGGTGACATGACTGACAGCATCTCACCTGGCTAGGACTCGAGTTTTTTGCATGTGAAATGTTCCTGTGCTCCTCTTCCTGACCTGTGGGCACTGGCTGGTGTCTTTTGAGAGCTGAACATGGCTACCCTTGAGTAGGTCAGGAGGATGACAGGTCAGAAACCATCTTCCCTTCATTTAATCACACATCCAAAAGCAGAACCTGAAGAATCTCCCTGGGTGGAATCCAGACACTTCTACCACAGGTCAGATAGGTCTGCATTTCAAGTAGTGTGGAACCCAACATGGTACTCCCCTTCCTCCCACCAAGCTTCCATGGAGACAGAAGACTGCAGATAGTTCCATGAGGGCAGAAAGAGACAGGATCCCGATTCCACCGTGCTTCCTTGTAGTAGGGAGGAAGCAGCTTGTCTGAGGTAAGATTTCACTGCTGTGAACAGACACCATGACCAAGGTACCTCTTATGAGAACAACATTTAATTGAGGCTGGCTTACAGGTTCAGAAGTTCAGTCCATTATCACCAAGGTGGGAGCATGGCTGTAACCAGGCAGGCATGATGCCGGAGGAACTGAGAGTTCTACATCTTCATCTGAAGGCTGCTAGGAGAAGACTGACTTCTAGGCAACTAGGGTGAGTCTTAAGCCCATGCCCACAGTGATACACCTACTCCAACAAGGCCACACCTCCAAATAGTGCCACTCTCTGGGCAGAGCATATACAAACCATCACACAGATGATTGCAGAGCTCACATGCTCTCTTCTAATATTTGTCCCAATCGCAATACCTTTCTCCCTGTTGTTGGTTCTTTGATCATGCAATGTTCCCTATAGACAGAAACAGAAACAAAGAAAATGTTTACTCAGGCTGAGACACTGTCATAAAAGAATTCCCTGACCAATCCAGGCACTGTGAACCACACCATAGACTGCTTGCCAGATGGTCAGGAGTCCTATGCACATAGAGTAAGGATATGGGGGTTAGATATCATATAGAGGACCCTAGGGAGCAGTTCTCTTGCTATGGGCACAGGTCAGAGATTAGCCCTTGATCTGTGTTGCCAAGGAGCTTAGAGGCAGCAGATACAGAAGTTAATGCCATGACAGATATTCTTTGCAGCTTAGCTTTACATCCTAACCTAGGATGGGGTCAGGGAGGAGGGCTCTGTCCTTAACATTGAGAAGGCTCTGCTGATACTCTAGGCACCGTGGGTCTCAGTGTGCACTGATAGGGCCTTGCTTCACCCTGCAGAGTCAAGATGCAGCTCACACCTCCCTTTAAGGATGAGCGGGTTTGTTCTTTGTGTTAGTTCATCACACAGCAGAAGGCTGGGTCTGCCTGCTGCAGCTTTAGACATCTCCAGCCTTGGGCTGTAATTGACCCTGAGGAATCTCTCTAGCAGATTGTCTCATGCCATATCCCTCACCACCTTCGAACCTCTTCCAAAGGATGTGAGTGGGGACAGATAGGGCCTCTGGATGAAGAATGTGCAGCCAGCTTGGCGTAGGAAGGCATGGTGGGCTCACTATGATGACTCTGTATGGAAGCACGCCTGCTTGACATGGGAGCTTTCTACGCACCAGCCTTCCATCCTGCACAGAGCAATGAGATGACCTCCGGAGAAAAGAAACCCACACCTTTTAATCAACTCACAGGTGGGTTTTTAAATTATAATATCAGTAGGCTGAGATCTAGATTGAAGAGGCCAAACTGAAAAATGTCATCTAGTGTTTCTCAGAGGCTAAAACACTGACATTTCTAAAAGACAAAGAAAAATGAGAAATTCTGAGATAGGCTTTAAAATAATTGTAGGCCCTGGAAAGACAGTTCAGTGGATAAAGCACTTGTTGCTCAGACATGAGGACGAGGGTTTGGACTCCTAGAACCTACGCTGAGAGCCAGGCAGGCATGGAGATGGAGTGCTGCCTGTAATCCCAGAATTCAGAAGGCAGAAGTAAGAGATCCTCGGGCAAGATGGCTAGCTAGTCTCAGGGGTCACGGCAAGGCGGGGGCTCCAAGGCCACTGAGGAGACTCAGGCTTCCACTCTGAGCAGTGGGAACAGAGTGAGCTTGGGCTAGAGGACAAGTGTGTAGTGACCAGTCCTCTGGCCGCTGCTGGGACCAGACACTGAGTCGGTCCCCACTCTGGAGTCCCCCACCTCATCCCTGACCAAATCCGCTCTCCTGAGTTGCCGAGACTGTTTTTACAAACCGTCAAACTATTCTTTCTTTCTTTCTTTCTTTCTTTCTTTCTTTCTTTTTTTTGTTTTTGTTTTTGTTTTTTTGGTTTTGGTTTTTCGAGACAGGGTTTCTTTGTGTAGCCCTGGCTGTCCTGGAATTCACTCTGTAGACCAGGCTAGCCTCAAACTCAGAGATCCTCCTGCCTCTGCCTCCCAAGTGCTGGGATTAAAGGCATGCACCACCACTGTCCCGGCCCAAACTATTCTTTCAAGGAATTATGCCAATTCTGCTGCCACCATCAATTCATGACTATGACACACACTGGCCCCAGTAGTGCCAAACTGCAGTTTTCAACCATGTTAATTCTGTACATTTTATACACTGTTATTCTAATAGACACTGGGGAGGTGGCATTCTATTTGTGGCTATCAGCATTTAGATAGTGTGAATTACACGTCAACTTCACAACTTTCAGCCATTTGGTGGCCTGATTTAAAAAATAAAAATATCAGGAACCCAGTAAAATTGGAAAAATAAACAAGTTTTTAATATAAATACATTATATGTAGTATTACCAGCATGTTAAAATTGCTTCTTGTTCTTCTGAAAACTTAAATTTTACAAGCTATTACCAGCATGTTAAAATTGCTTCTTGTTCTTCTGAAAACTTAAATTTTACAAGCTTCCTATGTGTTGTGTGGCAATCCCAACTTAAAGAGAGAATGAACCTCTGATTTGGCCTGGACACTCAGCCCAACACTGGAGGCCTAATGTTCTTCTCCTTACTTTATTCTGGCTCACAGAGTGTAAAGTTACAGCCTTTCAGGGTGTGTGTGTGTCAGGGTGTGTGTGTGTCTGTGTGTGTCTGTGTGTCTGTGTGTGTTTGTGTTGTGTGTTTGTCTGTGTGTTGTCTGTGTGTGTCTGAATTAATGTGTCTGTGTGTCTCTGGATGTGTCCCTGGATGTGTCTGTGTGTGTATCTGTGTATGTCTGTGTATGTGAGTCTGTCTGTGTATGTCTGTGTGTCTATGTGTCTATGTGTGTGTATGTATTTGTCTGTGTATGTCTGCATATATGTGTGGTGTGTCTTTGTGTGTATCTGTGTCTATGTGTATCTTTGTGTCTATGTGTATGTCTGTGTGTGTGTGTCTACATGTCTATGTGTGTGTATGTCTGTGTCTGTGTATGTCTGCATATGTGTCTGGTGTGTCTTTGTGTCTGTGTGTGTCTGTGTCTATGAGTGTGTGTGTGTGTGTGTGTGTGTGTGTGTGTGTGTGCAAGTATACATATATCTATGTGCACTCGGGTATGGAGACCAGAGGTCAAATTTAGGTGTCTTCTCAGTGCTTGTTTGTTTTGAGACAGGGTCTCTCTGAGCCTGGAACTCAGAAATTTAGCTAAACTGTCTAGACAGGGAGCCCCTAGGTTCCCCTATTCACCCATATGTACCACCCCACCGCACCCCCACCCCCCACCCCCCACCCCCCACCCCCCCATCCCCCACCCCCGTCTCTGCCCAAGAGCTTGGCTTCATGCTTTGTTTTGTTTGTTCTTTCTGTGGTGGGGCTCAGGTCCTCGGGCTTGCAGAGCAAGTCCCTGACCAACTGACCCATCTTTAGCCTTAATGTGTCCCTTTTTCTTCTGCTAACTACTGTTTCTAGATACTGTAATTTGCGGTAGCCAAGCCTTCCCCCAACCACCTCAGAATTTGGATTCCTTTATTTCAAACAGTAAAGAGGACATCTCTAATAGTGTCAACCCCACCCCTGTAGACAGTCTCTGAATTGAACCTTCAGCTCCCTGTTGCAAGACTGCCCACTTCTGAGAGACATGGTCTGCCCCATGCACTTAAATTGTGTGTCATGAGGCTGCATCCTCTGAAAACCAGCTGCCTTCCCCACAGTGCAATTGCAAATACAGGAGTTGCAGAAGTTGGTGGTCATGGCTGCCAATTGTCCACGTTGCCTGGGGATGGAGCCACACTGAGTGATGTCCGGGAAGGGGCGTTTTAGAGGTGGAAAGTCCCTGCTTGCAAGCCCAGCTCAGCTGGAGAACTGGAAATTAAAGTTAAGTCACATGGGTAGGAAAGGTTGCAGGGATACAAGCTTTATTTCATTTTGTAAACACTGTAAAATATTTTAGTTATTATTCATGCATGCATGTAATGATGTGATTGGATCCAGTCCATTCCCCACTTCTCCCTTCTACATCCTCCCCTACCCCACTTTTTCAACTTTGTTCTCACTCTCACTCTCCCTCCTCCTCCCCCCTCTCTCCCCTGCCCCTGCCTGCATGTACCACGTACATGAGTTTAGAACCATCTACTGATCTACACACTTTGCCTTCCTCAGCACTCACCGATTTCCAGTAGCTCTACAGATTTGGTGAGGACTTAATATGCCCCTCCTCAACCCATGCTGGGGTTTTGTGGCTTGAACTTGTGCTTGTCTTGTGCACACAGCTCCAGCCTTGGGTCTTGTGCACACAGCCCAGCCTTGGGTCTTGTGCATACAATCCTCAGGTCTTGTGCTTACAGCCCCAGCCTTGCATCTTGTGCACAGATCTGTGCACAGAGCCCCAGCCTTGCATCTTGTACACACAGCCCCAGCCTTGGGCCCCAGCCACTGTGAGTTTCTTGTGCAACTACAGTTTCACTGAAGAATCCACGACCACTAGCTCCTAACATCCTTGTCTTCCCTCTTTGAAGATGATCCTTGAGGGTTGTGTGGAAGGGCATGATATAGACATCACTTTTAGAGTTGAGCGCCCCACACTACCGTACTTGCTCCACATGGATACCTTACTGGCATCTGTATTATTTGCCATCTTCTGTAAAAAAGAAACTTCTCTGATGAAAGTTGTGAGCTGCAGTCATCTATGGGGCCCATGTGCTACTGTGTCCAATAAGCAGCATAATAGGTGCAGCTTCTCCCTAAGGCCTACAATGTAACCAGCCTGTGCTCTGGGGACCAATTAGCAGTATCCAACATGAGGTGGAAGTGAATTTTTAAATGCTGTGGGTGATGGAGCCAGGTAAAACCCCAAAGGCCTCCAGGCAGAAGGAAGATTCTTGCCCAAGTCAAGATATTCTGCTTATCACTGTAAGTACATCCCAGGTATCCTAGCCCTAAAAGACTAGGATCACATGTGAAATGGAATGAATAAAGCCACATCACCTAGAAAACACTACCCACAGTCGGTTTATTTTGCATGGATGGACAGGTTGAAAACCTGATTCTTTGAAAGTCTGGTGACACAGAACCAGAAGACTATTTTGAAGACTGCCTGGGTAGTTCTGCAAGAGAGAGAGAGAGAGAAAGAGAGAGAGAGAGAGAGAGAGAGAGAGAGAGAGAGAGAGAGAGAGAGAGAGTTTTCCCATTCTCTATCTCCAATGAGAGCACAGCCAAGGAGAGTTGGCCGCTGGGAAAATCCTTTTTTATTAAACAAGAAAGCGGAGCCTGAGACCCAGTTTCATAGCAGGGAGGAAGTGTTCTCAGGGTTGGTAGGGTGTGGAGGCAGGAGACTAGCCAGGACACCTGCTGACTTGGGCTTGGGAACATTGGAAATGAGGTCTGGCCCTCTCATCTCAAGTGTTTCACTCACAAATCATCTGTTTTTGTTACAGAAACAATGGGATTGCTGGAAAGTGCATCCCAGAGCAGGGCTCTGTCTGTAGAATGTTGATCTTGCAAACATGAGTGTTGGTGTACATCTTTTAGCTACTTTACTGGGTTCTTATATCTATCACCCTTTCAACCCTCATTCTAGCTTGATCCCTTGTAAACCCCCAACACTTAAGAACACTTGATAGGAGAAGATTAGAGAGGAAAGGGGCATAGACCCCTTTAGAGAACTTGTTGTGATTAGGGGCATCAGGTTGCTAAGGCCAAGTCCAGTCTTGCAGAGGACCTGAGTTTGGTCTCCTTGATGGGTACCTCATAACCATCTATAATTCTAGCTCCAGAGGATTTGACAACCTTATCTAGTCTTTCTGGACACCTGTATCCGTGTGTGTGCATGCACGTGCGCACATGCACCACATGCACACACACACATAAAATAAAATGTGTTTTTAAAAGAAAACAAATACTACCACTAATACTTATTAACACATGTTCACAATGGTGATACCTAGGGGACTAAATGAACCTCATATATCTGCCCATCAACAGATGGATATTGAGAGACTGCTCTATGTGCACATCACAGAATGAGCTGGTGAGAAACAGTGATGCCTTGGCACACACCACAAGGAGGGGTAACCTGGCAAGCATCATGCTAACTGATGAGGACAGACACCCAAGTTCATGGTTCCATGTATGCCTCCTCCATGTGTCTCCAGGAAAGGAAGAGGATATGAATCTTCTGCAGACAGAGGGGGTAGTGGAGAGGCACTGAGCAGTCTCTGTGGGGTCTGCTTTTGGTCAGAAAAAAATGTTCTATAACTACACAAAGGTGGTTGTACAGCATTGTGATTGGACCAACTGCCACTGTGCTGCTTACTTTAAAGGGTTAAAAAAGAGACAGAGACACAGAGAGAGAGAGACAGAGAGACTAAAAGAGCTAAAAGAGACAGAGAGACAGAGACAGAGAGAAAGAGAGACAGAGACAGAGAGAGACAGAGAGAGGCCTGTCTTTCTGCTAAGCCAAGACTGGAGATGGTTGGCTGCGTAAGCCAAGGCTTGTCTTCTAGCACCTTGATCTTGACCTTCTAACCTCCAGGATTAAACTAAATGAGATTGTGTCATGAGGATCAAATGACTCTTGTTTGAAGTGAGTATTCAGGGTAACCTTTAAACAGTCCAAATAGGCTGTCAAGTTAAGCTTTTTTTGAATTGAAAATACCTTAGCTTGTGACTAGGCAAAGATGGTCTGGGTTCCTCCATAGCTGGTGCCAGGCTCATCTGAAACCCAGACAACAGAGACCACAGATCATGTGCACATCAAGAAATGATCCTTGATGGTTACATCCTGTTCTGACTACAGAACAGGTCTGCACAATGCCCTGTGCCTTTTCTCTGCCCTGATGAACAAGTCTTGGCTAGAAGCTAGGTACACTCTGCAGGATGGTTCCATTTGATTTTTATAGATCCATAACTGATTGGTTATAAAAAGTCCCCTGGTAAAGTGATCCTCCCAGGACAATTCACCAAGAGCTGGGCTCCATCCCTCCCCTTGTATCTGAGTTTTGTTCCTGTTCTCAATCAACCAATACTCATCTCAATACTGTCCTGATCCAAGCACTCAGCAAGATGGATGGAGGTGGTCCCTGCCGGGTTCCAGGCAGACAGCTGGAGGCTGTTATAAACATACTGGGAAGAGCAGCTTCGGATGCTGACCTTGGGGGCAAGAGAAGGCGCTGTATGGGGAAAGGATCAGGCCCTCTGAAGTCCGCACTGCAGCCAGAGGCAAGGCTTTGGTGATCACATTCCTGCCTGCACCAGAGCACTTAGCCCGCACCTTGCAAGTAGTGGAATCCATTGCCAGATCTTAAAGAAGACACTAAGCAAGATGAGATTTCAGAGTGTGAAAATCCTCTTTAAGGTGGGGGCTTGGAAAGAAATTTCCTGAGCCTGCTATAAAAATGAATGTCAAATCAGCTTTCTTATCTTGAAAATGTTGTAAAAATAACTCATTTTGAGTTTGGGGTGCGAACAGATAACAGTCATGATAGCTGTCACTCACCGAGTGCTTAGGCATCAAGCCAAAGGTCTCAGGCACACGATCTCATTTAATTTAATCCTAAAAGGATTCGAAAGTTAGACTTGATCACCTGCTTCTCTCTGGGAACGGGAAGTGACAGAGTGTTCAAGGTTCTGTTTGAATGCATCCTCCCATCAGAGCCAAGCTGGGTCTGCACCTTAGGTGGTCTGATGAGGCCATGCCCTCAGCACTTGTTGAATGAGCTGGATGCCTGACTCCAGAACAGGAACAGGGTGTTTAACATCAAGGAACTGAGCCTGGGAGAAGTCTGAAATCTCCTGAGCCTGGAAGCTGAGGTCCTCTTAGCCATGCTGCTTTTGGAGATCAGAAGAGAATATACAGGGTGAGTGTATGAAAGCACTTGATGCCAAGGTGGATAACCTGAGTTTCATGGTGCTCAGAGAGAAACTGGTGAGTCCTGCAAGTTGTCCTCTGTCCTACACACATGCCACACGAGCCTATGCTCATATCCACATACAGAAAAGCACAAAATATTTTTAATCCCATGAAGAAAGATTGTGTGAGACACATTCAGTGAGACCAGGTACCAAGCAAGGTGGCAGAGCCATCCTGCAGAGAAACAGAGGGCAGGAAGTCTGGGAAAAGATTCAGAAACGGAGGGGCTCAGGGCAAGGTGGGGCCAAGAGGCATCCTCCATCCTCCATGACTCACTGCTTGAATAGCCTGTGGTCAGAATGAAGGTCTGCAGGACAGGCCTGATGCTGGAGACGGCCACGCCCAGACCAGCGATTCCTCACAGTGAGTGTTTCCAGCAGCAGCAGCATCCTTAGAAACAAACTCCTTGTTTTGTGTTTAAATGATTGTACACAACTGTGGCCAACCTCTCTGCTTTCCAGAAAATGCAAAGCGGTTTATTTAAAAAATGAATTTAAGCTCTTGAATAAACCACATTTGAAATGAGTCTAAAATTCAAGAAGAAATGAGATCGTAATTTGAGTTCTGCTGTATGTGCTTCCTGCCAGGAAGGGGACAGCCTGTGAAATCAGATCCCTGGGTGAATAGTCAGTCCACACCAAGCTCTATCCCTCGTAGTGGATGGAGGGGATCCTGTGATGAGCAGTTGTTCAGTCTCTTGGTTTGCTGTACTCAGGTCTTTGGGTGACTACAAATGGCATCACTTAAACATAGTTAACACCCTTGGTCATCTGGAACACTATACTCACACTCCAGGACTGGGGAGAAGGCTCTGTCCACAAAGCTCTCTGTGCAAACCTGGGAACCTGAGTTCAATCCACAAAATACGTACAAATCCCTGGTATAGTGGTAAGTTCTATATGGGGTGGTGAAATCAGGAGGGTCCCTATGCACCACTGGCTAGTCATGGTATCTTACATGGTGAGTGCCAAGCCAGTGAGAGATCCTGTCTCAATAGCGGATGGAAACTGAGGAGCAATATTGAGGCTGTCCTCTACCGCTCAGAGGCACAGGCACACAGGTGTGAGTGTACCCACACCCACACACAGACACATGTGCACACAAATGTGCAAGAAAAACACTCCAGTTATGTCTTGAGTCACTGAGGTGTTTAAGAGGGGTCTCTGGGATCCTCAAATCTGAACATCACTAACTCCAAACCAGAACTTTAGATTCCAAACAGGACCCAGAGGCTCCCTCGCATTTGTTGCAAATTTTATTTTCATAAGTTGACACATTTTCATTGACATCAGCAAAAACTAATGATGAAAAAAGACTTAAGCCCGATCTTAGAATCCAGGCGAGGGACAGATAGACCTTAGGATCCAGGCAAGGGACAGATAGATCTTAGGATGCAGGCAAGGGACAGATAGACCTTAGGATCCAAGCAAGGAACAGATAGATCTTAGGATCCAGGCAAGGGACAGATAGACCTTAGGATCCAGGCAAGGGACAGATAGACCTTAGGATCCAGGCAAGGGACAGATAGACCTTAGAATCCAGGCAAGGGACAGATAGATCTTAGGATCCAGGCAAGGGACAGATAGACCTTAGGATCCAGGCAAGGGACAGATAGACCTTAGAATCCAGGCAAGGGACAGATAGATCTTAGAATCCAGGCAAGGGACAGATAGACCTTAGAATCCAGGCAAGGGACAGATAGATCTTAGGATCCAGGCAAGGGACAGATAGATCTTAGAATCCAGGCAAGGGACAAATAGATCTTAGAATCCAGGCAAGGGACAGATAGACCTTAGAATCCAGGCAAGGGACAGATAGATCTTAGGATCCAGGTAAGGGACAGATAGATCTTAGGATCCAGGCAAGGGACAGATAGATCTTAGAATCCAGGCAAGGGACAGATAGATCTTAGGATCCAGGCAAGGGACAGATAGATCTTAGAATCCAGGCAAGGGACAGATAGATCTTAGAATCCAGGCAAGGGACAGATAGATCTTAGGATCCAGGCAAGGAACAGGTAGACCTTAGGATCCAGGCAAGGGACAGATAGATCTTAGAATCCAGGCAAGGGACAGATAGATCTTAGGATCCAGGCAAGGGACAGATAGATCTTAGAATCCGGGCAAGGGACAGATAGATCTTAGGATCCGGGCAAGGGACAGATAGATCTTAGAATCCGGGCAAGGGACAGATAGACCTTAGAATCCGGGCAAGGGACAGATAGATCTTCGAATCCAGGCAAGGGACAGATAGATCTTAGAATCCAGGCAAGGGACAGATAGATCTTAGGATCCAGGCAAGGGACAGATAGATCTTGGAATCCAGGCCCTTGACAGATAGACCTTAGAATCCAGGCAAGGGACAGATAGATCTTAGAATCCAGGCAAGGGACAGATAGATCTTAGGATCCAGGCAAGGGACAGATAGATCTTAGAATCCAGGCAAGGGACAGATAGATCTTAGGATCCAGGCAAGGAACAGATAGACCTTAGAATCCAGGCAAGGGACAGATAGACCTTAGGATCCAGGCAAGGGACAGATAGATCTTCGAATCCAGGCAAGGGACAGATAGATCTTAGGATCCAGGCAAGGGACAGATAGATCTTAGGATCCAGGCAAGGGACAGATAGATCTTAGGATCCAGGCAAGGGACAGATAGATCTTAGGATCCAGGCAAGGGACAGATAGATCTTAGAATCCAGGCCCTTGACAGATAGACCTTAGAATGCAGGCAAGGGACAGATAGATCTTAGGATCCAGGCAAGGGACAGATAAACCTTAGAATCCAGGCAATGGACAGATAGACCTTAGGATCCAGGCAAGGGACAGATAGATCTTAGAATCCAGGCAAGGGACAGATAGACCTTACGATCCAGCCACAAGGCAGATAGACCTTAGGATCCAACCAAGAAGCAGATCTTAGAATCCAGCTATGAGGCAGATAGATCTTAGAATTTAGCCAAGAGGCAGCTCTTAGAGGCAGATCTTAGGATCCTCCTGCCAAGGGACAGATAAGATCCAGCCATCAGGCAGATTTTAAATCATGTTTTAGGATCCAACCATGAGAAGTTAGTTCACAGGAGCACAGCTGTAACATTTCTCAATAACAAGAGGAGGAATCTTTAAGTAAGTTCCAAGTGCTTCCTCTTTGACTCTAATGCAGTTCTATAGCTCTGGGGGAAATGGAAGAAGAGGATCGCCTCCTTTTCATGGCTGGCCAGGAGGTGAACGTTTGCAGGCAGGCACTACCTCAGCTGGCTCATCCTGCACTACCTCAGCAGGCTCATCCTGCTGTAACCAAATGCCAGGGTAGATCCGGCCACCAGCAAGCTCAGGTCTACAGCCCAGCTTCTTTCCAGTGGGCCACGCTCAGCCTGTACCACGTAACTGAATGCGAGGGCTGTGGAAGGGCCGTCAACAGCAAAATACCTCTGGATGTGCAACCAAAAGTCAGTTAGAATGTTAGCGAATCTGAAGCCCTGTCATGTGACTTCACGATGGCTTCAGATCTGAAGACAGGACAGCACACTTTGCTGAACATTTGCTGACTCGTCACCTGACACCAGTGGACACAGCCTGCAAAGCAGGCTCTTCTCCAGATTGCTGCTTATCCTGAACAGCACATACGAGGGTCGTCTCTGCTTCTATAGCAACGTAGTCATTTAATTACAGAAAACATTTAATATTTTATCCTCAGGAAGTAAGTACCAAGTCAGCGTATCATCTTGTTAGGATATTTGATTTTTTTTAAATTGCTATTTGAGTTAATAACTTGAGTTTCATTTTTTTTTTTAAAAAAAAATTCATTAAACAAATTTTTTGGCTTGCGATTAGGACAGAATTTCCAATAATCTCTGAAATGGCTCTAAACATACTTCTGCCATTTTCTACTACGTGTTTATGTAAAGCAACCTTCTCAGAATTGATGATTATAAAACCAAAATATCAATGAATTACTTTTTAAAACTGAATATAATCTATGTCCTGCAGGATCAAATATTCAGGCAAGATTCAACCTCTAGGTAAAAATAGAGAAACATTTCCATCTCATCCAGATGCAAATTTGCTTTCATCTTTAATAAATGATAACCTTGTGTGTATGCTAAAGAGATGTTTTAAAATAAATTTTCTTATCATTTATTATCAGTAAATCTTTCTTTGTATACCTAGTTTATCTCCCTGGAAGCAGTATGAGATTTTTTCTCACAGGAGAAGGGATGATTGGAGATTTAAGAAGACTGTATGAGCTGGTGAGATGACTCAGCAAGTAGGCCACCTGCTTCCCGGCCTGAGGACACCTTCATCCTCAGGACCCGTGTGTTAGAAAGAGAGAACCAATGACTGCAAGCTTTCTTCTGAATTCCATACATGCACTGTGGCTTACCACACATACATCTGTACACACACACACACACACACACACACACACACACACAAATAAATGCCATAAAAACAGTTTTTAAACGAGAGAAGACCAACTCTAGGGGAAAGAATGTATTTACACACCGAGTACAAAAGCTGACAAGAAAGTATACAAACCTACCATCCCTTTTCTAAGGGTAAATAAAGATCTCCCCCCACTTCTCTCTCTGTGTGTGTGTGTGTGTGTGTGTGTGTGTGTGTGTGTGTGTGTGTGTGTTTGTGTGTGCATGTGTGCACACACACATGTGTACACCTGTATGTATGGCATATGCAGCCCAGAGGTCACTGTCAGCCATCTTTCTTACCTGCTTCACACTTTAATTTTTAATTAACTTTTTGTTAATAATCTAAATTTTCTTAATAATAAATTTTGTTAATAATCCCATAATCTGCAGTTGGGGTCAGTGCTACAGTTTCTGAACCTCTGTGAATTCGCTTGTTCATTCCGTGAGTTGTTATTAGTTGCCAAGTTGTGGCAGATGCTCCTGGGAAACAGGCATGACTTCAAAGGGATTAACAACCTGCAAGTAGCTCCCAGAAAACTTACGTGGCAGGAAATCAGGGAAGACTAATGGCTCCTGGGGAAGGGAAGTAGTCTGGGCCAGGGATGTGGGCAGAGGGGAAGGAGAAAAGCCAGGGTCCCTGAGAAAGAATGAATGGTAGGAGTCGTGTCTGCCAGGTAGAGAAGACATGGCTGGAATGGAGAAAAATATTTTCTTGATAGAGTCTCTGACTTGGGCAAGGCTGGCTTCTGAAGTGTCTGCAGTCATGGGGGTTCTCTTAAATTAGAGAGGGGTCCTGGAAGGATTGTAGACAATGTTCTAGGAGATAGTAAACTGAGTAGGGACTGAGGCTGTATTAACAGGAAGATGATCGTAAAAGCCAGCGACGGCATAAGGGGTGGCATATGGGACAAAAGGGAGCCATTTGTGAGAGAGGCTCTGACTGTGGGGCCTTTTACTGTGAAGTCAGGGGTAAGACATGAGGACAGTCCATGCCGCAGAACTCAACAACAGACTTGACCAGATGCAACCCCTTCCCACCCTGACTTGACCATACTCAAGCTAAATGGCCATGAAGTGGGGACATCCAGAGTGTGTAAGTGCCCCTTAGAGCTAAGGATTTCGTGTACAAAATGCCAGGCCTGACTGTGTGGAAGACACTCAGGAAAAGGCAGCCATCACTGAGGGAGGGAGGGAGGGAGGGAGGGAGGGAGGGAGGGAGGGAGGGAGGGAAGGAAGCATGCGTCTCATCATCCCAACTCATACACACACACACAAGGAAGCAGACTTTATTTTTCTATAACTCACATAATGTTGGCAACAAGCAAATATAGGAGACATTCAATAATATCAGGTTTAAGAGTTAAGCCTAAAAGCCCAGACTGATGAATGTAAGGGATAAAAAGTCACACACTGGAGCTGCGAGACGGCTCGGCTGGTGAAGTTTCTAACACACACACATAAGGATCTGAAGCACACACGTGAAATCCGGCACAGTGGCGAGTGTCTGCAGATTTCTAACGTTCACTGGCCAGCCGATCCAGTTTTATCATAACTAGGTTCAGGTCAGTGAGAGACCTTGTCTCAAAAACTAACATGGAGTCTTTCAGTCAAGCTTGCCAGCAGACCTGCTGCCATAGGCCATGTGACCTGAGGTCAGAGGAGAGGCACCCGGGTTGTGTGTTCTGCATACAGGCACATGAAACCGTAAGGGTGCCCTCTTGCCTGCGTGCTCTGGACTTTGTTGAGCAGCACAGCCATATTAAGTGTGTTGTAAAGGACATCACTCATGACCCTGGCCACAGGGCTCCCTTGCGAAGGTGGTCTTTCATCATGATCTCTACCCAACTGAGAAGCAGAGGGAGATGTTCACCTCTGCGGAGGGAATTCACACGAGGCAGTCTGTGTACAGCAGCACAAGGCCCACTCGATAGCTGCAATGCTTCACCCATGGGTTCCATGCCTGAGGGTACTATGGTGTGTTGTCTGGAGGAGAATCCTGTGAAGAGAGGCAAGCTGGCACAAGCCTCCAGGAACTGTCCCACAATCATCTCCCACGACTGTGGAGCCCGAGAAGACCCAACGGAAGCTTTCTTCAAAGACCCAAGGTGATTTTCTCAGCCATGAGAGCTGTTGTTGGTGTGGTTGCCGGGGAGTCGGGGGAAGAACTGACCAGCTAAACTGTGTGTATCACAAGTACAAGGCAAACAGGAAATGCTGGACACGTGTCCAAGGCCTGGCCATGAAGCCTGTGGGTCATGCCTTTGGAGGTTGTAACTACCCATGCATTAGCAAGCCCTCCAGTATTTGAGGAAATGCCCCTTCCGGGTGCAAACCGGGTCTCATTGCATGCACACTGCAAATACGTACACACAGGTGCACACAAGCAAAGTTTTGCAAAGTTACCAAAAGAAAACAGGGAAACATGGTATCTCTTAGAAGAAATATGGTATAGTAAGAAAGAAAAAAAGTCTAAGATTGACTAGCTCCTGAAGGATATTCCAGCAGGAAGGAGAAGCTGGAGAGTCCCACTGAGTCAGGTTTGGTCATATTTAACATGTGAACAGCAGTATTTGTCAGTAAGAGATCTGGTCTAATACAGACCCCAGTGCCCGGCCACACAGAGAGGCCTCCTTGAACTTCGCTGGCAGATAAAGCTGTGACCACAGAACCGAGGCAAGAGAAGGAAAGTGAGCCAAGGCCTGAAGGTATTCTAGTGGAATATGATGCTCGTACACTCAGGAAAAAAACCACATTAGTTCATGCTTTAATTTCTAGTGTTCAGAATATCATAGTGAATTACCTAATAGCTAAAGAAGTATGTTTTGCACTGGTATCATCTGTAAGTAATGCACTGTACACCGATGAGCTCTCTCAAGGATGACCACTCTCCCCATGCACTGAAACCTCACGTAGAATTTAAATCCCAACAAATGCACCCTCATTTCATATGTGCTCGGTTGGAGCAACTTCTCCTAATATTACCCGCTTTCCTTCCTGCTTTAACTGGGGACTAAATCTGCTTCTAGGGTGCTGAGCACCATGGCTGTGATGTGGCCAGCAGACAGGGCTGACTCTGCATCAGTGCATGGGGATATGCTTGTCCCTACTGGCTTCTGGCTGTGGCTTGTGGTGCTCAACCAGATAAGCCTGACCCTGACCCTGACTCTTCCTGTAGCTGTCCCTTGTGTCCCACTAGGGAGGACTGTTCTCTGGCTGAGTCTCCCATATGTTTCTCCTAATCTTGTAGTGGAGTCCCCACATTCTCCCAGCTCTGGGCTGAAGAGAGTTCAGTTGACTTCCCAATTGTCTCTACCTCACACATCGCAAAGCTCAGATGAGTGCTTCCCAGACACAGAAAAAGAACTGATGCCCCCTTCAGTTTGGGGGCTCTAGGTCTCCTCACAGGCACAAGCTTTGGGGCTACTCCCATGGGAGTCTAGCAGTAATTGTGCCTCTAGCCCTTCACTTCCCTTGTGGGAGTGAACCATCAGGCAAGAAGAGGTCTATCTGCTCTGGGAAAATGAGTAAAATCCATCTAGACCAAGTCACATGAGTTTACTTACGCCTATTTGTCATCCCTGAGGGTTGATGGGTTCTTGGGGTCCAGAAGGCTCTCTGGAGAGCTTGAGAGTAGTGCCATGCATTTCCAAAGCCTATCTTGAACCCCAACAGGTATATGTCTGTCTTTTTCTTTACATCCCCCACCCCAGGAAGCCTACTCCAAGGTTTCAGTGTGATAGTTGGGACAGGAGGTCAAATGAAGCACAACAAGAAGTTCTAGTGAGCTCCACATACTTACTTCCCTGGTCTTGGCAACACTGCCATGACAGATGTGGCAGAGTGGCAATTTGTAACTTAGAGGGGCGTGTTTGGCTAACAGCCTGGAGTCTGGGAAGTCCAAGATCAAAGAGCCACATATGAGGAGCTTTCTTACATCAGAGTATGGCAGAGTCGTGGGAGCACGACAAAAAGAGCCAGAGGAGCCGAGCTCACGTGTTAACGCTCGCTGTGAAATAAGGTCCCCACTCCCACAGAAGAGACAGCGATCCACACAGAGGGGAAAGCATCCGACAACTTCATAAGGTTCTACCACTCAGCAGCACTGGGGATTGTGTTCCCAACCATCTTAGTTAGGGTCTCTATTGCTGTGATGAGACACCATGACCAAAAGCAAGTTGGGGACGGAAGGGTTTGTTTGGCTCACACTTCCACATGGTAGTTCATCATGAAAGGAACTCAGGAAAGAATCTCAAACAGGGCAGAAACCTAGAGGCAGCAGCTGACGCAGAGGCCACTGAGGAGTGCTGCTCACTGGCTTGCTCCTCATAGCTTCCTCAGCCTGCTTTCTTACAGAACTTAGGACCCCCAGCCCAGGGATGGCACCACTCATAGTAGGCTTGGCCCTCCCCTGATCACTAATTAAGAAAATGCCTTACCTACAGCCTGACCTTATGGAGGCATTTTTCAATTTCAGCTTCCTCCTCACTGGTGGCTCTGGCTGGCATCAAGTTGACATAGTTGGCTAGCTAGTATGCCGGCCAGCACATGAACTTTGAGCCACAGTCACTCCGCAGCAGTGGGATCCATACATGGATACCAACCTCATGCCAGTCTTTCAGCATCTGCTTCCAGCTGGGCAATGCCCCAGGAACCACGCTATGAGTCTCTGGTAGGGAAAGTTCAATTTTCTGAAAATTAGCTCTTTTGCCTTTGAGAAAAAAAAAAACAAAAAACCTCAATTTCTGCAAATAACATACTATATTGCCAAAGCAGAGGAAAGAATAATAAGACTGTAAGTCAGAAAGTGTTTTGACTTTTGGTAATTTATAAGGTTTAAAGAACTAGCCCATTTGTCAAAGATGAATGATGCGTTAATTTCCAGCCTGGTTGAGCTCCTGTAGAAGACGGAAGGGCTGGTTCTAAACGTGTTCGTCGTGTGTATTGACAGCTTAAGATAAAAGTATAAATTTCAACTGGAGCAGAACATGGGAAAGAAGAGATGGACCATGGGGCGAGATTCAGCTAGCGACCTCTCCCCAGCCTTCACCGTCTCTGCTGTGCCTTTGTCTGTGCTGGTGTGTGTGTGCACATGCATGTGCACCAGTGGAGTGCAGACACACTCACCAGCACTCAAGCAAAAGGCACCCCTCCATGCCAGGAAGCCTGCCGTTTTCAACAGACATGATTTTTATGGTAGGAAAAAGAATGTACTCCTAAAATACCCATGTCCCAATCCTGGAGTTCTGTGAACTTGTTACTTTACAACAGTGACCCTTAACATGTAGGTTGTAATTCATCTGGGGCGGGGAGTCACATATCAGATATTTACATCGTGATTCATAACAACAGCAAAATTGAAGTAGCAATGAAATAACTTTATGGTTGGGGGTCACCACAACATGAGGAACGTCACGGTGTTAGGACAGTTGAGAACCACTGCCTTACAGGGTAAGATGGATTTTGCCGGTGTAACCTGGTCAATGATTATGTGGTGGAGCAGTGATGGACCCAGGGTGTCATGCACACAAGGCAAGCTTTCTACTGGCTAAGCTCCTCCCCAGCCCTAAAGGACAAGTCTGCAGTGATGTGACATGGAGAGTCTTTATAGCTAGGGCCACAGGATGATGGTGCAGATAGGAGCTGACAGGCTCCTTGTTATCTTTCCAGTGTAGAAAAACAGACTTTGCACACATCCCTTTACATGTGCACTTGCGTGTCTTTGCACATGCATGTATAAGCATATGTGGTGAAAGGTTCGATGTCTCCAACACACTAAAAAAGGTCAGATCAATAATGAGACCAAAACCAGGCAGGAGACAGGTGCTCGCATTCTGAAAGCTGGAGGAGGGCAACAGCCCATGCAGTCTCTTCATTTCAAAAGCATTTCTTTTGCCGTATCCACAGATATAATCCCCCACCAGCAGACAGAATATGCACCCTCTTCCTTGGCCCCTCTACACCCCACTAGGCTTGCTCTCTAGCTAACACAGGGTGAGTGTCACCCGACCACACATGGGACCTCCGAATGGAAGGCTTTGTAATCAATTAAAAAAACTCGACCTGAATACGCGTTTGACTTTTCCTTATGTTTAATTAAGTCTAATTAAACAATGCTGACATCTTCCTGGCACCTGTGGTGCAATTACGTTAAATATTTAATGCCTGTGAAGGATTAGGCTGCTCTCCTAATCTATAGCTGCAATCTGTTTCCTCTCTGGAGTGCTTTTAATTTAGTTCTGTCTTCATAGGATGAGTTACGTTTCAAAGAAAATTGTTAAGGACCTGGGCACTGGACAAGCAGATCTGTGCTCTAGAATTGGAAAGTTGAGATGCCAAGCCAGTATCGCTCATATGTGGGTCCACGCCCAGGTGTGTGTTCCTAGCAAGGCCAAAACATCAAGAGGCCATCAGGGACATTTACGAGTTCATACAAGGTCACATGATACAGTGGTATGCATGAGAAATGCCCCCCACGGTCTTGGGCATATGAATTCCTGATCCCCAGTTGGTGGTACCATTTAGGGAGGTTTAGGTAGTGCTGCCTTGCTAGAGGAAGTATGTCATTAAGGGTGAGATCAAAAACTTTAAGCTACTTCCGCCTCACTTCATCTGCTTCATATTCTTGGCTGAGATATGAACTCTCTACTTTGGCTCCTGCTGCCATGTTTTTCCACCATGATAGACCCTTACCCCTCTGGAACCATAACCCAAATAAACTCTGACTCTATAAGTTCCTTTAGGTCATGGTGTTGGCCTCGTCTCAGCAACAGAAAAGTAACTATGACATTTGGAAAATGGCTGGCACTTCTTTGCAGGTCTCTGGTTATTTCTCCCAAAGGACTATTGACTGCAAAATAATAACAATAAATGATGGTGATGACGATGATGATGGTGATGATGACATTGACAATGATGACTGTGATGATGATGACTATGATGACAATGACAATGATGATGACATTGACAATGACTATGATGGTGATAACAACTATGATGATGATGACTTTGACAACGACTATGATGATGATGATGACATTGACAATGATGACTGTGATGATGATGACTATGATGACAATGGACACTGACAATGACTATGATGATGATAATGACTATATAATGATGTCGATGATGATGATGTAAATGATGATGATGACTTTGACAATGATGACTGTGATGGTGATGATGACGATGACAATGATGATGACATTGACAATGATGATGACATTGACAATGATGACTATGATGGTGATGATGACGATGACTATGATGGTGATAACAACTATGATGATGACTTTGACAACGACTATGATGATGATGCTTATGATGATAAAGACAATAACAATGATGCTGATAACAGCATCAATAATTTTAAAAATACATCTGTAGGTCTCTACCCACTCCTACCTGGCCATGCTCCTGCCAGGGAAGCGGGGCCAGGTAAAAGAGCTGAACACGAGTTTTAAAGCACTTATTCCAAAGAAAAGGCCATGGTTGAGAATGTTGGTAGCATGCCCTCCTCCTTCTCCTGTGAAAAACAGCATGATGCTCATTGCTCTTCTGGGCAGAAAAGATTTCTCACAGACGAGATTCCAAGTGCTCTCACATAGGTAACAACTGGTACAAGGCCTGGGAACCTGAGGCTTTGCCTCACTTCTCTAACAATATTTTAAATGAATTCAGTAACAAAGACAGGTTTAGGCGTCTTTCCCAGTCAGGTCCTCTCTGTTTCTAGGTAACTGTCTAGATCATTTTTTTTAAATCTATTTAGATTTACTTACTTTATGTGCTTAGGCATTGCCTGAGTGTATGCACGTCCACCAGGTCCATACAGTGCCACGGTTGTCCGGAGAGAACGTCAGATTTCTTGAAACTGGAATTATAGATGGTTATGAGCCACCATGTGTGTGCAGGGAGCCAACCTAGGTCCTCTGCAATAGTAGCCGGTGCTCTGACCACTGAGCCACCTCTCCAACCCCAGTTCCTAGGTCTTTAAAGCTCTTCCCTCCTTAGTAGACTCTAGCCAGTGCTTCCTACTTAGAAGCTAGAACAGGACACCCAAGCATCCCTTTTCTAAAGTTATTATGTGGAAGTTTAAAAAAATAAATCCTCACAGTGAGCACATGTTTGGCACTGATTCCCTTGTCTAGGCCAGAATGGACTCCACTCCTTAAGGTCAAGGTCCAACTTCCTGGAAGAGACTCCAGATCAGTCAAGAAAAAGGATGGTTGCAGCTGCATCAAGACCCATCCAAGGATGAAAAACAAGGTAGACTGAGGTAGAGGGCCAAGCACATGAGCAGAACAGGATACATGCTTCATCCATAGCTCGGGGGTCATTACCTAGAGGGAGGGTGAAGCACGTGGGCTAGAAATCTCCAGGACAAGCAAATGCAGCTCCTGGGGATCCGGGTATAACTGCTGGAATAAATGCACCCCGAGTAGAAGTCAGCCCTGAGGACTGGCAAGCATCTGCTCCTCCCCACCTGTTGTGGAGGCCGAATATGCATCTGCAGGATCTCAGCCTGGTTTTCCGAAGTAACTTTCCACTTATGTAAAATTAATAGGGAGTTCATTATGAAATCCATGTGACTCCTTATTAAATGCTTCCTGTCACTGGAAACGGAAGGTGGAGGCTCCTTAAGCTGGGGTTTTGTTGCCCTCTAGTGAGAGAGGTCAGCATTATGTATGCAGAATTATTTTTGCCACTGCATAATTAATACGAGGTGAGGGAGGGGGGAAGAGAAGGAAGCCCCAGCTGGCTGGTGAGGGTGTGTACACACTCAAACATATTCGAGTTTCTCCCTCTCTTGGCCCATCCCCCAGCTGAACTCAGGTAACATATGGAAGACACCCCTTGCTCCCGTCACTTCCGTTCCTTGGCAGAGAAGTTTAGTTTTATATGGCTATCAACAGGCATAGATCCAAGCATAAGGAATAAATCAACAAAGCTGATCTGAGACACAGAGCCTTAATGCATAAGTATATATTTAATGTGTCTGCCGAAAGAATGTCTAATTACCCTGTCATTGAACAAAGCGTATGTTAAGCCGTGATAAATTACGCCATCTTTTACTTCTGCAAAACATATTGAGACTCTGCAGAGCCGCAAAGAGATCTCTGTTCCATCTACACAACATGACTATTGGTACCCAGACCAAACCGGGAGCAGGGAGGAGAGAGAGCTGGGGACAGCCCAAACCCTGACTTTCAGCCCCCAGTGGTCGATCACTTGGGCAAGAATCAAGTCATCTCCAAGTGGCCAGTCTGCTTCAGTGTGGGCTGATCGTTCCCTGTTGTCAGCAGCTTCCCAGAATCTATCATCTGCTATTCTGAACCATCCGTGCAAGGAGGCAGCATTTCAGCCTTCAGAGAGAAGCCAACGAACCTTCCAGAAAAGGCAAAGGGAATCCCCAACACAGCACCCTGTGATCTCGCCAATGCAAGCTCAGGCTGACATCTTCCCAAGACTTAGTCATAGTTGTGCTTCTGCCTCCAACAGGTGACAAGATTTAGTCACCATCAGGGATTGGGTCCCTGGAGACTGAACAATTGCAGAGAGCTGGTTAATGTAATGGACTACTGTGTCCCCCTTGACTGCATAAAGAAACTAGCTTGGGAAGGTGCTGAGAATGTGGTCCAGCCTGTCATGAACAGGCACAGGGTGACCTAGAGGCCAGCACGGCCAATGTTTGATGTCCAGTGCATGTTTGCTGCCTCTGCTACAGTCATCCATCTCAGTAGGCAGGGGGTCTCCTACTCATGCCTGCCTCTGTCCCCCTCCATCTCCCCTGGTTCTTCTTCCCCTAGTCACCTCACACCTTCTTCCTTAGACACTGGCCATCATGGCTTGCCGCAAGCCCAACACCAGAACTGGTCATCTTCATCATGCAGTGGCAGAGTGGGAGCTTGTGTCTGCCATGTAATTGGTGCAAGATCCTGTCCTGTCCTCGGGAAGAGGAAACACAAATCTGCCCTGCCACAGATCTGTCCTTTCCTGAGAGGATGCTCAGAGCAGCAGTCAGCTGCCTCGTTGGCAACTGTATTTCTTATTTCTTTGATTATGTTTGAAATAGCACTTTTATTTACCGAGACGGAAGAAAAGGCTTTTCTGTGATGCCTCCATCGTGTGTAAAATATATAGCTAGTAACACCAGCCCGTTTATTTGCTTTACTGGATTGAGATCTATAGATGGAAGGGCAAATGAAAAATAAAGATAAAAATCTATTTCTGATACCAGATTGGCTCTAAAATGTCAAAGTTTTCTTTATTACTTTAGTAGCTATGTATCGTTATTTATCTTTCTTGGTTTGTTTTCCGAGGCTCACGGGCTGTCTGGATGCTGTTCCCATGTGTGCTCGGGGCTCTCTTTGCTGCAGTTGGTCTTTATAGAAGTCGGAGGAAACTCTGGATTCCAGGCGTGACATGGCCATCGTCATCTTGAAACCAGAGCATCAGTGTGAGGTCAGAGGATGAGACCCTCACAAGACCAGACCCATTAATACTGCTCCACAGAAGGAGTGGGGTCATTAGACCCTCAGCTGAGGTTCAAACCACTCCCTGCTTCCTGCATGTGCTCATGGAAGGTACTAGGGTGTAGGAGAGTTGGAAGCTCTACTGGGGGGGAGGGGGGGCTTCAGTCACAGTCATGATACTTTTGTGACTTGTCACCTGCATGGGGTGGCTTTGGGGTGATGACCTGCTTGAGTCACTCATGCTCCTGAATGTGACCTCAATAAATTGAGGGGTTCATGAGTCTAGACTTGAGTAGAATCACATGTTTATTCTGTTGCTGTTTTCATTATCTGATATGGATGCAAATAGATTCCCCAGGAAAAATATCACAACAGCTCCACAGGCAGCTGACAAAGGGATGAGAAATCACAGCAGAGACCAGCGCAGGCTAGCCCATGGAAGTTACTCCAGGCACTCTGACCCACAACACTTTCTATTAGTGAGTACTTTCTGGGCACTCCAATCATTAAATTATAGTAGCAAGCCATCAATAGACACACTAAAGCCAAGATTTTGCAGGGCCAGTTAGAGCGTTGGGTGGGACAGGATCCAGTGGTCGCAGAAGAGCCCTACAGGCATTGTGAAGCTGAAGCACTAGGCTAGTCAAGGCTCCTCTGCTCCTGGAACAAAATATGCCTGCAGAATATGGCTCTGCAAAGGAGGTTGGTTGTTGCCTGAACAACAGGTGGGATGGAGGAGGAGAGCTGGATGCAACTTCACCTGGCGTGACAGACAACTGGATCTTCTACGAGATGCTTATAGATGGTGCCACTCTTCCTTATGATCCTTGTCTCCAGTTTTAGGAGATTGGAGGAAACTGCAGGGAAGACCAGTCTCCAGAGTCTTCATCTGTAGGGAAAATGCTAAGCTATGCTAGTGCCCTGGAGACTGTGCCTCCAGGGTGGTCACACAGGCTAGACCAGAATCTGCCCTTTGAAGAGTCATTCATCTTGTTTCTCACATTGGTGGGGTTTACAGACACACAAGGGTGTGTCTCTGTGAGAATCATCCTGAGGAGGGAAGATCTACTCTGAATGTTGGTAGCAACATCCTGTGAGCTGGGGTCTTGGACCGAATAAAAAAGAGCAGCAAGCTGAGAAGTCTTTAGCTCTCTCTTCTTCACGACTGTAATGTGACCATGCAGTCTTGTCCCATGTCTTCCCTTCCAGGGACTGTATCCCCTCAGACTGAGCATAAACCCTTACTTCCTTAAGTTTATTTTGCCAGGCATGATGTCATAGCAGTGAGAATTGCAGAGAATACGAATCTAGCAGTGGAGGACACCTTCACAGTGCCTTTCAGAATCCTGTCTGAGGTTGTCAGAGTTTGCAGTAGCAGGACACTCCGTGACACCTCAAGATGGGTAAAAATAAGCTGGAGAGGCAGTGGAGGCAAGGTTGCAGAGGGCGTGGCCCGACAGTCTTCTAAAGGACTTAGAGCAGAGCTAGAAACTGCCTGACCTCCATCCAGGTCTCATCCATGGAACCTGTCACCAAAGGAAGATTCCCAACCACCAAGAACCCACGAGCCACCTTGTTGCCATATCCAGTTCAGTGGTCCCTGAAACACTGGTCTTCCAACGCCCTCCTCCTCCTCCTTAAATCTCCCACAGCATCTCAGCTGACAAATACCTACCTGTCCTACTCAGGGTTTCCATTCCTGCACAAACATCATGACCAGGAAGCAAGTTGGGGAGGAAAGGATTTATTCAGCTTACACTTCCATGTTGCTGTGCATCACCAAAGGAAGTCAGGACAGGAACTCAAGCAGGTCAGGAAGCAGGAGCTGATGCAGAGGCCATGGGGGGATGTTACTTCCTGGCTTGCTTTCCCTGGCTTGCTCAGCTTGCTTTCTTATAGAACCCAGGACCACCAGCCCAGGGATGGCACCACCCACAATGGCCCCTCCCACCCTTGATCACTAATTGAGAAAATGCCTTACAGCTGGACCTCATGGAGGCATTTCCTCAAGGGAGGCTCCTTTCTCTGTGATAACTCCAGCTCATGTCAAGTTGACACACAAAACCAGCCAGTGCATTACCTCTCAGGCTCAGCCCTGGGTGAGACCCACAAACCTAAGACTCAGTGCTCAGTGCCTCCCAATAACCAGGGTAGAGGGAAGAGCCTGGCTGGGAAGGCTACCATGAGAGGAGGCTGGACTGTCTTTAAGGATGGTAGATGGCTGGAAGATCATTGCAGACTTCCCTTCCAAGCCACAAATTAGGATAAGCTTCTCACTGTTCCTGCAACTAGAGGCATTTCTTAGACCACCTTAGACAGGATTCTCTGAACACCCAATGAATGGTGGATTCTAGGGATTGAAACTGAAGTCCCGGGGCTTTCAAGGAGAGTATTGTGCCACTGAGCATTTCCCAAGAGCTGCTCCCCTTGCAATGATTTATTTTACTTATGTGAGTGTTCTTCTTGTATGTATGCATGTGTGTACGCAAACACTCCTGATGGTTACAAGGGTCAGAAGGGGGCATTGAATACCTGGAACTGGACTTGTGGATGGTCGTGAGCCACCATGTGGCTCCTGGGAACCAAACTCAGATCCTCTCCAAGAGCAACGGGCACTCCTAACCACTATGTCATCTCTCCAGCCCCTCCCAAGCCCTTTTTGAACATTACTTATTTTTCGTCTTATCTTGCCAGGTGTATCCTGAAAGGCTCTGGAATGGGCTGTAGCTTTATGCAGCCTGTGGTACTCACATAGGAACGCTGAGCAAGTCTGGGTCTTGGTGGTCAGTGGCTTCCCGGGAAAAGGAAGATTACATGATCAAGGGTGGGAGTGGGGTGTGGATCCTACACTGCTGTCGGTTTGGTTTTTGTTGATTGTTTTTACATCTTTGTTTGTAAACATAGTGTAAAAGCCTCATCATCTTACCAAGGCCGGCACACATCACCAGCCGATGGGGCATTATGACTTCTAGGAAAACACACAAGACAAATAGAGGGGACACCAATGAACCTTAACGTCCACGAACAGTGCGACAACCACGCCGATGACGTGGAGCAAATCACGGCTGAGCTTTGAAAAGGGCCTGACCTTCAGCCTTTCTGAGCCAATCATTTTCCCAACAAACCACTCAGTCCAGAATCCCACCTCTCTGACCCACTGGCTGTCGATCACACAGGTGCCCTCTTGCCTCTGCCCCCAGAGGGAACTGAGGTCCCCAACATTCTTCAGAAGTTCCCAGAACCTTGACCATTAAACCCACAATAAGACAGAGTTTTTCGCCCAGGATCTTCACAGTGGGCCACGCTTGGCGTTTCTCACTCATGAGGTCGTAGGCAAGAGAATGTATTTACATTTTCTGTGCCATAAATCAAAGGCAAGATAGCATTGTTCCTAATTTATCTTGCAGACTTCTTGGATGGTATCTTGCCACTGCAAATATTTTTAATATTTCTTAAACAGCGGAAGATAAATGGGTCATGAATGCTGAATGTGGCAAGTCTCTTCATACCCCAGAACTTTATTTCAAGGGACAGGCTTTCTTTTCCCCCTCAGTTTCTGAGGAAAATAATATTCAAATTATGTCAAGCAAGCACTAACTGTCAACATCAAAATACCGGCTTCGCTGAAACCTGTCTTTACAACAGGCAACACCAGCCACCGTGATCGTGAGCAGCCTGGTGCACAGAGCCCATGAATTATAAATCAAAAGGCAAAATCGTGTGTTGTTTTTCCTGGGTAGACACAGAACAGGATATTAGGGGCCTAAGGGAAGATGAACGTTACTGCTTTCAAAGTGCTTCACCTCCATCAAACTGTTGATTCAGCAAAAACGAGCCTGCTTTCCTTGAACCCCACGCTATTTGTCTGCCATGATGCCCCTCCCAGAACACAGCCAGCAAGACTGGCCAAATGGGTGCCTAAAAAAATCACTTTAATGGCAGGAAATTGTCACTAATTTGGACTCATATTCTTCAGACTCTGTAGTCATGCAGCAAGGATTTGGCTTAAGGGGAGTCTATATAGTCTTCACGAGGAAATTCTGATTTAGCAGACAAAACCCACTACAAATATAATTACCGAGGAAGCAGGTATCCTGCCGAATGGTGCATGCTGTTTCTAAGCAGGTTGAGAACATTCATTTTCCTACAAATTTCTATTATATGCTAATTACCAACCATATTAACCTGTGTTTAAGTTTTATTATGGAATAATATGGCTTCTTATAATTAAAAAATCTAAACCTGAAGTGTCTAAATGAGAAGTGAGGTTTTCTCCATCAGAGCTTTTCCATGGGTGGAGTCGGACTCCCAGCGCCTACCTGGCCTCACCAAGTGCAGCCCCACTGGATTTCTCACTGATGAATTTTTGTGGGGGCCAGCCTGGAAGGAACAGAGTCCTTTTAAAATCATTAACAAGCTTCTGCTGGCACTCATGAATGGGCTCATGTGCACCTTTGCAGAGTTTGATGACTGAGGCCCAGATCATCATCTACTGAGAAGACAGGCTTGGCATTTAGAATTGGTATTTGAAGTTTGTTTAGCCTCTGAGAATATATGCATGTCCCTTGCCCTAAAGACCTCTCAGGTAAACCAAAGGAAGCCACTGGAGAGGACAGAATACCAGGCCTCAGAAGTGCGAAGAACGCCAAAGGCTTCCTTGAGATGCTTTGAACATGAAGCGACAGGAGGGGAGGGAAGGAGATCTAAAGGTTTGTGAGTGGCCTTTTCCTCGCAGATGCCCATGAGGTGGTCTCAACACGCTCTACCCTAAAGAGCCTGCAAAGTCTGAAGCCTGAGCTTGTGCAGATGCATCACACAGCCCCTGGCAGGGTTGTACCTTCCCGGACAAGGGTACAAACACTGACTAGTAATGATTACTCAGGCTCAGGTCCCGCAGGCCCATAACCTGCAGGTCACCCAGACATTCAGTCTCCACCTGCTATAGGAATGGAATCTCCACAAGGCCTTTGTGGGATTCCCTACCTAGGGAGCTTGGCTCTTCACGGGCTCACCAAGAAGGAAAAACATCTTGCACACTTCAGGAAACTGCCTCATCCCAAGGCCTGTAGGAGGAGTTGGCAGCTGGAGACCCAGGATGACACAGGCCTGTTCAGAGGTCGCAATGTTGGGCAGGAGCAATGCAGTTCTATTCCCTAGAGGGTCAGGCTTTTTATTTGAGTCAGTCTGCTGCAGAGATTTCCATTTACATCTCCATCTCACTCAGAAAGTGCCCCTACCTAGACATACACAAAGCAGTCCAGCCACAAAGAACCACAGACACGCTGTGGTTCACTTCCAGTGACAGATGGACTGAACCATCCCAGGGCTCACTAAAAACAATAGATCTCCAAGATGTTCTGTTCACAGCCTGCCTGCTCTGAGGAATAGGACAGGCTTCATCCTTTAATCTTGGGTGTGGTGGCTCATGTTTATAATTCCAGCCCTGGAATGGCTGAGGCAGAAGGATTGCCTTGAGTTTAAGGTCGGCCTGGGCCACAAGGCAAAACCCTGCTCTACAAACAATAAACAAACAGGCAGGAGGAAGCCATAGGAAGCCATCCTCCAACAAATTTAAGTTAATACCTCTAAGGGTGACTGTGGTCCTCAGATGCAACTGAGCATGGCATGGCTCTGCCTCCTGGGTCCATCCATCCCTCCCTCTTCTAACCATCATTTGTGAGACCCACTGGCTGTATCTACCTCCAAGTCATGCTAAATCCACAATAACAGGAGGATCCGAGGCCCTACGGAGACTGGAATCTCTTATAAGCATCACCTGTCAATAAAAACACTGATGGCCAATGAGCTGAGGCAAGAAGTAGAAGGTGGGACACAGGCAGGAAGAGAGAAGATTCTGAGAAATAGTGAGGAGTGCAGGAAGAGAGAGGATTCTGGGAAATGGTGAGGGGTGTGAGGATTCGCTTGGGAACAGAGAAGATCAGAAGCATGGGACCTGAGCGGAGGTAACCAGCCACATATAGGAACCCAGGAGAGAAAGCAGAGGAGATTCGCTGGGAACACTGAGGAGATAGGTGTAAACCTGCAAGCAAGCTAGTCAGGGAATACGCCAAAGCTTGCAGTCTATTTATTAAAAAGTAATTAGTCTCAGAGTCATCATTCCGGGAGCAGGGGCTGGGAGGAAAAACTTAGTATTTGTTTATTTTTTTAACAGAAACTGTTCAGTCCACCTCTAGACTAAACTCTCACAGTAAGTCCTTTGCTCCAAGGGTTATAAGCATCACTAAAGGTCACTTAGTGGGGCTGCCTGTTCTAAGTCACGGCCACCAGGGATCATAAGAGGTAGCTGTGGCAGGCTGTCCTGGTGTGTGGGGCTGAAACCTTTTCCCGTTCCCAGAATGCTCTTTGCAGGCTTGGGAGCATGTCTAGGAAGCCATTGTTATCAGATACCGTGCACATCTGCTGCTACTTCCAAGCAGCCTGTTTCCAGCTCCAAGCCACGCCTGGTCCTGCCAGACTGAAGAAACGTAGGAAAGAGCAAAACGTCATTCTGTCCCCAAGTGTGATTTCTCGTGGTGTGTGGTGGGTAATGAGCCCTGGAGTAGAAACTTAATTGTGGGTACTTTAGTCACTACCTTTTTGTGTTCCCAATTGTAGATAGACAGGGAACGCACTTGTGGACCTTCTCCAAGGTGGCGAAGAATCTCCTAGCTCAGTATCCATGGGATGCAGTATGATTCTGGGTACCAAGAACCCTTCAGGTTCACAGTCAGAAACTCAAACAGCCGAAGACGTGGCTCCACTTCCTCTCACTGTCAGCTAGCCTGGGCAACAGCATCACCACTTCAGGCTGAATCTGAGGCCCAGCCTTTATAGCAAATGTCTGTCCTGATAGAGAAAGATGGGGTGCCCTCTGCTGCACTGTGCTCAGCTCAGAAAAGGTGCTGGCATCTGTGGTCAGCCCCTAGCAGCACAGACCTGACCCAGTGTCCCACCTAACCCCTGGCTGGCTTCTTCCTAACAAATTCTGACCACTGTTTATTCAGCTTCCCAGACTACCGACACACTGCTCAGCTGCTTCTGGTGATTCCGAATTTTACCCTGCCTTCCTGTCTTCCACTTTGCCACTGCAGGAGCTGGCTTTGGCCAGTCCACACAGCCCTTTACAATAAGGACCACAGGAGATGATCTCAGCTGGCTCTCTTTCTCCCTCCTCTCCTCCCCCTCCCCTTCTCTTTCTCTCTCCCTTTCCAGACCCCTCCTCCTAACTAAACCTCTCCTCTCTCTCTCTCTCTCTCTCTCTCTCTCTCTCTCTCTCTCTCTCTCTCTCTCCACACACACACACACACACACACACACACACACAGGCATATGTGCACAGGCTCCTGAGCCAACTCCCATGAAGGTTTTAGCTCAGTGCTCTACGCTCTGCTAGAGTTCTGTGAGGCTTGTTACTACTGTCAGGCATTTAATGAGAAGCGCTGGAGTTCAGCTTCGCTCTGCTTGCAAGCAGCAAGCCTCTGCTCCAGCTCACTTGCATGTATGATTCTTAGGATGGTGATAAAAGAAAGCCACGTAAGGACTGCCATGAAAACTGGGCATCCAAGAACTAACCCCCCGGTTGCATCTCAGAGTCATTGCTACAAGAAGCATATAGCTTTTCTCCAGTTGACTCCCCAGAAACCAGCCAGCGATGGGCTACCTGACTCCTGCCCACTATGCCAAATACTGATAAATCCTTTCCATGTGTCTGGTCCATCAGCCTGGAAGGGCCCAGATGACTTGTAAGTAGAGCCTGGTTGCATGTTTCCTGGATTAGTTGGTTTGAGAGAAGCAAGACCCCAAGCTGCCAACACAGCCATTGTCTCTGTGGCAAGGACAAACACTGTACAGCCTCCTTTAAGAAGGAACATGAAGTGCCCCTCCAGTTCTCTGACTGATATCTGCTGTAGTATTCAGAAAGGCAAGACATTCCTTCTTTTCCACAAAACAAAGTGTATTGTCCCTGAACCAGGCCAGGCAGGTGCTGCAGCATCAGAGTTACGATACTCCTGAGGCCGGGATGGATTCGGCAGTTCCTGCAGCTGATCTCAGCTCTCCAGCAATGTCCCCTGAGCCTGAGGAGCAGAGAGCACACCTGCAGTTCCTAGCAGACAGCACCACTTTGCTTAAATTGTGTTGAATTGTAAAGAAAAAGAAAGTGAAGGGAGGTGGTGGGGAGGATACCTGGCCCTCTGCCATGCGTCCTGGAAAATATAAACCCTGAGGGTCTGTTTCTCTACTCTCCTTCACAGCCGCTTGGCTGGGAAACAAGAGGAAATCAGAGAAAGAAGACAATGGCTTCCATTAATACCATGGTGAACTTAACCTCCCCATTGTCAGAAGCAAGCCCACATGCAAAGAGGTCACCTAGACAGACCTGAGATACACAAAGAGCCCCGAGACATAGAGGATCAGCAGTTTGGTGCTCTCCACAAACAAAATTGGGGCAATCTTCCTGAGTGTCCACAGCATTGTTGCATGACTGTTGTCAATGTTCCTTTTGCAGCCCCTGGAATCTTCTCCATCCATCAGTCTGTGCATCACATCAAGCCTGTCCTCATCTCCCAGGTTGCACTGGGGTTAGGTCACTGAGGGTGATTGGTCTCAAAAAAACTTGGTTGGATTTAGAATCACCTAGAAAATGAGCCTCTGGGCATTATCTTGTTTGCATTAAAAAAGATGGGAAGAGATGCCCACTGTGGGTGGCACCATTCCCTAGGCTGTGGGTGGCACCTATTTCCTGGCTGGGATCACAAACTGTGTATATGGAGAAAGTAAGCTGAGCATCAGCGTTCACCACTCTCTGCTTCCTGATCTCAGATGAACGTCACTCCTACCACCTTGCTTCCCACCATGATGGACTGTACCCCTGAACTATGAGCCAGAATAAACCCTTCCTCCTCTAAGTTGCTTTTGTCACAAGGCAGGTCAGTTTTTAAACAGCCAAAGGACTTCCCTAAGCCTTATCGCCTGCTGATCTGAACCTTCAATTTCTTCTGTGTTTGTCTGCCAAAAAGGCTCAAGGCCACCACAGGCACCTTTACAGTGAGGGTCAAATTCAAAGAAACTCACACAGAGACCCCATTCTGGTAACTGGGGGTCAGTCAAAAGCAGAAGGCAGAGCTGGTTACCTGCAGAGGCAATTTCTGTTACGGAACCTACACACCAGAGGGCCTGTGGTAGAACTGCCATGGCGAGCATATATCCCTGAGTGGAGCGTAGAGCTCTGTGAATGGCAAAGAGCAAGCAGGCTGAGCCCATGCCACTCTCAGAAGCCAAGGCAACCAGGGCACCAGGAAGATGAAGACAGAACACTCTAATATTGCTTCATGGACTCTAGAGGACAATATTGAAGGCAATTCTCACTGGGATAAATCAGCTGCACAGAAAACCATGATACCAGCTGAAAATCACATCTGCCGCAGAAAGCTAAATGGCCCGCAAACCCCAACCCCGTATTGTCCGAAAGACCCATCACTTTAGCAGGGGAAGCTGCGGCTCCTGCAATAGTAAGGGGGTTGCCTGCTCCAGTGGCATTTGAATAATCGGCCTCAGTGGAAAGTTAAATTGCACCCCAGATTTCAGAGACCAACATTTCTCTAGTACCATTGCAAAGAGTTATGTTATGTTGGAGTGTTTGCTGCACGCATGTCTGTGGACCTCGTCTGTGTAGTGCCCAAGTCAGCTAGAACATGGTATCATTACAGACAGTTGTGAGCCACCATGTAGGTGCTGGGAATAGAACTCAGGACCTCTACCAAAGCATCAACTTCTCTTACCCACTGAGTGATCTCTCCAGCCCCACACTGACAGAAATTGAGGAGGGGTGATTTACTGGAATCTGGTTCCCCTGGAATCTGTTTCAACTTCATGAAGTCCCCCATGGGGTCCAGTGGGCTTTCGACACTGGGTGTGCATAGCCAGATCTCTCTGGAGGACAGGATGCAGTGTCCACCTGATCTGCAGCTGGCTGGTCATGTTTCCAAGGAAAAAAGTATCCTCCAGGAATTAGGTCCCCTCCTTGATGTCTGTCTTGAAGCCTAACCCCCTCCCTGAGTGAGCCAAGTTCTTCTCTGGACCTCTCATTGCCACCCTACCCTGTCCCAGCTCCCACTTCAGACTCTCAGCTCTGGGTGTGACACCAGGAGAAACCTGTGCCACCAGGAATCCCAGACACCCACTCTGGCAACTTCAAAGAAAATAGGCCTTAGTCCTGTTCATCCCAGTATGTTCAGGATACCTGTGGCACGGTCTGCACCCACTCAAAGGCCGGGAAGCTGAAGGCAAGTGCAATGCACAGTTTGGGCCAACCTGAGACTGAGTGTACATCCCGCCTAGTTTCCTTGAGCTTGACCCATTTCCTTCTGGTTTCTCCTCTAGGACAGAGCATTTGACTCATGACATCACAATGATAATGGTATCTTTTCCCACTCACACTCTGTGTCTTCAGCAGGTAACTCACGGAGAGGTGCTGGAGGCAGCAGCTGCCTTCACTGTGCAGACATCAACTCTCACTCTCTCACTCTCTTGTTGCAAATAACCAAAAAAAAAAAAAAAAAAAAAAAAAAAAAAAAAAAAAAAAAAGGATGTTTTGAAATCTCAGCATTCCAATCTGCTGATCACTGAACCGGCTGTTTCCCAAGGGAGTGCAGGAAACCCCCACAGCTTCTTCTCCAGGGAGCCAACAGCAGTCTGCTCAGAGGCTCCAGGCCGGGCACATCTTATGAATCTGGCTCCTCACCTTCCTCATATGCTGTGTGGAAAGGCTGCCCTTTCCCTACAGACCATGGGGTAAATGCAGGTTCAGGCCTGGGAGGACCAGGACTTCCGGTTTTTTATGTCTATTGTAGAAATAACCCACATGGGCTGCAGTAAACAGAGCAGCTGTAGATGTCCAAAAGGAAAGCTCGCCCACACACCACACTGCCATCCTCAGAGACATGTAGATAAATCATGTGTGTTCATACTTTCATGCATGCACTGTTGAGTACATGTGTGCACACAGGGAAACATGCACTCATGATGTAAACATGCACACACATATACAAACACTTAAATATGCCAACACAGATTAGTATGCAGGCTCATGGGTACACACATGAGTACACAGAAAGGGCTGTGTGTATACACTGTGAGCACACATGTAAACTTACAAGGCTCATCAGTGTGCATCACACAAGTGTGTACATACAAGTATGTACAAACAGATGTGTGTGCACACAGGCATGAACATATATGTACACATTTACATACAAAGATAAACATGCAGGCACATACACACAGACACATATACATGCATTGACATGCAGGCAGATGCACATATACACATATGACATTAACGTATGCAGATGAGATATACACACATGAACAGAGGCATGCAAAAATACAGGCAGGCATATATACATATGTGCACACGTGTCCACCTGCAGAGCTGTACACACACCGACATACACTCAAACATGTAGATATACACAGAGGTATGTTCAAGCATAGACAGATACACACTTCTGTGCATGTATGCATAAAACACTTGCATTTAGTCACACACAGAGAAATACATTCACATACACACATACAGATAAGCGCTCCAAGCAGACACTGGCACCCAGAAGGAGACATACACACAGAGAGAGAAAGAAAGCTTCAGTTGGTTCTTTATCCACAAACAAATTGGTTTGACTAGAGATAGGTGACTGGAAACTCCCCATATCCTGTGCCCAAAGGTACAGACTGGATGTGCCACAGTATGGTAGAGAAACAGAAGACATGTCACAGGGAAGAGGCCAGGCATGAGTAGTGGCCTCACTTGAGAATCTCCCGCTCTGTGACAGTGTTACTCTTCTTAGGATGCTGTAGTTCCACAACCTGTCAGGAGGCCCCATTTCTTGAACATTCCATCCCCATACTGGGACAGGCATGAATTTGAGAGGTGAAAATGGTACCCAAACCACCACCATTCTGCCTTCTGGACACAGAGGATGCCAGCCTCTAGCCTCGTTGGCCCCTCAGTGTGGGCACTGTGACATGGTTGCAGAAAAGGACCAGCTAGGACAATGTAGCTGCTGAGATCTGCCACGGGGAAGTGAGGCACTCTCTTCCCAGAAGTGAAACTTTTCTGAGGAACGGATGCAGATCACAGGAACATCTGTCTGGGGTGTCACTTCCAGATGCCTGAGTCCCTAAGTCCACCACACCTGCATCCCACAACTTCTCCCCATGAGTGGTCCCAACGGATCACAAATTGTTGCAATTTGCCTTGGACAGGATCCTGTGGCAGGAAATTTTGATACCCAGTGCCTCCAAAGGTCAAGATTTCGGCCCTGAGGGGCTCCCTTACACTGTGCCATGGCTTCCTTGCTGAAGATGAATTGCTCCTGAGAGGCAGCTGCGGTTTTAGGGAAGACACTAAATCAAAGCTCCTTACTTCTCACCTTGTTGAATTTATGAGCAGGAGGTAGCATGACTTGCCTCTGAAATCTCCAATTAGAAACACAGAGAGACGATCAACTTTGGATTTCCCAAAAGCTAGATGTATCTCCATCCTCTTAAAAGAATAAATTATGCCAATTAGGGCTAGATGCTAAGGAACAGGGTTTGAAGAGATAAACAGGAAATCGAGCCTTTCAAATGGGCATTTATTGATTTATTTATCCGTGTTTATTTGTGAGTGTGCATTTGCGTGTGTGTGTGTGTGTGTGTGTGTGTGTGTGTGTGTGTACTGTGGAAATGTGTGCATACGCTACACAGCATCAGACATCTTTATCCTTCTTCAGTGGACCCTACAGTTCACCAGTTCTAGCAAAACTAGCTAGATAGTGAGCCCCAGGGATCCTCTGTGCCCACTTCTCTGATGCTAGGATCATCCAGTTTTTACATGGGTGCTGGAGATATGAACCCAGGTCCTCAGGTTTCTGAAGCAAGCATTCTACTGATTGATCCATCTCCCTAGCCCAACAGCCAGGAACGGCAGAAGCCACCGGATCAAACAAGAGCCAGGTTGAGTTTTTTCTCTTTAGAGCCACGAGGCCCAGATCACAAGGAAGCTTAATGCCTTCTGAAGAATGAGTGCCATCCAGCCCATGGTGTTCTAAGATCACTCATTCCCTCTAATTAGCTCTCTCCAAGGTGCTGATAATTGAGCGCTATCATGTCACATCGTGTGGATAGGCTTCATGGACTGGGTGGGCATGAGTGGTCTGAAGGTTTGGGCCACGTTCTTGCAGTATTAGTCAGGGACAGACATAGCCCATTTCTGCAGCACCACAGAGTGTGTATGTGGCTTGCTAGTCTTGAAGAAGAAGAGGCAAAAATGCATAACTGAGCATGATTTAACAGAACTGACACGTCATTTATTCAACTTTTCTTTAGAACCCCATGTTTTCAAGCACCGACCTCATTAAAAAGCCTCTGAGCAGGATGAGGTCTGGGTCCCGTATATATTAATAAAATCATCGATTTTCATGGAGCCGACTCCTCGTCAGCATCGGGAAACCCGAGAACGCTGTGTGCAAACATCGCTCATGTCAATTTCCAGTGTACCGCTGTTAATATCTAATTCTGAGAGCAGAGCTCTCATAGGTAAAAATGAACTGCGAGATGACAGAGCACTCACATTCCACGTTCCCATTTCAAACGCACATCATAATGGGCAGTTGTTCAGAATACTTTCCTAGATTCCTCCGTATTCCACATAGAACGACTGTTTGTATGTTAAGGGGTATATGTGACTAGATAATTTTTTAAAATGACAAATCCATATGGATTTAAAATGAGATTATGTTGAGGTACATGGATGAAAGAGCTCCCACTGGAGAATTAAAACAGGCCAGAGGCTGCAGTCTGGAAAGCCCCAGGCTTGAGCTGCTGTTAGTACTCACAGTAGACACTCTCCAACAGCAGCCCTGGCAGTAAAGTTGCAAGCTCACTGGATTGGGAAGTTAATAAGAACCACTCCAAGAATTAAAGCAAGGAAATTAAAGACATGTGTGGGAGAAACCAATTGTTCACTGGGATTATTGATTGGATGATAAGTCAAGTGATATTAGCATCAAGCACAGAACACAGCCCCGTCAAGTAAATAAAAAGGGTGCATGCCAAATGCATTTGTTTCCAAGCACACAGGATGCAGCTCACACTGTGCATGAGGACAGGGAGGAGTCAGGGGAGGGTGAGAGAGCAGAGCGAGGAATCCAGTCAGATCAGGCTTCCAGCAAACAGTACAGGATCAGCAACACATCACAAGATAGAGCCCTGCACTCGTGTCCTGAAGTGTCCATAAAAAAAAAACATCTGAGACAGTGGACACATAAAATCCAATGCATCCACAACAGGCGGTCCGTGTAACTGAACCACTGAGCATCGGATGTGAGGGACAACCTCGCAATCACAGGAGACAGCAGGGGACAAAGTGTGGTTTCACAAGGATTTTTGGTGGCCGTAGAATGGTTGATCTTCACTGTTAGCTTGACTGGATAAGGAATGACCTAGGAGATTCACCTCCTGGGTGTGCCTGTGAGGGAGCTTCCAGATCAGGTTGACTGAGGAAGGAAGAGACACCTTGAATATGGGCAGCAGTGTCTTATGTGCTGGGGTCCCAGAGTAAATAAAACGGACAGTGACCTGAGCATGCACTCACCTCTGGCTGCTTCCTGACTGATGGCAGTGTGGCCAGCTGCCTCTCACCTCCATGAGTTCCCTGCCGTGATGGACTGTCCCTTCAAACTGTGTGCCGAAATAAACTCCTCCTCCCTACGGTGCTTTTGTAAGGAATTTTAAAAATATTTTCTTATTTATTCTTCTTTCATACACAACATCCCAACTGCAGTTTCCCCTCCCACCCACTCCTCCCAATCCCTTCTCCCAACTTCCCATCTCCCTCAGAACCACCTTTCTTCCATTTCCCTTCAGGAAAAAAAAAAAAACCAGGGATCCCAGGGATATTGACTGAACATAGATTAACGTGACATAATAGGACTAGGCACAAAGCCTTATATCAAGGCTGGACAAAGCAACGCAGAAGAAAGGAAGGGGTCCCAAGATCAGGAGACAGGGTCAGAGATACCCACACTCACACTGTTGAGAGTCCCACAAGAACACCAATTTACACAAGCTAAGCTATGTATGTATGTGTGTATGTATGTATATATGTATGTATATGTGTATATATATGCATACATGTGTGTATGTGTATATATATACATATATACACATATATGTATGTATACGTATGTATATTTGTGTATATATATGCGTGTATGTGTATATATATATACATATCTATACATATATGTGTGTGAGATAGATAGATAGATATAGATACAGATACAGATATGGCAAAGAGAACACCTAATATAAACCAAAATGCATAAAAGAATTCTTGCTTTTCATTGAGAATGAAGATTGAAGGGCCTAGTGGCCACCTTCCCACACAGCGGAATACTCTGCCTCCAAGGAGTGAGGGAGAAAGACATTCATCCTGCACTCTGTACTCTGTCATGGTTTCTTTCCTTACCAACTCATCATGTCTAACCCAGAGACTTTTGACTGTGGGAGTCTTTGGAGGAGACATCAGAGTTGACATCAGCCCTCTTCTCTAACAGGCCAACTGGACACAGGGAAGCTTGGCTGGAGGCTGGAAAGTGCGAGCAGCCTTAGCTCTGATCAGTTTGTGTGAACCAGCAGCCTTCTTTCTATCTCATTGTAAAGATGGTATAGCAATTGTAAGAGCCTCTGTGCTCCAAGCTGTAAGGGAGAAAATCAATTTCTCTTCTGCAGGGCTCACAATGTACCAGGAATTTTACCTGAACCAAGTAAACAAAATTGTCACCTAACTTGAATGGGGAAAAAGGTGTTAGAAAAACTCTTTATCACTCTACTTCTGAAGTGCTCCTGTTATTATTGAAGTCTGACTGTGTTTTTCAGGGGATGGGTTATTAAGGGGCAACTTTAAGATGAAACCATTCTTCAGATATTATAATAGAAACATTTTAAAATTTAAATCAGTGGTGGAAGATTGAAGCCATGCAGTTGAGACGCGATATATATATATATATATATATATATATATATATATATATATTCATTTTTTTCTATGAAACATCCAGCCCATTCTGGCACCTGCATTTAAACCCTGCTATCCAAACTTAAGGCCTATAGAGCAGCTGAAAGGTGAGCCAGTGACCTTGAGTGTGCCAAGGTCATGGTGATCAGCTGTCTTTCTCTCTGGAGGTAGAACTTATGACACTGCCCCAGGAATGTCCCCAGGAAGACACGGTAAACACAGTTGGAAGGCACCTCTAATGCCTTGGATTATAGGGCAGGAAGAAATACAAATCAGTCAGCCCAGACTCCTGTCTCTGAGACAAGTAGACCTGACGTTAACCCTAATCCCTAATCCTAACCCTCTATAGTCTTTTGAATGCCTAAAGGGAACCCTAGACAGAACCAGCTTTAGAAACCATCCTGGATGCCAGATCTTGGTTTATAGATATGTAGTTCATAAAACATGCCTTATGATGTGCTGTTCTGAACATTCAGGGTGTGTTGACTGTGATCCAATGCCTTGCACACAACAGGTGATATAAAGAGGTCAGATCCAGGTACTCCTAGGTGTTGGCTACAGAAGTTTTTCTTTCCTAAGCTTTATGAGTTTAAAATGATCATACCTGTCTTAAAAGAATTCCACAGGAAACCTGACAAGTGATACTTGAACCAAGCACCATGGTTTGTTGTTTTTGTTTAGTACAAACTGCCTGCTTTCTGAGGATCCATCAGAATCCAATTGTGCCCAAATGGACAGGACAATGGTAGGGACCAAATGGCAGCAGGACAGCATCAACCAAGGGTTTAGGAAACAGAGAGAATGGAGAGGACTGTCCATCTCCACTCCACTGAGGGAAAATATCCTAAAAAGTAAGAACGCTAAACACCATGTGCAGAGAAGAAGCAGCTTGGTAAGCAGTCCCAGTGTGTGCCTCCAAAGGGTGAAGTGGATACACTCCATGCCAGTCTCTAGGCTTCCATCATCCTTCCCTAAGCTTGCCTACCATGGGGCAGCATCTCTATGGGAACAGATCTGACAGACTGATGCATGCTATAAAGGGATTTATGAGATTGGTCTACGCAGTGGGACTGGGTAGTCTGGCAATGGCCATTTGCATAGTGGAGAGGCTGAGAACCCAGTAGTTTCCCATCCCATGAAGTTGAACAACTCTGGTGCTAAAGGACTGGAGGATTCATGGAGAGACGCTGGCTTAAGATCCATGCTGGAAGGGTGAAGGAGCAACAGTGGAAAGGACCCACTTCCAATACGATGCAAGGGTGGGCCGCAAGCCTCATTGGTTTTCCTCAAATCCTATAAAATCTGGGCCTATAAGGGAAGGTTCAGCCCCGTCTCTGGGAGGAACTTCTCTCTTCGGTTAATCTTCCCTGGAAATAGCCTCACAGGCCAGCCCAGAGGCACGTCTCTTGGTTGACCCCAGATCCAGTCAAGTTAACAATAAAGAATAGCCACCAGTGAGGTGGCTCAGAAGTTAATAGTATTTACTGTTCTTTCGGAGGACCCAGGTTCAGGTTCCAGTACCCAGATGGTAGCTCAGCCATCTGTAACTCTAGTCCATAGGATCACACACACGCACACACACCACATACCACACATACACACACACATACCATACACACACCACAAGCTACACCACACACACACACTAACACACCACACACACACACTAACACAGCACACACACACGCACACCACATGCATACACACAAAATAAAATAAATGCATATTTTTTTTAAAGATGAGACATCATCCCTAGAATTACAATTTCCACTTTCAGGGAAGATGGTGTGAATTTATCAGTCAGGAAAGATGCTTGCAAATATCCACAGGATCATCTCTCAGAGTGCTGCAAAGGCTTTCATTTACCAGGAAGAACCAATATTGCCACAGGGCCATGACACTGGCTATTTTCCTTGATGCCTCTGTGCACTGGTGTATCTTTCAGGATGCCAGTGGTGGCTGAGAAGCTGTTGAGATGTTCTTGGAAACACGTTAGGTCTCATTCACGAGATCACCAATGAAAACACATAAGCAGAGCTCAGGGGCATCTCTGAGGGACTCTCATCAAGGCCAGCCTGCTTCCAGTGCAGGGTGGGCAAAGTAGAAACCAGGAGACAAGGAGCTGGGGTTTGTGGGATTCCCGGTGTGCACTCTCCAGAAGAAAGCTGAGCCATGCTTCTTGTGACTGACACTGTCTCTTCAGCCAGATGGTTGTCCACATTAAATCTGTCCAGCAGATTTAAGAGTCTGGGCTGCAAAGAGCCACAAAGTCCACAGTGCTCACTGCTCACACTCACATACCCAGCCAAGAGCCCACCCACCCAGGCTCACCCTCTCATTTGGTCTGTCTCATCTGCAAATACTTGAAGCATCTTCTTGCTGTCTGCAGGATGAGACTTGGACCTGGCTCTCCAGCTGGTGACCTCATTCATCTAGAATGAGCGTTAACTGCTCCAAGCTCCTCTGCAAGTTGCCTGAATCGGAATCTGGGGACTTACGTGTTATGGCAACAAAAATCTCTGCAATGAGTTATTGCTTCCTCCATATGTTTGGAGAAATTACCTTTCACTCTGACTCTGGAATGTTCTTCTGGTCAGCCCAGGCTGTGGCCAGCCTCCCAGGTGACCAGCTCACCAAGTCTAATGTTCCCAGGCCATCCCCCAAATTCCCTAACACCCTCTCCCACTCTGCACAAAGACACACCATCTGCTTGCAGACACTCGGAAGGGGACGCCTGCACCATACGGGATGTTGATCATATGTTAGCCACTTCTGCGAGTGAAGAAATATTTTGAAAGCTGCCAAGCCACCTTCTTCATCCAGCATGCATGAAAAATTCATCGGGGTTGCTATTTGTCAAGGGACTGCAAACATTTCCTCTCATTTGTCTCCATCCTTGCTTACATTTCGACACCCAGCTCAGAAATCCACAGGCCCCACCATTTGGAGCCCTCCTTCCCTGCTTCCTCTCACTCCAGAACTATCCATCACTTACTTTCTAAGAATAGTCAAGCTGTTGCTGCCTTCAGTTTCTTCATCTGTGAAGGTAAACTATGCTGCTTGTGGATGGGGTAGGGCTCAGGCCAGAGGAGGTTGAATTGTAGATGTAGGCTCAAAAGGAGAAACAGTGTCGTTCTGAGGGTGTGGCTCTGTGACAAAGGTCTTGGCTAGAATGTACAAGACCCTGGGTTCACTCCCAGCAGAGGGGTAAAAATAGGAACCGTGAGGGTTCCGCCCACTGCCCATTTTGCCCCTCTTGTCTAAGGGATACACATCACATGGCAGTGTGTGAAGTCCTCGCCGTGCCTGGATGTTTGCTTGTTGCAACACAGTATTGTAGCATTAGAGTTGTGAACTGCATATGTGACAGGGACTGGGGACATTGAATAGCTATTTGAAGTATTTGTATGATCGAAATGTCTAAGCTGGAAATACCCAAAGGGCTGTGGTGGTTTCTTTTCTTATTATTGGATAAAACCTTTGACAGAGGAAACTTAGAGAATGAAGTCTATTTTGACTCAGTTTGAAGTATCCTGAGTAGGGAGGTAAGTTGATCATGGCAGGAGAATTAAGGTGGAAGGAGCTTGAGGCAGCTGTTCACATTGTATCCACAGCTGGTCATGTTTGTATCTGTAGCTGTTCACATTGTATCCACAGCTGGTCATGTTTGTATCTGTAGCTGTTCACATTGTATCCACAGCTGGTCATGTTTGTATCTGTAGCTGTTCACATTGTATCCACAGCTGGTCATGTTTGTATCTGTAGCTGTTCATATTGTATCCACAGCTGGTCACGTTTGTATCTGCAGCTGTTCACATTGTGTCCACAGCTGGTCACATTTGTATCTGCAGCTGTTCACATTGTGTCCACAGCTGGTCACATTTGTATCTGCAGCTGTTCACATTGTGTCCACAGCTGGTCACGTTTGTATCTGCAGCTGTTCACATTGTGTCCACAGCTGGTCACGTTTGTATCTGCAGCTGTTCACATTGTATCCACAGCTGGTCACGTTTGTATCTGCAGCTGTTCACATTGTATCCACAGCTGGTCACATTGTACCAGCAGTCAGGAAGCCAGGAGAGAGGAATGCTGGTACTCAGCTCACTTTCTCCTTTTCATCTGCTCTGTGGCCCTAGCCCATAGTGACAGTTTCCCCACCTTCAAGGTGGGTCCTCCCTCTTCAATTGACCTAATCTAGAAAGTCCCTCACAGACATGGCCAGAGGTTGTCTGCTAGGTGATTCTAAAATCTTTCAGACTGACAAAACTAACATTCACAGGAGGGTTATCTATTATATCATAGGAGGGTTGCTTACTGTGAGGGGAGGGGAAGTATATCTGTGTGCATGTGTGTGTGAGCATTGTGTATGCATGTGTGTATATGCATGCATGTACATGCATATATGCATTCGTGTATGTATGCATGTGCTCTGCATGTACATCCATGTGTGTGTTCATGTGCATGTGTGCATGTGCTCACATGTGTGTAAACACTTATGCATGAACATAAACACTTACACATGAGGTCAGAGAAAGACATCCTTTGTTATTCTTCACCTGGTTTCCTAAGACAGGGTCTCCCACTGAACCTGAAGTCCAAAGCTTCAGCTAGGCTATCTGACCACTAAGATCCCAGGAGCCACCTCTCTCTACTCATTAATGTTGGGGTTGCAGGCACATGCAGGCATGCACAGCTCTTCATGTGGGTGCTAGAGATTTAAACTCTGGTTCTCATGTTTGCAGAGCAAGCAATCTACCTGCTGAGCCATCTCCATAGCCCTACTCAATATTTTTTAAAGACTATGTTATAAGGTTGTTTTCTCTGACTTTTCCATGACTGAGGCCACCTTGAATCAGAGCAGCTGGATTCACTCCCAGCAGATACTCTTCTGGGTGGATGATGGGAGACAGACAGGGTGTTCCAGACACCATTCCTTTCCCTGGGGCAAATGTCAAACAACTTTTGAGTGAAGACCTCCCTGGTGTAGCTGCCTGCATGATGCCCATAACCCTGCAAGCAACTCCTCACCATTGATTCTGTAGCCCAGACAAACACACTGGTTCAACAGTAGGACTTAGTGTGGTCACTTCTTTGATCTCCAGCATTCTATATGACATAAATGAGTGTTTCTTCATCTGTTTCCCCAGGAAAGCACACAGTGGTCATTTTTAGTTTACCCTTTACTCTTCAATTGACTAGAAAGCTGTCTTGGGGCCCATAATCATTTTCTAGGGGACATTATGGTAGATCTCAGTGTAGAATTAACACACACACACACACACACCACACACACATACCACACACACACCACACACTTATCACACACATACCATACATACACACATATACACCACACACACACCATACATATGTATACATATACACCACCCATACACACATACCACACACACACCACACACTTATCACACACACACATACCACACATATACATCACACACACACCATACATATATATACACACACACCACACACACCACACACACACCACACATACACACATACATACCACACACACACCATATATACATGTATACACACACACCATACACACACACACACAAGCTGCTCAGGCCCAGGTCTGCTGATGACACGCATGTCCCCAAGAGAACCATGATGGGTCACATGACCACACCTCTGCTTGGCTTTAAGCCCTCAGTAGTTTAGCCATCCTCCCACCCTTAAGACTGTGACACCACCATATCCTCAGGACTCTGTTACTTCCATACCTTATGTTCACTGGACCCTCACACCTCAGGATATTTACATATGCTGTCTGAACTTTTGTAAACCTCATAGGAACACACACTCCCATTCATAGGGACACACACTCCCGTTCATAGGGACACACACTCCCATTCTTAGGGACACACACCCCCATTCATAGTGTATACCTGTTATGTTGTTATTTGATTGACATTTGTCATTCCTGTTGGGAAATCACAGAGGAATTTGTCTATTTTGACTGACACTACAACCCAGGTACATTTAGCTACAATACAGTAGCTCTAGCTAAGCTTCTGTTTAATGAATGGTCGAGAGATCATGCCTTACTTAGTCTGCACCATAATGTGAAAATTCCATTGAGTGTAAAAACAGGCTTTCCTAAGACACCAGGGACAAAACTGTCCTTGTAGTCACTCTCTTTCCCTTGTCTTCTGCCACAGCCCTCAGTGAGTTCTATGATCACATGTTCGTGAACCACATGACAACCAGAATCAACCACTAGTCTGAGCTCCAATGTACACATGGAGAGATGACCTGCTGGCTCCAAGTAAAAGCCGTGCTCCCTTTGAAGCCAGTAGCCCAGCTGCATCATAGGGATGACTTCAGGAACAGGGAAGCTGAGGGTCTGTGTCTGCTGTATTCACATTCTCAGGAGCAGTGGTGGAGGGTCCAAGAGACCCATGGGGACACACACAATTGGGGTGGAAAGTACAAGGGGTCCATCATGGGCTATAGGATCAGCTTTAATGCACCCATATCCCATAGTTATCTGCATCCTGCAGTTGTCATTTGTCCTGTAGAATTGCCCACATCCTGCAGATGGCTTCCATTCTGTAGAGTAGCACCTGTCCTAGAGAGTAGACCCTGTCCTTTGAGGTAGTTGTGTCCCACAGTGGGACCCTGCCCTACTAGTGTAGAAGAGAATAAAGAAATAGTCTAGGCCATGTTCATTGTGATCAACTTTCGGCATCAAGTGCCTGTAACACTGTGTCACCATCAGAATTGTCACACTGGCCATGCTGTGCTACACAGGTGCATCTTGACAAGCCCAGCCCTGCCTGCCCTGTTAAGAAGAAACCAAGCCACGCACAACTGGCTTTCTCATTGCCTGCATCTCCAGGAGCAGGAACTGGCTCCATTCTCCAGTGACTTGAGCCAAGGAAAGGGTAGAATCAGTTTTATGTCTGGAAGCTGTAGACTGTTGTCTTCCCAAGGGTTGGGGGGTCTTGCAAGTGTTAAAAAATGCTTATCGTAAAACCTGACGTGATGGATTTGAAACCTGTGCTCCTAACCCCATGGTATCATGGAAAGCAAGCCTGCAGCCTGTCTCCATTGAGGTGAACCTGAGAGGAAAATAAGAATACCTAGCCTGCACTTGAGATACGTGAGAAGCATGTTTTGCTTTCTAAGAGGTGTTTTGCTGTGAATGAAACCAACCAGAGACAAAGAAAGGTCTTTCTTATAGACCCTGCATTTCACATTCAAGCCTCTTCCACTGGCCCTGCATTTCCTGACAGGAAGAGGATGTTCTACTAAGATCAGTTTCCAACGCAGTGCTCTGTGGAACAGATACCACAAGATGTGGCCATGTCACCTTCAAGGCTGAAGAGTGACTCGCCTGTACCTTGAACTGCAAAAGGAAAGAAATTTCATTGATTGTGGAAGGAAGATAGCTCTGGGATTCAAACGTTCCCAGAGAGCCACCTAATTTTGTCTTTGTTTGGGGTTCCTGCATGAGAGAGAGAAGCAATCAGTCCAGCTGTGTGTGGGGAGGGCCTGCCCCTGTCTGGCTGAGCTGTGATCCGAACATGGGCATTTACCAGGACTTGGAGAACAGCTGCTATGTAAATTTACATTGCAGAACTCTGAGTCAAAGATCAAGTGCAGCCAGCAGAATCCCACACAACACAGACAAAACAGCCTCTAGCTTACATCTGCTAGACGGGGTGAGGGAGGCAGAGCCTCCCTCAGTATGAACAGCTGCAGGTTTCTATTGGCACCACCCTGACTTAGTGTGTCTGTGCTAGACATGCTATGGTGGGGCAGATGGCAGATGCAGGCTGGAGAACCAGACTACAGACATCGTCAAACAGAACCCTCCCAGACAGTGGTCACTTCTACCTCTTGACAAACTGGACTCTTTTTGTATACATGAGACCCTCCATACCCTTTTACTCAAGGATCCCCTCAGAAAGAGAGGCCTGTGTATGTGGCAGCTGGCCATAGCCACTCCATTGACCTTATGTGGACAGGGCCAGCCATCCCATTACCAGAGCAGAAATAACATGGCGTCCACCTTGTTATCTTGCAGCAGTGATGCGAGGGTGTGGGGAAATGAGTTCTCGATCCTTGCTAGTGAGAGGCCATCAGAACGACACTTTGGGGTTATCTGTTGAGGTTGGCATTTTTAATTTTGCACAGCAGTTGGACAGCGTCATTTAGAAATTAAACTGCGCATACCATTGACCCAACAATTCCATTTCTAGAAAATCCATTTACAGAAATGCTGACAAAAAAAAAAAAGACAGTGAAATCACGAGCACACATATGGCTACCACCATGAATAGTGGAGAACTGGAAACAACCAGAACACTTTCCAAGGCTGTTCCATTTAACTCGAGTACATCTGTGGGAGGAAATACTTTGTGCAGCCAACACAAGAGGATGATCTAAATGACCGGCAGGTGCCCAGGTTGTCACCAAAGTCAACTTCATCTAGGCAAGTGTTATACCACCAACTGCACATATTTAAAATGCATGATAAGATCAGCAGCCCAATCTCTACTTCTACAGACTGTCTCCTCCCCGGATTCCAATTGACACTCACTCCCTAAGAAACCACTGCTCTATCTCTGTGGACACCACTTTCTAGTTTTATACAAAGTTTTGCAAGGGTTCATGATTCACCTAAGAATAATACCCCAGACTCAAACTGTATGCATAAGAAAAGAACATTTTATTCTGCAGAAGTCCAGCGTGCTGGGGTCTACCATCTACAAAGATGGAAAGACCCCAAAGTGAGCTCGAAGGCTAGATTTAAAGCATATTAGGGGAATTCCAGGGAGGAATAGGTGAACTCTATCTTAATCTTGGCTATGTCTCTAGGGACATTCCAGAACCATTGATAGGGCCTAAGGGGGCTGGAAACTGTTGCTGGAGAAGTCTGGAAACTGTTGCTGGTGAAGTTTGGAAACTGCTGCTGACCCTTTGTCCTTGCCTCAGGCCTGTGGCAGTTTCTGAGGCCTAGACTTGCCTAGACTTGCCCAGTTCTTAGAAACAGAGATTTAGGCCTAGTCTCCTGAACTGCCCATTTGAAGCCTGTCGTGGGGTCAGCCTAGCCTTCTGTTTCTGGATTTGGCCTGTTTCCTCTCAGACCCATGCATGTTGTATGCATCAAGAGGTCACCCCTTTTCATGGCTGAGTAATTTTTCCTTGTATGACTATACCATGAATTTAGAGGGCAGTTCTATACCTGGTCTATTTAATAAAATAATAGTAGTAGACACCCTCCTGGGCCCCATGAGCTCCCAGACAGATTATTGTCCAGATATATAATACCATGCATGCATTTCTCCCTGTGGAGTAGGTCTTAAATCCATGATTGGTTAATTGGCTGGCTGGTTGGTTGGTTGGTTGGTTACTTCTGTGATATCTGTGCCACTATTGCTCCCATAGTGTGTCTCGTCACACTATTTGATATTATGGCCCACAGATTTTGCAGCTGGGTAAGAGTGCTGGTGAACTCTCCCTTGGCAGCCTCTTTCTGGTAATGTGAGATTCAGTCAGTACAGAGGAAGCTTCTTGGTTCATACAAACTTGATCTATGACCAATATGCATGGTGTCACCAGCAATAGAGTCTCTCCATCAAGTTCAAGAGCAGAAAGCAGTTTTTAACAAAACTCCTAGACTGGCTTTCACAGTAGTTTCCCCTTTACATCCCCACCCAGGTATGAACACTCATACTATTTTAGTCTGAAGGGGTTGTGTTTTGAAGTATCAGGGACATATTTTGGCTAATTAATTACATTTTAATCAACAATTGATTATTTTTAACGGACAAAAATGTGTATATATTTATCATGTAAAACATGGTGCTTTTGAAATATGCACGCAATGTGGGATGGCTGCATCAAGCCAAGGGGAATAGAGTAAGAAAAAGTAGCTTTCAAATGTGCATCTAAAGTGCCAACCACACTTGTTCTTCATCATTTATTAGGAGAGTGGGCCTGCACACTCACCAGGGAAGACACTAATGCACTGGAAGCTTGCATGTCAACTTTCAACCATGGTGGTCTTCAGAAGGTACAACCAAGACTGGATTTTTATTGGGGTTTTCAGACAATTTTCTCTGGTTTGTTACTTTTAAAAACTAGCAGAGCTTGTGATCCCCGCCCCTTGGGAGACTAAGGCAAGAGGAGGGCAAGTTAAAGACCAAACTGGACTACTGTAAGTTCAAGGCCAGCCTGACTACCTTAGTTGAGAATCCCTTTCAAAACAAAAAGTAAAAAGAGAAAGCAATGTGTCTTAGTGACTTAATTCTAGTGTAGCATGCAAATGGATTTGGGTTCAAACCTTAGGCTGCAAAAAATGCTACAGATATTAGTGTGTTCACATTGTAACATTTGAGTCTGTCTCAGACTTAGCTAGGAAAGAGCTCTTCATCCACCGAAGATTTGACTTGCTGGTCTGTTTGTTCCCCTGTCCTGAGCACCTGCGTGTCAGATCATCTGTCAATGCCTGGCTCTCTAGGCAAGTCTGTGCTGTGCCATCTTCCTGGTGGTCTTGTGAGAAGGCACCTTGCCTATCAGTCCCAAAAGCTCAAGCAGGCTGTGTGTCATCACTACTATCTCTATGAAGTACAAGAATGTGGTCAGGAGACCCTCAATGTCTATTGTAAGTATAAAAATAACTGTATTGTTTTATCTTTCAAGTGTGTCCTAAATATCCTATTTCGTGAGATTGTTTAATAATATTTTAGAGCATTAGTTGATCTCCCAGCCAGACTCTTACAAAATTGAAGGGAAAAAAAATACAGAATACCTTAAAGCTGGTCAAGCGGAGAACAGAGTCTTTCTGGGTGGCACCATCTTGAATCTTTCTCATGAATGTGCCCCTCATGTGGCATATTTAAAACACCATGTTTGAGCAGATGTTATAGAGGCTGTGGGGAAAGCTGAACACCATGAAGCTCCACAGGTGAAGGTCTTGATGCATGGAGGCCAGCAAAGGCTTGACCTGTGGAAAGCAGGACTTGCCTAAGATGAGCACTCCCCCCCACAGAACTGCGAACAGCTTTGAGAGAACATTCCTTATGACTGTAGGGGCTGAGGGAAGGTCGCTGGGAGTCCTGTTCTTAAGACTCCCGCTGAGTTATTCAGTCAGTCATTATCTATCTGTAAGGAGTAACTGCCAGGCTCAACAAAAGGATGGCTAAACAGGTTCCAGGTATAGGAAAAGAATATTCATGACCACACACTGTGTGTCCATTCTGGAGAGGTGGAAACCGGAAGTCAAGTGGAGACAAGGAGCCTGAACACTGGAAGGCCTTTGCCAGTCTGAGGGCAGTTTGAAGAGTCCCTGAGAAGTCATCTATGCAGATTAAAAGAAAAGGGTCTTGAAAGGAACTGATTTCCAAGATGAGGTATGACTAGAGCTTTGGCAGCTGCCCTACCATGGATTATAGCTGAGAAAAACCACACTTCTATAATGGAGCAACTGTAGTCTGAGACAAAAAAGAGTTCAGGTTCTGCTTCAGCAGTAGACTCTGGGAAGATGCTCCCTCCACCTCCACAAGCAAAAAATCAAACAGGCTGCACGCAACTGAACCCACCCACCACCACCATGAACTGAAGTCCCAGAGCAAAGAAAACACTTCTGAGTTGGGGGAGAGGATGCTGGCAGCACAGGGGTGGCACTCTGAATACCCACAGAGCATACCTTGGTAATGAAACCTCACTCTGAACTGTGTGCCACGGTCCTAGATTCATCCTCTTGCTGTGATGAACACCCTGGCAAAAGCAGCTTAGGGTAGGAAGGGTTTACTTCAGCTCATGGTCCAGGCTGCAGTCATAACACAGGAGTCAAGGAACTTCATCTAATCCCACCATATCCACAATCAGGAGCAGAGGATGGCCCCTGTCCTTCCTGAATCCTGTCCACTGTGACCTTATAGCATGTTATGAGAGCACAGGGTCCTCCTCAGACCACAGTGCCATGAAGCCACACAATACTAATTTGGATAACATGTACATCAGCCTCCCTGAAAGCTGCCGTTCCACACGGTTCTGAGCAGAGCGAAGGATGTGTTTCCATGGTGACCTGGTAATTGCCTCTTTGGAAAGTATCCAAGTCAGCCCTGCTTTCTCTGGACCTTGGTTGGCACTTCCAGAATCTTTTCTGCCCCGGGGCAACTGTTGTTGGAAAGCTAAGTTGTGTGATCAAGCTGTAGGAAGGGGGATCCACTTTCTTCTGCTTCCTGCGTGCCTCAAAGGGCTGCTACCACAGACTCATATTCTCCATGTTCCTCCTTGTCTTCTTATACCCACGAACCCTGGATCTACCTGGGCTCTGTGTCCTGAACCTAGGTCTGTCATAAGAATGAGGCAAGATACAAAGAACCGGATGGGTATGCTGGCTTCTATCCATTTCCACAGTCAGTGGACTTTTAAGACAATAAACATGTCCCCTCAGACCTGCGGTGAAAAGAAAAGCAAGCATGCCAGGACACCCCAGGAAGGCACATCTCCTACATTATGTTGTAGAGATGTTTTTGCCAGCATTTTGGAATTCATTGTTTAGCTTCTTTATGCTTGAGGCAAAACACAGAGCTTGAGACAATGGTAACACACTGTTGAGACAATGGTGATAAATTCTAAACAGATAGCCTTACCCTGTGGCCTGAAGAGGAACCATTGCCAATTAATACTGAGATTTGGCAAGTGTGCAACACAAAGAAACATGCAAATTATCAAGCAAGGAAATTTTAGAAACAGCCGTTGAGTAGAATTAAGCACGTGTCTCCTGGAGAGAAGTGGGATCCCGCTATGACGGACGTGGAAACTGGAAGACACTGGTTGACACACTATGGGTTCTCCTCCTCCAGACAGGATCTAGATGGTGTTGTTGTTGATGATGGTGACGGTGACGATGGTGATGGTGGTGATGGTGATGCTGTAACAAATCCTAAAGGCCCAATAGGCTGAAGGAGATGAAGAGACCCAGAGGCTGATGTGTAACCAGTACCGCAGGACAGGCAAGTCCAGTTCTTTAGGCATGAGAACCCAAGTTCAGTCTCTGGAGCCCATCTAAGAAGATGGATGTGGAACCACATGCTTATTCTAGCATTTGAGAGGCAGAGAGAGCCAAGAGGACCCTGGACTCACAACTAGATGAGTGGGCTCCAGGTTCAGTAAAAAAATCTGTCTCAAAAATATAAGCTAACAACCTCTGGCCTCTACACATGCACATGTTTTCATATGTACACAAACACATACATATACCACGGCACACACATGTGCACACACACACATATATATACTCACACACACATAACATACACACATACACAACACAGACACTCAAATAACACACACTCACACATAACACACATACACATTCACACACATAACAAATCACATCCCTGTCTATCTCTCTGACTCTCTCTGTCCCTGTCTCTGTGTGTGTCTCTCTCTGTGTCTCTGTGTCTTTCTCCATCTGTCTCTGTTTCTCTGTGTGTCTCTCTGTCTCTCTCTGATGCTCTCTTTCACATACACAGACTCACACACATAACATACACACTCACACACATATACACACGCATACACCTCATACACATAACATACTCACACAATACACACATACAGAGACACATACATAATATACACACATTCACACACATACACACACATTCACACACATAACACACATACCACATCACATCCCTGTCTGTCTCTCTGACTTCCTCTGTCCCTGTCTCTGTATCTCTCTCTCTCTCTGTATCACTCATCTAGTTGTGAGTCCAGGGTCCTCTTGGCTCTCTCTGCCTCTCAAATGCTGGGATAAGCATGTGGTTCCACATCCATCTTCTTAGATGGGCTCCAGAGACTGAACTTGGGTTCTCATCCCTAAAGAACTGGACTTGCCTGTCCTGCGGTACTGGTTACTGTGTCTCTGTGTCTTTTTTGTCACTCTCTCTGTCTCTGTCTGTCTTTGTTTCTCTGTGGCTCTCTCTCTCACACACACATACACACACACACACACACAGAGAGAGAGAGAGAGAGAGAGAGAGAGAGAGAGAGAGAGAGAGAGAGAGAGAGAGAGAGAGAGAGAGAAACAGGCCTGTTTGAGCCGTGTCTGTGACCCTGTTCCTTTCAGCATTGAATCAGGACTCTGGTACCCATGACAAGAGCTCTAAGAATGGAGGTGGCCACCTGTGGGAGGACGGGGTGAGGACTGGCCCTCATGAGACAGTTCTAAGGCCCTTCCCAGACATGTCCTGTGTGTGGCAAGCAAGGTCCATCCACACACACATGACCCGGCATGCTGTGTTCACATCCTTTCCTAACAACAGAAGCGATTCCAGAAGCCAGCTCCCCAACAAGCCCCACTCAAAGCAGCTGTTTTCTTCATGATTGACTCTTTTCTGAGTAAATCCTCCAGAATCAAGCTGCTTGACGGGTAATTGTTCCTGACGATCGTCTTGTTTTCTCATCTGTGCAGCTGTGGTATTGAACTGCCGTAACGTCAACAGGCTGGCGCGGTGAGCGCCGGTTCGTTTCCCGCCGTCATTGTGCCTTCGTGAGGCTTCTTCTTTAGACTTGGAGGCAGAATGCTCCAGTTTTGAAGGAGAGGTTTCCTTCCTTCCTCTTTCTTTTTCTTTCTTTCTTTCCTTGTTGTATGGCTAATGCAGAGTAGAAGTTTCCATTGTAAAACTTAAAAACCTGACAAGAATATCTCAGTAGTTTGACTGACGGGAGCCCAATTCCTAACAGTAGAGACGCTGTCCTATCTCGGTGTCCTGAAGATCACTGGAGCCGCTTTAAGAATTAAATTTCATAACGGGAAATTGGAAAAATGGGATGACCACGGTTCTTAGCACATCCAGGGATGTAGGCCAATGGTGACACTCAAATCACAGTGGCCTCTGGGTCTCCCATCTGAGGCTCTGGCTTCTAAGTCATCCCTGCAGGACTTCTGGAGAACAGGTCACGGAAGTAGACCCTGGCCTGAGGTGGGGCTGGCATTGGTACTGGAGCTGGACACATGTAGCAGGGAGACCTGATGGGGCTGCACTGTTAGTCCTTCTGTTCATCCTGACTGCAGCTGCATGTTGCTGGCTTGGGATCCAAACCATCGGCCCCAGCTTCCCTTAGAGACTATCGGCTCAAACAATGGCAGCCTTGCCTTGTACTGAGCCCTCATCAATCACTGTGCACTGAGCCCTCTTCCCAGGGTGGATAACAGACTGCAGGACAGAAAAGAGATGCCAACTGGAGAAAAGGAAAAAACAAAGCACGTGAAGAAGGCAGGGCTGGGTCTCCTCACTGCACTATGTCCACTCCAGAGGCACCAGGTCCAGCTCACACCACCAGGTCCAGCTCACACCACCAGGTCCAGCTCACACCACCAGGTCCAGCTCATACCACCAGATACAGCTCACACCACCAGGTCCAGCTCACACCACCAGGTCCAGCTCACACTACCGATGGGCCCTCATCCCCCATTGTTGTCTGTGTGTCTATGGCCTGCTCTACGCTCCAAGACTGCAGAAAACAGCACAGGTCTGTCCTGCTTGCCTGATATCTGGAACTTGGCTATAGACCTGGCAAGACGAGGTGGCTTCCTCGGGAAGGAGGAGGGATGTGTGGATTGAAGGACGAGCAGAGCAGTTCAGCCAGGACCCCCAGGTGTGCTCAAGGGCACACAGCTAAACAGTTAGGTCAGTGTCACAGAGAAACTTCCTTCTTAACCCAGGGATAATATGTGTTTACTTGGCCCAGTCCTGAAGAGGCCCAATTGTGAAATCTCCTCTTCTTCTCCATTAGTGAAGGAACCATCGAGCCTCCTATGAGATGCTCACTTATGAGACCCTCCACAGCCTGGGATTCTTCCTATGTGAAATACCCTAGAGAATCCTCAGAGCTTGGCCCTATATCTGCAGAGAGAGGATTGCAGATGGATCTGGAACATCTTGCTTCCAGAACTCTCTCTAAACGCTTTGGGAATTATACCAAGAGTAGATATTATGTTGATTGAAACCAGAGTGAGCCAGTTAAGCAAACAACCATAGGTCCAAAGTGCCAGGAACGACATGAAATTCCCATGAAGCTGTCAGATGCATCAGGGAGCACTGGACGAGGCAGGAGTTTTGTAGGTGCCGGGTTCTAAGACTACAGACAGCTTGCTGGATTATGCAGAATGGCTAAATCTGTACAGTAGGGGAAGGTTGGCTGCCTCGCCCGATCCCAGTGAGGAGATGTTATTGCTGGGTAGCAGCCAGCCCTGTGAGTCTCACCATGGATACACAGAAAGTGGATGATACTGGCTGTCTCAGAAGCCTCTATCTGGTATGGAAGCTAGACTCCTGGAGATACTCATTTCTCGGTCCATGTTAGAAAGTCTGATGGCATTGGAGGGTGGCAGTCATGGCAGCAACAGAGTAGATGTGCTTACCAGCAAAGGGGGAAGATGGGCAGGCAAAGCAGCAACTGTTCCTGCAGAACAGTTCCACCAGAAGGTGCCACCCACTTTGGGGGAAGAGCTTCTCCTTTTAGTAAATCCTTCTCCCTTTAGTAAATACTCTCTCAGTAGACACACTCAGAGGCACATCTCAGTAGATCTCTGAGCCACCTGACATCCAATAATACCCATCACATCATGCCTTCCCATAGCCTTTGTGTACCCATGGGACCTCCATGTCAATGTTTCCAGCCTCATACCAACACACTGAGACTCCCTTATACTGAGTAGGCAGTGTGAGCACATAAATGCAAAAGCTCCCCTCTGAGCACAGGAAATCAGGCAGCTGTCCATCACCCACACACGAGAGGCACAGTGGAGAGGCCTTCTCCTCTCAATGAATGCTTCCAAAACACCACTTAGAACTTAGCATTTATTTTCCATAGAGAAGAAAGAGTATGCTTTTTTTTTTCCTTGCTGGAAATTTACTACGTCTTTATTCTGTTTAACCGATAATACCTTCTGGGCTCTTGGAAATTATATTCGCTCAGAGATCAAGCGGTTGTTTTCATTTGTCCCAACAGAAAGCTATAAACTGCCGTTGGGTCTACAGAGCCCCACTCAGTCGATGCCCAGACAACAATGGCAGCCACCAAACTCTCTGCCACTCGGCAGCCTTGGTCTCTGCTCAGAGACCTTTGCCGAAAGCACGGCTGCCCTCAGATGGGAAGCTGTTCCTGTATCCCTGTCCGTCCCCCTCTTCCCCTCCCTCTTTTCATCCTTCCCCTCCCTCCTCCCCCACCTTCTTCCTTAATTTTTCTTTTGTAGACTAATTTACCTTCTTTATTTCCCACTTTCCAAGCTCTATCCTTGTTTACAGCTTTTCAGCTCCTTCTAATAAACATCAGGTTCACCAGAGCTCCTAGGTTTTGGATTTGGTCACACATTTGATTTGGGCAGTGGAAGGTGTTGAGGATGGGATGCTTGCTGTGACAGTTCTTAGCCTGGGAGAGTAGTTTAAATGGTCAGGCAGAGCCCAGAGGAGACCATCATGCCACCCTGATCAATGCACAGTCACATGGGAAATCAGGGTGTGTGTGCTTGTGTGTGTGTGTGTGTGTGTGTGTGTGTGTGTGTGTGTGTATGGTGTGTGTAGTGTATCTATTCATGTGTATGAGCACATTTATAGGCAGGTACATTGCTGTGTGTGTGCACGTGTATATAGAGTACAGAAATCAATTTTGGGTATGTGTTGGTTGCTCCTCCCCACACACACACCGCCCTCTTTTTTGATGTAAAGTCCCTCATTAGACCTGGGGCTTGACAATCTGGCTACCTAGCTGTCCAGGAACCCTCTATAACTCTCTCTCTCTCTCTCTCTCTCTCTCTCTCTCTCTCTCTCTCTCCTTCCTTGGTGTCAGGATTATGAGTTCACACTACCACACCGAGCTTTGTTTTATCCTTACCAAAGTTCTAAGAGGTTGAACTCAGATGTCTACACAGCAAGCACTTGGTGATGGAGCGGCTCCCTCAGCCCCCAGGAGCTAATTTTCCTGTACAGCTGACTGACATCTTTGTGGTCATGTGTTTGTGGCAACAGCGGGTGAAGACGACCTCCCTAGGCCTTGATTTTCCTGTCACTCATCTTCAGAGGCATGCATTTGCAGAACCAGTGTGGTTGGTGAGAACCCTGACTGACATCCCTGATCCCCAGGTTTTATCCCCTCAAACATGAGGAACTGTGTCTTTGTCTGTCTAATGTATACTTCTCCTGTGGTTACAGTGACACACGTACAAAGAAGACAAGGTGAGGGCCTCTAGGCCACCCATAGCTGAGGCATCACACAGCTAAGAATCTCCACTTATACCATTTACAAATGCCTTTCCCCACACCATGGTCTAGAGCCTCTCTCAGCTTCCATGTTCTGGCTCTAGCTATGTCCTGTGACCTCGGAAATTTGGTAGTGTCCCCGGCACCATCTCTGCTTCAGAAGTCACATAAACTCAATGAAGTGATGTACAGGAGGGACTATTCCCTGTGGCCAGAACTAGCCTTACAGGAACTGCTGGATCCTCTATACTTTGGGCCCAGCATATTGTCTGAGCCCCAGCATGCTCTCTGGGCCCAGCATGCTCTCTGTCTAGGTCCAGCATGCTCTCTGTCTGGGTCCAGCATGCTCTCTGTCTGGGCCCAGCATGCTCTCTGGTTTCTGGTGGCTTGGCTTGCTGAGTGACTCATCCATGAAACAGGAGATGAAGCCATTTCCCCAGTACCTGGCAGTGATGCTTCCCTGGATGGATCACCTACTGCCTACCCTCACCTCGCCAGCCTCCAGGAGAATCACCCAGTATTTACTTTTTTCTCACACCTGCTGTCTGCCTGGACCTTTGAAATTTAGAACACGAAGCCAGGATGAGCCTAGGGGACTTCAAGTTTTGGTGTGAGCCTTCCCTCACCAAACTGTGGTGTGAGAAGAGCCACAGGTGACCTGAGAACACAGATGGGGGAAAGATCTTCAAACGGTAGAGATGACACTTCCCAGCTCACCCTGAGACGGGTGTGGTTGGTGCCAAAGCCTGGCCACAGCACAATGATAAGGCTCGACCTGAAACTCTCTCAGGAAGGGTTTTGAAACTTTTATACCAGACCCAACCAAGACCTAGCAAACTCAATGGAGAACTAGACAGGAAGAACCGTACACTGAGACCAGCTGAGACTGTCCCTGAACTCCACAGCTAATTTCATTTCTGAGGCCCAACTAAGAGAACACATAAATTCAGTAGGAATAAAACCATGTGCCTATAAAGTCATCTCAGTGAACATGGAAAAGCTTCAGCCAGGGTTTGGCCTCCATGGAGGGAGTATGTTAGAGAGTGGGAGCTGGGAGATACCTCGGCTTGGTGAAGGACTTCTCTAGCCAACGAGCCTCATCAGGAGCCATGTGCAGAACTGAGGGCATCTCCTCTATTCTGCCTCTCACCACCCTGCACTGAAAGACGATAGCAAGGCAATCAAACAATAAAATCAAATGCGTGACTTCTAGATTAGAGAGGAAGAGGTAAGACCATCCCTTTTTGCAGATAGCATAATTTGGATATGCAAATCCTAAGAAGCCAAAAGACATAGAAATAATAAATGATTCTATCCAGTATACAAAATATCAACTCGGTGCAGGAAATCTATTGCATTCTTATGCAGTGGCAATGAGCGTGCCAACGTAAAAGTGAGAAAATGTCTCCATTCTTAATAGCACTGGACTAATAAAAGACACAAATAAAGTTTTTTAGCAAAATGGTTGTGTTATAAACATTCTGGGTACAATAAAACATGATGGGAGAAATCAAGAAGACCCAAAATGAGAGGGTCCTGCCATCCTAGACGCCCAGACTCACCTTTGCTAGGACACCACTGTTTCTAGCACAACTATGACCAATCTCTAATTATTATATTTTTTTTTAGAAATTGACAGAAGAACACATGTAATTTTGAGGTGCCCAGAATTGACAAGAAGACTGTTCTTTCTTAGACAGGAAAGTCCAGTGCTCAACAGGTAAAAGGACTTGCCAGACAAACCTGGGCTTGAATTACAGGAACCGTCCTTGAGCAGTACGAGGTGAAGTCGTGTAAACCTACAGCCCTCATACCCACCCAGAAGTAATGGGTCAGCTAGCAGGCAGGATGCACAAAGCAGAAACTGGGTGGGAGACGAGAACTCACTCCCAAAGCTGTCCTCTGACCTTCCCATCTTCCTCTCTCTGTCTCTTTATCTCTGTCTCTCTCTGTCTCTCCTGCCTCTATCTCTCTGTTTCTCTGTCTCTCTGTGTCTCTACCATTCTGTGTCTCTCCTTCTGTCTCTATCTGTCTCTGTTTGTCTCTGTCTCTCTCCCTAAGTCTCCCTGTGTCTGTGTCTCTCTGTCTCTCTCTCTGTCTCTCTGTCTCTCTGTCTCTCTGTGTCTCTCTCTGTCTCTCTCTGTCACACACACACACACACACACACACACACATACACACTAAATTCAAAAGCTGATTGTGATCTGCAGAGCCCAGAAAAGTAGTATCAGAAGAAGACAGGAGACAGGAATCCTTGGCAAGCATCACAGTGTGGAAAGAAGTAGTCTGTGTCCTGTGTTTTATAGTGGGGTCAGTATAACTAACAGTTATCCCAGAACTAGCTGGAAGGAAGGAAAGAAGTGTGAGGGACTCACATGCTCCCCCCCCTCCCCCATCACAGCCTGCTCCAGAGCTGCAGTCATCAGAATAGTCAGCTCTGGCATCAGACTGATTTGCTGGTGACGTGAGCCTTTCCACAACAGTCAGCCCACTTCCAGCCAGACACCAGATAGTTCAACAAGGACAGCACATGCTTTGCAGCAAACTGAGCTAAGACAGTTGGACACCTGTGTAGAACAATACATCTGGATTGTATACAATGTATAACAAAATTAACTCCAAACAGAAACACAAATTGAAACTACAAAACTCTGAGAGGGAAAAAGTTAACATTTTCATACCTTACTCTAGGCAGTGATTTGTTAGAGTTGATGCAAGAGAAAAAAACAAGGAGACATGGACGAACCCCACACACATCAAAGACATCCCCAAATTACGCCCTGAATGACTTACCAGGAAATTGGAAAGTTTTCACAAAAAAAGGGAGAAATCATGTATAAGTCGGAACTTGCATCTAGGTGCTACAGAGAGCTTTTATAATTCAATAATAAAAAGGCAAATGATTCAATTTAGAAACCTGCAAATGATATGAATAGGCAGATTCTCCAAAGAAGACACATGAATGGGCAACAGCCCATGAAAAGATGTTCAATGTCATCAGCCAAAGAAATGTCAATCAGCCTGTCACAGAGACACCAGGTACTCTCGGAGCGCGGCCGATGGGCAGAGACAAGGACCCCCACACAATACTACTGGGGATTTAAAACAACACACTATGGAAAGAACAGCCCATTTGTCCCTCAAATGGTTGCCAGACTTACCATATGGACCAGCCGTTAGCTCTACTGGTAGGTACCTTATGCAGATATGGAAATGAAAACATTTACAGGGGTGTTCTGTGTTCAGAGCAGTGCTGCTCTTGTCTGGCCAAAGTAGGAGCAAGAAAGTGAAGGAATAAATCACATGATAGGGTAGACCTGGATAAGAAGGAGTGAAGAATGGGTGTCTGCCAACATGCACATGAGCTGTGCCAATGTCCTGTGTAACCACATGCATGAATTCTTCAGGAAAGCCCAGCCTATAGAAACAGAAAAGGGGGTGACAGAGAGGTGGCCCAACTATTAGGATGGTGTGCTGCTCTTGCAGAGGACACATGTCCAGTTCCCAGCACCGTGTGGGAGGCTAAAAGCTTCCTGTAACTGTAGCTACAGGACAACCAACACACTCTTCTGGTCTCCTGTAACTGTAGCTACAGGACAACCAACACCCTCTTCTGGTCTCCTGTAACTGTAGCTACAGGACAACCAACACCCTCTTCTGGTCTCCAAGGGCATCACACAAGCACGCATGCACACACACACACACACACACACACACACACACACACGCACGCACGCATGCACACACACACACGCACATGCACACACACGTGCACACACACAGACACGCACATGTGCACACACACCACACACACACAACACACAGACACATACCACACACACACAACACACACATACAACACACACATGCACACACACACACACACACACACTTCAAAAATAAAACTCATCTTTTACAAAGATAGGAAACTAGAGTTATGGCTGCTCTGGGCTGGGCATCATGGCTGCAGAGATTAAGGAGAAGGCTAGGAGGCACAGTTTCTCAGAATAATAAAAGCATTAAAATTGACTGCAATGTTGGATCAGAACCCTAAATGAACTACAAGCACGGAGCTGTACAAGGTGAGTGGGCAGCATACCAAACCTCAAAGCTGCTAGAAAAGAGACATGGACGATGGCCCGTGTTGATACCTGGAGTGGGGACTGTTTTGCTATCTCCAGTGGGTGCGGTGTGGATGTCAAGCTGGAGTCGGGGCTGGGCTGATATCTGCAGTGGGCTGTGTTGATATCTGGAATGGAGGCTATGCTGATATTTTGAGTGGAGGCTGTGCTGATATCTGGGTCTGGGCCGTGGGCTGCTCCAGTCAGTTAGTGTGTACAGCAGACAAATGACTTAGTCACTTATGGATATTTTCATTCTTTTCTGCTGAGGATGGAGACCACAGGGATCAGACAGGAAGATGGACGTGCAGCTCACGTTAACCACTCAGCAATCCACAGGCCTTTGGGTTCAGAGGCAGCACCATCAACACTGTGGGGTCAGCAGGGCAGAGGAGTCAGCTTATTTATTTATTTTTTATAGAACATATGTTCTAGTTTAACAAATAGAACAACCAAACAAATTAAAGAAGCAATTAATAAGTTTAATTGGCCAGATTTCTATACAACTCATCCCAATCTCAGATGGGGATTTTAATTAACTAATTAGAAGTGCCTTGTGCCATAGTTTCATTAGCGGCCTCTTTAATGAGCAGGCTAGCGTGGTCCTTACTTCACTCATCCACCTCAACGTTACTCCGCGATAACAACAGAACTCTTGACAGCTAAGTCTTGGATCCATGGGAAGGTCAAGAAACGAAGAGAATGCTGGGATTCTGCTCCGGGAACAGAGTGAGCTGCCTGTGTTGCAGTTCCTGAAGCTCTTGGCCGTGTGCATTTGTGCGGCTTCGAGTAGAGCGCTCTTCTGAGACAGAGAATGTGGAGGGAGTAGCTGGTCCTAAGCAATAACCTAGAACGGTTTGCCTGAGGACTGTGCATTCCACACTGCTAAAGGAGCAAGCCAGAAAGGTCAGAGGGAACAGTGATGGGTGCTGGCTCAGGGCCAGGGGCCCACTCTAGCCCACTTGGAGGAGTTAGTGATGCATGGGGTGCAGAGCAAGGTATTCAGGAAGGCATGGTGGTATGAGGAAGCGAAAGCTGGGCTGGAGAGGTGGCTCAGATGTTAAAGGCTAGGCTCACAACCAAAAATATAAGAGGAAGCGAAAGCTGGTCCTGTACTGAGCTCTGCTGCATATCCACAGGACGCACCCTAATGATAAACCAATACAAAGATAAAACGTAAAAAGAGACACCTGTCTCCCAGCGACGTCATTACATTTCAGAGAAATTGTTATAAAGCACGTCAGGTTTTTAAGAAGAACATAAAAATATCCAGTATTTAAACTCTCACTAGATGGGATTGTCTAGATGAAGCTGATATAAGGTCCTGACTTGCATTTAATTGATGTGGGAAGAGCCGACTGGAAAAGGTGAGGCTCGTTCAGGGTTTGGGGCCCTGGAGCATATAGGTGAGGCTAGGAAGTATTCATTCATTCTGGATGTGACTACCCTGACCCTGGGGGCTGTGACCTGAAAACGTGAGATAAGATGATCCCTTTCTCCTCTCAGTTTCTTTTCTCTGGATATTTTATCACAGTAACAAAGATAAAACTAGGACCCCGGGTACTGTAGCGTGAGCGCACACCCCAATCGTCACACAACTTTCCCGTTGCTCCCCATTGCTCATGGTGACTAGCTTCCTTGTGCCAACTTGAAACTTCGTCTAAAGAGTGGGCCTCTTTGCTTTCTGATGTTGGGACATGACCCTGACCAAGACAAACTTGGAAGAGGAAGGCAGTTTTTCCCCTTACACTTCCAGGTAATGGAGCATAATCTTGTAAAGCAAGGGCAAGAAGCAGAGACCGTTGAGGAAGGATGTGTGCTGGCTTGCCCCTCATGGTTTGCTCAGCTTGCTTTCTTGTACAACCCAGGACCTGCATCTCAGGGTTGGTACCACTCATAGTGGGCTGGACACCCCCACATTAATCATCAGTCAAGAAAACACCAGACAAGCAGGCCCGCTGGCAGTCTGATGGAGGAAACACCAGACAAGCAGGCCCGCTGGCAGTCTGATGGAGGAAATTCTTTAGTTGAGGTTTTCTCTTCATCCTTGTCAAGTTGCCAAGACTAACCAGCACAGAATTTCCCACTGTCTGTATGGGAGGAGGAATTCCCCTTTGGTTCTGCAGAGGTCAGAACAGGACTAGCAAGGACAGCCCAAAACCGAGTGTGAGGCTGGGGGACAGCTATGCAAGCTCAGCCCACACAGCACTGAAGTCTGGGGTCATGGGTCTCCAGGGCAAGTTTTCCCTCTCAGAACCTCCTCTAGATCTAGGTGGACCTATGCACTGTGTAGTGCCCTGAGGGAGACTCAGCACCTCACCTCGTGTGGAGGTGGCAAATATTTGGGCTCCTGTTTCAGGATGGAAGTGGCTGGGTTTGCCATCGCTGAGAGGCTTCATTCAGCCTCTCTTGCCTGTTCCTGCTGCTGTGCTGGGTTCCCAGCCACCATCATTGCTGTCCTTCAAGGAGAACTCACTTTCTCTCTGGGGAGCCATGCATTTTAAAGGGATGTTTTTCTCATCAGCATCTGGGGCAGATTTTAGTAGTTTGTCATATCTCACCCATCATTCTGCCAGAGGCATCCTTTCTAATAGCTGCATAAAATTCCACATTATAAATGTCCCAAATTTTAATCTTTGATGGACGGATAGTCAGTTTGTTTCTGGACTGCTCTGTTTGTTTTTGATACCAAAAGAATCTTGGGCACACATATTCATGAGCGTATGCTCTCGTTTCTGAAGGATCAGTTTCCACATCAGAGTGTCTGCCTCTGATTCACATCCACACACACACGTGTGTTTTGGGTAGATACTGACAGCCTCCAGATATACCCCCTCTTCTCCCAACTTGTTACTTCTAAACTCTTACACACTAGTTGCAAGATAGGTATAATACACACTTGAGTGCCCATGGAGATAGGTACAATGGACATACACACACACACACGTACAAATACAAATGCATATCTGCATGTACACACTAAACACACCAAACACATACACATGGGTATACATGCATGAACACACACAAATGCATATACACTCACACACAGTAACACACATGCACACACACTTGTACAGTTTTTCACACCATCTCACTAAGCTATTAGACTCACAGCTACTGGGTCACTTTATTATGAAGCATATCAATGATAATGTCCTTAAAAGCAGACACCATGACTTGAATGGTTAAGATGTTAAAGTACTTGGTGTACAATCATGAGGAGCAGAGTTTGGATTCCTTGCCACACCCCCTCAGAAACTGTGTAAGTCCTGGACAGCAAGGCTGACTTGGCTGCAGTCCTGGCCTCAGAAGGAGGAGACGGGGCTCCCCAGGATGAACTGGCTGAAAAGAATCAACCTATTGATTAGATCTGCATTTGATTGAGAGACATTGAGTGATGAATAAGATGGAAGAGCAATCAGCAGTGGTTACTGATATCAACCTCAGGTACACACACACACACACACACGCATATGCATATGCATACATACACACATATATACACACATGAACATACATACATAAATACACACACATATATATATACATATATATACACACATAGGCACACATATACACATACATGCATACAAACATACATACATACATACACACACATATATATACAGACACAGACATACATATATACATGCATATATATACATATACACACATATATACACACATGTATACACACATATATACATATATATACATATATATACATACACATACATACACCCATATACACATGCATACATACACACATATACATACATAATACAAACATATATACATACACACATATATACACACATACAAATATATACATACACAATACACATACATAATACAAACATATATACATACACACATACATACACACACATACACACATACATACACACATACAAATATATACATACACAATACACATACATAATACAAACATATATACATACACACATACACACATACATACACATATATACACACATACAAATGCATACATACACAATACACATATAAACACACACATACAAAATACATACATACATACACACACATATAGATACACACATACAAACACACAGTTACATACACATATAGATACACACATGCATACATACATACCTGCATGCATACACACACATATAGATACACACATACAAACACAGTTACATACACATATAGATACACACATGCATACATATATAACTGCATGCATACACACACATATAGATACACACATACAAACACACAGTTACATACACAATATGCACACATACACACAAATGCATGCACACACACATACATACACACACATACACACACACATATATATGTACACATACAGACACACATATGCACAGAGACACACACAAACACATGAAAAGCAGGGGCGGAAAACAAGCAAGCCTCCTCTTGCCCACTGCGACACGGTATCACTCACTGTGTCCCGACCCTGACGACAGTTACACGACCTGATCTTATCATCTGAAATTATTTCCATAGTCAATTTTTTCCAATTGTCTCAATAATTCTTTTTATATCTGCTTTAATTTTTAATCCAGGAAAAAAATTCAGGGTAATTAAGGATCAGAAATTCTTTGGGTTGCAAGATTCCTTTAATCCCCTCAAATCTGGAATAGCTCCCCAGACTTAGTCTATATTTTCTGCCAAGGCACTGATCTCCTGGTACATCCGAGTAATTAATTTGCAGACGACCCCTCAATTGTACTTACGTGATCTGATCCTGGATAATCATGTTCAGGAGGCAATGTCCCCTTACTGCGCAGTCCACTGGGGTTTGTGAAGTCACCAAGTCCTTTGTTCAGTCTCTCGAGCTTGATCATCACGATGAAGTGTCTGTCAGCTTCCCCGCTTATTAAGTCCTCCTTTGCCCTCAGTAATTAATAAGTAACCATGACACTGGACTTCTCGCTGGTGTGGACAACCTCTCCAGCAGGCTCCTTCATCCCGTGCTGTGAGCATCCATTGATGTCCTTGCCTCAATCAGCTCTGATCACTGTGGCTGAGAAGCCTCATTTCATCCTGCTCCTTCAGGGGCCAATAATTCTACACTTAAAAAAAAGTCTTTTCATGCGCTTAATTTCAAACTCGTGTTTATTTGGTTGTTTAGAAGTTAGTTGGGTGGCCGGCTGAATGTGGATATGCACATGGATTTTTGTTCCCATATTTGATGGGATAAATTCTCACCTTTCTTCCCATGTTACAATTGCTCTGGGCCTGGATTGCTGGAGTTTCATCCAGTCAGTTCTGCGGTTCCACTGCCCTTCCTTTGTTCCCAGCATTCCCAGTTTGGGGGTCACATGATCTGCCGCGGTGCCTTCTGGGTCCTGCCCTTGCCTTGCTGTTAGGTGATCTCCTGGATGCCCGACAGCTTCATTACCCATGACAGTCAACACATTAGCCACTTGTACACCGGTCTTCCCTTAACTTTGATGGCTGCACCCCACAGTCCATCTCCTGCATCCGGCTGAGTTTGGGCCTCTTCGGAGAGGATGGATCTCACCCCTGTACGACCTTCCCTGGCACTGTAACAAGCCCCTTCTCGCTTCTTGTTTTCGGGTTAACACCACTCACCCCAGTGTCTGAGGGAGGAAATGTGGTTCCCTACCCAGCACTCAGCCTCTCAGGCTTACAAACCACCTTCCTTCTCTGACACCTGCTATCTCTATCAAGTCAATCAAGTATCAAGTCATTAAATTTGCCCAACTGGACTCAGAAATGTCTGGAGTTTGCATTTCCCTCTCAACCTCCCTCTGACTGCACCAATACCAGCTTTCATCCCCACAGTTGCCTGACTTCCTGCTAGAACTTTATGTAGAATGCATGAGACTGCATGTATGTCCCTTGGCAACACTATGTTCTGTCTAGGAGAACCCCCATGCTATTGGAACACTATAGCAAGAGGGTAAGTCAAATCAACATGCTGGACTCCATGGCCGAGAGACTCAGCAAGGTTTCTTCATGCTTTTCTCCCTTCTTGGAGCCACCGCTGAGGCTCAGCCATCTTAAGGGCAGAGTGCTAAGCTGATTGACAGAGAGAAGAGCTGAACATACATGACCCTCCAGAATGACTATGTGTAACTATGTCCTGAACACACGCCGAGGCTCCTTCTACCATGTTGACACAAACTTAAATCTTGTCTAACTCACGCTGGATCCAGCTGCACCATACTGCACAGTAGTAAGGAAAGTCCCTCTGAGAACCTGCAGGAATCATGATTCATGATGTGTAAATGGAGCTGGGTAACATTCTCCCTACTCACCTGAATGAACTCCCCCATCTCCTGGGCCAGCCACAGCGGGACGGACACACACACACACACAAGCCACAGTGGGACACACACATACACACACACACACACACATGCCACAGCGGGACACACACACACAAACACACACACGAGTAAGTGTTCATATAAGTAATGGTATTGAGGCCCCTCTGAGCGTATGTATTTGGGACCTTTAACTAATGATTTCCATGTGCCTGATACCAACGGCATGAAGTCACACTTCCTTTATTTAGTCTGAGTTGATTTTCTTTACACCGTACGAAACGCCTTCCAGACTTGAGGGTTGGGATTTGGAAAACAAACTCTTCTTCCTCCCTTCGCTGCCTTCTTGGCCCCGACACATTACATTCACATCCTCTGAACGAGTTCTGGAAGCAGCTCGTGTGGGTGTGTCTCCCATGGAGTCACTTATCTGTTCCGTCTCGGATCATCAGCACTGCCTGCCCATAGTGTCCCGAGCCATGCTGAGCAGTGCCAGGTGCACTCCCTGCCATGGCAGAAGAGTAAAGGAGCGGAGGGGCAGGTGCCCGGGAGTGGGCACACTACACTAATGCTGATGGTGTCTACACTGTATATAGGCTAGTGTGTTCTCCTTATTCTTTAAATCAACCCAGGTTTTCTTAGGTCTCTGTAAAGGCTCAACAACAAAAAAAAAAAAATCCGACATACTTACTTGTACATTTAAAAAACAGCCCTCCGTGCTCAGGCGAACTCCCAGCATGCCCCCATTAGGCTGCTCATGGCCGCTGAGAGAACATCGGAGGCTGCCTCTGCTCCGGTTGGGCTTTTCCCAGTCTCCGAGGCACAGATTCTTCAGTTCTTCTCACTGAAGTCAAGAGTAAAGCACACAGCCCAAGGCTTGTTAGAGGGAGTGTCACTCACCACCTGTGTTCCAGGCAAAGTGCATCCACTGCAAGCCTGCGCACGCAGCAGCTGCCACTGGACACATAAACCATCCCACTGAACGCACATAAACGCCAGTGTGGAGGCCTAGCGGGTGATGAGTCCTACCTATTCCCAAGATTTATATTCAGGGTGTGAAAGTCAATAAAAACTAATTAGATGTTTACCTCATTTCCTTGGTAATGACCCTTACATGCCACTAATTGTCAAATTGAATCTATATGCAGACGTTACCTCTATCAGGGTCAGGGCTAATTTCTGCATACACAAGGAAACAACACTGTGGTTATTTATACCTGCGGCCGGTGTGCTTTGCGCAGATGCTTGGGAGTTCATTTCCATAGGAGGAGGAGCCGCGGCCGAGATTTTAGTGCGCTGAGCAGGGAAATTAGGTATGCCACAACCATTCACAATAATGAGAGTTATGCACTTAATTCCCTGGTATTGCTTTAAAATTTGTTTTATTAAATAATGCTGTAATGTTATGTTAAGTAACATTGGCTTCAGCCTCATTAAATAATCTCCTTGGCTATCACACTGGAAAACTAGTATCATTAGACAAACTCTATTTGTCACGGGCAGTGATGGCCTAGCTACAGAAGACTCTGTGCTGAAGATTAATCAATAAATAAGGTGCCATCACTCTAGAGTCACAGAAGGGGCACAGGACAGCAAGGATGAAGGCCCCAGATTTCTAATTCAGAGTGTGCCGTAGTCAGTACACTCAGAAACAGCTGTGCAAGCACGAAGGAAGAATACAAACACAACCTTGCTTCTTTGCAACTGGCTGAGAGGCCATGGCTGAGCGACTCATGGGAGGACTGTCTTGTCTCAGGGTTTGAAAAGATCTCAGTTCCTCGTGGTGAGGCAAGGCTGCAGGAAGGTATGGCAGACATGTTCGTATTACAGTAATGTAGAAGGCGACGGGGGAGATCAGGCCTGCCTCCAGTGATCTACCAAGTTAGGCCCCATGCCCCAATGTTCCATAATCTCCCAAAACAGCACCAACTTTTGGATGCTACATGTGAGACTGGAGGGGCCCAGTCCAGGTTCAAATCATGGCATTCGACCCCTGGTACCACAGGCTCATGGCCATCTCATAATGAAAGACACACACAGATGAACTGCACAAGCCCCTATACTCTGCCCCCAACACTGTCTAATGGTGTTCCAATGCTTCTGAGAGCTCAGGTAAACACTTCAGTGTGAGGCTCTACAGAATTAACAAAAATCAGCTCACACCTTCCCCCAACACATAGCGGAGCAGAATAAACAAAAGAGAATAGCAGGAAAGATAAGACTAATGCAAGAACCAGCGGGACAAACATGGAAACCCTTGGCTCCACATCCAATAGTCAGCGTGGAAAGCATCCAGTGGATTCTAATGGGCTTTGAAACCTTGCCCTTACGACCTTTCTATTTGAGGCAACATGGCTTCTCTTGGGATGGTTTCCCTTGGTGCCCTACAGATGCCTCACATCCCTGACATTTTCATCATCCTGGGGTCTCCATGGCAACATGAAGCTTCACCCTGAAAGGTCCATTCCCCAGCCTCTTTGCAAGGAGCCCAGCTCTGCTTCGTGTGGACTGGCCTCTTCACTATTCTTTCCAGAGCCTTGGTGCACGCCTCCCTGAATCTGTAACTCTCATATTTCAAGAGTCTTCTGAAAAGTCAGCACCAAGCTCGTCTGCTCATGATTTTCTCTTTCAGGCACTCTCCTTTTTAACTTACATCTTTCCACTAATGAGTTTGTATTCTATACCTTGGGGCCTTCCATGTGAATGAAGGGTGAGTTTCTCACCCTTTAAATACATTTTCTACAGATCTAGAACAAAGTACAGTTTACCTTAATTGTGGTTTCTTTCCCATTGGCTCTCATTTCATCCACGCCTGTCTTGTTGACAACACTGGTGTACTGGTGTGCCATTACGCATGATGCGTGGTTTTCATAACCTTCTCTTCCCATTTTGTTCAGAATTACCAGTATAAATATCTCCAAAATCAATCTCCAGTGGTCTGGATGCTATGTTGTCTTGAAATGTTTTCTGCCAATTAAATTAACCCAGTACTTTTGAAATTCATTACAAGTTTTAGAATATAACCTGATTATTTGCCAGAATGCCACAGGACAGTCTCAGTTGGGTCCTTTCTCCAAGTTCTCAGTGGGGTCCTTGCTCCAAGTTCTCAGTGGGGTCCTTGCTCCAGGTTCTCAGTGGGGTCCTTGCTCCAAGTTCTCAGTGGGGTCCTTGCTCCAAGTTCTCAGTGGGGTCCTTGTTCCAGGTTCTCAATGGGGTCCTTGCTCCCACCAGAGCCTCACAAGAACAGCCTTTACTCTTCTCATTCCTCTCAGCATCTGGTCTTCCCAATTCTCACTAGAATCACCCATTCATCTCTGCTTGTGTATTGTAGAGCTCCACAAGCCTGCAACTTTAGACATTTACAAATTCTTCTCACAAATCAGTTGCAAAGGCCTCTGAACCACACACTTAGGTTACTCACAAGAACTTTCCCACTCCTGGTACTAAGTTGTTGTGTAACTTCCCTTGTCATTGACAAAATACCTCCCAGAAGCAATTAATGACAGATTTATCTTAGCTTGGGAGCTTAGTCCATTAATGTACAGAAACCATGGTGACCTTAGTGATGGCAAAAGCATTGGAAATATTACATACGTGTGCATTTGTGTATACAGGTATGGTCACCCGTGCATGCACATGCAGAGATCAGAGGTCAATGTCAGATGTCTTCTTCAATTGCTGTCCACTTACTTTCCAAGACAGATTCTCCCAGTGAACTTGGAGTGTACCAATTCCTAAGCTGGCTGGCCACAGAGTCCCAGCTATTCTCCTGTCTCCATCACCTAAGCACTGAGGTTTCAGGTGCAGGCCACCACACCCAACTCCTTTATGTGTCTTCTGGGGAACACACTCAGGCCCTCCTGCTCATGAAAGAAAATCTTTACTTATTGAGCCATTTCCCAGGCCTGTATGAGTGTCTTAAGTATTATGAAGCCAGGATTTGGCATGTCTTCGTGTGGACTGCAATACACCCAAGTAGTTTGCACCTTGAGCCAGTTCCCAGTGCCTGTTGTCAACATACTGCTGCTTCTATGAAGAGACCTCTTCAGTAGAGACTGAGCATAGCACAGCAGCCCAGGGCCTCATTCCTGCTTCTGAGAATGCCCAACCCCTTCTCAAATGCTTCCCTTCCTTGCTCTTCCTTGTAAGCAAGAGTTTGTATGATTTTTGAGATAAAATGTGGATGTCTAGTTGGTTCAGATCTACCTACTGAGACTGGTTTAGATCAGGACTTAAGCACAGCTGAGCCATCTCTCGAAGGCCCAGTTTGGGGGTACCTGATTTTTACATTGCCTCCATCACTTGAAGGAATGGCTAAAGTCATCACCTTATGTGTAGGGAACCTACCTTGTCCTCTGCATCCTGCCTGCTCCCCCTTAAAGGGTCTTACAAAAAGTGACTTAACTTTACATTAAATTAATCTCAAGGGTGCAGAACCGAAGTGAGATCATGCTATGCTATTCCTCAGATGGCTGGCTCAGTGAGTGAAGCTTTTGCTGCATAAACATAGAAAACATGAGTTTGGTCATCCAGAACTCACATAGAAAAGCAGGGTGCCATGATGTTTGGATACCAGCTCACCAAGAGTTCTGGGAAGGCCTTACATTTATTCATATGTGTGTGCACCAGTGTGTACTGTACACACACACACACACAGTGCAGTGGGGTGTTTTTACTATATGATGCAAGATGAAAAGGCATAATTTGTGGGAGGTTTTTTCTTTTTCCAACAGAACTTTCTGGAATGCTGAAAATGTTCCCTGTCTACCCATGCCTCTAGTAACCACACTGGTTGGTGTGGTTGATTTACATTCAATCAGTTATACTTTGTGTAAATTCACTTTTTCCGAGCAGCCCTCGTACTGGGGGCATGGAGCTGTGGGCTCACTTGTGTTCAGGATGCTAGGAAGCTCCTGGGCGTGTAGGATGGTCAGCTTCAGACAGGTTCATCCCAGCCTCCGGGATCTAGAAGAATAATCCTTCTGTGAAAAGCTGTGTTCACCCATCCATCATCCTGTCATTTTTAAAAAAGACCTTTAGTCTGGATGTCTTGCATCTGTCACTGGGTACGGTACCTGTCAATTTGTATCACACAGTGTACCTCCTACAAGATCCTGCCCCAAGGGGTCCACTCTTGGGGCCTTTCTACTCTACTGCACACACAAAATTAATACAATGTTAATCACTATCATCAATTAGAAACAAAGTTCACGATTTAAAAAAAAAAAAAAAACACAATCTTTGAATGTTTTGGAGTTCACAACCCCATGTACAGACAGACAGGCTGAGTGGGATCAGACACTGAAGCGCTTCTGCCCAAATTTTCCTCACCAGAGAACTTGTCTTCATGTGTCAGTCTGGGGATCTGGGGACAAAAGGGCCTCCAGGACACTGTCACCTTAGCATGATAAAGACCACAGGAGACACACATTTCCAACTTCACTTTGGCAGTCACAAACACCCCAGAGTCCGCATGCCCAGGCCATAATCCAGGTTGAATGACATTTTCAAGGGGGGAAAGTGAGATTTATAGATCTTCTCACTAGCCTCTGCGTTTTGGTCCTCAAAGAAGCGGTGCACATTTGACAAGTGTTATTTAGAACGCTGTCTGATTGGGCTTCTGTGGGGAAAGGCCGCATCGAGTCTCCCTCCATCTGATTATGCCACGATCGAAATTAGCCATGTGACACGCCCGTCCCACCCTGCTTCCTGCTAGGTCATTGTCTCTGCTCCATGTGCGTGTGGGCTCTTCTCACACCTTTACTTTGTTGTTCTCACAGGATCAGGATTGCTATTCGAAGGTAATCTTTCCAAGAGAACCACACACACGTTGGAGGTAGCTCTTAAATATTTGCTCAGTTAAGGCTGCGACTGTGCTCAAAGCCAGCTAAAGGGCACAGGGTAAACACAGCGAGCCCGGTACAAACACTCCCAGCGGTGTCAGAGCTAGCCTGGGCTGCTGCTGTGTGGGGAATAGAGTGCATACTCTGAGTGACTATGAGTCAGTATTTCTTTTGTGCAACCAGTACTGTCATAAGCTGTTACCCACTAAAGACACAGATTCTAACGGGCGCCCCCTAGAGTCTCCTGGGGAATCCCATAGGACTCACTGTCTCCAAAGACTGAATCCAACTCCACGTGGCTGGCTCCTCCCACATCAGCGGTTCTCAACCTTCTCAGCACTGAGACCCTTTAATACAGTTCTTAACGTTGCGGTGACCCTCAGCCGTAAAATTACTTTTGTTGCCACTTCACAACTGTAATTATGCTACCGCTATGAGTATAGCGTAAATACCTGTGTTTTCTGCGGCTGTTAGGCGACACCTGAGAAAGAGGTTAGGGTTGAGAATGCTGTCCTACATCAACTATCAGTCCCAACGCCTTCTTACAAACATGAGTCCGAGCAAATGAAGGCATTTCTTCAGTCGAGCTTTCTCTTCTCAGATGATTCTAAGCTCCAGGTTGTGTTAAGTTGAGAACAAAAACGAACCAATACACTGTGTATCAGCACCAAATTAATTTAAATTATAAACACCAAACAGCCAGCAAAGTATAGTAACATTTCACTTGTCTGTCCTCAGGGTTGAGAATGAAAACAAACTGGCCTGAAGAGACATTCAGGGATCCTGACCCGGAGTTTACAGAGTTCTTCAATTTGCCTTACCTCACCCAAATCTATCTGTAACATCGGCAGGGAATCAGAGGGGACGCTGTGTTCACGGCAAGCACTTCAGGTCGCAGAGACATCGGAAGTGCCGAGGAGCCCGGCAGGCTCTTAGCATCCTCTCTGTCCACCTGTCGACACACCAACATGCCCTGCAGCCTTTCTCCTCAAGCTCCACAAGAAAAGGTGACACTGGTCATAGTTTAGTGGGGGTTCATCTTCCTGAAACTCTTGCTGTTCTTGTTTGCTTCTCAGAACATGCTTAAAATCCTTGCATCAATTTCAGGCTCAAACTGTCTCACACATACACAGGGAGAATTAAATCAGACCAAGCAGAAATTGCCTTAAAGGGAGTTAATATTCTGACTAAACGCCTGCTCAGCGTGGCCGTGCTAACCAGGTCTGCCACACTCAGGCTATTATCTGGATCAGACAAATGAACAAGTCAAGCCTCCCTTGGGTGTCTTTTGGGGGACTGGCCCTGGGAAATCCCATTTACCTTATGGCTCTGGCTTTTAATTTACGGCAGGGTTAGCAGATGCCAAACAATGAGAGAACCGTGAATGGTTTTGGATGGGTGGATGGGTTTAGGAAATTGTCTGTTCAGAATGTGAAAAATGTAGACTATGTGTGAAGCATTTGAAACGAAGGCTACTGTTTTTATAGCAAGAAATTGAAAAACCCCTCCCCAGACAATGGGAAGGGGTTGGGAGGCAGATTATGAAGATGGAATGGGTGTAAATTGCTGTTGGAAAGGTAATTGCCGGCTCATGCAGACACCACATTAGCCATCAGGCAGGCTACATGAAGAGAAGAATGCCCTCAGAACATCACGCAGGCATGAGTATCTTACCTGGCGCTGCAAACGGAGCTTTTGCAGGTGCAGTGAAGCTCCTTGAGGTATGGGGACATAACTCCATTGCTCCTGTGCTTCACATACAAGCCTGACGACTTCACTCCTAGTCTCCTGAACCCACGTACAAAAATCGAGGTGTGGAGTATGCTTTTGTAATCCCAGTACCAGGGAGGTGGAGGCAGGGGGACACCTGGGCTCACTGGCCGGCCAGACCTGTGCTGTTCAGTGAGCTCCAAATCAACAAGAGAGATTGTCTCATAAAACGAGGCAGACAGCTCCTGAAGTTGACTTCTGGCATTTACACAGGTACACGCAAAATTCAATTAAAATTAAGGTTTTGGTTTTTTGTTTGTTTATATGTTTCTTTAAAGAAGAACCTTGGGACTAAAGATTGCCCTGAAGAAGGACATTAAGCCATGATCTGAGGAATGAGATGTCCACCAGGACCTTCAGAAGCTGGGAGAAGAAAAAAATCCATGCTATCCTCCCCCAAGGGGTAAAGGTCATGCTATCTTCCTGAGGACTGCACAGCAGGAAATCCTGCCACAGGGCTCCCCCCTTTTTCTAGTCAGCTTTTCTCCTTGTGTAAGGCAGGGTCTCATGTAGCCCAGGCTGGCTTTGAACTCCTGATCCTCTTGCCTCTACCTCCCACATGCTGGAATTACAAGGCTGAACAGCCACGTCCAGTTTCTATTTTCTTTTTTATTTTGCAGAAATAAAGCCAAGGGCCAAGTTTGAGCTACACAACCTCACACTTCATCAGTACACTCGAGGGAAGGTTTTTGGAAGCCAATTCTTACTTCTGGGCTGGTCTTTGTGATTTCCTCTGGGTTTCATTGTCTTTGGGAATGTATTCCTCCTTTGTCCAAGTTTCCCTGGCCTGGGAAGGTCAGTGACTATTGATTGTAATGTCCCAGGGCACGATTCTGCCATCTAGGCAGCCACACCTCAAAAGCCAGCGATGGGAATTATGAACTTCAGTGTGGCATCCTCCAGTGCCAGGTGGCCACAGTGTCACTTATTGTGCAGGACTCTGGACAAGTTTTGGTGAGGAAGGGGTAAGAAAGTGATGATGGGTGTGATGGTTTGAATATGCATAGCATATTCAATATGGAGTGGCATTATTAGGAGGTGTGGCCTTGGTGGAGTAGGTGTGGCCTTGTTGGAGTAGGTGTGGCCTTGTTGGAGTGGGTGTGGCCTTGGTGGAACAGGTGTGGCTTTAGTGGAGTGGGTGTGGCTTTTATGAAGTAGGTGTGGCTTTGTTGGAGGAAGTGTGTCACTGTGAGCTTGGGCTTTAAGATCCTCATCCTAGCTGCCTGGAAGCCGGTCCTCTTAGTTGCCTTCAGATGGAGATGTAAAACTCTCAGCTCCTCCTGTACTATGCCTGCCTGGATGCTGCCATGATCCTACCTTGATGATAATGGACTGAACCTCTGAACCTGTAAGCCAGCTCCAATTAAATGCTGTCCTTATAAGAGTAGCCTTGGTCATGGTGTCTGTTCACAGCAGTCAAACCCTAAGACAGTGGGAAATTGAGTACAGGTAGAGCTCTCTGTGGGACTGCTAACTATGGTGGCATTCCCAGGTTGTATCTACGAATCGGTGAAAATTAAAGAATGTGTACATGTGTGTGTTGGTGCGCTCAACAGGTCTCCATAAAACTGTTATGTTAGACATCATAAGTGGTCCAGTGATTCAACCCAATACTGGTGCATAAGGAAAAATGGTGCCATGTGTATGTTTCTCACTCCAGAAACATTCTGATGATGTTTATAGAGTAAAAAGCCATCCGTCTTGAGAGGTGAAAGTTTTATGGTGTGTGTTTGTGTGTGTGCGTGTGTGTATGTGTGTGTGTCTATGATGTTCATGTGTGTGCAGACATGGTGGGGGACAGAAGTCACCTTCAATTATCTTTCTTTCTTAATCACTCTCTACAATCTCTGACCCAGAACTCAGCCATCTTGGGTTAGACTGGCTTGCCAATGAAGCCTTGACTATGCGGCACCTCAAAAGCACAGGGCCCAGGGCAATGCCCAGCAGAGACAAGCAGTCCATATTCCCACCCAGCCCACCCTGGCTCTACCAGGCCAGCAAAAGTCAAGCCTGGCAGCCTTGCTTAAACCAGGTCACCAGAAGTCAACCAGGGCAATGGTCCCACCCAGGCTATACCTAGGATGTAAGTGGTGTGTCAACCCAGGGGCAACAAGGCTGACCAAAATCCACCCAGGCCAGCCCAGGCCACAGTTCCACAGCCTCAAGGCAGGCAGATCAAACCACCTCAACTTGCTTGACTGGCCTTCACCCACACACCATCATGCCCTAGGGTACAAGCAACCTGTCATGGCTCTGAATGCCTTGGGCACTGTGCACTGTCTTGAATTCCTTACAGCCCATTCTGAGGCAGGGTAGGAAGGAACACCCAGCCCTCCCAAAGCAAGGGCCTACCAGGCACCCAACAACCTGTCAGCTCTTTGACAGCCACAGTCACAAGATCATTACTCTGGCAGCTACTTGACATCGCTTTCAAACCACGATTTTATTTCAATAATTATAAAGCTGTCTGGCCTCTGACAAACAAGAAGGAGGCTTTCAGTCAGCAGCCAGGCTTGGGGAGGAGGTGGCCAAAGTCATGCCTCGCCCTCCCCCCCCCCCAAGTGCTTCTGCTCTTCCTAATTGGTGTTTGCCCAGACCAATTGAAAGGGAGAGCTGGCAGGCCTGGTACCTATGCTCCACCCTGTCAATCACGATGAGGCTCTACATGGCTGGCTGTGAGTTGGGTGGAGTTACTCAGGTTCCGTGTTTTGATGAATGGGGAGGCACCTGTGGAGAAACACCTCTGCGTGAGTGTGCTCACGTGCTCCAGGGAAGCAGACACTGGTTCCAGCACCCCCTAGTCCACAGCCTGTGACATATTTTCTGCATGGTTTTTGGCACCTGACCCATCATCAACAGCTGGGCTTTGGAATTACAACGGTGTGTGCCTGGGCCTCGGATGGCTTCTCAGAGCACCCTCTCTCTCTACCCAATGGGACATAGTGGACTCGGGCCTGCCCTTCTTCACTTCTGACCATCTGGGCAATGTGACCTGTGACACTGCATGACCATTGTCCCTCTGTGCCCAGGGTAAGGGCCTTGTCTGAAGACTGATGGCCTCAGACAGCACTCTGGGTATCTCTGTCTTTGAAAAAGCTCCATGTTGAGGTAAATTATTTACCAGCCTCCCCTGCTTTTGGATTTATTTCTCACTAGCCACTTGTTCTGGACAGCTGCTTCACTTCCTGTTTGCATAAGCCCTGGGGTAGCTAGTGAGTTGGCCAAGGACCATGGATGGTGAGAGGGTTCCCAGGGGAGGGGGCTGCTCTTGTCTCAAGCGGAGCTAACTTCAGCAACCTGTTATTGCTACAGGTCTCCACCTCATATGATTAATTCCATTTATAGCAGAACCAATAACTCATACATTCAAGGTACTCTGTCATGCATACCTGTAAATAGATTGAAAGTTTACTGAAGCATGCTGGGTAAACACAGCTCGAGTGTCTGCATGTCTCCTGGAAGCATGCCAAGTTCTTTAGATGCGGGCGATATTTTTTATAATGCATATGAATTCATGCTACAAAGGCCACCTTCCCATCCTGGCCCCGCCGCCATCACCCCTGAAATTCCATTTACTTTCCATTTTGCTGTCGAGTTGCTCTGCCTGCGCTTTGCCCTGTGAAGGTGAAGCATGCGGCCATCGCTCTCCATTGATTTAGAAGGGTCGCCTCCCTGTCCCGGGCTCCTGTCACATCTGTGCAGTGACCTGAGCAGATACCACTTGGCTCAGCACAAGGTGAGGACCTGAGGTGGGGCTACCCTGGCTGAGCAGCAGGACTCAGCCCTCGGAGCTCAAAGCAACCAGGGGGAGCCTCCAATACCGCAGGCAGGGTGAGCAATGATCACAGGGAGGAGCCTAACGCTGGGATCCATGAAGATACTAAGTCTTTCATTTTTCTCTCCTCCTCCCCTCCTCCTCCTCCTCCTTTTCCTCCTCTGCTTCTTCCCCTTCTGCTCTTTCTCCTCCCCTTCTGCTCCTCCTCCTCTTCCTCCTCCTCTTCTTCCTCTTCTTCCCTTCTGCTCCTCTTTCTCTGTTTTCTCTCCCTCATTTTCCTTATTTGAATATATTTTATTTAATGTGTAGGGGTGTTTTGGCAGGTAGGTAAGGACACTATGCGTGCATCCACATGTGTGCATGCGTGTGCAGGTGTGCATGCACATGTGCACATGTTACCTGAAGAGGCCATAAGTAGATCCCAGACTCTCCTGAAACTGGATTGCAGTCGGCTGTGCGCTATTAAGTGGGTGCTGGGAACCAAACCTTGGTCCTTTGCAGGAGAAGCCAATGCTCTAACCATTGATCAATCTCTCCAGTCCCTAATTTTTTTTAAGGCCTTATCAATAAGAAGTAATAAAAGGGGCTGGAGAGATGGCTCAATAGTTAAGAGAGACTGCTCTTCCAGAGGTCCTGAGTTCAAGTCCCAGCAACCGCATGGTGGCTCACAACCATCTGTAGTAGGATCCGATGCCCTCTTCTGGTGTGTCCAAGGCAAACGACAATGTACTCACATACATAAAATAAATAAATCTTTAAAAAAAAGAAAATAAATGGATGACAAACCTAGTTTGTCTCCATTTTAGGACCAGGCCTGATTTTAAAAAGAAAGCTACCAGTCCTAGGAACTAGGCCATAGGTCAACAGCTCTAGGAACTAGGCCGTAAGTTACCAGCTCCAGGAATAGACCATAAATACCAGGAATAAGTCATAAAACCCCATCCCAAAGAACAGTATGGAGATAACCACAAAAATAGAAAAATATCTTAGGACGGTCAATCTGTGCTGGGCAGCCCTATCTCATCCTATGGTTAAACATTCACAACATGCAGACCACTGACCACCTGGCACAAGCCAATCAGAAGCTGACCCCTGTGACCTCCCCAGCACCCACCAATGAAATCTTAGATCAGCTAACCCACTCTCTAAATATAGAAGAACTAACATAGTAACATAGTAGCTAACCAAGATCATACTAACGTCACTGCTTTGGCCCCTACCAGATTACCTGATCCTTCTAGAGAATTCCCCTGGCTCCCTATAAGAAGGCCTGCATGCCTTTGTCTGCGGTCACCATTTTGAAGACTGATTGACCCCTCCATGCTGGATGTTTCTGTAGAATAAATGCTTTTTGTCTTTGCATACTATCTGAGTCTGGGGTCATTGGCGATTTTCAGTCTCTTAAGGAGATGTGCAGCTCTGTCTTCCAGACTGTGACCTACTCAGATCCTTACTCAGGGATACCCTGAGCTGATGAAGCAGGACCCCAGAAACCCCCACTCACGAGCTGAAATGTCCTAACCCCCTCCATGAATGCACAAGCGTCTTCCTCCCCATCTGACCCTCTTCCAGGTACAAGATTCTTGATCTCCTGGGAACTCTACTCCCAGGTGATTCAACCAAGTCCACCAAGCCTCTGGCTGTCTCTCTAGCCTGGCCACACAGAACACTGAATGGTCTACTTACTGGCTTAGCCAGGACTGCAGCATCCAGGGAGGTTCCTCCCTAGAACTTTTGCTGAAGCAGTTGTTAAGCTTAGCTCGTCAGCCCGGGGCTCCTGAGAATGTCTAAGTTTTCCTGTGCACATGGCCTTCTTGCTACTTAGGAGACAGTCTCATGCAGAATGGAGCTGAAGCCCACGGATCAAGAGCAAACAACTGAGTACCAAGATCCAGCCAGTCCTGAAGCAAAGGCTTGACTTCAGTTTTGGGTTACCTAAACCCAATACAGAGCCTGGTTTTTTTAGTTACCTGAGCTAAAAAAAAAAAATGTATGTTTCTTTCAAAATTTGGGATGAACTCCTGACCACAGTCTTCAGATTGAAAAGCAGTATCCTAACAAGACACCTTAGAGCCCATATTCCAAGGTTTGTTGAGGACTTGCTAATCCTTCTGATGATGGCAACAATCTCCTTCAACTCCAAGAGTAATTCTAGATTAGTGGTGGGTATTGTTATTGTTGTTGTTGTTGTTTATTTTTTTTTTGGATGCTACCATGCTAAATAATAAAAAATAAAAAAGCAACCTCTCCCATTCTCAGAGTGCTCACTGATCTGTCATGTGGAAGAAGAATGCCTTTTAAAATCAAAGGTTACGCCTGCAAGGTGGCTCATACTTGTGATCCCATCACTCCAGAAAAGCTGAGGCAGGAGGATTACCTGAACCTGAGGTAAACCTGGGCCGCACAGCAGGTTTCAGACTAGAGTTAGAGAGCAATGCACTTGCTCTTCTCACAGTTTCCCGCCCAAAGGCCCCACCCACCCCTGTGGGCTTCTCTCACAGTGCTTCCTGCCCAGATATTTCAGGCCTCCCCTCATCCCCTTGTTTCTGCCTGGGCACTCCCAATTTCTCCACAGCTAGCAGAGCTGCCCCTTGGAGTCAGCTAACAGAGCAGACCACCAACCTTCTGCCCCATGGTGCCCTGTGCTTTCTCACCCTTGGCCTTGAGTAATATGTGTGAATACGCTTGGCTTAGGTTGAACTATTAATTTTATTTGATTTTACATACCAAAGTCAATGGTATTTTGAACACAACAGGAAAAATCGATGTTTATGAATATGCATGATTATGTAAATGACCCATGCAAATGAAAGCCCCTGAGGCCTCTGGCCTGCATTCTGACTGACTATTCCAGACTTCAGGAAAACAGGAAGGCAGGTTTTAGACTGCAATGGAAAACAGAGAGGGGTTCTACCCACTCGCCATCCCCCTGTGCACGATGCTGATTACAGTAGTATGGCTTGAAACAAAGACTTTGTTTTATTTACATAGCTGTGATTAAGCTCGGTGCCCACTCAGCACCACCCCTGCTAACTCTTAGCTTGGTGCATTCTTTTTCCAACTCTCCCTGACATGTGAAACCTTTTGCGCCCCCTCATCTTGGTACAGTGTGTTTTATCTCCTTAGGTCTCAAGATATTCCTTCATTACCTTTTTGTCTCTTCATTAACCCTTCAGTGTCCCAGACTGTTGCTTCTCTGTGAAATATCCAATATTTCTGAGTTAGTGTCCCAGACTCACTTGAAAACAATCTGTCTATACCCAGGTCCCCGGCAGCCTTCTCCCCCAGCCAGGCTATGTAAGCAACCCAAGTGTTGATTGACAGGTGGCAGATGATGAGGTCCAGAAACAGAAAGGAACATTAGTCAACCTTAAATAAGGAACTTCTGCCATGTGCAGCTATGCAGATGAACACTGGAGACCACACTAACTGAAATAAGCTCACTACTGCCTGATTCAATATGGGGAGCCAGCGGGAGGTAGGTTCAGGAGACTGGAAACTGATTGGTGGAGACAGGGCTCAGGATGGGGAGAAGACAAGTTCACCAGTGTAAACTCTAGGCTGTGTAAGGTGAGAGAGCTCCATGGGCCCAGTGTATGGCTCAGAATATTTGCCTGGTTTGTGAGTGGACAGACCTCATGTTGTTACCTATTCTGATTCTGAGATAGATGGGTGCAGCCATGAAGACCTGTGAGATCTCCTTAGGAGGAAAGGCCAGGGAGAGTGTGAGGCCAGCCAAGACTGTACTGTAGAGCAGGTACTGACCACGTACATGCAATGTGGGGTTCTGTTCTCAGAATAAATACATTGTTAACGTCCCACAAACACACTCAGAGGGCCCTGCCCTGCTGGGGCCATATGGAGCCTTAGCTCATATAATCAGTTCGCTTCCCACTCTGACAACTTTGGATGAGTTTCACAAAGGATGTGGGACTCGCTCTGCCTCTTGCTTTCCCTCTCATCTCCAGCGCCCCTCCCTGAGCTCCACCTACACACAGCCGCAGAGCTGCCTAAAGAAGGTTGGGCTGGGTAGGCAGCCTGTACTGAGGGACACCAGTGTGTTCACTCTAGCACTCCCTGACCATACATCCTGAACCCACCCTCTGGGCAGAAGCAGGCATTGTCACCTCCAGTCAAGCCTCTTTTCCCTAGTGGCTCCACTGTTCAATGGTTCCTGGGAATGTGACTTAGCTGAGGTGAGACTTTAACGAAGAGGCAGGCCCAGGGATACTACATTCCCCAAGCCTGACACTCAGACTTCAGTCTAGAGATCCAGGACTGAAAGGAGGGTCTTCCTGCCCTGCTCTCATCATGGATTTCCTCTCTGCCAATCAACACTCACCCATCATTGATATTACTGCTTCGTTGAGTCTGAGATTCTTCCAGAAAGCCAAGGTTAAACGGCCCACTTCAAAAGGAAGAATGGGAACAAGGTGAGTTGAGTCACTACAGACTTATCAGTCCACAAAGGGGACAGAGTATCAAGTCTTTCCCTGGACTCAGGCTGGACTGAAACATTCTAGAACACCGAGCCTCTTGGGTCTTGGGTGCCTCAGACCAAGTGAGCTATGCTAAGTATTCTCTCTCAGTGTCTCATGGTGCTCGTCAGAATACCAAATTCCCAGTGAGCTGGGCAGAGAGGACAATGTCAAACCACTGAAGGTCGTTATTGCTAAGAACAAAGTGTATTTACTTAGAATAGGATTCCTAGCTAGGACTTGTAAGCAAGGCAGAAAAATCTTAATTTTACTTGGACACCCAGAAGAGAGAGCTAGCCTGGACACAGAACACTTTATTTATCTGGAGCTGAAGTCCTCAAGTGGGAAAGACAGGGGTGATTGTTTTTGTTGGTAGCTAAAGCATCATCTTATGAAAGATGCTTCACTGGACTTGTGGGCTTGTAGGGGCTTGTGGGAAAGATGCTTCACAGAACTTGTTGGGGCTCAGTGGGCTTGTAGGGGCTTGTGGGGTTCACTGAAGCTTGTGGAGGCTCACAGAGATTCATGTGAATTCACGGGGCATCACAGTACAGAGGTGCTCATAGTATGTCCCAGGTAGATGCTCATAGGAGGTCCAGGTAGTTGGCTCACCAGGCTGAACTGCTTAGTGCTGATCCTCCTGGTAAGGCAGAAAGCAGCAACTCTGTAACTGGAGAGGTGAGTAGAGAAGGTAAGAGCCCAGTGATTTATCTGGGGGCTTATAGGGGGTGGGCAAATAAGTGCCTGTCTGTCCTTCCCCCCAATTCTATGTTGCAGAATACCAGCCAGTTATGGAAAGGAGCTATTAAGCTGTGAAAATACGAAATAAACTCAAAACTATATTGCTAAGTGGAGGGAGGCTCTGAGGAGGCTCCACATTCTGGTTCCAGCCATATGACGTGCTGGAGAAGAAGGACTGTAGAGTCTTTAGAGAGAGCAGAAGATTCCAGGGTTAGGGACGAGGCTAAGAGAGAGCACTGAGGGTGCTTAGCCAGGAAACTTTCCTGAACCGCACTATCAAGCTGGCCACACTGTTTCCGTTCAAACAAGGAAGCTCCCTAGTAACAGTGTAGCCATTCAGGCTTGTTACCTGCTACAAATCTTACCACAGCACTGAGACCTTAGTAGGGAGAGGCTGTTTCACTGGTGTAAGCCCCGGGCACATCTGTGTGAATACTGGGTAGGGAAGCCAGTCTGATCTCCATTCTCTCTGACCCATCTTTCTGTAAACCTAAAGCAAATCTTAAGAATAAAGACTTTAAAACATCTTTTTAAATTACATGTCTGAATTTTATGTGCTGTGTGCATGCGTGAGAGTCAATGGGCAGTTTGCAGAAGTCAGTTCTCAACTTCAAGTCCTCAGGTACCTTTGCCCACTGAGCTGTCATGCCAGTCCCTTCTTTCTTGTCTGCCTCTACCTCCCAAGTCCTTGGCCTTGAACTCATATCGATCTGTCTGACTCTGCCTCCCAAGAGCTAAAGGTATGTACCATCATGTATATCTATGTGCTGGATAGTTGGACGTCAACTTGATACAACCTAGAGTTGTCTGAAAGGAGGGAACCTCAACTGAGAAAATTTGCCCCGAGATCCCTGGCTGTAGGGCGTTTCTTAACTAGTGATTGACAGGGGAGGGCCCAGTCCACTGTGGGTGGTGCTACCCGTGGGCTGCTGGTCCTGGGTTCTGTAAGAAAGCAGGCTGAGCAAGCCATGGGGGAGCAAGCCAGTCAGTAGCACTCCTCCATGACCTCTGCTATCAGCTCCTGCCTCCACATCCCTGCCCTGTTTGAGCTCCTGTTCTGACTTTCCTCAGTGATTAACAGTGACATGGCAGTTTAAGTCAGATGTACCCTTTCCTTGTCAACTTACGTTTTGGTCTTGAGCTTCATTGCAGCAATGGAAATGAGAAGATAGTATCTTTCTGCCTCCTGTAGCAAGCCCCTCAGTGGAAAGGTCCCTCCCATCCTGAGGTGCTGGAAACCTCTAGCGGTGATTATACTCAGTAGGGTGGTCACACTGGTGTCAGTCGCCCGGCTTGTACTGCGCTCCTGGGGCTGGGCTCATTCCAGTGTGAGACTCTTGCACTTCATCCTTCACCTCATCTCCCAGGACTGGTTCTCCAGGGACACCTGAAGAGGAGTCTCCCGACTCTTGCCTGTGCAGTTTCTTCTTCCTCAGAGTTACTGTAGACCCTGAGACCGTAAGACTCTTTTAGCAGCTGCTGGTACACACCTCTTAGGACAGGGTGCTGAGTAGGGCGAATCTCAAACAAGGTCACCCGGGTGGCATGACCTGGGCTGAGGAGGCCTGTTGCTCAGGGCCTCAGCCTCGCCTTGCTGCATGGGAGAGAACATGAATGGTGTCCAAGTCCAGCAACTGACCTGTTTACATATAACATGCAAGGGCTTACCACCTGCTGCCGGTGACAGCTGTGTCCCCAGGCCCTCCTGGGCTGCAGAAATCAGGAGCATCTTTTCAGGGCAGGCCTCACAATTCCAGGCAGATGCTTGAATTCCAACGGCACACTTCCACTTCCTTTCCATCTTCTCTGTGTCTCCATTTTTACGGCCCCTCTGTCTGCTCGTGGTCTAGTTTTCCTGTGTCCTTCCTCCCTTAAATCTGATATTATCCACTTCGCTGCTTAACTTCATTTCCTCTGCTCAGATGCTTGTCTTTAGCTTCTCCCTCCCCCACTGCCTTTAGGAATCCCATTCTCTGTCATTAATAGGAGCCCACCCACCCACCAGCACCACTACTCCTCCAGCTGGTCTGTGGTTCAGAAAGGTGCAAGCACACAGCCCCTCTCTCAGTCCATGCTGCCTTGCTGAGTCCACTTCTCTCAGCTAGCACTCAGTCAGATATGTGTTGAGGACACACAGGGGATGCTGAGGGACAGCACAGGACACTGGGAAGAAATGGCCCCACTGGAGACATGAGGCTTGAGAGCCAGAGTGTTCCTGGCAGTGTGTCTCTCAGCCTGGCCAGGCTTCTTCAGACCTTACATGGAGTTTCATGAAAAGCTGTATTCAGCAGGGAACCTGGATAAAATGTAAGGCAACTCCAGAGCCAGTAGAAAGCCCTGGGGACAGTGGGGGTGAGGGTGGGGGTTGGCGGTGGAGTGAAAACTCACCAGGGACCAAGTGGTACAGCATCTCATGGGTCACGGGGAAGATAGCAAGACCCTAAAGGGGTCACCTGCAACAAAACCACCTCAGATCTAGCTGTTCAGTAGATCTCTCAGCCCTGGTGTGCAGATTACATAGAAGAAAAGGGAGCTGCCAGGATCCAGGGCAAAGAGAGATGGCTCCAACTGCTGACCAGAGAGAGTGCACAGATTTGGGGGGAAATTATAGAGAGGGGAGGTGTTTTTAAAAAGTTAGAATTCAATCTTAAACCACTGAGGGCCTGCGGCGTTTGTCACCCAAATCACTGAATTCAAGAGGGACACAGCTCTATCCACATGAAGAGGCTTTAGGGGGTGTCTTAGAGTTTCATTACTGTGAGCAGACACCATGAGTAGGGCAAGTCTTACAAAAGACAACATTTGACTGGGGCTGGCTTACAGGTTCAGAGGTTCAGTCCATTCTCATCAAAGTTGGAGCATGGCAGCATCCAGGCAGGCATGGTGCAGGAGGAGCTGAGAGTTCTATGTCTTCATCTGAAGGCTGCTTAGTGAAAGACTGACTTCTAGGAAGCTAGGGCAAGGGTCTTAGGGCCCACACCCACAGTGACACACCTACTCCAACCAGGCCACAACTTCTAATAGTGCCACTCTCTGTGCTGAGCATATACAAACATCACAGGGGATGAGTAAGGGAACAGCCACACTCCTGGGAGCCAGGGTCTTCGCCCTTATGGGAGTATGACTATACTATCCACCAGTGACTCTGTCCTGATCTCTCCTCCTGCTGAGTGACTAGACAGATGAAATTCAAGGTCATGAGTGAGTACCCTGGGGTGTCTGTCTACATGCTGCCACTGGTACCCCCCTTTTCTAACATCAGACACAAACCTAACAAGCAAAGCAGCAACAAAACAGGTCACCAACTCAGGTTACAGCGTTGTTGCATCTCTCCCCAGCAGACCTGTCCACTCTGACAGCTGCTCACATTGACCACTTTCTTCTGACCTTTGAGTTGTCCATTCTACTTCCTAGACACTCCCGACATCCTACCTCTTTTCCCGTGGCCCCAGCAAACATCTTCCCAGTGTAGCAATTAATGGCGAGAGAGTAGACTGAGGTGTCACGAGGCTCCAATCTGAGCTCCTTGGCTAGCTTCAGTCCCCAGTTTCTTCCTCTGCAAAATGGGATAATGGGATGTGTGGCTGAGTAGCATGCATAGGCTGTATTGCTGGAGGTGTCTGCCAGGTGGAAATCGAGGCTGCCTGGGGAGTGCATGAGCATCCTGTATCCCTATCCTCTATGAACAGAACAGATGCACAGTTATCTGCTACAGTGCAGAGGGAGGGGCAGGTATGATGGCCTACCAGACACTTTCCTACCACAGGAGAAAGAGCAATGCCAGCCAGAGGGAGGGTGGTTGGGGCAGAGCGAGCCTGGCATGGCTTCTGAACTCCTCCTACCTGACTGGAGTCAGGCTGAAGTCAAAGGGAGAGAAGATGGGGAGTTGCTTACATATCCTTTGCTTCTTTCAATCTCTGCACCAGGCATCCAAGCTGCCAAGCAGCAGGTCCAAGTCCTGCTGCCCTTGGTTGCAGAAGCTCAGTGTGGAACTGATCACAGTGGTACCAATCTGTAATCCTAGCACTGGGGAGGCTGAGGCAGGAGAATTGCCAGAAGTTGGAGGCGATTGAGAGGATATCTGAACAATCAGTCCATGATAGGCCACCACATATTCAGGTCTTTTTCCTATTGTGGGGCACAGAATTGTGTGAGGTGACAGTTCCAGGCTCGCAGAGCAAGGCTTGCCAGGGTCATGGGTGACAATGAAAACTGAAGGGGAAGAGGGGCTGAGATAGGAAAACTTGAACAGTACAACGAAGCCTCCTCCCTCTGACTCCCAGGGAAGCATGGCCAGGCTTGTAAGTAATGCCAGACTTGAGGCAGCAGGCTGCTTATGCTCTGCTCACTCCCTCTCCATCTCTCTCCTGCGTCTTCCCTCAAGAGTCTTCTGTCTTCTGCGCAAAGAGGCTTTCAGGAGCCAGTAGCAGGTGAATTCCACTCTTTCTGTCCTGCCTCAAATATTCTCAACCATCCTCCCCCAAGGACCTGGCTTTCTTTTATGAACACAATTTTTGCCAACTCTGCCTTCTTTATGAGACAGCTCTTTCATGTAACACTGAGGTGCCTAAAAGATAATTATAGTGCAAGCTGGAGAGATGCTAAGTCATTAATGTGCTTGCCTTGCCACAAAAGCTTGAGGACCTGAGTCTGGATTCCCAGCACCTGCTTAAAAGGATACCTATGGCAACATGGCATACCTATGGATACCTATGGCATCTATAACCACACACACACACACACACACACACACACACACACACACCAGAGAGAAGAGACAGAAGGAAACCCGGGCATGCTGACTGACAGCCAGCCAGGCTAGCTTAAACCAGTGAGCTCTAGGTTCCGTGAGAGACCCTGGAGATATCAACAAGGTGAAAGTAATTGAGGAAGATACTAGAGTCACCCTCTGATTTACACAAATATGCATTCTCTCACACCCACACATACATGCATATGTACCTGCATGAGCATATACACATACATACACACATACACACATACACACACATACACACACATATACACACATACACACACATACACACACATAGATACACACATGCATATGTACCTGCATGGCCACCTACACACACACACACACACACATACACATACATACACATACATACACACATGCACCTGCATGACACGTGTACACAAACACACACATACACACACGCATGTGTGCACACATAAATACCTGCATGACCATGTACATACACACACATACACACAGATACGTGGTAGGGGTGGCGAAACTACAGACAGAAGTCAGAGATCTGTGAGTGTCTGGCTTGTGGAAACTGAACCCCTTGCCAGATACCCCAAGTGGTAAGTTTAGAAGACTGCCCTGCTTACAAAGCACCCACAATTTTACATGTGTGGAAATCAGCCGCTCTGACACCCATTCCCTGGTGCCTTTTCATAAGTTCTCTTTGAAACAAAAGCACACTTATTACCATGGTCCTCTACTCAGAGGCTGCCCCATGCAGAACTAGCTGGCAGTGGCAGGCCAGAGCCTCATCCTTTACCCACAGAAGCCCAGACAACCAACCCAAGGCCCAGGAAGCAGTGTTTCCTAAGGCTCCTTGGTCTAGGGCACTGCACAGGAAGCAATGCCTATGGGATCAATGTTCAAATGCTAGTGTGTGTTGCTGTCCACAAGGGTGGCTGCTAAATGCAGGGGCCCAAGGGCCTAAGACCCTGTTCCCTGCACAGCATTGGTGGTACTAGGCTCTTCTTTCTTCCTTTGTGTGGAGTAAAGATGAAAGACCCACAGAGGCAATTAATCTGGGCCTGTGGGGGCTCGTGGAGACTGAATCACCAACCAAAAGCATGCATGGATAGAGGCTCCCTACAGTATGTACAATGTATGCACCTTGGCCTTCACATGGGTCCCCAACAATTGGAGCAGGGGGTTGTCTCTGACTTGGACTCCGTTGCCTGTCTATGGATCTCTTTCCTGTTGCCGGGCTGTCTTGTCTGGGTTTAGAAGAAGAGGAAGAGTTTAGTCTTGATGAGACTCAATGAGCAGAGGCGGGGGAGGGGGGATTAGTACCCAGGGAGGGGCCTGTCCCTTCTTTGAGGAGAAGGGGAGGAGAATGGGAGAATTGGGGGGGAGGACTGGGAGGAGAGGAGGGAGGGGGCTCTGATTGGGATGTAAAGTGAATAAATTAATAAATAAATTTATTATGGGCATTAAGAGATGGAGAGGAGCTTAAAGGCAAAAATAATACTGGCTCAACCCTATGATCCTCACACTAAAGCTGAGGCAGGAGGATTGCTATCAATTTGAATCCAACTTAGGACCTTAAAATAGGAAAGGAATAGAGGGAAGGAGTGGGGGAAGGAGGAAGGGAAGAAAGGAGGAAGAAAGGGAGGGAGAGAGGGAGGGAAAAGGCACTGTTGTTTGCTGCAGACAGAGCTTGGAGAATCTGCATTTTCACTAGGGATCTGCACATTTCCTCCTAAGTAGGACAGCTTGCAGAGTGGCAGTGACTGTGTGAGTGTGTGTGAGCATGTGAGTGTGCGTTGTATGAGTGTGTGTGTTTGTGTGAATGTATGTGTGAGTGTGTGAGCGTGTGTGAGTGTAAGGGGTTCAAGCATGTGAGTGTGTGTGTGTTGTGTGTGTGAGTTTGTGTGAATGCATGTGTGTGTATAAGTATGTGTGAATGTGTGTGTGAGAGAGAGAGAGAAAGAGAGAGAGAGAGAGAGAGAGAGAGAGAGAGAGAGAGAGAGAGAGTTGTCCTATGGATTTCAGTAAGGAGTGGTGGGCGAGGGGCCCAAGAGCCCATCTTTTTAAACAAGCTCCCTTGGTCATGCTTGCCAGACTACTAGAGACCGCCTAGGACAGTCCCTGGGAAGAGCTGCTTTGTATTTGCCTGTCTCAGCACGCCTCCTCCGCTTCACTCAGAACAAGCCTGACAAAGCAATGCTCTCTGCTGGACTCGCATGGGTTACTGCAACGCTTCGGAGCCATGTACTTGGAAACATGGATTCCTGTAAGAAGCCTAAGTAGACTCCTTAAATAAGTAAGTTTGGGGAATACTGCCCATGCCAGGGGTCCTGGAGTCTGTGTGCCAATGCTGGTAGCCAGTTTTTGGTACATGGACTCTCTAGACTTTCCTCTGTCTGTCTGCGTAAAGGGAACCTTACATCTGCACACTTGAGGCAGATTAGCTTACATGACGCTCCTACACTCACAGTAGGGCTGGTTAATGTTAGCTTGGTAAGCTCTGTCAGGAAGTCACAATGCATGTCTGAAGGGCCAAAGCTCTCTGATACACTGTAGGCAACAGTGAGATGTGCTGAGGACCCACCTGCTTCCTCAGAACCACGGCCTGCTCCCCAAGTTGACATGGCTGTCTGCCCAGAACCTAAGCTGGAGAGAGGAGGGGCTCTTCCAGGTGACTACCTGTTGTTGTCTTATGCCTAGGCTTACTAAGGACACAGAGTGGCCCCCATGGTGGCATCTCAATACAACAAGAAGAGAGAAGGGCTCAGGGAGCTGATGGCACCTGGCAGGATGAAGTGTGTTCAGGAGGAAGTTATCTCCTTAAGGGGTATGTGCCACGGATGCAGAACAGAACTCTACAAAAGGATTTGCTCCCATCTCCTTGTGACTGTGCAGTGTGTCTGAGTCTACAGAGTAGCTATCTCCTTCAGGGCCCGGTCTTCCTTCAAACCACCGACTCACCGAGTTGTACTCAAGTCTTGCTTTGGTCTGGGTACCTCTCTATCTAGAGTGAATGCTTCTTTGTCTCCCCAGAGAAGGCCACATAGCAGACTCTGAAGAGTCCCCAGCCAGCCACGCTAAGTTAGTAGCCTCCCTCATTCCTTGGCAGGCTAACACTGGGACAGACTGTGGCTTAGGGCCAGGCTGCCACAGGCTTGGTGTTCAGATACTTGGTGGTACAAGCTAAACCCAGTCTCATACCCCTGGACAGAGCCCACTATGCACCCTGGGTTACCCCATACCTGACTTCCCATTGCTTGAGTGCTAGCCAGTAGACCAGCCAATAGCCTAGGGTGTCATCCACCATTGTAGGGGAAAAGGGTGGGCAAAGAGAAAAGGGTCTTTCTGTCCAAGCTGACTCTGACCTTGAGGAGATTTCATTCACTCTCCTCAAACCAGAACAATTGTATTCTGGACACAGATTCCCTCAGAAGAGAGACAAAGAACATTTGAAAAGCATCTGAGCGAACATTGCACTTTTCTGTACATTGCTTAGCCGAGGGAGGGATGGGTAAGCCTTCACTCACAGTCCAAGCTGCCCTTAGTTTTCCGCGGGAGCGATATGATGCTTAAAGAAAAGCCTGCAGGCAGGGTTGGAAATTGCCCATGCGAAGCAAATGGAGCTGGCCTGCCCAGGGAGCTGACGGGCCTGACAGCTCTGCCCGCTGAGTCCCTTCCTTCCTTCCGGAGCCTCTGATTTCTTCCTTGCCTTCACAGAAGACCTAACTACATTTTGGCACACAAACAGGAATGGGCAGGGATCCTCCCAAACCTTGGAGGGTAGCCAGAGTCAGGCCCACGCTATAAGGGATCAGCCGAGCCGGGCAGCTGGAGAATGACCCCTCCCCTCCTCCCTCTATTCTGACCCCTGAATATATTCCACTCAGCCGGCTGGAGGCCATCGCAAAGGCCTGTTTTCAGAGACTTAGATGACACAGGGCTGAATGAAGTGTCCTCTCTCCACTGTGGGCTCTGAAAAGAAGTTGACCTAAGATCACGAGGAAGGGTCCCACAATCTACAAAAGACATCTAACTTGTTGGGCAGAGACTACAGTCTTCTTCAGTCGACACCTTCTTTGCTCCTAGAAACTGAGTGTCCTGGGCTTCTTCTGCCCAAACGGGGCTCTAGTTGGCCCGCGGGACTGAGGCTGCTGGGCCAGCGAGCAACCAGGCCAGGCGGCCGAGCGAGTGGGCGCGGGAGCGGTTCCTTTAAGGCCCGCGTCAGGCCGGGCCGGAGGGGCGGGGCCTCGGCGGGGCCGCCGCGCGGCTTCACCTGCAGTTCGGAGCGCGCGGAACAGAGGCGCGGGCGGCTGCGAGGCCGGCGGACGCACCGGCCGAAGGGAGCGCGCCGCCGGCCCACTTGGCCTGGCTCCCGGAGCCCGGGCGGCGAGCTCGCGGAGCAGCAGGGCGGGCGCGGGCGGAGCATCGCCGCGGCGAGGGAAGCCGGGCACCGGGCGAGCGCCGGGGCGGCGCGGCGGGGACGATGACCACGGGCTCGGTGCTGCCGCTGCTGCTGCTCGGGCTCTCGGGCGCGCTCCGGGTAAGTTGCCACCTTTCCGTTCGCGGGCGGTCTGGGAACCCGTGGGGCTAGCTGGTCTCTCCGGGTCTTCTCAACCCGCCGCCCGCGCTGCGCGAAGCCACCCGCTATGGGATCCGGGAGCCGCGGGGATGAGCGGGCGGGACCCCGGGTGCCATCTCGTTGCCCGATCTGCGCTCTGGGGCCGCCCTCCGTAGTGTAGTACTCGCCTCTACCTCCCGGCAGCAGCGCATCCGGAGTTCCAGCCGCGCGCCCGGGTTAGGTCGGCTGCGCGAGGAGCTCGCCCCGGTCCCGTGGGTGCCGCGGAGCTCGCCTGCAGTGGGAAGCGGAGGCGACTAAGGGGCGCGGGGCTTTAGCAGCGGGGTCTGGCGGGTCTTCCCGACTTAGAGAGGTATCTGAAGAAGGGCGCAGCGGGATCGCGAGGCACTGAGCCCGGGGACTGGAGCTGGACACCCGCGCTGTCCCCACACGGTCCCCAGCCGGCTCCGCGGGTTGACTCCGGCTCACTGCGGGGGGCCTCTGCACGGCTCAGCGGCAGCTCCCGCAGCGACCCTGGGCGGAGACCGAATGGCCCGAACCCCCTCTCGTGGCCGATCGGTCCGGTGGCCTGCTCGTTGCCACGCCGAGGCATCTCTGCGATGAACCGGGGCTGGCGACCAGCTGCTCCGAGGCCATCGGACCATCGCCCTGCGCGGGGAACACGCCCCGGGAGGACAGAAACTTTCCCGGCCGACTTTTGCCTCCTGCGGGCTGCAAGTGCATTTCGGAGCTGCGGTCCCCAAGAATCGGATGCCATTCTGAGCTTGGCCCAGGGAAGGTCCCCGACCCGGCCCTCCCTCTCCTAGCCTCCGGGGCCGGGTCCTGGAGCCCGAGCTACAGGCTGCGGGCTGTGGGTGGGCTCCCAGCAGAACCCGGGCGGAGCTGTTGCGCGCAGCTGGAGGACTCGGCCGGCAGGGAGGCGCGTTCCGCTCCGGCGGCCCCGAGAAGCTGAGACTGCGGGGTGCTGGCTGCGCCCGCGGCTCCCGGAGCTTGCTCACCAGGGACTGGGAGCCTGGTGCTCCTTCTCCTCCTTAGCGGGAGTGGATTAGTGGGGACACATGCTATCTCCCTTGGTTCCTGGCAGCTTGGGTGGAACCCCTTGTCCATTGCCTTCCCTTCCCTATAGATCTAGACTCCAGAGGAAGAGAAAGAAAGCCCTTCTGGTCTGTTAGGGGAGCCTTTTCTCCTGACTAGGCTTTAAATGGGGGCTTCAGAGTGAGTAAGAGTCCTTCGACATTGGGTGGGTGAACTTCACACACACACACACACACACACACACACACACACACACACACACACACATTGGAGCACCTTGCTTCCTTGCAGCCTAGTGGCAGAACTGGTCACTCTCTGCTCAGCTTGGAATCAACCCTGGAATCACTGGATTTGCCAGCTCCCTTTCTTGGAACTCCACCCCTGTGGCCTGCAGAGGGAGGCTTCCTCCTCCTCACCTAGCCTAAAGACAGAGCTCTGCAGCCTGGAGAGATGGTTCCTAGCAAAGCTCCCTCTCTCTCCTCGGGCCTGGCTTTGCCTGTGGATGGGTGAACCACTGGTGACACCTCCTCCTCCTCCTCCTGCTGCTGCTGCTGCTGCTGCTGCTGCTGCTGCTCCTCCTCCTCCTCCTCCTCTCTTCCTCCTTCTTCTCCTCCTCCTTATCCACCTCTCCTGGACACCTCTCTGCCTTTTCCCCCTGCTGTTCACCAATAAGGCCCCCCCCCCCCCCCGGTACCTGATCTAGGCATCAGCTGACCCTGTGCGTCCCATAGAAGTAGGTACAGCCTTCCAGTTAGGGAAGCTCCTCCAAGCCTAGGCCAATAGAACCTGAAGTCCCCCAGAGACCTGAGGATTCCCATGCCACCTCTGGGTGGAGATGGTGCTTTATCTGCACTCCTCGGCAGAGGCTTTCGAGGTGGCCATGACAAATGTAGGTTGGAATAGATTTCTGCGAACTTACGTTGGTTTCACTGTCTCCTTTCCACCCCCAGGCCCACCGTGAGGATCTTACAGTCAGTGAGGCCTGTAAGGCTGGCTTCTCCGAAGAAGGCTACACTGCGTTGATCTCCCCAAATGTCCTGGAAGGAGAGAAACTACTCAAAGGTAGTGTGGGGTGTGTGAGGGGTGGAGGGATGAAATGGAAGGCTCGGCAGGTCTTGGAGCACTGCTCTCTGCAGAGAGACAAATGTGGAATTGGTGAGGCTCCAGTGGGGCCAATGGAGAGGCTCTTTGCATGAGGTGAATGATTTGGAAGGCCTGCCTGTCATTTTGGACTGAGGTGAATCATTTCCTGTGCGACAAATGAGAATCTGGGTGGAACACTGTCACCCAATGCCGTGCAGGGAGACTTCCCTACTGAGTATTTTTATGTATGAAATGCAGGACTCTTAAATTATCCCCACTTCGAAATGCGTGACAAAGCAGACGATGTTGTTGGGAGCGCGGTAAATAAGCCCACAGACGTTCTGCTCACAAATGTGGCATGTGGCTTTCACGACTGCCCCTCCAATGACAGAAAAACCCACGGGGAGCGGCATCTGTGAGCTTCTGGAATGGTGATGTGCAAGGGGCAGAAGGAAATAAATGGCTGGAAAACTTATTGCAAACCTGTCTGTTTTCCCTTTCCAGACAAATTAATTAAACTTTTTTTGGTTTCATAGAGCAGGAGATAAGAGGCTGGATTCTCGGGGTTCAGAGTCTGGGAGCTCTTGCTCTTAGCTTCAGATTCCTAGAAGTTTTCATGGAGACAGGGGAAGTGGGCTTTCCATCAGGTATAAAAGATGAATTTCCATATTGGCTATGAAGTCCTAAGGCTGTTGACTAATCCCCCCTGCCCGAAGGTTTATGTTCTAAGAAACAGAACAGCTGTCTATGAACAGGCGTGCAAAGACGTGTGGAAGCTCTTCCCTGCACACTGAATACAGGGTCTAGGTACATCTGCCCTGCAGCAATGGTCTTCATGACTCAAAAGTGCCTGTGAGTTCACTTTGATATAAAATCCTAGACTTAGAACATTGTGAGGTTTTTTCTTTCTTTCCTTTGTGTGTGTGTGTGTGTGTGTGTGTGTATGTGTTAGATTGGTTGTATGGTTCTCAGGTGTGAACTTCACATATGACATCCCATTGCAATGCCAGGTTGGCCATGCCTGCCGGATCCGCCCACTCCCAGCAGGAATCTCTCATATTCTTGTTCCTTACAAATTATGTGAATGAAGACAATGGCCAGCTTTCCATTCCTGATTTTTGTTTTATTATTGTGAAGCAGAAGCTATTAACCATTGCTAATCATGGAAAGGAAAGGAAAGGAAAGGAAGGGAAGGGAAGGAAGAAAGGAAGGCCTTTAGGCAGTTGTCTGAGGGGTGGGAGAGGTGAGAAACTGTATTCAGGACAGTCCAAGAGCTGTGCATGTGTTTGACTTGACTGTGGTGATGGGGGCCACCTTCCCAAGTCTAGTGGGGCTCATCTCTGCCACTCCTGCCTTCTGGACTCCCCCATGCTGACCCTGAGACACAGAGCCTCTGGGAGCCTAACAAACACAAGGAGATCTTGCCACACCCAATGACCAGAGACTTAAGAGGAAAAAAAAATGGTAACAAGGAATGTCTGCAACAGATAAAAAATTTCTATATTTTTGCAATGCTTCCTAGATTCCACTACCATCATGGCCACGGGTGTAGCCAGGCCCAACTGTATATTCTGGTCTTGGTAAGCATGGAGGGTACCCCGTCCTGGGTTTATCTGATGTAATATGGATGGACTTCATACAGCAGGCCTAGATCCAGGGAGAATGTGGCATCCGGGTGTCTGGAGTCTGTGCTCATGTGCTCAAGCTCAGTGGTGGGTTTCAGCCACAGCACCCTCTGCTCACCCCCACAGCCATAGCCCCCTCTGCTTGCTCCCACAGCCACAGCCCCTCTGCTCGCTCCCACAGCCACAGCCCCTCTGCTCGCTCCCACAGCCACAGCCCCTCTGCTCGCTCCCACAGCCACATCACCCTCTGCTCGCTCCCACAGCCACAGCCCCTCTGCTCGCTCCCACAGCCACAGCCCCTCTGCTCGCTCCCACAGCCACAGCCCCTCTGCTCGCTCCCACAGCCACATCACCCTCTGCTCACTCCCACAGCCACATCACCCTCTGCTCACTCCCTGCTTTCCTCCTCTTGAGCTTGAGGTGCAAGATATCAGGAGCAAGGATGTTTTTACATCTTAAAAATAATTTTGTGCACATGGAGGTGAGAGCAGAGGCCTGCAGCACACTCAAGCTAGGACATGCAGAAACAGCTAGGTGTGCAGAAAACTTTGCCACTCTGAGAGCACAGTGAGCAAGCCTCTGTCAGAAACAGGCCCAGAGCTCGGAGCTTCTGGTAGGTTCTGTGCTAAATAGATAATGACTACTGATAATTGAGTTATTCCAAGCGAGAGAGCTTAACCTTACTTAATTTGACAAGCAGAGCTTCCCAGTCGTGGTTTTACGGTGAGCACGCCATGAGCTATTACCGGCCGCCCCGTGGCTTCCTCTCAATGCCTGAGTCAGCTCACCGGCAGCCCGGACCTTCACATTCTAGCAGGAAAGATTTGTTACACAGTAATTAACTTGTTTGTGATAAATGGGTGGAGGAAATGTCGTGGCATTTTGTTTTATGTCTAAATGAAAAGCATTTGCATTCGAAAAAAAAATCCTGCTAATTAGGCTTAAAATAGTTTTCCCCAACAGGATAACAAGTGCCTGTATAGCCACCCTTTGGAGGTTCAGAACCACCAAGGACAGAAGACGGGATGCTCCTTGGGCCCTCACTGTTCCAGGTCTACTTGGCCTTGTATCTATCTGATGCCTCTGCTGGTGAACACTGAAAGTTGCCCACAGGGCAGCCGTCACTCTGTTTTTAGAATAATTTACTTATGATGACTGATGTAGGCCAGTGTCCAAATATGATGGTCGGGTTCTGAGGGCTATCAAGCAGCCTGCTCCTGAGCCTGTGTCAGGCTGGGCAAGTCCGTAAGCCAGTATCTCTTTCTCTGCTGGGTAAATTATTAATGGTCAACCTGCCCAAGGAGGCTGCAGGCCAACGCCATGTCCTGTGTTGTTCTCTCATAAGAAGGGCCGAGTCTGCTCCACTCTGCCTAATCTCATGGGTGGGAGAACCCTGCAGGTGAGAAGGTTTCAGGTGTCTTGGAGGTTAAAAAGATGTGTGGGTGGGTCCCCACCACAATCTTGGAGAAAGGAGACCTTCAGTCCAGGCCTTGTTTGCTGTGTAGCAGGAGGGCTGGGGTTGGGCAGTCAGCTGAGGAGAGTCTGTGCTGAGTTCAAAGAAGTTAGAAAGAAGGGCTTTCATTTCATTAGTGACTTCATTTAAAGATTTCTTCCTGTTCTCCATCCTTTATTAGCCTGGGACCGTCTGTGTACTGGCCACACCTGTTCCTTGTCAACCAGCTGTGTCTCCTACATAAACCTTGAGAGTTGCAGAGGGAATGGGCCTGTCACTCAGTTTTTATCATATTTACTACACCAAGACTTACTTGGCCAACAGGCTAAGACCTAATTAACAGACCCTTGAATAAATGGGGTTGATTTTATTCACACTACCAGTGCTGAGATATCATGGCCAAGGAATGGGCAGTGCATCAGACCCAGGCCTACCACAAGCTTCATCTCTATTCTTTCCACCATGCCGTCAAAACTGCTACTTTATTGCCACATCGCTCTAGACCAGCTGCTGCTGCTCTGTGTGTTGCATCTGAGTTCAGAGCAGAAGAAAGAAATACAAGACCCCTCTGCATTTCTTTCCTCTCTCAGGAGAACATTTTCTCATAATCCCTGCAAGGGTTCTCTTCGGCTGTCACTCAGTCACATGATGTTCTGAGCTGCACAAAGTGCACTGTTACACTTCTTTTAAAATCAGTTGTCTCAGGAAAGAACCGAGGGTCCCATTTTAGGAGTCCTGTCTTAGGAAGGAGGGAGGGAAAGATGCCATGCAAATAGCCTTAGTGCCTGGCAAAAGCTGCTTTCCCAGTAGGGTCTGTGCCTGAAGAAGAAAGGCAGGTCATGAATTAGTTTCTCTCTCTCTCTCTCTCTCTCCCCTCCCTCCCTCCCTCTCTCTAGTTCTCTTGTAGCCCAGCTTTGCCTCAGACTCACCATGTGGCTATGGATAACCCTGGACTCCCCCCATCCTCTATCTCCTCTCTCTAAGAGCTGAGGATTATGCCTGACCCCTGACCCATATGCTTATGGGAGGACAGCTGGGTAAAGGTCATAAGAGGCACATGGGGTCAATGTCTAAGACACGTTGAATCCTAAAAACACTGAATTCCAGAGATGGTGTCTTCCTTTTTTAAAATAAAGATTTATTTTAATTTTATATATATGTGTTTGTCTGCATGTATGTATATGTACTGAGTGCATACAGTACCTGTGGAGGCCAGAAGAGGGCATCCGATTCCCTGGAACTGAAGTTCAGGCCATTACCAGTCATGTGAGTGCCGGGACTGAATCTGGGTCCTCTGTAAGAACAGTCAGCGGTTTTCACTCTCCGAGCCTCACCAACCTGTTGGCTCCTCATTCCCAACCATTTTTTTTTTTTTAAATAATTCATCAAGAAGTGTCTTTTGCCCATGTGGCTTGATGGGACCCAACTCTCAACCCCAGCGATTCTGGCAGGGCAGAAGGCTTGGGCAGGTGTGAATGTGCTCGATGCCCATCTTGCCCTGAGCCTCCTGGGGAGCTGGGCCGTGCTGTAAGGAAAGAGCCTGGAGAGGCATTCTTGCTCAACACGTGACAGAGTGAGAACTGCTACAGAGGCTGAAATCAAGATATGAATGGCATGTCTGGAACCCTCAGACCCCATGGCTGCCTGGCCATGGCTCTCCTCGCTCAGTCTCTGTACTGGCCTATGTGGCCGACTGTGGGCCTCACTTAAAATGTCTATGGGCTTTTACACGCACATGGCAATGTGGCCTCTTTCTGGTCAATGGTATTTAATTAGGTTAGGCTTCTGGGAAAGCTAGATTTAAAAAAAAAATGTGACAGAGGAAAAAAAAAAGACTAAGTTGGCCATGCCTGTGTCCTTTTCCCTCTGTCTGGAATATAGACATAATTCTTGTTGGTCAAGTAGCTTTTTGGGACTATCAGAACAGTGGAGCTGGCCTCGCCACAGATCACCCTCAAACCTTGGCAAAGGTGAGACAAGTAAATCAGAGACAGCCCAGTAAGTGACTAAGAGCAGCCCCCAGTGTAGGGGCAGTAATAGCTGTGGGCACTAGCTGTCAAGCTCTTACCTGAGCTGCTGTATCTGGCTCTTTTACCCAGCCTGAGACCTGACCTCTGTTCTTTTGTGCTTTGGAGTTTCCTGCTGGCACACTGGTGTGCAGGGAGCATGTAGGGCAAATAGGAAAATATTTGATATTTAAAACAAACAGCTACCCCTTCGGATTCTCATCCAGCCAGGAACAAAGATACATTAAATGTGTCCACACAGGGCCTTCACCCAAGCCTCCAAGAGATACTGGCTCCAGGAGTGTCCTTGGCACCCTGCAGGAGCAGATGCTATGCCGGGCATCTTTCCTGTATGTTCCAATTCTCCACCAACACACCAGAGTCTTGACAAGATCAGAGGGTCATGAGGCTGAGGGGAAACAGCCCTGGACACCAAGCTGGTTTGCTTGCTGCTTCCTATGGCTGGAGGAAGTTGTTAGCACGAGACACCATGCTTCTCTTGGCTATCATTCTAGGGGTCTCCCCATGATGACCATACTGTCTCTAGGCCCAGTCTCAGCATCAGTCATTGATATTTTTTGACAGTTTTTCTCTAACTGGTGTCTTATACAGGCTACCATGTAGAGTGGGCAGCAGGGCTCTATAGTACAGAGGGGAGCTGGGCCCAGAGAGATGAGAAGCAGTGCTCATCCCCAAGTGTGTCATTTGCACAGAGAGAGGGTCCTGGCAGCCAAGGAAAAAAGTGCACATACCCCTGGTGTTCTTCCACCTGTCCCTCTGTTCCTGTCCGTAAGTGATGGCCTTGGGAGGCGGATCCCAGAGTCCTACTGCCTATAAGGAAATGAAGGCCTAATGGGGGTGTGTGTGGATCTTTACAACATGCCCCACCATGGATCACAGCTCCCTCCATACAGTGTCCCTGTGACATGCTGAAGTCAGACAATAGCATCCTTTGTAGCTTCTAGGATTAGCACAGCGGTCCCATGCAAGGTAAGGGGACACACTGAAGACTCGCTGTCTTTAGTCAAACCATAAGATGAAGGGCCACTTCAGCTTCTGAGCCGCCCTCTGCAGATATCTCAGTAGATCTTCAAAAGTCAGGAACTAGATCAGGAACTGAGGGTCAGTGTAGCCGATTGGCTGAGTTGCTTTCCTTCCCACTGTCCAGCCCCACCTGCTTCTCCTCCCACTGTGACGTCAGAGCAGGTGGCATAGAGAACCCAGAAATGCATGTGCACAGTCGGATCCCCCACATGTTCAGAGCCACTGGCACAGCTGAGGGTGACCAGGAGATGTATTGACCGGCCCTCTGCTCAGACAGTTGTGTAACAGAGACTGAGTGTCAGCAGCCCTTCATAGCGCTGCTCCTGTTCAGACCTGTTCAGACCTAACTCCTTGGACCACTGGGCTTGCACCAATAGCTCTGACATTGGAAGGCTGGGATTTTGCAGCACCAGTTCCGGGCTCCCCCACCCCCACCCCCCACCCCACCCCACCCCACCCCACCCCCACCCCCGGCTTTCAGCTTGTCCCACTGGGCATATAGCACAACAGTTGCAGATGAAGGTCTGGCCAGCTCTCAAAGCCTGAACACACTGCTCCCAGCTGGGTTTCTGCATAGAAGCACCGTTACATCACACGTTGTGACTTCTGACACTAGGAGCCTGGAGGGAAGCTGATCACAGGTTCATATGAAGGTCCTGGGATTCCACTGCCTGACACACCTTTTGAAGGACCTGCAGACATACAGTCCTCATCTCCCCGTATATGTGTCCTTTCTGTTGGGACGTGGGGTCCTGGCTTATTGTTGAACCCACCTATTTTAGTCTCTCAGTGTGATCTGAAGCATCACAGAGCTCCAGGGTCCAGGGTCTTTCTCTGGTTCCTGCAGCCCAGGTCCTTGTGAACCTCTGTGTGAGGTTCTCCTTCTCTAGCAGGGCACAGGGTCCATTCCAACAAGAAGCACTTATATGAATTTTTATTTAAAATGTCATTCACTTTTATGTGCGTGGACGTTTTGCCTGCTTGTATGTCTGTGCACCATCTGTATGCCTGTGAAGGCCAGAAGAGGGTGTCAGATGTCCTGGGATTGGAGTTCTAGATAAATGTGAGTTACCAGGCAGGTGCTGGGAATTGGGAATGAAGCCATGGTCCTCTGTAAGAGTGACCTGCGCTCTTTACTGCTGAGCCATTGCTCCAGACTGAGATTTTTTTTTTTTATCAGCTGCCAAGACATTGGAGGTTTTGTTTCGCTTCAGAAATAGTGATTTTCCAATTCTGCCCTGCTGGGTTTGTAAATTTTACTAAAGATCACAATGAACTTCATAATACAGTCTAAATGAACTGTGTGTGGTGAGCAAGCACCTGTGGTGTTTCTTCGTGATCCTTCATGGTCTTAATTTCAGAATGTGGAAATTCCCTGAATTCCCCGAATTTGCAGGTGGATATGGGTTGAAAAGTGAGGACTGGTGTTCTTCCCCCCCCCTTTCTTTTTTCCTTTAAAAGTATGGCTAAGCAGATGGCAGAAGAAGTCAGGAGGTGAGAACAAGCAGGCAGCCATTCATCCTTTCCAAGAATGTGCCTATTATTCTGACTTCTTGAAGGAGCAATTTTTCCTGTGAGTGAATTCCACGATAAAAAAAAAAAAAAAAAAAAAAAATGCCATGAGCCTAGAGAAGCTTGTGTCTGTGGAGGGTGATAAAGTTCCCTGGAGTGTCTTCAGGGCATCTGCTTGCTTCTTTATCCCTAGAAGGGCTCTGGCCTGTGTTGTGGACCCTGGCTCTGGGCTACCCTCTTCCTGCTCCCTCTAGTACTGTCCATATCAGCCAAGGAACCAGCTTCCTGGTAGCCTGTTACTACCTTTTTCTTTCTGTGAATTAACATGTAAATGTGTTTGTGTTGAGCTCTTCATGCTCACCCCACCTCCAGGAGGCCCCGTCCTCTTTCATGTCATGCGTGTTCTGCGACTTCACATCTTCCCCATCCCTTCTTTCCTCACGCTCTCCCTTCTGCTTTTGCAACGACCTCTGTCCATACACGTGCACACAGATGCACACACATAGCAATTAAAAGCTGAGATCTGCATGTAAGAGGGAACATAAGGCTTTGTCTTTTTGAAAACTGGCCACCCCACTTAACATAGTAATTTCCAAATCTGTCAGGGTTTTTTTTTTTTGTGTGTGTGTATGTGAAATTTTCATGGTTTCGTTTCTCTTTATAGCTAAATAAACTTCCATTGTTCACACACACCACACTCTCACTATCTACTCTGTTGATGAACATGTAGTCCGACTTCACCTCCTGGGTATCACAAGCATCAAAGCAATGGATCTGGGAGTGTCTCTATGCAGGATGTAGACCCTTGGACATATGCCCAGCCACAGTATCTCTGGGTCATACCAATTCCATTTTTAGTTTTCTGGAAAACCCCTCATCTCATTTCCATAATTTCCACACCAGTTTGCATCCCCACCAACAGAAAATAATTCCCCATTTCCTCACGAGCATTTGTTGTTTTCCGTGTTCTTACTCAGTGCAGGGCGTGGGGCAGGGCAGACTGGAGTGGTCAGTAGTGCTTGCTGTTCTTCCAGAGGTCACCAGGTAGTGTGCTGCTAACTTGCCATGTTGGGTAGTGTCTTAGCCACTGTTATGTTGCTGTGAAGAGACACCATGACCAAGGGACTAATAGAAAGCCTTTAACTGGGGACTTACTCAAAGTCTCAGAGATTTAGTCCATTCTCACCATGGTAGGACATAGTGGTACGCAAGCAGGCACTGGAGCTGAGAGCTACTTCCAGATCTGTAGGCAGATGGAGAGAGCCAGACACCGGTGCTGGCTTGGGATTCTGAAACTTCAAGGCCCCACTTCCAAGTCCTTCCAACCCTATCAAAGAGTTCCAGTCCTTGGTGACTAAGCATTCAAGTATATGAGCCTGGGGTGGGTGGCCGGGGGAGTGTTCTTATTTAAACCACTACAGACAGCTCACAACTGCCTGTAACTCCAGTTCCAGACAGAGGATTTGATGCCCTCTTCTGGCCCCCAAGGGCACTCACGCCATGTATGCATATACAAGATACACATAAATATGTAAAAATAAACAAAAATTGTAAAGAGAACAAAGGATTATGGGTATAGCTCAGTGGGAAAGCACTGGGCCAGCATTTGCAAAGTCCCAGGCTTCCTCTCCAGCACCACAAACTTAAGCAGAGCAAGGCACTTGACTATCTATGACTAGGCTTTACCTTCAAAGACCATTTCTTTCCAGTGCCCCATCAGGGGTCAAGGGTGAGGGACATCCGGTGTCTGGAGGATGTGTCTTGTGCCTATGTCTCCTTGTGTGATTCTGCTTTGATACCCACAGATTCAGGTGGCTCTAAGGGATTTCTCAGGTCAAAGGCCACAGACTTAGGCTCTGTAGATTTCCCCCAGTTTACAGATTATTTAGTTCTTATTGCAAGACAATTCACACAGATGTGGAGCTTAGCAGCCAGCAGTTCTGAGTCTCAGGAGGCGACCATGGGCTTCAGTGGGCTGAAATGAAGGAGACAGACTGGCTCCTTCTGAGGGATCCAGGGGAGAATTTTCCAGTTTCGAGTGACCATTGTTCTTTGCATTCCCAGCCGGGAGGCACCATACCTGCTCCAGCCATGCTTCCTTCTGCTCTGCCTCTCATCCGATTCAGGACAATCTGTGATGGCAGTGGCTTGCTACACAATCTATGATCATCTCCAACTCCAAAGTCTTCAGTTTAACCAAGAGCTTCTCTCTAATCTCAGCATGCCCTGTGCAGAGGGCCAGGCCTCCATAGTGAGGACACTGCAGCCACTCCTGGGAGTCTCCCTGGCTGCCACCTACGAGAACTTGCTGAGCTCCCTGCAGCAGGCAGCAGCCCTTGTCAGCACGCCTACAGGGGAAACTGAGGCAGTGGGCCACCACTGTCAGGGAGCACCTTGCGAAAAGAGAACTTTAGCCCTTTACAGCTACCCATTTCTTCTCAGTCTATCCTGCCCTGCATGCCCACAATGATGCAGTCTCCTGCTTTGCCCAGTATCCATAATTAGGACTCAGAAGGACAGCTGCATCCCAGTAGCCAGCTGAGAGAAGGCCGGCCATGGGAATGTCTGAAGGCAGAGCCTGCCAAACAGCTACAGGACTTCCCATCTGAGTGCTTTAACTTGGCCTCCTTCGTATTCACTGTTTCCTTACTGATAGTGTGTGGGGATTTAGGGAGGATTAAGGTAAGCCTTTAGGGATAGATGAATATCCACAGGCATTCCAGAGAATCCCTGTACCTTGCTAATAGTCAGATGGACCTTGTGGAGCTTGGGTGCTTCCTGTCTAGGCGAGTGGCACAGGTCAGCCACAGGCGTGGGAGGTATACTTAGTCCTCCCCTCTGCACCCCAGAGGGTGCCTGTTCCATTTGAAACTTCCAGCCCTAGAACGCAGGCATTGTGTTTGTCCTGAGTGTGGACCTGTCTCCTGGTGTCTCTGAGAATTCCAAGGGAGAACAAGGCTTGGACCCCTCTCCTGGTGTCTCTGTACATTCCAAGGCTTGGTTCCTGGTTGTTCCAAGAACCTGAAGGAAACTGAGCCACCACAGCCTCAGGTGCCCGACCAGAAGTCCTGGGCTCTCATTTGTGCTGCCCAAACATGAGTGTGTTCAAATCACTATAGGAGTGATTTTCCTTATCACTGTGATCATGTACCAGACACATTCTATCTTGATAGAGGAAGGGGTCATGTTGGTTGATGGGGGATGCAGTCTGACATCATGATGGAATGGGTAGCTTGGTTCAAGCAGCCCATCAAGTAGAGACAGAAGACTGCCAGTGCTCAGCTGACTTCCTCTCATTTTCCCTCGTTACTAAAGACCAAGCTCATAAGATAAAGCTGCCCATAAGCAGGGTGTGTTTTACCCCCACATCTAACATTCTGGAAATCCCTCTACAGACACATCCACAGGGGAACCTCATAAATGGCCCAGATGTTTCATAACCTAATCAAGTAGGCAATCAAAATTAACTTCCACAGGTCCACCCCCTTTGTCAACCTGACACCCAAATATATCACTTTATAAAATAACAATCCATCTCTGGCTCCCACAGGCCACTAGGCATCTCATACCACAAGATCGAGTCTAAAATGCCATAGTCTTTCTTAGAAGTTTTAACAGCCTGAAAAGGCAACCTAAGGTCTTTTGAGAATCAAGGTGATCTCTTAGCTGTGGAGCACTATAAATTAAACAAAAAAACAACAAACACTAAATTACCTACTTCTAACACATGCACAGAGTAAACATTTCCATTCTGAAGGCGACAGATGAGATCCGAGCAGGGAAAGGGGGGCCAAAGTGAGACAGAAGCATAGCAGGGAAAGCACCAAGCCATGCAGCTCCATGTTGGGCCTCTGGAGATCTTGGTGATCACCTGGGTGCCAGCAGACTTGAAAGTTCCATTCCTCCATCTTTGACACCTTCGGCACATATCACCTCTTTTTCGTCAGGGGGGAGCTGGATTCAGTCTGCACCAGCACCTTTCATCCTCGGACATTCCACACTCCTCAAATTTCTACCATGTTTGTTGCAACTCAGGACTCCTCTGTCACAGATTGGTATAACACCCTCCCATGGCCTCGATGTGGGGAACCCAGCCCTGCCACACATTGCCTGATGCCATTGGCTTTCGGGAACATCGATGCCAGCCTCCGAGACCCTCTAACCCTTACATTCCGCATGTCTGTAAACCAACACCGAGCAGATGGTGCTGTTACGTTCTCCTGCCAGTCCCCTCTAGTCAGTCCCAGAGCTGTAGTGGCCCCTGTGTGCCTTCTTGGCCGAGCATGGGGAAACACCTCCCCAGGCAGTTAGTTGCTTTTGAGCAAGGAGCCTTGATGGATGGAATGTTGTCTTGAAGGTACCTGTCCTGTTACTGCAGCACAAAGCGAAAAGTATTCCTTTGTGTATCTTGTGTGTGAAGGGTGCTTATATGTGTTGGTCTGTGGGTCGTACATGTGGATATTCTGGTGGGAAAAGTAGAGGGGGCTAAAGGCGTGGGGAGGCTGGAGTCAGTAATAGGAGCCACCTTATTGTTAATCAATCAATCAATCAATTACTTTGAGAGTCTTTCCCAAGCTATCTTAGAACTGACTATGTAGCACGAACTGGCCTCGAACTCACAGAGATCCTCCTGCCTCTGCCTCCCTGGTACTGTAACCAAGGGCATGCTCTTGCCTACCCAGCAAGAATGTGAACTACTTTTCTTACTGATAAAGACTTGAAGAAGTTTCTGAGGCAGGGTCTCACTGTTTGTCCCTGGCAGGCCTGGAAGTTGGTATGTAGACCAGGTTGGCACTGAACTCAGGGATTCATCTGTCCCTGCATCCTGAGTGCTGGGACTAAAGGTGTTTGCTTCCCATCTTATTTTTGTGAGGTGGTCTCTCACTAGTTTGGCCATCTCAGCCCCTCCCCCGAATGCTGGAATGATGGGTGTTTGCTGCCCAGCCCTGAGCCAGCTTTGCTGCCAGTGCCGAGGATCTCAACCGAGGTCCTCAGGCTTGTGTGACAAGCACCTCTCTGAGGAGCTATCTCCCCAGCTCTGAAAGGTTTCTTTTAGGGCACACTAATCTTATTAACGACTGTAATTGCTTCCTCCACACCCACCGTGGCTGTACCTTTGAATTTGCTCACACTCTCATCCTCTCCAAGCTGAACAGTTTCCCTTTTCATATCTGTCTGCCATCATAGCTCTGACCAAGAGCAATGAACCGTAGCTTCGCCATGTTTCCTCTGACAGACAGCCTCAGCTATTGCTTTTGAATCCAGTCTCACTCAATTTACGTGGGCATGGGCAAATACAGCTAGATTCTGTGTCAGAATGGCCTCTAGCCCAGTCCAGAAAGACTTCTTGTCCTCTGAAGCGTCGTGAGCCTGTCCTTTTCTGCCAGCCTTTCTCCCAGCAGTCTGTTCTTTCAAATGTTCGCCACGGAAGACCACTAAGCTCTGCTTACAGACTTCTGTGGCTTCTCTAGCCCATAGCTCCACATTTTTCCAAATTCCTTTCACAAACCAGTTTTGAAGGATGACAGCCATGTGGTTCAGGGGACCCCACTGGTTGATCTCTGTTGTTTCTGTATTGCTTGCATTTCTCATCTTTGTGATCAGATTCCCAACAAAACACAACTTAAAAGCAAAGGTTTGTTTTGGTCACTGTCAAAGGAACGCAGTCTACTATGAAGGGGGAGGCTTGGGATGGGGCAGAGGCTGGGGAGGGCCAGGGTTCAGCTTCCATCCTTCCATTTTCCTTTTCCCCTTTGTATTAAGCCCAGAACCACAGCTCTTTGGTTTTCTGCCCACATGCAGGATGGGGCTTCCTTCCTCATCAGAACCTGTCTGGAAACACTCTCCAAGACACACCTAGAAGTGCCTCCTCAGTGATTTCAAATCTTATCAGGTTGACAATTGTCTTAGTTAGGGTTTTACTGCTGTGAACAGACACTATGACCAAGGCAACTCTTATAAGGACAACATTTCATTGGGGCTGGCTTACAGGTTCAGAGGTTCAGTCCATTATCATCAAGGTGGGAGCATGGCAGCATCCAGGCAGTCATGGTGCAGATGGAGCTGAGAGTTCTACATCTTCATCTGAAGGCTGCTAGCAGAATACTCACTTCCAGACAGCTAGGACAAGGATCTTAAAGCCCACGCCCACAGTGACACACCTACTTCAACAGAGCTACACCTTCTAATAGTGCCACTCTCTGGGCCCAGCATATACAAACCATCACAACATTGAAGATGGACCACCACACCATCTCTGTCAGTGTACCCAGAAAACTGAAAGGGAGCCTCAGAACAATCCAAACTGAAACTGCCATAGGTCACAGAGAGCATCTGACTAGGAAAAGGCTACTTAGATGACCCAGCTGTGATTTCCCAATCTGAAAATCAGAGGTTTAGAATGTTCAACCTGCCTGGCTGGTGCTCGCCCAACTGGCTTGGCTTCTGAGTCTAATCCCAGACCTTCTACAGTCTGATACAAAGATGGAGAAAGGGCCCCAAAGTGGTCCATTTTCTGGAAACCTGTGACACTGTATAGAGAAAAGGTCTTTGCAGGTATATTTAAGAATCTAAACATGTGTCATCCCAGGTGTAGTAGTTTGAATAAGAATGGCCCCCATAGGCTCACATATTTGAATGCTCAGTCACCAGGGAGTGGAACTGTTTGGTGGAATTAGAAGGATTAAGATTCATGGCCTTGTTGAAGGAAATGTATCACTGGAAACAGGCTTTGAGGTTTCAATAGCCCAGGCTAGGGCCCCGTTTCTCTCTCTCTCTCTCTCTCTCTCTCTCTCTCTCTCTCTCTCTCTCTCTCTCTCTCAGGCATGCACACTCTCTCTCTCTCACTCTCTGTCTCTGTCTGTATCTCTCCCCTTTCCCCTCCCCCTCCCCCTTCCTCTCTCTCCCTGCAGATCAGGATGTAGTTCTCCATTACTTCTCTAGCACCTGCCTGCATTTCCCCTCCATGATGCTAATGGACTAGCCCTCTGAAACTGTGAGCCAGCCCCCACTGAATGCTCTTTTTAAAACAAGAGTTGCCGTGGCCGTGATGTCTCTTCACAGCAATTGAACAGTGAGTGACTAAGACACCAGTTAGCTGAGTATCTCCTACATCCAACCATTTTCATTACTAGGGACACAGAAGAGGCCTTGTGGGGACACAGCCAGAGATTAGAGTGATGTAGTCACAGACCAAGGTCCTCCCTGGAACTTTCAGGGGACTGTGGCCCCATCCACTCCTCTGTGACTGCCCTCAGGCCTGCAGCTCCGCAGCAACTAAAGTATCTCATCGTGTGCTACCAAGTGCGTGATCATTCCTCGCAGCAGCCAATGGGAGCCAACCCACTCACCAACCTGGAAATCCTAGGAGTGAGGCCTGGAATCTGCTGATAGTCTGTCTCCCCAGGAATCTGATGTTCCTGAAGGATCAGCCTGTCCTGTGAATGCCTGTGTTACCCACCAAGGCATCTCATGGTAACCAGTGACCTTAAGCATCATATGATGGGTGGCTAAGATAGTACCCCTCATTTCCATCTTGCAACAACACAGGAACTTCTCAGAATATCACCTTGTACATTGTAGAGTGCAGTGTGGTGTTGTTAAATAATTAAAATATATGTGAATTGGGCTTGCAAGGTGACTCAGTAGTTAGGAGCATACACTGTCCCTGCAGAGGGTTTAGTTCCCAGTGCCCACACTGTGCCTCACAAGTGCCTTTAGTTCTAGCTCCAGGAGATCAGATACCTCTGCCTTCCACAGATGCCTGCATCCATATGCACATACATACACACAGACACATACACATAATTAAAAAAAACTAAACTCTTATGCATAGATGCATAAACAAGTATGTGTGTATATGTGTGTGTGTATACGTATGTATATGTGTGTATATATGTATGTGTGTATATATATATGTGTATATGTGTATGTGTGTATGTGTGTATATGTATGAGTGTATATGTATGTGTATTTGTGTATATGTATATGTGTGTATGTGCTTATGTGTGTATATGTATATATGTATATATGTGTATACATGTGTATGTGTATATGTATGTGTGTATGTATGTGTGTATATTTCTGTGTCCTAGTCAGGGTTTCTATTCCTGCACAAACATCATGACCAAGAAGCAAGTTGGAGAGGAAAGTATTTATTCAGCTTACACTTCCACACTGCTGTTCATCACCAAAGGAAGTCAGGACTGGAACTCAAGCAGATCAGGAAGCAGGAGCTGATGCAGAGGCCATGGAGGGATATCACTTACTGGCTTGCTTCCCCTGGCTTGCTCAGCTTTCTTTCTTATAGGACCCAGGACTACCAGCACCACCCACAATGGCCCCTCCCACCCTTGATCACTAGTTGAGAAAATGCCTTACAGCTGGACCTTATGGAGGCATTTCCTCCTTTCTCTGTGATAACTCCAGCTTATGTCAAGTTGACACACAAAACCAGCCAATACAGTGTGTCTGTGTATATATGTATATGTTTGTATATGTGTGTGTATGTCTGTGTATATGTATATCCTGACCATCCTCCTCCTCTGTCAAATGGGACTTATGGGTCACAGGAGATCTTTAAGATAAATACCTTGTGAATAGTTTGTTCATCTAAGGACCGTATTTGGGGATGAACTGCTTGACAGAGATAAAGCACACTTCCTCCACTGCTGACACGTGGAGGCATGCAGGAGGGAGTATTTTATTTTATTTTATTTTTGGTTTTTTGAGACAGGGTTTCTCTGTATAGTCCTGGCTGTCCTGGAACTCACTCTGTAGACCAGGCTGGCCTCAAACTCAGAAATCCGCCTGCCTCTGCCTCCCAAGTGCTGGGATTAAAGGCATGCACCACCACTGCCTGGCTGGAGGGAGTATTTATAAAACAGGCCTGTTCACTCTCCAAACTGCTTACTGTGGAGATGGAGAGAGGCCTTGCTTCTGGCTGTAGGTGTTTGTTTCTCAGGTCGGAGCATCTGTTCTCTGGCTGTCTAGCTGCTCTGGCTGACCAGAGGCAGAAGCTAAGCACAGTGGTTGGCGAAAATGACAACACATGTGGTTCTGTGGACAGTACACACCCATCAGCCTCACTCCTAGTGTTGTGGGTGGATCTTCATGCCATCCAGGTCTTACCCAGGTGTGGTGGCTGTAGTCAAGTGGACAGGGCAGGAAGGGCCAACTGGTGAGGTCAGAGCCAGGTGCGCGGGACCTTGCTTCATTGCCTTTTGCTAGAATCCAGCTTGGCATAAAAGCATAAGATGCCTTCTTCCTTTTTCTCCCTCAGTGAGGTATCCACAGAGATGCTGTGCCCTGGGGCACCCATTGGTATTTAGTTAATGAAAAATGTCCTGAAGGTAACTTTGGAGGGCATTAACACCTCACAGAAGCCCATTATCATCCAGGGCAGCATCCCTAAAGGAACAGACCACTTGGCTCTATAGCTCTTGCCTTTTGAACTGACCCTTCCTGGGCAGGCCCTGGGGCAAGCCCCTCATCCATACCAACTGGGCTGATCTGCATCTCCCTCTCCCCTGGCAATGGATGCCTTCTGAACTCCTTCTGACAGAGTTTAGGACTCAGCTATGTGTGGATATGTGCTCACTTGCTTGAGGTTCTGAAATCGCTGCGTTTGCAGTGAGGCCTAGACTCTGCCTCTGCTCTGTGCACGGCCTCAGAACCAGGCTGTGCCCTGCCTGGAGACTGTGCTTCAGAGTCTGACCCACTCTAGGGTTCTGCTCCCAGGTATTGCCATGTCTCAAAGCTCTGTGTACCTTCTATGGGATAGGGTAGCAGATTCCTTTCCCTGGCAAGGTTTAAGGTTGGGACAGGCAATTCTCGTTGGTGTGTTGCTATGCTCCTGACCAATGGAAACAGAGATCTGTACAGAATAGTCCCTGTCACAATTGCTTATGCAAATATACCAGCCCCCCCTAGGGAGTAAACACAGCCAGACTCCACCCTTGCTCCTCATCTTGCAGTGGCCTATCATCCCCTTTCCTGTCTCCATCTCCGCCTCAGCCTCTGTGCTGCCACAAGAATCAGGCACCAAAGACTTCCAAAGCATTCCCAAAGAGTTCTTCTCATTCCTGGATAAGGAGGGAACACTCAGGGATGGGGAGTCCTTCCCTTCCATCCTTCCCAATTGTCTACGTAGGACCCCAAACTCCTACAACAAGCCCACTCTGGAACCTGGGCTCCGCATCTGGGGACGCGTGCTTTCCGAGATTAGCACTGGCTCTATCTCAGGAGCTCTGTGCCTCTCTTTGGAGACTTTCTTGTTAACAACAGCCTTTACATTCTCATGTGTGGCTAGAGATCTTTTGGGCAAAGGTGTGTTTTTAAAATTGAGTAAATAGATTATGGAGTGATTTGTTTAAAGCTTCTCAGGATTGTGGGCAGGAATGACATGTGAGCCCCAGTCACTCACTCTCGTTTATTAGCACTGGGATTCCTGAAGTGTCCTGTCATGGTTAATTCCTAAATGCTCAGGGCTAAATGCTTCCTAAATGTGGGCTTGGAAAAGTCCTACTGTGGGACCCCTGCTGTTAGCCCCACTGTGGGCCCCTGACTGTTTAAAAATAGATTTTGCAGTTCTCATCTTATCTTCTCTTATCTTCCTCTGAGTTAACAAAGAAGGGATAATAAAGCTTGCCTTATCTGGGTCTTATATTTTAAGATAAACAGCACAGTGCAGGGCTGAGGCCACTGCAGGGCTGAAGGGTATAAACTTGTGATCAGAAGTCTGTAAAATTATAAAAGTTATGTTCTTCTTGAGGGAAGAAAGGTGGTTTCAATGACTTCTTTTTCCTTCTTAAAGGAACTAGACAGCTTAAGGGATTGGTCCCCTCAGGAGTGCAAGACAGATTCCATGTCGGAGAGAATGAAGGTACATTCTTGAAAGGTTAATGGGTGGTAAACATCAATTTTCTACAATCCTGGCTAATAAAAATAGCTTACAAGATATAAAGTGTCATACTGCCAGAGTTTCAGAGGAGTTCAAAATCCATTTTGAAGCTTTGCATCCTTTGAAATCGGTGCATAGAGCATTGAGTGTCATCTCTTCATGGTGGAGGCCTGGCACCCTGAGGGGAAGGTACCCATCTTTCCATAGTGGGGTATGCATATGTCTTAACAGAATCCCTGGGCCTCTGGTCCTAGACCCTGAACCTGCATCCTATTATGATGGATCTGTCCACCTTAATTCATCCAGGCTGTCTCCTGAAGTCTCTAGGGAGCCTCCTACCCCCGAGAGGGCTATTGTTAAAAATCATAGTACAATAATCATGGCAAATTTCAATTTTTCAATGTGATGGTAGTAAGAGACTATTGCTGTACAGTACATCAAACAGAAAGGAATTATTTAGATTATAACTTCTACACAGACATTCTAAAACTTTCTGGAATATGTGTCTGTGTGCATGTGTGTATGTGTGTGTCTAATTGTATATCTACATGTGTGTGAGTGTGTATAACTGTGCGTGTATGCATGTGTGAATGTGCATGTGTGTACACATGTGTGCATGTGTGCATGTGTGTGAACATGTATATGAGTGTGTGTGTACACATGTGTGTGAATGTGTGAATGTGAGTGTGAGTTTGTCTATGAATGTGTGTGAATGTGTAAATGCATGTGAGTCTGTGAGTTTGTCTGTGAATGTGGGTGCATGAGAGTGTGAGTGTGTCTGTGAGTGTGTGTGTGTGTGTGTGTGTGTGTGTGTGTGTGTGTGTGTGTACAGAGGTCAGAAAACAGCTCTGTGGAATTAGCAGTCTCCCTTCACTTTTATGTAGGTTCTGGACATTGAACTCAGGCTTGCCCATCAAGTTCCTTTACTCAACTGGCCCATTTTGCCAGCTAAAGATTTTAAAGGGAAAGACAGGGAATGGAAGACTCAGAGTCCCTTGCCTGAGTATTTCTACCTTCTTGTTCCTGACTTGTTGGCTTTAACATAGAATCAAGTCTAAGTGGTCAGAGCAAAAGCCTTTGCATCTTGAGGCTATACAAAGAGCCCAGCTAAAAATTAATTGCTCTCTGTGCTAATTTCCTAGAGCCCTTTGGGTCCAGTATCTTCTGCTATATTAAATCGAGCCCATTGACAACAGAGTTCTCTCTAAATGATGGAAGATAGCCTCTGCATCCAGCCAGCTGAATCAGCGTAACCGGCAGGCCAGTAGGCTGTCTTTGTAATTTCTTTGTGAGCAGGATTAAATTACCCTGCAGGCTGGCATGGAGCCACAGGTCCTGGCTTTGCTGTCTTGGAATATGAGGATCCAGGCCAGAAGCACACGTGTCTGCATTTAAATTCTGACAATCTCCCATGCTCACCTGATGTTGCATCTATGACTCTGGCCCTCTACCCTCTCCTGCTGCTTGAGGCTACATGAACATAAAATAAGAATTAGATTTTTCAGCACTATCAAACTGGAGGTCATGCCTTTCCTTGGATGGGAATAAAGGTGCCACTAATGAGGTGGCTCTGCCACCACTTGGGGGAATTCTGATGTTGCCCTCTCGTAACAGAAAGGGAAGTATGACGGATATCCCTCTCTATGCCAAGGCTTGCTTTGGAGTATGAGGTGGGACTTCAGACAGAGCCATTTCTATTTGTATGTACTGTGCTCAAATAAGGCAGCCCATCTAAGGGAGGGGCTGGGCCAGCTAATAGTTGGGGTCAGCACCAGAACTGATAGTGGGGAATAGCCAGAAAGAGCAGGATGAACTAGATTGCTTCTTTATCTCCCCTGAAATTGTATCAATAATGGCTTTTCCTGTCTTTACAAAAGAAGTCTCAAGAAGAGCCCTTTGCATTCAGAGCCTCTGACTCCTCCACAGACCAGGAGCCCCAGCCCGCTGGCACTGGGGATTTTCAGAAACTTGCCCATTGTTGGGCTCTAAAGGGAGGAGTCTGGAAAGATATCATTCTTTGAGAGGCACATATGAAGTCCCCAGCAGTTCCCCAAGGTTGTACTTCAAGGAGGCATTAATTAATCACTTCCTCCAGCCCCAGGGGAGCCAAGGAGCTGTTCCCAGGATAAGGAGGCTGCAGCCACCTTCTGTCTAACTGGTTCTTCCCCACTAGGCAGTGAAGAACCTGTTTCCCCACTTTGAATGATGCCTATTTCACCAGAAAGACCCTCTCCACAGTTACTAAGGGGTTCTTAGTACAGCCGCCTTATCATGTTTTAAGCAATATCCTTTCCTTTTGCTTAAATGCCAACTGGGTCAAACATTTGTCATTGGAAAACAGCACATTGAATGACTGCATTGTTTATCGTAGGCATCCTCTCCCACCCCCAGGAATGGTAAACTAAGAATAGTGTGGCTCAGGACCCTTGTCTGCGTGTTGTGGATGGAATCCTTGTTCTCAACATCAGTAGGATGGAAGATAAAGCCTTATCTATTTATTCCCTAACATACTGCACTGCTAATCTCCACTGCAGCTCTCTGTGGAACTGCTCTTAGTGAGACTGTGGCCTCTCTTCAGGAAGTTATTTGATTTTTGATGTAAGAAAAAGGATTAATGCGGATGGATTTTGATAAGGCTGGCTGTTTGGCATGGCTCTGATACTCTCATCCGTCCATATCGCTGACAGTTGGTTCGTTATGTTGGAGCACTGCAGAGTGGCGATACAGACATGCAGAGATAATTGTAGTTTCGCTATTTAAAAAAAAATAAATGTAGTGCTTTACGGTGTTAAAATGATAACCTGTTTAGGGAAACTCTCAGTGCCTGTCTCTTAGCAAAGAAAAACCTCTTCTAGCATCTTGACTTGGATCCTGTTAATCTATTTTTATTTTCCCGAGTATAATTTAAAGTCTCATTGCTGTTTGAACTCCTAAACTAGAAAGGAAAGACAGAGTGTCTCTATGTACTTTAGAGATAAATGCACATACAGAGGTTCCATGCCTTATTTTTGAGGTGACCTCAAGCTTTGACCTCAGACACACATAGTTAGACTTGGGACAAGTGGCTTGACCTGTGATAGGCATTTTTGATCAAGGAACTATTTTTGATGGTTTCTTCACATAGGGAGAAGGAAGATTGAGGAGCACATTTGACCGGTGAGTAAATGTCCTTCCATTTTTTTTTCTGCTAACTTCATATTCCCTCTGGAAGTAAGTGCCATACCCAGGAAGCACACACTTTTCAGATGCTTGTGTCCCATGATTCTCTTGCAGGAAATATTAACTCCTCTATTCCCAATCCAATTGTTTTGATGTGATGAATATTCTTAGAGGCGCCTGTGTTTCTGGGTAATAGATACTAGACCTGTAGTTCTATAACAGTAGCTCCAAGGTTTCCTCATTGGCATAGGGGCTATTGGAAAGGAGATTGAGGACTAGCAAGGTGCATACTTTTGGCTAATACATATTATTCATTTTTGTTTTCTTTAGGGCTTTACTGAAAAGATGCTCAGCAGTATTAGAATTTCTTGATATCCAAAAAGTTGTAGCCATTTTTCCCCTTCTAACCTGAAAGTCCCACAGTTGCTTAGACTCTCTAAAATCCCAAAAATTAATGACCCAGGACATTCCTTCACTGTTTCCTCAAACCCCTCCCTTTTTCCCTGGGCCATGCCCATTCCCTTCTAGACACCTTACTATCTGATGAGATAGAAAGAATTGCCACTTTTCCCCTGTAGTATTACTTTGTTATTTCTGTTTAAAAGATGATTTCTTTACTTGTATTTTTCTCATGTGAATTTTTTACTGCATGCATGTATATGCACAATGCATGTACATGGTGTTCATAGAGGCCAGAAGAGAACATGGGACTCCCTTGAACTGGAATTACAAACAATTGTAAGCTGTCATGTGTATGCTAAGAATTGAAACTAGATCCTCTACAAAAGAGTGCTCTTAGCCATTCAGCCATCTCTCTATTCCCTGTTCATTGTGTTCTTTCCCTGTGCGTGTAAACACCTTCAGGGACTTCTAACTTGCATGCCACTGTTTTTTGGATAGTCTATCTTGCCTACTTCTCTTCCCAACTGCCTAAAGTAAGTCAATGTATTTCCACTGCTGTTTTCTCATGGTCTTACTAAATGTGCAATGCTACAGTGTTAACTATGCTCTACTTCAGTCCCTCTCAAACTGAAATCATTATATTATCTCATATGTGTATGTGTGCACACATACATGTATGCTGGAAACAGCTATGGAACTGAGGAATGTAGTGTTTGTGCATGTGTGTTTGATGGAGCCATAAATGGAGACAGATGTTACATTGTACCCACATAAAACAAATCCATTTTCCCATGAAGGAATCTTTATGAGGATGTATATGAGCTTTTCCCACCTCTAGGAATGGTGAGAAGCTGAACTTACAAGTAAGAAAATAGGAAAGCCTGATAAGTGAAGAATGTCATACATAAAATGGTAAACTGGAGTATTTTTTATTTTGCACTGGTATATTAGGGCTCACTCAGTTTATTTATTAAGCTATTGTCAAAGTAAAGGAAGACAAGTGGGTCTTCATCTAATGAAATTGCCCCTTTGTGAGTTGTGCTACCTTCAGTTATCCAGTGCATAATTAGATAACAATGGTGGTGATTGCACTGAGAGCCTCAGACTGGATGGACCCTTCCTCTGTGCTCCCTTTGCACACAGCTGCTCATCCTAAAGAAGCAGGGAAAGGGCTGAGTCTCAGGCTCTGGTCCTGACTTAAAACAGCAGGATGGATACCAGCCAAGACTGATGAACTCCACCTTCTGGTTCCTTCCACTCTTCTCATATTCAACCTAGTGCTAAAACCTCACTGAAAAGCATCTCTATTGCCACTTAGTAAAAAAAACATTTCCTTCATGGGTATTTTCCTGTCTCAAGAGCCTGCAATCCAGGCAGCTGCTCTCCTCAGGGACAGGCAGCCAAGGACACCCACCTCTAAATGTCCACTTTGTTTAAAGTGCTTGACTTATTACCTATCTCCAACCTCTTTCCCCTCCCCCTTGGTGGTGCTGTCTTCCAGTTTCATCTCAACTGCTGAGGATTAGGCACCACTATAAAATTATATTGACCTGCAGGAGCCGAGATATACAAGTGCCCATGTGCTTAAATGTCCAGGAGCCAAGCTGCTCAGCTGATAGCATTTATTGATTCATTCCCTCCCTCTGCTCCCCTGAGCCAGAGTTCTCCCTTGTGCAATACTGATGTGTTGGTGCTGACCATGGCATAGATGTCCTCACCGTGGACACTGAAGTGGATGAGTTTGCGGGCTGGGGACATTGATTATTGTCATGACCCTGATGCTGCCAGATGGCATCTCACATTGCTGCATGATTTAGGGAACTTCTTTGGGAACAGCCATCTTCCTTTACTTGCTGTGAATCCCCTACCCAGCCTAGCATCCCTTTAAAGTCTTTTTAAAATGTGTACAGTAATTACAGTAAATGGGGATATGCAAAATGGAAGATAAATTGAGGACGTTTGCATGGAAAAACTTGGAAAGAATGGAAGTTTCTGTAAAATGTGTTTTCTGTCTTCCATGAGCAGTTGAGACTGAAGAGTCTCCTCTCCTGTCTGAGAGACAGGCCCACGAATGCCAAGGGCTCAGAGGAGAATAACATCACCCAGCAGTCTTACCTGCATGGGCTGAAAGTGTGTTTCCTGGAGAGTGTTGGTTTAACAAAATCTATTCCCTAAGTAAAGGCTATCTTTGGAGCTTTGTGGCAAGAAATCTTTATTTGGTAAGAAACTAGATTTGTTTTTGAAGCCTCTACCCATGAAGGCTGAGCATGGTGGATGTGTAAGCAGAGAGGCACATTTTTGGTGAGCTTACCATACAGACAGGCCCCCTTTCTTTTCCCCTAAATTGTTGCTATATATCTCTTTGTTGCTAGTGACGGGGAGTCCCTTGTTCACAACTCACTGCTAAGAGCTGTCCGTCATCAATGTATCCTCTTATCACCGAATGTAACTGAGTGATTACCAGAGAACATCTCACACGCTGGGTAAGGACTGAATGCAAGGGGTACATGGTGGGGTATACCATTCTTCCTGCCTAAGCTGTTGGCAGAAGCCTTCCCTGAGCCTCTATACCCTTCTTCTCCAACTAGGATGAGCTTTGTATGCAGCAGCCCACTAGGTTCTGGCACATACAGTGACAAGCAAGCTATGTGTGAGCCTCACCCCAACCCCTCACAAACTCCAAGCTACATACTCTGCTTTTGCCTTTTTTCTGTTGCTTGCATTTATCCTGGGGCTTCTCGTGGGGTTCTGCCTTTGGCTTGAGAGCCTCCACCTGTGTTTCTTGCTGTTATGTAACTGGACCTGGTCCCTGCCCACAGAGGTCTTTCCACCCCTCCTAGTTCCTCACCTCTCATACCAGCCTGTGCAGAGCCCATGAGCACCCAGAGCCACCACCACTCTGTCCCACATGTCTTCACCTGTTGATGTGGCTGGTTCTGTGAGCACACAGCCAGTGCTCCAGTCTTAGGTGCCAGAGCACGTGGCTACAGAGACTCACTCAGGACTTGAATTCATGGCCTTTTCCTTCTCTAAGCCTTCCCAGTCATAGTCCATGGAGGAAGGTGGAAAGTTCCACACCCTTGCCCACCAGACTCTTCACGATACCATTTCCTTTACTGTCCCCTCTGTTTGGTCCTCTTCCCAGGGGACAGCTAAACTCTCCCTCCCTCCTGGTCCTTCTTATCTTTACTTGGTTGGTTAGTACTAATCCTTATGTGAATTCAGTCTCACCTAGAGCCTTCATTCTTTCCTCATGGCTGGGACCCCTGCTACAACTATGGTGTCAAGAATCTCTCATGGCCTGAGACTATTTGTTTCTGTCTACTTGGAGCCCTGGGGTTCATGAACAAAGTCTGTCTCCAACATAGCACCTGCTGGTGTTCAGTTACTGGAGCTCTTGAGTAAAATTATTAATCCCCCAAACTAGTGTGGGTCACGCTCAATGCCTCCAGGGTAAGGCTTCAGATGAGAAACCAGGAGACAGAAGTATGGTATGGTGTCCATACTGGGAACCTCCCCTCCAGCTACAATGCTACATTCTTCCCTGGGAGTGTAGGCTTGGCCTCCCAGTTCCAGAGATGCATAGGCAGCCTGGCCTTCTATATGCAAACTCTCCATTTGTAAGAGTTCATGAGCTCTTTACTGCCCTGTTGCCTGCTATGAAGGCATAGTGACCACATAGAAACCAGTGTTACTATGTGCCTCTGATGCCCTTCTGGAAGGAGCATCAGGAGAGAATGGAATTCCATAGTCTGAGCCTGGTATTTCAGGGAAGAGAACATCTTCTAGTTGATGAGCCCAAGCACAGGATGGCACTGGAGATAAGGGACAGCCAGGTGGGGCGGGATTGACCAGGGTTCTGTGGGTCTCTAAGGAAGAACTGAGATGTCTTCATTCCTCCACTGGCTGTGGATTCTCTCAGTGTTGCTTGCCTTGAAGTGCTGAGTGAGGAGGCTGTCTGATAAACTCAGGTCTGGTGGGATGGGCTCCCTGCAGAAGTGTGAGGTGGAACACGCAGGGGGCGGGTGAGTACTGATCAGGAAGGACAACTTGTCTTGACCTTGTGTGTTCGTAGCGGAGTGGAGGACTTGGGACATACTTGCTTTGCATGTGGGCTGTCAGATCCAGAAACTATCCAAAACATTTGGCTGTCTCTTGATTTTTTCCAAGTAAGTACCCATGACTCATGTGGAGTACAGTAGATGCCATCACGGCATGCACATGACTCTCTGCATAGAGGTTTTAGTTCTCTTCCTATGTCCCCAGGTGTCCTGGCTCCTGCATGTCCCCTCCCCCCTTCCCCAAGGCAAGCCCTGTTTGAAACGAAGGCAAAGAATGTCACTGTATGTTTACTGGTGCTGTTCTTCAGCACAGTGTCAGAGCCATGGTATAAGCATTGCAGATGCACTTAGCGTTAAATAACAGAGTGAACTAAACACAATAAACACAATCTGAAGTCTAGGAAGTTGCCATAGGGATGATCACAACTGCCACCACCCTAGGTTAAAGCAGTTTCACGGCATGTCTGTAGTGGCTGTGTTCACCTTCTTGTATGGAGTTTGTACTGATAGCTGATAGTTTCTTATGAACCCCTAATTAAGGTTCTAACTACCTCCCTGCAAGAGGGAACAGTGGTGTTGGGTCCCCACAAAGTCTCCTAATATGACTGTCTTTGTTGTCCGCTTTCTACACTGTTGACTTCCCACCTCCCACTCAGGCTGTGGCTTATTAAAGGAAACAGAATATATGTGTAGACAGGGTCTGCACATGGGGCATAAAGCCTGACTGGGCTGTTCAGGCTACAGCGCAAGGTGGGAGGGTTACTCTCATCTCCCTCTCAATCACATAGCCTGTAGATGAAGCCTGTTCTTATGTAGCTCTGTGGTCTGGATCTTTGTGTACCCCCAAACCCAAACATTAGCTCCCCATCCATGAAGGGAAACTATTACATGAGGCAATTAGTCATTTGAATGGAACCATCTGGAATGAGACTTTATTCAAGGGATCTTGGAGCCTTAGCACCCCTCCCTCCTTGTCAGGACGCAGAGGAGGGGTTTACAAACCAGGAACTGTCTGGAGCCATCACCTTGCCTTTCTAGCCTCCAAAATGCAGAAGGAAGGATTTGTTCCTCAGCTACCCAGTCAGTGGCATTTTGTAACAGTTGCACTAAAGGGCTAGGCTATGGTGACCCTTAGTCGCCAGATGTCTCCTCCCACCCCATCCATCTCTCCAGGTGCACCCGTCCTCTGCCTCCTGGATAACAAAATCAACCAATGATGTTGAAGGCAGAGAGTTCAGTGAAGCCAGAACCAAAGGTCTGTGTTCAGATTTTCACTTCACAGGGCCATGCCATGCTTCCAACAGGACAGGCACAGCTAGGAACTGTCAGTTGTCCATCATGATTGCTGACATGCTAAGCGAAAGAGAAGGCACACTGGGTTTGCGAGTTAACAAGTTCTTTGCACAACACTACACCCACTTGAGTGTGTCTTTGAGAAGTCCAGTTGATAGGAGGGAATTAGGAAAGCCATCAGTCAGGACCAGCAGAGGTGGAATAAATAGAGCATTAATTAGCATATGGAAGATGCTAATAATCTAACTTCAGCCTCCCTCTTGTTTAATGGGAGCTTTGTGGTTTTGCTCCCCTCTCTCTCTCTCTCTCTCTCTCTCTCTCTCTCTCTCTCTCTCTCTCTCTCTCTGTGTGTGTGTGTGTGTGTGTGTGTGTGTGTGTATGTGTGTGTGTGTATGTGTGTCTCTGTCTCTCTGTCTCTGTGTCTGTCTGTCTGTCTGTCTCTCTCCCCTTTCTCTCTCAACTTCAAACTTGCAAGCCCCTTTCCCCAGCCTCCCAAGCACTGAGGTTAAAGGGGTGTGCTTTTACACCAGTATTGTGGTTAGATATTTGTCCCCTTGATACAAGTTAGTCATTTGGGAAGAGGGACCTCAACTGAGAAAATGTCTCTACCAAAGGCATTTGGCAAGCCTGTGGGCATCTCTTGATTAGGGATTGATGTGGGATGGCCCAGCTAACTAGAGAGAGGGTGCCACCCCTGAGCTAGTGGTTCTAGAGTGCATAAGAAGGCAAGACGAGCAAGCACTGGGGAGCAAACCAGGAGGCAGCCTTCCTCTGTGGACTCTGCTTCAGTTCCCACCTCCATGTTCCTACCTTGAGTTCCCGACCTGACTTCTCTGAATGATGCACTCCGAGCTGTTAGAAGAAATAAACACACTCATCCCCAGTTTGATTTGATCGTGGTGTTTTATCACAGCAATAGAATCTTCAAGGAAGACAACCAAGCTTTCCGTATTTTGTGTTTTTTAAATGCTGCCCCCCCCACACACACAATGCAAAGAAAATAGTTGTAACCTGCTCATCTCCCTGAGAAAATCTCCTTCAATCATGAGGTGTCTCATTTGTGTGTGTGTGTGTGTGTGGTGGTGCATGTGTACATGACTGTGCATGTACAGGCAGGCATGTGTGGGAAGCCATTTTTTGTGTGTACACATTATATATTTATCTGTATGTGTTTACCTGTGTGTACAAGTGTATGTTATGTTCATGCATGATGCTGTATCATATGTATACATGAAAGCATGCATAGGAGAATACTGGTGTGTGTGTGCATGTGTGCTAGTGAGTGTGCATATGTATGTGTGTGTGCGCGTGCATGCAGTATGTGTGGTAGGGAGAAGGCATTTCCAGCCCTTTGCTTCGGATGGAATATGTGAGGAAAGCCATCTGTAAGTGTCACCTGCCACATCTCCTTTACTCTGTGTGCTGTGTCATTAGATTCACAGTATAATTTCTGGTTCAGAGAAGGCTCTGCCTGTGATTGGCCCTGCATCCAGGCATGTAAACGTCCTAGAGGGGTGGAGCCAGTCTGTTTGCTAAGAGGAGATGAGGGGTGGCCACTGCCCTGGAATTCTGCCAGGGGTTATTCTTCTGCACCATTTCCTCTCAGGCGAGTGTGAAATGGTGTGCCTCAGCCTGGTGTTTGTTAACCTGTGGAGTCTCAGCCTGGTGTTTGTTAACCTGTGGGACCAGATTTCCTCTGGCTTCTCCTCTGTTTTTCCCACTTTGTGAATTACCTGCCTGTGATTGGCAGCATCTCTCCTGGGGAAGCGGGAACAAGGAAGGCTTTACACAAGTGAAGATCAAGGTCGGGTGGGCATCTGGCTTCACCCACAACACGGCTTTGGCGTCTGCTCAGCCCTGTCTCCGCTGAGCACTTTAGCCGAAGGTGTTGTGCTGTGCTTGTGCGTTCTTAAGGATCTGTTCCTCGTTGCTCAGCATGTCAGCAGCATGGGAGTGCTGTCTATGTGTGTGGTTGGTGGCATGTGTTTTTATTTGACGTGGGATGGAATTGTCTTAGGCCTGAAAGTAAAGATTCCTCAGACAGTTCCTTCTCTAGAGAAAAGATTTGCGTGAGTTTTCATAAAGAGCCAGAGAATAAAGACCTTAGGCTTGTCGGAACAGGTAGGATGTGATTGGTCACTCACTCTACATCTGTCTCAAGAGATGCCACAGAGAACAGAAGTGCATGGCTGAAACAAGTGGGCGTGTGTGCTAATAAAACTTTCTTAGTGGCAGCAACTGTGGACAGATTCCACCCTTGAGCTGCTGAACACAGAGCCCCTCAAGGCTGCGTATCCATGTTATTAGCCTGCTTCTCTCACCCTCTTTCCTGTTTTCTGTGTGTCTGCAGGAAGAGGACTCTGGGTGTGAATGCCACCCTGCACACCCATCCCTCAGTCCTCAGAACAAGTTTGTGAAAGACAAAGAGCTGAGGCTGGAAATGCCAGATGGCACAGTGAAGGTCAGATGGCACAGTGAAGGTCAGAGGGCACAGTGAAGGTCAGACGGCACAGTGAAGGTCAGACAGCACAGTGAAGGTCACTTGGGTGTTCAGAGGCAGAGCTGCTATCCAATAATGGTACTGCCCATGTAAATTCAGAAGTGGAGCAGAAGGCCATGGTGGCTGCCTGTGAGCCACAGCTCCATCAGTGCCGCCCAGCCTCAGGAAGCAGAGGAGTCAAGGACCCAGAGACAACAGGGAGGGATACCCAGGGCTGCCCTGCTGATCCCTGCCATGGAGCACTTTCTGCAGGGCCGATGATAATGGTGATACCGTGCCGATGGCCCTAATAACGAGAGATAAAGGAAATGAAACATTACAGACCGCTGATGGATAGTGCCTTCAGTCTGCAGTTTAATGATCTGTGAGTGCAAATCTGTAGTTAAGAATGAGCCAATCCCTCACTTCCTCCCTGGCTCTGTTCATCCCAGATAAGGAAATGAGGAAGTGCATGGAAGCCTAATGTCCCAGATGTCACATTCCGCCTTATTAGAGAGAGCGGTGCCAGTGCCCCAAGGAACCCATGAGGTTCTGGTAAGGTTCACTCCACTTCACACTCCACCTCAGTGAGGTGACACTCGCGGGTGCTCCTCTGCACACTTAGTGCCCCGCTGGTGGCGTTATCATAGGAGGTCGAGGAGCCGTGGTGAGTTGGAACCTAACTAGAAGGAATGTGTCCCAGGAGTTTGGGGGTTGGCCTCCCTGTTTCCTGTCCTCTTTACTTCTCAGCTGACTCAGATGTGAGCCAGCATCCTTACCCACCTGCTGCCATGGCCGAGACTCACCCCTCCACCTTGCCCTCCATTATGGAAGGCATAATGGACTCAAAGTCTGAGTTCAAACAAGCCATTCCTTCCTTAAGGTGTCACATATTTGGTCAGAGCACTGAAAAAGTGACACCCTGCTTAGACTCTGGGCACACTGAGAGCTGAAACCTGCTTTGGGTCTAGGTGGGCAGGGAGGGTGACTTGGGAGCAGACTCCAGCTAGGAGCTGGTGCCCTGCAGGTGAGGTGTCCATGATGTGTAACTGTTTCTCTTTCCAGTGCTACATTGTCTTTCTGGCTCAACCTAGGGTCACGTGCACCTTGCAGGAGGCATGCACAGCTGTGAACATGTAAGGAAGGGTCCAGGTGGTAAACGCTGCCTTGATTTTGTACCAGCTGACCCCAGGGAGGTGCAGGTAAACAGAGGGAGCCCTGACTTTAGAAATGATGCCCAGTGCACAAGACTAAGGTGCAGATGATACTGCAGGGTTACCTGTGTTCTCCACAGATGTGGCTAGGTGTAGGCCATGTGTGCAGACATCTATACAGGTGACGCTCCCAGATCAAGTGACTCTAAGTTCTTCCTACGTGTTTTTGGGACAAAGCTGGGTGGGTGCCAGGGAATGCTAATAGTGGTTTGGGAGCCAAGAGGGATCGTTCAGGCCTCCTTGCTCAAGAAGGGAAATTACGAGCAAACGTGTCTGCTCGGCAACTTTGGGGAAACAAACATACAGCAGTGGAAGAGCTTTTTAACAGCCCTGCACATCGGTCTGGTTCACAAGGCATCGGAAACCCAAAATAAAACAATGGGAAGGATGCGGCAGCTTGCGGGAAGATCCCCGAATAGCTGACGGCTTCATTTCTGCTTGTTTATGGATAGATTTCAGAGTCACATCTGTTACTTCTTTGTGAGCTTAAAGACATCCTCCGGGGTTGTTCTTTCTTTCTTTCTTTCTTTCTTTCTTTCTTTCTTTCTTTCTTTCTTTCTACTTCTCCTCCTCCTCCTCCTCCTCCTCCTCCTCCTCCTCCTCCTCCTCCTCCTCCTCCTCCTCCTCCTCCTCCTCCTCCTCTTCTTCTTCTTCTTCTTCTTCTTCTTCTTCTTCTTCTTCTTCTTCTTCTTTTTGGATGCATTGAGACTGATGCTGCCCTGACTGAGGTTGAGTGCCAAGAAGGGTAGTTGGAAGAGTGACACTAGATCCACTCCACATCGAAAACGATGGCTACTATGGGACTTGGCTCCTGAGAGATTTCTTCATGGTACATCTCAAAACATTTGCTCAGTGCAATGGTCACCTGAGACGGGTTGCTGATCCCCAGACATTTAGGAGTGACACACCCACAGGCTCCCGTGCCCTCTCCATTTTGCTTCTTGACCCCAAAGCCACATATTTTCTGTGAGGTCTAGGCTTACACAGTGATCACTTTTCAGGATGCCTGATTTGTGGCTGCCACTTAATCTGTGCCAGCCTCTTCCTTCCTTCCTTCCTTCCTTCCTTCCTTCCTTCCTTCCTTCCTTCCTTCCTTATTTCCTTCCTTCCTTCCTCCTCCCCTTCCTTCTCCTCCTCCTCCTCTTCCTTCCCTTCTCTTCCTCCTCTTCCTCTTCCTCCTCTTCTTCCTCCTCCTTCTCCTCCTCTTCTTCTTCCTCCTCCTCTTCCTCCTCCTCCTCCTCCTTCTTCTTTTCTTTTTGCCAGCTACTTTCTAAAAGAAGGGCAGTCTCAAAGGCACTGGTAGATTGCAGACCTCTCCAAGCTGTGTTTATTTCTTCTGGTGGGATGGCACGCTCAGGTGTGCTTTATCTGGGGTGTGATCTATCTCAGGTGTGCTTTATCTGGGGTGTGATCTATCTCAGGTGTGCTCTATCTGGGGTGTGATCTATCTCAGGTGTGCTCTATCTGGGGTGTGATCTATCTTAGGTGTGTTCTGTCTCAGGTGTGCTTTATCTCAGGTGTGCTCTATCTGGGTCGTGATCTATCTCAGGTGTGATCCATGAGTACAGATGTAGTCATAGCTGGGCATTAGTGCTTCCCTGAAGCTGAAGAACTCACCTTGCCTATGGGGTGTTACCTGACATGGACAACCCTGTGTGGTTGCTGGGACAGACAGACAAGACGTCACACTCTGTGAGATGAAGCTTGTTGGGTGAACCCTACATAGGGACTCCCATGAGGGAAGAATGTGCCTGTCACTGACCTCTGAAGTCATTTAGAAAGAGAACCCAGAAGCTCAGAGGCCAGGCCAGGTACCAAGCAGCGCTGAGCTACATAGTTAGGAAAACAATACTTTCTTGCTCCTGACCATAGTAAAAAATATGCTTGGAGTCATATGTTTTCCATGAAACATGAATTTTACAGAAAGGAAGAAAATGACAGACAGTTGGTTTCAAAGGAAAATTATCTGCTTTTAAGAATCATTGAATTTGGCCAGGCATAGTGGCTTATGCCTGGGACTAGAGTCCCAGCACTAAGCAAGCAGAAGCAGAAGGATTTCTGTGAGTTTGAGGCCAGCTTGCTACATATTGAGTTCCAGTCAAGTTCGGGCTAATCTGAGGCCTTGTCTCAAAACAACAACAAACAACCATTCAGTTTTCCCTAACCCACCTGGTGAAAGGCTCTCTAGTGTTTCAAACATGCTGTGGTTTTTCTGAGCACAGTGTGTTCCTCCAAGTCTTTACTGTAACCATGAATATTACCAGGAATATCTTCCCATGAAAAAAAATCCCTTTTCACCAGACTGGCCCTATTTTCTGGTTGAGCTGGATAAATAGAGATTTCTCAGTCTTGTGGCCAAGCCCCTGATGTCTGTCCGCGTAACCTGCTTTAGCTGGAAAGGAAATGCCATTGCTTGCTCATGGCTGACAACTGCACACACTTGACTGACAGCTAGTGTTTGGGGCTGTGGCTGTTGACTGCAGAGTGGCCTACTGTCCACCCTTGAGCTGGTCTTAGGTCTGGGTAGGAGTTTGCCTTACTAATGGTATTGCCCATTGGGTGCTGGCTGTAGAGGCCCCAGGAGCAGCAGTAGGGAGCACACTGAACAATTCCTGATGAACAATGAGACTTATCCAGCAGCCTCCTGCTGTCTCCAGGGACCTGGGCTGGCCAGCCAGAGACCCAGCTACCCTGGGCCGTAGTAACTCTCAACCGTCAAGGAGAGTAGACATCATGTGCAAAACCTAGCTTTCTGAGGCCAGGGAAGCAGCATCAGACCAAACTGCAAATGAAGGAGCCTGCTCCCGGAGCACGCACGCCTGGCACTGACTTTCCAGGGTGATTGGAACAATACAAACATAAGCAGTTTCCACTTTTATCTCTGTCGGCAGGTTCAAGGGTATTCATTGTCTGCAGGCAATAATAAAATCATCATGTTCTCAGGTGGAAGTCACAGGCACCCGCTCCTGGAAAGTAAACTGGGGCAAGGGGGAGAGCGGCTTACACAGATCCTATTAGAAAGGACAAAGCCTGCCTCCTTAGAGTGGTTATCATGGGAAGTGCTTCTTAACACAGATCTTCAGAAGGTGCCAGGCCTGAGGTTTGCAGACACACCTCCAGGCAACTCAGCTGTCCCTGACCTCCGAACTGTGAGTGGTCTTGTTATGCCTAAGAACATCAACCTGTGCATGGAGCACCTCCCTGGTGCCAGGGGAAGTCGGGTAGAGCACTTCCCAGAGACTGACTGGACTCGTCACTCAAGGGCTCTGGGGAAGCCCTGTACTGTCCTTACTTCAAGTTCCCTAGACACAGAGCTTGCCCTAGATACACTCTCCAATGGACCATGTGGCCAGTCCACTTTGGGGAGTGATGCACCCATGTACACACTCTGGGCTCCACCTTGTCTGAGGCCAGGAATCCTTACACACATGGCCCTAATTGCTTACTGCAGAAGCCCAAGCTGGGGAGACTTGAGACTGATGCCCGTAGGGCTGAGCTGGAGAAACTGAATCCTCAAGGCTGGGCCAGACCAGGACCTTCAACATGAGACACAGTACAGGCATCAGGGCACATACAAGCTCCAGCCTTGACATCGGCTCTAACTGGAGCGTTGGGCATAAGGTCACTGGTCTCCCAAGGATATGCTCTGTATGCTGTTGCAGCTATGGTGCTTTTGGGGAGAATGACCTCAAGCTGTCTGCTTTAAATAGAGAGTAGGGGTAGGCTTCCTGGAGTGTATCCTTAATACTATGGTGTGAGAAGCCGCTCCGGCCACTTCGCTGGAGTGATGTATCTACGTGGGCTGTGACATAATGTGGTGTAATTGTTAGCATGTATGCACGTATTGATCATTTGGATCTATTGGACTATTATATGGGTGTGAGGAAGCTACTTAGTTTTCTAAAATGCAATTAAACCCTCATTCTGCTGGTGGGAAGGGTTTTAATTCGCTTGTGGGTGGGATGTATTTATGGATGTTTCAGGCCACAGGCAGTGGAGTCCTTAAGCTGGTGAAGGGAGTGAATCCAATGCTGGCAGACAGAGCCAGTGGGAGGGGCCAGCCACTGCACTGCCGAGTCCCAGCATTTCCTGTCCCCTGGCATTTCCTGCCTCCTTCACTTCAGTCATGACCAATTCCCTGAGGTGTCATCCCACAACCCCTCGGAAGTTGTAGACCAATGAGCAGCCAGAGCTGAGAGATGAAGCACTATGTAATTGGCATATTGCAGGAAAGAGCCCATGTCAGCTACAAGGGGCAGAACCCTTAAGGAGACAGAGGACCAGGGGCTAAGGTCCTGAGGGATAAGGAGGAACTATCTGAGCCAAGTGGAGGGCTTTCAAGGTTCAGAGTAGGCAGAAGATTGTCACACCATGTTTAGGGTTAGACAAAAAAATGATCTCAAATAACAAGTGTGTGTGTGTGTAGTCTAAGTATGTATGTGTGAATGTGTTTGTGCAGAGTATGTGTGAGTGTATGCATATATGTATATTGTGATAATGTGTATGTCGTATGTGTATATGTGTGTGCAGTGCATGTATGCAGTGTTTGTACATGACTGTGTGTGTGTCTGAGTGTGTGATAGAATACAGTGTGTGTGAATGTGTGCAGTGTATATGTATGTCTGGTGTCTGTGTGCATGTGTGTATATATGTCTGTTGTCTCTGTGTGTGTATTTGTGTGTGGTGTCTGTGTAAGTGTGTGTGTGCAGTGTATATATGCAGTGTGTGTATGTGTGGGTGAGTATGTGTGTCTCTTTGTGTGTGTGTAGTGTGTTTGTATGTATGTATGTGTTGTATCTGTGTGAGTGTGTGTATATGTTGTGTGGTATCTGTGTAAGTGTGTATATGCATGTGTGCAGTATATATATGCAGTGTGTGTATGTGTGTGAGTATGTGTGTCACTGTGTGTGAGTGAGTGTTTGTGTGTGTGCCTAACCCTAACCCTTAGTCACTGTTCTCATCACTGAGGTGTCAAATCTTTGCTCCTGTGGAACTTGTCATTTAAACAGGGTGGGTCCTATCCAGGACTGCCGCTCAACATCTTTTGATAATGAGCCAGAAAAAAGAATATGAGTGTAAACCAGTGAACACCCTCAACTGCCCATGACACCAAAACACAAGCAGAAACAAGCATTACAAAATAGTGTTGAGGGCTCCAGTGACATTATTAAAATGTGTATTTCCATATTGCCTATTTTTAAAAATAGAAAATTTTTTACTGCTGCCTACTTCAGCAGTGCCAATGATGTGAGTGGGACCCTCTGGGAGCCCAGGTATGAGGGGCATTTGAGACTAATTTAGGAGGAATGAATGGAAGAAGATGATGAAGGGCCCTAAGATTCAGGGTGCAGACCAAGTCAGGTATGAGAATGAGTGAGTAGATGGTGGGTAGATGGATAGATGAATGGATGGATGATGGATGATGGATGGATGATGGATGGATGGATGGATGGATGGATGGTTGGATGGTGGATGGATGATGGATGGATGGATGGATGGATGATGGGTGGATGAATGATAGATGGATGATGGATGGATGATGGATGGATGATGGATGGATGATAGATGGATGATGGATGGGTGGATGATGGATGGATGATAGATGGATGGATGGATGGATGGATGATAGATGGATGGATGGATGGATGGATGGATAGATGATGGATAGGTGGATGGTGGATGGATGAATAGATGATGGATAGATGGAGGCGTGGTGGGTAAATCTATAGGATTTGGATCAAAGATTGAGTGGGTAGGTGACTCTATAAAAGGGTGAAGGGATGGAAGAGGCTGTGTGGGTATATGATGGTGGATGGATGGATGAATGGAGAGTAGCTGGACAGATACAGAAAGGTGGTTGTACGGAAGAAAGATGGCAGGACCTGTGATGGGTGGGCAGCGGGATGGTGGATGTGTTGCTAGAGCTTCTTCATAATGCTCCCAGTCTGCAGATTTTCTGAGGTTGTAGATATGCTTGGAAAACTTGGGGTCAAAGCCCTGGGTATGTCTCTGTGTCTTGTCTGTCTGTCTGTCTGTCTGTCTCCCTCCCTCCCTGCATCCCTCCATTTCTCCATCCCTCCATCCCTGAACAGAGTCCTACTATTTGCCCTCAAACTCTTAGCCTTAAGAGATCTTTTTGCCTTTGAGTATGTGGGGCTACAGTTGGACACCATCCGACACAGGGAAATCCTTTTTTATAGAGTTTGAAATTTTATTTTATATCTATGATAGTTTTACCTGCCTGTATGTCTGTGCATTACATACATACCTGGTGCTCACAAAGCTTTGAAGATGGGTGGATCCCCTGGAACTGAAATTATGGATGTTGGTGAACCACCATGTCGGTGCTGGGAACCAAACCTGGGTACTCTGCCAAAACAGCCAGTGTTTTTAACCATGGAGCTGCCTCTCCAGGACTTAGTTTTATTTTCTTAATAGGGCAAAGCGCTGCTCCTGTAGCATCATGTGTGAGAGGAAAGAAAGGCTCTGCTCATGTAAAGCATTGATCCTGAGGCAACAGAGAGGTATCTGCCATGTGCTAAAACTCATGTGCTTCTGCCTGCCCCATGAGCACCAAGGACAGCGCCTAACACACTGTAGATACTACAGAAGAAAGCTCACTCACCTCCTAGATGAGTTCATGTAGCCCACAGAGCTTCCCCTATGAGCTCAAGAGCAGCATGTGTGCGTACACGCACGCACACGCACACACATACCCTAGTGTGATAGAGACATCAGCACACGTCAGACCGTTTGCTGGGGATTTCCATTGTTTCGCTCTATCCTTTCATCTGATAAGTACATGCCCTTGGATGAACTTTCCACCAGTCCATGGGGAGCTGGAATGAGTGCATCAGAGAGCGTGGAGTGAATGACAATCAGGAGAGGCGTCTTGGCTGATGTTAAAGTACATCATTCTTTTCCTGGGCTTGCGTTGCTGGCTTGGTTCAGGGACCTGGTGTTCTATGTCATAAATGGCTCTAGGTATCCCAGGAGGCTTCTGTCATTGTGTATTGGCTTCTCTTTTTGATTTATTTTTTTTTTTTGTATGTATGTATGTGTCTGTGTGAGTATCTGCCATGTTTGTACAGGTGCCCACAGAGGCCAAAAGAGGGCACCAGAGTTCCTGGAGCTGGAGTTACTGTCAGTTGTGGGCTGCCAGACATGCTGGGAACTGGATTCCAATCTCGCTGGAAGAGCAGGAAGCGCTCTTACCCACTGAGCCATCTCTCACACCCCTGTGCAATTGCTTCTGCTGGGTGACTCCCAGCTGGTACTTACTGGTGTCTGGAATAATAGGAGCACTGACATTAGCCCATACTAGGGGGTCCTCTAGGGGGTCTCTAGATCTAGGGGAGCCTCTGTCTGTTCGGGGCCACCTGGGTTTGTTTTCTCAGTGACTCAACCCTTGTCAGCTGCAGGTTTGCTGGCCACCAATTCTGCACATGTAGGGATTTAATTACACTGAGTGTGTAAAGTATCAGGATTAGGTTAGAGTCATATGTCTTGGATCTCATGTGTCTGGATTCTCAGTCCCCAGAGATCTGCGATCCATGGCTCAGCAGGAGAACTGGCTCCTTCCCACTTCTGTCTCTCCTGGACCTGGTTTCCAGAAGGTATTCACAGGCCATAGCCTGTTCATGCCCCAGGAAAACAAGGGCCAGACCCCTTTGTGCCTGGAGCTTCCTCAACCCAACTCCATTAGGCACCCATGGCCCCTCATTTTCTTTGAAAAATAAATCACGGCATCTGACAGACGTCCTGAGACTTCTGGCGCACAGCATTCTCCGATTTTACTCTGATCATTACCCTTTCCTCCTGCCAAAATATATTAAAAAACAATCTTAACGGAACACAAAGCAAAGAAAACATTTTCCAAGTCAAGCTGCAGAGCGGCCCGAAACGGATCACGGGTGAGAGCCTACTTTTTTCCACAGTGACGAGAAAAGCAAATGTTGTGTGTGTGTCTGTGTGTGATAAACACGGCGGGCTTGATGGAATTCTGGAGCTGAGAAAGAGAGTTAGCTTCTGAAAGAGGCGAGCCACAGCCGCCATGGCCCCGATTTCCCTGTGAACATTTCTTTAGTGTGATGGCTGAACAGTTTGTAGCCAAACCCAGAACCTGTGGATGTGACCTTGTTTGGGGAAACAGGATCTATGCAGTGAGTTCAAGGTGAGGCTGCATGGTAAATGCTGGAGGTAGAGGCTGGGGTTATGGGACAGAGTGAGGAGCCCCAAGATTTCCCTCAACCACCAGGCACTGGGAGAGGGACGGGTAGCCTTCTAGAGCTTTCTTAGGTAGCACGGCCATGCCCACACCTGGAGTCTGGCTTCTAGATCTTGCATTCTGTCGTTTAAGTTGCCAGTTTGTAGCTGTACCATAGTGAACACAGAAAGGTGAGTTGCAGAGGGAATGTCAGTTTGAAAAACTATGAAGAAAAATGTCACTCGCTTCTGACATTTCTCCGGCACTCCTACCTGTGACGTGAAGGCGCTCTGTCCACTACAGGCAGGCATGTTCTGTCTCTAGATTGCTTGCTGATAGTCTCTCCATCCCACACCAGGGTTGGTAGCAGTACTCAGGGGCTGTTGCAAGGGCACCTCGACATTGTGATCCTCAGGACGAGAGCCAGCTGTGCACACTCGCAGCCTGGATCCGCTTCTCGCTCAAGACAGCGTGGACAGAGCTGAGGGAGGCAGGCTACCCAGAACTGCGGGCTCCATTAGATCACCTGTACAGGTTGGCTGGCACTGTCTCCTAAGACCATTCAAAATGAAGCTTCAAGGCGTGACTGTACCTGGAAAGAGTTCTCACAGGAGAGAGTACTATTTAGGGAATGTGTTCATTCATTCACTCAGCAAACACCACAGACAAGGTTTTATCTACCCATGATCTATTGGTGCATAGTGGAGATGTTAACCTGGTTGCAGTTCACTGTTGCCAGTGGACAGCAAGACTGAAGACACACACTTGCACATTTGTGAGCACCCGAAGTGAGACAACAGACAGGCACTGGATCCACGGCCAGAGGCTGAGCACCTGACAGCAGCTCTGACTTGGAAGGGGTAGGAAAAAAAGAGCTGCCTGCAGATAGACAGGGTCAGTGGTCAGGACACAGCAGGTGAAAAGACCCTGAAGGCTCCACAGAATGACCAGGAGTCTTGACTGCATGGGCTCAGGTCCTGCCTGGTATATGCCATGATCCTACCTCTGGGTTAGAAGGATCACGTTCTCTGACACAAGCCTCCAATGACCCAGGTCACTTGTCACTCACACCCTTCTCCTTCCCAGCTTCCCTGCCTTGCTGCCCACTTTCATTTTAACATGCTATGCCCACTTCTACCTGCTGTCCACCCGGCCCCCTCCGTATTTGGTCTGTACAGCTTTCCTCTTTGCACCCACCCCCACCCCCAGGCTCAGGGACCTATGTAAGGCTGTGGCAGCCTCTCCTCCTCATTCTGGGCTGGGAAATGGGCTTCATAAGGAGACAGTCTAATGTGCAGCAGGATTGAGGAGCTGAGTTTGACCCCAGAATCTACATGAATAGCTGATCATGGTGTGTTGTGTGCCTGGATCCTCAGCTGGGGGATCAGATTAGGTAGAAACAGGCATATCCTTGAAGCTCATTGGTAGCATAGACAAATAGATGTGCTTTGGGTTCAGGGAGAAACCCTCTCTCAGAAAACAGAGGTGAGAAATGATTGAGGAAAGATCCTAAAGTCAACCTCTGACCTCATATCCATAGTAGCATATATGAACAACATAGATTCATACACACCCCGACCCCACACCTATGTACACACACTCATACCCCACATATGTCCTCTCTTTCTCCCTCTCTCTCTTACTCTCATCTATAACATTCCAAGCCAGAGTTGGTAGCCACCCACTACACTGGACAACAGGACTCTCCCACCCCCCTTCTCTCGTAAGCCTTGGGAAAGGCTTAGATTTACACTACCATGGAATTCTAGTAGCTGTCCAAGAAAGTGCCCCATATGGGAACAACATAGCTCCCTGGCTCCCAGGGGACCCACAAAAGTCCTCTTTCACTCTTTTCTCTGGAATTGAAAGGGATGGCAGCCGTCACCTATTTTCATGGGTATAGCATTAGCACACACCACTGGCTATCTGGGGACAATCGTCCCTTCAGTTTCAGGGATGTGACCGCCAATGCCGCACCATGCCCAGGCAGGTTCCTTCTGCTTGTATTTGTGCATGGCACACCTGCCTCGCTGCCTTCACTGGCCCGTTGTGCCCTGCCTCGGTCAGAGACCTCTGGAGAGTTTCTTGCATTTTAAGTTGTTTCCAGCAATTATTCTCGGGCAATAAAATTCATCTCTAAAAATAGGTCACATAAAGGCCTTGGCTTCTCTTCTAATTAGTGTAAGGATTTATTGAATATACATCATACGTATAGGTCATAATATTATTAAAATTACTATTAAGACTTTACTCATCAAAATCTTTCAGGCAGTGTGGAGACAGGGAGCCCAATGGTCCCTGGGAAATCGTATCTGCATTAGCAAGATAAAGGACAATTTAGGACAATTACAAAAGCAGTGATTTAGGGTACAACATAAAACTCTGCTGAGAACTAATTCGTAATGCCAGCTGCTGCTAAGCTTCTTAATCTTTATCTAGTTCAATTAAAATCTGAATGTTTGGGATTTCATTAACAACCGGGGGCTTGGAAATCACACTCGCTTTTACGCTGTGCTCTGTTGCCGACTTACAGTGTGGAAGTCGCCCCAAATGTCCAAAGGTAGAATTAGGTATTATTGAAACCTTGGTCCTTTAAGGATACAGGGAAGCAGAGACTAGATTCCTTTGAGTCTCCAGTCAGATCCAGACAAAGGAAGGAGACCCCACTCGAAGCAGTGCTGTGGGTGAGACCTGTGGAGCTGGCTGTCCCCTCTGCAAATGAAGAGTTCCTTTTATGGGCCTTTCTGCGGTCTTTCCTTCTGGGCACCGGCCTCATCAGCATGGGGCTGCCTCAGTGCAGTCTGCCACCTGTCACTTTGTTAAACCTGATCAAGTCTTCACAAGCAGTGTTTACTGAAGTGAACATATCCCAGCTGCTTTGTATGTGACTCCTGGTTGGCCAGAAAAGTCAAAAGGTCAAAAGCCCAAAAGGCCGAAAGACCAAGAGGATGGGTTCCCTGTGTTTTCCTTGACCTGGGTGGCTGTCTGTTGGCTCAAGCTTTATTCCAGGGATGGAGAGGGTGCATCCACCCCACCAGCACTCAGGTTATCCTGAGACTCCAGGTCATGCCTGGAGGTGGTGCTGAGGAGCCTGGGTCCCCCATGAAGCTCATGTTGCATGGTCTCAGTGTGGCCTGTGGTAGGCTGAGAGGTGTCTCCATGATGCCCCATGCCCTGTGACTGTGCCACCTTAAGTAGCAGCAGGGACTTCTGCAGATAGTGGAAGCTGTGAACTCAGATGTGACGTCATACTAGCTGTCCCCATAACATCCCAAGTCTGCTCCCAAAGGCAGATAGGAAGTTCAGAATTATAATCTGAATGTAGGAGTTAGTATTGTCTCTCAGCCCAAATGTCAACGAGCAGAAGAAGAAAAAAAAAAGACTTGGATCATCCCTGCATGCTGTGAGGGGAAGGTGTGCTCACCTGTGCATCTTTGCCTGACAGCCAGAGGTCAACGTCAGGTGTCTTCCTCAACCACAAGGTCTCTCGCTGAACCTGGAGCTCACTCTACCACCAGCTTTGGCTGGCTGGCCAGCAAGCCCCTGATATGCTCCAGTCCCTGCCTCCCAAAGCTGGGGTTACAGGTGCATGCTTCCATACCCAGCTTTTATTGGGGTGCAGAGGATCCAGACTAAGCTTCCCACAGTTGAGCATGCAATTCATTACCATCCACCGATCCGTATTCTCAGATCAAATTGAATCTAAGTTGTGCTTTGTTCAAAGAGCATGCAATTGGATAAAGTACCCAGTTAACATCCTACAAGCAAGCCGCCTCCCTTTTATCTATAGCCTGGGGCATCATGGGGACCGGGACAAAGGTAGTCAATCATTCCAGACCTCCCCAGGCTTGCAGTGTCTGAGGCCAACATCAAGTGTGCCTTTCCTCAGCCACAGAGAAAGGATCGCTTCTGTCTGCACACCGCCCCGAAGGCCCAGCCACAGAAAAAAGATTGCTTCTGTCTGCATACCGCCCGAAGGCCCGTCTTGGTTTTCAGTTCTTTCCCCATAGCCCTCTGAGCTCAGTTCTTAGAATTCAGGGCTTTATAGGGAAATGACAGACAGCCTGTGGTCATGCAAGGCTCCTTCCCCAGGTAATCACCAGAAGTGCACTCTTAGTCATTCTGCACCTGGTTCTCCAGGTCCTACCTTGCTTCTGTTCTCCATTGGTATCCATTGCTCTGGCATCTGCTGTGTTCCCTTCTGAAGCAGAGGTCTGGGAGCATGGGAGGCTTGTCTTGTCATATCTGTTCTGTGTGTATGTTACATGTATATGCACCACATGTGTGTGCACAATGTGTATATTACATGTGTATTTGTGTCATGTCAGCGTGCTGTGTGTATTGTATGCATATGTGTGTCTTATATGCAGTGTGCATTATATACACATGGATGTGTGAGCATCTGTGCCTGTTACATATGTGTAGATATGCATATGCACCCATATGTGATATTGAGTATATTATATATGCATATATGTTATATATGTATGTTATATGCCCATGTGTGATGTATTAGGTATGTCTGTGTCAGGTACTATGCTATGCATGTGTGTAATGTGTATGTATGCAATATCACATGCTGTGTGTTCTTCATATGCTTAGGTGGCATATGTGTACATGTATTGATGGGTGCCATGTCACATGTGGTATTCTGTGTGAGCTACGTGTTATATATGTTTATGTGTGGTGAGGTACTCTGTGGTATATACGTGTTCTTGAGAACTGTGTGTCTTATGTGGTATCTAAGTTTCTTAGCATCAACCATCCTGACCCTGAAAATCTGTGAAAATGGCTTGCTTGGCTCCCTTGAGAAGCCTTTTCATCCTGTGACTGGCATTTCTATGTCCCATGGGGAAGGGATGCATGGTGTGACTGAACCTCAGGCCCTGGTCTGACTCTCTGGCTTCTAAGTATCTCCGAGGGTCACACAGCAAGACTGAATACCTGCTGCTCCTGAGTCAGAGGGTCTGCAGATTCCACAGTTGGCATCACCACCATGTGGGTGCTGAGACCGGTGTGCCCCTCAGAGCTTCGGTAACATTGAGACCACCACTGGCCTCTGTGACTTGGAGCTTGTCACATTGGCTTGGAAAGGAGAAGACAGAAGCAAGTGATTGAAGGACGCTTCCATATCCCCAGCAGATATGACTGTGTGTCAGCAAAGATGTGGGCCTTCAGAGCTGAGGATTGATTCCTATCTGTGGACTTGGCCTCTGATCTGAAAATCTGGGCCACGGATTGATCGGATCGTTAGTGACCGCCCTGCCTGTAATTACTTTGAGCATTGCAAACCTTCTAATATCACCCTTCCTTTTTCTTAGTCCTTTTAATATTTTATGACAATGCCAGGCACTCTAGTGTAATTCAGAGTCCCAAGATGGGCTGCACGCTTCAGCTTTTGGCTGCCCTTCCAGAACATTTTGAGTGCCGCCCCTCCCCCTGCCTCTCTGCCACACGGGCTTTCTTTCTCATCTGCTGATTTGGAGTCTTTTGAAGGTTGTTGAAAGAGTAGCCATTATGAATTTGACATGACAGATAACTGTAGCGTCTCATAGGCAGAATATCCTACATGCCTTTAGAGTGTAGGTTCCATGGCTGATGTGACAGTGGCCCCTTTAGGAGCTTCTATGGTCCCGTGAGAGAATTCCAAGGAGCACACGTTATAACGTCCATGTGAATTATTATGTGCAGAGCCAGCCCTTGGCACCAGCTCCAGTGGGAGCAGGAAGAAGCGGCTTCCCCTTCGTGTCACTTACCTTTAACTGCTCTTATAGAATATCAGACAAAGCAACTTAAGGACAAACAGAATGTGGGCCACCGCGACAGGGAGAGCATGGGAGAAACTGTGGTCCATCACGACAGGGAGGGCATGGGAGAGATTATGGTCCATCATGACAGGGAGAAAATGGAAGACGATGCTGTCCATCACAACAGGGAGAGCATTGGAGAGAATGCTGTCCATCATGACAGGGAGAGCCTGGGAGCAGGAGTGTAAGGTTGCTGGTCACATTGTCTACACAGCCAGCAAGCAAAGAGCGACAAATGCTGGTTCTCAGCTCACTTTCTTCTTCTTCAGCCTAGGACCCCAGCCCATGAGATGGAGCTGTCCACTCTCAGGGTGAGTCTTCCCACCTCAGTTAAACTAATCTAAAGGACCCCTCACAGACAATGCCCAGACGCTTATGTCCTAGGGTCTAGATCCTTCCCAGTAGGCAATGTTAATCATTGGGCCTCTCCAGGGGGTCCATGACACATGGCCTTGCCTTCCTGAACCTGGTGGAGATAGTTCCAGTCTCTCTGCCTCAAGTTTGTATCAGGGGCTCTGTAATTGCCCCTTCCCTCTGTGCCGGCGTTCCCAACCGTGTCTGCACCAGGCTCAGTTTATCCAGTCAGCTCTCTGTGGACACTTGTGCACTGTTGTAGATGCCTGTGTCAGTGGGAACCTCCCACTCCGTGGCCGCCTGCCAGCCTCAATAGTGACCTGGTGAAGAACAGAAATGCTTGTGGAAATGAAATGAACAGGGTTCCAGGAACCTGAGGGAAGGCGGGCGCTGGGCTGTGGTCTGGGGAAGACCTTACATCTTTTTCAAGTTTCCTCAGGAGCCTCTGGTTTTGAGTTTATGCAGCTCAGTTCTGCTATTCGTGCCATAGTGGAGATGGTGAAATTTGGGGGCTCAGCAAATGAGCTCATTGATAATTAATTGAAGTATACATTTATCTGTCACAAAACCACCGTGAGCATCGGCATAGGGAGAGCGGGCTGGTTTTCACAACATAGAATTAGCAGGATCTGAAGTCTTTTGAGGAGAGGAGAAGGCCTGGAGCTGTGAAGCCAGACCCTGTCCTTCTCAAAGCACTGAGCAGGACAGTGTGCCAACAGTTCAGGTTTGCCCACCTGCAGAGTGGAGAAGGCTGGATGCGCCAGCATTTTTCTGCCGACTCAGCTACTTCCCTGTACGTGTGCTGAGGGTGGCATGGAATTGGAAGAGACCGGCTTCTATGGTGTCACGATCCACATAAGCCATTGAGTAGACTCTTTGTGTGCTGATGAGCCAGCTCAGGTTCCTTCAGGGCTAGGCATGAACAGTGAGATGAGATTTACAGGTGACAGAAAGGTAGGAATTTGGGGTCTTGGACTTTGCTGCCTGCATCCTGCCCAGTCCTTGGGTGTCCCTTGCCTGCTCATGGGAAGTTGCTCTGGGTCTGTTGAAAGGCTGAGCCCAGGGGAATTAGGGCTTGCAGTGCCCTGGCAGGGAAGATGACTTATTGGAGTGGCTCCCACGTCTGTCTCTTCCCAACAGACTTGGTCCCAGCTGAACTGGCTGCTGATTTGCAGGTCCAGAGCAAGTTGGAAATTTGAGCCTGTCACCCAAAACTTGTGCAGTTTCAAGACGGCAGTGACATGGCACAGGGTATACGCTTGTGAGAGCAAGCCTCTTATGGCTCACCTGTGAGTGCAAGCCTCTGATGGCTTATCTGTGAGTGCTGACCTGAGAGTGTGCAATTGCTGCACAGGGAATGCTGACCTGTGAGCACAGGCCGTTGAGTGAGCAGGTCACTTTATGGTAGGCCAACCCTCACAGGATCAGCTGTGATGAACTATGCTGTGATCTCTGGAAAGAGGCCTGAGACCATTGGCACCAGCTATCCAGCCACCAACCCCTACAGGAGCTCAGGTGCATTGCTGACAATAGTGGTGACCTGGCAACAGCTCCAAGTACAGTGTCACCATGGGATCAGTGTCTGTGTGGCCCCACCTGGACCCCGCCATGGACCTGAGCTTACCTTCTCAGCTGCCCATGCACCATGAGAGTCAGGCCTCTGCCTATGCATAAAACATGTTGGGAACAGCAGGAGGACACACCTGTCATGACAGACATGTTACTTGGAGTTGTAAGGTTGAACATAGCTAACTGCTACATGAGATGGCCTTAAAAGCTCACAGCAGGAACTAGTGGGGTGTCTCAGTGGGTAAAGGCACTTGCTACCAAGACAGATGACCCGAGTCCCATCCCTGGACCCGCAGAGTGGAAGGAGAGAGAACTGATTCCCGCTAGATGTGATCTCCACCTGCAACCTGTGACACACACACACACACACACACACACACCAACATGCACAGATACACTAAATAAATAATTAAATGAAAACTCATAATAAGTTTTCATGGAGGGGAAAGACTCTATGGGTTTTATGACTGGAACCACGTGTCCTCTCTGCCCTCAGCTTGGCTCTCTGCTGCAGGATGACATCTGCAGGATGACTTCTTCCTGTTTTACACAGGTGAGTAGGCCAGGATAGACCCCAAGACTGATGCTGATGTGGTCTGATGGTTTAGGTCACTTGTTTATCTTCAGTTCCCTGGCTAAGCCTAGGGAGGTCTAGCTCCAGGCCAATCTCAAAGCATTCAAAGCTAAAGTGATGAGCTAGTTAGACTTCTTTCAACAAGCTAGGATGAGGTTTGGCTGTACCTACCAGGTCACCTAGACAGCTCAGATCAGGGCCCAGTGAAAGAACGGGTCACCTGTGCACTATGTGTGTACATACATATACATGGTAGGTGGGTAGTTGTGGTTCACGTATGGAGTGTGTGAGGGGTATGTTGTGTGTGGTGTGTAGATGTGTCTCTGTGTGATATATGCCTGTGTATCTTTGTGGGTGCATCCCTCTGTGTGAGCCTAGGAGGGCCAGCAGAATGAAACCAAATAAAGCATAGTAGGCACCGGGGCCCTCAGAGTCTCTCCTCTTCCATCTCTTGGTCTGTCTCATTGTATTCCTGCACGGAAGTCTCTGGAAGTTCCCAGTACTGAGTTCTATTCTTTGTAGCTCAGAGCCTCTTCCCCACACAAAGGGTCCATGGTCCCTGTCTTCCTTGCAGCCACCCCAGGTGCTTAAGATCTCTGATCAGGATCTGTGTGTCCTTCCTCTGCTTTCTGTGTTCCGAAAAGTTCATCTTGTGTGATGATACATACCATCCAAGGTGGAAGCGAGCCACTTATCCCCACCCCCCACTCCTGCTCCCACCCCCACCCCGAGCCTATGGGATGGGCAGAATCCCAGGCCTCTCTGGGTCGTGGTCCTGACTCTCTTTGCTCTTAGCCCCATCTTCAAGCGCTGAGTAACCACGCCCACATGACTGCAGAAGGGCCTCAGTTCAGGTTCTTCTATTCACACCACCCTGTCCCTGTGGTGATTATGCCTCCTTGCAGGGCTGAAGTGAAGCCAAACCATTCTGTGTCTGCAGCCCCTCCCGACAGACCCAGAGGCATTTCCTCTCACTGGGCCTTCCAGAGACGGCCCCAGTAATGCCGTAAAGCATGCCTCATTCAGTCTGGCTCCATTCCAGCAAGGCTTTCTTGTTTGGGCTTATGGCAGCCTACCAGTGTTTAAAATCCCATTTGTGCTGTCACGTCTCAAACCCATGTACTACACGGGCCTAGGTTAGCCGTGTCCGATAAGCGTTCTGCTAAGCCCCAGTGGTTGGCGATACCTCGTTACGCATCTCCAGCCACTGTGAAGGCCGAGTCCAGGCCAAGTGATACACGGCCCACAGAACTGCTGGGTTTCTTCCCTGCGGGGTCATGTCTCCATCCTGTGCCCTGGACACTAAGTACAAGTTCTCCAAGTACATGAACCTCTTCATAAAAGCACTCAAGCCAAGTGGAGGGAGCTGTTAATTTCACACTGCTCAGAATAAGCCATCGAAGTCTGTGGCAGGCAAAGCGAGGGCTGTCCACCCCGAATGGCTTTGTCGAGATGCAATCAAATAAAGATCCAATAATCAAGCTGGGGAAATGGCTCACTGGGTGATGTGTGCTCCGTGAAAGCATGAGGACCCCAGGTGGATGAAGGAGCATACACCTGTGATCCCAGTGCTGGAGACATAGAGACAGGAGGATCCCTGAACTGACTGAACTGACGTAGGGGTCTTACTGGCCAATTGGCTTAGATTAATGGGAGAGCTCCAGGCCAATGAAACACCTTGTCTCAAAAAACAAGCTGTAAAGCTCCTGGGGAAAAGATATGAGGCTGTCCTCTGGCCTACACACACACACACACACACACACACACACACACACGTACACACGTGCATACACACACACACACACACACACACACGTACACACGTGCATACACACACGCGCGCGCGCGCGCACATGTGCATACACATGCTCACACACGTGCACACATGTGCATACACATGCACATGCAGGTGCACATGAGGAGAATAGTGAAGCAAATTTTACACGGGAAATATAGAATTTTCACCCAAGTAATTTGTTCTCCAGACTTCCACCTCTCACATCTGAGCTACCTTTCCCTGTCACCTCTCCATTCTGTGCGCTACCCCCTATTTCACTTCATTTACTTTGATTTCCTTAGCTTACAAGTGTGGGTGGCATCCTGTGGTATTTTTATTTCTCTGTCCTGTTTCACTTAGCGTATGTATCTTCCAGGATTATGTTGGAAATGCAAATACCAGGCGTTCCTTTTTAAAGGCTACATAGTATTCCTTCCTTCTTAAAGGCTGAATAGTATTTCATCATGATAAGTGAGCCTCACCTGCCCAATTCATCCATCCTCAGGCACCCATCTTGGCTGTTTCAAAAAGCGCTTCAATGGACACGGGAGTGCACATATGACTCTGGGGTTGGAATTTAGCTTTTTCTAAGTATTTACCAGCATTGAGGCTGTGAGCCAGGGTAGTGCTATTTTTAATTTCTGTGGGAAGCCGCGAGTTGTTTTCCATAATAAACATACTCGTTTAGATTCCCACCAACCTGTCAGCACTCGACTCTTATCTTTCCAATAACAGCGTCCTAACAGGTGTGAGATGATAGATCTTTGTGTTTTTAATTTGCATTTCCCTGTTAATTAGTGATGCTGAACACTCCCCCTTTTTCCCCTGTGAACTGGTTGGCCATTTCCATGTCTTTTTTTTTTTTTTTTTTTGAAGAGGCATCTCTTCTGGTTCTTTGCCCATTTTTTTAATTGGGTTGTTTGTTTGCTTGCTTGTTTGACAGTTAACACTTGCAGCTGGATGGTCTGCGCTGGGCTCTTCCCTGGCTGGGCATGTGTTGGGCCCCAAGAAGCCCCAACCTCCTCCCATAGCACCTCTTTTTCCTGAAGCAGAAGCAAGATGAAGAGGGCAGAGCTTGTGACCCAGCTCTAGTGAGAGGCCCTGGTCCCCTCAGATGGTATGAAGCTCCCAGGTAGAGTTCTCCACAGGAGGAAAATCCTCAACAGCATTGCTGAGCTGGGATGTGAAGTAGAGGGAGCTACACTGGGGGAAGGGTCAGGAAAGCATGGCCTGCCTGAGGCTGGCAGAGGTGCTCCTAAAAGGACGGCTGGACCATGGGCTGCCCACGTGGAGCTGGGGCAGGGGGACAGTCACAACCCTATGAAGATATCCCTCCATTGTCCTGCCTCCTCACCTTCATCCTGTCCTCTCCTGTTCAGAGGACAAGATCTGGAAGCTCACTTCCCAAATAGCACAGGGCTTTCAGGGGCCTTGGAGGCAGCTTAGTGGGTAACCTGCTTGTCACTCGTGTGAGAACCTAAGTGTGATTACCAGAACATGTTCGAAAAGTGAGTTCTGGGACTAGGCGTGATGGTGCACGCCTTTAATCCCAGAACCAGGGAGGAGGAGGAAGGCAGAGCTTCTGAGCTGAAAACCAGCCTTCATCTGCTCACTGCTGTAATTCCAGCTGAGCCAAATTGGTGCGCTACAGGCCAGTTCTCAAAACAAACAAAACAAGTGAGCTGGACAACTGAGGATCAACACCAGCAGTACCCTTTGACCTCCACATTAACATGCATACATATGCATGGAAACCTACACACACACACCACACACATGCACATGTGTGCACACTCACACCCACATGTATACACTCACACACACATGCACACACATGCATACACACATGTTCACATGTACACACATGTACGTTTGCATGCACACACACCCATATCCATGTACTCACACACACATGCATACACATGTTCACACACATACGCCACACACACCACACATATGCTCACACACACATTCACATCCATACCCATGCACTCACACACTCATGCACACACAGACACTCACATGCATACATGCACGCACACATATGCTAACATGCATACACACATATGCACGTGTATGTGTACACACACACACCCATGCACATACACACATATTCACACACACCACACACATACCACATGCATACACACACACTCACATCCACACCCATGCATTCACACACTCATGCACACATATTCACATGCACACACATGTATATGCGTGCACACACAGGCACACACACGCATGCACATACTGGTAAGAGAACAAGAAGGATGCTTCCAGACAGGGTTTTGATGGATCTTCATTTTTCAAAACCCATTTCATCAGAAGTTAAAGAGAGGAAGCCAGCTTTCTGCATCCGCCCAGTTAGGAAGGGCTGCAGCCCTTGCTGGTGAAGCCTGCTCCTGACCCAGTTTGTAAGCTGAAGGCTTTAACAAGTTTGAAAGCAGTCTGTCCTCCTCCGTCAGGTTCCGGCCGCAGAACAAATGTGCTGCTCCAGCAAAGACAACAGAGGTGGAATGAACCTCTGGCCGAGGGAAGAATGAAGCCGTCAGCGCCTTCTTATCGGCTGTTCCTCCTCTCCCTTTCCTGCCTGCATCTGCCTGGACTTTGAGCAGAGATCGCTTTGCTTGTTAAAGGGAAAGAGTTGCTTTTCGACACAATTAATTAAGTAGGCCACCAGTGTTGCTGGCTGATGGGAGTGAGGTTTGATCAAAAAGATCGGCTAATTGGTAGCAAAGACACGCTGACCTCGTGAAACAGGCTGAGAGAGGAACCTAGCCACATTGTCTTCAAAGTGCCTGGGGCCCACTAGTGTGGGGAGCAAATGGATGGATGAGTCCTGCCTCTGAGTCCTTACCCACAGTTGGGAACATCCACCTGTTTGTCTCCTGTTTTATCCAGATGCTGATCAAATGGAGGCACCTTGTCAGATGGGAGCACCTGGTCAGATGGAGGCATCTGATCAGATGAGGGCACCTGGTCAGATGGGAGCACCTGGTCAGATGGGAGCACCTGGTCAGATGGGAACACCTGGTCAGATGAGGGCACCTGGTCAGATGGGAGCACCTGGTCAGATAGGGGCACCTGGTCAGATGGGAGCACCTGGTCAGATGGGGGCACCTGGTCAGATGAGGGCACCTGGTCAGATGGGAGCACCTGGTGAGATGGGGGCACCTGGTCAGATGAGGGCACCTGGTCAGATGAGGGCACCTGGTGAGATGGGAGCACCTGGTGAGATAGGGGCACCTGGTCAGATGAGGGCACCTGGTCAGATGGGAGCACCTGGTCAGGTGAGGGCACCTGGTCAGATGGGAGCACCTGGTCAGATGAGGGCACCTGGTCAGATGGAGGTACCTGGTCAGATGAGGGCACCTGGTCAGGTGAGGGCACCTGGTCAGATGAGGGCACCTGGTCAGATGGGGGAAACTGGTCAGGTGAGGGCACCTGGGCATGGGTCCTCAGACATTCTCAGGGATGTGCAGCACCTTACCACATGTGTGAAGAACACAGACACAGAACTGTAACTCTGTGTAGCCTCACACTTCCACAGGAGCTCAAGAGCCCCTGCTGTAAATTCTGTCAAATCCTGTTTTAGTCGAAGTGTTTATTGAGAAGCCCCTGTCATACCGGGTGGATCATGAGCGGGTAGACCCATTCCACTCAGCTGGCTTTGCCCTGCGTCAGCTTCCCTGGCCACAGTGCGCTGAGGCTGGGGGACTCAGCATGGCAATTTTGTGTGTGGAACAGTGACATGGTCTCTCCCCGCTAGAGACCAGTGACAGCCCATCCCCCACACACTTGTGAGACAACTCAGGATGCCTTTGGATGTCACCAAGAATCCCTGGGGACAGAGGCCCTTTGCGCTTACCTCTGTTGCTTGTTCTGGGTAAGCTGAGGTGAGCCCAGAGAGTCTGGACTCTGCAGGAGGATTGGGTTACCCACCCTGTCTTAGCTACAGACACACCTCCACCCTGCTCTGCCAAGAAGCTGAGCTTGTACTAGGGAGAGTTGAGTGCCCAGGGCAAGCTAGACAACCATCTTTGCAATGCGCTTCCACATGGTTCATGAGAGCCTTTCTAACCAGAGCCAAGCTCCCAGATAATCTCATTTTGCAGTAGGGAATCCACTGAGCTTGACTGACCAGCACTGAGCATCATGGGATGTATCCTCAAGTCTCTTTGATTTCCACTTTGAATGACTTAAAACCTCTAAGTGTGCGAAAATGAACTTAACCAATGCATATGAGCTTAATCCTTCATCTCACGTGTCCTAAGGAAACCTTGCCCACTGACAGTTTTCTCTAGAGCAGGAATCCGGGTAGCTGCTGTGTGTTTGTACTCTAGGAAAGAGTAGAGGGGGTACAAGCTTGCTTCCTACCCAGAAGCGTTGGGAGCAGTAGATTCTGACAGGGATATCAGCCCCTTGTACAGCATGGGCTGGGGATTTATAAACTCCAGGAGGTCAAAGGAACTGTGTGCAGGTGGCCTGAGTAATGCTGAGTGTGACCTGCTGCTGACTTCTGAGTTACAAAGCTGGGCTGCTCCTTCCCAGCCTGCCCCATCCATGTTTTGGCAAGGACCAGAGACCAGCCATCCTAGTCTGAGCAGGCATGATGTGGGGAAGGCAGCACGGGGTGGGGGCTGAGCTGAAAGCATCCTTCCCCCAACCTCCAGCAATGCCAGTGAGTGTCTTGGTAGTGCACAGGAATGCAGAGGTATTTGAGGGTCAGAAGAATGTGCACACACTCAAGAGTACAGAAACACACGCGCGTGCACGCACTCACACACACACTGTGGGGGGCATGTCACTTTCTGTTGAGTGATATCATTTCAAACTCACTTTGGGTGAACACCATGTTGCACACTAGAAAGCTGTCAAGCAGCTGGACCTCCTAGTAAGTGCTCTTTCTGCTATAACTTTTAATAAAAATCCCCCTGCATCAGCCCTGGGCTTCTCCCTTGGTGCCACCTGGAGTGGGGCTCAGTTTCCGATGATCTCTGGGGGTGTGCCTTCCTCCTGCTGCTGTTTTGTTCTGAACACACACCTGCCTCTTCTGCTGAAGCCCTGAGCATCTTTCCTGAGTCACAGTCGATTTGAGTGCAGGGAGTGACTCAGCACTTTTCATCCTCAGGAGCTGGAGGACCAGGCTGGAGGCGGAGGTGCTGAGCAGGCAGCCTCCATGGAGTGCCCAGAGCTGGTTAAGCGGGCTGGGGACCAGAATAGCTAATGACTGGGGGAATCACCTGAACCAGAGGCTCTCTTCCAGACACTTCTGTCCTCCCTGTCCCAACACTAACTGGTGCACACATCACAGAGTCTACTTGTCATAAGCAGGTCAGGGCACCGCTAACATCTAACAGTGGAAAACAGTAACTCTACAGTAAGTGAGAGAGTCTCCAACAGACACCAAACCTCACTCCCTCATGGTGCAGAGGCTCCATGAGGCTCAGAAAGCCTGGCTTCAGCCCCAGTTCAAATGAGGGAATGGGAGCCAACCAGACGGAGAGGGAGAGAAGCATCCTGAACTGAGGGAGCTTCTTATGCAGAGGGTCTGCCTTAGGAAACGCTCAGGAGGGAAGGGGAACTGAGAGAGAAGGAGAGAGAAGGCACGAGCATCATAGGATTCAGACCCAGCACATGGGGAGGGGCGCAGGCTCTCTAAGTGGCAGTAAGAGAATGTATCTCACTGCCCTGATCTGAGAGATGCCATGTGACCCCTCTGTGGCCAATCCAGCCACTATGCCCTGGCTGACTCTAGTCCATTTAGCCAAGTGCCTCCTTCTCAGGGGTCTCCTGACATTTGAGCTCTCCCTGGGGTGGCTGGAACCCACCTAGTCCTACCTTGCCTAGCCATAAGGTAGACTCCCAGGGAGTGGGAGAGGCGCAGGTGGAGGAGGGCAGCGGCTCCCTGGGCTCATTCGTGGTTGATGGAGGTCAGAGTGCTCTGGCATTTATTTAACTCTGCAAATTAGACCAGTTAATTTCCTGGGAAATGAATGTAGTCTTCTCATTGATCCTAGAAGTTGCCCCGCTACCTGAGAGTATGGAGGGGGCAGAGGCGTCCTGCTCGTTCCTAAGGCGAGGTTACCTTTTAACAACAGAAAAAGCCTTGATCATCCCTGCTTTTCTAATGTCCTTTAAATGTGGCCCTTGGAATGTTAATCTGTTAAATGTCTTCTTAATTAAAAAATGCAAATTGTGTGTTTGTGTATGCAATAAAGAGAGAGATCATAGGGGCTCTCCTGAGGGGCATAGCCGGAGGAGATCTCCGTGGCCCAGCTGCTACCTGAGGCTTCTTGGAGACTTGGCTAAACACAGACCAAGGGTGGGGGTCACCCTCAGAGAGACTAGGGCATTAGAGTTCTTTAGAATGGACCATAAAAGTGCTACATACCTGTCCCAGGTACAAATTACCCCTTCAGTGGCCCTACCCAGGCTGTGCAGAACAGAGAGAACCCAGCCAGCTCTCCTCCGCAAGGCAGAGCTGAAGTTCCAGCAGCACTCAGGGGTCTTAAGCCCACCTACCAGTACTGAATGGCCAACACACCCATCTCCCCAAATTCAATGTTGACAAGGAGGGCTAAAGCTTTCCACATAGTGCTGACTTTCCCGAAGACCAGCTCTGTGTATGTCGTGTCTCCTCTTAAGGTGTCAGCCCTTAAAACCCTGCAGCCTGGTGACCCAAGTAGGCAGCAAGGGTCATCCCCTGCCCCTCATCCTGACTCTGCTGAACAGATTGCATACCTGTCTACCTGCTACAGTGGGGCCTCAGCAGCCAGACCCTCCCATCCCAATCTTTGTTCCTCTCTTAACTTTTGATGGCAAAGTTTATCCCAAGGAACAGCCGAACACTGGATGCAAAATACACACAATACACATAGCTGGGAGGCTGCCACAGGTCACAGTCACCAACTGATGTCATGTGCCAATGCCAGCTTCAGCTGTGAACTCCACACAAACTTATATAGTCACCTGGGAAGAGAGACCCTCAACTGAGACACTGCCCAAATCAGATAGGTCTGTGATGTCTCTGGGGCAGTTTCTTAGTTACTGATTGACATAGGAGGGCCCAGCCCATTGTGGACGGTGCCATCCCCAAGCAGGTGGGTCTGGGCTGTACACACACACACACACACACACACACACAGAGAGAGAGAGAGAGAGAGAGAGAGAGAGAGAGAGAGAGAGAGACAGAGAGACAGAGAGACAGAGAGAGACAGAGAGAGAGAGAGAGAGACAGAGAGAGAGAGAGAGAGACAGAGAGACAGAGAGAGAGACAGAGAGACAGAGAGAGAGACAGAGAGAGAGACAGAGAGACAGAGAGACAGAGAGAGAGACAGAGAGACAGAGAGAGAGACAGAGACAGAGAGAGAGAGAGACAGAGAGAGAGACAGAGAGAGACAGAGAGACAGAGAGAGAGACAGAGAGACAGAGAGAGAGAGAGAGAGAGACAGAGAGAGACAGAGAGAGACAGAGAGACAGAGAGAGACAGAGAGACAGAGAGAGAGAGAGAGAGACAGAGAGAGAGAGAGACAGAGAGAGAGACAGAGACAGAGACAGAGAGACAGAGAGAGAGAGACAGAGAGAGATACAAGTGTGTATGTATCTCACCCATGAAGATACATACATGAGGTTCAGCCCTCATGACCAACTTCCTCTAGCCAAACTCCATGTGTATATATCTGCGCACGCGCGCGCGCGCGCGTGTGTGTGTGTGTGTGTGTGTGTGTGTGTGTGTGTGTGTGTGTGTGTGTAAAAGAAATACTTGAGCTAGCAAGAGGAAGCAAGGCAGAAAAAGAAGCAGCATCCTCTATGGCCTCTGCCTCAGTCCCCACCTGAATGCCTGCCCTGACTTCCCTTGATTGATAGTCTGTGACTTCTGAGCAACAGAAACTCTTCCTACAAGTTGTTCTTGGTCAGTGTCTTATGTCAACAAGCAGAAGGTATGTTGTGTGGACAGGAGAAGCCCTTCTTTCATCTGCCCACAGTCATTACCTTAGTTAATTGTATATTTCTTTTTCTCATTGTTGAGGCCAAATTCCTGACAAGAAGCAAGTTAAGGGAGGAAATGTTCCTTTCAGTTCACATTTAAGAAAATATTCAGTCCACCATGACAGGGAAGAGGGTTGCAGGACCACAAAGTGTTTGGTCACATTGTATCCACAGTCTGGAAGGAGATGTTTATTCACATTGTATCCAAAGTCTCACGGGACCACGAAGTGTTTGGTCACACTGTATCCATGGTCTGGAAGGAGGCCGAATGAGAAGTGGAGCCTTGCTGTGAAGAAACCCAAGGCTCACCCCTCATGACCAACTTCCTCCAGCCAAACTCCACTTTCCAAAGGTTCCACAACTTTCCAAAACAGCATCACCAGTGTGGATCCAAGTGTTCAAACACATGATCCTGTGTGCGATAGTTCATATTCAAACTGTAACAGCCAGCGGCTTCACAAAGGCATGGGGTGCTCGCCAGGACTCTTGGGTCAGTCATCCCCAGATGGAGTCAGTGTTTCTGAAGGAGGCTGTCAGTGCAGGGAAGACTGCTCACAGTGCTGTGACTTCCACGTCCTCACAGCCTCCATGCAGCCTTCCTGACCTCCATCTCCTCATCCTGCCCACTACGATTACAAGTGTGTGCCACCATGCCCAGCCCAGCCCTGACATTTAAACTCTTATCTGAAGAGGCTTCAAGACACCCAGCATGTGTAGGCCACATTTCCTGTGGCAGGAAGGCAGGAATAGTTTCTTGTTCAGCCTCTGCTGAAGTCCTGTGTCACTTCATCCTGTGTGTGGTTGGCAGGGCCAGAGACTTCCTGGTTTCCTGGCATCAGGAAAAAGAGAACCAGATCTCTACCCCTTTCTCAAGAGACATCAGGATGGGAGGCTTGTCTGGGGCTAGAAGATGTTTTGAGAGCCTGAGGACCCTAGGCCCCTTGGGTTTTGTGTCTGCAGTCTGGGGGTAGGGTTGGCCCTTTGGGGGTAGGTGTAGACCAGGTGCTCTGGCAGAGCTGCTGACTGCTGGCAGAGGGTCCCTGGGAAGTGCTGGCACTAATACTCTTGCCACAGGCATGCTGGAGGTTTGTGAATGCAGTTACAGATCTCTCTGCTGCTCTGTGACTGCACACTTTGGAGGCCTGGCTCCAGGGAGTCAGTGGGCTTTACTGGGAATTATGGGAAGACTGGAACTGCTCCTCCCCACCTTTGGACTTTTCAATATACACACTTGCTCTAATGGGCTTGGCCTCACATTCCTGGGAGTCCCTTCTTCCTCCACCCACGGGACCTGGCTCTCACCAGCTGTGATGGCATCAAAGAGGACCTGGGTGATGGTGGTCCATTCTGTCTTCTGAGTGAACTGGTAACAGCCAGATGAGGAAAAAGACCCTCGCTTATAATCTTTGCTTGGAGGTATTAATCATGCTCTTCCATAGCCATCCCTCGGCTGCCTCTGATTTGTCTAGGAGGCTAAACAAATTGAACCAAGCTCGGACTCCGTGGTCACACATTGAAGAAGCAGATGATGGTGTTGACCCACAAGGGTAGGACATGGCTTGCAATGGAAGAGCTGCTTAGGGAAGACATGATTCCTAGGAAATAGATGCCTAACAGTTGTTCAGATATGTCATGGGGGTCTCACAGCCTCCTGGATCCCACAGACTGCCTGGCCTGGTAGAGCAGGTCTATTTTAGCTTGCCTTAGCCTGATCTCAACCGAATAGCCTCGTGTGAAGAGGATGAGCCTTTCAGAGTTTCAGTATAAAAACCAGAACTCATGAGGGCTGTAGGGATTAAACTTCTCCCTCCACGAGGGTTCCAGGCATTCTGGAAAATACCAAGGAGCCACTGAGACTCTGGGTTTCCCTGAGTATTCTGCCATGGGTGGGGGCGGGGGGCTCAGATTACATCCTTCAGGCCAGAATGCTCGCTGTGCTAGCTCATAAGAGAGAGTCATAAAAATGACTTGTCTCCATTTCCCTGGAGGAAAGATTCTATGTGATTTCAAGTGGAGCAAAGTCCTAGGTAAATATGAGCCATGTCATTCTTATGACCCCTCAGCTCAGTCACCTTGGAGCATTGCCAAGCTCTGGATAGAGTAGCCATGAGGCACAGTGAGAGGCACGCAGGAAGGACGACACATGCCTGCCCCTCCTTCCTAAGATATCATCTCCAGGCCACCTGTGTGCCAGGGACAGGATTACTGGCTTTGTAGGTTGGGGGTCCCCTCAGCAGCCATGCTTCGGTAGACTTCAGTGGACTCCATGCCTTCTAATGAGAATTCCACATCAAGGGATGGGAGGGGGGTGACCTTGGGTTCTGAGGAAGTCCCTTGCAGTGGTCCTGCTAGAAGCAAATAGTTGCTTTGAACTCTCATATCTTCCCTGAAAAATTCATGTGCCCAGAAGCCTTAGAAGAAAAGGCCGATAACTTTGACTGTAAAAATTAAAGACACTAGTGATCAAAAACACACCATTTAATTTTTACAGTGAAAAAGAGTGACTTAGGGGAAAATATTTAATGTATTTGAATGTTTCCTTAATAAATAAAGAGCTCTTCAAAAATAAATGAGAGTGAAATTAACCATTCAATTTGTTTGGGGCAGGGTGTTAAACAATGGCTAAGTGACACATGGCAGTAAAAAAAAAAAAGAGGGCTTAATGTGATGTGTACAGCAAGTGCAAAAATCATACCTGACCTGCCATTTTATTAATCAGAGAGGAAAGATTACAGTTAGAACCTGGGGGTTTAAGGTGGCAACAGAGCTTTGTACACACAGATGGGTGATGGGAATACTCTGGGCGCTCTCTCTCTCTCTCTCTCTCTCTCTCTCCCTCTGTGTGTGTGTGTGTGTGTGTGTGTGTGTGTGTGTGTGTGTGTGCATGTGTGTATGTCTGCATGTGTGTATGTGTGTGCATATGTATGTATATACTATGTATATGTGCATGTGTGTATATGTGTGTGTGTATGTGTGTGTACATGTGTGCATGTGTGTACGTGTGTGCATGTGTGTATATATGTATGTGTGTATGTGTGTGTACATGTGTGCGTGTGTGTATATATGTATGCGTGTGTTTGTGTATATGTGTGCATGTGTGTATGCACATGTGCATACACATGTGTACGTGTGTGAGCATGTGTGTGTACATGTGTGCATGTGTGTACATGTGTGCTTGTGTGTATATATGTATGTGTGTGTTTGTGTATGTGTGTGCATGTGTGTATGCACATGTGTATATACATGTGTATGTGTGTGAGCATGTGTGTGTCTGTGGATATGTATGTATGTGTATGTATGTGTGTGCATATGTGTGCATGTATGTGTATGTGTGTACATATGTGTGTATGTATGTGTATATGTGTATGTGCATGTCTGTATATATGTATGTGGGTGCCTATGTGCATATGTGTGTATAGTGTGTGTGCATGTGTGTATATGTGTGTACATGTGTGTAAGTGTGCAATTTACCTGTGGGTACAGGGAGCACATGCATGGTGAACATGTGGAAGTCAGAAGACAACCTTAGGTGTTGATCCTCAGGCACTTTCTACATTGCATCTGAAACATCTCACTGTTCTGGAATTTTGAAGGTTGACTAAGCTAGCTGGCCTGAAGCTTCCAGACCCTGTCACCAATCCACCAGTCACTGCTGGGACCTCAGGTGCACACACTGACAAGGAGGGAGTTTAATTTCATGGATGAAACAGAACTTGGTTCATAATCTCCTGTGAAGAAAACAACCTCTCCCTAGGTAATACCCAGCAGGACTACAGTGGGAAACAGGACTCTGGTCATATGTGCATAAGTGGGCACACCACTTTGGAAAAGCCATTTCATAAAGTTGCATAGTTCCTCTGATGGTACTGAGGGACAGTGCTTAGCCTTGTCCAGGGAGCATGAACTATTAGCAGGACCCATGTCTGGCCCTACAGAGGGCAAAGCATCTTGATTATTATAATTCTACATTAGTGTCTGCCGAGTACTGCTCTCAGGATGCTTACCTCAGGCTGAAGGAGTGGTTCCCTGAATCCTGGACCCATCTTACTCATCTCTTTACAGAGTGGGGTTGGGTGTACTTTGCCATTTCCAAGGGAGAAGAAAAGCATCCCCCCCCATCCCCACTTTATTCTTTCCGTCTTCCTGTCTTTAACTGACAGCTCTTCCCAGGGCACAGAGAGCTAAGTACATAGGGACCCAGCTACCCACATCCCAGACCAGGGTTATGTTTTGGAAGGAGCTGATGCCACCAGAGCCAGCTGCACTTCAGCTGAGAGTGATTCAGGGTATGATGGAAAGAATACTGTGTCTGGCTTCTGTTGCCCGAAAGCATGAAGGCCTGGCCAACACTGGTGTCTAGACAAGTCAGAGCCTGAAGACTAAGCTGCCTCCAGGGAACCTCTCTGCCTTCTTCTGCCCAGGGGGGGATAAAAAAGCCTCCAATTCTTGCCATGATCATAACGTAGTTACCAGCTTGCAAACTTGGTTTTTCTCACGGGAAACTAGATATAGAAGCTAGCCATCCCATGAGATGGTAGTCAAAGTCTTATGGCCTTCTGCAGTTCAGTGGCCCCTCTGTCTCCTGTGACGTGGAACTTCCATATTGAAACTGTCCACAAGGGACAAGGAGATGAGTGCTTCCACTTTCCTCTTATAGACAAGTTCCCCCAGAGAGTTCTGGGATACTTTGGGGGCACATCCGTTTTTAAAAAAAAAAAAAAAAAAAAAACAAGCCACACACATTCCTCATAGCAGCAGTTGCTCCCACAATGCCTTGGGGGCCCACATCCTGTAGTGGAAGGTCCTCTGCCAATGCTCCAACTGTGCTGCTGACTCAGTGGAGGGTCTTACTGGTCACATGACACCTTATCCAGACCAGTCTCCTGCTTTACCATCCTCACCCCTGTGTGAACACGAGCCCCACCCTGATGTCCTTCTCATGCCAAAGAATGGTAAGAAGCACACCAAGGTGACAACTAGGTCCCCATGTCAATGTCCCCAGCCAATCAAGGTGGGCTACTTCCCTGAAACCAGAAAGCCTTCTAAGTTGTAGGCTGTGTCCCCAGCCGCAGAGATGTTCCCTCCTTCTACCCTGAATATGTACGGAAATACAGTGTTGCTATTGCTTACCTCCTGTGTATGAAGCCCTGGGTTTAGTCTTCAGCACCATGGTGAAACTTGTCTATCATCCTGGGAAGAAAGAAATAACAATGTAACCCAGAAGGCTCCTGGTTTGTGGGACATCCCCTGGCACCACTTCCTCCCAGAGGGCGCTTAGCTCGGCCTTCCTGCTTGGCTGAGGGAGGAAGGTGGATTCTCTCTAAATCCTTTCAGTCTCCCCTGTGCTCCCTCTACCCCATGGCTGCTGCCCCCTCACTCCTGTTCAGGGTACAGGGCCAGGCACAGCTCCAGCTCCCTTGCCTCCCCTAGAGGAGGGTGGTTTGTGGTTGTTTTAGCATCCGCAAGATCCCGCCTTTTGCCACTTTTGATTTTCACCTTTGACCCTTGCCCACCGAGGCTGAGCACCTCCTTCCTTAGATCCTTGGCTATCTCACTCCTCACGGGTCGGACTTACCTTTCTTGTGGCTGTTTCTATCCCCGTCAGTGCTGTGGGTCCAGCCCATCTCTGGCCTCCTGTGATACCATAAGCTATTTCAGGCCAGGCTTGGTCACACAGATGCTTCCAGGAAGCCTCTCTGCCCAGCCCTGGGAGGCTCTGTCCCTTCACACTCAGTGTCCCTAAGCAGAGCCCCTCCTACCCTGAGCTGGGGTGACCTCTCTTCTATGACTTTGATAGACTTTTGCTTATTGGGAAAAAGACAAGATCTTTGTATAATCTTCTGTCTTGGCCTTTGGAGAACAGGAAGCTGTTCAGAGGTAGCTTTAGCAATTCTAATAAAGGAAGAAAAACAAAACAAAAAATAGACATGCCAACTGCCTTCATGCATGCGTACGTGTGCACACGCACATTTACATGCACACACCTGGACTGGCAAGCCAGGCAGGTTCACTTTTCTTAGACTCTCAGCCAAATGCAGGTCATCAGACCTTCAGTTGAGGTGCTTCAGAGTGAGGTCCAAAGGCCCTGTTCATCGAAGGTCACAGGACAGTCAGCGGTGAACACTGTCTAGGTTAGGAGGGTAGACATGGTGGGAATGCGTGTTTCACAGCCAAGTGCTGACAAGCAGGCCTGGGCAGCTGGGGGCAGGTGGAGGCTGGGAGGGTGAGGAAGTGGGGTCATAGGTCGTCTCTGTCCCCGGACACCACATGTGTCCCTGAGCAGACATTCAAAGCAGGTGCATCACTGTGGGAAGGTTCTTGTCCTGGCAGCGCCTGAGCATTAAACTCTGGGCTGGCTTGGAGGCCAGTTGTGGACTCTGGTCCATGGAGCTCCTGTGCCTCTGTTAGCTTTGTGCACAGCACGTCTGATGCCTTCCTCCAGAGCTATGGGAAGCCACTGGGAAGGAGCCCAGCTGGAAAGTGTATCTTTGGTAACCAAGGACAACAGGGAGCTTGTACCAACCCGATCCTCCAACAACCGGGCAGGGTACTCCATCATCCAGCAGGAAGGCAGTCTACCCTCTATCTAACTAGGGGTACCCTGTCTTCTAATCTGACTTGGCCATGCCTTGTCCTTCCTGGAAAGGTGCTTATGCTCACCTCTTTTCCCTTTAGGGCTCAGATCAGCCGTTAGACTTAGAATGTCAGGCTTGGCTCTGCTCACAGGTACTTGGGTGGCTCAGCCAGCGGTGAGATTAGAGATCAAAGATGCACAGGAGTGTTTGCCCATCTATCCAGCAGCACAGAGTTGTTTCCTTCCTTCCCATGGCCCTCTGGGTCCTAGCCCCCTCTTCTCAAAACAGCGTCTCCCCTGCCTCAGCCACCACCCCACCACCACTGTGGCTGGATCTTCCTTCTATAGATGGGTCTTGGAGCTATACCTCCAGGCAGGATCCTGCAGGACCTCGGAGAGGCTGACACATCTCTCTCTAGAGTCCTCATCCCCTTGAGGTTTCTATGGCCGATTTAAGAGGCTGGGCAATATTGAGAATAGTGGGAATTCAAGGCTAAGAGGGTGAACCTGACCCTAATGGAGACTGGTCTTCTTCAACCCAGACTATAGACTACAGGCTTTCCCCAAGGAACAGGTGGGCACCAGTCAGAGCTCTGGCGGCAATGGTCTTTAGCTGGGAAGAGCCAGGTGAGTTGAGGAGAGCTAGCAGGCATTGGCAGAGCCCTGACTAAAGCTTGCAGGGCCCCTCCCATGTCAAACCCAACCCAAGTCAGTCCCATTGGCCCATGCCACAGAGATGGCTGCTGTTTCCTTGGTGAGGAGCAGGACTCAACTCAGAGGGGTCAGGCAGCAGCCAAGATCATATAGCAGAGGGTCAAAGTGGGATGTGTCTTCTCCATCTGTTCTGGCTAATGGGGCAAAATCCTTTAAGGTGGACCATTTTAAAAGATAGAAGTTTGTTGATCATTATTATAGTTAGACAAGGTCAAGGGGCCAGCAAATGCACTGTCAGAGGTGGGCTCCCCTCTGCTTCATAGATGGTGTCGTGTTCCTAAGCAGGAAGATGTGGAGACCTCTTAGGTCTGCTTCACAGTACATGGAACTTGTACTGTGTGGACAAGGTGGTACTTCCAGGCTTCAGGTAGAAAGCCAGGAGGTCCGGTTCTATGTGCTCAGATTGAAAGAGAGGGCTAACTTCCCCACCAACTCACCTTTCCCCCAGCCAGCCCCTCTCTGGACAAAACTGACTGTAGAATGGATCTCACTTACCTTGTCTCAGGGATGTTCCGGTGCAGGGGACAGGCGACTGTTATACGAACACTGTGATCTCCCTGCTACGGGGGCTAATGACTCTAACTCATGTCTCAGCAACTCGGTGTGGTTCAGTACCAGCACTTGCACAGAGTCAGCAGGAAAAGGGTGTAGACCATTGACAAATGTCACTGTATTCAGATTGATTTCTTTCTTAATGGCCCAGCCAATTTGGAGTGAATGAGCGGGGACCATCAGCAGCTCTGTCCGCGGCCGTGTAGTCGAGCCACGATGTTCACAGGGGACAGTCGCAAGTAATTATAGTCCCTTTGCTTCAAAATTTAAGAATAACCTAGACAGGAAGCCTTCACAGGTTCTACCCACAGGGATCTGATATTTTAAATTTTTAAATGTTCCATTTCAATGCTACACAAAAGGTGGCTATCAGCACCGTGAATAAGTCACGTCAGGTTTGGACACCTGCTGGTCAGTTACTCAAGCTGTTCTTTGGGGACCAAGGTAATCCCTGTGGTGCAAAGTGGCCCTTGACAGCACTGTCCCCAGGAAGATGACTAATAAATCACACTGACAAGCTCTGCCCCTCTCTCAGTATCCCTCGAGGAATCATCAGGAAGTTTGAACCTGAACAGAATGGAGAAAGTAGGCAGAGTGCAGGAGCCAGGCGAGGCTGGGGACGAGGGGACAGGTGGTCTTGCCTCTGTTCCCCAGTCAGGCATCAAGGACTGAAGGATGGCTGGTGGAAGCTCTCTGGGACTCACTCCAATTACTGGCAGCTGCCTTTGCTTATAATTGCGCCACCTATTGAAACAGTGTCGTTGGGCAGAGCTGCACACTGGTGCAGGACTGCGTTTTCATCTCTCTGATCTGATCAGAATGGTGGGGACCTTAGGATGATCTGGTGACCTATGAACTTTTGTATTCCAGTGGAAGTAGAGACCACCCCACCCAACCTGGTCACCTTGGGGACCACTCGCTTGTCTGGGAGGATCACCTTCCCCAGATACTGTCTGGGAAGATGGTCTGATTTCCAATGTGTATCGTTTTCTCAACTCCCCTGCTCAGACCTGCCTTAGTGTGTCTTCTCCCATTCCAGCCTGTTTCATTTCACAAGAGTGTGCAGACGCAGGGTGAGTGAGAGGCCCTGGGCAAGTCACGTGGCTCTCAGAGCCTCTTTCACCATGCACCTTCCTCGACTCAATGTTGAAGGCCAAAGGAGAGGTGTGTGAAGCACAGCACATGCCTAGCATGTAGAAAGTGCTTTCTTTCCTCTCCTCCATCCTCAACAACACTGTCTGAACTATAACTGTCTTACCTGTTTGGTTGTTACACTGCCATCACACAGATCTCTCCTCAGAGGCCTTTCTCTCCTTAGCATCTGTTCTCCAGTCCAGGATACCATCACCTTTAAGTCCATTTACATCTCCTATACAGAAGACCATGTCGTGGCCATGGCTCAGTCTCCTTCCATCAGTGCTGAGTTCACACATACACACACAGTTGGCCCTCAGTATTTGATGGGAGGATCCAGTGCCTCCCATAGCCCAAATTGGTGGATATTTGGCCAGGACTTGCTTTGGTGGGCAGAGTGTAGGGAGGCTACATCAGACACTTGAGGGGCAGGCTAAAGACTGAGTCAGGTCACTGTCAGAATCCCTGATGGCCAGACAACACTGTTGTATTATCCTCCCCTTGAAATTATGGAGCAGAGTTGTAAGTGTGGCCATTGCTGTATGTCCACAGCAGCAGTCCCCAGGGAAGGCTTGTCATTCCAGACTCACAGGAAAGAGCAGCAGACGTTCTAGCAAAGACAGGGGTCCGAGTGAGGAGACTCTGGCCATAGTCTAGGTGGTTAGGAAGAACAGATCCACTGGTTTCCATGTCCCTCAGGGCTCATCTCCCTGTCACTGTGAAGTTCAAAGCAAGGGTTTGAGAGAAAAGGCCTGGGCTAGAGCTCTACCTTCGTCATTCCTTAGTCATCTGGCCCTGAACAAGCATATCATCTGTGAGGGACAGACCTTTACTGTGAGTGACACCTGTCCAGACACTGATGTCCCAGAGGTATCTGAAAACTGAGTGATTGTTTTCTTGAACATGGTTAGTAAAATGTGTTGTTAGGCCATGGTTGCAATGGTGATGTGGTGGTAGTGGTGACGGTGAAGGAGAAGGATGTGGTGGTAAAGGACATGGTAGAGGAGATGGTGGTGGTGGAGATAATGGTGGTGGAGATGGTGGTGGTGGAGGAGGAGATGGTTGAGATGGAGATGGTAGTGGTGGAGATGATGGTGGTGGAGATGGTGGTGGTGGTAGAGATGATGGTGGTGGTGGAGATGGGGGGGATTGTGGTGGTGGAGATGGTTGATATGGTGAAGAAGATGGTGGTGGAGGACATGATGGAGGTGGAGATGATGGTGGTGGTGGGGATGGTGGTGGTGGAGATGGTGGTGGTGGTGGAGATGATGGTGGTGGTGGAGATCATGATGGTGGAGATAGTGGTGGTGGAGGAAGGAGATGGTTGAGATGGAGATGGTGGTGGTGGAGATGGGGGGGATGGTGGTGGTGGAGATGGTTGGGATGATGGAGATGATGATGGTGGTGGTGGGGATGGTGGTGGTGGAGATGGTTGATATGGTGAAGAAGATGGTGGTGGAGGACATGATGGAGGTGGAGATGATGGTGGTGGCCATAATGAAAATGATAGTGATGGTGTTGATGGTGGAGATAATAATAATCCGAGGATAAGGTGATGGTGATAGGTTGATGAGGATGATCATTATGATGAGGACCACAGAGATGATGCTGCTGGTGCTGCTGCTGGTGGTGGTGATGGTGACTACGGAGATGATGGTAGACTGGTGACAATGAAGGTAGGATGAAGATGATGCAAGGATAGCAAGTGATGACAATGACGGAGGTGACCGTTACTGTGACGTCAAGGACAAACGGTGACTGTGATGACAGTGGTTGCAGTGATCGTGTGGACGATGGAGATGTTAGCCGTACTGATGATAAAGAGAATGATGGTGCCGATGAAGATTGTCAAGAGAGCATTGGGATGAAGTGGTTTAAGATGAGGATGCTATGAAGATGATGATGATGAGGGTGAGGGTTACCATGGCGATGGCACTGATGACTTCAGTCAAGGACGATGGTGTTGATAACAACAGTGGAGTGGTGACAATAACAATGGTGACCATAGTAGAGATAATGGCAAGGATGACGATGAAGGTGGAATTTATGATAATGTCAAGGATAGTGGTGACCATATTGCACGTGATGATGATGATGGCTTTGTAGTGATGCTGATGGTGGTGGTGATGAGGATGATGATGACAGAGATGACGATGTCATTGATGAGGACGATGACAACGACTGTGGTGATCATGGCGGCCGTGATCTGACTTCTGGGTCCAGCCCAGTGACCTCTTCCACATTCACACGTGTGAGTCTAGCACACTTGCACAGTCAAATCCCTTGTCCTTGGTTCACACATGCCAAGTCCTTGTCTGTGAAGCGCCACCTCTCATCTGCAGCCTTTATGGCCCACATGTTTTCTGCTTGTTGCAGCCATGACTCCCGCTTATGGAGTTTCTGCTCTCAGCCCAGTCCTATGCCAGCAATGTGCTTGGCAGTGATCACAGCCACAGTGTTTCCTTCTTCTTTCCCTGGTAATTCTGAGAGGCGTGAGTTTCTGCCCTGGGGTTTTTAGTTTTCTGTGGCTGTGGGGGGTTAATTAGTTTGGTTTCTTCACAATAGCTTTTACGGCTTCACTATTAGCTGGGCAGATGCTCAAAACCTCCCCTTCCTTGGGATCTTCTGTGCGTTCTGAATGGCATGCCTTGGTGGGACTGCAGAGTACCAGGACCAAGGAGAGCCTGGCATTGCTGGCACGGCTCCTCTTTACCTCAGAAGGAGAGACCTGGGGCTCAGTGCCTTCTTGGTTTGACCAAAGAGACACATATCAGTCACCTGTGCCAAGGGCTCGGCTGCTCCTCTGCTGCAGACCTAGCTCTACTACCCTTGCCAAAGACCCCCCATCCCCATTATCAGGATTCTTTAGGGAGGACGCAGCAGGGAGACTGGCAAGAAGAAAGTTGGGGTTTAAAATCAGCAAAAAGGACTGAATCCTCCAGGAGATGTGTTCTGTCTCAGTGCAGCTGGGTGCCGAATGGGACTCAAGCAGGAGTTTAAGAGAAGGACTGGGCAGCCAGCTGGTACATCATCGAGTGTGGAGACTGGAGAACACACCAGAATGCTGGGGGTCCACATACATCTCTTGCTCTTTCTTCTACCAAACAATCGCCCCCTGCCCCCACTGCTTCTCCCTGACCCCCAATCTAGATTCAATGTTTCTCTCCTCCATCTTGTCCTCCCTCACCCTGCAGATGAAACTGATCCCTGCTGACCATTTTCTCTATCTTTTCTTATAATAGCCAGCGCTTGCCCAGCACAGAGATAAAAATTGAAATTGAAAAGAGAAGTCTGCTCAATTATACTAATGGCTCCCCAGAATGCGTTTATTCTTTTAAATGTTGAGGTATCCTGAGGGCCAAAATGACATTGGGAGGCTGAGAATTCTGGAGAAAACCTCACCGGGCACCTCGCATGCCCACAAGCCCTGCAGAGGACGGCTGTTTCTGGAGCAAATGCCCAGTGATGCTGATAAAACAGACTCCATGAAGCTGTACAGGAAAGTTACTACAGTGTCATCCATGACAGCCAGGACAGGCAGCCAGGGCAAACCAAGATGTCCCCGATGGGACAGGCATAGCCATTATGCCATGACCCTGTTGTGAGACTCTGTGAGAGACCTTACACACAATCTCTCCTGGAGAACTCCAGCAGAGATGCGTGGAAACGTTGCCTATTCATATCAACGAAACCATTTCTGAAACCATTTATTTGATGCTTAAAAAAATCTCCAAATACTTATTTTGTTTATGTTTGGGAATTGAAGTCAGGAGTACAAACAGACATGCAGACTGATTTTTGAGTGGAAGTTTTTTTATCATGGATAGAGGGCCCGGCATTAAGGACAGTGAGAAAACAGGTGTCTTTCCTAAGGCATAACGGTTTCTGAGAATCCAGGGCAGAGATAGGAAGTGTTCTTCCTTACTTTCTGATTTAGGAGTGTGTATGTGTGGACTTATGTGTGTGCACACACTCTCTTGCATGCATATGCATGTGTGTGTTTGTGTTTCTGCATGCATGTGTGTGCTTATATGCACATGTATGTGTGTGTGTGTGTGTGTGTGTGCACATGCTCTTGCATGCACATGCATGCTCTAATATGTTTCTATGGACCTGGAACATTTCATAGATCTGGTTTAGTCGTGGGCTTGATAAAGACATGGCAACAGTGATTTTCACCTAACCCAATATCCAAATATATGTATACAATTCTTGGATCCAGATAAAACCAGTGCCAGGCACTGAGGTGTGAGGAGGTTAGCGGGCCATGGAAACTGACAAGCCACAGGAACACAAGCATTCTGCCATCTTCTTGCCTTCATGTTGTCCTGTGATGGAGGCTAACAGTGTTTCCCAAGTTTTCCTGGGATCCCTGCAAGACACAACAGTCTGTGCCTTAGTAGGGTCCATATTCTGCTGGAATTGTGAAGCACTCTTCCACTACCTGCTAGCCAGATGCTTTTCTGCATCCCACAGGCAGTAGCTGATGCGGAGGGTGGGAGGGAGAGGTCCTGATAGAGCAGCCCCGTCATGGGTTATTGGCTTGCCCATTCCAAATGCCACCTCGTTGCTTTCAAGCTCCTTTTATGAACAGGAAGGGTATTACTGTGCATAAGATGAGTTAATTAAGGAATTATAATTCCCAGAAAGCCTCTTTGACATAATTTTAAAACCCAGGTAGGTGTAATCCCATCATTGGGAACCTTAAATGGAACAGGAGGCTTGAGATACTGTTCTGACTGGATGAAGCAAGCAATCCTATCAGCAAGGCGGGGCTGGGAGGGAGAGCTGTCTGAGCAGAGGAGTCTGGAGAACAGACCAAGGGTGAGGGACAGCATGCAGCTCTGAGCCCGGCTGATACACTGAGGGAACCAGGAGGCAGTGAGCGTATGGATGGGCACCGCGGTCAGGTGCCTCTCAATCTCAGGCCGCTGTCTATACACACAGCTGCCTACCATACAGAGGTGTCCCTATCTCAGGAGCATAGGGAAAGATCCAGCCGTCCAGCATCCATAGCTGCTGCTGCAGAGACTCCCCCATGAGGTAGCTCTGTGGACCTTCCCCATGGGATTCTATGGTGATTTATTATGAACTTGTTGACATTCATTCTAAAACAATGGCTGGACTGAGCAGGCGCATCCAACCTTTTGACTTTGTAACAGGATATTAGTTCACACTTGAGAGCCACAAAATCAAGTTACAAAAAATAAAAAATAAAAAAATAAAGGCAGGAGCCAATCTTGTAATATTTTAAGTAAGTTCATGAGTTTGTGCTGGGTTTCACTCAGGGACGCCCTTGGCAGCCCTTGGATCGACACGCCTTGTGGAATGATGGTTTCTTGGCCTCTGAGGTCTGTGCTTAGTTCCCTTGGTATAAAGCCCTGGATAGTGTGCAAAGAACTCAGCTGTTGTTTTCGGTCTGCTAAGGGCTATGTTTATCAAGGCCTCATGAACACGGGTGACTGTTCCATCGGCAGGAATCAGGGCTTCCAGGACAGCCCTGGAGCACCCTTCCTACTGTATGTTGCTCCTTGCCAGCCTCCTCCTGTCTTACTAGCTGGGGAGATGAGATGATTCTGTAACTGTTCAGCATCAAGCAAAGGCTACTGTATTGGCTCCAAGGACCTACCTGGTTCCCAAGGCCCTGTAACTGGCTGTTAAGGTGCCTAACTCTGTTGGGATTTAGACAGAAAAGGAGTAACCCCTGGGCTGTGTACACAGGTCCTAACTCAATCTTGGCATATTAGTCTTTATATCCACTTGTACTGAGCATCACTTCAAATATAAACTTGGGGGAGAAACAGTCACTCTATAACAAAACTACTGTCGTGGCCTAGTATTAAACAATCTGGGCACTGCATGCAGGACAGTCCAAATCCAGCACGCCTATTCTACCGAGGCGTCGGGAGAAGACTGTTGGTTTCCCGGACCGCTCAGCTCTTCAGATAAAAGAGCAAGGAGGGAGCTGGAACTGGAGGCTCTTCACAGCTCGAGAGCTGGCAGACAAGAAGACGAGGACGCCGTGATTGCAGAACACAGGAGCTCTTCCCTCAGATGATAAACACCTTTGTTGATTAATTGTCGCGTGCTATTAATAGGAAGCTGAGTAATCGCGGTGATTGGCAGGAGATGGCTGGCCCATCTGCTTACCGCATCTTAATGGCTGCTCTCAGTGCAAAGAGTGTGCGGGGTGGTGGGGCAGCAGGCTGCATGCAGCAGGCCTTGCAGATGCAGACCTTGCTGGAGGCCCTAAAATCCACCACCACTCCTGTTCCCGTCTCACGGGCTGAGGCTGCGGATGGCAAGTACGCGCTGAGGCCTGGCTGTCTGACTCAGGAAGAAGATACTTGGCACGTGCTTTTAAAAAGGCCGTGGTCAGCAAGGCCTGATGATCTACAGAATACGAGCATCTGGGCTGTAGAGCTCTAGGGGCTTTACTTTCTGGGAGGGCACTGGGGGAAGTTGAGCCCGGAGGGTTCTGACTATTCATCCTGCTATGGTAGGCCGAGATGGACTATCCTGCCAGGAGGGACGACCCTGCTCTCCCAGAGCCCATGCTGTGGGAAGCAGGTCCAGTGATGGTTTTAGAGCCCAGTGAGGGAGTCAAGGAGTTCAAGATGAGAATTCTCTGTTCTAAAATTCTAGGAGGTCACTAGGGACAGACAGAAATAGCATCTGTGATGGTTAATACTGGTCTACTTAACAGGACGTAGGAGCACCCGGGAGACAGACCTCCAGGCATGTGTGTGCACGGTTGGTTACCTAGAGTGGGCTGAGGTGGGAAGGCTCGCCCCGAATGTGGCCCACACCATTTTCTGGGCTGGAGCCTTGGACTGAATAAAAGGAAGAAGCCAAGTCCTCCCTTCATCTCTCTCTGCTCCCTGACTGTAGCTGTGTGTTCAGAGGCCTCACGCTCCGCCACACTGCCTTCCCGCCAGGATGGACGGAATTTTAAAACCAAGCCAAAATCCAGCCTCCCTGTTTGCTACTGGCTTTCTTATTTCCTGCCTTCCTTCCTCCCTGTCTCCCTTTCTTCCTCCTTTTCAGAGCAACAAGGAGGAAAGTAACTAATACAACATATTAAATAAAGATTGTCCCCATCCATTTAAACAGAAGAATATGAGGAATCGAAGCCTCCTGCATCCATGCTTTTGAAACCACCCACCTGTGGCCTAACGAGGTCAAATGGCTTCTCTGCTTCACACTGGTGGTGAGGGAAATGGCACCTTCATATTTATCTAACCTCCCTGGGCACTTCCTGGGAGGTGATGGGCTCACAGTGTCCCGTGGGACCTTCAGAGCTCCTGTTGGCAGCGGATGCTTGCACCACAGCTGGAAAGGAGGCGGTCCGTGTAATCTCCTCTGGAGGGTTCTCTCGCTCAGCAAATGGACTGCGGATGCGTTGGTGAATTTCTGCCACAGCTTCAGAAATTAGACAAAAAAATTATTATGAATTAAGGTAAAAGAAACTCAGGTTACTGGCCCTGACCCAAAAACGAAAAAGTAACTTTCATTCAGATTTATTCATGAGATTGGCTGGGGACCAAGAACAGAGAAAGAACAATGTTGAGTTAGAATTATTATTATTATTTTTTTTTTTGAGTTAAGTGAGAAGGTGAATGTGCTTGTGTGTGTGGGTTGTGTTTGAGAACAGAGAGAGATCTCGGCCAGTGGTTGTCCTGCATCTAGGGGAACAGTTTCTATGGGGCTGAGATATGAAAGCAAGAGTGTAGACACTCCCCTGTCCCCTCACCCAAAGACAACATGGCTCTTCACCGGTCCCCTTATTCAACATGGGGGAGGTCTGGGGAGGTCGTAGCCGAAAGAATTGAGGTTCTAGAAGCCTGGGTGGCGTAGAGCAGTCTGTGTCTGGCACCATTTTCTTCCTGAGTGCCACACAAGTGGCTCAGCACAGTGGGCTTGTGCAAGAAAGGTAGAGAACACAGCGGCTCACTCTCACTCCTTCCTTCAGAGGAGAAAGCCCTCGCTGCTGGCGAGCAGTAACCCAGTAACCGGATCAGTCAAGTCTCAGAGGTAGAGTCTGACAACTGAGGAAACAGTGTAGAGTAACACTGAGACCGGAAGAGAGGGGAGTCGAGAAGAGCCTGGCTCTGGCATCTACAAAACAGGGCTCAGCACCTGACCAGAGGTATTGGTGGGGAGCTGGCAGCAGTTCTCAGAAGCAGTGCCTTGGGAAACGTTGGGGGGGTCTTCAGAGGAATAGGAGTGTGGGGGCCAGAGTGCCAGCTGAGTCCTCTTATGCTACATGACAGATTAGAGCCCCTTCTTGGCCTTGTTTGGCAGGAATGGATACAGACAGGTCAGCCAGTCTGGTCCCTTGCCACCGTCACACAAACCACAGGGCTTTGCGGCTTGCAGTGTGCAGATTCACGTGGGAAGCCACACATCTTGGTGTTGCCCATGGCTTCATTCACATTCCGCACTCCTTAGCTTGGGATGCTCCAAGCTTTATTGAACTATTCTTTTTCTGTTCTTTTTCTCTTGTGTAGCACTGGGGGTTAGGCCAAGGGCCTCCACATGCTAACATATACTCTACCACATTGCTACCTCCCCAGTATGAGTCCTGATGTTATAGACTCTCTGACTCAGCAATCAATTCTGAATGTCATGCCCCATGTGACCTTGAATTTGAAAGAACCAGCCCTCAGCCTGGTGAAAATACTCCCCAGCTTGTTAGTGGTATGTGTGTCAGTGGTGTGTGTGTCAGTAGTATGTGTGTCAGTGGTGTGTGTGTCAGTAGTATGTGTGTTAGTGGGGGTGTTAGTGGGGGTGTCAGTGGTGTGTGTGTTAGTGGGGGGAGTTAATGGTGGGGTGTTAGTGGGGGTATGTCAGTGGTGTGTGTATTAGTGGGGGTATGTCAGTGGTAGGGTGTTAGTGGGGGTATTAGTGGTAGGGTGTTAGTGGGGGTATTAGTGGTAGGGTGTTAGTGGGGGTATTAGTGGTAGGGTGTTAGTGGGGGTATTAGTGGTAGGGTGTTAGTGGGGGTATTAGTGGTAGGGTGTTAGTGGGGGTATTAGTGGTAGGGTGTTAGTGGGGAGTGTGTGTTAGTGATATATGTGTGCTAGTAGGGGGTGCTAGTGGTGTGTGTGTTAGTGGTATGTGTATGTTAGTGGTGGGTGTGTGAGTGGTGACTGGGTTTGGAGGATGGCTGTTTGAACACACACCCATAGTCTTTCCCGGTGTGCAAGTAAGACACCGTCTTCTCTGACTTCTAATCACTCTCCCTCCGATTCTGCTTAGGAAGAATTAAAAGGAAAAAAAAAAAAAAAAAAAAAACCCGTGAACACATTTCTCTCTTTGGGCTTTCCCAAAGAGAAGTGGGGAGTGTGTCAGGATGCTGACTCCCACGGTTCTTCCTGTGGTAACTAAATATAAATATCTGTGACAAGTCACAGAAGGAATCGTTAATGACAGCTGTCGGTGTTATTTCCAATGGATTAGACCTTCTTCCCCACCCCCACCCCCAGTAACGAATGTGGAGACAGACATCTGAGGTGATTTTAATTTGTCACCTACCTGGATGCACACACCCGCTGAATCAGGATCACAGGGACTTACCAGGCAAAATGAGCCCAGCTGGAGTATGTGTTGGATGCGGGCTCCCTCCTTTGCCTAGTGACAGCTGGCAGGATTTAAAAAAAAAAAAAAAAAAAAAAAAAAAAATCTGGACATGACTTTGACCTCCTCAGTATCAGCTGGTTTTGACTGGCCCCAAAGCTAGGCACAGAGCACGGCTGACCCCGTTGTGTCCGGTCTGATGGTCAGAGTGAAATGGACTCCCTCTCACACCTTCTGGCATTATCATATGACGTCATCTATGGAGTTTCCCTGAGAACTGGATAAGCAACTTACAAAAGTAATCACAAAAATAAAAAGCTCGTGTTTTAAGTAAGTTTGTGGGAGTTTGTCGCATGTGTAGCTGCCCTGGGAGGCACGCAAGTCGGGCACACCTCCAGGAGTGCACAGGCAGGCCAGCGCTTTTCATACTTACAGGGAAGACTGAAAACACACAAAGTTCCCATAGCGAATACTTTCTACTGCGCATGGTCCCCCTGGGACGCTGTGAGTTCTGACAGCCCTGTTTCCATCGTAACAGGGCATGCTTCCACCTTTGAACTGTGTCGGGAAAGAGTAGAGGACTAGCCTTTTTCTTACTGTTATCCTTCCGAGGGTGCGTTTTTAATTACACCTAACATCCGAGGATTCAGCTGTCTTGGGGCTGATTCCCCTGAATGAAGACATCCTTCCCTAAAGGGAGGAGGAAGAGAGGGGCTCGAGGGGAGACTCAGAAAGCTAAGAAAACTTACCAGGCTCCAGAAACTCATGAAACCTCCAGCAGCAGAAAGCCCTTCCCAAGGTTATGAAAGCAGGGATGATTTGGGGGTGGGGGGTCACTCTGGCGGAACGCCCTGCAGGTTGTGTGTGGGGCTGAAGGGATACAGCCTTTCTGAATCACCCACACTCCTGTAAGTAACCCCAGTAAACTCACTGGCTCACTAAACTAGAGTTGGGTACAATAGTTACTTTGATCTGTGTTTGTGCCCTGTCTGGGGTGAATAGAGATCTGTTCACATCTCTCCACGAAGTTAGCAGCAGCGGCTAGTACACTTTGGACTTTGGCAGAGGCTTCGCACTCGGCCTTTGAGAACCACCACACCAGACTGCATGCCCTGCCGCAGTCTGGACCATGCTCAACCCATTCAATTCATGGATCTCGACCCATTCAAGATCTCCATCACTTGGTGTTTTCAGCTTTTGGATGTCAGGCAGAGGAATACTATTTTGTTGTTGTTGTTTTGTTTTAATTTGTATTCTTGCGTGACTGGCAGAGTGAATCACCCAATGCTTTATATTGACTCTTTCTATGTCTGTGCAGGTGTCTTAATTTTACTTCCTGCTGTTGTGATAAAATACCCTGACAAAGCAAATGTAAAAAGGAAAGGGTTTGCAGCTCACAGTTCCAGGTTGTAGTCTGTCACTTTCGGGGAGGTCAAGGGGGCCACCCTGTCGCATCTACCATCAAGAGCAGTCAGTGATGAAATAATGCATGCTCCTGCTTCACTTTCTTTCTCTAACATCATGTAGTCCAGAGCACCCTGCCCAGGGAATGGTGACACCCACAGTGAACAGATCTTCCAACTTCAGTTAACTTAATTAAGACAGTCCCCACAGACATGCCTGTAGGCCAACCTGATCTCCATGAGTGTCCCTTCTCAAGTGGTTCTAGAATATCTGACTATCTAGACTATCTAGACTATCTAGACTATAGAACTGGCAACAAGTTAACACCCACCATCACAGTAGATAAGTGTCTTCTTATTGATTTGTGGGTATTCTTTACATATTTCAGATCTCATGTGGCACTTAACCTCCGATGGTCGGCTGTTTGGCCTTTCCTGTTCTCAGTTCTGTAACTGAACAGTGTCCAGCAACCTGATACCCTGTGCATACGTGATACTGAGAGCAAGAAACAATTCTGTTTCCCCTTCTCATCTGGCACAGAAGGTCTGGGAACCCGGAAACCTGTGTGCAGCATCCAGGACTCCCAGCTATCTCTGTGGGACTCCAGCACCTCTCACCCTCCTCCTTCACACTTGAGTGAATGGAAGGAGGCTTTCTTGGTGCCCATGGTTTCTGATTCCCGGCATGGCTGTTGCTTGCACACTACCCCTATGCCTGGTCATGCTTCACTCCAGGGTCAGCTCCAAGTCCTGGATTTCCATAGCTTGTAAATGACACATCTGTTTACCCCCACAGACAGTGCTAGGCTGGGGTGAGTGTGGGACTCTCAAGGTTACAGGTGCCAGTGCTTGGGGTACTGAAGACACCTGAGGTGGCAGCCCATGTCCCCGAAGCAGCCTGTCTCCTGACTTAACATTTCCTCTTCCATTAAAATTAATTTCACAGTCTCTGGCAACGCGCCAGGCCATCACGGGTTGCGTAACGGCTGCGGCTCGGGCTGTAAATCCATTCCGCCGCCTTATCAAACTCATTACCTGTAAACTGCCCGAATATACCGAGGCTCCTTGGGAGACAGTCTTCCTGTAAGGTGAGGTTGTATTCCACAGCCCTGAGAGTGGACTCCTTTCAAATTAATCACTTCTTGAAGCCTGGCTTTTAATTCAGGTAAATTCTACTCTTCCTCTTCCCCTTTCTCCTCCCTCCCTCCTGCCTTCCTTCCTCCTCCTTGTTCTTCTTCTTCTCTCCCTCTCTGTTTTTTGTTCCCTTCTCACCTCTTTCTCCCCACTCCATCTTCCTCTCCTTCATCTCCTCTCTCTCCTTCCCCCTTATCTTCCTGTGCCACACCCCTTCCCCTTTGTTCTGCCTTCCTCCTCTTCCCCTCTACCTCCCTCTCCTTTCTTCCTCTATTTCTTCTTCATCCTCCTCCCCCTCATTCTCCTCTCCCTACTCCCTCCTCTCCTCCTCCCTCTCCTCCTCCCCATCTGCTCTTCTTCCTCCGTCCCCTCTTCCTTGTATACTCTTCCACCCTCCTCCCTCTCCTCCTCCCCTACTCTTCTACCTTTCTCACTCTCCTCCTCCTACTCTTCAGTCCTCCTCCCTCTCCTCCTCCCCATTTACCCTTCCACTCTCCTCCCTCTTCTCCTCCCCCTCCTTTTCCACTGCTCTCCCCTCCTCTCTCCTCCCTCATTCTTCTCCCTTCTCTTCCTCTCCCCTCACTCCACGTTCTTCCATCCTGTCCTTTTCTCCTCCTGCTATGCTGCCTCAGAAGCACATGAGAATGACAGTCATCCTTGGCTTGGCTGCCTTAGTGAAGTTTATCTTGGAGCACACAGAGAAGAGGACTTTTCTCCCTGCCAGTGTCTAAAGGATCTGCCTATAGTGGGAGGCTACAAGAAACAAATCACATACAGGGATTCTGAGAACTGTGCAGACCCCACCCTGAAGTCAACACTTGCTCTCTAGCAATACGTGTCACAGGTAGAGCTGGTACTGGCTGTGTCGGTGGAGCCAAGGTTGCCCTCCACCTTCCTTCCAAGGTACACCTCCACCTTCCTTCCAGCCCCAAGACAGAGACCCAGAGTATCACTGTCTGTGAACTAAAATTGTCTTCCTGCAACTGTGGCTGGGAGACCATGTCATCAGAAGATCCTGGCTTCCTCAGGGCTCAGGTAACAGAGATACAGAATTCTCAGCCTTGCTTCTGTGTGGCCTGATCACTCCTGGGCATTTCCTGGTAATGCACTCCTAATTGGTGGGCCCGGTGAGAATCAATAACTAATTTCTCCTTAGGGCTTATCCAGGTGGCATCCAAATGGAAGTTCCTGCTAAGGCCATGTGGCTCAGACACAACACAGAGAGGAAAAGGTGCTCCCCACTCCCTCCTTTCCAGGCCCTAGGCATCCCTGGACATCCCTACACCCTGCACATCTTCTGCCTCCATCCTGTGGCCTGGCTGTCAGGGGATGCTATGGATCAACCAGGGCCCTCACACTAGCTGCACCGTCTGAGCAGAGCCTTGTCCCCTCCAGCTCTTCATTGAGCTTTGTCCCAGTGAGGGCTGTGCATACTCGCTCAGACCCTCCATGTCATACTTTTCTGTCACTGGGCCGGAATGCCCAAGAGACTAGGAAAATGGACCTTGAAGAAGAAGCAGAGCCCAGGAGTATCCTCCAGCTGCCATGAGACTTACTCCGCCCCGACCCCCGCCCCATGCTTAAGAGCACCCTCCTAATTAGGCACTGTCAGCCACCCTGGGAGCCACACGCATTGTTTTATAGGCCATTTTCTCATGAAGAAAAGCAAAGCCGATGCAATTCCTGCTGGCTCTGGGGTTTGGCTTCTCACTCAGCACATCCAACCAAGTCACTGTGGGAATAAAATTCCTCCGATGTAGCCGTGCTCACTGAGCAGAGAGGGAAGTACTGTTTGAGCTCTTCTTGCAAAGACCCCCAAATCCTTTAGTTTCTCTACAGTAAGCAGCGAACAAACTTGCCCTGGAGAATCACATTGCCTCAGATGAGCTCTGCATCAAGCAGAGGAGAGAGAGAGAGAGAGAGAGACAGAGAGAGACAGAGAGAGACAGAGAGTGAGAGAGACAGAGAGACAGAGAGAGACAGAGAGTGAGAGAGAGAGAGACAGAGACACAGACAGAGAGAGTGAGAGAGACAGAGAGTGAGAGAGAGAGAGAGACAGAGACACAGAGAGAGTGAGAGAGAGACAGAGAGAGACAGAGAGTGAGAGAGACAGAGAGACAGAGAGAGACAGAGAGTGAGAGAGAGAGAGACAGAGACACAGACAGAGAGAGTGAGAGAGACAGAGAGTGAGAGAGAGAGAGACAGAGACACAGAGAGAGTGAGAGAGACAGAGAGACAGACAGAGAGACAGAGACAGAGAGACAGAGAGACACAGAGAGATAGAGAGATACAGAGAGAGACAAAGAGACAGAGAGAGACAAACAGAGAGAGACAGACAGAGACAGACAGACAGACTGAGAGAGACAGACAGACAGACTGAGAGAGACAGAGACAAAGAGACAGAGACAGACAGACTGAGAGAGACAGACAGAGACAGAGAGACAGACAGAGACAGACAGAGAGACAGAGAGAGACAGAGAGAGAGAGAGGGAACAAAGAGAGAGAGACAGAGAGACAGAGAGAGACAGAGAAAGAGAGATGAGTAAGCTCAGGTGTCCAGCTGCTTCCAACAACATCTAAGCAAAGCCAGGCACCCACAGGCTCTAAACATTCTTGAATCTATAGTTGTGACCTAGCAGGTCACTCTTGTGGAAGTTTAGGAATCGACAACCAAAAACAAGAAGAGCAGAAGACAGAAAGCATCAGAGACAGAAACCACCTAGTCAGTTCCAACTCCACATGGGCCTCACCACACACGTGAGCCATCTGGCTTTCTGCTTCGAGAGAAGCATCTGGGCCGCGTAGGATGCACACATGAAGAGCCAGCAGCTGGGAGCTGAGCAGAGGGAGGCATCCTGGACAGAGCTGCATGTCTGTCTGTATGGACACCATCACTGAGCCTGGCTTCCATCTGGTGACACATACTCAAACATCCCACAGTAACAAGACCTGAGCCACATGGACACTTCTCATGAAAATTTGCTTGTCTTCTTCATAGCTCATGACACAGAGACCTTAGGTGTGGACAAATCAAAAGGCTCATGAATGATCTAGATTGTTCTGGAAATGATTGGGGTGCAGGGCAGTCATGAGAGCATGCTTGGTTGCTTCAGGTATACAATGTTTATCGCCGACTTAGAAATAGTTTCTTCCAGAAGTTAAAACATTTTCCTCCTAGTTTACTTCATTGCTTACTTTACTTGTATTGGTTTGGTTTGGGTTTTGAGACTGGGTCTCTCTCTGTAGCCAAGACTGGCCTCAAGCTCCTCCCAACCGTTAGTGTTCCAGGTATGAGCCACCACACTCAGCTCTCCTCACAGTTTTCATTTCAAGAAATTGTCTCCATTTGTCAAGGTGTGGTTATGGTGTGCTGAAATGGAATAAGAGCATTTGTAGGGTACTGACTCCGTTCCTGTTGGTTGGGGGTGGGGGTTAAGTGCATCATGGGAAATCCTTGTTATCCGTGCTGCCAAGTGAGGCAGCTGGGCTCAGCTGTGTTGTCTCTTCCTCACCTCCAGGCACCTCTGAGTAGACAGCCAGCCCCTCAGGCTCCGTGCAGATGAAGGCTGCAGCACTGACCTGCCCCATGCATGGCCACGAGCATTGCAAGCTCCTCGGACCCTTTGTTTATGAGTTTAGTCAAGCGGAGAAATGGCGTGCCTCCTCTGCACCTCTATCTGTTCACCGTTAATTGTCTGACTTCATTTTCTTCAAGAGGCAACAAAGGGCAAAAGCCATGCTGTTGATTTTTTTTTTTTTTCTGTTTAGCTGGCTGTAAATATTCAGGCCAGATTTGACTGACAGCGCGATATTATGTTCCCCAAAGCTTGCGCCGTATGTGAATATTTTAATTAGGATTGTAACAAGCTATTGAGAAAGTTTGAGCTAAATTGGTTCAGCTGTTTTTGCATTAGTGAAGCATGAAAAGGAATTTTTTCATCTATTAGAAAATATTCCTTAAAAAAAAAAAAGCAACTGAAAAAAATCAGCCAGTTTAGGACTGTTGCAGTCAGCATATAACATCTGGGTAGGGACTAACTGGACAGGCTTGAAAGGGGGAAAATGGAGTTCAGAGATTGGCTGGCATTTCACCCCTTCCTGTGAGAGCTGTCTGGGGTTAGATGGACTTATGGGAGGGTGTGTTATAAAGCTAAGCTCCAGCTGGATGTATTCTCCTGGATAACCATCAGCCATGAAGGGGATGTGCCCTGTTTGACATTGCCACCCCAAGTTTCCGACTTTCACATTCCACCAGTTCTGCTTTGTGGTGGGAGCCTACAGATGCAAGCCCAGGCTATCCGGAAGAAGACTAATGGAAAGTTCTCTTCCACCCTGAGTTCAGTTACTAGCTACCCTGGACTTGTTCAGGCTTTGGGTCTTTCCTGACATTGTTGGTCTCCCCAGCCTGTGTGGAGAGAGACGCCATTGCAGTTGGGAAGAACAGAGGGTGGTTGTCCAAGACCAGCTGCTTACCCATTGCAAAACTCTTGCTTCTGACCCTGCCCTCCCCCGGCCTTTCTGAGGCTCAGCAGGTATCTCTTATCCTCTTGGGTAAACTACTTTATGTGCCTTTTCTGCTGGTTCTTCTTGGTTCCAAGCTCCCCTCCTACAAGGTCCTGGCAGTCCCTTGGGGACCTGACACCAAGAACCTGGGACAGGCTGAAAGTTGCAGATGTGAGCCCAGTGTTGACAATCTTCACATTTCCAGAAGGAAGGAAAACAATGACCCCATGTGACACCTCCTAATTTCAGACAGGAGTAGCACAGGGTTCAGATTTCCAGGAAGCTGTGCCATCAGGGCCAAGCCCTAAGTCCCTAGGAAACCAGGAACAGTCTGCACTCTCTTAAATTCAAGTTTGCTTTCTGTTTGTCATTGTGTCCCTCACTACAGGTTCTTCTCTGGCCACTTGGTGGTTCTTAGTAGGTACTGAGGATGGACAAGAGATGTAAGCTGTGTGTGGTGTCGGGATGCACAGCCCTCGATCACCCCAGCTGCTCACTGCAGTGGGAAAATCCCACTAACGACTGTCAGGAGGAATTGTTCTCATCTTCCTTTGTCTGAACATGGGAACTTTGACAGATTCCTACAAGCCGATCCAACAAGATCATTTCCCAGCATACTTCCTTGCAAATCCCTCCTCTGAGCAGTTGGTTTGGAATGATGGGTGGGTACCTCCTTCTCAGCCTCATCTGCTCCCAGTGCCCAGCCTAGTGCTGAGCTCAAGGGCACGGCCTGTGGAAAACTCACTCCGAAGTGACCTCTATGGCCTCAGGAAAACTCACTCTGAAGTTTCTGGCTCCCCCCCCCCCCCCAGGAGGCCAGTCCATACCTAACAAGGTGCCTGTTACACCCCAGCAACCCTGGGCCCAGCCCAGTAACTGTCCCATCCATGTGTGTTGAGTCATTACCTCTTTCTCCATGCATTGGAGTCTAAAGGTGAATGTTCTAAACCAATCAGCCTCACACAGTTAATTAGCAAAACCTGAAACCCAGCTCCTGGGCACAGGAATGCCCACACTCATTACTCTGCTCCGGGGTAGAATGCTCAGTCTTCCCTGGTCCGCTGGAAGCCTCATGCCAAATTCACCTTGAAACAGATTTGCTTCTGTTTTTACAGACTGGGTTTAGAAGCTTCAGGCAACAGGGAACCTGGCCTAGGGCCGAAGAAGACAGTAATTCTTACCAGAGGGAACAATCCCATTAATGCAAGAAGGAAGCAGAGGAAGTCTCCACAAAGCTGCACAAAGCCTCCTCTCCACAGGGAGCCGTCCTACCAACTGCTTTCCATAAATTTCAGCTCAGGGCCCAGTAAGAGAGAAGGGAGGCATTGGCTCCTTGGTGCACCAAAATTCGCTATAGAGCTTCCTGAACTAGAGCCTGGGGCAAAGTGAGTCTTAAGGAGACTACTCCTCAGCGCAGATATCCTCACTCCTGTCAGAAGCAGGCTGGATGGTCAGGAGCTGAGAGATCTCACAATGAAACCCAGAAATCTTCCAGCAAAGTTCAAGCCCAGCCTTCACTCCTGGGCAGCTGGAGTTCATTACCTTAAAGGAGGTTCTGGGGTCTCTGACCTCTCAGTCTCAGCTTTTAGCTCACACAAGCAATGAACTCACACATTCCCGCTGTAGGGTGACCTCAGAAAGCCTTGAAAACCTGTGTTAACTTGGGGAGTTATTTATTAATTCCTTCCGTAGGAGCTGGGGTTCCGGTGACAAGGCTGCCTCAGCCCCATTGTCCCTACATGTGCACCTGTGTGTACATCTACCTGCCTTGGGAAAGTCACAGTGAGACGCACATAGGTCCCAGTTCAGGATCACACTAAGAACATGTGACATCTGCCATTTATCCAGACAGGCTCTCCAGTAGCCCAGGCTAGCTTCAAACTCACTTTACAGCCATGGATGGCCTTCAACTCCTGATTCCCCCTTCTCTCTTTGCCAGGCACTGGGGTCACAGGAGTGTACCTCCATGCCTGGCTAACATGTGCCTTTAAAATTCACACCTCCCCACACAGGGATGGCTGGAAATAGAAGGTCGATTGTTCCCACCACCCCCAGAGTAATAGATCCCAAGAGTACTGTGGTCCAGGCTGTAGTCTTTGTTATGTCCTACAAAGTAGCAAATGAGACATGCAGCCCATCCCCTGCCGAGCCCATCCCCTGCCACCAACACCTCAGCCCCCTGCAGCCCACACCCACCACTGCAGATCTTTGGCTCTTTTCTTTGGTGTCAAGGGATTTAGAGGAGCCATCTCCGGCTCCCACACCCTTCAGTTTTCAGTTTTCCCTGGAGATAAAGGGAAGGGAGAATCCTAAGGCTGCACTCTCCTTTTACTGCCTGTGGGAGTCTGCCCAGTGCCCTGTGTTCACATGAAGTGGACAGTGTAGAGCGAAATCCAGAGGACGTGGTCATTCCACCAGGATGTGGCACTTGGCCTGGGAAAGAAAATTATTTTGTTTTTAAGTTTTAAGGTTGATTTTTATTTTTAATGTTATATATAATATATAACATAACACATAACATATAATATATAATATGTGATATGTGATATATGATATACACACATATATACACACACATAGATAGATAGATAGATAGATAGATAGATAGATAGATAGATAGATAGAGATACACTCACACACACACACACATCTGTGTGTGGGGTTTGTGCATGTGAGAGCAGTTGCTCATGGAGGCCAGAGACAAAAGACATCCCTGAGCTGGACTTTGAAGAGGTTGAGAGCCACACAACATGCACACTGGGAATCAAACTCGGCTCTTCTCCAGGAACAGTATTTAGTCTTAGCCGCTGAGCCATCTCTCCAGCCACTAGTAATTTGTTTATTTGTTTGTTTATTGAGAACGAGTCATAATAAACCCAGATGAGATTAGCAGAGGGTACAAATACTGGAGAGAAAGACAGCAGAGACCAGACCCTTCTGGAACACACTGCAAACAACAAGATGAGATCAGGAACTCTTGCCAGGAGAATGGCCCTAGGGGGGCGTAAAGGGTTGAGTGGTTTCCTCTTCCCACTGAACCCAAGAGACAGTCTGAGTCCTTGAGACACAGGAGAGACTGCTGCGGCCAACCTCTGTGCACTCAGCATGCTGAGCAGGTGAGGCGTGAGTCTTGGGAGCCGGGGATAGAACGTGCTGGCTTCATCTGTAAGATGAGACCTGGGCCAAGCACACCTGCAGTTAGGAGATGAACCGGTGGGTTCAGAATCTGAAAGGGCTTCAAAGTGTAGGCAGACACAGGTGGCAGAGGTGGACACATCTGTTCCATGAGAGAAGCTGCCGAGAGGCTACTGTGTGTCCCTGGAGCCGAGGACAGTAATGTGAGCTGTAGGTCCTTCCTTCTGAATGACTCTTGACACTTACTGTAAGCTGGGTTCACTCTCAGTGTACAGGTGGGGTTTGGGGAAGCCATGGCCTCAGCACAGTGAAGGAGATTTAGAGAGAGGCCACCTTGGGTGGCTCTTTCCCTTCACCTCCCCTTCTCTCCCCTTCCCTTCTCTCCCCTTCCCTTCCCTTCCCTTCCCTTCCCTTCCCTTCCCTTCCCTTCCCTTCCCTTCCCTTCCCTTCCCTTCCCTTCCCTTCTCTTTCCAGCTACATGGAGTATAGGCCTTCTAGACCTGTGGAGACAGTTTCTTCCGGGCTGTGGGGTGCGGATTTTCCTGGGAGGTAGATGTAGCCTTAGTTGTCAAGCCCATGAATCACTCCTGTTCCCAGGCCTCTGTTTTCTCGGTTGCTGAGCGCTGGCCATCGCTGTCTCCTGTGCTCCTCACTTAACACTAGTTTCTGGCTAGTGTGGAGCGGGAGGCTAGCCAGCCCCGTTTGCTCCTCCAGTGGGTATGAGCTAAACAACAGGTGACAGAAATAGGCAAGCACAGGGTGTAAGGAGAGAGAGGGAGGAGAGAGGAGAGGGGAGAAGGGAGAGGGGAGAGGGGAGAGGGGAGAGGGGAGAGGGGAGAGGGGAGAGGGGAGAGGGGAGAGGGGAGAGGGGAGAGGGGAGAGGGGAGAGGGGAGAGGGGAGAGGGGAGAGAGAGAGAACAAGTACTGTTTTCCAGGGCGCTAACTGATCATCTCTGGACCCAGGCCTGGAATTTAGGGGTCCATGGAGAGAGAGCCTTGGGGTACCTATGACTCTGCCTTGTTGTGTTTATAAAAAGATAAGGAGAGAGACAATACGTTTGGTGGATGTGTAGTCAGGTGTGGGGAAAGGGGGTGTTTCTGCAGGCCCATGCTGAGGCATCCCTTTCCCCTAAGGGACCAGAGTTTATTCAGGACATGCGGAGGGGAGTTGAGAGGGCAGTAGAGACAGAGAGAATAGAGAAGAAGAGGAGTAGAGGGTGGCCATGAGCACATGGAGAGAGAGTGGGAAGGGAAATGGGGAGAGAGAAAGGAAGCTGTGAGAGGAGCAAGAGCAGGAGAGAGCAGAGGGCAAGCAGCCCCTTTTATAGTGAATCAGCACACCTGGCTGAGCTTAGACAAAATGCTAACAGGCCTTGCTGAGAGACGCATCTGGCTCCCTCCTGTGCCCAAGGAGGGGGGGGGGTATTTGGACTGAATCTAGAGAAATAAGGAAAGCCAGGAAAGAAACTGTGTGGGACAAGAAGTTAAAGAAAAGAACACAGTTAAGTGTCAGGCTTGAAGAGGTGCGTGCTAGGGGTGTTGGTCTTGTGGGTCATGGGAAGAAGAGTTCTCAGCAGGGCATAAGAGTGGACCTGTCTGAGAAGGGAGTGGGGCTAAGAAAAGAGAGCACGTTCGACCAGGAGCCAGCAAGGCAGTCAATGCCCAAAGTGAGGGCCGGCCCGTCCTGGCCAGGTTCTGCTGGAGCTGGACGGGGTGTTTCCTAGAGTGAGGCTTGGACAGGCTACCTCTTGGGTGGGCCTCCTGGAGTGAGGCTCTTGTGAGACTCTTGAGGTGAAACCCTGAGGTGAGGTTTGCATGTTGGAGCTGGAGAGCATGAAGCCTGGTGGCCATAAGTAAAGACCGTTCTGGACAATTCACGCCTAACAGAGTGGGAATCCAGACACTTTGCTCCTACCTTCCCCCCGCCCCCCAGTATGAACAGTGCGGCTGTCTGCACATGCCCACACCCCACATCACATTGACCTGTTGTTACCTGGCCCTGGTACCTCTGGATTCTGTTGTTTTCACATAGGACGTAGAGGTGAGCCAGGATCCCTCCCCATCTGCGGTTTATGAGTGTGTGGACGAAACCTGCTACATCTGAGCCTTAGTATTCATTCTCACTACCTGTGAGGTTTCGAGGGTTACTGCTGGACAGCGGCACCCTCATTCATTCATTAACTTTACTCATTCATTCAACAAACAGTGTTGAGCACCTGCTTACCGAGTGCTGAACTGTGGTTGGGGGCCACCAGGGACCATGGAGGAAGCTTCAGTCTTTTGAGAAGCAGGAAAGAAACTGGTTCTCTTATTTCTCCACTGCCCTCCCCCCACTGACAAAAACTAAAAACAAAAACCAGTGCTACCAAGAGGTTCTAGGCTCACCCATAGTGTCATCTAAGAAGAACATAGCCAGTATGGGGGATGGAAGCTTCCTAGGGAGGCCGGAATTATACTCTGGCTAAAGATGAAGCAGATGAAGTCGGCCAGAGATGGACCAGTGTCCACACAGCACCTGCTCTCAAATGCACAAATCCACACACAGGTGTGTGTGTGTGTGTGTGTGTGTGTGTATCTATCTATCTCTCTATCTATCTATGTGTGTATATGTGTGTATACATATGTATGCACATATATATTATATATTATATATTATATATTATATATTATATATTATATATTATATATTATATATTATATTATTTATTATGTATAGTATAGAGTATAGAGTATATATTGAACATTATTTATTTATTGTTTATTATATTGTATATTATATATTAATTGTATATTATTTATAACATTAAAAATAAAAATCAGTCTTAAAACTTAAAAACAAAAGAAAAATACTTTATTAAAAAAGAACCAGGAAAACAGAACAATACAGTTAGTACATAGGAAGCCCAGTGTGCCCTACCCTACCCTTGCCCCACAGCCGAGCCCTCGCTTCCTTGTCTCACACATTGTCTGGTTTGCGACCTGTGCTGAGCTTCATGAAGATGCAGTCACATGACCTGCCTTCTGAGTTGGCTTTTACTTTCAGTCTAGAGAGGTGGAAAGGATCCCATGCTGACTCAGGAGCATCTCCTAGGTTTGCCTCCCAGGAGGGCCAGAGCGCTTATGTAAGCTGGAAGCTCTGTCCACCTCAGCACTGTCTCCTATGGTGAAATAAATTTTGCTTGTGTTCCTGAGGCACTCGCTGTGAGAACAGAGTGTGGAGCACTTGTGGAGTTTCTAAGTTTTATGTTTCAGCTTTGGCCAGAGGCTACTGACTCCTTTTCACTGCTGTATAGTGTTCCGTTCTATAGAGTCCATCATTATCCATCCTTCCCTTGATGGACAGTTGGCTTCTCTTCTTGCCTTCCTGCACACTTCTGCGACAGTTTCTCAGGCATTTGCACCCAGCATCCAAGGGTCCGGTTGTGAAGGCACAGTAGACTTTGTTCCTGTTTCACGTGAAGCCTGCCTCACTTTGTGTGTGTGTGTGTGTGTGTGTGTGTGTGTGTGTGTTACACACACATGTACACAGATACCCAGAAGAGGCATGAAATCCCTGGAGCTGGAGTTACAGTTATGTGTAAGCCACTCCCCTGTGGGTGCTGGGAACCAAACCCAAGCCCTTTGGAAGAGCAGCAAGCGCCCTTAACTGCTGAGCCGTCTCTCCAGGTCTCGCTTTCTTTTTTGAAACAGGGTTCTCAGTGAATCTGGAGCACATTGACTGGTCTAGACTGGCTGGCCAGGGAACCCCAGGGATCCTTCTCTCCCTGCGTCTTCAGTGCTGGATTTATAGACTGGTGTGGACAGCTTTTACATGCGTTCCCCAGCCCACGCCCGAGTGTTTCAGTCAGGGACTTCAGGAATGCCGTGCTTTGCAGTCGGGTGATTTTGCTTTCCCAGAGTGTAGTGGAGGTCACACAGCCAGTACCTGAGGAGCCTGTCTCCTTCTTTCTTTTTCCGGGTGGGTCTTTTTCCTCATTGGCATTTTGTCCCTGTCTGCAGAGTTGCTCACCTACCCTGGACCCGAGCCCTTTCTCAGATTTGCATACAGTGACTATCATCTCCAACGAGCAGCACCTTGTCCTTCCCTAGCATTTTCCCGAGGTCTCCAGATAAATGTTAGTTCTTAATTGAGTGTGGGAAAACAATCGATCATGTTCTGTATAAACTGGGGTTTTTGTAGCTCGTTTCGGAAATCTTCCCTTAACCCAAGGTCATATGAATATTCCATTACATTTGCATCTAAGATTTTTTTTTCTCAGAAAAGTTCATGCTTTTGGTGCATTTAAGACCTTTGTCCTTCCAAAACTGATATGGGAAGAATATGGGATAGAAACCTAACATCACATCATTTGTCATCTGTGAGGGCCTCTGGCTGTGCCCCTTAGCTGACTGGGCAGCAGCACCACTCCACAGGGATTGTCAGCACCCGGCATCAGCACCCGGCATGCAACATTCCACAAGTGTCACAAGCACCAGTCATGCAACATTCTGTATGCATTTCTTGTGGGTATGCATATGTAATTGTTGGTTTTGATTGACTGGATTAAGAAATCTAAGGGTCTGGCCCTGGATTGGGGGTTGCAGGTGAGCTGGCCTCAAGGGTGTGAGCATGGGAGAGCTGGCTACATAACTTGTCCCCCCATCCTGCCCTCTCCCCTCACCACCTATGGCAGGCAGGAGAGCAGGCCCTAAGGTCCCAAGAGTGGGAGAAGTGGCCCTGTACCTTACCTGGGCAGCAGGGTAGAGCTGGCCCTGGTTTCAGGAAGTTACTGGTGAGCCAGCCCAGAAGGCTGGAGAATAAGAGAGCCTGCTGGCTGATGCTGACCAGCTCATTCTCCAAATCCAGGGCTTTGAATTGGCTCACCCAACATCTACCCCAGCGTGATGGAGTGCTTGAAGGGGCTGATCCTACAGATCTAAAACTACAGGATCTTCAGGACACAGGGTGGCAACAGGATTTCCAAGAGGAGTCCCAGCAAGGTTCCAGTATTGATAGAGTAGCAGATGCCAGAGGCTTCGTACCAGACCAAGGAATCATTGCAATGAACATTTGCAAGGAAAGAAGTGTGGACAAAGGGTGTACTGTGGACACACAAACTGTGACACTCTACAGCTTCCACAGTGAGATTATTTTTCCTCTGTTGAGGGAGGAGTGCAAAGGGTGGGTAGAGGGGAAGGGGGGATGAGTGGGATTAGGGATGTGAAATTCATAAAGTAAATAAAACATTTTAAAGGAAAGACAGACAGACTGACTGACTGACTGACTTGGCGTCTTCAGGAGACACCTGTGCATGTGTCTGGGAAGGTTTGTCCAAAGAGGCTTTAGTGACCAGGAAGGACTACCCTGAATGTGAACAGCACCATCTCATGGGGTAGGATCCTAAGTGGATCGACTCAGAAATAAGAAGAATGCCACACCCGCCTTCATCTCTCTGCATTTCTAAGGCGATGAGATGTGAGCAAGGAGCTTGTAGTCCTGCTGCCCCAGCCAAGAGCCTCTCATGCATCAGACCTTCCCTGGTACCAGTGAGCTGGCCAGACAGCAGGTAAAACCTCCCTCAAGTTGCTTCTTGTTAACTATTAGGTCTCAGCAATAACAATGTAACAGATATCACAGGTTTCTGATGCAGGTCAATGGGAAATAGCTTCTTCTCGTGCTGAGGTTGGATAAAATGTTGGCAGATTCCCACCTGCCCTCCCCAGACCATCTGCTGGACTCCACCGCCTCTGTTCTTCCATGGAAAATTGGAAATGCCTGCTACGAAAACCACCCTGAAGCTTTGATGGGGATTTCTGGGAAACTTTGGTCCAATTAAGTAAGAGCTAAGAACCTGCATATTTATGAGAGGGTTATTTCTCAGATGGTGCACGTGTCCTGGAAGCCCTGTAATGTGCGTTCTCTCTCTTCTTCCCCTCTGCTGCGGTTTCCCGAGGGTGCTTTGTAAGCACGCCACGCCTTACTCCTTATTAAATCTATCTTCCCCCTGTTCCGCTGTGTTGAATGCAGTGGACGCTTGTAAATTTATCTTATATCTACCAAGCTGTTCAACTTCTGCTTTCTCACAAGCCGTAGATTGCTTGGAGTTTTTCAGTGTGGAAAATCATCTCGTCTGTGAGTGATGCTAATCTTAATTATCTCTCTCTAATCACTGGTTCTTCTTTCTTGTTAATTAGTCGACGTTAAATAGAGGTGTAAATTAATAGCGGGTAGCTGTCTTGTTCCTAATTTAAAAGACGACGGCTCTGATGGGCCATCATGGCAGATGATGTTTGCTGGAAATTTCTTAAAAACACCTCTCATGAAATGCTGGAAGCCTTGCCTGATTCATTTTGCTAAAACTTTTGTCAGGATTTTCCCCTCCTGCGGGATAGCCATGCAGTTTGCTCTTTAATCTGTGATCGCGGGAATAAACACGCCACAGTTGGACCAAACTTGTGTCACTGAGATTGTCAGCTTGGCCACGACGGATACTTCATTCAGCCCCTCTGGACTTAGAGTTCAAAGGTGTTTACCTTTCATATTGCTGTGGCTTGCGTGCTTGCTATTTATTTATTTATTTATTTTTGCACGACGCTGACTACAAACTTGCCCTTTTGACAGTTGTGGAACCATGAGATGCAGCACTTAACTACCAAGTCATTTTTCATCTGTTTAATTTTCTTTTGGCTTTATGCAATGATAGAATTCCATATGTTTTGAGCATTTTAATCAGAAATTGTTGCACAATTGGTCACTATAACATTACATTCTGCGGCGTTGAGGAAAAGTAAAGATACCAAAAGTGTAAACACGGTTACAGGCTCCTTTGTGACTTGATAAAGAATACTGATGACAAATATCTGTGCTTCTGAGAGAATGAGAAACGTGGATAAAGTCATTCACCTGTCATCCATAACCAGTATCAAACATTTGAAAATGATTTTAATTGATTGTCTAGCTTTTCCAGTAGTATATAAAGGGGATTTCACTGTGACACTTTTGTGTGCTCATTTGAAAGAAAGAAAAAAAGAAAGAAAAACCTCTTGCCTGACCCAGTGTCCCTGGCGGTGCACCTGACCTTGGCTTCTTGTTCCTTGGAAGACCTTTGTGCTCTCTGCTCTTATTCCTGTGACTCCAGACCTGATGTCCCTGTCCTGTGGTCAAAGGTTAACTGAGAAACTGCCTTTGTCAAAGCACTGGTTTTGTCTTTACTGGAGGAGAGAGATGGCAGGACTGCTGGGGACTCACACTTGACGTGGGTTTTTCTGAGGTTCTGCTGTTAGACCAGGGACCACTGCTTGGCTACCTGGTTTTCATGATTCCCCCCTGCTCCCCTTCCCTCCTCCCCTTCCCTCCTCCCCTTCCCTCCTCTCCCTCTTGTACTTCCCCTCTTGTACTCCCCCTCCTGTGCTCCCCCTCTGCTCCTCCCATGCTCCCCATCCCCTGTTCCCACTCCCCTCCTCCTCCTCTCATGCTTCCCCTCGCCTTCTCCCCTGTTCTCCCTCCTTCCCTTCTGTCCTCCTCCTCTTCCCCTCCTCCCCAGGGAAGGAAGAAGAGGAGGAAGAGGAGGAGGGGGAGGAGAAGGAAAGGAGAAGGGGAGAAGGAAGAGGGTGAGGAGAGGAGGAAGAGGAAGAAGAGGAGGAGGGAGGAGGAGGAAGAGGAAAAAGAGGAGGAGGGGTGGAGGAAAAGGAAGAGAACGAAGAGGAGGAGGCAGAAGAGGAGACTAGGAAGACTAGGGAGAGAAGAGAAAGAAATGGAAAATGTGTGCTATTACAAGACATAGCCAGGTACCGGTTGGTCAGATGAACAATGTCTTCTACAAGAGGCTAAGCCAGAATTGCCCTGGGGAGGCCCGGGAAGGGCTGCACACCAGGAGAGCCCACTGAGATGTCTGTGGATGCCTCTTCCTCACTGAGTGTTCCCAGAGTGGGTGAATGACTCTTAGGTGCTTAGCTGCGCTTAAACCATTTGTGAGGCTTAAGACTCAGCCATGAACAAAGCTGATGGCAAGATACTATCAGAGGGGGAGCGATTAAGCAACAGAACCCCAGCTAATTATAAGTGAAACCAATTAAAGCAACAAAAGGAACTTGCAAAAGGCTGGGGTGTGCTCACACAGCGGCAGGCTTGTGATAGGAGCACCTGGAGCTGGCTGGCAGACTCCCACTGACCCAGTCTGGAGAAAGCTGAGCCTCAGAAGTAAGTCATGACTTACTTAAGTCAGAGAGGTAGCTCCATTGGAAAAGGGGCTTGCTGCACAAATGTAAGGACCTGGGTTCAAATCCCCAGTAGTCCTGTAAAAAGCCAGATGTGGCCAATCATACCTATAAGCCCAGCACTGTGGGTGTTTTAAACAGGATGTTCATTGTGACTTGCTGGCTGTCAAGCGAGCTTTGGGGTCAGTTAGAGATACTGTCTAAGTAAGAGTGTTAGTACGTAATGGACCAGAACACCCACCCTAGTATAAATGTGCATACACATCACTTATCAATAAATATGTAACTTAAATTAAATGGGGGTTAGGTCACAGAAGCTACAGACTTCAGCTACTGTGTAAATAAGATTCAAGGCCATGCCATGCTGGCTTAAACTGAGGGCAAATAGTGAGGTTAGAAGCCACCACTGGATAGTAATCAACTGGTAATCAACTGGGTCAGAAACACAAATGAATTACAGACACCCCAGATCACCACACACCCCACCACTGAGAGCTCTCTCTGCTGGGGCCTCCTTGCTATGGTTTAAGTCTTTGTTCCAATCTAAATGTTGAGGCCTCACCCCTGGGGGTCGCGGTAGGAGGGGGTCCTGAGATTTTATTCTTAAAGGAAGAAGCCTGGTGTCCTAGGATCCAGAGAAGATTTGAATAGCATCTGCCAATCTGGCTACTGACATGCCTAGTATTACCGAAAGATGGGTCTTCCCAGCCAGTGTTTAAATACTGATTATATCTTTGGCTTTGTAAATAACTCGATGGTGATTTTTTTTTTTTTTTTTTTTTTTTTTTACATTATTGCTTTTATAGAGGCTATAATGGGAAGGCAGGTTTTTTTTTTTTTTTTTTTTTTTTTAAATCTCTGTCACTTGGATATTAAGCGCTTTAATGAAAATACACAAATGAGTTCTCTATAAAACTTGGTCTGAAGCAAGCTGTGTGGGGCTTAACACTGTGTTAATGCTTTGAGGGTTCCAGGGAGCTGATGAACAAACCTTTTGTCATCGCTAGGAAAATGGAATAGTGGTGGCTGTTTGTCCCGCCCCTCTCCCTTCCCTCTGCCCGTTTGTTCCCCAGGAGCCACGCTGTGTTGGTCAGTGGTCGCCTAGCGAGGCTTCCTGGGAAAGGAAGAGAAAGCCTGGCCTCGGAGACTTCTTTATTGGGAGCATGCCTACTTTTTAATTGGTCTTGGTGTTAATGAATGGATTCGTTCTGTTTGGAGTGAGCAGGGCTGGGCGCTGGTGCGTGTAATCTGATTGCAGCCGGGTGCTCAGAGCCCTGCAGAAGGCTCCGGAACAGCCGTGATTGGCTTGGCCCAGGCAGCACCATGCTGGCAGTCTCAGGGCACCAGAGGATGGCAAGCAAGAGAGGTGGGCACCTCTGTGTCCATGGGCCTCCTTCCTCAGTCCCTCAATGGTGGGAGCCAATTGTCACTGTGCAGTAGCTACCACAGAATCTGTCTTGGGGCTGGGCTATTCTGGGGGTCTTGTTTTTTTTTTTCTGGAACAATCCTTCATCAAATAGGGGAGGACAGCCTCCCTATCCATCCAGGAACCTGACATACAGTGGATGGTTTTTACCCCACCTGCTCTTGAGCCGTGGGGGTTGGGGAGGTGGCACTGGTGTCCCATTGGGCACCATCTGGCAGAACTCCAAACACCTGCTTTTTCTCCCAGCCTATTGGCTCAGTCTGCACTGGTCACACTCTGCAAGTGCCAGGCAGGCTCCTGACAGCACAGACTGGTATAGCATCAGCTCTGTCAGCAGGACCCACATCTGGAGAAGGAGACAGTGTGTCCCTGGTGGGACTCTGGTCACCCACAGCAATGCTACATGGAGCCGAATGGAAGACATTAGCAGAAATCCCCCTGCTCCTAGTGTGGCCAAACACATGTGCCTTGCCGTGTCATTTGAGGCTAAGAGGCACCGAGCCTGGACTTGGAGGTGACTTAATATCTCTTTGATCTGGTGACAGGCCTGGCTCCGGTTTATTAACAGTATCAATTCAAGACCAAAGATTAACTTTCTCTAAAGGGGTTACTTGAGGTAGAATCACTTGTCCCTTGTTGAATCTCTTTCCCACATCTACAGGGGATGTGTTTTCTCTCTCTCTCTCTCTCTCTCTCTCTCTCTCTCTCTCTCTCTCTCCCTCCCTCCCTCCCTCCCACTCTCCCTTTTTCCCTCCATCCCTCCTCATAAAAGTCACAATCCATTTTTGCTGGTCTGTCATTTTGGCCCCAGAGTTAAGCATGTGAACCGTTTGGCTGACTGATGGTCCCCAGAGGTCCCAGTGCCACGTCTTCCTGATGGCCCAGCCCTTGTTTGTGACTCGGATGCCTGTTTGGGAGTCAGGGACTGGTGACATGGCCTATGTGTCACACTCAAACATACCGCAGCTGCATCAGGAAGAGGTGCCCAGCCTTGCCTGCCCAGTGTATATCTCATAGAAAGGCTATCGAGGGTTGTGTCTGAACACACATACCCAGCACCCAGTCTTAGCCTCACACATCCCTGCTGAGGAGCATGTGTCTGAGCAGGGAGAATTACATGCAACTTCCATAGCTCTCTCCAGATGCACAGGAGCTGTGCCCAGACGGCACCTGTAGATCTGGTTTCATAAACAGCGGTTTTAGGATTGGTCCTCAGACTTTGCTGGACCTCAGTACCCCTGGGTGCCCTTGGTGTTCTGGAGAGGCACAGAGATCTTGGATACTGAGCCATCCTGAGGAACCTCCAGGCACAGGGCATCCCACCCACCCCACCCACAAGTAGGCCAGGCACCTGTGTTCCTCCATGAGGAACAGCAGAGTCAAGCTGGGTCTCAGTTTGACACCAGGTAGATGTGGCTGCTAGTCTGTCGGAAGGGTCCATGCCTTCTTCCCACATCTATTCCTGGGGCGCCCTGGAGTCTAGGGATGAGAACAAAGGCCTCAGATCCAGCATCACCTGGCCATCACGAGCTCAGCCAGGGATCACATCCCAGCCAATTCTTCTATTTTTTTCCTATCTGCTGCTTCTTTCTGATTTTTAAGAATTTAGGTGTGAACTCTTGGTCACTTTTTTTTTTTTTTTTTTTTTTGAGAAAATTCTGTTTCCAGACTTAGCTTTTAACACTGGAGAAAGTTAGGGTTCATGTTCCACTGGGTCCCCACCAACTGGCTGTGGGTGTTGGGCTAGCAGGTCCCCAGCAACTGGCTGTCACCATGCAGCCCATACATTCTTCCCGGCCTTTGTCCTTCACTTGGAGTCACTGTGGCCCCGTGCTGAGAGCCCTTGGGCAAGGTGGGGGTGGGGGTAGCTCTGGGTATCTGTCTAGGTAGGCAGGTGGCTGCTCTGCTTTGCATGGAGGAGTGAGCAGGGGCAAGCCCTTTCCCTTCGCATTTTGAATTCTTAAAGGTTTTTTTCAGAGCCTCTTTCATTGTTCTAAAAACAGCAATGATATTCTTTGTTCTCCAGAGATAATGTGGCCGAGATTCCATCACATCGCTTGTAATGAATGGCCCCCCTGGGCCTCTCAGGTCCTTTGGACTTAATGGAGAAAAAGCAGCAATTCAGACAGTAGGTAGGATTCCCGTATCTCCAGCTGCCCAACCACACAGACCGAGGAGCCAAGGGCAGGTGTGGTTGGTTACACTCGCACCAGAGTGACCTTGACCCACCATGGATGGCAGGCTGTTCTGTCAGATGCAGAACACAGGGAACGTTCTTCGATTTGGATGTGATTTGAACAACCATCGAGACCATGGGGAAGGTGTGTGAAAACCTTAATGACACTCAAGTGCCTGGCTTGATTCACTCCCAGTTAAAGAGGCAGGTGTGTATGGGTTTGTGCAGACTTTTTACCCCATCCTGTTAACTGCACAGAGCCCTTACTCCGAGTCCTGTTAACTACCCTTACTCCCTCCAGGAAGTAGTATCGGTCTCTCAGTTCCAGACAAGAGAGCCCTCATGTAGGACACAAAAGTATGGGAGCATCTGGGGGTTCAGGTTAAGTTGAGCGATACCTAACAGCCATCAGGCCAGGTCCTGAACTTTGGATTAATACCCGATCTCTGCAGCTGGCAAGCAACGCCCTACTCCCTCAGAGCACAAAAATGCCAAACTGGTGTGGTGAGATGCTTAGGAGACTCGAGAGGCAAAACAGAGACTTACCCTGCATGTATCTAGAGAGGACTTCTGAAAGAGGGGAGGACCAGCCATCTGTGTGACTCCTCACACTCACTAGATATGCATTGCTGCAGAGAGGGATGTCATGTGGTGTCCAGAGAATTCCAAGGAGTCTCAGGAGGTCCTGATGGTCAACTCAGAGATCATCCTGCCTGAACTCAGGAATTGGTTCCTCCACCTGTGTTCTTGTGGCCTTGGACAAGTCACCGAAGGTGACCAGGCCAGTTGTGGGCTGTAGGATGGGTCAGTCATCACAGGGTTGGTGTGTGGAAGAACATACAGGAGTACGGGAGAAGTGATGTGGTGCTGTTACTGGAGATGGCTGTGGTTTCGGTGATGCAGTTGACAGTCGCGACACTGTTGGAGCTGGCGAAGCAGAACTGTCCTCTGCAGTACCAGCGGCAGTGATGCTGTGCTAGCAATGGCGCTGTTGGCTGAAGTGGTGGTTTCGATGGTGCTTGTAATGCAGAAATGGTACCTGCAGCCTCATTGGTGGGGACGGGATGATGGTGCTGGTGTTGGTTGTACAGTTTTATACAAAGTTGGTGTCTGCTGACAGCAGTGGTGCCAGGGGATGATGGGTCTGTTGATGGTGAAAGTTGTGTGGTCATATGTGCATTCACTGTGCAGGGAGGGCCAGTGTCTTCGGCTCACTGGTGATGGTGTGGAGGGACAATGCTGTTGACAGGGCTCCTAATGCAGGGCTGATATCTGTGGCCTCCACAGCTGTGTCCCGCTGGGGGTGAGCAGAGGACCCCTCACTACAGTTCACTTTGTGATCTGAAGTAAGTGCTCTGGGGAGGTCCTAGGAAAAGAGGGACAGGAGTGGCTGGAGCATCTTCTAGGAGAAAGAAAGGCTGGTCAGGGAGGCCGGCCTGCTGTCTCCTGCAGGAATGAGTAGGGGCAGAGACAGAGCGAGTGCTGCAAGGGAAACCCCATGGCAGCAGAGCAGAGCACACCTGGCCAAGATGAGATGAGCCACAGAGCAAAAGTTGACCTTGAACTTGAATGTCCGTGTGCTTGGGGTAGCCGCCTACTACAGGTGCTTCTGAGCGGCTCTCACCTGTGTATCTTGCTCTGTGGGTTTCTCCACAGAGCCTTGGAGGGGCCTCGGAGGAAAGCCTTTGCTTACAGGTTAAGGACGTGGGCTCAGGGACAATGTGACCACATGCAGGTGGATATGCTATCTGTGTGAAGCAGACCCACCTGACCCTTCCTCTACCCACACTTTGCCACACCTAATGCTTTTGTCTGCCGGTGATCTTCTGCCTGGTCTGGTGCAGATGCTCGCACTCAAGAGCCTGCTTTGCAAATCTTCTAGGCCACTTTTCTCTTCCTAGCCAGTCAGCAAAAGACAGCCTGGCAGCCATGGGATGGCCAAAATCCTGTGTCCACCTGCCCCCAGCGCGTGCCAGGAACTGCTCCCTTTTGTGTCTGTGTTGCCAAGGAAACTGGGGATTTGGAATGGACAGTAAGTGTGGTTTTTTTTTTTTTTTTTTTTTTTTTTTTTGCAAGCAGGGCTCTGTGATTATTGAAGGGCTTGTGGCTCCATCTGAATGAAGAGATTCAGAGCTTGAGGAATCAGAACAGAGAAGCAGGGGCTGGGAGAGGCTGGCTAGAGGCTGGCTAGAGGCTTGCCCTGACCAGCACCTCTGGAAGCTCCTGACCTCTGACCCAGACAGAGGCCCTGTTCAAGGTCTACATACTAGATAGATGGTAGAGTTGGTGGCCAAGGGATTCTCTGGGGCCAGGCATTCTAGGATATTCAATCACTTTACGGATTCAATATAAATCTCTCCAATTCCTGGTGTCACTGGTGACGATCAGGGGTCACGTGATATGAGCAAGAGTATCCTATGGCATCTCTCTGTGGTTACCTGCTCATTCTAGCTTTGTAACAATCTCTCTGAAATTTGATACAAAGAGCTACGTTCCCAGAGAGCATCCATCCACCTTAAGCTCCTTCCAAGTTCCACCTGTACCAGAAGAGCCCGAGGATGCTTGCATGTGGTAATTGCCTGTTTGGAGTGACCTTTGGCATCCGGGAAAGGCCCTACTGTCCATTTAAAATTGTGGCTTTGCAGAGTAGCCTTGGGAGGTCCTTGTGTCACTCACTGTAAGCAGGTGTGGGCAGAGGACAGGAGTGGCTTAGATAATGATATTGTTTATTTTCTTTAACAACAACCAAAAAAAAAAAACAGATTCGAAGAAAAGAGGCAAAGACAGTACGGAGTGTCCTTCTCCCATAGCAACCTCATCATTTGCAGTCCCGTGTTCCAGCAGAACCCTGATGCTGGCATAGTTCACAGACTTAGATACAGTTGCCTGATGGGTTTTGTTTTTGTTTTGTTTGTGTCCTAAGGGCTTAACTGGAGATCAGAGAGATCTGTATTTCAACCACAGTCCTGGAGTGACTTAACATTGTTTAACCTTTCTGAGTCCTGGGTTTTGTTTTCTACAGTATATAAGGAATATACAAGCTCCAACCCCTGCCCCACTCCCACCCCACCCCACCTGCCACTTCTACCCCAACCCCTTGACTCCAGCTGCAGTGGCCCCAGCTGTTTTTGAACATCCAATGAGATTGCAGGACTGGAGCTCTGGGCACTTGGCCTCCCTAGCCAGTGGATGTATTAGTGCTTCTAGTACATGGCAAAGCAGAGTTTGCAAACTCCTAACAGCTCGAGATGCCCCTGGAAGGAGCTGGAAGAGGGACAGAATGTACAGGGCATGTATACAATCACTGTGGCTGCCATACTGGGTCTGGTGGGGTCTTGGGAAGACTCTGATCCCTTTGTGGAAATGAAGACTGGCAATGTCCTAATTATCAGCTGGCTCTGCAGAACAGTCCAGCGCTCCTTACTAGAGATGCCAAGACAAGTGGCTGGACAGCTAGTCCTGGATTCAGTCTGAGTATACATAAGTTAACCCAGTGCACAAGTATACATAGGTTAGTTTTGAGGGTCACCAAGGAAAGCCAGAGCCCCATCCTACCACAGCTGAAGGGGAAGATGGAATATTCTACCCTCAGCTGACTCCCATTTTCAGTGCACAGAAGAGAGAGGAAAGCTTCCAGTTTATAATGCAGAGATTATTGGAACACCCCTGTCCATGAACTAAAGTGAGGAGATTTTCCTAAGGACAAATAAGAAAATCTCAGTGACACATTTCCTGTTTCCCATTGTTTAGCAAACTCTTCGGGACACCCCTGTCCTTGAATGCTCTTTGTTTGAATTCTTGTTTCAAGTCCTGGAAGAGTCACATTTAGGAATGTTAAGCAGACAGCAAGGTCATTCCTGGTAAGTGTCAGCATTCAAAAAGGGGTTAAGTCAGCCAAAGAAAACCAGAGTGTTACTGACCTGCCTTTAAAGGTGAGAAGTACTCAAGTAAGTGTTGTGTGGATATTTGTGGTTGGCTTCTTCATTACACAGAGTGATCCGGCACTGTCCTGGGAAGATGTCTCTGCCACTCTTCACCAGAAGTAACAGTGCAGGAGCAGAGACCGGAAGGAAGGGCATTATTTTTTGCATAATGTGTGCTCGTGACAGCCATTGCCTGCCTCACTCCATCAGACGTTCCCGGAGAGTGTGCATGATTCTTCAAGTCTCATTAAGCTATTTATCCATACAATGAATGATTTTAATGTACCACATTAAGGTTTTGCCACCTGAGCTGGTAAAAAGCAGTCCATCTCAGGGTGTGCAGTGTGTGGCGCGCTGCTATATTAATTCCGCGGTTCCTGCCTCAGTGGTGAACAGGCCCCGTTGGCACATTAATCATACTTGCCAGCAAGCTCTTGCCATCTCGTTGGCACTTCTGGAAGGCGTCCTGATAACACAGGACACATCATCACATCTGTATCTTTGGACAGATGAGCTATAAGGTTTGCATAAACCTGTCACTCACCGGCCAACCGCTTGCTCCCTGGCACCTCCTACCTGAGGTCCTGGCACCTCCCACCCATGGCCCTCAGCCTGATTGGGCCCTGTCTTTGCCCCGCCCACCGTGCTTGCCCCTCCTTCCATCTTTCAAGCTCTTGTTGGCGTGTCACAATGACAGGAAGATAATATCTTTGGGGAGGATGGTAGGCAGTTCTAATAAAAAACCGTCATTCACAAATCTGACACACACACCCTTCCCCATCACACACTTTGCATTTTAAAGACCACATTAACTGTTAGCTGGATCGCTCTGGCAACTTACAAGGTGAGGGCCCTGTGGGGGTTTCATAGCACAGAAGTGCAGGGCAGTCAGGGGTTCCGCAAAGGATGGGTTTGGGATTCCACAAAGTAGCCTGACATCTATTTCCTGTTCTATTGGAAATGCTCCTCTCACACCTGTGGGAGAAATCTTCAAAGTCGTTTGTCCCGAGAAGGAAGGTGCAGCTACTTTCAAGTCAGGAAAACACTGGTGAATCTTCCTTTATAATCCAGAACATATTTGAAAACTCCAACCTCTGCAGTATGACGTTGCTGTGAACCTGGCAGGTGGGAGTTTAGAATGACCTGTGAGAAGGCTAGCCCTGTCTTAGGGTGGAGCAGTTTAATTAATTGGTTAACTAATCCGTTAATTAACTAGTTTGTTTGCGTATGCATGTTTGCTTGGTTTTCTCTATGAGTGCATAGGTGGAGGCCAGAGCTAAATGTTGGGTGTCTTCTTCAGATACTAGCTTGTTTTATTTTAAATCTCTACGTGCATTCATTTTGTGGTGCGGCACAAGCCACTGCATACGCGTGGAGGTCAGAGAACAACTTGCAAAAAATGGGTTGTGGGGACTGAACTCACGCTGTCAGGCTTGGTGGCAAGCACTTTTACCTGGTATGCTACCTCTCTGCCCTTCTACCTACTTGTTTGTTTTATTTGGGGGTCTTTGACTGAACCCAGAGCTCCCTTGCTTGCCTAGGCTAGCTGGGTAGTAAGCCCCAGGGACCCTCCTAGTTACCCCCACAACAGTACAGGTTTAAAACACACCCAACTTTTATGTGGATGTCCGGAATCTGGATTCAGGCCCTCGTGCTTTGTAAACTATCCGCTGTGCCTTCTCCCAGCCCCGGCGGCACTGTCAATTTGAGTAGGAGGAGAGGTCAGGGAAAAATTGACCTATGCTTCTTTGAATCGCTGGCCTTCAGCGGGCTGTGTGGTGACCAGGGTGTGGCAATGGACTCCTGAGATGGACCTTGTTTGTTTTCCTGCATGATTATTGCCACTGCCCAGTCAGGGACTCGGGACATCTTGGGGAGAAAACAAATGGAGAAAATTGTACACAATTATTTTCAGCTGGTTTTAGGCTATGCAGAAATAATTAGCCCATCACACACAACCCAATGGTTTACAGCAAACACAAGCATCCATTTAGCAAGATGCCCTGGTGCTGGAAGAGAAGCGAAACGGGTATCTCATTATCCTGCCTCCCCCACCACACCCAAGCATGGGCACCTCAACCGGTGGCAGTATACCTGAGGCTAGACCACCACCTGCTCCTGGGAGACACTGTTTCACAAAGAAGAACCCCATTGAAAATCTGAGTCCCTGACCCAGAAGAATGATGGCAGGTTTACTTTCTTTTGTAAATCTGGTGAGGGGGGAACCTTTAATCAGATGATTTTCTCCAGAGACGAAGTGATTACTTTCTTTATCACTCTGACGGCAGAGCCACAGAACCAGCTTAAGGGAGGAAGGGTATTTTTGCCTCAGGGTTTGAGGGAGCAGAACAGAGTGGAGAGGGCATTGGTCAAGGTGGTTGTGGCTGTAGAAAGCTCCTGGTTCACACCCAGGTGGGTCGAGAAGCACAGGAAGGCAGGAAGTTGATATCCAGCTGGCCCCCTCCTTCTTCCTGTTCTGTTCCAAGTGGGGCCCCAGCCCTGGGGCAGATTCAGGATGACACTTCTCAGCTAATCCTCTCTGTAAATGCCCTCACAGACACACTAATGCCTTACTGCCTTACCGACAGACAGATGTCTTAATCCTGGCAAGTTGATCTTCAGAATCAACTATTACAAAGACCTACTTAAAAGCATCAAAGAGGAAAGATGTGTAACACCTGTGGCAAAATAGTCTTATTTGGAAGCTCAGATGCACAAATAAGAAATGAGGAGTAACAAGACATTTTTTTCCTAATTTAAAAAAAAAAAAAAAAAACTTTAAATTGTCCAACAGGGCTTTCACAGTGAGGAGTTCAAAGAAACCTGTCACTGGCTTTAGGCCCTATCTGAAGCCCAGGAGGGTATCATCCCACAATCCTTCAAACAATTATATCTACAAAGATTATCTTTCCAAGTCACAGTCTCAGTCTCGGGTGTGACAGCGTTAGCTGTCAACTGGACACGACCTAAACTCACCTGGGGAAGACAGCTTCAGTGAGGCATTGTCCAGATGCTTGCCACACATGCCTGGGGAATTATCTTGCTCACATGTTAGTTAGTGTAGGAAGATCTAGCCCACTGTGGGTGGCACCATTCCCAGGCTTTGGGCCCTGAACTGTGTAAGAGTTTAGGAGCCAAGGTGAATACAAGCTAAGAAGCTAGCAACATGCATTCATTCATTTCTCTCTGCTCTTGACTGTGGATGTGACCAACTGCTTCAAGCTTCTGCCATAGTGACACTGCTGCTGTGATAGGTGGTAATACCTGGAATTAGAAGCTGTGATAAACCCCTTTCTCCCTATGTTGCCTTTTGGCAGGGTATTTTATCACAGCAGCAAAATCGAAAACAATTGATAAGGACACACACACACACACACACACACACCCTACTACCTGCAGTCCTCGTACTGAGGGCTGAAGGAAGAGAGTCTCAAGTTCAAAGCCAGCCTGAACACCACAGTGAGACTCTGTCTCAAAAACAAAACAACAGCTACACAAAGGGACAGATAGTGTCATGGAGTGACAATTACAAGAACTTGGGGGTCGTTGAGAGTGAAGGCAAGTCTCCTGGCAAGCTTGGAATCCAGGTCAGATCTACACTCAGAGTGGCCCCCAGCTGGCTGCTAATAGGCAGGAGAGTAGAATGGTACACCCAGCATGGGTCTACCTATATTCATCATGCTGCTACTTATTAAGAAGCTGGGACTGCTCAGGAGACACGGGGTTTGTTCTGGGAGCCGCAGCCTTCTCTTACTCACTCTCTCTCTCTCTCTCTCTCTCTCTCTCTCTCTCTCTTTCTCTCTGGAACCTCACAGCTTCAGGTCCCACCTCTGTGTCTGGAGAACTTTTCTCTCCAATTCTTATCCTCTTTCCTGCATCCTAAGATTTCCTCAGACCTGCCTTCTATTTTGCCGGTTCTCTCTTCAGCAGCATCAGCTCAGGTCAACCCTACCTTCAAGGGTTGCAGTGGAAGTTTCTACGTCCTTTGTTGTGGCTTTCTTTGGTTCATTTTTATAGTTACCTCCTGTTCTTGGCAAATACTTCAAGCTCATTGAACAGAAACTTTTAAACTTGATAAGTGCAAGAACCTTAGAATCCTAGCACTGAGTGTAAACTGATATCCTATGCTCTATGAATCTTAGCAATGTAACAACGTAACCCTGAGTGAAGAAGAAAGGTTCACAGTTATCACACGTGAATAAACCATCGGAAAGGAAAGAAAGGAAGGTGGCTTGGATTGTCTGAGGTCAACACTTATTCCAAGTCACTGCCCCTTGACACCTTGCATGGTTGCTTAGTCATCCAGTTATATTTTATGCTGAATTGGAACATGGTAAGAGACCCAAAGCCAGGCAGGGTGTAGCCTGTGGCCCCTGAAGTTTTACACTGGCCATTGAAAGGCTTTGGAGTGCTGCTAGTTCAGACTTTGGGGTGGTGCTGGTACCAGGAGAAGAGGGTACTCTGGTCTGTGGCCTCTGAGAACAACACTCACACCCCATGATCCAGGAAAACACCTTCTGGCCAGAGACAGTCAGGTCAGCTGAGTCTGAGAAGGCTTACCTCAACAGATAAAGCAGAGAATGAATAAGAAACACACTTAATGCATGTGCACACATGTGTATACATGTGCACAGACATCCCCCCCCCCCACATGTAAAGGCTCTGTTGCTTACAAGGGGAAGGTTGGGATTACCTTTAGGTAATGCTACAAAAGGCAGCTTCCCACTCTAGTCACACCTCAGAGGGCTTGCTTTGTCTCTCCCCTCATTCAGCCCTTGCTTTTTGGTTTTTTAACAAGGCTTGTGTACCCATGTCAGCTGAACAATGAGGGTCATTATGCCAGGCCCCCAAGATTGGAGGCAGAAAGTCCTTGTTCATTTTTGTCTAGTGCAGTACACTTATCTGTCAGTGGTGGGTGTTGGTGTGAACATTTGCCTGGTATACCCATGGGCATGATGGCCTGCTGCAGTCTGGTGCCATGGCTAACTGTAGTCCCTCCCACACCAGGTTCCCAGCCCAAGGGACTTCACAGCACCACATGCAATGTCTGGAATGTTCTGCCACCTTCGTGCCATCCTCTGCTGGGCTCCTGGCCTCGCCCTCTGAGCTTGGCATTCATAGAATATATTGTTACTTCAATCCAGATGTTACACATCATCATACTTGCTGATTAACACCTCACCCTGCCAAGCTGCCAGGTCACTGCTGGGAAGTCACTGTTTCGGGCCCCTCCAGCCACAGCTGAGCTCGGTCTGCTGAGCCAGTCCTTCCCAGTGCCTAAGACTGCCAGGCCTCGTATCCCGAGTCCGCTGGTGGGTGGGTGAGTATAGGGTGACACATGAGTTCAATTTGCATGTTTATAATAGCACACAAGTGCCAGCATCTCTTCATATGTCATTGCCTATGTTATACTGTGTGGTTTGAATCTGCAGTGTACCCAGGCTCATGTTTTGAACAGTCAATCCCCAGCTTCAGGCATTATTTTGAAGGCTGAAGAGTCCTTCAACAGGTGGGGCCTGGCTGGCAGAAACAGATTGTAGAAAGCGCCCTTGACAGTGATTGTCACCTCTGGTCCTGATCCAGTTACCTCTGCTCCTGGCCTGGCCTTCCCTGGACCTATAAAGTCTGGACCACATGCTCTCAGAACCATGAACTCCATCACACCTTGCCAACCGTGACAGACTGACTGAACCCTGTTTAGAACCCCGAGCCAAAATAAACCCTTTCTCCCTTACTTTGTTTCTTGTGTGGGTTTGCATGTTCACATATGTGCATTTACATGTGGGGGGATGTGTACATGCATTGAGTGTGTTCCTCAATCATTCTCTGCTTTATCTGTTGAGGTAAGCCCTCTCAGACTCAGCTGACCTGACTGTCGCTGGCCAGCTTGACCCAGGGACTCCTATTTCTGTTTCTCCTACACTGGGATCCTAGGTGGGCTGCCATGGCTGCCTGGTTTGTATTTGGACTCCGAACTCCAGTCCTCAGGTTTGTACATTGAATGCTTCATCCACTGAGCCATCCCCAGCCCTGCTGTTAACATCCGTATTGCATATGATGCTACAATTCAATACTTAAGGACATCCTGGACTGCTTGCAAATGTTGCTGCTGCTGCTGATTCTGCTGCTGCTGCTGCTGGTGTGTGTATACACCAGCATTCATGTGTACACACTCACACATGTTTACATACACACTTTACATTCTTATATTCGTCTCTTCTCATGTCACAGCATCCCCCCCCCCCCAGCTGTTTCCAGGAATCAAACTGCATCCAAAGCCTACCTCCCTTGCCCCAGGCCAAATGTAACTAATGCTTTATGTTTTCTCTTGCCTTTTCAAAATTATAAATTGCTTTGGTATAAACAGCCTTGACATTCAATCTTTTTTGTTAAATTATTCTGCATTTGAATTTTATCCCCTCCGGAGGTATTTTAAAAACCGAACGTGTTGAGTCAAAGAACCCACTGGATGTTTTCCTTCATGTCGGGTTAAACCGATCAAGGTCCTTGATGCTGGCTGGCTTTGGCTTCTGTTTTCTGCAGAAGAAAACAGCTCTTCTTTAAGTGGGCAGGTGTCCTTGGTCATCCCAGGCACGGAGATGCTGTGCACCGGAAGGGTGGCATCTACAGAGGTTAAGGAAGCAGGGACTCAGTTCCGTTCCTTTTTTCTCTGCACTCAGCTCCAGGCCTGGCTGCCTTGCATGCCGCCCCGTGCCTGGCCAGACTCTTGTAGGCACTGTGCAAGACTCATAAGTGTGCTGGTTCCCTAGGCTACAGGAGTAAGTTTGTCAATGGGATCACAACCTTCCTGTTCAGAGCAGCACCTTGCAGCCTCATTGAGTGCCTGTCACATAGTAGGTGCTTCAGATATGTGCTGATGACTTGATTGGTAGATGCATCCTGAAAGATGGACACATTGTAGCATGTCAGTATTCACACAGGTTCTGGCTTCTCGCCAGGGCCCCACACACATGGCCTTATCTAGAGATACTCTGGTTGTCATGACAGGATGGTGGGTAGCATTGCCATCCAGTGAATGCAGGGAGGCCAGGGACACTGCTCTATATCCCACCAAACATGAACACACATACTCTCTCTGTCTCTCTCTCTCTCACACACACACACACACTACACACACTTTCTCTCTGTCTTTCTGTCTTTCTCTCTCTCTCTCTACACACACACACACACACACACACACTCATCTAGGAGACAAACCTCTGGGCATGTGGGGGGGGAAGTTTCTAGATTGGGTTAATGGAGGTGGATCTTTACCTATTCTAACTATGGGTGACATTATCCCCCAGGCTGGGTCCTGAACTGTATAAAACTGAGACAGTGAGCTGAGATCTGGTGTTTGTCTCACTCTGACTGTGGCATGGTATGATCAACTGTCTCACACTCCTGCTGCTGGGATGTCCCCATCATAAGGTACCATACTTGGAACGGTGAGGCAAAATAAAATCCCTGCTTCCTTAGGCCGTTTTTGGCAGGAATTTTGTTATAGCAGCAAGAAAATTAACTAATTCAGATGTACTCGAGAGCCTGCACAGACACCCAGTGCCTTCTGTGAAATACCAAATAACTTAGCAGAAAAAGACATGTAGTTTGGAGTCGGACATAACCACTCCATCTTTACAAATACACACCTCCCCTTTGTTAACATGAACTTCGATGCCTTCACTGGCAGGATGGAACTCCAGCCTTGTTTCCAAAGCAAGGCATGAGCAGGTCCTTCCTGGCTTGGTTTTCTCATGGGTGAGCTTTGCTCTCCAGTTCCAGGTTTTTCTAGAAGCGGATGCAGCCCCCACAGAGCTGCTCCCCGCCATCACCCTGCTCAGTATGCACCGTCACAAGGAGCCACCAGGACGGAACGTTCCAGACCCTGCCATGATTTTCCAGAGAAGTGAGTTCCTTGAGTATCAAAATTAACCTTTTTTAATAACAAAAATGATACAGTCCATTGAAGTGCGGCTGGATTTATCTTATGACAGGGCTTGTCACAGCCTTCAGTATTCATCGGGTAGTTTTAAAAGTTCATTAAGCTCAGGAGATTAAATATCGCCCTGAGCAGCGTCCCATAAAGGGGAAATATGGTCCTATTACTTGGTAAAATGTTGGGCCATGTTGTTAATCTAACTCCCTCGAGTCCTCATCTTCCAACTCAAAAGACATTTCCTCGTGCTGTTAAATCTGACATTTTCCGAGACCCCTGGACTTTTTTTACAGCCATCACCAGAAACGCAACAATACTGCATGTTGATATCCCGGGCACTTCCTCCCCCCCCCCCGCCCCCCACCAGCCGAGGCTCTGGGAAATGTCAAGTGTATTAGTCTTCCATTTGTCCCACCAGCTCCACCCATCACTCTGCTTGGCAATAACCAGATGACTAATGTGGAGGACCTACTGGGCAGGAGCGTGGATACCCAGTGCCCATGAGACATAGCTGAGCCTCGCTCCTGGGCATTACCCTTGTCACAGAGGGATCCACATTGGGGCAGTGCGATGCTGGCCACCTGCTGGCCCCTCAGCGGTTAACATTTCTGTTTTCCTTCTGATTTCCCACGCAGTTATTTGAATATACGTCTCTAGGGGCGTGGCTCATCATCTCAGCAGGAAACTCTTAATTGACCCTCACATGGACTCACCTAGGGTAGCAAGAACATCTTCATGTATCTGGGACAGGAAGTGATACCAGTGTGGACCAGCATCACCCAGGAGTATCGACATGGTGCCCCAGGGACTGACGGGATAGGGGCTCTGTTTGGCCATCCTGAAGTGAGATGTTCTGACTTCCTGTCTAACTGAGGTCTTTATCCAGCATGTCATTGTTGGACAGTTTCACTGAATGTGTTCTTCAGCTAAGTCAGGCTGTGCAACCGGGGTTTCAGACAGAATCTGAGAGATCACCTCAGCAGTCATATCTAGCTGGCCAGCGAGAGCGAAATGAGACTGAGTAACATACCAAGCTGGTCTAAACCAGCTGTCAGGTTCAGTCACCACACCCACCAACAGCTAGCAAATGGTCAGCTTTCAGAATCGCGTATATATTGTGCCACACTATCCAAGACTAGGGAACAGAGAGGTTAAGCAGTATGACTGAGTTGGCACAGCTCAGAGTCTGGATTCAAACCCAAGCTTTTGAGAGCTGGAGACCACTCCACTAGACACAACCCACAAGACCCCCTGGAGCATGCCTGTGACACCCTCCTTTGCTGCCATGAAAGGCCTGTCCTGCCTGGATATTCTTATTTCAGCAAGTGTTTCTGTAATGTATCCAGGGGGGTATCAGACTTCATCTCCATCCGCAACGCCGTCGCCACGGTGATCTCAGGTGTTGGATGAGATATTACATAGCACCACTACATTCCCAGAACACTGGATTTTATATCTCGTGCACAGTTAGTTACTGCCTATGCACTACGTCACAGCTGAGCCCTGATGTAGAGACACACGAGGGTTTTCACCCTCCAGGGGTCATGGTTGTCACTATCATGTTTTGATGTTCTGGGCGTGTAACAAGTTCCCTGCCATGGGGCCATAACTCCAGCTGCCTGGAGGGGTTGGGGTTCCCGGTGAAGCACAGCTTCTGGGGTATCTTTTTCTCCTAGGTTGTTTCCCCATACCCATAGCCTCGCCTCCTGTAAGGTGTGTCCTTCAAGCATCTATCCTCAAGGGGCAGCTGATGTCCACCTCCCTGCAGATCCTGCCCACACAGCCCGCCTCAGGCCCTGCCTCTCACAGGGCTCCTCTTCAGGCCACAATTCCCAGGCTAGAGCAGATCAAGTATCCGGGTGTCCCTGTCTTGGGTGCTTATGTCAGAACTGATAGTGTGCCTCCAAAAGTCCCAAAGTAAACATTTGTATCGTCTGTCTCTGCGTCTTCAGAAATGTCATTCTGCAGAGATGTCATTCTGCAGAGATGTCATTCTGGCTGTGTGGCTCTTGTATAACCGACATGGTGTCCTGAGCACACTGCCCAAGGGCAGAGGAAGGGAAGCAGAATTTTTACTGAGATTGAGTAATGTCACTCAGAAGAATGACAGGAACATGGTGAGGCTTGATTTGCTGGGATTCTCCGTAGAAACATCCATGAAGAGAAGAGGAAGGGACAACTAGGCCCAAGCCCTTGTGATCTGGTGAGTCTGAAATGTGAGTGCCCATCTCTGTGGCAGAAGAGGCCAGGAAAGAAGAACAGTAAAGTCTAAGCCAAGGCTGTTGCTGAGGGTGTTCTGTCTTTATCTCTTAAAACTCAGACTAGTTAGATGAGGACCTGCTGACCAGGGCCATGCTGACCAGCTTTCTATCATTGTAACAAAAGGCAGAGACATCAGCTCACCAGGAAGAAAGGTTATTCCACTCAGAGCTACGTCCTTTAACATATCAGAAGGCCCAAGACGATCCTGTGACCAGGAAGAAAGGTTTGGTTTGGCTCACAGTTTTAGAGGCTTGTCCTGAGCTTTAGGCCCAGGGTAGCATGTCTCTGCAGATCATGAGTGGTATCAGAGAAACCCCATGAAGAGGCAGCTGGTGGTGGCTTCTCCAGGAACCTCAGGGTCCACAGTGGGTACTGATCTAAGGTCCCTGCATTTCTGCGAGGCCTTCTTTGTAGAACACAAAGTGTAGGAAGATTAGTGTCTTTATTGACATAGGCTTGCAAACCTAAAGGCCCTCACAATCACCCTCTCATTCCCTGGGCCCTGCTCCAGCCCTTGCTTACAGGGCAGCAATCTTCTCAGCTGGGACGGTGACCCATCCTTCTTGGTCACTATGTGCTGTGCTGTCCACCCGGCTGTCTGGCCTCTTCAACCCACATAGTTCCCTAGTGTGGCTGCATCGCACTTGTGAGGAAGGGTGTGTGTGTTAAACAGTGGACCCCAAGTCTTCAGCATCCTAGATCCTTCAAAGCCCTCACTCTAAGAACGGATGAGCTCATACTTCCTGGCCATCTTGAACACAGACACGCCGGGAGGCCAGCTGGCAACAGTGTGGGCACGTGCTGTTGGGAGAGGCCAGGAAACGCCACAGAACATTTGTCTGCCATTTGGAGTGTAGACAAGGGAGATTCCTCTGACACTGAATATCAGCATCAAGCATCCACTGGGGAGCATGGACTGCACTGTGACGCCTGTGTTAGGATTATAGATAAAGAGACACATGGTCAGCCTGCTTCTCCCATGGCCTCTAGGTACAGTTCATGAGAGGAAATCTCTCTCTCTCTCTTTTCTTCACTCAGAATTCCATAGATCTTCTTGGGAGCAATTATCTATCCAGACAAAGGGCTCAGTTCCCAGGCCTCCTTTATAGCTGAATATGGTTCCGTGAACAAGCTCTGTCTACTGCAGTTAAGCAGAAATATTTGGTGGGTTGTCTTCAATATTCTTTTCTACTTTTTCCCCTTCTGCCTACTACACCTCCCTGTTGGTAGGTATGGAACAGTAAAATAATAGTTGGATGTGAGTCGGCTGCCTTAGGCTATGAAGTAAGCTTGAAGCACATGTGCGCACACGCACACGCACACACACACACAGAGAGAGAGAGAGAGAGAGAGAGAGAGAGAGAGAGAGAGAGACAGAGAGAGAGAGAATGGGAGAGAGAATGGGAGAGAGAATGGGAGAGAGAGAGTCAGAGAGACAAATAGAGACAGAGAGAGACAAGAGAGACAGAGAGAATGGGAGACAGAGAGTCAGAGAGACAGTGACAGAGACATAGAGGAGGGAGAGAGGGAATGGGAGACAGAGAGTCAGGGAGAGAGAGACAAAGAGGGATCGTGCAGAGGAACAGGAGGAAGCTGCGCTTGGCTCATGTCACCCCCAACCACACAGTTCTCTCAAGCTGCTAACTTCTGGGCCTGGCTTTAGCCTGATAAGTTTGGAGGCAAACTTCACACCTGAGGTTAGCACTCCCTGCTGAGTAACTGCTGTTTTCTTGGGTTGCGGAGGTTTGCTTTTTGTAGGTAATCCTCACTCCCCAAGGTATGTGGACAGCTCTCCGGGGGACTAGGCATTCTATAATGACCACTTCCTGCTCCCATCCCCGCAAGTCAAGGAGCAAGCCGGTACAATCCCATGAGGAAGCCAGACCCCCAAGACTAGGAAAGACTCCACACATACCCTCCGGTGCCACATTCTGCATTACCCCACATGCATGGCCACACACTTGCATGGATGGTCACTCTTAAAGTTCCTGGTTCAAGCTCCCCAGAGACCCTCAGTCTGTTCCCTGATTCCTACAGCCACGCAGTGTCTGGCAGGATGAGACTCATCAGAAAAAAAGAAAAAAAAAAAAAATCCAGAGGTTTCAGTGTGTGCTCTGAAGCTTATGTGAATGGCTCCACATGTTATTCTTAATTAATTATATTTTATTGAAGCAATTAGGTGACTGACAGCCTCAGTTAAGTGCTAATGAAAAGCTCACATTTTCCTGTCTTTTCACATACTGTTGGCCACAAAGTGTAGCTCAGACTCCCAGGGGCTGGAGCTGAGGCTGGTGGCCAGGGCTGGGCTGGGCATCACATCCCTCAGGAAGAAGCATCCCTGAACGGGTGCCCTTTTCTCTGCTATGCCTGACGGAGCCCGCTCCCAAAAGCAAGGTCAGGGCTCCAGTCGTGAGCAATGGCGCTTCTCTGGGAGGGTGAGTTAATTGTTTGGATGTTCACACTTTTCGGTCTCTTCCGGGAGGGCAGCAATGGGCATTAGAGCATCAGGAGGATTCCACACTTACTTTTTCTGGCATCTCCGGTGACAGCAGACGTGCTCTCTGTGTGCCAGTCACGTCAGACCCGGGCTCTGCATCTGCATTGTGGCCCCAGAGCATCTAACTCCACAGCCCTGATTATCCTGACACAGGTGCCCGGGAGCAAGCGATGCCACGGGCAAGCTGGCGCACTTGTGTTTGCATAGCCAAATTGCCCACTGAGTCCTTTCTCGACATTTTGTTTTCCGGGGGATGATGTGGCTGAGGTAAACCAGCCTGCCTCTCCTGGTGCTGATGCACAAGAACCACAGCCTTTCCTAGCTGTGGTGTTTGGCCCTCTAAGATGGAGTCTATGGGTACCCGAAGCATCAACTCCTGCCCATAGTTCTGGAAGGAAAAAGCCTTTTGCTGCCCCAAAGCACAGAGCTGGCCCCTTCCTAGTCTTCACGTAGGGCATGTTCCCTCTCTGTGATGTCTGCCCCCACACTGACTCTGCTCATGAACACTCCTTTCCCTGTCCCTCTCTCTCTCCTTCTCCCTCTCCTTCCCTTTCTCTCTCTCTCTCTCTCTCTCTCTCTCTCTCTCTCTCTCTCTCTCTCTCTCATACATACATACACACACACACACCTATGGACGCAAATGCCACTTGTCACATAAATCCAGCTTCTTGGGTATGATCTTCAATCCCATGGAAGATTCTTCCACTGTTTTCAGAGGTTGTAAGCCCTTTAGTTGGGACAGTTCAGGATCCTCACGGGCTGGCAATAGAACACTTATCCAATGTACCAGTGTCTTCTTCAGACTGTGTGTGGTGGGAAACTGTTTAGGGACACCCATGTAGTGCAGGGTCCTCGCCCACCTCAAGGTCCTTAGCTTCATCACATCCCGAAAGTCCTTTCTACTACAACAGTCTGAGGGTTAAGGCATGGCATTTGGGAGACTGTATTTGTTTATTTGTTTGTTTCCACACTGAGCGGTAACAGTAGAACTGTGGGCTCCCTTGGGCATTGCTGGGAATGGACACATGTTGGGGAGTGGTTGGCACTTCACTCTGGGATGTCTACACTGGTGACAGGAACCCAGAACCCCAAACCCCTGCATGTGTGCACTCACTGGGATTGAGGCAAATGGCATGGCAGCCTTTGACACTGTGCTGCCAGCACAGCACAGCATCCCTTCTCTCAGAGTGTGGCAAAGACACAGACTGATCTCGTGACCCCTCCTCCTGTGACACCTGGGGCTGCTGGAGGGTGAGTTGTGAAGCAGCAGGCGCTGGTGTGACATGGCCTTACAGCCTGTCATTGGTTCCATTTCATGTTGGCCAGAGAAGTAGCCTCGCGATGGGTCAGGGAAGGACTCATGTGTCATTACAGGACTGTCTCTCCTGCAGTCTGTGGGGGACATGTACCCAAGTGCAGCTGTGAATACCAACAGAAAACTGTAAACGCAAAACACTGTGAGATTTGTTTTTATTTTACATTGTTTTCCATAACTCAGTCATGGGGTTCTCAGAAATGAACATTGCAGGTGATATCTTATTGTGAGGTCAAAAGCCTGAGGCAGGGCACACCTGGGAGTGGGTCCTCTGACCCACTTTGTTTTTCAAAGCCATCCTCTTACAGTGTGTGTGGAAGGCAGGCTTTCAGATGTCATTAGTGTCTCTCACCTCCTTTGTCTTCTTGAATCCCAGCTGGATGGTTCCAGGCTAAGAAAACCTGCTGAGACATGGAAACCACACACGTGTGTGCATGTGTGCTTTCCACCGTGTCGCTCCTGGGCAGGCATCTCCACTCACACTCATTTCTTCCTGCCTCCAGATCCCAATGATGGGCCCTTCACCTAGCATGGCATCTGGGATTCTGGAGCTTGTGATGCTGGAGAGTGTCAGGTAAAAAGCAGGCTGGAGCCCAGCCACAGTTGGCTCACATGCAGAGGCACCATTGTCACATGCCTTGGGACATTTTGTGTGGTAACTGTGAGACAACATTGTTTTACTGCAAGAGCAGCACTCCTGCCTTGGGTCCCCCTGTATGAGATTTTGGTGTGCAGGCAACTGGGATTGATGGAGAAGACACGCCCTGCAATACTCTTTAGAGCAGGGGTCCACCCCTCCCCATAGAGACACAAAACAGGTTCATTATATAGGTTATACATTGTACATTATATACATTGCACATTATAAACACTGTACATTGTGTACACTATACTTTATATACATTGAACTTTGTATACATTGTACATTGTATACACTGTGCCTTATATACATTGTACGTTGTATATACTATACATTATATACATTGTACATCATATGCATTTTATATTATATACAGTCTCAAGGTCAGACTGTTACCTGAGACCAATGTTGCCTTTCTGGAGAGGTGCATGGCAGGGAGAACCAGGGCTTCACTGAGTGTGTCTCCTTGATGTCTCCCTTGTCCATCTCAGGAGTGCCTGCAAGAGGAGGCAGGTGAGAAGCATTGCACAGCTAAAGCAGGTCAGGAATGATGGGCATGAAATCAGTAGGGTCAGGAATCACTCAGAAGCTTTGGGTCTATAATCCTGCAGTCTCCAGGAGCAAGAGAATGTCTGCAGTGTTCCAGTATTCCCACTGTGGGAATGACAAAGAGAGACAGAAACACACGTTTCTCAGAATAGTCAAACTTTTTGTGAAATAGATCAGTGTGAATGACTGCAGAGCCCAGGCCCTTTTGTCTAGCATCTCCAAATGTTCTCTAGAAGAGAGTTGAGGTGTCTGATGGAATCCAAGTGAACCATTGGAGGGTGTACACCTCAGGGAGGAGCAAGGACTAGAGCTTCGGTCAGAACTGACATTGGGCTGCCTGACTATGGCCACTGGTTCTCACTTCAGGATGGACAGGTTATCACTGTAGAGAAGCCTGGCAATACAATGATTTTTTTCCTATGCGCTATTAGAAGAAAGAATATCTGAATTTATCTACCCAGCTATCTACCCACCCATCAATCCATTCTCCCTCTCACCCACCTACCCATCAATCCACCCACCCACTCATCTGTACATATATCTATATACCCACCCACCAGTCTCTCTCCCAATCCACCCACCCATGATCCATCCATCCATCCATCCACCCACTCATCTGTACATATATCTATATACCCACCCACCAGTCTATCATGCACCTACCACCTTTCCATCCATTCTTTCATCTACCCACCCACTGTTCCACCCATCTTTTCATCCTCTCATATACCTTCTCATCAATCTGCCAGTCCATATATCTCCCAATCCACCCACTTATTCATCCATCCATTCATCCATCCACTTATTCATCTATGCATATATCTATCCATCCATCCACCCACCATCCATCCATCCACCCACTCATCCATACATATATCCATTTGTCCACCCACCATTCATCTATCCATTCACACATTCATGCATATATCTATCTGTCTGTATATCTATCTATCTATCTACTCATCCACCCACCACCCACCATCCATCCATCCATCCACTCACCCACCATGCATCCATCTATCCATCTGCCATCCACCCACTCATCCATCTGTTAACTCATGTCCATCTATCCTCCCACTTTCCAACCCCACCCTGGCACTGAGGCTGGTGAGGTCTCTGCTTTCACTAACTTAAAGTTATTGACACTATTCCATTTCACACCATCATGGAATGGGGAGTGTAGTCTCACAATACGGCTCTTGTCACTTCTCCACTGGGTGGCTAACTTTGGGTTTATCTTCTGTGAACTTAGAGCAGTCTCAGTCTCAACGCAGGGTCAATGAAGGTGGAGATGGAAAGGCCAGTGGGCTGGAAGACAGAGCAGCTACTCAAGCCCTGAACTGCTGTTCAGCAAGACAGTGGTGTGGCAGAGCTGACGTGGCCACTGTAGACAAGCAGATCCGAGTTCCTCCCTCAGAGAAAGGCCCTGCAGGGCTTGCAGTCCATACCTCCAGAGCCTTGCCTCTGGGCTCACTCTTCCTTCTCTTTCTATCCCTCTTTCTATTTTCTCCCTTTCTTCCTCTGCTCCTTCTCCATTATCCATCCCCCCATTCTCCTCCTCCTTCTCTCTTGCTCCCCCCCACACCTTTCCTCCCTCCTCCTTTTTCTCCTTCAACAAACACTAGTTTCCTCTTCTACCTTGAGCCACTTCTGACCTGAGGCGCCTGAGCACCATCTGTTGCCTCTAAAATTACCACCAGTGGACATGAGCGTGGCACATGCTGGGCATGGCCTCTGCATCCCACCGCCTTCCTTGCTGATAAGGACCAACTGTTGACATCCCCCACCCTGATTCTGGCTACGATGTGTTTATATATTGATACGTAGTTAGGCTGGAAATTAGCTTCATTTTCTGGGAGAAAGTCTACACACTTGTAATGAGCCAGATACCAACTTCCTTCCTGACAGAAACACATGCCCTCACATAGGCTGAGCCCTATTCTAGACAGGCAACAGTGGGTCTTCCTAAAGCCCAGCATCATGAAGGGGCAGGTGGTTGATGAGATTTCCACAAGGAGGGTTAGTGTGATCATGAAAACAAGGACTTGTGGCTGTCACACCATAGAGGGATACTCACAGACATGTCAGGCCACTGACCCTAGGCAGCTGCCCCAGGACACTCCATACACCTGTCCATGTAAGCACAGATGCAGATGACAGTTGTGTCCACACCGCCTTTCACCAAGGCCTGAGCTGTGGGACACAAAGAAGACTGACAGAGACTGACCTGCTGGCAGTCAGGGCTATGTGACTGCAGAAATTCCTCCATAAATCAGGGCCTAGTACAAGCCAGGAAGGGTTAACTGCCTCCCTCCTTGGGAAGCTGCTGGGAATCACACTTCTGGTTAACAAACTCTCTGCGGGTAAAGACTTATGGAGAAGAATTACTTTTTATGAAACCAAAAAGCATCCAGGGAAATCAAGGGTCACAGAGAGAGGCGCTATATGGAAATTTCCAATCTTATGTGAGAGGTTTTTTTTTTTTAGATCTGACCACAGAACGGTGACCTCATTATTTGACACAGCTAAGTGTTGTAATCTTGTGGGTGGGCATTTTGTTTGTCTAATTAAATCATCTAGTGGATCAGAGATGAGACAACGCTTGTGCCCTGGCATGACTGGGGTCATATGAGCTGTGGCCTGTCCCCACTGTCAGCTATAGAGGTGTATATGCATAGGGTGGCAGTGGGCCCTGGTGTCCACTATGAACAATGTCATATGGTGTCAGCTATGAACGATCAGGTATCCTCTGATGATCTTGCAGTTTCTCTTCATAATTTGCACTGAGAGTGCAATGGTGGATGCACATTTGGCCATCCCTAGCTCCTCCAGATTGCAGTACTGCCTGCTTCTCAGAGGTGACTCTGGAAGTTGACTCTATCTAAGGCTTGACCCAACGGTTTCCTCCCAAGGATTGAGGCACAAGTGTAAGCCCTGTAGTTGACTCTCCAGGCTGGACTATAGAAGGATAGTGTGTATCTGTGTGCTATGTGCTCCGTGTTAGATATTTCAAAACCGGGACACACTTCTCTACAGGGCTCCTGCTTGAGACTCTTCCTGCAAATCTGTGTGGTCCCGGGCTGTGTTCTCCATCTTTGCTATCGGGGAGTGTGTTCCAGGTAGATGATGACTTTCCTTAACAACGTTCCTGCCACTCATTTGTGACTGAAATGAGCGTTCTGTGTGACAGCTTCTCCAAGTGTAATTAGGAGGAAGAAAAATCAGGAAGTAAGCATTTTCTGAGCCAGTGTCTTTGAAACGAGAAATTAAAAGCCATGCAAAAGCCCACCACATCTCTTCCTGACAAGTACGCTGAGATAAGGACAGGCATCAGTGTCTGCGATCTGGATTTCAGGGGATCTTAGTTCTGCACTGTGCTGGGCACCTGGCTCCATCCCGCCATGCCCTGCCCTTTCCAGCTACCCAAGCGGGGCTTACAGGTGTGGTTCTCTGCAGGCCTGGGTAGAGCATGAATTTCTCTTTAATATTAGCAGCCCAAAAGCCAGAGACATCTGAGGTTTTGTTGTTGTTGTTGTTTGTTGTTGTTTTCCCTCCTGGGTTTCAGGGACTTTGGATGAACTTTGGCATCACGTTCATGCAATCTGCATCTGTGACCTGCATCAAATCCCTGACGGAAATGGGTTTGCTTGTTGGCTTGGTCCACCTGACTGCACCCACCTATCCCGCCACATCCTTACTGCAGGACATCACATGTCCCTCTTCTCATCAGACTATTCTGTCTAGGGTCCTTACCACAATCATACGTTTGGAGCCTCTCGGCTGTGCCACCCTCCTCTGTGTCCTGCCTAGAATGCCAGCCCCAGACCCGGATTTCATGCTGGTCAGCTATGTGTTTCTCTCCTAGCAGCACGCTGTCCTGCAGGCAGCACATCTCGGTGCCCAGCAGCAGCTCCAGTTCCAAGGCAGCAGAGTAGCTGGGACCAGACTGAGTCGCCCAAAAGCAAAGGTTGTGTTCTAGAGGAAGGGGACCAAAGGAAACAGGGCAGAAGGCTTTGTAAACATCCAAGCAGCCAGGACTTAAAGAAACAGAACCTCAGAGAAGCGACGTAAGTTGTCTAGTATTTTCCTTGCTCAGTGCTGACTCCTAAGATCCATGCCCTCTGGGAAGAAGGATTGGAGACACCAAGCAAGAAACAAGGCTGAGAGACGGGGATGGCACAGAGTGGAGTGGTAACTGATACTTGTTTGATGGATTGATAAATAAATTGACAGGTAGAAAAACAGATGCTTGGATGGATGGCTAAACAGATTGTTGGATCAATGGATGGATACATGGGTAAATGGATGGATGGATAGAAGAATGGATGGATAGATGGATGGATGGATGGATGGATGGATGGATGGATGGATGGACAGTGGGTGGATGTTTAAACAAATAGATATAGATGGATCCTCAATCAGTGGATGGGTGTGGAGATAAATAATCGGATGGTGCCTGGTTACATGATGGATGGAGGAACAGAAGAATGCATATGTATTGATGGATAAATGAATGGCAGTACAAATGGTGGGTGGGTAGATGAGTGGACAGACAGATGGGTGGAATTTTCAAAAAGTCATGCCTCTATAGTGTCTTCTGAGCCTGTCTGGATCAGAGGGAAGAGGATCCTTGAGAAAAGCCCAGAAGCTCAGACTTCCTGAACATTACATGGCCTGGAGCCATGCTGTTCACTTGGAGAGGGCTTGGAGACAGACCCTGAACATGGACAGTGGGTTTCCGAAATCAAGACCTTGACTCTCTAGGGCTCCCAGGAAGGAAGGCCCACTGCTTGTCTTCCGGCTGCACCAGGGGGCAAGAGCTCCTGGCTCTGCCTTGCCCTTGATTTGTCTCTGCTGTCACTCTCCCTAAACCCTCTGCTAATTGCATTAAGCACTGTTAAGTAGAGAGTGATTTCTGGGGACCTCTTAAAGCTCTGCCGCCTGGGGTGTGCCTGCAGGGCCAGGGGCTTGGCTTGGCTCTTCACAGCCCACCTCATACCTGAGTCCCCAGCTTTGAAGCTGCTTAGCGCCTGGCGGCTCTCTGCCTTGGGCCATTTATAGAGCCAGGGACTGTGAAGCTAAAACAGTTTGATGTGTAATTGCGGGAGGAAATGGAGAGCCTGCTGAGCGTGGCAGGATGGAGTGGCTTCTCACTGTCCTGGGCTGCTGCAATCTCCAGCAGATGCGCACGGTAGGCAGAACAGTGACATTTTTCATGGGCTGCCTTGTTCTGAATCAACACTGCAATGGTGCGATTAGAGGGAGGACGGAAACAATCCCAGCCTCACCAGACACAGATCCGTGCTTGGCCCTGCCTCCCACCTTATCACCCACGGTCTCCTGTGATATGCAGAGTAGGTGCTCCCTCTGCATCACACCCTCACATTACCTGACAATTGAATTTTGTTTGGTGGTCTACCTGTAACTCACTGTGCTCCTCCCAAATGCTCCTCAGCTCTCATTTAACTAGAAGTGTGCTCTTTACCTCCCACTGGCTAAGATACAGAAGGAAGCTGGAGCTTCTGTGTGCCAACAAACCTCACACCTCAGGCAGCCTCCTGGAACAAGCAGCTATCCAGCTGTCTCCTGCCCCTCCACAGCAAGCACCTCCTGCCCTCCTTCCCCAAGGGGTAGTACTACCCTCAACCCTACCAGGGGTGCAGCTGGGGCTGTCTCCAACCTGGCTGTTGTATGTGAACTACCTGCTTCTAATCAACAATAGACAGAGCATGCATAACAGGTTGCTTCCCGTTGCTGTGATAAAACACTATGACCAAGGCACCTTATAGAAAAGTTTTCATTAGCCTAAGGTTCCAGGTCCATAATGCCAAGGAGGCTTGGCAGCCAGAGCAGGAAGCTGAAAGCTCGCACTCTTACTGCAAGCACAAAGGAGAAGGAAAGCAAACTGGAAATAGGCTGAGGCCTTAATTTCAAAGCCCGTGACCAGTGACACACTTCTTGCAGCAAGACCACACCTCTTAAGCCTTGCCAAACAATGCCACCAACTGTGAACCAAGTAAATTCTGGAGACTATGGATGTCTTAGTAACGGTTCTATTGCTGCCCAAAGATACCATAATCAAAGCAACTCTTATAAAAGAAAGCATTTAGTCGGGGCTGTCTTACATTTCAGAGGTTTGGTCTGTTACCATGGCAAGGAGCATGGCAGCACCCAGGCAGACATGTTGCTGCCAAAGTAGCTGAGAGTTCTACATGGAGATCCTACAGTAGGAAGAGAGAACCACTGGGCCTGTCTTGGTCTTTTGAAACCTTAAAGCCTACCCACAGTGACACACTTCTTCCAACAAGACCACACCTCCTAATCCTTTCAAATAGTTTCCCAAACATTCAAATATATGAACCCAGGGGAGCCACTCTTATTCAAACCACTGAAATACAAAAACAGAGAAAGGCAATGACAGAGAGACTAGATGACAGATTAGATGATTGATTGATTGATTGATTGATATATAAGTAGATGGATAGATGATAGGTAGATAATAGAGAAATGATAGATAGACTGATACATACATATATACATACATAGATATATACATACATACATTGATACATAAATACATACATACATAGATATATAGATAGATGTAGATTTAATGATAGGTAAATGATAGATGATTAAGAGATAGAAGGTTGACAGATCAGGTTAGACTATAGATACATTTATGACAAGTAGATACATAGTAGACAGATACATACATAGATGATAGATATTTGGTAGGAGAGTGGGGGATGCATGCCCAGGCTTTGAAGTTTTGTTCTGTGTCCCCCCACCACCTTTATTTTGCTTTAGTGTTTTCTTAGGGTTATATATTAAAGAGTGGCAGTGCTAACTTGGATAGAATACCCAGTTTTGTTCCCCCCCCACCCCTCCGCCCACGGTCCATTTTTTTGTTCTCTGATTGGAGACTCTGTTTCACTCCAAGGTCATGGCCTCTTTTCTCCCTGTTTCCGAGTCCATGTATCACTCTCTCTAGATGTACATTCAAACTCAGGGCTTGTGTTTTTTCTGGTGTGTGGAGTGAATTAAGGCCCAGTTGCCCTTTTAGGCTTGATAAACCCTGGCCAGCATCCTGTGTGTAACAGACCTCTGGTCCCTCCATTCCACACATTGTCTGGGTGCCTTCTTCCTGTACACACCTCCTGTCTGCATTTCTGCCCCCACCCCCCAGGAGGTTTGAGACAAACTAGTACGCACCAGCCTGATACTTTTCAAAATCACATTGGCTCTTATAGGCCGTCTACATTTCTGTACACATTACAGAATCCTCTTGTCGATTTTGGAAAATAAAACCTGCTGGAATTTTGATTGCGAATGTCAAGATCGCTCTTGAAAATCACTTCAGCTCACAGTAAAGTGCAACGTGCTACGTTTGGGTGTGAAGCCCTTTGTGCAGACAGGATACCCAGCACAAGGAAGAGGAAGACTGAGGTGCAGAGCTGGGGAGAAAAGAAAACAAGGTGCCTGAGAGCCTGTAGTACTAAGAGGGACCCCCCCACACACACTTCTACAGGTGTCCATTCTCTACTTGGTCTACTTGACCCTAATGTATGTGAAAGCGCCTGTTTATGGGAGGGGTTACATGGAGTGTGGTTCCCCAGTGGGTGAGCTGGATAGCCTCGCAAAGCCTGGCTTGCAGAGCCACACTCCTGCCTGTCTAAGCCACGTTTCTTGCAGAAGTTCTCATGTTCCTCCCCCACCACTGCAGTGACCTGTAGGAGGTATAGTGTTCAGAAGAAGACTGGTCTACCTTCTAACAATGAGTATTTACATTGCATGAGTGCTGTGGTCTAAAATGATGCCAGGCTGCCAGGCTTGTTAGTCCAAAATGCTGACTTAACACAACCTAGATTCACCTGGGAAGAGAGTCTGCATGAAGAGTTCTCTGAATTGAGTTTGCCTGTGGGCATGTCTGCGGGGTGATTGCCTTGTCAGTTGATTGGTGTAGGAAAGCCTAGCCCACTGTGGGCAGCACCATTCCCTAGGCTGGGGATCTTGAATAGCGTAAGAGGGAAGAAAGCTGGCTGAGAGCAAGCAGCCCCCCTGAGTACATTCATATCTCTCTGGTCTTTCTTGACTGGGGATGTGATATGACCACCTGCGTTGTGAGTTCTTACCTTGTGACTTCCTTCAGTGATGAATCCAGTGTTAGGCTGAATAAACCCTTTCTCCCCTAAGTTGCATTCTGTCCTGGTATTTTTATCATAGCCTCAGAAATCAAACTAGAATAGCCATCCTGATACACAGCCATAGGTTGAACACATTTGCTAGAACAAACTGCTCTCCAGGGATTCTGCCTAGTGACTGATGCTGGTATCCATGGTTATTTCACCTCCCCAATGTCAAAGATCACACCAGGTGGTATTGGCTAGAATTAACTCACCTGGGAGCTTCATCTTGGATGGTGGCCCAGGTCAGGGCTGGCCTGCCTCTCATATTTGCCTAAGTTTCACTGAACGAGCCTCATTAGATCTTGCATGATCTAATTTAGCCAGGCTTTATGAAGACATTGTACAAGCCAGTCCCCTCTCTGTGCTATTCGAGAGAATAATACATCCATAGGAGAATTCATTTGCAACTCTAAGCCCCCAGTTAAAGATACCTCCAGGGACCAACGTGGGTAATTTGTAGAACATTCCGATCCATTTATGAGATAGATTGCAGCTTGCAGCGCATGGTGAGGCCCCGATCAGGCTGCTTCGGAGAAGGCATCCGTGTAACCCAGCTCTCCTCTGGGAAGGGGCGGAAGCATCAGGGACCTCTAAGCAGCAAAAGCTACACTGCAAATTGCTTTCATGGCTCAGGTCCTGGGAGCAGGTACCTGCCTTGTGTTCCTCTAAGCACATTAACGAACTTCATAAAGCCTTAAGTGGCACAAAGGACACTTCATTTCCAGCCCCAGTTCCACCTCCTCTGTCACATATGGGCTCTCTCCTGGATGTGATAGTAGGGAGAGAACACAGGGCCAAGCTGCAGCTGGTGAGTCCTGGCCAGCAACTTGGGGAGGACCCCTGTGAAGTTTAACAGCTTTCTTATCTGCCCACCTCCCCCCCCCCCCCCCCCGCTGGCTTCCTGGCTTCCTGCTTTAAAGTCCCGGGCACCTCTCAGTGGTCACCTGTGCTTTTGTTTATAACTTGGGCTCCACAGTGATGTGTGATAGACCAAGCCACCAGTCTGACTTTCACTCTTTCCTCAGCACACAGACACTGTCGCTCACAGCAGCCATTGCCACCCTCACATTGTGCCCTGCATTCAAGCCAGGCAGTGGGGAGGAAGGCAGGGTCCTGTGCTCTTTGCCCACTTTTGTGTGTGCATTGGCCAGGGAACACACACACACATACACATAGACATGTGCACATTCAACACAAGCACACCAGGCCTACATTCATAGACATTTGCGTGTTTACATGGATTAAAGTGTAACTACTTACATGCATACACATGTGCACAGACCACATACTTTGCTTTCGTGCAATGCCTACATACATGCATGGTTCCGTGCTCGAATGCATTTGTGCTCCAACTTGCATGCTTGAATATTCCTGCTCATGTGTGTGTGTTTCCACTTGCTTGTCACACACGATATTTACTGTGAATGTATGCATCCATGCCCAGTGGCAGAAACGTGGAGCCGGTCACAGGTAGTGTTCCCTAATTCCAGCATTCAAAGGAGGCAGCCAGTGGGCCAGCAGTAGACAGGTCACGCTCCTCGAGAGCTATATCTTCACTGTCTGTTCCAGGCAGCTCACGGGCCCCTCCCTTTTCACTTTTTGGTATGTTTTGAGACAGGGTCTCACCCTGCATCCCAGGCTGGCCTGAAACTCTCTATGTAATCCCAGTGTGTTTGTAACTCAGAGCAATCCTCCTGCCTCAGCTTTCCATGTGCTGGGTTCATAAGCATTCACCACCACATCCAGCCATATCTCTCGCTCTCTCTTGGTTGCTTTTCCAGCAGGGAAATGACTGTTCAGAATCCCAGGCCCAAGGAAGAAACCTGTCTATTTGCCTTCGTGTACTTTTTTCCCCCTTCCTGGCATATGTTATTTTCGTCTGGCAAGATACCTGTTTTCTTTGGAACGGTGCTCACAATGATAGCATTTAGTCATAGAAATAGCAGCTCTCCTCCTCTCCAGTGACACAGCAAAAAAAAAAAAAAAAAAAAAAAAAAAAAAAAAAAAAAAAAAAAAAAAACCACCCGCCATGGCTCCGAGAGCACCTAGTCTACCTCCCTTGGGCTCAGGGCATCCTCATGCTGGGCACTGATTACTAAATCAGGTGTGTAGGCTCCAGTCATTCCACCTGAGAGGGGCTGCAATCAGACCTTCAGCAACGGGGACCTTCCAAAAAGAGACGTGCGCCTTTTCAAACTGGGTCTTCTGTACTAGCAGAAAATAGGCAGCTGTGCTGTGCTCTGCTCTCCAGGTGACTCGTCCCCAGCTTCTACTGTGAAACTTAGTGAATGTCATTTAGAAAAGACTAAATCTCCAGACTCCCCCTGACCGACCCCACCACCCACCGCTGTGGGTCTCAGCCCCTTTTGTTGGCCCACCCTGAACACTTAGGGTCCCAGGACCTCCTCCATGGAATGCAGAAGATATGATATGTGATGGTTTCAAGAAGGCCATTTCCAGTTGGAACAGGAGCCAACTAGCTGTTTCCATGAAAGACCTCACAGTCTACACAGGCCTGGAGGCCATACTTGCATCAAACTGCAACAGACAGGTAGAGTTAAGACAGTGGCCAGGCCGGGGATGACTCAGGGCCGAGGCTCACCAAGCCTGAGCTAGGTCCTTCCACAGTTCTGATCCAGGTGTCCCAAGTCAGGCAAGTTTCCCATACATTCCCCTGATGGATCGAAATATTCCACCTATGCCTTGGAATCAAAGCCAAGAACCTGGAAAAGACTCACTATTTTAAAAATAGCAATTACTATGTGCTGGAGAGATGGCTCAGTGGTTAAGAGCACTGACTGCCCTTCCAGAGGTCCTGAGTTCAATTCCCAGCAACCACATGGTGGCTCACAACCATCTGTAATGGGATCTGATGCCCTCTTCTGGTGTGTCTGAAGATAGCTACAGTGTGCTCATATACATTTTTTGAAAAAAGCAATAAAAAATAGCAGTTACAGTCTGGTAAGATTGCTCAGTGTTAGGGTAACGTCATCACTGTCAAGCCTAAGAGCCTGAGGAAGGAGAGACTGATACAGGCAAGTTTTCTCTACTTGGAGAAATTATCCTCTGATCTCCACATGCACTGTGACATTTGTGTGTATATGTGTGCACGCACGCGCGCACACACACACACTCACACACTTGTGCAATACTCTCACACACACACTCACACACTTGTGCAATACTCTCACACAAACACACACATACACTCATGCATGCAAACAAATAAAAATAATTACACTATCATAAATATCAATAAACCCACCAGAATGAAAACGGGGCTCCCCCAAAGAAATCCAAATTAAAAACTGAAAACCAAGCAGCACGCAGTCTGGCAGCTTGCTTCTGAGCTTGCTCCCGAGGAAGCTGGGGAGCCTTTCTGTGGAGTTTTGGCTTTGCGGCTCATGTTTTGTTCTCCTTGAGAGAGCCTCGTAAATCAATTGGACACATTTCGCTATAAAAGAAATATTTTATGTGTGGAGTGCTTTCTTGAAGATTTCTCCCTCTTATCCAGGGTTTGCGGAAGCAGGAAATGACCTGCGGATATAATGAGTTGGCCACAGTCCTTAGCTGTGGATGCTGAATATCACTGTTTATGCAAAATTTGAGTGTCAGAGTTTTCTTTGCGTGGATAAGCTGGGGAAAGTATACCCCAAATCATGCTATGTGAAAAATGAATGTTCTAGGTGTCAAAAAAAAAATAACTTTTGGAAAACTTTGCAGCCAGTGCTGACAGGATCATAATTGGCTTGGCCACGGAGAGCACCTAGAAGCTCACCCTGGGCAAAGATAGAGCCTGCTGCCATAGGAATCGACTGCACCCCTCCCCCATGTATGCAGGAGCAGGCCCCGGGCACTGCCCCCTCCACAATGAACAATGTTGCATTATTTCCATCATGGGGTGGAGGCTCTCCAGAGATTTTCTTATTTTTCCTCACAGCCTAGCACAGGCCTCTGTGTTGACTGCTCTGACGGGATATATTTTTAACTTTTAAAAGACTCATCTCTTCCCTGAAAAACACTTTGACTTTTTGTCAAAACGGTCAAAACAGTCTCGCCACCTGAAGTGGTGTGATTTGAAGATGCAGACCTGTCTGTTAAAAACAAGTACCAGAGAGGCGTGTTCAAGGGTATAGCATTGCAGGTGTGGGCTGTGTCTACTGCACCCATCTAGGCTGTCTCTACCTGGAGTTTCTCATGCTTCCGCTGAGTTGAGAGTCGGTCTGGATTTGTGACTAGCTTGTGTGTTCATTCATTTAGGCTCAAAGACCCAGATGTTTCTGTCCTTGCATTGCTTCTCGATCTGTGGTAGAGCAGAGCATTGTGACGGACAGGCTGTTTGGAGGAAAGCTGCTTACCCCACAGTAGCCAGGAAGCAGAGGAGGGCAAGATGGGGCTAGAGGAGCATGAGCCCAGTGCCCACCTTCCTTCAATCAGTCCCCATTCCCTGTTCCCAACAGTCCCCAAGAATGCCATCTAATAACAAATCCATTGGTGATCTAATCCAGTGTTAGGTCAGAGCTGCGGGATCCATTCATTTCCCAAAGTCCCACCTCCTGGTGTTGCACCAGGGTCAAGCCTTAGGCACCTGAGTTAGGGATGGCATTTGTATCTAAACCTTAACAGCCAGCTTTACCGTACCTGTCCTGATTGCAGAGAGCCCACAGGGATTGCCGAGAGTGAGGCAAACATGCAAGTGTGGACTGCTACAAAGGTGGGCTGTCCTGGGAATGGCATGGTGGCTGGGTAGGTAAAGGCACGTGCTACCAAGCCTAGCAACCGAGTCTGATCCCCAGGAGCCACGTGGTGAAAGAACACAGCCAGCTTGTGCAGACTTGACTCTTGCAAGTTTTTCTTTGACACCCACACATGTGTGTGGTACCTACACACGTAAACAAATAATAAATTACATTAAATAAAAAGGGTGACCACGAGGCTGCCAGGAGCTGCAAATGTCACCACCATGAGATGACCATGGAGTTGCACCCAGATAGGTGACCATGGAAGAAGGCAAGATCTGCTCAGCCAGCAGAAGCAATGAGGGGGTTCATTAAGATAATTACTGAAAGCGTGAATGAACGAAAGCACAGGTTCAGGAAACAAGAATAACCACTCCAGACAGTAAGGCTCTGTGAATCACAATCTGTAGATAACGTCCTCTCGGCTGCTAGGTACTTTCTATAGGCAGCTACCCAAAGGAAATGTTTTTTACCTGATTCATCTTTCACTCTAAATGTTAGCTTGTAATTACCACTATAACCAGAATGTTATTAGAAATAAAATACAACATGCCGGCTTTGATAAAGCCTATTTTTGATTTTCTATATAAAGTACTAAGCAAATATTTGATTTACCCAATTTACAGTGAGCCTCAAACCCTAGCTGCGAGTGAATTTGCTGGAGTCTCAGGGTTGGTGTCTCAGTGATGGGATCTCTGAGGTTCTGATTCCTTCTACGAGGCTGGGAATCTGGCTTCCCCTTCTTCTTGGCTCCCACGGGCCAGGACTGTTGGAGTTTTCAGCAAGTGTCCTGGTGCCTCTGGCTTCCACGCTGCCTTCCTGAGAGGGCCGAGGAAGGGGGACATCTGGCATCCACTTTGTGATACTAAGTTCAGGAGGTATGGAGTTGCTGAGGAGTCTTGGGCAGCGACTGCGGGCCGACTGCTCCTGATAAACAATCAGCAGAGACTTTGGGTCTGAACCAAGGTTTCTTTTGAGTTCAGATGTAGCTTCAAAGACAGTGCCCATCTCTAGCTTCAGTCTTGGGGTGACAACGACTCAGCTCTTCATACATTTCAGAGGAAGGAGAGATGCCTTTGAGTCTCCAGACCTGTGCCTGTGAGTACCCCAAGCCTGCTTCTGTCCCACCCACCTTGAAGGCAGCAGACTGTCCTTCTCCTGGGAAAGTAGAGCAGATAAGACTGAACTCCACAGTGGGCTTTCTCTGATTCGGGAGACACTGTAGCAGAGCAGGACCACAAACCAACCCACTGGGGTGGAACCAGCTGAGACTACACGTGATTGTTGAAGTTACCAATCACCCAGTCCAGCTGGGAGGGGGGCCCCCCGATGTCTCTCCCTGCTTCTGCCGCTGGGAAGTGCTGTGCACGCTGTGTACCCCCAAATTTATATGTGAATCCTACTCATCAAGGGAGTTAGGAGATGGGACTCCTGGAGCTGACTGGGTCAGAGGCTCTGCCCTGGCTCATGGCATTAGCCATGCATATTTGTACCTTGTGAGGGCCACCAGGGGGCACCGTCTCACCTAAGCCGTCCACACCTTGATCTTAAAGTTCCTGATCTCCACTGCCTTATCTTTGTTTTGCAATAGTGAGGTTTGAACACAGGTTTTGTGCCTGTCAGGAGGGGGCACAGAAGCCCTAGCACTGTGTTCTCTCGGTCTCTCTCTCTCTCTCTCTCTCTCTCTCTCTCTCTCTCTCTCTTTCTCTCTCTCTCTCTCTCTCTCCCATCTGTCTCTCCCTCTCCCTCTCCCTCTCCCTCTCCCTCTCCCTCTCCCTCTCCCTCTCCCTCTCCCTCTCCCTCTCCCTCTCCCTCTCCCTCTTTCTCTCTCTCCCCTTCCTTTCTCCCCTCCCCTCTTCTCTTCCTGACATTGTTAGGTAAGGAGCCCGGGGCGTCTTGCCTACTAGTCAAACATTCTCCTTACTGTTTTTGTTGTTGTTTTTATTTTACTTCATGTGTATGAGTGTTTGGAAGCATGTATGTATGTGCATCATACAGAGATCAGAGAAGGGGACAGGATTCCATAAAACTGGAGTTTCAGACAGTTGTGAGCCACCAGGAGGGTGCTGGGAATTGACCTCAGGTCCTCTACAAAAGCAGCAAGTGCTCTGAATAATGGAGCCATTTTTCCTGTCCTGATTTAACTTTTAATTTTTGAGACAAGGTCTCAGTTAAGTTGACCAGGCTGGTCTTGAACTTGCCCTCTTCCTGCCTCGGCCTCTCAGGTAGCTGAGATTACAAGTATGTACTACAGAAACAGATTTCTGGTTTAGAAATGATCCAGTCTAGGGCATTTTCTTAGGGCATCCAGAGCAGAGTAGGCAATGTGTAAGACCATACTGTTCCACTCGCTGGACAGACTTCCTTTCATACTTACTGGGGAAATATGACCTGAGAAAAACACAGGCAAAGAAGAAGTCACACAGGTTTAGACCCTACCCTGGTGGCTGAGGCTGTGCTTCAGAAAGACAATGGGCTTGAAGCTAACCCACACTTGAAGACCAGGCACCCCAGCGCTGGTCCAGCACACACTCCTAGAGCAGTCACTGCGTTCTCCAGTGTCTCTGTTTAACATGATGGATTGTACCCGTCCCTGCTAAATTGAGCATTAAAGGAGGATTTACTCAAGACGTATTTAAGGGGAGTCAGTGCATGTCTCATAAACCCCAACTCTGGGAGTAGAACTTGCCCCTGCTGGTGAGAGGACTATGTGTACACAAGCTCAGAGGGGGCTCCACTCCTCCCCAACACAAACGCATCCCTACAGGAGCCCCCTAGAGCTTGTCACTAAGAGAAACTTACTCGTCATCCTTGCCGCGGTGATGTAAGGCCTCATCTCATATTCTTGATGCTAATCTTCCCGTTATAAAAATGCTTAAGGTTTAAAAAGTGAGATCTCGAGGCTGAGAAGATGGTTCCGTGGGTATGAATGCATGAGTTCAGATCCCCAGGACCCAGGGAGAAGCACAAGTAGAGCGGACACAGGCAGACCTCTGGAGCTAACTGGTCAACCAGCCTAGCCAATCAATGATCACTAGGTTTCGTCAATGACCCTGACCCAAGAAATAAGGAGGAGAACGATTGAGGAAGGCAAGTGACGTCAACCTCCAGCCTCCACACACATGCACACACATGCACCACACATGTATAGACATTCAGTAACATATATATACATCAGCACATACACCTATGAGTATGATTTTGAGACTCCAATAAGTCAAGCATGATGGCTTACACCTATAATCCCAACTCAAAAGGCTGAGGCAGGAGGATTGACATGAATTCGAGCCAACCTTGGCCTACCAATAAATTCCAGGTCAGCCTAGGCTACAGAGCAAGATCCTATCTCTAAATAAACTTCAACAAAAGAGAGCTCCATGCAGTGCCTGCAGGAGTCCCAGAGGAAATCGAGGTAGTGTTGCTAAACACCACACTCGCAGGGCCAGAGCCTGCACACCACATCTGGGGTGGTGTGTTAAATGGTACTTGAAGGCAGTGTCACACAGCAAGCAGTTTTCATCTGAGTGCATGACTTGGTGGCTTCCCATGAGAAGCAAGCATCCAGAGCAGAGAATGTTCTGCCCAGATCCTGAGATAAAAGAAGTAACAAAGAACTCTATGCAGATAAAAATATACACCATGGGAAGGCCTTTCTCCAATCTGACCACAAATCTTTCTACTGTGGTTTCCTCAAGCTCAGCACCCTTGACATCAAGGGCAATATGGTTCTCTGTGTTGGGATGTGTCCATGCTGTCATGTGTGCCCATATCCCTGAGTTTCTCCCTCCTCCAATTCACCGAAAAGAATGCTTGTCTCCAGACAGCAGCCATGTGTCTCCTGGAGCCTGTTGAAAACTGAGCTTTAAATGTGTTTTCTGCCTGTTGACTGTTTTTTCAATGTACCATGTGCTTGAGAGCCTCATACCCCCAGAGTGAAGTGCCAGGCCTTCCCCAAAAAGCCCCTGCACCCTTGCCATGGGGCACCTAATGCTCACTAATTGGCACGGTAAATATTCTGGAGCCTGCCTTGTTATGCGGGATCATTTGGAAATCAGTTCTGAGACGTGGTTGCTATTTTAGGGATCATCACACATCACCCTCTGTTTGGTGTCAAACCCGAGCCGCGGTTACTTAACACTGATTAATAAATGGCAGGTTGTCATCCCGGCTGCGAATGCTTCCAGGAGCCATTGTTCTTTTAAATTAAAACATTTAAACATTTAAATACAGGGCTGGTTCTGGTAGCTCACTCTAATTACTCCTTTTGTCTTAGCCTACCTTTCTTCCTGGATCACACAGCTGTCACACTGTGGTACCTGGAGTCGAGCACCACAGCCCCTCTCCCTAGTATCTGCTGTTACTTTCATGAGGAAATCTGTGAGTCAGAGGAGGCGGCGGGCTAAGTTATGAACACGCACAGCTCCAGAGCTGTGCCTTGCAGGAATCAAGATGTAGGCTCAACCAGCAGACTGGGTATCCCATGTGAGTGTGTGTGTGTGTGTGTGTGTGTGTGTGTGTCTGCGCATTGATGCTTGTGTACCTGTGTTTCCATGTATCTTTACAACTCCATATCTATATGCATGTTTCTGCTATATATCTGTGTATTAATTACATGTGTTTGTGTTTATACATATATGTATATATGTATATACATATATACAAATATATACAAACATATATACATACATATATGTATATATACATATATGTATATATATGTATATACATGTATGTGTACATATATGCATACATGTATATATGTTTGTATATATTTGCCTTTGTGTATATTTATGTTTATATTTATATGTCTGCATATATGTTCTTATGTGTATCTTTATATGCATGTGTGTTTCTCTGTGTGTATGCCTGCATGGTATCTGTATTTTTATGTGTGTATACATATATATGTATATGCATCTACATATGTTTCTGTGTATAAATGTATATATCTTTGCATATGTGTGTGTGCTTCTGTGTGCCTGCATATATATGCATATACATATATATATGAATATCTCTGTCTTTATGTATCTATGCATGCTCCGTGTTTCTTTATGTGCAAATGTGTAATCTGTGTATATCTCTACAACTATATGTGTACGTGTTTGCATGTATCTACATGTATCTATGTGTGTTCCTGAATGTATGTCTGCATGTATTTCAACATGTGTGTATGTATGTGTGCCTGCAGGTGCCTCTGCTCCTATGCATTCATGTGTCTCCCGTGTGTCTCTCTACGCACCTGTGTAATCTGTGTGTGCACTAACCCACACATGTGTCAAGAAAACACCTTTCTTCCCTTCTTACCCTGGAAAAATTATCCCTCTACTTTTCCTTCTCTTTCTTCTCTCTTCCCTTCCTCTTCTGCTCATGGGAGACCTACAGCCTCACTTTGGCTTTCTTTGGCAAATCAGGAATATACCCCAGTACTGCCAAAAATCTCCAGAATCAATAGCTCTAGGGAGCCAACGAGAGAGTGAGTAGAAGGCTGTAGAGAGCTGGGGAACTGCCTGGCTGCCCTCTAGACATACAGACCGCGATTCCAGCCGGCCTACAGTGAACACATTAGTGCTTGTGGTCCATGGAGAGAGGTCCAGCTGGCGAGGCAAAGTGAAGAGTTGGTGACCCCTGGGCCCCTCTTCGAAGTGCTGGCTGTGCCATCCTGTGCAAAGGTCCTAAGTGTGAGGAGGTGCTGGTTGCAGGAAATGGGTGCTACTGATCCAGCTGCTAAGGGATATGAAGAGGTGAAGACCCCTCCAGTGCCCACCCCGCTGCTGCCTGCAGTTGGCCTTTCTCAGCACCTTTCCTGTTGTATTTAGCTGTGTTCTCGATGTTTTAAAGGAACAGAATAAAGCATGGGAGGTGGAAGCCTTACAAGAAGAAACTCCTGCCTGCGGGCCACACCCCATCTCCCAGTCATGGAGGACATTTACCCTGGGCCCTTCCTACTACATGCTTTGACAGGGGGTTGTGGGCTCCACTCCCTGGCTGACTGTGGGGGTCTGTGGTCATATGCATAGCTTTTTTTTCTCCTTCGGAACCCCAGCCTTTGAGCACCAGGCACCTGTGGGCATCGCAAAGTTGTTCCCAGTGTAGCAGCCATGGCAGTAACTGACCTGGGCTTGTGTGGGCAGTGTGCGCTGGGTGGGGGTGCTGTGGGGGTGCTAGATGTCATCTAACTAAGAAAGCGAGATGGCAACCTATGACGTTCCTGGGAAAATGATGCAGTTCATGTTCCCCAACTCGTAAATGCAGTTAGAGTGTAGAGGCTTTAACTAGGGGAGTTATTCTCACAGACAAAACTATTACCCAGCTCTTTCCTTATGAGCAGGGAAGGTTGCACTGCTGTACATGTCCAGAAAGATGACTTTGGAACACTGTCACCGAGCCTCTCCTGGAGCCACCTAACTGTCAGCTAACTGTTAGCAAGAGAGTTGAGCACCTGCCAGACTCCATTAGGCAGAGACCCTGATTTAAAAATGTATTTACTAAGCCAAGTGGCCACCTGCCTGCCTGTGCACAACATATTTCCATAAATTTACCTTCTTTTTAATTATAGACTTAAAAATAAGCGGGATTACACGATTTAATATTACGTGAATGAAGATTTGATTAATTGTCTTGTCCACAAAAATAAATAAATAAATAAATAAATAAAATCAGCGCTTTTCCAGAAAGTGAGGCCTCACGCTTTGATCATGTTCATGTGTGAAATAGAAGCAATTCTCAGACAAATTGAGAGTTGCATTTTAAAACAAATATTTTTATTCTGCCTGTGGTCTCAGGCTGTTCCACATCAGCAGATGCTCCTGGCACCACACACGGTCCATGGAACGGATGCTCACTGTGTCCTCCTCCTGCTCAAAAGCAGCAGGCTTTTGATTTTAAATCGTGGGAAAGTACTCTAAAATGCACATTTTCCGTGTGTTTCTCATCTGTCTCACCTGATGCACAGGACTGAAGCATCGGGGTATGTCACAGTTTGGTGATATACACCGTGTTCACAGCTAGAAAGGTATATTTAAAGCTATAGAGCTAGTCACAAGCTCGTGTGAATAGCAAGCCTGTGTCACCTTAATCCAGGATGACATCTTCACAAACACACACACTTGTGTGTGTGTGTGTGTGTGTGCCTGTGCACACACACGTTTATGTGTGTGCATTCATTCATAGCCTTTAGTAAATATATCAATTTGGGCCAGTTTGTTTCGGGAAATCATTAAAGTGTGCCATGCATATCGAAGCAAATCGTTCACTGCAACTTATTTGTTGGTAGTTTGGCTTTTTCCTGGGAGTTAATTATCTCCTTGGTCTTTGGTTTTGCTTTCTGTTTTTGGGGGGTGCTTTCTTTTGTTTTGTTTCCATCCATCTGCCGGCCTTCTTGGAGTCCCTGTCTTGGTTATTTCCCCTGTAGGAATTCTTTGTCTGTGTTGGATGCCAACCTTTCTGCCTACTGCTCTGACTGAGAATTCTGGTGTTCCATTTTCTTTTGGCGTCCTCTGTGGCGGGTTATCTTTCACACTCTGCTGCAATTCCGGAGCAATTTGCTTTCTGGTCTTGCCTATCTTCTAGGTTTTTCCTTCTTCACCAATCCCCCCCACCTCCTTTCCCCTCCAGTCCACTCCAGTGCACGCCCTGTCTCCCATCTGCTTCTGACCCCCTTTCCCTTCTCCTCCTCCCGTACCTCTTGACACACCAGACCGAGCTTCCTCTCTTTGGATCCCAGGGCTTTTCTCTCATTCTTCCTTCCAGCTGTCCTTCACAAGTGCCTTCAAGACTTTTTTGTGGATGATGCACTTGGAGATGAACTAAGGGGTCTTTAGTGTCACCCCAGCCCTGCAGCTTTAGACAGGTTCCCAGAGAGAAGGCTGAACCTTCCCTGCTTCCCCAGGAAATAGCACTGGGAGAGAGACTGGCCTTCTGTTGGTTAGAAGCTGCTCTTGTAAGACATTTCTATTAAACCCGTGCTCATCCCAATCAGAAAGGTATTATGGGAACATTTAACAAGAGAAAGGAGGAAACAATCCAGGACAGCGGGCTGTCTGGCTGCCGCCCCACCCAGTGGAATACAGTTAATCACACATCACCTTGCAGGCTCCCCAATCTCTGTAATGTGCTTTTTATTTCCGTCTGTGTTGGGGTTTGTAAAATAAACACATATTGTGTTCTCGGAGAAGATAATGGCTATCTCGGAAAGGACAAAGGCGACTCGGATGCGGGCGTCTCTGCTCCGAGATAGGCACGAGAGGAATTTCACGGACCACATTATCACTGTTCTGCTGACAGGAAATGACTTAAATAGACCCAGCCTCGGAAACCATAATTGCGTTAAACCTTGTTCTGATGAACTTTTTCTTGCGTGGATATGCTGTTCTGCCTAATAAATATACAAGCAGGCGCCCGTGTGCCAGCAGCTCTTTCTGATCTCTGAAGAATAATGCTTATTCTTTCCCTCTTCCCCCCCCCCCAGACCAATCATCAAGCCCAGTGATGGAGAAATGGCAATAAAAATAATAACAACACAAAAATAATAAAACAAAAATGTAAAAAGCCCCATAATATTTACATTTCCATTAGCCCAACAGCTGCAGCGACTTGATTATAGGTAGGTCACAATATGGGGCTCCAAGGCCCTGAATACGCAATGTTATTTTCTACAAGTTTACAAAGCTGGGATTCTCATTGCCTTCTTTTTTTTTTTTTTTCTCCACCGCCTCCCAGGAGGCAGTTGAGAATTGGGTGGCACCTGCTGCCCACATACCCACTGTGCCAAAGACACCCACGACTCATCTTCTCTGAGCTGAGGGCTCTATTGCCAGCCAGCTCTGTGATTTTAACCCAAGCCAGGGCTGTCCTTGGAGGCTCACGCAATCATCTCTGCCGAGGGCAGGGGACCTTGCAACAAAGGTCAGTAAGGATGGCAGGGCCAGCTGCCCTGGACCCAAGGGCAGGGGGAATTAAAGCCGTTAATTTGCATATTCCTCAACCTTCCCATTCTCTTGGTCTGGGCAAGACTCTCGTCTCTCCACTAAGGACAGATCTCTGCTCCCGAGGTCCCTCTGCCAATAAGGGTTGTCTGTTCCTGGCCCCAAGCCTGGCATCTCATAGCAGGCAATGTAGGGCGTGGTCTCATGACCCAGGGGTTCCCCCTTACATGGTGATTTTGAACACTCCCATAGAGAAAGAACTTCAATAACTTTGGTTGCTTTCTAACAACCATTTGAGTAGCAGTGTGTATTAGGGGAGGGAGTGTTGGTAATGGCTAGGGTGCAGCATGAAATCACAACTCTTAATAGCTCACTCAACAGACATCATTCCAGCCTTTCCAGTTAAACCTCTAGACGTGACAGGTCACCAAATAATTTTGTTTTCTTTCCTCAAAGTATCCGGCCACACCAGTGATTTCCCACACTGTGAATAATTAGCTCCACTCTTAAGGGGTCCGCAGACTGTGACCCACTCCTCCATGTTTCCGCTCAGACCCCTTAGTTCTCTCTGGTATGTTCCATAACCAGTTTCAGAAGAGGGTCGTTGTTTGAATAACATTGTTACATACGCCCCTCTGGTTACATCAGCAGGTATTATCTATTGGAAGAGTGGGCCGTGTGCAGCTGACTGAGCATTGGCCCCTGGGCTTTACTGGGCCCGGAGCTTTGTACACAGTGGGAACTTGAGTTGTGCTCATCCCTATGGTGACAGTGCCCCTGCCGGTGGTGTGGTCAGATCACTGGGTGCACAGCTTGTCCCAGCCAGAGAGAAGTACTTGAAAAGCCATTATCCATTTAATCGTCCAAATCTAAACTTCACTTCCCAATGTGCAGACTCGATGGTCAGCTGACTCAAGGACATTCTGTGTCCTTCAGCTGTCGGTCCATGTCCGTGTGTCTGGGGACAGTTGATCGAAAGAGTCAGCAGCAGCACTCAGGCCCCACTATGAGCAGGAGTCCGCAGGATGTTGTAAAGAAGTCAGTCATCCTAGCTCATCTCTCCGGGGCAGATTTACATGTAGAGTCCCAAGCATCTTTGGAATGTATCTCATGTGTCAGGAAATTATAGAAGATGATGCTCTGATTCCACAGGTCTGTGATAGATCTTAGTCCCCATTTAAGGATCTCCTTACACTGCGTGATGGGGGGAAGCCAACCTTAAGTAGCTTTATGTGTGTGGTTTGATTTCTGAAAAAGATTGCTAATCCTAGTGGGGATTTTTCTAAAAAGCCTTCTGTCCCCGTGCAGCCACGCTTTTATAATTATCAGATACCAGCTCTTGTGTAAATGCATTGTTGAGCAGGCTCCGGCAAATTGCTTTAGTTAATGAATTTCAAAGGTAGGCTTGGTCCTTGAAGCGTCTTATCTGCGAGGATTGCCACCCGAATGTTCTTTGGCTGTTCACTTTGGGCACTTGTTGAAGAGTTCACCAGCACTTTGCAGGGAGTAAGACAGAGGGAGCACAAGGAGGGGCATTCGTTTGTTTGCTTCGCGGCTGATGTGGCAGGGTGTGTGCTTTTCAGACATGCCGGGGCTTCCTGTGCACAAGCTCCAAAGCAGCTGAAGTTGGAGGAGTGGCAGATGACTAGGTGGTGGGGACGTGAGTGACATTTATCCTGGCTCTTACCTTTCCCCGATCCATCCCTCCACCTCACGTCCCTATGTTCTAAGTGATCTGCCTCCGATAATGACACACTGGAGAGCAAGCACAACCAGAATTCAGTTTCACAACTTCTCAAAAGTTAAAACTTGTGACGAGTCTTCTCCCAACTCAGCCGTGGAGAAAGGGGTTTATTAAGGAGCAGATGAAGAAATGAAAATCAAACTTCCTGGGAAGTAATTATATCGGTTTATAATAAGCCACAAGAATTTGAAAAGAAGGGGGGGGGAGCAAAGCCAGCCAAGGAGTATATCGAGGATATTAAATTAAGTAATTTTAATGTCACCATTTGATATCCAGGAACACGAACAATTTGTAGTTCTCGAAACTGTCAAGTTGAAGCATCCATCTTTCTGCTGTGGGAAAGGTGGCAGGGATGGGGGTTATACATCCATCCCACTGTATAGAAAAAAAGGAATCTCTGATTCCACTTCAAAGGTGTGGGTTCCTAAGGGGACAGAGCCAAGCAGTCCGGGCTGTGGCTGCTGCTTCTGCCTTTGTCAAGCCCCAGCTCAGTGAGCAGCCCCTGGACAGATGAGCAGACCTCTCTACACCATGCCAATGCTCTGCCTCTGACCTGAGGATAATTCACAAGGCGCCCATGTTCCTGATATGGGGAGCAAGGGGTGAGTGTGCAGAGGAGGTCCCTGTAGGGCTCAGCCCTTAGCAGTTAGTCACAGAGAATAGATGGAGCCTGCAGACCACCCACCTGTGACACTGTGGCTCCGGGTTTGGCTTTATCTCCTCAACAGCCAAGTACATGTTTCGAGCTTTCCCATGGAACTGCGATGAAGACTGAAAAGCAGTTGCTTGTGACCCAGGCCACGCGATGCCATTCCTCAAGGTACCCACATGTCTTTGAAGGGTACCCTTCCTCCAGGCTTGTTCATCCACTGCCAGACAGGGGTGTCCAACATGACACAGGCCCAGTAAAGTGAATGGCGGCTCTCCCTGAGGAGAACAAGGTGGTGGGAGTGTGCCATCACACAAAGAGATTCTCAGTGGAGCTCGTGCATCAGATATACAGCCAAGTGTCAGCAAAGCCCCTGTGAAGCAGTGCATCAGCTGGACATAGCAACATTTTCAACAAGCAACACCATACATGGAAGTCCCAAAACAGAGGCCGATTGCATCATTAGGGGTCTGAAGGAGGGCTGGTCTTTTAACTGTGCTTGATCCTGAACCAGCTGTTTCTAGAGCTTCCTGAGCGGTGTAGGAATTGTGGGCTCCATTCCAGGGGCAGGTGAGAACCATTTAAGGTTTTCTTTTTTTAAACAGCTTTATTGAGACGAAATTTACATGCCATAAAATTCACCCTTTTAATGCAGTTCAGTAGTTTTTAGTCTCTTCGCAGTTACGCAACAACCACCACTGTCTAATTATAGAATGCTTTCCTCACCCCAAAAGCTCCTATGGAATTTGTGTCACATGAAGATTTGTGTAACCACCACAGCCAAAGTTCTGTACTGGCCCCTCTCCTCGATGAGTGTTCTTTAAGAAATCAGTATTGTACATACTTTTAATGAAAATATGATTATATCACACCCCACTTCCCTTAAAGAAATCAGTATTGAGAGAGATGTCATGTGGAGGGTGACAGCTGAGTGGTTCTCAGTGCACAGCACCCATGGAGGACTGATCTGGAACACAGGTGCTGGATCTAGGGCTTCACTCAGAGCCCCCGCAAAGGAGACAGCCACTGAACTCATAGGCACACAGTAGACTCTTAACTCCTTAACGCGTTACCGTGGTTGTCTGTGTTCAGTTCTTCTAGCTGGTAAAGAATCTCTGGAAATCCCGGGGGATCTTTCTCTTTCTGTGATAGTTGTCCCACCCCCAAGGAGGAGTCCATGTAGGATTTTTAATCAATTTGCAGAGATGGGCAGGGTTCTTGTACAAATAAAGCTAAGATCTGGACTCAATTCTAAACTTCCAGGACCTTACGGAGGGCCAGCAATTAGCCTACCAAGGCCTCTCTGCATCTCTTGTTTATGCCTAGATGATGCAAACATCACCCAAGATACTTAAGTAATGGAAATTAGAATCCAAAGTTACAGAACTTTCCTTTGAAGTCCTACTACTCTCAGACCCGCTTAACTTGATGAGGTCTTCAAAGGCCCCTTACTTAGCCATAGATCACACCTGCAGCATGGGCCCAGTCCCAATGAGGTAACGGGATATGCATGCATGTGAGGGTGGGTGGAAAGAAGGAATGGTGGGTTAGTGGCTGTTGGATGGATGGATGGATAAATAGATGGGTGGATGGATAGATGGACAGACAGATAGGTGGATGGATGGATGGATAGATGGACAGATGGGTGGGTGGATGGATGGATGGATGGATGGGAGGATGGATGGATGGATGGATGGATGGATGGATGGATGGATGGATGGGTGGATGAGCGGATGGATGGATGAGCAGATTAACTGGAGAATTGGGTGCATATATACACCTGTAGGTAGAGAGGATATGTATGTATGGATGCTACAGTGAAAAATTAGTGGATGAATGAATTACTGTAATGATTCACGGTGTATGGATAAATGTATATGTGTATGGATGGGCATATGGCTGGATAGATAGATGTATAGACAGACTGAAGATTGTATAGGTGGGTGAAGGTGTGGATGAATAGATTACTGAGTGGATGATGAACAGATCAGTGGATGGGTGGTCGGATGAAAAATGAATTGTTCAGTGCATGATGGTGCATGATGGGGGCTGTGTAGAGATTGATGAGAGGGTGGATGTGTATGTGTATTGATAGTTATAGTGAGAAAATAAGTGGGTGGGTGGATGGACAGTTGGATGGATGGGTGGGTGGATGGACAGATGGACAGGAAGATGGATGGATGGACAGAGATGGATGGGTGGGTAGATGGATGGATGGATGGACAGAGGTGGATGGATGGGTAGATGGATGGATGGATGGATGGATGGACAGATAGACAGGAAGATGGATGGACAGAGATGGATGGATGGGTAGATGGATGGATGGATGGATGGATGGATGGATGGACAGACAGATAGGTAGATGGATGGATAGATGAATGGATGGGTGGATGGATGATGGATGGATGGATGGATGGATGAATGGACAGACAGGTAGATGGATGATGGATGGATGGATGAATGGACAGACAGGTAGATGGATGGATGAATGGGTGGGTGGATGGATGGGTAAGTGGATAGATGGCTGTATATTGAGTGAATACATTAATGTATAGGTAGATGAATTAGATATATATATGGATAGATGGGTGAATAGATAGACAGTTGATGGATAGATAGAGATACTGAAGATCTGGTGGGTGAGTAGGTCACAGGATAGAGAGATGGATGGACAGAGAGTTAGATATTTGGGTGGATGGACAGTTGATGGGTGGCTTGTTGAATGGGTACATAGATAAGTAGCTATGTAGATGTATGAGTGGATGTATTGGTAGGTGGATCAATAGGTAAATGGATGGATGATAGATGGATGATGGATGGATGGATGATGAATGGGTGGATGGGTGGATGGATGGATGAATGGATGGATGGATGGATGGATGGATAGATGGATGGGTGGATGATGGATGGATGATGGATGGGTGGATGGATGATGGATGGGTGGATGGATGATGGATGCATGGATGGATGATGGAATGAAGACTGTATAGGTGGACAAATAGATTTACAGATGGATGTGTGGGTGTGTAGTCAGGTGGTGAGATGAATTGGTAAGTTAATGGGTAGAAGTGTGAATTATTACTACTGAAGACCCAGTTGTTAGGGAAGCACAGCAGAGCTCCTGGGAATAAAGGGGCTGAACAAGTGAACACACATAGAATAAGGAAGCTGCATGCACAACAGGGTCATAGATGGAAACCCACTACACAGAGGAAAGCCGTGTTTTAATTTGGCAGCAGATGATTGACCAACGAGATGCTTTGTGCTTGAGCTTCCCTTACAGAGTGTGAATTCTCTTAAAAGCAAACAAGCCCGTGTTTACAGAATCTACCCCAAGCAGAGGAGACAATGAGGACAGCAAGTCTGAAACCAGCCTCTGTGTTGCCATGGCAAGGCCTTTGGGTGACAGGATTGTCATGGTCACCTGCTGTGATGTTGTTATAGTCCTTTATTCTATTTACCTGGGAAGTAAGCAACATCTCCAGCCAATTTCCCTGCCCACCATAGTGTCATCCCCGTCCCCATATGGAGCGAAGGGTTGGTTCATCTTACACTTCCATAGTAATGCTGTTAAAGGTGATGCCTAGAGAGAGGGAGCCAGAGATGCCTCAAGAAATAGACTATCTGGAAATTTTATTCCCGAAAGCAGACAGACCCTGGCGATGACTGTAGCTTGAGAGTGATGGACTCAGTGAGAACAATCATACTGGTTACAAGGATAATGACCATAATAGAGGATGGTGGCCATGGAAAGTGCTGGTGGTGGACCACATTGGTAGGAGTGACATGGTGATAACAGACAGAATTAGGCAGTAATTGTGATGGTGATCATAATGGTGATGACACCGGTGATTGTGGTGACTCTGGTGATGGCAATGATGGTGGTGATGGTAGTGATGTTGGTGGTAGTGGCGATGATGATGATGGTGATGATGATGGTGGTGATGATGATGGAATGAGGTGATAATTTTGGTGGTGACAGTGATTTCATTGGTGGCAATGGTGATGATGGTGATGGTTTATTGTGGGTTGCCCGGATGCTGTTCTCTGATGCTAATTTTGCTTCCTCAGGGAGGGGCTGCCCTCCAACGAACAGTCGCTCATGTACTCAGGTGATATCATGTGAATCTTTTGCCCATTTTTACTGGTCAAATAAAGGCTAGAGCCTGTAACTGGGGGAAAAAAAGATGGGACAGGGGGTCTAAAAGAGAGGAGGAGGAAGAGAAGATGGAGCAGAACCAAGTGGCCATGGGAAATTGCAAGTAGCAAGGCTATCATAACTAGGGAATAGGTTGGTGTGGTGAGAGAGCTGCCCAATCTAGGCTAATAGCTTATAAATATAATAACTGGAGTGTGTGTTTTTATATGGGTTTATTGGGGTTTATTTATTCCTCTAGCCAGGAGAAAGTTCATTGAGAAGTCTTCCTATCCAGGTTGCCTCTCCAGGATTCTTAGTTAGGGATACTGTTGCCAGGATAAAACACCAAGTTGGGAAGCAAACGCTTTATCTGGCTTATGCTTCCACATTCCTGTTCATCACCAAAGAGAGTCAGGACAGGAACTCAAACAGGGCAGGAACCGGGAGGCATGAGCTGACACAGAGGCCGTAGATGAGTGCTTCTTTCTGGTTTTGCTCTCATGGCTTGCTCGGTCAGCCTGGTTTCTCATATCATCCCCCCTCCCCCGACCACCAGCCCAGGGATGGCACAAGAGGATGCTGTACAGACTTGCCTACAGCCCAGTCTTAGATAAGCATTTTCTCCACTGAGGTTCCGTCTCTCAGATGGCTCTACCCTATATCAAATGGACGAAACACGAGGTCTGAATGGAGGTGACCCCGGGGGCCAGGATAGTAGCTGCAGGAGGGAAATGATACCAGGGTATTCTGGAGACCCTCAGGGCAGCACAGTAAGCTGCTGGGCTGGCTGTCAGGGGTTCACTGTGGAACGACATAGTAGAAAAGTGACTGACTTAGTAAGGGCAGCTGTTTTGGGAATGACAATCCTGTGCTTTCCTGACTAGTCTCCCATGAGCTTGAGATTTTCCTCAGTCTCCCTGTGGTGTTCTCCCCACCTCCATCTCTAACCCCTCCCACCTACCCCTGCCTCCCACCTCACATTAGGCTGTGAGACCACATTCCATTCAGAAGCAGCCCTGCTGCTATCTGGGGAGATGAGAACTGAGGGGATACCAGGGTCCCATTGCGGAACTCAGCCATAATTTTAGACACATGTGGCCTTACAACCGAATCCTCAGGCTCACACACTGCCCATACCAGAGTCACACAAATGGTTTAAAAAAGAGTATTGATGAGCAACTCCTTGGTCTGGAGGGTCAGAGGCTGCAATGAGGAAGAGCCTGATCTGTGGCCTGCTCTGCTCTGCTCTGCTCTGCTCTGCTCTGCTCTGCTCTGCTCTGCTCTGCTCTGCTCTGCTCTGCTCTGCTCTGCTCTGCTCTGCTCTGCTCTGCTCTGCTCTGCTCTGCTCTGCTCTGGTAGCAGGTGTTGGAGGCAGAGTTGCTCATTCTAATCTTCAGCCACACAGTCAGTCACTCCGGAACAGTTACAGTCCTCAGGCTGACAGTGAGAGGCTACGGCATCTTAGTAGGAAGTGAAAAGCAACTTCCTTTATGCCCTGGGCAGGGATTGGGGGCATGAGAAGGGGTGGACCAAAAGAGGGGCATGGAGCACGAGAGAGGAATGTAGCCTGGTGAAAGAATGCAGTTTTGAGGTGATTCTGGGTCCCGGGGAAGGGATTTCATTTCTGGGAAGAGGACCTGAGCTTGAGAGGGGGTCTTAAGGAGGGAGCTACAGCCTAGAGAGAGGATGAGACAAGGGAGGGGTCCAAAGCCATGGGAAAGGGTGGAATCTGGGAGAGGAAATGGAGTCGTTGGAGTTCTAGGGAGGGATCATATCCTAGGGAGGAGACCAGAACCTTGGAGGAGGGCTGGCTGGTTCCAGGTGAGGCATCTTTTCTTGGAAGCTGGAAGCCCTTGACTAGGCAGAGAGGGCTATGGCTCCTCCCTCAGACCAGACTCTGGGCTCTGTTCTGAGGAACCCTTGGCAGCCTAGGGAGGAGCTTGATTACTTCTTCCTAGGCTGCTATTCTCTGGAATTGGAGCCTCGTCCGCCTGTGTTATTTCTGCATTTGTGCACTTGTTCACTTAACCTGAGCGCTGACCTGGAATGGTCCCTGCAGGAGGCACAGGATGTTTGCAGGGGAATCTTACTGAACAAGCACCCAGCTCTTTCCACTTGGCTAGCGGTGGATCAGAGAGATTATTCAGCACTTTGCTGCCCAAAGCACTGGACTATGTGGCAGTCGCCCGGCCAAAAAGTCACTTTGAAACCTTATGACCAGGTCCATGAAAAATTAAGATGCCATTAAAAATTGAGCTGACAAAGGAATTGCCACTTTAATTCTTCCTGTTCGGGCTCCAGATTGGAACGAACACTTAATCACGAAGCCACTGTGAGGCTTTCAGACAGGGGAGTTGACAAGGAAGGGCTGTTAGCTGGATTAAGGGACAAATCCGAAATTAACCCGGGGCTGGAAGCTCCCCGGTGAGAGCTGGAAGATGAGGTTGTGATAGGAGAGGGTTTGCGCCTTCCTCCAGCTAAGCCTTGCCAAGGAGCTGAGATCAGGACTTCCTGCCAGAGTCCTACCCTTCCCCTGCTTTCTCTCAATTATCCCTGTGACCACCGTTCCCTTTGGCTCCCTTTAGGGCCTCCCTGGGGCAGGGTCCAAAGGCAGAGGATAGTCCCTGATAAACAGGCAGCTGGGCATCTGACTGAAATCTGCTCGGGTCACTGAGTTAGTCCAGGGGATCTGGGTTCTTAGGTCCTGGAGCAAAGAAATTGGCAAGGGACACGTGGGTAGTTGGCACGGGGCAGGGGGAAGAGCAGTTTATTAAGAAAGAGGAAGGAGTCCTGAAAATGATAGAAATGATAGTGGGCTCTAGATTTGGGGAAAGCCCTGGCTTAGAACCAGGGCCCTCTGGGCCATGGCCTTTCCTCATGGGTCATTTACATATCCTACCTCCCCCCCCCACCCCCTTTGCTTGGTCACCCAGGATTTCTGTGTCTTTCTGTTTGTGTGTTCTGAAATGGCAAGGATCACTCACATAGATAGCAGACCCTGGTGCTGAGTCCCCCTTCCTGCCTCTGCTGGAAGCCTGAGCTTCCAGGCCAGACCCATCCTTGGAGGAGGTAGGGAACGGGGTGGGAGAAGACTCAGGCCTCTCTGGGCATATCAGAGTCCTCTCCCCAGGCCTTTCTTTGGCTCCATTCTTCTTCCATAACATCGACTGGTCCCTCCATAAACCCAGATGGTAACAAGTGTCTTCTTTGCTCTCTTGAGGTTTCAAGTCATCCTTAATGAGATGATGTTGGTGAAGGGCCAGCCAGCACTGCAGAGTGGACTGCCATGTCAGCAGGAGGCTACAGATGCTATCAGCAGAGCCACAGGATCTTAGGGCAGGGAGACACCAGAGTACAAGCCACAGGACCTTTGTAGGGGGATGTCTCAAAGCCACATTGGCAGAAAGGTAGAGAAACTTCCATAGTGTCAGAAGTTACCAAAAACAAACCCACAAGGAATAGCTGTTTCAGTGGCAGCAACCGGCCAGATAACCTGAAGTTTCAGGAAGAGCCAGGAAGTCCTCAGCCCTTGACACTCTCATAGGGATCAAACCATAGGCTGGCATGATGTCATTCATGAGGTCATGAGTAAGGTCATCCTGTCTCAGTGTTTGGCGCCCATCACTGTGTGGGGGTCAGAGGAGCTAGTTGCAACCTCTCCTGTACCTGTTATGTTCCATAAATCTTTGGACCTGGTCTCCCTAATATGATTTTAATACACCCATGTACCCCCACTTTCTCAATCCACTCCAATAAATGTGTATGGTGGCCCTCAAGCTAGCCCCAGGAATAAGTCATTCATCACCCAGTGCTTGGTAGGTGGTGCCTGAGAGAAGGTACATCAGGTAGTATCCCAGTGGTACTGCCCCCACCAAGGGCTTCAGGCTTCCTCCTCAAAACTGAGTCAAAGTGCATTAGAATGGAGCCACTCGGGGCAAGACACAGCCTAAAAACCCACCATTCTATGCAATACAGAGGAACTCAGAGCATTGGGGCGAGCCTGCCTCCATCACTGAAGAAAGCCTTCAATACTGGAAAAAACAGAGGGAAGAAGGTGGCTTGACTAAGCTGTACCCTTTACTCTGTGTTCCAAGACCCCTGCCCAGGCAACCAATCAGCTGATAGGATTGGAGACAGAGTTCTTAAAGGTATACACACACTCTAGGTCTCAGGTGAGTCTGTGGTGAATTAGGCAGCCAGGAAAGCCCTCCATAGAGTTGGCCACATCAGAGGAGACCAAACTTCCCTGAGAGCATTAAGAACCTGGAGGACCCTTATCCCTGTGGGAGATATTCCAGGAAGGTTGGGAGTTCAGGAAGATTAAAGGTTACGAGCCCTTGTGAAACTTGCCAACGGAGGTCATCCAAGGGGACATGAGACCCTCAACAGGGAAATGAAGAAGCCAGGGTCTTAACATGAACCTTTTTGACTATGCTAAAGGAGATATTTCCAGAGGACACCGCCCCACCTAAGTTCATGGCCAAGGCGACAGAATTAATGTGAATAGGCGTTTTTTTTTTTTTCTTCTCCAATGCCCACCCACCACCCCCAGGTTCCTAAGGCAGCACTTTCTAGGAGACAGGGTGTGTCAGAACCTGGCTGGTGTTGCTGGAAGGATGGGCCGGTCCCCTGCAGACAGAGGGGAGGAGACCAGGATATGCCCTTTTCACAGAATGCCTAGAGTATCCATTTCTTATAAATCACAGTGGATGCATCATAGGGGCCCACACCAGAGTCCAGAAGTGACAGAATAAGTGAGTTTGCAATCTATTCTAGCTGTCTTCCTGGGGTGGGAGAGAAGTTGTCAAAGCCCCCATAAGTCCCACTGTATAATGGTGACCCAGTATCAAACTCCTGACCCAAATATTCTCAAGCAAAGCCACCTCCGAGAGTCCTGCAAATTGAGGGGCCAAGACTTCTTTCTGCCTCTGTGGCCACATGTGTCCCCAAGTAGGACCAGGACTACAGAAGGTTAATTGACAGGGGTTGGTGCTGGATGCAGAGGTGGGTCTTGGGAGCCAAGGCTTAGAGCAGCCAACAGGACCACAGAGACTCTAGGGTCCGGCTTTATTAACTTTCCAGTGACTAACTTGGCCGTGCCTGCTGTCCTCGCAGTGAAAAGCAATCCAATCTTCAGAGGAGCTGTGTCCAAGTCCAAGCAAGCCGGACACTTCTGCCAGCATCTGTGGGGTGGTGAGGGACAGGCTCACCTTGCACTGTGGCCTTGGAGCTGTGACCAAATTAATTTTCCCTGAGAACAAAGAGGCCTGGTTGAAAGCCAAGAGCCTGCTGAGCGTGGCTCTTTATTCAAAGCATGCATAAGAAAAGAAATTGCTGGAAATGTGGAGTTTGGATCCTTTATTAAGCAGCCTTGGAGTGTGGGGAGGGTCTGCAGGGGTGTGTGTGTGTAGTGTGTGTGTGTGTGTGTGTGTGTGTGTAGTGTGTGTGTGGTATGTGTGGATATGTGTGTGTGTAGTGTATCTGTGTAGTATGTGTATGTGTGTAGTGTGTCTGTGTGATGTGTGTTTGTAGTGTGTCTGTGTGGTATGTATGTGTGGTGTGTGTGTGGTGTGTGTATGTGTGTGGTGTGTGTATGTGTATGTGTGTGGTATGTGTATGTATGTGGTGTATGTATGTGTGTGTTGTGTGTATGTGTGTGTATGTGTGTGGTGTGTGTGTGGTGTGTGGTGTGTGTATGTGTGTTGTGTGTGTATGTGTATGTGTGTGGTGTGTGTATGTGTGTGTTGTGTGTATGTGTGTGTAGTGTATCTGTGTAGTATGTGTATGTGTATAGTGTGTCTGTGTGGTGTGTGTATGTGTGTGTGTATGTATGTGTGTGTGTAGTGTGTCTGTGTGGTATGTGTATGTGTGTATGTGTATGTGTGTATGTGTGGTGTGTATATGTGTGGTGTGTATATGTGTGGTGTGTATATGTGTGGTGTATGTGTATGTGTGTGTGGTATGTGTATGTATTTGTGTGTGTGGTATGGTGTGTATGTGTGGTGTGTGTGTGTTTATGTTATATACACTCTCAAAACACACAATGGCTGGTCCCAGGTTCCCCTTGGCAGAGATTTTGCTCACCCCTTAAAACCTTGGCAAGGGAGGGACATGTTTCTCTGTCCCTCTGGGAACTAGGAAGGCATCTGTGGGGGAATTGAGTGGAGATCTGTACTCACTCCTGTGCACGGTGAATCTGCTGTCTGCAGTGCTCCACGAAGTGTCCGAGGAAGAGGTCTTTGTTGGAACTGTGACCCGACGGTGGTGGCCTTCCTGGCGCTGTGGTGCTGGGGGAGGAGGGAGTGTGCGTGAAGGAAGGAATTTTTAAAAGTTCTCCTCTGCCCTCTTTTTCTAATACGTGAGGTATTTCCACACAAAATGCACTGGCCCACGATAATAAAGATATCCTTTTTATTATCTTAGAAATTATCGGCCTTGGTATGGTTGGGCCCTGCTATAAACCTGTATCTGTTCTGATTTCACCTGGGGTTGGGGGGTCATGTTATCAGTGAACCTTCCTCACTGGGGAAGGTAATTACTGGCCTTGAATTTAGACTCTTTTCTTTTTTAATTTATTTTTAAAATTTTTGTGTACATGTGTGTCTGCATGTCTGTGGAGGACCTCAGAGGGCACTGGATCCCCTGGAGTTCCAGGTACAGTGGTACATGGTCTTAACCACTGAGCCATCCTCCCGCCATGAATTTGGAATCTTTATCCCAGGGGAGTTTTGCCCTGTTCTTACACATTTGGAGTTTGACTTCTACTCTTGGGTGAGATTTCTGCTTGCAAACGTTACTTTGAATTTTGACCTTACCGAACTGTTCAAAAGCATAAGCCAAAACACAGACCCAGTGTGGCATATTATCTTGTAGCGTGTAAAACAGGACCCGCTGGTGTGTCTTTGGACTGATTTAGACTTTAGGCCGGTTTCCAGGGGACCTCATGTGCAGCGAGGACACAAGAAAGTGCCTTGTTTGGGCTGAGAGGCTCAGGGTCAGGTCTCCTAGTCCTCAGGTCTCAGGGGAGTTCCATCCTGAGGACACATCAAAGTTCAGCCACAGTGCAGGCTGGAGGCAGTGTGCTCCTCTCCACGGGTAAATCTGTGTTTATCTCTTCCCATGGCTGCCCTCGTGACCCTGCAGCCACTGAACTGTAAAGTGTAATAGGTATTTACAAAGAGCCGGCAGAGGCCCTGATCTCTTAACTCCAACCTCAGACCCATGGAGGCAAATGTTCTTTTTTCTAAGTTTCTCTCCAGATGTTTGACAATATATGGACACAGCTGGATTAGTGCTAGGAAAGTTAGGCGATTTTTCTGCAGTCCTGTGAGGTAACACCCCCTCCTGCGATGCCTAGAAATGGGCAAGAACACTGTTACAAAGAGACAAGCAGCAAAGACCTCCCTAGAGGGAAAGAAGAAACACAGCAGGTGACTGGTACCTCCCAAGTGAGCTTTGTCCAAGGCTGAAAATTTTGCTTCACAGATAAAGAGCCTTTATTTGATGATCTCATTATTGTGTCCTTGCATTAAGAATTAACCCTTTCCCTGGCTGAGGAGATGGCTCGTCTTTGAAGTGCTTCCTGTACAAACATAAGAACCTGCTTTCACCCTCATCACCCCTATTAATAAAAGGCATGGGGCAGGCACCTGTAACCTCAGCCCTGGGGCAGTGGAGACAGGTGCATTCCTGGGCTCACTGGCCAGGCAGCCTCACCTGTAGCTGGTGATGGGGCAACAGTACCCAAGGCTAACTTCTGGCTTTCACGTGCAAGTCCATGCACACACGTGCACCTGCCCTCCCTCCCCCACAGGTACACCACTTAAAGTGAAGTAATACTTTGTAGCTAATATCATTTACTTTTTAGATGCCGGAAACTTTTATTCAAGTATGAAATTCCTATCTTGATTTTTCTTTCCTTCCCCACTGAAGCCATGATGTTCTCGGTGGTTTTAACATCTTTTATTCTGCGCGTGCTCTTACACTGTCCCAAGTTCTCTGATAAACCGTTGTAGTCGGTGATCCTGGGATGCAGTGTGGAGAATGCTGACTCCTGTGTTAGAGGGAGGGAGGGACTAATGATTGCTGCTATGGAGGGGTGTGCCCATTCTCAGGATAGGGAGGGGAGTCCTGATTGCTGGCATTTGGCAATTAGTGTAATTAGTTCTGTGTCAGGATTAAGTCCTCCAGCATGGCATCAGTCCCTGTGGACTCGGGGAGAAGCAAAAGCTGCTCATCTTGACATTTTGTTACTGCCGTTGCTTTTGTTTGTTTGTTTCTATGGAGACATAACTGACTTGAATGGCCTCTGTAACCTTGAGACAATCACCAGGAAGTCATGAGGAGTGAGTTGCTAGAACACCTGCTGTCTTTGTTTGTAATATAACGTGTGCATTGTAAGTCTGTGTCTTTTAACTCCCAACAGATGCACTGCATGTAAGAGGCGGCAGACTCTGGACATTCAGTGACAGGCTCCAGCAGGCTCCAGCAGGCTCCAGCAGGCTCCAGGAGCACGCTCTGTGTCCCAGCTGGGAGGGCATTTCAGCAGCCTCTTAGCAGCCTGCACACCACTCCCCCAATCTTCCTCTTTATTCCCAGAAACACCTGTTTGAGGAGCTCACAATTTAACGGCCGTTACTTGGCCTGTGGTGGACACTTGGACTTCTAGTTCATCTAGCAGATAGCTTGTGGTTCTTTGTCTGTGATCCATTGTGGGGAAATGTCCTGTGCATCTGTACGATCATGAGTGTGTGTGGCTCTGTGTGGAGCAGGGTAGAGAGAAGGGAGGTTCTGAGGGCACATCTGGATGTGACCCAAAGCACTAGAGCCATTGAGCCCGCTGCCCGCTGTCCCCTTCCTCGCCCTTACAGCTTTCTCTTCAGGTCCTGCTGTGAGAGTCACGTGTGGTTTGGGCCTCCTAGGCTTACAGAAAGGACCTAGGCTGGCATGCTGAGGGCCACAGGGGATGAGCTGCACCCCCCTGGCATCTGAGTTATGGGAGCAAGTGCCTGCCTGCTCTTCCTGGTAGGGTAGCACATTTTCACATTTTTTTTTCTTTTACACAAACATCATTTGATGCCTATGGGAACCAAGTGCCATCCATTCACAGGGTCCAGAGGTTCAAGATGGGTTTCAGATTATTAGGGAATCTCGTCTTTGCTGGGGCAGGGAGAGACTTGTGATCGCCATGGGCTGAGCAATGACTCCTGTAAAACACAGGGACTCTGCTTCCACTCCTCTTTGTTGGAAACATGCTCTTCTCTTTTTTATCCGTTTTCCTTTTTTGATATTGCCCAAGGGCATTTTCCTATCCTCTGTGAAGAAAATTTCTGCTATGGTGGATGCCAGCGGCAAACACCCCAGAGCCGTCTGTTGTTTCTGCCTTGGATGGGATTTTACAGCACCGTGGACTGTTCTGGAACATGATCTCAAAGTAGGTGTTGCATAGCTTGGCTGAGACTTCAGGCTCTCAGTGGCTGGTACAGAGACCTGCTCTGGGAGGAACGTGCTTGCAGGGTTTTGGAAATGTTAAGTAGATCATAGCTTTCTTCAGCTCTGAGTTTGGCCACACCTCTCCGTGATGGGCGGCACACTGCAGGCAAGAAGACTGTCCATGTCCTCAGCTTCAAGGACCCTGGCAAAGCCCAGTGTGTGCCTTATACTTTCCCAAGCTGCTGTGAGCACCGGACCAACCAAAACACATCCCAGAAAATGTCTGAGTCTGCTGATGTTGGAGGAAAAGTCTCTTAAACCTCAGCAAGTTTAGAAGAGTCTTCTGCCACTCAGGCCTCCTTCAAGAGGCCAACCCCAAAATTCTGATTTAAAAAGTCACTTGGGAAGTAGGGGGGATCTCTGTGACTCCAAAGCCAGCCTGGTCCACATAGTGAGACCCTGTTCCCAAAATAAACACAAAACCACAAAAGTCAGGGTCGGGAAGGGAGAGCTTCTGAAAGGAGCCATCTGTCCATCTATCTATCCATCTATAGCCTAGACACCAGGTCCCCTTTCACATCTCCCCTGAGGAATTTGCCTCTCTCTGTCTTTTTCTCTCAGTGCTGTCTCTGTGTTACTATTTCTACCTCTGTCTCTTCCTATGACTTTCCCCATGTATGTCTCTGTCATTCTTTCTGTCTCTCTCTATTCATACACACACTGTGGGCTCCAGCGCAGCACAGTAGGGCCTCACAGGGCCTCATGTGGCTTCACGTGGCCACACATGGCAACTTTGCCCAACTTTCCTGTGCTCTGTGCTATCTCTGTAGTCAGGTTCACTGTGGATTGCTGTTTTATGAGACTACAACTAAACACGGTTCCTGAGATAAATTTGCAGCATGTCCTATTGATTTCTCAGGAAATCTACTCTGCCATGTGACTCCACTTCTGCCCATGAGAACCATGGCCAAAGGCAAAGTGCCAAGGAGTGCCAGAGTAAGCCACAGGAAAGCGTCTATGCCACAGTTGGCCGTCCTCCCAGTAGAGACATGTTTGCTACTATTCGTCCACACAGACACACGGATACACAGACACACCACATGCCACACACAGACACACCACATGCCACACACAGACACACCACATGCCACACACAGACACACCACATGCCACACACAGACACACCACATGCCACACACAGACACACCACATGCCACACACAGACACACCACATACCACACACAGACACACCACATGCCACACACAGACACACTACATGCCACACACAGACACATCACATACCACACACAGACACACCACATGCCACACACAGACACACTACATGCCACACACAGACACACCACATGCCACATACAGACACACACGGATACACAGACACACCACATGCCACACACAGACACACCACATGCCACACACAGACACACCACATGCCACACACAGACACATCACATGCCACACACAGACACACCACATGCCACACACAGACACATCACATGCCACACACAGACACACCACATGCCACACACAGACACATCACATGCCACACACAGACACACCACATGCCACACACAGACACATCACATGCCACACACAGACACACCACATGCCACACACAGACACACCACATGCCACATACAGACACATCACATGCCACACACAGACACACCACATGCCACACACAGACACACCACATGCCACACACAGACACACCACATGCCACACACAGACACACCACATGCCACACACAGACACACTACATGCCACATACAGACACACACGGATACACAGACACACCACATGCCACACACAGACACACCACATGCCACACACAGACACACCACATGCCACACACAGACACACCACATGCCACACACAGACACACCACATGCCACACACAGACACACCACATGCCACACACAGACACACCACATGCCACACACAGACACACCACATGCCACACACAGACACACCACATGCCACACACAGACACACACGGATACACAGACACACCACATACCACACACAGACACACCACATGCCACACACAGACACACCACATGCCACACACAGACACACCACATGCCACACACAGACACACCACATGCCACACACAGACACACCACATGCCACACACAGACACATCACATGCCACACACAGACACACCACATGCCACACACAGACACACCACATGCCACACACAGACACACCACATGCCACACACAGACACACCACATGCCACACACAGACACATCACATGCCACACACAGACACACCACATGCCACACACAGACACACCACATGCCACACACAGACACACCACATGCCACACACAGACACACCACATGCCACACACAGACACACCACATGCCACACACAGACACACCACATGCCACACACAGACACACCACATGCCACATACAGACACACACGGATACACAGACACACCACATGCCACACACAGACACACCACATGCCACACACAGACACACCACATGCCACACACAGACACACCACATGCCACACACAGACACACCACATGCCACACACAGACACACCACATACCACACACAGACACATCACATGCCACACACAGACACACTACATGCCACATACAGACACACACGGATACACAGACACACCACATACCACACACAGACACACCACATGCCACACACAGACCCACCACATGCCACACACAGACACACCACATGCCACACACAGACACACCACATCCAACACACAGACACACCACATGCCACACACAGACACACCACATGCCACACACAGACACACCACATGCCACACACAGACACACCACATGCCACACACAGACACACCACATGCCACACACAGACACACCACATGCCACACACAGACACACCACATGCCACACACAGACACACCACATGCCACACACAGACACACCACATGCACCACACAGACACACCACATGCCACACACAGACACACCACATGCCAACACACAGACACACCACATGCCACACACAGACACACCACATGCCACACACAGACACACCACATGCCACACACAGACACACCACATGCCACACACAGACACACCACATGCCACATACAGACACACACGGATACACAGACACACCACATGCCACACACAGACACACCACATGCCACACACAGACACACCACATGCCACACACAGACACACCACATGCCACACACAGACACACACACATGCCACACACAGACACACCACATGCCACACACAGACACACCACATGCCACACACAGACACATCACATGCCACACACAGACACACCACATGCCACACACAGACACATCACATGCACACACAGACACACCACATGCCACACACAGACACACCACATGCCACATACAGACACATCACATGCCACACACAGACACACCACATGCCACACACAGACACACCACATGCCACACACAGACACACCACATGCCACACACAGACACACCACATGCCACACACAGACACACCACATGCCACACACAGACACACCACATGCCACACACAGACACACCACATGCCACACACAGACACACCACATACCACACACAGACACATCACATGCCACACACAGACACACTACATGCCACATACAGACACACACGGATACACAGACACACCACATGCCACACACAGACACACCACATGCCACACACAGACACACCACATGCCACACACAGACACACTACATGCCACACACAGACACACCACATGCCACACACAGACACACCACATACCACACACAGACACACCACATGCCACACACAGACACACCACATGCCACACACAGACACACCACATGCCACACACAGACACACTACATACCACACACAGACACATCACATGCCACACACAGACACACCACATGCCACACACAGACACACCACATGCCACACACAGACACATCACATGCCACACACAGACACACCACATGCCACACACAGACACACCACATGCCACACACAGACACACACGGATACACAGACACACCACATGCCACACACAGACACACCACATGCCACACACAGACACACCACATGCCACACACAGACACACCACATGCCACACACAGACACACCACATGCCACACACAGACACACCACATGCCACACACAGACACATCACATGCCACACACAGACACACCACATGCCACACACAGACACACCACATGCCACACACAGACACACCACATGCCACACACAGACACACCACATGCCACACACAGACACACCACATGCCACATACAGACACACACGGATACACAGACACACCACATGCCACACACAGACACACCACATGCTATCACATAGCGGTGGTATGACATATGATACTACCATGCCACCACACAGCCACACATACGTAAATCAGACTACTGGATAGACAATAAAAACAGTAAAATGTCAGAATACTTTGTGTGTGTGCTTAGCTCATTTTTAAAGATGTAAAATTTTTCTGTGTATAAGTACTTCCCTACGTGTATATCTCACACCATGTGCCGGCAGTGTCGATAAAGATGAAGAGAGGGAATCAGTCTCCTGGAACCATCTTCTGGAGGGCTGTGAGGGTGCTTGGAACTGAACCCAGGTCCTCCGGAAAAGCAGCGCTCTAACCACTGAGCCATTGCTCTTGTGCTGTAACTCTTCTTTTTAATCTCTGATGATGTTGATGATGGTGATAATGAAGAAGATGATGATGTAATAAAAAATGAAGAAGGAGAAGAAGAAGGAGAAGAAGAAGAAGAAGAAGAAGAAGAAGAAGAAGAAGAAGAAGAAGAAGAAGAAGAAGAAGAAGAAGAAGAAGAAGAAGAAGCAGCAGCAGCAGAAGAGGGGGAGGGGGAGGGGGAGGGGGAGGGGGAGGGGAGGGGGAGGGGGAGGGGGAGGGGGAGGGGGAGGGGGAGGGGGGAGGGGGAGGGGGAGGGGGAGGGGGAGGGGGAGGAAGGGGAAGGTGATTATGTATGTGCATGGTCATATGGATGAGCACAGGTGTGCATGCCACAGCTCACATGTCATGGTCAGAAGACAACTTCAGGTATGGGTCTTCATCATCCATCCTGTTTGAAGTACAGCCTCTTCCTCATTGGTCAGGAGCTGCTGTGGAGGCTTCTAGTGTTCTCTTGTGTCCACTCCCACGTGTGGGGATGCTGGGAGAGCAGCCATGTGCACTGCTGGTGTGACTTCCCTTAGGAGGGATCTGGGCTCAGGGCTTTATATTTGCATAGCAGGGACTTTACCTGCTGCACCATAGCTGTGGCCTGTGTGCTTAATCCTCAAGGGAAATGACACTCCTGGCCCTTCTGGTTAAGCTACCGACAGTTAGAAATCCTCTGCACAGTTGCCTCTTGGTTTCCCACCGACTCCGTCTCCATGGTGCACCTTAGTCCTTTTGGTTCTGATCCCATGGTTTTTCTTTCCCTTGAAATCCCAAGGAACCACAAGACATGCTTCTCGCTTCACAATCAGAGGAGGAGTGTAAGGGTCTGAGCACAGTCCGAAGGGCGTGTGCTCTGGGCCTGTATGTGGTGCATGTCCTTACTAAGCCTGGACATGTAATAACCATGCATTTATTAGTCTCATCATACAAGATTTAATCTTGACACTGTGGCCGTGGTGAGTCCCATGGCTTCCCCGTTGATATCTGCGGAAAGAGACACTGGGGAGCTGAAGTAACGGCAGTACAGAACACACTCACTGCATGGAGTCAGGGGCATTAGGGCCTCGAAGGGGTTTAACAGCTTCAGGAGGAACTGAATTCAGGAGCTGGACTCGTGTTTGCCTCTCTCCGTTAGTGGGACAGATCCTTGGCAGGGGCTGCCTGGAGGGCAGAGGGTGCAAGCCCACTCCATAGGGCAGAAAGAGAAGATTGCTCTCTCCTGTGTCCTGTGCCCCTGCCCACCAGCCAGTCTATACAGTCTGCATGGAGGAGTCAGCTCCAGGCTCTAAATCCCAGGTAGGGCAGGCCAGGTCTTAGGGGAGACCGGCAAATGTAGCCCAGGTAGATATTGAGAAGACAGAGAGGTTCATACCAACTGTATTCATGGTGGGACCTGATATCTGTACAGGGTCAGGTGGTGGGAAGTGTGCTCACACTGAATGGTAGGAAGTAAGTGTGCTCACACCAGATGGTGGGAAGGGATGCTGGTAAAGGGCAGCCGAGAGCAGGTAGCCTAGTGGTGAGCACAACATCCAGGTGGGCAGGGTGGGTTCAGAGGGCATGTGGGTCACACCAGAGGCTCCAAGGCTGAGGGGATGAGAAAGTGTGCTTCTGAAAGTCTAATTCTGGGAGCGTAGAGGAAGGCCCAGGTAGGGCTAAAATGAGCACATTAGGCCCAGAGCACAAACCCACACCCCCCACTTTACCTCCTCAGATTCCCAGGCTGTACCTCCCTACAGGAAGAACAGCTGCACACAGCTATTAGATGTACATTATCTGAAAGGACTTTCTGTAGAAAGCCGAGTTCTCACCTCAGCTCTGAGGCAGTGCTGGGCACCACAACGTTGTAGGCTCAAGCTCCTCATTACGTAACACAACCCTGGGATGAACCCTGCTCATCCAGCAGCATGTCCCAGGGCAGGGGCTGCTTTGTGAAACCCTCACTGTGTAGCATGGCCCTGGCTGCCTATGCTGAGATACCCTCTAGGTTTGCAGAAGCATCAAGGCTAGGAGAGACACCTGGACCACATGCTTGAAATGGGTCTTGCCAGGGTTGTTGTCTCAGATCCATAAACCCCACTTGGTGCATGCTAAGGCAGGTTGGAGGCCAGCTTGGGCTCCACCGTGAGTTCTAGGTCAACCTGAACTACAGTGTAACACTGTGTCAAAAGTGGGAGGCATATAGAAGGAAGGAGAGGAGGAAGAGAGAAAGAGAGGAGGAGATGGAGAAGGTAGGGGAAGGAAGGAAAGAAGGAAGGAAGGGAGGGAGGAAGGAGGGAGGGAGGAGGGAGGGAGGGAGGGAGGGAGGGAGGAAGGGAGGAAGGGAGGAAGGGAGAAAGGAGGGAAGAGAAGAGGGAGGGAGGGAGGGAGGAAGGAGGGAAGAGAAGAGGGAGGGAGAGAGGGAGGGAGGGAGAAAAGGAGAAGGAGAAATGGAGTTGTCTCGGTGTACGATGTGATCTCATACTGAAAGCATTTCTAGCTTGCCTCATGTGCATCTCTGAAACCTCCCTCACCTGGAATAACTCCTTAAATGCTCTTCACAATTCTGGTCTGCTGGTGAGGAATCCTGGACAGCTTTCTTATGTCTGAGGAAACAAATCTGCATTTTGCCATTTTTAAAATATTTTTGCTGGCTCAAGAATGCCAAGTTGAAGGGGACTTTAAAAACATGGCGCCACAGTCCTCCGACTGGCACCGCCTCTGATGAGAAATCTGCTGGCATCTTTATCTTTGTTCCTCTATGAGATGCTTCCCGATGCTGGCTGCCCCTCTGGTCTTTTTTCTCTATCGCTGGCTTGACCCGTAAGCTGACTTGATTTGTCTGCTCGCTGGTTAGCTTGCCCATCTACAGAGTGTTGGCTCTTCCAATGCATAGTTTTCATCAAGGTTGGAAAATTGTTCTCATTATTTTGATAATTTCTTTTCTGTTCTCCCATCCTCTTTGGTGAAATGGATTGTTGCATCTAATTACATGTATTGGTTTGCCTGAAACTGTGCCCAGTCTGCTGTCTGGGTGTTTCATCTTAGGTTCCTGTTCACGTAAGCCCTTTTGTTTCCTGTTCTGTTCCACAAACTTTCTAGTGTGGTCATGAGTATTAGGTTCCGTTTCTTGCCTGCTATGAATGCTGGTCGATGCATTTTCATTTGGACATCGTGCTTTTACCTGGGCTAAATCTCTGACATTCTCCTCTTCCTTTTGTGTGTGACGGTGCTTTAGCAAGCTTAGGCGTTTTGCTCCCTCCTCACTCTTCTGGGTTGTTTTTGGTCAGTCCTTCTTTCTGCTCTCCCTGTGTCTTTCCTTACCACAGCTTAGTCGTGGTATGTTCTGATTGGAAGTTGAGGGCTGTGGGTTTGACTCCTATGGGTGTGGGCATTCTCTTAAGCCTGGGAGAATATCTCTCTTGGCTGTAGGCACAGAGGATAACGTGGGAGGAGTTGCATATCTCCATGGCTCTTCTGAGGCTTTATCAGGCAGGACCAGAGAGCATCAGCCTGGGGCTAAGTCAGCACCTCAACACTGTAGAGAAAGCCCAGAGACAACTGCTTCTGAGACAAAAGGATTAGTCAGTTCAGTTCAGTTCAGACCTCTTCTGCAGGTCCCAGAGCAAGACGGGGAAGATGGATGTGTACCTTGTGCCTCAGAGGACTAAGATAGGCATCCAGGAGTGACTGGAGGAGCCACATACTCACCTTATATCCAGGAATCAAAAGAAAAATGGTGGTCTTACAACCCCTTCAAGCACATGCTCCAGTGACCTAAAGGCCTCTCTGAGTCCTGCCCTCTAAAGTGTCCACCACCCACCACCCTGTCTCTTCCAGGACAGACATCCAGCACCCAAAACACTACACAGGTTAGTCTGTCTGTCTTCTGCTGAGCTCTCTGTTTCACATGCCATGTGCAGCTGGCTATTGGCCAGCAAGTCACAGCCCTAGTGAACAGTTTCCCCCTAAGTCTTATGGGGAGCTCTTCCCAGTCAAGAGTCCCCCAAAATGCATCAGTATGATCAGAATTCAGCCCAAGACTGAAGAGAGACAGAGTCTGCATGGGAGTCTCTCTCTGCCTATCTCTCTCTCTCTCTCTCTCTCTCTCTCTCTCTCTCTCTCTCTCTTTCCCTCCTTGTCTCTCTGTGTCTTTCTTTCCCTCTCTTTTTTCTGTCTTTCTTTCTCTGTATGTCTCTCTCTCTTTCCTTCTCTGAGTCTTTATGTCTCTCTTTTGCTCTCTGTGTCTGTCTTTCTTTCTTTCTCTCTCTCTTTCCCTCTCTGTGTCTCTCTTTCCTTCTGTGTCTTTCTCTGTATGTCTCTCTCTTTGCTTCTCTGAGTCTTTATGTCTCTTTTGCTCTCTCTGTCTCTCTCTGTGTCTCTCTGTCTTTCTTTCTCTGTCTTTCTCTTTCCCTCTCTGTGTCTCTCTCTTTCCTTCTGCGTCTTTCTCTGTATGTCTCCCTCTTTGCTTCTTTGTCTCTGTCACTCTCCTTCTCTGTGTCTCTCTGTGTCTTTCTTCCTCTTTGTCTCTCTGTCTCTCTCTTTCCTTCTCTGTGTCTCTATGTTTCTCTCTCCCTCTCCGTGTCTCTCGGTGTCTTTCTCTCTGTGTCTCTATGTCTCTCTCTCTCCTTCTCTGTGTCTCTATGTATGTGTGTCTCTCTCCCTCTCTCTATCTCTCTGTGTGTCTCTCATCATTCTCTCTTTCCATCCATCCCTCCCCAACTCTCCCCTTTCTCTTTCTCTCTCTGCCTTCTGATCTCCAAGAGATTTCCCCCTTTTTCTCCTTCCAGGCTCCCCACTCCATCTCCTCCTCTGAGGGAGACCCAGGGTTCCCTTTCCTAAGTCCCAATCTGGAGACTCTCCCTGAAGCAAACATGACAAACTTAGGTCTCACTTCTTTCTCTTCAGCTGTCTACTCCACACACAGGAATGTCTTCCATGGGTATGTGGAGTCTGGGCAAACAAAGGTTCAAACATCTCTCCGGCCGGCTGTTCCTGGAGAACAAGGCATCCATAGCAGTACATACCAGGATGAGCTAGACACAGTAACGATGTGGGAAACTCGTGCATTGCCTCTTGCCTAAGATGTTTATGCATTTCAATGTATATGTAAAAGGACATCAAAATATATGATGGAGATTTTTTTTCCTGCCCAGGAACCAAATTGCTTCAGCAAACGGTTTTCAAATACAGTAAAATGGCCATAAATTTTTACTTATAAAATGTTCCCTTATGAGATATTTTTCCTGTTTCATGCCCACCACGGCTTTCTGCCTTTTTGAGGAGATGATTCTGTTTTCTGTGCCCCTCCTCCTCATGTGATTGTCCCAGATGATGCTGACCCTGAAAGAAGGTCACAGCTTCATTTATCAGGGAATGTGGGCCAGTTTTCCAGAGAGTCAAGACCTTGGATACTCCTTTCTCTGGCCCCATTGATTAAAGTTGCCAGGGTTCTCTGTGTCTGTTGTGCTGTCATGTGCTTACCACAGTAGCTGTAAAATGCAGAACAGGGGTGTGGTCCAGTAAGACATCCACTGCATGTTATCATAGAACCAAAGGGAACAAGGCTGGTGGGGGCGCAGGGCGTACCTACACACACGTTTTCTAAACACTCGTTCATACCAGTTACCATCTGGCACCCCCTTTATATTCCCAAGGAAATTATTAAAGCAATCAGTATATTTTAATCTTTCTGGAAAAACCTCCAGCCTGAGTGGCTCATTCCTGGATTCCAGAGTCAGCCAGATGTCTACACAGCTGGGCCAGTGGCCAGCCCCTTCCCACCATACCTGTTTCAGTGACAATGCTTGGGATTTCTGAGGTGGCCCCTGTCCCCGACCCCAGGGATGATCGATCCCCTTTAAATAGTCCTGTGGCACAAATAACCAACCGGTGGGCTTCTTCCACCCGTGCCTGGAGATTGGCACTGACCCCTGCTGGAAACAAAATGTCACCAATAATGGCAGCAGCTGTGCCGTGCGCCAGGCCCAGTCCTGTACGTTGTAATCTGATGACCATCTGTGAGGGGTCTCTGCGTGCCTGGTGCCCAGTGACAGAAGAAGCCAGGCATGGGGCTATTTCCAGCCTTCTCTGGATAGCTTGGCAGGAAGGTGCACGTGGCTTGCTGATCTTCCGGCCTTCCCGCTCGGGGTCCATGCTGGGCAGGAGCTCTGCGTGTGTTTACTTGGCGTTCACTCTGCCTCCCCCTCACCACGCTCCATCAGCACCGATAGTCTGCACCTGGGACGCCTGGTGGCTACAGCTGCACTTTCCCTGTTATCATACCCAGGTGTCCTCTGTGCCCACAGCCACCCATAGTGACATAGTTGATTTACTGTGGGTGGCTGGCACTGCTAAAGGTAGGCACACTCCTGGCATGCACCCCAGGGAGACGGTCTCAGCCTGTTCTGAGGCCAGCCTACAGACAGGAGCAGGCTACAGCCATCCATTTCTCCTGGACAGAGAGACAAGCTACCCTTGTGGTGAAGCCGGGATTCGAATTCACAGATATGTGTAGGCAGCTGCTCACTAATCTCACCTCACGTGACTGATTACATGAGCTGAGGTAATCCCATGTCATCTGCCTTCAAAGTAGATTCAGTGAGGTCTCACTCTCATGTTGGTGATGTGCCCTCCTGTTGGCATACACATATGCTTTAGCATGAAAAATTAATGCAGCCAAACTATTCCCTGTTAGGATATAAGCCTCCTATTCAGTTCGACAGGCAGCTTTGCCACAGGTAACAAACCGGCACGTCTTACTTTGCCCTCAGATCTAGGCCCAGAACTTGGGTCTTCAGGACAGAGGTGGGCACCCTGTCTCATTCTAGGTCTCGATTTCTAGAGAAAGGTCCTCAAATCACCTTTCAGAATGACTGAGTGATACAGGAAAGCCCACCCAGCCAGCCCTGGGTCTCTCTGTTATTCTGAATATCTACAGTAGGCCACATGGCTATGCTTTTTCCTAGACTGTTCCATCAGGTCCAACAAGAGGGGCTTGCAGCATGCAGGGTTAGGGCTCAGAGAGCTCCGTGCGGCCACAGGAGGGTGGTCCCAGAGGTGATGGTAGAGGGCGCCCCCCATGTGCCACAGCAGGGAGAAATCGGCACCACTGACAATCTGGTGAATGGACATCACTGTGGAGCCAGACGCAGACCAGCTCCTCTCGGAGTGCGGCTTTGGGGGATGCCACGTTTCTCGGCAGCTGTAGCTGTGTGGGCAGTCAGCAGAGTGTTCCCTGGTTCCTCGGCTCTCCCTGAACTCAGCAAATCATAATACATTTCCTCCGGTCGATCGCATCTTCCTCCTGTCAGTCAGTGTTGAGTCCCGGAAGTGAGTCTAGCTGCCTTGCTGTTCCCTGGGCAGACTGGCTCACAGGGGAGAAGAGACAGTGTTAACCCATATAGGTCTGCAAAGCCTGGTCTCACATCCGTAATATCATGAACAGAAAGGCCAACACTAGAAACTCTGGGAAAAGTGAGGTTCTGATTCTGCTGACACCATTCTTTCTTCACCACGCCAGCATGCTGGCCCCTCTATTCTCCCCAGACAGTGTACTTAGTTCTGTGAGCCACAGTTCCCAAAGCAGTTGCACCACCATGCATGGGAACCACAATGAGAAACAGGTCCCATTGGTCTCTATCTACCAGGTGCTGAGCGACCAGGTGCTCTTAGTTTGCAGTGTCTGGTGGCTGGCACTTCTTTGCTGACTGCATCTCTTTCTCAATGAAGGATCCCTTGAGGCCCCATTCCGAGTCACCTGTTATCATCTGGCCACTGAGATTCAAGAGAACTGGGTGTATATTAGGACTGTGTTTATTTTTAACACAGGGTCTCCCATGGTCCACGTTGGTCAACAGCTCGCCATGAAGACAAGGATGGACTTGGAGTTTGGATCCTTCTGCGTCTACGTCCCAAGTACTATGACAGCAGATGTGTCACCGTGACTCTCTGTATGAAGTTCTATGACTGCAGATGTGTCACCGTGACTCTCTGTATGAGGTTCCAGGGTGGAATCCAGGGCTTTCTTGCGCTCTGCCTGTCTGAGCTACGTTCCTAGCCACTTGGGTGTGGCTTCCCCCCCCCCAAATATTTTTAGCCAGTGTGTGGCCTAACTCCTTGTTCTCCCAACAATGCCTTCTCAAAATCAGTGATTGCCTTTTTTTAATGAAATTCAACTTCTTAGTTACTTCTCTCATGATTAACACCTGATTAGGTGTTTTACCCATTTAAAACATTGTTAATTCTGAGGTCACCCAGAATCTCGAATGTGCTTTGAGGCCGCTTCATGAACATGGACGGTCTGGGTCTAGCTTCATATTTCTGTTTGTCCAGTTGTCTCATCACCACTGGCTGGAAAGACAGCCCTCTCCCCTCTGCTGTGCCTCGATTCTCAGAGACACTGAACTGTGGTGCTATGGGGGTCCATGCAGAGGGATAAACATCCTGTCAGCTCATGGATGTGGGAAGCAGGTGGCTTGCAAGAAGGTCATAGGGAGGAGACTGGAAGAGCAAAGGTCATGACAGAATGACTAGCAATTGCCATGCCTGCCGGTAGGCACCGTGGGCATAACTTAAATTTAAGCATCGGCTTACTTGGTCTCAAACCAGGAGCCATGGTTCCCTATAAGTAGCTTTCTTAACTTCATCTGCTGAAGAAACGGTCTCCTGGGAAAGGGACACGGAGGATAGCGTTTGAGCTTGCCCTTTCAGCAGCCTGCTGCTCCCCTACGCCTCTCAGACCGGCATGGGAAGGAGATGAAACACAAGCAGACACGAAGGCGTCTGCAGGTTCATTCCCATCCACATGATTTTCCAGCCAGACATCACTGAACAACACTCCAGCACATCTGTAGAGCCCAGCATCTGGTGCCCAGCTGCCACCCTCACCCCCAAGGGCTTGTCTATCGGCCAGTCTTCCTTGTCACTGGGATGCTATCCAGAGTAAAAAAGTGCAGCCCAGCCTGTAGTGAAACCTGTGTATGATTTTGAAGACTACAGCTGGGGTTGTCCGTCCCCAGAGCAGGATCTGCCAACACCTGGGTCTTCAAGAACCATAGTCAAGGGGCTAGCTCAGTCCAGTTAGAGTCCAAAGGAAATGATACCCTGGCTGGCTCTGTGGGTGAGCAGGTGGCAGCCTGGGCAGCGGCAAGCATTCATTATATGCAGGTGGCCATGCTGGTCCACGCCACTGTAGGTAGGGCCAATAGGCTGAGCTGTGATTTCTCCCTTCCTAAAGCCTATCTTTCACAAAGCACAGAGTGCCATGATGTCCAGGCAGCAATAATCAAGGGCCTACTTTTCTAATAACAAGAGGAGGCTTTTATGTTTTTAAGAGAGCATTCCAGAGTAACCATTTTTTTTCCAGATCTCTATAAACAAGTGCTGGGAGCCAACTTGGGGCCCCTGCAGAATGATCTTTCTAAGCAGCTTTGCCTGACAGACTTCCTGCCGAGGTGATTGCTTTAGGATCGGTTCCCTTGGTGTGAATTATGCGAGAAGTGCAACCTACACTGCGCTGAATTATTTTAAATTGTAGGATAAGTTCCAAAGTATAAGAGGTGTGAGTCTATAAAAAAAAATGTCAGGGGGCCTGGCTGTAGCAACAGCTCTGAGTTAGGGGAAGGGTTAGGAGGGAGAGGGAGACAGGCCAAAAAGACCCACAGTTTAGAATATCTCTTCTTATTTTAACAAGAGGCAACGCTTAGGAGCTGTTGGTTTGGTGAGAAAGAGAGAGAGAGACAGAGACAGAGACAGAGAGACAGAGAGGGAGAGAAACAGAGAGAGACCAAGAGAGACAGAGACAGAGACCAAGAGAGACAGAGACAGAGACCAAGAGAGAGACAGAGACAGAGACCAAGAGAGAGACAGAGACCAAGAGAGAGACAGAGACAGAGAGACACAGAGAGACAGAGAGACCAAGAGAGAGACAGAGACAGACAGACAGACAGACAGACAGACAGACAGACAGACAGACAGAGAGAGACCTCAACCCCACCGCAAGCCAGTGTTCCAGGATTTCCTTTTCTGGGTTTACCAAGAGGAATGAAGAATGGGTAAGAGATGACTCACTCCACTTATTCATAGTGGAACAACCACTGGGTGAGATGCACACCCAAGAGGTGTATACTGGGTGAGCACTAGGGCTTCTTCCTCCAACCCTTGGGATGCCCGGCAGTTTGCTCTTGTAAAAGATCAAACTGTACCCCAGGCATATGTAAAAGAGGAAAGTGTGGATCAGAAGGGGGTGCATAGGAAAGGACCTTGGAATGCAAGGAAGGAGCCTGGTGCCAGACGGTGCTCACGGCACAGGACCATGTGTAGGGCACTCGGGAGCAAAGCTGACTGGGAACTTCAAAAGTCTTCATAGATGGAGAACCCACGTTCAGTTCCCGGCACTCACATGGCAGCTCTTGTCTGTAATTCCCGGGGGTCAGATGCTCTCTTCTAACCTCCACAGGCGCTGCACACACATAGGACACATGCATACATGCAAGCAAAACACCTTTTCTGTGTTATCAGAGTTGGGGGTGGAGCTCAGTGGCAGAGCACTGGCTGGCACAGACAAAGTCCTGCGTTCAGTACAAGGTGACCAAGAGGGCAGCAAATGTTCAGCTGGTCCAAGATGAACGGCCAGTGACATCAGCAGGGAGTGCCATTGTCACAGCCTTTCGGTAGACACCAAAGATGCCTGCAGCCATGTTCTCTTTAGGCCTGGTGATCCAGTGGGCATTTGGCATTAGGAACCAACCTAGAAATTGAAACTTGCTGCTGGGGTGTCTGGTGAAATGTCTGGGGGTGACCTGCCCTGTTGGGCTGTTGGGGGATGAAAGGGTAGAGACATAGGTGTTGAAGCAGACAGTGTTATGACTTGAATTTGAGAAGTTCTTCCACAAGCTTCTATCTTGAGCATGTGTTCCCAGCAGACTGTGCCATTGTGAGAAGCTATGAGTTCTTTAGGATGTGGGGCTAGTCTAAGTAAGTCATTAGGAGTGGAATCTGAAGCTTCTAGCCAAGCCTGGTTCCTCTCTCTCTCTCCACTTCCTGGTCCGCCATGATGTGAAAACCTCTTTCCCTACATCACAATGCCATGAGCTGACCTGCCCCCCTGCCTCCCTGCCATGACAGATTATACTCTCTGTAAGCCAAATAAACCTTCCTGTCTGTTTCTTGTCACACATTCTTCATGGTGACACAAAGGAGACTTCTGTGTCACAGAACTTGAGTTCTCTATAAGAGCAGCGGGCGCTTTTGACCACTAAGCTGTCTCTCCAGTCTATGGTCACTTTTGAAGTTGCCAGTTGGTTTTGCTCCTGAATGCTCTATCTGGGTACACAGACTTCTGGGTAAATTAGTACCCAGAAGCTTCTAAAAGCAAACATGGGATATCCAGCCTTGAGTCTCAGCATCCCAGAGCAAGACACGTAATACATTTCTTTTTCAAATGAATGGCTATGTTAAAGACAAAAAGCAAACTGACTAGCCTAAAACATGTAGTGTTAGAGAAGTGTCTATTATAGATGGATAGGGTGCAATTGGTCCTTTCTTAAGTAGAGCTACCCTGACAGGACAGCCACTTAAACTTAGTGGCGTGCTGGAGGACAAGGAGATACTTACCAAAGATTTGTCCAGCATCACCACCAGCCAGCACTAAGGTACATGACAATGACATCGCGGTGACTCCAGATCACTTAGGTCCTTGACTTCACCAGCAGTGGGGCCCTTGCAGGCATCTGTCCTTTGAGTCAGTGCAGTGAGCTGCTCCCAGATAATGAACAGGCAAGCAGCTGGCTCTGAGTAGGGATACCCAGCCCTGATCCCTGGAAGAGAAGAGACATCTCCTATGACTTCCTCCTAACAAGGCCTCCCAGATGGGCCCCTTGGAGCCTAGAAGTGCCCTGGCCTTTGATGAGGTTTATTTCTGAGTCCTGCTTACAATTTCTTAACAGAAAGAGCAAAGATGGCAGACCAGCAAGGTCAGTGCAGATTCAAGATCACGGGCTCCAAATGGCAACCATTGAGTTTAACATCTGAGCGCATCTGGGAGCATCTGGGGTGCCATTGCTCTGTCCAGGAACTCCACCATTTCCCCATAGCACCAGGATAACACATGTAACTGGTGATGTTTCAGTTGGGCTCTCTGGATGGGGCGTGGTGGGGCAATAGGGTGGCAGGCTATTCTTATTCCGCACACTCCGCCCTTCCCCATCCTCTTTGGGCACCAGGCTCACAGCGCACACTCAAGGCCAAGCAGAATGCTGCCAGTGCCCTCTAAACTTGACTCAGCTGGCTTCTAGGAGCAGGATTGCCCATGCTTGCCCCTTGCTTCCTAGTGTCCTCCTGGTTGATGTAGTGCAGACCACCTGGCTAGTCACTTCTGACTTTTGAACAGAACCATGGCCTGCGACAGCAGAAGACGGCCCATTCCAGAGCTAAGCTTGGGGAAGGTCTTTTTTTCTCAGAGGGCAAGCTAGAGCTTTTGGTGACTGAAGTTGGCTATCCAGAAGAGAGCAGCTTGGACTGCATGTCATTGTCACCAGCGATAAACACACTGCCACCATGCCTGCTCTGTAGCCGCTATACCTGCTGTGTGGCCACCATGCCTGCCCTGTAGCCCTTCATGTATCAGCACCGGAGATGCTGAGCCACACTTTAGGGCACCCACAGCCTGAGCTGGCCCTGCCTGCAACAAATGGCCACATGAATGCCATGAGACAGATTTAAAGCGTGGAGCTTAAAATATACCCTGAGTCATTAAGGAAATATAAAATTGCATTCGAAGTAATCAAAGCCTAACAAGGATGGCTGATTGTACTTTAATTGTCCAATGACGGGCGATTTGTTTAAGATTCAAGTGGCCGCCCTCCGGGAAGATCTCACAAATCACAACTTCCTACCTGTGCTGGATGACACTTCCCCCCCCCCTCTCACCTGAGTCCTTGGGAGAGAATGACATAATTTTGTCACTGACTCCATTGCACGTGACATTAGTAGGTGGTGTCCTCAGCCCTCGCTTGTTACAGCAACCTGGGTTTCATTACACACAGTCACCTGTGCATATCTCATGTGGAGAAGCCCAAGGGCAGCATCCTCCTCTTCAGAAGTATCCTGTGTGGTCAGTCAGGCTGAGAAAGCATGGATGTGCCATGATCTGCCCACATGGCACACTGTTGGGCTGTAACTGGGTTCCAGTGCCCCACCTACATACCAACGGACACACACTATCAGGACCTCTCACCCTCCAGACCTCCTGCAGATAGGTGTTCTGAGCAGGCTGGATGTGAAACTGGAAAACTCAGCCAAGAGCCTGCAGAAAGCAGGGCAGGGGTTGGGGAAAAGAAGGCAATGCAGAATGCCATGTGGAGCTGCGGGGCATGGGGAGCTTTCATAAGGTAGAGAATATTAAGGATGTTTAATATCTGTGAAATGGCACCAGCAAGATAGCTTAGTGGTTGGAGACACTCGAGAACAGGATTCATGACCCGAGTTCAATGCCTGGAAACCACAAGGTGCCAGGAAAAACCAATGCCAAAGAGTTATTCTCTGATCTCCCCACATGCCCACCATACCTCATCTGTGCCCCACACACACATGTGCACACACACATACACACGTGCATGTGCATGCGCACACACACGTGCACACATGAACATATACATGTGCACACACACATACACAGATTCATGTGCATGCACACATGCATAGACATATATATATATACACATATACACACATGTTGCATGCACACACACACACCTTTTCTTTTAGTTGTGACAGACTCTGTTGTCTCATCTCATCTATACTTACCCTGTCTTTGATGGGGCTGTTAGTGTTTCTGTGGTTGGGATTGGTGGTATTAATATAGGCTACAATGCTGGTGTTATTAATTCTATGATATTAGTGGTGGTGATGTAGTGGTGGTGTTTTTGATGGCGATGGTGAATGGTGTTGATGATATAACAGTGATGCTGGAGTTGCTGATGTTGGTGGTGCTGATGCTGATGTTGTTTATGTTGATGCTGCTGATGCCAGTGTTGCTGATGCTGTGAAGTGCTGATGTCCTTGTGCTGATGCTCATGCCAGTGATGTTTTTAGTGTTGGTGTTGCTGCTGTTGATTCTAATCCTGCTGTAACTGGTGCTGGTAGTGCTGGGATTTATAGCAGTATTGCCAATGCTGGTGTTGCTGTCCGTGGTGCTGATGTTGGTGGTGTTGATTTTGCTGGTGTTGGTAGCCTTGTTGTTATTCCGATTGAAAGCTGACGTCAGTGGTGTTCATACTTATGATACTGGCATGGCCGAGGCTGGTGGCACAGTTGATATCAGTGTTGATATTTGATTCTGCTATTGGTGATATAGATGGTAATATTGATGTTATTGATGTTTGTGGTGGTTTGAAGAGTGGCCCCATAAACATATTTTTGAAAGCTTAGTCATCAGGGAATAACACTAATTTAGAAGGACTGGGATGATTAGTAGGTGTGGCCTTGTTGGAAGAAATGCATCATTGGGGATGTGCTTTGAGGTTTCAAAAGCCTATGCCCTACCCCGTCTCTGGCTCAGCCTGTGAAGCAGGATGTAGCTTAGTTACTGCTCCAGAGCCATGTTTGCTGCTATGCTCTCTTCCATTATGAAAACAGACTAAGCCTCTGAAACTGTAAGCAAGCCTCCCCATCAACCTCTGAGATTAAATGCTTTCTTTCATAAGAGTTACCTTAGTCATGGTGTCTCTTCACAGCAATAAAACAGTAACTAAGACAGAAGTTGATACCAGGGAGTGGAGTATTGCTATGACTAGTCTGACCAAGCTGTCTGTTGGAGGAATATGGAAAATTTCGACTTTGGTCTAAAAAATCAGCTGAGCACGTTAAGTGGATCTTACTTGGCAATCCTAGTCAGAGCATAAACACTGGTGCTGATGGTGATGCCAACTGTGACGACCTAACCTAAGAGGTTTCAGAGGGGATGAATTTTAGTAAGTGACTTAGAGGCTATTATTATATTTTAGCAAACTATGTGGCTGCTTTATAACAGTGTCCTAAAAATCTGCCCGTGGCTAAATGAAAGAGTATGGATCAATGGCATTGGCAGAGGAAATTTCAAGACAGCCTAGTATTGACTGTGTCGTGTGCTATTGCTAGTCACTGTTGTACAGATCTACAATGAAAAGCAGCAAGCAGAGAAAGGAAAAAATGCAAGGTGCTGGAGAAGAGGGGCACTGGGAAATGTTTTGTTGGAGCCAAGTCCTGTGCCCAAGGAGATAACATTGAACACAAAGCCTGATCCTAACTGGAATAAATGGAATGGTGACCTCAGGGCAAGGTCCACCAGGTCAGCTCCCAGTTTGTGAAAGGGGTTTTTAAAAAGCTTAAGCAGTGAAGGAAACCATCAACATGAGAAAGATGATACACATGTAACTGAAGGAGGGATCCAAGTGCCAGCCCATTGAGCAGCAGAATTTGGCAGCTTTGCTCACATGGTCCTAACATCAGAGTCAAGGATACAAAAATCAGGGTTGTGGAATCTCCCTCTGTGACTAAAGAAAGCTGCTGAAGCCAGGTGTGTGCCAAGGATGTTCACACATGGAGGCCTAGACAGGCCATTGTAAGAAGCTGTGAAGATAAAGCCTGGATTGTGTTGGAGACCGCAAGATGTCAGAGATGTCAGAGTTGTGGGATATGTGCTGAGGAGAGCTGGTAACAGGGAGCAGAATCAGCTCAAGAGAGATACGTGTGGTTCAGTCAAAAAAGCAGAAAGGAGTTGGAGATCTGAAGAGCTTTGACATCAGACATGGAGATGCAGAGTTTGGAGTTTACCCTGCTAGTTTTCAGTTGCTTTGAACCAGTATTTCCTCACTGTGCCCCCTTTCCTTCCTTTTGGAATGGCCACAAATATTCTGTGCCACTGTATGTTGGAAGTATTCAATCTGCTTTTTTATATTGCAGGGAGTTACAGTTAAGAGATTGCCATGAGTCTCAGAAGAGACTGAACTTTGGTTCAGAATGTTGAGGCTGTTGTAGACTATTGGGACTTTTGAAGTTGGACTGCATTTTACATAATGATATGGCTACCTCCTATGGGGCTAGGGAGTGGAATATGGTGGTTTGAATAAGAATGACTCCCATAGGGCCATATATTTGAATGCTAAGTCATCGGGGAGAAGGATTAGAATGGTTAGAATGTGGCCTTGTTGAAAGAAGTGTGTCACTAAAGATGCCAGGCCACATCTGTCTCTTGGCTTGTGGATCAGGATGTAACCCTCAGCTAACACAGTAGGACTATGCATGCCACCATGCTCCCCGCCACAATGACCATGGACTAAATGTGAAAATGTAAGCAAGCCCCTAGTTAAATGCTTTCATTTGTAAGTGTTGTCATGGTGTCTCTTCACAGCTATAGAACAGTGACTAAGACAGTGCTGATGCTGATGGTGGGGTTCATGTTGGTAGTCTAACGGTGTTCTTGTTGGTAGTCTAATGGTGTTCCTGTTGGTAGTCTAATGGTGTTCCTGTTGGTAGTCTAATGGTGTTCCTGTTGGTAGTCTAATGGTGTTCTTGTTGATAGTCTAATGGTGTTCTTGTTGATAGTCTAATGGTGTTCCTGTTGGTAGTCTAATGATGTTCTTGTTGGTAGTCTAATGATGTTCTTGTTGGTAGTCTAATGGTGTTCCTGTTGGTAGTCTAATGGTGTTCCTGTTGGTAGTCTAATGGTGTTCCTGTTGATAGTCTAATGGTATTCTTGTTGGTAGTCTAATGGTGTTCTTGTTGGTAGTCTAATGGTGTTCTTGTTGGTAGTCTAATGGGGTTATTGTTGGCAGTCTAATGGTGTTCTTGTTGGTAGTCTAATGGTGTTCCTGTTGATAGTCTAATGGTGTTCCTGTTGATAGTCTAATGGTGTTCCTGTTGGTAGTCTAATGGTGTTCTGTTGGTAGTCTAATGGGGTTATTGTTGGGACTCTAATGGGGTTTGTGTTGGTAGTCTATTGAGGTTCATGCCTATAGCCTAATGAGACTCTTGTTGGTAGTCTAATGGGGTTCATGTTGGTAACCTAGTGGGGTTCATGCCAGTAGTCTTATGCTCCTGGTGGTGAGGTTGATATCCGCATTGAAGGTGTTGGTAGGAGGGTACTGCTCCCAAATTGGAGTTGATGGTGCTATCATTGTTATAGATGAGAATGCTGATTGTCAGTGCTTTTCATTATTGGTAGTTTGAATTGCTGATGCTGCCTGTCTTGGTTACTGTTCTATCACTGTGATAAAACAGCATGAGCAAGGCAACTCAGAAAAGAAATCATTTAATTTTGGGCTCATGACTCCAGAGAGTAGTATAGTCCATAAGCATCATGGCAGGAAGCATGGCAGCAAGCAGACTAGCATGGTAGTGACTGAGAGCTGACATGTTGAGACAGCAACCATGAAGCAGAGAGATAACTGGAAAAGCCACAGGCTTTTGAAGCCTCATAGCCCACTGTCAGCAACACACTTCCTCCAACAAGGCCACACCCCCTAATCCATCCTAAACAGTTCCACCAACTGTGGCCAGCCATTCAAATATAAGGGTCTTTGGAGGTCATGATCATTCAAACCACTATATGCTTGATGGTAAGATTGGTGTTATTGTACTGACATTAATGTTTTTCTGATGTGAGTGCTTGTGATGATGATAATAATGATGTTGATATCATTGATGCTGATGTTGGTAACATTGGTGTTGTGGTCTTGATGCTGGTCGTGGAGGTGATGTCAGTGTACCTGCTCTGACTGTACTGTTTTGTTTTTTTTTAACATGTGTGTTAGTCTTGTCAATGGTGGTGTCGATGTTATTGATGTTGGTGGTGGAATTCTTGCTCGTGTCTTTGGCATTGCTGATACTGTTTGTAACAGTGTCAATATCAGTGCTCTTGGTGTTGTCATTTTGTTGCTAATATTGGCATTTCTCATGGTGATATTGATGTTACTGATGCAGATGCTGATGCTCACAGTGTTTCTTTTGGTAGCCAAAGCATTGCTGATTTGGTAGTCAAAAGCAGGTACTGTGTCTAGGGTTGGCTTTAGGTGTGAGGGACAGATTTCCTGCTCACAAGTTGAAGAACTGCTCTAAGATATTGGGGATCCATCAATAGTTGGTGAGATTGATATCAATGTTGGGGTGCTAATATTTTTGTACAGATATTGATGTTGGTGAGGTTGGTTGTGGTTTCAATTAGTCATACTGATGGTGCTTGTGGTGGTGAGGTTTTCAGGGAGTGTTCTATGAGGTTTTGACTTTTACACTATAGCCTACATTCCAGGAGCCACATAGAAAAAAGAGAGAAGAAACAGGTAGAATTAATTACAGCAGTGCACATTATTTAATTCAATATACCAAAATCACATTACTTCAACAAGTAGTAAGTACAAATAGTAATGGGCCCCAATTGCATCCCTTTTATTTTCTATTACATCTTGGAGATAAGTGGTTTCTCCATCCCCTTCCCCCTCCATAACTGTCCCAAATCAGACCCAGGGTGTGCCAACAGCTCCAGGCCACCGTGAACACTAGAGGGCTCAAGTATGTGGCAGGGTGAACGTCAGGTGCTGTGTCTAGGGTTGGCTTTGGTTTTGAGAATTAGGGAACTGCTCTAAGATACTGGGGGGCCATCAGTAGCAGTCTATAGGGTTGTTCTACCCACCCATCCCCATCCCATAATTCATTCAATGAACACTGGGTGAGCCTTTTGTCTTGTCTGGTTTGGTTTTATCCAAGTCTGCTTCATATCATTCTATGGACAAGATGGTACTGAGCACTGGGCACTGGGCACTGGGCACTGAGCACTGGGCACTGAGCACTGGGTACTGAGTACTGGGCACTGGGCACTGAGTACTGGGCACTGAACACTGGGCACTGGGTACTGAGCACTGAGTACTGGGTACTGAGTACTGGGTACTGAGCACTGAGTACTGGGCACTGAACACTGAGCACTGGGCACTGAGTACTGGGCACTGAACACTGGGTACTGAGCACTAGGCACTGAGCACTGGGCACTGAGCACTGGGCACTGAGCACTGGGTACTGAGCACTGAGTACTTGACACTAAGCACTAGCACTGGGCACTGAGCACTGGGAACTGAGCATTGAGCACTGAGTACTGGGTACTGAGTACTGGGTACTGAGCACTGGGCACTGAGCACTGGGTACTGAGCACTGGGCACTGAGTACTGAGCACTGAGTACTTGACACTAAGCATTAGCACTGGGCACTGAGCACTGGGAACTGAGCACTGAGCACTGAGCACTGAGTACTTAACACTAAGCACTTGACACTAAGCACTAGCACTGGGCACTGAGCACTGGGTACTGAGCACTGGGCACTGAGTACTGAGCACTGAGTACTTGACACTAAGCACTAGCACTGGGCACTGAGCACTGGGAACTGAGCACTGGGCACTGGGCACTGAGCACTGGGTACTGAGCACTGGGCACTTGACACTAAGCACTAGCACTGGGCACTGAGCACTGGGTACTGAGCACTGGGCACTTGACACTAAGCACTAGCACTGGGCACTGAGCACTGGGCACTTGACACTAAGCACTAGCACTGGGCACTGAGCACTGAGTACTTGACACTAAGCACTAGCACTGGGCACTGAGCACTGGGAACTGAGCATTGAGCACTGAGCACTGGGCACTGGGTTCTGAGCACTGGGCACTGAGTACTGGGCACTGAGCACTGGGTACTGGGCACTGAGCACTGGGCATTGGGTACTGAGTACTGGGTACTGAGCACTAGGCACTGAGCACTGGGTACTGAGCACTGAGTACTTGACACTAAGCACTAGCACTGGGCACTGAGCACTGGGAACTGAGCATTGAGCACTGAGTACTGGCCACACCTAAGGCTGTGCACCTATGATGACATTTCTACACCAGAGCCCATAAAAGAAGTGCCATTGTAGAATCTCCAGGAACAAATCCCTGAGAGAGATAGAGTTGCCTTCTGGGAAGGGGATGGGAGTCAGGGGCAGAAGATGATGGAGTTGTCTGCTCAGACTGCAGGTGAAGCACTGGAAGGATGCTACAGAGGCGGCAGTGTACTGTGTGGAAAGGGTAGCAGGATGGATTCCATGGAGGAGCCTCCTGGTGTGAGGGTTTCTGCTCTGTAGCGGGTGTCTGACCAGGGCTGGGCATCTAAGTCCAAAGCCTCAGACTCCATCCTGAGGGTCAGATTTCAGCTCAGCACCAGCCCAGGAAATGGATCTTCATTTTTTTCTTTAGGAGGAGCTGAGCGGCCCTGCCCCCAGCCCACCTTTCACCCAACCTTGCCTTCCCTGAAACCTATGATCCACACGTGTGCAGCATCCTGACAGACATGACTCCCCCCCCTCCCGGCTAAGGCTCCCGAGCAGCTTTGGGGTCTCCAAATCTTTTGCTTCTAGTAAAGCAACCCTCGTCCTGCGGGTAACACCCCCATTGATCCCCAAAACTCCCGTTGTTGAAAACAAGCTAGAAAGAGAGGACCAAGAAGCTGGTGCAGGAAGGACCTCCAGGACTAACTCTGCCAGTGATTCGGTTTCTCTCCCCAGAGTGAGGGACAAATGTGGTCCTGTGTGCCTCCCTGCAGGGGTCAGGCAGCAGAGACAAGGACAGCCCCAGAGGGCGGGGCCACTCTGTCCTAGGAGCTGAATGACCTGTGGTAAAGTTGACCCAGTCTTCAGGACCCTCAATTTCTCTCCCTCTTCATTTCTCCACGCCAGTAGCCTAGATCCTCACTTCCACATCCCTGCCACCCCCTCATAGTGTGAGCTGAGCAAGCCTAGGAAACCCCTCAACACCCAGGCATACCCACTAAATATGGAAACAATGCCCTGGGTTCCTCTTCCCAGTCTCCCCACCATCCTCTTCCTTCCCTACTTTCCCTCCCCCACTTTACTCCTCTCCCTGCAACACTTTCGCTCCCCACCCTCAGCATCCCCCTTCCCCTCTCCCTCCCCTTTCCCATCCTCCTCCCTTTCCATGTCCCCTTTCTTCCTCCCCCCTCCCCTTCCCCCCTTTGGCTCCCCAGCAGACTGGTTCTTGGGGATGACTCTGGGGTAAGGATCTAGACCTCCTCCCACTCCACGCCTAAATAGTGCTCCCACCAGAGAGGAAGCATCCAATGTAGACTCTCCCAGGAAGGGCGGAGTGTCCGAAGGAGGCTGAGACAACCAGTCACCCAAGTCCTTGCAAAGTGAAGCCTGGTAAGAATCAGGTGTGTGCCGAGCTGACAAAGCACCCACAGAACTGCCTGGAGGGAGACAGAAGTGGGAAGAGAGTGGCTGTTGGACCACAGTAGATTCCAGAAGCCCAGGTGTGGGCGTGCACCCTGAGAGTTGGGCAGGCTGGGAATGCAGCCTGCTCCTAAGCCTGCCCCTCTGAGCACTGGCTTGGTGTGAGGTCACTTCCAGGCTCCGACTCCTGTAACCATCACTGGTTTTCGCCATCCTCTGAGTTTGCTGAAGTTTTGTATCAAGTGTTGCTTCCTCTTCCTCCCCCCCACCCATGAACTTGATCAGGAAATCTCCCTCCACCTCTGCTCTCTCCTGCTGTGTGCAAGTCTCTGGAAGCTACAGCCCTGAATAGATTTTGAAAAATCATATGCTGCTATGAAAGGGAACCATAAATGAATCCTCGGAGTTAAGGTTTTGTCATTTAACAAATGAGCTGTCTCCCCCATACCCCCACAGTACTTAACAAACAACTCACAGCTCAATGCAGAAGGCTCACTGGAAGGCCCCCACCCCCACCCCTTTTCTTTCTTTCAAAAACAGCTATTTCCTTGCAGGTAGTAATTTTGTTTTAAGAAAAGTGATGTTTAGCACCAGACTTTTTAATAAAATATGTGTGAGAGAATAATTCTTATAAAACCTTCTGTATCTACACACACACACAAAAATCTATATGTGGGAGAACTTGAATTAATCTCTAATAGATTTTATTACATAGCAGTTAAGAATTTCTCTAAGAGACATCCAGTCAAAGACATCAATTTGAGGTAACAAAGCACAGCAGAGAAGGGGCCCAGTGAAGACAGTGCCCAGCCCTGCTTCGCTTGTTCTGTTTCTGGATTACTGGGCGATCGCGTGTGTAGGGAAGGTGACAGGCTGTGAGCTGCATCTGCTGGGTGCTGGGGTCCATCAAAATGTGGAGCTGGGCCTAGGAGATGGATCACTGTAAAGTGCCTTCCTTCCCTGTGAGCCAAAGACCTGCGTACAAGCTCCAGTCCCAGGATGTATGTATGTGTGTGTATGTGTGTGTATGCGTGTGTATGTATGTTGTGTGTATGTGTATGTATTTGTGTATCTATGTATGTGTGTATTTATGTAAGTGTATATATATGTATTTATGTATGTGTGTATGTATGTGTGTATGTATGTGTGTGTGTGTATGTGTATATGTGTATGTAGATGTGTTTGTCTTACCCCCACTCTTGGCCTCAGTTCCCCACCTAAGAAGCTCATGCTGCCTCTCTGGTCTCTCCATGTTTCTTCCTGCCCGAGGGAAGCCTCCCTGGCACACAAGAACACTGGAGATGAGCTAACATGTTCCTCTTCAGTTAAGTCATCTCCCACCATGCTTTTCAGAGGGGCACGTGGTGTGTTGGGTCACAAGGCATTGTTCATGGGTGACTGACCACTTGTATGCCTTGGCCCAGATAATTTAAGCCTTATTCCCCAAAACCAACCTGGGACCTGATTCTGCAGATACATGACAAATGTCTCAGGAGTCCTCACAGGGCTACCTACAGTTCAGGGTAGGCAGGACCCTGAGACAATCATCCTATGAACATATCACTGGCCCCTAGCAGCTTTGAGCAAGGCTTTCAGTGCAGTAGTGGAGGCCCAGAGAGGGGCCTGCTCTGACCTCACCGAGGGCCAGGCTGACCTCCTTCAAGTGACCTTGGCTTAGCTCCTCCAAACCTTGGTGCTTGTGTCAAATCATTAGAAAACTGTGCATGCTGAGGGTGCCAGGAGGTCAGTGAGGCATCTAGGAGGCACACTCAGAAGGATGCTGGGCATGGCCTCCATGAAACCAAGTCCTTGACTGGGCCATTAGGACCATCATTGTTAACATTTGATGGCTCTTGTTGCTAAGACAACAGTCGTCAACAGGAAGACGGTCACTTCTCTGATCAGGAGCTGCAGGGTGTCCTCAGAGATAGCTGAGCTGGCCGGGGAGCCCCTCAGCTTCAGCACGTGTCAGTAATTCGTTTACATTACAGTTGTGTTTGCCAAATAATGGAAATATTACAGGCCATGTTCGGAAATGGAAATTAAATTTTTAATGGGGTATACGGTAGTAATAAAGGAAGGGGTGCACACTGAGGAGGACTCAGACACCGTAATTACAGATTATATTGTCATTACTCACGTTCGCATCTGGAATTGCAGACCGAACTAAAATACGTGACTGGGAGCAGAGCCTACAAAACTTACTCATTAAAATTCTACATCGTGGCACTGCAAAGAAATGTAAACTTGAGGCCCCATCTCACTGGCATCTGCCTAGCTGGAGCTCTGTTCGTTCTCTCTCCCTCCCTCCCTCTCTCTCTTTCTCCCTCTCTCCCTCCCTCTCTCTCTCTCTCTCTCCCTCCTCTTTCTTTCTCCCCCCTCTCTCTCTGAGTCTGTCTGTCTGTCTTTGTCTGTCTCTGTGTGTGTATGTCTCTGTCTCTCTGTCTCTCTGTGTCTCTGTCTCTCTGTGTCTCTGTGTGTCTCTCTGTCTTTGTCTCTCTCTGAATCTCTCTCTGTTTCTGTTTCTCTCTGTGTTTCTATCCTCTCTCCTCTCCCTCTCTCTCTCCCTCTTCTTCTCCCTCTGCATGTGTGTATTGAGGTGAAAAATGAAGAAGATTTTGTAGTCTTTCCTGCCACAGCCTGGAAAGGAAGAGCCCTGTGCGTTGTGTGTCATCCTGGTCACTACCAGTATTTGTGAGCGAATGCCTGGCAGAAATGCAAGAGAACGACATCATTTGCTCTCGTAGTCGGTTGTTCAGCGCACAGTTTCTTGGCTCACGTTTCTGGGGCCCCTTGGGCGGAGGTAGCATATCACAGAGGTGGGATCATGTGATCACAGAGGTGGGATCATGTGACCCCATGGTAGCCAAGTAGCAGACAAAGGAGGACATCTTCAAATACCAGACCCCATGACTTGCTTCTTCCAGGCAAGCCCCACCTCTTCCAGTTTTCTGACCCTTCCCACATAGCTCCATTACCTGACCACCAAGCATTTAACACACAAGCCCATGGGGAGCATTTCACCTTCAAATTATAACATTTCAGCCCTGACTCCAAGAGGTCCGTGGTCATCTTACAAAACAAAATGCATCTTCCCAAAGACTTAAAAGTTCCACTAGTGTTTAAAACTCCATGTTATGTTGAGTTCCTCTTCTAAGACCCAAAACAAGCTCTTAACTATGAGACTTTATAAACTCAGAAGGCAAGGTACTCCGGTAATAATAAACATGAATATGCAACCATATTAGCAATAATTAATAACAAATTATTAAAATAATAAAATAAAAGTGATAAAATAATTAATGATAATAAAATAAGGAAGCAAGGTAGTCTAAGGTGGAATGGCTGCAAATAGGGTGTAGATAGCGGTTCCAACCAGGATGCCACCGAAGCACACAGAGCAAATCTTGGAGCTTCCATATCCAACACTCAGCACACGTGGTGTCATGATGAGAGCTCCAACAGGCTTGTGGAGCCCAAGCCTTGCTATTTGCAGCTCGTGCCGTCTCTCCTGGACTGGCTTCACTCTGGGCCTGGCCTTTCCTCCCAGCAGAGTCTTACTGTCTTCCCCTTCATAGCTTCACAGATGGCCCCTCAGAGTCTTCAGGGGACCCTGACTCCGTCACACTTTTCCTAACGTCCCCCACCTTCCGCTGAAGTCTGGGTGGACACTTCCATGACTCCCTAACACTGACACCCACACGTGTAAAACTGTCATCAGTGGCTGAGTCCAGGGAAACATTTACCAAGGCGTCCCTGTGACCTGTGTAAGATGGCCCACAGACAGCATCATGGAGGCCGTGAGAAGTCTCTCGGTGTCTTTCCGATTATCTAGATGCAAAGCCCTTGATTTCTTTTTAACTGTGTTAATCTCCCTAACAACCATTCCCTCCAACATTAAGTCACTTATTTTCTGGATAATCTAAACCTTGTCTAATTTCTTTTTCCTCTAAATCTTTTGGCTCCGTTCTTTGCTCTCCAATCTCACTATAAGCCCAGCTAGCAGGAACCACACCACATCCTGAATTTTGACTCTCTTGAAATGTTATCTGCCAAATAAATTAATCTTTGGTTTTAAGTCCAACCTCATTTAAACTCTCAGGACATAGAGAAAATTCAGATAAGTTATTTGCTGGAATGTAACAGAAATGAACTCTACTCTGATTCCTGGTAGCCCTCGTTCCTCCTGAAGCCTCCTGGGCCTCCAGTCGTTAATGTGCACATTTCGATTGGAAGCTTGATATTCTGAGCTTCTACAAAAGTCACCCCCCTAAAAGTGAATAAGATCCCGAGCTTTCTCCAGGCTGCATCTTCAGACTTTTCCAAATCCCTCCCATGATCCAGTTCCAGGGGCTTCTTCTGTAGAGTGAGCCTTGATTGGGAACCTCTGGGGGACTCTCTGGCAGCCACACAAACTCACCTGGCGTGGGGCACATTCTTTACAGTTCTGGACACTTAGCTGCCTTTGTGGCATGACTGCATTATGTCCGTGTTCCACAGTCTCCACCAGGGACAAAGCCAGTGAAGTGAGAAGAATCGATGTTTTATAGGCAGTTAACTATCCCAGGGTCCTTTCAGAGTCAGGCCTTTCAAAGCCCTCGGCAGACTCTGGCAACTTCTGCTGTGTGCTGTGGTGTAGCTGGGCCCTTCAGGCTGTGGGAGGAGGCAATTTAGATTGGATATTATCCCCGTCCCTATACAGAAAAGCAGTTTAAAGATGGTGTAAACAAAAGCCCTGGAAAGAACGAAGTGGGTGGAGCCCGGGCTACTTGGGAGATGCTGGTCTTTGGCTGATGCTGGTCTCCTGGCCACTGTTTGCCAGTGAGAGCCCTGGTGGGTGAATGGTGAGGCTGAAGACACCCAGCTGAAGTAACAGAGATGCTGGCCATTGTCTTGACTCTTTCGCTCTTTCCGAGTTTCAAAACCTTTAAGCATTTGTCTCTCCATGGCCCCAAGATGCAGGGAAGTATGTTTCAGAATGACACTGGAAACTACAGGAGGCTTCAGACTGGGCATGGTGATGCTCGCCTTAAACCCTAGCTCTTGAGACACAGAGGGGTCTCTGAGTTGAAGGCCAGCCTGGACTGCATAATGAGTTCCAGGACAGCTAAGGCTACTAGAGAGACCCTGTCTCAACAACAAAACAAAAACAAACTAAAAAGTGTCCGATACTGGTCGTTACAGAAGGATCAGACCTCACTTCTTAGGGCACGGCCATGGTTTCAGATGTCAACTTGACGAATTTAGAGTCACCTGGGGAGAAGGAACCTCAACTGAAGAATTTCCTGCATCAGACTGGACAGTGGACCAGTCTGTGGAACATCTTCTTGATGGCTTGTTGACTTATGAGGGCCCAGCATCTCTTATCGGGCCACCCCAGGGCACCTGGTTTATGTAAGAATCTGGCTGAACACAGGCCAAGGGAAGAGTGGACCTCCATAATTTCTGCTTTGGCTTTCTTCAATGTCCAGTTGTAACCTGTAACCCAAATAAACCCTTTCCTCCCCAAGTTGTCATTGGTCCCGAGGATCATAACTGCTACAGGAAGTAGCTAGACCAGGAATCCAGTGGGAGAGACTTTACTCAACTCACAAACCTTTCCTCTTATTTCTAGGTAAGTGACTCACTGCTAAAGCCGGGCATTCGTATGTCTGTCTATACTGGCTGTCACACCAGCAAGAATGTTCCCTCTACTTCCTGGCTTCGGAGATGTGTGAGTGAAGACCCCATGTACAGTAAGAGCCACCCCCCGACTGTGCACCCGCAGGCCGATGATCTGTGGTCTGTGTGCGAGGGATGCAGGCCATGTTTTCCAAGTCCCTGATGGCATGTCTTGGTATATCTTGGTCCAATGTACAAATGAACACAGGGGTAAAGACGCAATGGCTGAGCACTGAGCTACAGAGCAATGCAGTTGCTGTGGGCTTTCTGACTTGGGAAGCTCACAGACCAAATGATTGAAAGACTCCAACCTGGAGTCAGAATGGTCCAGGTGAGGCAGAACATGGGATGTTGGTGTGAACGTCAGAGCCTGCTCTCCCTGTGAGGAACATTCTGGTCTCTCAGCAGCCCCAGGGATTGAGCTGAGTTCTGTCCTTGAGAACGACACAGACAGCTCTGTGTTGACTTTCTCACATTCTCCAGTGTCTGTTTCTACTCCCACAAGCTGACCTCCTGGTACTCTCTGCTCAGGCTGCTAGGGAGGGGTCTTCCTATTGGCCACAATGGCTTCAGTGGTGTTCATGGTGAAAGAAACTGTTGCAAACAGTTGAGGATTCTCATTGTCTACTGGAAAAAGGAGTGTGCAATGTCACTTGTGTGGGTGAGAAGTGTCCTCACCTTGCGTCACGTGACTTAGGGATAAGATCATGATATTATCTGAAAGGGAAAAGGCCCAGCCTTCTGGGCCCCCATCAGTCATGGTATTAGCTCAGTTGTTCCTACCTAATGCTGTGAAAGACATGTGCAGCTAGAAGGGTCAAAGGGGTGCATGCTCTAGAGATGTGTCCCACAGTCTGAGTGAGAGAGTGGTTCTCCAAGTACTGTAGGTGATCACCACATAGTGCAAGCTTCCTAGTAGTCACAGGTAGAGAGAAATAGGTGCAGTTAAAATAGCTGCAGACATCTCAGAATAAAACACTGTTATTTTCCGTCCTTGTTTTGAGAGTGCTGTTGTTGTTGTTGTTTAGTTAGTGGTTGGTGGTGGTGGTGGTGGTCATGGTGGTGGTGGTAACAGAATTCATTCATATAAGAAATAACTTGTTCTATATGGATATTCTAGATTGTGTGTTCTAAAGGCACTACCCTAATAAACCAAAGTCTCAAGATTTCTGGAGAAAACACAGGGAGGGTCCCCTGTGACTGTCTGTTCCATTTATTTCATAACATAATTATGGTATTATATCATTGGGACCATCCCTAATGGTTCCTCCAATGACTGAAAAGTCCAGGGAGACTAGAGCACACGGAAGCACTGGCGTATATATAGAATATATATGTATAGAACATATATGTATGTATAGAACATGAGGCCTGGTATCATGTCACATGGCCTGGGTGACAGCTGGCATTGGGAAGGAGCAGTTCAGATGTACATGGTGGGAGCATAGTCCTGTGGGGAAGGGAAACAGCTCAGTGGAGGCAGAGGGAGGCACCTACTCAGGCTTCAGGTGCAGGGAGATGCACCTGGCAGGCATCTGGCAGACTTTCCAGTGTGCAGACATTGCCCCAAGTGTGGGACATGTTTCCACGAGCACAGACAAGGGAGACAGGAAGGCGTCATAAAAGCTGATCCACTAAGCACCCTGATTTCTTCTGGAAAAGCAGCCCAGAGGGTGCTGAGATTTACAGAAGGAGAAATGGAGAGTGGGGGCTGGGGAGGATCTTCATCTGCCCCAGGTTTGCCAAAGTCCTGTCAAAGAACACAAGTCAAGTGTCAGAGGTCATGCACCATTTCTGTTCTTGGATGCAAGCTCGGAGTCACATGAGTTGAGGGTGGCTGTTCTCAGTCCAGCATAGCAAGTACTCTGGGCCGATCTAGTATGATCCAGTTGACCACAAACACCCTGGGGTGCAGCCTGGACCCTTCACTCTCTGCCTGTGCTCAGAGGCTCAAGGCCACCCTCCACTTCTCACCTGCCACCCTGGGGCTGTGACAGTCTGTCTTGGGTCCTAGCATCAGATCATGGTACCTCTATCCTAGAATCTGTGGTTTTGATGTAACCGGGTGGCTGGAAGAGTATGCATCCCAGAGTCTTGGGGCTTATGGACAGAGCAAGATCATTGAGTAGAACCTATTCCTGGCCTGTCACTGGTGTGGGATACCCACAGGGCTGAGATTCTCTCCAGAACACCCATTCTCCAGAACCTTCTCTCCTGTCACCTGAGTCTGGCTTGACACTGTAGATGCCTCTCTCAAAGAACCCACTATATGTAGTTTCCATGTCTTGGACTGTCATCCTCTGATGTCCTGTGACCTTCAGCCTCCGAGCTGATGCCCAGGGATGTTCATAGATTCTATCTGTGACTTATTACTACTGGTGGTTATTTGAAGTGACATTTGGGTCTTCTTGCTTTTGTTTGAGGATAGGGGTTCATCAACTGTGGACCACTGGGCAGTATCTGGAAGTATTCAGTGGTCTAGGGGTGGCTTGCTAGAAAAAGATGCTGTTTGGTGTCCTTCAGAAGCAGGACAGCCACCTACAACAACCTCATCTGGAGGTTGACAGGGTGGAGATTGGGAAACCCCCTGTTCTGTGATGCTGGCAGCATTGAGGGACATCTGTGAATGCAGACAAATGTTAGATGTCTTTCCCAACCAGGTTATGTAACCACACTCTGTGAGCTATATGAGATTCTTACTGTTCCAATGGGGAAACAGAGGCCCAGAGAGCTCAGCCACACCCCCAAATCACATCCTAACCCTGCAGCCAGTGCCACAGCCCTCTGATGAGTTTTACCCAAGCCAGAATAAGGAGGGTCAGAGCCCACATGTTACAAGTGGCCGCCTCCCACCAAGTGCAAACATGGGTGCGTGTCAAGAGAACCCAAGACTGATCCTTCCTCAGATCCCCTTGAGCTTTGGCCTCTTCTCAGACCTCAAGAACCATCAGGCCAGGCCCAAGGCCAGTGCAGCAGCTGCATGTACTCACCACATATAAATCTGACTCGTATCCTAATTGGAACCAGAGACACAATTAATCACTCTGATCCCTCATACCCTTGATCTCAACAAAGGCAGCCACAGAACATGATCTCTCTCAGTCCCTGTTCACGTCACACCTCCTCCTCCCCAACGGCTTGGCTCAGAAGTGGCTCACTTAATGTGGTGAAAGATGAATGTCAAGGAAGCCCCGGAGTGGCCCAGGCAGGGATGGTGCTCTTCCCGCCCATGCTCACACTCCTATTGCCTAACATTTTGCTTACAATGTAGGGCTTGGGGCTGGTTTTCTTGTGGAAGTGACTTTTTAACGCGTGACTGCTCTCCATTCATATACTGGAAGGCAGGACAGCTATGTTCAGAGGACAATAAGAGGGCACTGTGGGGAGCCATGATGGTTGACTCTGAAGGTGCTTAGTGGGGATGGTGCTCAGATGATACAGTGCTTGTCTAGTATGCAAGGAACTCTGGGTTCCATCACAGCACAGCATGAGCTGGACACAGTGGTGCTGGTCTGTAATCTCAGCATGCAGGAGGTAGAAACAGGAGGATCAGGAGTTAAAGAACATTCATTGCAACACATGGGATTTGAGACCAGTGGAGGCTACACGGGATCCTGTCTTTAAAAATCTAACATAACCATGGGTTGAGAGTGGATCGCAGATGAAGAAGATAGAAGCAGCCTCAGCCAGTTCTCTTCTGGGATAAGGGCTGCACACAACCAGTGGAAGCCCTCTGCAAAGTCAGGGGAGCAGGCAACCCTGAAGGACCCCCAAGTCCTACCTTCTGGTGCTCATAGCTTAAGAAAGGAACACAGGGAGCATAGGCTATGGCCTGGACTTTTTTTATGGTGCAAATGACATTGTTGTTGTTCCTGTGGACCGAAGAATGGTTCCCTGTAGGAGGGTCTGATCCAAAGGCCATCAGGTCATAGGTAGGCTATTTCTAGTCTCCGCTAGAATGTTGTGCATCAGTGCATCTTGGGAAGTGTCTTAGTTAGGGTTTTACGGCTGTGAACAGACACCATGACCAAGGCAACTCTTATAAAGACAACATTTAATTGGGGCTGGCTTACAGGTTCAGAGGTGTAATCCATTATCGTCAAGGTGGGAGCATGGCAGTATCCAGGCAGGCATGGTGCAGGAGGAGCTAAAAGTTCTACATCTTTATCTGAAGGCTGCTAACAGAATACTGGCTTCCAGGCAGCTAGGATGAAGGTCTTAAAGCCAACACCCACAGTGACACACCTATTCCAGCAAGGCCACACCTTCTAATTGTGCCACTCCCTGGGCCAAGCATATTCAAACCAAGACAGGAAGAAAGCCAAAGACCTCTATCTCAAGGTCTATGTGTTTCAGGGAACCCGGTTCTCACACCTGGCTTTGGGAAAAATGGGTTTAGCCCCCACATAGCAGCATGCCAAGAGCCACTTTCTTTGCTCTCTCATCCTTATTAAGCATGGAAAATTCTATGGAGGGGCTCAGAAGGAGTTCCAGAGGCTCAGAAGTCTGCCTGGTTGATTAGAAGTCTAGAGACAGGCTCAAAACATGGAGTTCAAATTACAGAGATGCAATTAAAATATCATAAAGTAATCTTCTGTTCAGACTTTAGAATCACCTGTCCCCCATACGAACGGCTAACGTGAATATCGGCAAATAGCAATTGGCTTTGTGGTTACTGTTTGTGACTGCAGAGAACTCTGTGCTGTGGAGTGCGGAGCAAGAGAAGTGTAGCCGTGTCAAGAGGTCTGAGTTAGGAAACTTCCACAAATGGAGAGGGTGGTACACAGCACAGGCCTCTTGCCCTCATGTTGGTACAGGCAGCAAGCAAAGCTCCAGACAATTCTCTGGCCTTATTAAAATCCAATTCCAGTAATAGCTCAGCCTCAAATGCAAGGCATTGTGAATGCAAGATAAATGTTTCAACAGAGCAGTTTCGTAAGGTCTTCCATCCACGTGTCCCTCTGCTAAAGATCCAGTCCAGTTGCAGATGGCTTTCTGAGTTTGTCTAGTAAAGAAATTTGAGAGAAGGAGCCTTTGGACATGGTATATTGAGTCTATATTATTATTTTTCCTTGACCCTTACAAGGAAACGAAGCCTCCATTTTACCAACTCCAGTGTGTCCAAGAGCTCAATCAGAGCCCACGTGTGGCCCTTGCCAGGCCCTGCTTTGCTTTCTTGATGCACATGTAGATGCCCCCTTGCAAGGGACGGGGAGTGACACAGAGGATCAGAAGCTGGTGTAAGAGCCACCTGGGTGCTGTGACCTCAGTGACTTTGGGGTACCCAGGGTCCCTGAGGGAGGGCTCTTTGTCAATCTCAACTGCTTTGGGTGGGGTTTGGGGATGATTGGAGCTTCTTAGAGAATAATAGTGGTGTGCAGGTGTCAGAGATTAGAAATCCCAAGCCAGCAGTGGTCCATTTCCCCGGGCAGGAGGTCCCACTCCAGGGCCTCCAGATGCTCCCCCTGGGGCTCCATGCCGTGCCCGGGGAGTAGAGACGCAGTGAGAATTCAGGGTATCCTTTCCTGAGTTACATAGTGTGCAACATATTGTGCCTGTTTGGGGTAGGGGGATGTATTTCTTGAGTTAAATACAGCAACTATAAATAAACACACAAAGAGATGCTTACAAATAGATATATTTTCTCCAACTGCAGTTTTTCCAAGGCCAGGATTGCTGTAGGTACCACCAGGTAATTAAGAGGCCATCGGGGAACCTGATGATGCTGGGGTCTTTGGAGAGCTAGGGGATCCCTCCCCTACCTCAGCGTCTATCTTGCCATTGGATGGAGCTATTGTTAGTTCTTCCCAAGATCCAAATGAGATTTGTACTTGTGTGGAGAGGGGGCCAGGGCAGCCTGGGCTCTTTCCAGGTGCTGGCTTCCTGCAGCCTAAGGAGCTTTGGGGAAAGCCGGCTTCTCAGACAGACTCTCTTCACCCAGAGACCAGCTTTTGTGTTCAAAACCCAAATGGTGGCATGCTTTAAAAAAAAAAAAATCAAGTAATGTGTTCTACAAAACTCATGACCACTTTCAGCAAGTCCCAAAGGTCACTGAAAACAAGGAGAATCTGAGAAACTTTAACAGATGAGAGGAACCCCAGGAGGTATGGGGGGGTCCCAGCCAGATAAGGGACCTCAGGTGAGGGCTACCACAGGTGCCTCATGTAGACTGTTGTAAAACATGGCACAGTGGTACCTGATTGTTCTTCATACCATCTATGGACTGTGGAAACAGTAAGGAGACATATGGGCAGCTGAGGACTTGGCAGGGTGTACAGTCCACAGTCCTTACAGAGTCCCAGCAGTCTCCACAGCTTCTCTACGAACAAAAAGTGCTTCTAAAATAGAAGCCCCTATCCTAAACAGTCTAAACGTGATCATATAAAAACTCTGTCATTCCACGACTGAGGAAAGCCACCACGCCCTATCGTGACAGGCCACAGCTGCATCTGTGTGCAGATAGAGGCACCTATGGGTTCTAGGGGTACACACAGCATCTCCCTGCCACTGAGGGACATAGACAACCTCTTAGTGACAATAGACCATGCCTCATTACCGAGCCAGACATATGGATTTCAGCCATTGGTGTCTAAGCAGATGCCATCTCCAAGAAAAATACACACACACACACACACACACACACACACACACACACGCCATGATTGCATATACTTCCTATGGCGGAATACTATTCCATTGTGTATATAAACCACTTCCCCACGCCCCATTTGCCTGTTTATGGACATCCAAGTGGTTTTGATTTCTTGTATATCATGACTAATGCAAGAATAACTATGAGTGTGTAGTATCTCTGTGCGAGTGTTCAGAGTCCTTTCAGAATATAACCAGGAGCGGTAAAGCTGGGTCTCTGAGACCCTAGGCAACCCTCTCTGGTCACCAGCTGTGTGCCAAGGGACTAATCTCATCCACACCTGCAAGCTTGGAGACATGCCCAAATCACACAGCAGTAACTGGGGTAACACACGTGTGTTCACACAGTTACATATGCCCACGGGCCCCCAAGAGTTCCTTCAGAGAAGACATGCAGGGCACTGACCCTACCTACCTTCTCTAAGTTGATCTCGAGACTGTAATAAGCTTCATTTTGTTTGAGGCCTGGAAGGATGGAATGCTAACTGGCATGTCTATTAAACATTCTTCTTCTTCTTCTTTTTTTTTTAACCAAAGCCCGGTGCACATCGCGACCCAATTCTCCAACTGCCACTGCACAAAAGACCGAAAGTGGGTCGCCACGGAGACGAAGGGGTGAGCGGGATGATCCATGAGCAACCACTTAAAAATGCCTTAGCGACAGCTTCTAAGCATTAGCTAAGCAGATGAGAGCAGATCCACAGACATAGCCCAGCTATAGCCATTTAGTACTAACCTGTGGCCTGTGAGGGTGAGCCTGTAGCAGGGGACAAGAGCTGACACCCCCGTGGAAGCAGCCTGCCAGTGCTCTCATCTCAAGGAAGCTCACTGCTGTGAATATATGGGATGTTGATTTCAGCAAGGAGACGTTTCTGTTGGTTTGCCTGGGGACTGGGGATGTGGACGGACTGAGGTCGTTTTGGTTTTGTAAGCTGAAAATTCCATCATCGGAATCTATGGGAGTTTTGTTGTAGGATCAGAAAACTGTTGTGCTTTTCCATGTTTTAAATACATACCTGTCAGTTAGAAGGGCTTCTGCATACGCTATGTTGTTGGTTAGCACAGCAGTTTCAGTGCCTCTTGCTCACAACCTAGTGTCCACTGTCCACCATGTGCTGTCCACCACAGACTGCCCACTGACCACCACACACTACTGACCACTGACCACTGTCCACACACACTGTCCGCTGACCACTGACCACCAAACACTGAACACTGACTTCTGTCCACCATACTGTTCACTGACCACTGTCCACCACACACTGTCCACTGACCACTGTCCATCACACACTGTCCACTAACTACAGTCCACCATACTGTCCACTGACCACTGTCTACCACACACTGACCACTGACCACTGTCCATCACACACTGTCCACTAACTACAGTCAACCATACTGTCCACTGACCACTGTCCACCACACATTGTCCACTGACCACAGTCCACCACAAACCATACACTGACCACTGTCTACCACACACTGTACACTGACCACAATCCACCACAAACCATACACTGACCACTGTCCACCACAAACCATACACTGACCACTGACCACCACACTGTACACTGACCACTGTCCACCACAAACTGTACACTGACCACTGTCCACCACACTGTACACTGACCACAGTCTACCACAAACTGTACACTGACCACAGTCCACCACACTGTACACTGACCACTGTCCACCACAAACTGTACACTGACTACAGTCTACCACACTGTACACTGACCACTGTCCACCACAAACTGTACACTTCCCACTGTCCACCACACACTGTCCACCACCCATTCTCCAGGACACAGTCACCATTCACTGTTCTCCCCATTATCCCACCCTCCGCCCATTGACCAGTTCCTGCTGCCAGCTGCCTACTGCCAAAGGTCTACGATCTTACCTGTCTCCCGCTGCCCACCACTCATTATTCACCACCCATCTGATGTCACCCCTGTAGGACTGTCATTTCTCAAAGGACAACTGTAATGACCAGCATTCTGTCCAGACTGGCATGGCTCTCCTGAGGTTGGAACCATAGCTTTTGAGTCTCGCCACCCCAGGGTATAATTGCCTAAGAGAAGGCGTGGGGCATAGATCCATAGTGTATGGGTGTAGGGCATGGGTCCATAGGGTGGACAGCACATTAGAGTGGCCAGGTTGCAGGCCATGGGTAGAAGGTGTGGTGCTAGCTTTCCTCTGAGGTCAGAGCCCCCCAAGCTCAGGTATACCTAGCATCTGCAGAGGGCAGGGTGCTACCACAGAGCTGTCTGTGTGCATTAGATGCTTTTCTCATTACTTAACAAAACATTTGACAGAGCAACTTAAGGAAGGAAAAAACTGTCTTGGCTTGCTGTTTTAATGTACGCCACTCCCCCACCCCCACCCCGCCCCCACACACGGCAGTGAGGCCCGGCAGGCAGCAGCAACATGAGACAGCTGATCACACTGCATCAGAAGCAGAGGGGGGGGGCATGCTGGTGCTGAGATCTCTGTCCCCTTTTAAGTTAGTCTGGAACCCCAGCCCAGGGAATAGTACTGGCTAAATCCAGGGTGACCCCCACAGACACACCCAGAGATTTGTTTCTGTGAAGATTCTAAATCCCGTGGACTTGACAATCAAGCTTCACCAGAATCCTGGGCCTCCTAATTTTCCTGCAGGCCATGTGCTTAATGTCTGCCCATTTTACAGGGAAAAACTGAAACATGGGACTCAGTCAAGGTGTCCAGGATGGCTCAGCTGTCTATGGTAGAGTAAGGGCCCACCTTATATCCTGAGGTTCCCACTGTGGCTTCTCTCTCTCTCTCTCTCTCTCTCTCTCTCTCTCTCTCTCTCTCTGTGTGTGTGTGTGTGTGTGTGTGTGTGTGTGTGTGTGTGTGTGAAAGAGAGAGAGAAACCTTTAAACAAATCTCATCTCTAAAAATATCAGGTTTTTTCCCTCTTAAAAACAATTTTGAAAACTCCGACTACCTTAGTTTTTGTCCCATGTGACTGTAATCCTTCTGACAGGCCAGGCCTCTGCACCACGGCTGCCAGCCGACCTTGGTCTAGTCACTGGGCTATGAAGGGCCACGGGCGTTGATTGAATGACCAAATCTTCACTGAAGTCCAGTATTGCCTGGCTCCGAGGCTGGCAGGTAATATATAGACACAGCCTTCCACGGTAGAGTGGAATTGGGAGCCAGAGATTAACTCTGCCCCCAGGAAATGCAGGCGGGATTGAGCCATGAGTGCTCTGTGAACCGGGGTGTGTCTCAGAGAGGACTCTCTTGTCGTGGTGAAAACAGGCACATGGCCAGCAGCTACAGGGCAAATGAAGCCCAGGATATTGTTAGAAGCACAGGACAAATCCCCCTTCTCAAGCACATAGTTTCTCATCTTGGGTCAGGGGCTGGGGTATGGCTGAGCTCTTCCCTGAAAGCAAGATACTCCTATTCCCAGGCTTGCCCCAGAGCATCCTGCGCAGAGCATGTGAGCATGCTGAGCCAGGAGAAGAGAAAACCGAGGTGTCTGACTCATGTGACATTCACTTATACTTGGAGCAAAGGGTGGGGAAAGCCGTAAAGTCCATCCCGGTGTGGCCCTGCGCAAACCCTGACTGCTCCTCACTCCTGCCGGCTGCCCACCGCTCGGTGCTCACTAGTCAGAGTCCAGCACTGCAAGTCCTCTGTCTGTAATGCACCGCCCACTGTCCATCTCACTGTCTAACAGCACTGTCCTCTCCTTCACCTCCTGCTCCCCACACTGCCCCCTCTTCACTGCCTAGTGAGGCTCCACCACCCATTGTCATCTGCCCGTTCTTTCTCCCATTGTTGCCACCCACAGTCCTCTACCAGGACTTCTATCCACCATTCACAGTCCACCACCAACATCTCCTATCCATTCACAGTTCACCACCAACACCTCCTATCCACCATTCACAACCCACTACCAAGCTTCTATCCACTTTCACTGTCACTGTGCACAATTCAGCCTTGTCTACCGTCACCACCTGCTATATTCTCTGTGACCCACTGTCTGTCTCCCAGTGTCCACCGCTCACTGTCCACCACACTCTGCCTGTCGCCTGTTGTTTAATATAGTTATGTGGCTCCTATTGTCCACTGTCTACTCCTCACACATCACCAACCCCTGCCCACCCCCTCTACTGACTACACTTACCATCCTCTGTCTACCATGTACTCCTGACACGTTTTGGTACCAGCTTTGGAGAGTCTCTTATGGTTGGCCTAGTGATGGCCCACGGTGGTTGGCAGCTAGACCCTAAGTGGACACAGCTGTGCAGACACACATATGATTCAGGAATACCGGGGAGATGAAGACTGCCCAGAGCAAATGCCTTTGGAGTGTGAGTTCTGACAGACAGACAGTCAGACAGACAGACCCATCCCACAGAAGGGAGCAGGAGCTTCCTTCCTTTCCGTGTGAGCCATGATGGTTTTCCATCTGGTGGTGGTGACCATATGCCATCCAGATGTTCTCAAACTGAAGTCCTCTGGGCAGAAACTGCAGGTTCGGATATATGGAACCCCCAGGGCTGGACGCCATAGGTTCTGTACCATACACCCAACAACTTCTTACACTGTGAGTTTTGGCCTCATATGAGGTCACACAACAATGTAAGACTCACAAAAAATGATCCCATGAGAGTGAAGACTTCCTAAACGTGCAAAACAAAGGTCAGTCCAGAGTCTGAGGTGGACTGAACCCAGGGTGCTTCCCACGGCGCTCACCCAGGTCACATTATTGAACTGTAGCCTTGGTTCTGGACACGGGGCTTGAGCACTTCGTGTTGCACGCTCTGTTACATCGTACATCAGGATGAATTCTGCCTGAAGCACTGCGGCTCTGACTACTGTGTTATGAACTGAGAGTCTGTGCTGAGCATAGAGCTTTCTGTTCTCATAGAAACAAAATGGTTTAATTACAGAAAACAAACACCTTCAATATTTTCCCACCCCCACCCCTCAACATGGAGGTATCAAGTCTATCTTTGGATTGTTCTGTGTTAGAATGTTTGATTTTTAAAATTGACATTTAAGTTGTTGACTTGAGTTTCTTTTTAAAAATGTTAAATGAATTTGGCTTGAGATAAGAATAAAATTGCTAATAATTTCTGAGATGGCCCTAGACATAGTTTGCACAGTGTTTTCGGCATTGACAATTATAAAATCAAAATATCAATCTACTCTGAAAAGCGTTGGAAGGCACTCTGTTGTCCTGCCATATCAAATATTCAGCCAAGATTTAATCCTTGTGTAAAAGTAAACAAGTAACCTACATCGTTAGTGTGCAAATTAGCTGCCATCCTTAATCGATAGTAAAATTCTGTGTATACGAAAGAATTGTTTGCAAATTAATGTCTTTGATTTACTGTCCGTAAATGTTTGACTGGTGCACCTGCTTCATATACGTATATGCCCAAGGTCATATAAAAATTCCTCAGCTGTAAAGGGGTCATGAGTGAGGGGAAACCCTGGTGTGGGTCTCCCAGTGCAGGCCCAGACTGGCTGATCCCTTAACCAAGAAGACAGCCTGTCGCAAGGATGGGTAATAGCAACAGGCTCACATACAACTTTTCTTCTGAGCAGAAATCCTGAAGCATCCCTGCTCATAGCAGGCCAGCTTGGCCTGCCTTCCACTGTCCCCAGTTAATATGGTTCCAGCTACCTCTACAATCCCTGCAGTGCTCCTCCATCTCCTGATTAGCCAGGCCCCAGCCTTTCTCCTCTACCACCCAACAGAGGCATTTGCACCAAACACACACTCCACAATCTCAGTGTGGAGGGCCCACTTACCCCCCAAATCCCCCAGGCAGCCACCATGACACCTCTGTTCTTAGACACAGCAAAAACAGGGAGGCCTATAGACTCCCTCTCACCCTAAAAGGATACTGTCCCTTCCATAGCCAGGAATCAGAACCTGAGCCCACACCCCATGGGGCTGTGTGTACACACTGCAGGAGCCCAGTGTTCATCTTTTACTCAGAACAAGACATGATGTCAGCCTCCATCTTACAGAAGGGAAGTTGAAGCTCAGGGGCCCACCCAGGGCCTCGGGTCTCAGGTGCTTGGATGGAGGATCTGCAGTCTTACCACCCTTGAAAATGCTCCCATGGCTCCTGTCCCTGCATCACAGTATCGTGGAAAATAGTTTACAGTCATTTGGCAGAGACCTCAACCGCGGAGCAATTTTAAAGCAAACAACAGACCGTGGGAGCACCCAGACTCTGTGCAGGGCTGCTGCTTTGGCTTGGATGAAATGTCAAATGTGGCCTTGCCCCAGAGACATCGCTAAAAATAGCCGGGGAGGGAATTTTGCCTCAATCAGAGCACAGGCTGCTATCAGCTCGTTGGCATGTTCCTCTAGTCAGGGTGTGGGCTCCTCTAGGCTTATAGGTACCATTTCCTGGTCAGCACAGCTTGGCTCATGGGTACTGGTTCCCAGACACAGCATGGGCTCCTGTGTAAGCAGGTGGTGTAGACCTCGCTACCCGCTACCCGGAGCATGCGCTTCCTCCCTACCTTCACTTTCAATTCCCCCAGGGAGGCCTCTTTAGAATATTCCATTTGTTTTTTAGATTGTTTAACGTAGTGCACAAATGCTCAACACACAGCTGGTGGGTTTACAGACAGCAAAGACCTCCAGTGTGGCTGGCATTGAATCTGAACACACAAGACCTGCCCCCAGAGAAAGCCCCTCTGGTCTCCAGCTGCTCCCTAAAGGGAATCAGATTTCTGAACTGGAACCTTCTAGATGAGTTCTGCTTGACTTTAAACTGCAGGTGAGCCAGTTCTTTCCTGCCTGGCTTCTCTATCCCCTGGTTTGTGAGGCCCACAGGCAGCAACATGTGAGACTGTTGCTTCCACTGTGTTTTTAGCGTCTACTAGGTAAAGAGACTGCCGAGCCATTTGTCAGCTATGGGGCATTAGCCAGCTGACCAGGATGAGTTCTTGGGCTATGGTGAGAGCCTTGGATATGTCTTTGGTGACCCTGAGCTTGCATCTCTGAGCCCGTGGTCAGCAGATAGTTCTGAACCAAGGTTAAGGCATGCATCTCCTTACAGCCCAGCAGAGAGTGAGTTCTGAGGTCAATTTCTGCCCCTGGATTTGGCAACTTTGGGCTACAATGTGGAGACACAGGAGACACCAGCCTGATGCTGGGAAGGGAGTTCACTGGGAACTCTGTGTGCTCAGTACAGAAATGACATGGTCACAGTCAGCATGGTCTATGCTCTCAGAAAGTTTCCTGAGAGCACAACAGATTCTCATTCCTAGGAGAATCATTCCATTTTACAGGGAGGGAAACTGAGGCATGGAAACCTAAACTCAGGAAGGCCACAGCGCCAGAGCATTGTCTGACTCCTGGGCCTGGCTCAGAACCACATTTTCCTCTTTTGGGTCTGGTCATGGGGCAGATCCCATTCTGTTCCTGGAAAACAGAGCCATCATTCCACAGACTCTTCTCATCAGAGGCGAGCTCCAGTCTCTGGAGCCAACTAAGATCAGACTGCTCACTTACCCACTTCTGAAGGCACAGACAAGACCTTGCTCAGCTGGCTCAAGGCTGTGGTGCGTGAGAACAGGCCTGGGTGTCCCGAATCATGTTCATGGCAGCTTGGGGTATCACTTGTCTCCTGCCTGCTCTCTGTGCACCATCCTCTGTGGCCCTCAGGAGCAGAGCCAGGCAAGGCTGTGCTATTCTGTCATCTGGACCTGTAGCTGTGCCTTCAAAGCCATAGATTGGCAAGGGCCTGGGAGAAGGGCTCCCTACAGGATGTGAGGGGGCCCTAGGATTTACGCCCAGATTCCTCCTGGAGACATGCCCTACTCCTCCTCAGAAGATTAGAGACAGGTAGATTCTCATCTGTGAACTCAGTAAAAACATGAAGGGGCCGCGCTTCCTTTTCTGACACCCAGTGTCACATTCATTAAAGTTTAATTTGATCTTTTTTAATATCGCATTAAAGACAATTCCATCTCGGAATGGAATGGTTATGGTTAGCGTAAATCTGCCTCACACACAGCGACTCCATTTATATTAGCTTTTATTTAACTGGGTAAAAGGTAATTTGTTTTTTATTAATTGATTCATTTTCCCCCTCCACCAGGGTAGGCTCCTCAATCCTCACACTGCACACACAGAATGTCCCTCCCCACGGCACACAGCTGCCCACCCTGGCATCCGTGATGACCGTAAGGTGCAGGAAGCCTGTTAGAAGCCTCGTCTAGTTTCAAGGGACCTTGGCCAATTGATTAGTCAGACCATCATCTGAGGTAAGCGGGGCCCTTTCACATTCTGCTCTAAGCTGTGGGAAATTGTACACAAAACCAGTGGCTCTTGGGCAGAGCACAGGTGTCAGGACACACACAGCCTGCAGGCCAGCTGGCAGCTTCCACAATCATACATAAGGCAGACACCACCTCCACACTGCCCTCACCGCCTCTGCTGGGCTTCATTCCCCTAACTACCAGTGGCCAGGCTTGATTCATCCAGTCTTCCTCCCAAACAACAAATATGGGGCTGTGCCTTGGTTTCTTCCCTGGTAACTCATCTCTTCTTGCCTTGTCTCAAGCCGTGACCTGTGTCACCACAGGAAACTCCCTTCTTGGACTGGCAAATACTGGGGGCTCCTCAGTGAACCCAGAACCCACCATACGAACGGAGCAAACCTCCCTTTCACCAGACTTGTGTTTGTAAGCATCCACCCACAGAGCAGGGGCTCACACTGAGAGGCTCTTTCCCCCACTCCCCTGCATAGTAGAGAAGATATCGCCCTCTCCCATCCTGGCTTCTAAAACTTTCTCATAGACCACACCTGAGCCATTTCTCCTCCCAGTAGCTTGTAGGTTAGAACCTGTAGCTTCTACCAAGTTGTATTTGATGAGTACCTGGGCAGGCAGGCTTCAGATGTCGGGGATGGGCAATGGAAAATGACCCCACACATCTTTTTATGTGTTCCCTTTGCAACAGCATCTGTTGTGTCAAGGTCCTGAGACAAGGTCTTGTCACCTCATAGTGTTGAGTCCCTTTTCTTCACAGAAAGGCCCTGTCATTCTATATGGAATAGTTGCATCTGTCTGTGTCCCTATGTGGATGTTTGTGTGTGTTCGTATGTGTTTTGAATCAGGGTCTCTCCCTGAACCTGGAATTCACTGGTCGCCTAGACTGTCCATTCATCCCCAGGGAACCTCCTGGCTCCATCTCCACAACACTGAGATTACAGGCAGCTGTGCAGCTTTTTACCTGGGTACTTGGATTTCCTTATGCTTGCTTATGTTCACTGACTGAGCTGTCACCCCAGCACAAAATTTCTATTATTAGAAAATATATTTAATAACAGTATCTGTACTAGATACTTTGTTACCACAACAAAATATCTGACTGGGGCAGGAGAGATGGCTCAGCAGTCAAGAGCACCAGCTGCTCTTTCAGAGGACCAGAGTTAGGTTTCCAGTATCCACATAGCTACTCACAAGTATCTACAACTCCACTCCTAGGGGCTCTGATGCCATCTTCTGGCTTCCATGGGCATTGCATGTATACAGTGTGCAGACAAAACACCTATACAAATGAGAGTAATTATTATGATTATGACTAGAATATTTTTAAATATATCTAATGGAAGCAGCTGAAGGGAGAAGACGTTTATTTATTTATTTATTTATTTATTTATTTATTTATTTATTTTTGGCTCATGGTTTCAAGGAATTCGTTCCTTCGTGTCTGGGGTAAACATGGTGCCTGTACAGCTCTGTCTGTGGCTGTATCTACATGTCTCAAAGCTTTATAACCCACACCCCCAAACAGCACCCACATTTGGGGGTGGACAAAAGTGCCCAAAAATATGATGCTGTGAGGGACAGTTTGGACTGCAACTCTGCAGACAGCTACTGATGGGCATGGGCCAGGGTGAACCCAGACATTTCAGTGCATTGTTCCCTTGAAAAAGCAAGAAGTCTAGAAAATTCAATTTCATTATTAGTTTAGAGATGAAGAGGCTACTTTGACTTGAACTTGGAGATGAGCTGTCTGTAAGGCTGGCGTCAGCTCTGTGCTTAGAGCCTCATCGTCTCCTATAGCAGAGACACACCTGTCCCCAACATGTAAATACTGAGACCAGTGTGAGCATTGCCATGGCATTGTGTGGCACCAGCTACTTGGATGCCAGCATTACATGGCCCCAGTGTTACGTGGCCCTGGCATTATGTGGCCCCAGCATTATGCATGAATGTGAATACCACAGAATGGTAATTGGACAAATGGTTCTCCGTGGTTTCCATAATGGCACTTTCTATGTATGCCGAGCTTTAAACTCTTTTCAAAGCTTTCTCATCTTCATTATTCTGTTTAATCCAGCTAATTGAACTTGAATTGGAACAAAGAAAAACACTGATAAATTAATTAAATCTCTGCCTTTTGGGGGGGCAGAGGGACAGGAGGCACAGCTCATGGCAGCTGTTGGTAAGTGCCTGTTGCAGTGACAGAGAACGGGGAGACAGCCCTGCCCTCTCCCTTCTGATGATTCCCGTGAAAAGGGAGGAAGAAAGAAGAAAGTTGGATTCGTCCTTTAATATAAGATTCCTGAGGCTAAAGCTTTGTTTCTTGTTTTCCTTCTCTTTCTCTGGCCCCCTTTTCTACACAACCCCAGAATAATTTTCTGAATAGTTTGTGGTGGGTTGTCTGCTTGAACATGTGCTGTAATAAGTCTTGGCCTGTGGGATCCAAAGACAGAATTTCTCCCGGTTGGCCGTGCCTGCACAAGGGACCTGACAGGCAGGAGTGTTCTGTGCTCCGGGGAAACTCTCAGTTCACGCCTCTTCACCCACAGGATGACACCATTCCTGCCTTGCCCAGGAGTGACAGCCAAATATGTCTTCGGGTCTAGTCAGATATCCCCAGGCAGGGACAGGAGACGGGCCTCCTGTTGAGAAGAGCTAACACTGAGATTAACCTGCAAAGCCAGGCCGTCTGTGTGTGGATCTGTGGTGTGCGCAGAGCTGGGACATAGAGTGGGCAGGTGGGTCTGCTGCTGAGACCCAGCGGCAGCCTAGGTCGGCTTCTGTGCAATGTAGGTAGCATCTCCCTGTCAGTTTGCTGTCCCCTGTTCTGTGTCGCAGCTGAAGCCCATCTCTGCTTTCACAAGACTATTCCAGAAAATTCTTAATCTGAGGAGGCAATACCTCAGAGGTGGGTGATGAGAAGCACACCCAGAAATGGCTTCTTAAATCACCCTGAGGTTGGCTGTTCCTGACCTCTCCTCCTTCAATGGGATCCTCCTGTGCCTCTCCCTAGTACATGAGTCGGACAGAGACAACTTTAGTTATGTCCCTTGTCCTAGGCACACTACTGGCCAGAGGCTTATCCCAGGTTAGGTCAAGGCCAAAGGTTCTCTTTTTAACTTTCAATGGATACCAAGTTGGGAAGAGAAGTCCTCGGGTGATCTGTGTCAAGTCAAGGCTACGTCTGCCCCCTGATCTCCGTGGCAAGATCGATGCACTGGGGACAGGGCTGTGTTGACAGGGGGCATCTCACCAGAGGCTGCATGGTTAGCATCTACCTTCAGACAGATGCTAAGAAGACCAAGGGTCAAATGAGCCCATGATATAGGTCTTTGTGTAACAGACATGGGAAGGGTGTGTGTGTGTGTGTTCACTTGTGCCCATGCAGATAAACATGTGATCACGCACCTGCATGAGCCCAAACACAGTTCTCATTCCTTGTTATTTCTCTGGCCAATCCCACTGTGTGGATTCATCTCCTGTCATGGGTGATCAGTGTTGAGTGAGGGGGTGGAGGGACATGGTGACAGCAGCTGAAGCACAGGAAGCGGGAGAGAGGCAGGTGAGAGAGAGCTGAGGAGCAGTGGGATACGGGACCCCACCCTTTACACACGTGAAAAGTGTGCAGCTAATAAAGACAAAGTTTTGGGAAATCAGGTTTTACCTTAAAAGGACAACTCTGTGGAAAAGGGGGCAAGGCTGGGACCAGCATGCCTGGGCTCCAGGAGCTGCTGCCTTTCCCTCCTCCAGTCTCAGAAATGCCCCTCCCTGTGCAGTAGGCACCCAGAAGTAAGCACCCAAATGACAGGGAGGAGACTGGAGACCATGTCTTTCCTACTTACAAACCAGCCTCCTGCTCAGTCTCTGTCTTCTGTTTCTCTGTTATGCCGCTTCTTAAAGCTATGGTACAAACAAGCTGGCAGACTTCACAGCTGTGGCAGCCTTAGGTGTTCTTTCCCAATGAAGCCACTGCAGTTAGGCAGTTACAGGAATCTTGTTAAGAAAAACGGCTTCTCTGCGGAAGGCAGGTTTCCAGAATGGAGCTGATTAGGTATAGCCGTGTTAAAAGACCGCCATATTAGCACCTGCATGCCCTGCTTTTGTTGATGTGTCCCTGTCAGTTCCTGTGCTCTCCCTGGAGAACACTGACTGAGAAACACCCAGGAGTTCCCGAACAGATGGTGCCACCTCCAAGAGTCTAAAACGGTATCAAACGTGATAGTTTTAATAGACGTCCATAAAGTCTCATCCCCTGTCCTTGTCAGGCACGCCTAAGCTTTGAGACTGCAATACAACAGAGGACATGTAATTATATAATCAAGTTACAGTAAACAGATAGATGATAGATAGATAGATAGATAGATAGATAGATAGATAGATAGATAGATAGATAGATAGATAATGTTATTCTTGTGCTGGGCCACATTCATGGATACCCTCAGCCACAGGCAGCCTAAGGGCTAAGGGCTAAGGGCTGGACACCTCTGCATCATGTTTTACCCTTATAGACAAATTCACTGTCATTGATTCAGGTTCCCCTATCTGTCTTTTAACAAAAAATTTAGAAGTCATAAGACTAGTTCTTCACCCAGAACGGTGGTTCCTCTCCCTCCCTCCCTGAGCCCTCTCCCCACCATGGAGGTCAGCGCCATGTGGAAGATCACACATCTCAGAGCCAGCACTAGCTGCTGAGACAACCCAACTCAGCCCCATCGTCCTCATGGGAGCTCCACTGTGCTTGGGCTCAGGTGCCACCAAGGCCGACCCCAGCAGAGCACAGATACCTGTTTCCTGATGCCTCTTGGCTCAGTTCTTCCCAGATAACTTAACTGTGTAGGAGGCTTTCAGTGGAGGAAGCCCAGGGGTAGGAGAGGGAGGCCACGGTGTTGAAAGCACCTTCATGGGGCCCTGCTGGACAAGCTGAAGGGCTGGCATTTGGAAATTGGTGTCTTCCACTCCATTCTGTGCTCTATAGTGCACAAGCCTGGCACTCCTCACTACTCAGGTACAAGGTGCTCAGACATGGCTGTGGTCCCTGAAAGTGTCCCCTGTGTGTCTCAGAAAGTCTTCCACCAAAGCACTTGTCTCTCAGAGGCCAGGAGACAGGAACATGAGAGCCAGCATGGGAGCAAAAGCCAGCTGAGTGGCCGCTGTGTGACCCATGTTGTGTCCCCTTCCAGAACCTCAGTATCAGCTCTGCTGACCAATTGCCTCAACAAAGGGTGCTGCCCTGAGGTTTCACTATTCCTCATGTCACAGACACCTCTAGCTTCCTCTACCCATCCTCCTCTGGGACAAAGTCTCATCTTTCCCCATCCTTGGGTCTTCTTGCCCAAGTGCTGATACGGAAGAAACCTGGGTGACTGACAGCATAGATAGATCCCGTGATCACCTGTATTCCACAGCTTAAATCCATAGTCCAGAATGACCCAAGTGTCCCTGCTGGTCCTGAGGAGCAGCGCCCAGCAGGATGGTCAGGGAGGTGACACTTCACAGAGAAGCAGCTGAGGTTCGACCAATGTATTTTCTTGCCTGGGAACTTGTAGCATCCGGCCATGCTTCTCCATAGTCTCCCTTCTGTCCCCTTCCTGGCGGTCAGCAGGAGATTCCTGACTTTCTTGTGTTAGGGGAGAACCCAGAGCTAACTTTGCCAGTGGGTCAGCACAATGCTTTAAACAGCTCGCCCATCATGATGATGGCGGACTTTAAAAAGGATCTTACCCAGGTTGGTTTTCTCTCTCAGATCTTTGACTCTCAGATGTGAATGGAGGGGAGAGTGGTTTCACTTTCGTTATCACACATGTCATATTTCAGAGCTTCCTAAATATAGCTATATATATACATATATATATCTTACCGCCTTACATCAAGATAAAAAGGTTTCTGTCAAAATCAAGTGACATGTCAATTTTAATGAGCAACTGAAAAATTAACAAACGCGGTGTTCTAATCTAATTATGTTCTTTCGGAAAGATCCCTGGGAGTTGACTCAAGTCTGATTTGTCAGGCTTTCCTCCACTATGGCTGGGTGACAGTACTTAGGAGAGTCACTCAGAACCTCCCTGGGCTCTGACATGGCCCTTTTGCATTCTTGGCCCTCCTAGGACATTGGTGGTTTTCATGGGTGTCAGTGAAGGCACAGGAACCCCTCCCACTGCGTCCCCACACCTCAGCTCCTGAGACCCAGCTCCCAGAAAAGAATAGAAACCATGTAAGCAGTGTCCATGCCCAAATCCCACTATGCAGCCATAGCTCAGCCTTTCTGCTTTTATAAATAAAACTTTTTATTAGTAGAATGTGGGGCCATCTTCCCTGAGCAGGGATCCGGGCAGCAGGGACATAAAACTCTTTCACTGCCCTGAAGCCCCTTCTCAGCCCCCAAGCAAACAGGACAAGGGGACCCTGCTGGAACCTCAGCAAGCCAAGCCTGTGGAGAATCTTTAGCTCTCTGGTCTGTCCTCACAGAAGCTCTTGTTCTGTGTCTGTCCACTGTACGCTGTGACTGCGTGACACAGAATTTCACAAACCCAGGCAGGAGAAAGCCCACTGCCAGGTTCCTCTCTTCTAAGACCCCTCCCCTTTCCTCAACTCATTATGCTTCTGTGTTTAGGCCACTGTGCTTCTGATTGAGGGTGGAGGTCTCCTGCCAAGGCTTGGGACATGCCAGACAGTGTATTGTGTCTGTTCTCTGGCTCTCGTGACAGTGGGATCATTCCTCCCGGTAAAGATATTACTGTGTATCTGAAAAACAACACACATTAGAAAGAAAGTCTTGGGACACAGCTCAGCTAGTAGAACACCAGCCTAGCATGCAGGAAGCCCTGGGCTGCAGTCACAAGCAGTGCACACCAGCCTAGTGTGCAGGAAGCCCTGGGCTGCAGTCACAAGCAGTGCACAGATCAGGTGTTGCAGTGTATGCTTTTAGTCCCAGCACTTGGGAGGTAGAAGCAGAATCTCTGGGTCGTTCAGCTATGTAGCAAATCTTGGCAACATGAGACCTTGTCTGAAAGGAAAACCCTAATAATTGTACTGGAGAACATGTGAAGTGGATGGGACAGAAAAGAAGTTCTGAACTATCGAACGCGTGGGGGAGCTGGGCCCCTCAGAGCATCTAGAAATCTCTGCAAACAAAGGCAGGAAGATATTCAGTGTGCATCCTCACTGTTCTGCCTGGACCACAGCTCCTACCACAGAATGGATGCTCACTTGGTCCTGGAACTGGTGCCTGAGCCTTGCACATAACACATGTGGTGGACCTACTGAGGCAGGGGGCTGATGCTTTGGGAAGGCTCCCTAAACAGGCTAAAGGATACCCTAACTTAGTCTTAATAGTGAAATAGTCTACAGAGACATCAGATTTTTAATCAGTAGGAAGGAGTGGGAACCCAACTGTGCCACGTCACCATGCCACGTGACTGTTCCACGTGACAGCAGTTTTCACGTTGGGCTATTCTGACATCATCACCCAGAGCAAAGAGCCTAACTTACCTCGATCACATGAACTGGAGAAATCTGGAGATAGGTGTTGAGTAGCTGTGCAGGGTCCGTCATTCTCCTTCATACTGTGCCATTTACATCTGCCTTAAATATGCAAGGATTTGCAATAAAGAGAAACTCATAACACACAGCTGGTGAAAACTGGATCATTCAGGTGTGGCTCTTACTACAGATCATTATGGTCATATAGCCCATATTAAATCGGGATCTAAGGAAACTACTTTTCTGTATTGTCTTCTTAATTCCATGCACACTTGTAGCTGGGGATCCGCAGGAGACACCACCCCGATTCTTTGAGGGCTACAAGCCTGTTTTCAAGTCTGTGCTCTTTGATGTTGCAAGGTGTTCGCTGCAAGCATTCTCTTAATCTTGGTTGTATGAACATCGCTCCAGAGTGACCCTTCTGTAGATTCGTATTCTCGTGCAGCCTGGGACCTCTGAGGTGGATTACACACACATACAACCATGTCACAATGTGGCACAGAGAAGCCTCCATTGACCAGCTAGAATACTCGCACTATGTCTTGCCTGGCCACCCTTTACTAAGACACTTCCACAGAAATCCAGCAGAACTAGACACGATCCAGAGCCAGAGTGCCCTAGAGGACAGTGAGGAGGTAGAAGCAACTGGAACTTACATGCCTTGGTCCTAGAGGGGCCCCATGGTGGTCTTAAGGTCCTGGAGCGGCCCCATGGTGGTCTTGAGGTCCTGGAGGGGCCCCGTAGTGGTCTTAGAACTGGATGTTTCTTTTCCTCCTGAAGACCAGAGTCAGAAGGCAGGTAGTGCAGAGCCCACTGCCCTCACCTGGCACGGGGCAAGTGCTGCAGAAACTCTGTGGCCTTGGCTTTCTTTCCTACCAAGCCGTTCCTATCTGGTGCTGTCCTGTGGATGTACTGAGTCTGTGTCTGCACAGTTCAAGCACGTGACACCATTCCTGTCCCTACAATCATTATCCCACCCATGATTCACTTCTAGACCCCCATATGTAAGAGAGAACAATAGCATCCATCTTGAATCCATAGCTACTTTGGGAGGAGAATGTTACTGGATATATCAGTTACAAGCCCAGACTCAAGCAGGTTCTGGAGTCTGCTTAAGTGTTCCCACCTGTGAAGTACGGCTGGTCCAGGACCTCCCTTGATGGAGTTAAAAGGTGGCATGGTTTTATAAGAAAGTTCTAGGATGTCTAGCACATGATGTGAGCAGCTGTTAACTTTTTGGTTTATGGGGGAGAGACAGAGTGAGTCAGGGAACAGAAAAGGTGGGAGAGGGACAGAGATCAAAGTTGGGTACTATCCATCTTCCTTTTAGAAACATGGTCTCATGACCTGGAGCTCATCGAGTAAGCTAGATGGTCTGGCCTGCAAGCCCCAAGAACATAACTATCTCTGGCTCCCCAGGACTAAAATTACAGAAGATACATCCCACCTACTTTTTTATGTGAGTTCTGGGCTCGAATCCTCATGCTTACACCACAGGGGGAGGGGGAAAACACATAAAATAAAGGCCCTAACTGAGTTGCCTCAATCTCTCCAGGCCCTGGTAAACTAATGCATTAATGTTTCTCTAAAGGAGATTCACGAACTGTCTTTGAGGTAAGGCAGAGAGCAGAAGGCCCAGCTGGCCCTCCCACACACCCTGTGTCAGGAGGTTACAGGGGTTTTGGGGAGGGCAGGACAGTGCTGGCAGAGAGCCAGCTGTGGAAGTGGAAGTCAATAAGGGGCTACAGTGTGTGCAGAACTCCAGGGTGATGGCTGTCAAACACAGAGAGCTGGAAGCATGGCTCTGTACCGACTGGGGAGGCAGAGTTTTCAAAGCAGGATTTCAACAGTGCCACTTGGCAGCAACATGAGGATTAGCCGGGATTTTAAAGTTTGTTCTTATCCTGTGCGTTGCTCACTTGTGGAAGCTCTAGGAGGTTTTGGCACTGGGTCAGGAATGTCAGCTTTGGTAAACATCAAAACATCAACACTCTCAAGGGGTGACACCTGCTTAACCCCCTCCCCCTGAGTGACACTGTTAAATTTATCAATGTAAAAACCTGGCTAGCCATTACCTCATGACCCTCAACTGGGCAGAGCACAGTCTACCTCACCGGCATTTGGACAGAGTACCCACACCGAGGCCCAGTTCTGTGAACATGTGAGTGTTCTGGGCTCCCACGCCGTTCCCTGCCTCCAGGCAGGACTGTGCCCAAACCTCTCTTCTATCCCTCTGGGTCCATTAATGCTGTCATCTCCTACCACACCACTGAGCAGATGTCTCATGGGACCAATGTGAGCCCCCGCTCTGCAAAGCAAATAAACAGGATGCCAGCAACATGGCCAGGTTCTGTGGGCCACTGCCTGGGGCCTCGACTCCCCAAGTCTGGCAGTGAGAAGGAGACAAGGCAGAGGCATTAGGACTGCTGGCTCAGGTTTTGAGGTGCTTCTGGAAAATTTAGTTCCTACTAAATTTTCCCTGGTGGTCCCTGGCTTCCAATCTCCTTCAGTTTAAAACAGCAGCTCTCAACCCGTGGGTTGCAACCTGACCTTTTCACGGGGCCTGCATATCAAATACTTACATTAAGATTTATAACAGTAGCAAGATCACAGTTATAAAGAATCACCGAAACAATTTTGTGGTTGGCGAATCACCACGACTCGAGGAACTGTGTTAAAGGGTCTCAGGATCAGGAAGGTTGAGAACCACAGCTCTAGGGAGATAGACGGACCAAGCATTTACCAATCAGCTCTGTTAACATATTCAGCAGTAGCAGGCGTGAGGCGGCATAACCCAATTTCTATCTCAAATCATTGTTTTAATCTTGCACTTGAACATCATCGTTTAATTTGAACATCCAGCTGGAAATATTGATTTTTTTGGAGGCATTTATTCTGTGCATTATGTAAAATTCTATTTGCTCTCTGCTGTGGAAATATTACTTTGTGGTTTAAAATAGGGCTGAGATTGTTCCTTTTTTTTTTCCTTCCCTGATGTGTCCTGTGGATGTTTCTGTAGATGGAAAGTAGTAACTAGGGCTGAAATCAAAGCTTTGAGCTGGACAATGGTTGGGTGGAAGAGACAAAAAAAACCAAACCCCAGTTTATTGGTTTCCTTGACTATATAAGTCCTGCTTTATGCATCCATGTTTAATGCATTTATTAAGGCTGGAGAAACTGACAGTCGCAAGCTCACAGCCCTGAGCAGGGACTGGCAGCATGGAGGAGCTCCCTGGCCAGCTGTCTTCGGGTTCTTGCTTGCGAGAGTAAGCATCAAGGGCAAACACTGCGGCTTTGCGTGCACCCTGATATGGACTATTGTTCACCGGGCTTCTCTTTCAAAGTCTTTCTCTAAACTAGAGCCTGAGGTCAAGCCCTGGGCCTCACCTGCTGGGCGGCAAACCCCTGGTGGCAGTGTCTAGCTGTAGTTTGACAGCAACAAGACCATTGTTGTTCCTGAGTCTTTTTAAGAGCCCTCTCTCACACCTAAAGGGACAGTCAGAAAGAAGAGCCCCTAGCTCACATCAGCCATGTCTGACCTGTGGCCAGTGAGCAAACATGCATTCCATAGCACCTATGAGTGACGCCTAATGCATTTGTCGTGACGACAGCTACGTTTGAGGGTTAAATACTAGATACTCCTGAGTGGACTGTCACCTGAGGTGCTTCTAGGCTTAGCCTTCCCCTCTCGGGGTCAGAGGTGACTGCTGCAACCTCGGCTCTCACCATGGCTGTGCCCAGACATGCAGGCTGAGTGGTTTCCACCGTCCCCACTTCCCAAATGAGGCAGCTGAGGCTCATAGTCCAGAGACACAGTGGCTTTACTGGCAGGTCAGCAGTTTCCTGGTACCCAGCACCTGAGTGGGGGGAGTGGGGGGTGGGGGAGGAGCTGAATCAGCTTGTGGGCGGTATGACAAGCCAGAGACATGCCAGGGGACCCTCCAGGAAAAATGAGCTGGTTGTTCTCGTGCATAAAAGCAAGTACATTTTACCATAAATTATATAATGCGTTGATGTTTTAACTGCATTAATTCATTCTCAGCACAAATATTCTTGTTCCGTGGAAACTGTTTGCGTTACATATATGTTAAATATCCGACCCGACATACAGCACTCGGTCAGTTCATTACCAGTATGACAATCACTTTCAAAGTCGGTCTGTTCAGCCACCATTGTCTTCTGTGGAATCAGCAATGCATGCATTCAGTACTCTCACCCAACTAGTGGGTCCCTAACACGAAGCTACCTGACACCTGGTTCTTACTACAGGACCGCGTTAATGAATAATCACTCAAATGTTCCTCTTAAAGAAGAGATCTGAATGGAGTAGTTAGCCCGTGAGCAACACAGCTGTCCTCTCTGCCCTGTGTGTGCGCGTCCCTTTGCAGCCCAGAGTGCAAGGAAGCTCGTGGCTCCAGGAAAGCACAGGACATTGGCTGAGGTAGCATCTACACAGAGTAAGTCGTAGCCGTAGCATCAGGCTTGGGGAGAAAATCAATTTGTAACTGTCCAGGAAAGCTTTTTAAAAGCATGTTTTCAGGACTAAGTCATCTATGAAGGAAGTGGTGATGTAATTCACAGGGCCAATGCAGCATAAAATGACAACTTTCTTGTTCGGGTCACATTCAGAATTTTAAGATGGCAATAGCCGAGACCCTGGGGCAGCCAGTTCTGCAGACCCTGCACACTACAGGGATGTGGATGTGGTGCCATCTGGACACCCTGGCACTGGCCAGTGTCCCTTCTCAGTGTCCTGCTTCATTAGAAATGAGTTCTCTCATCTTCCTGCCTGCTAGATGAGAAGCAACTAGAGAAAGAGTGGGGGGGTCTTCACAGTCACCCACACTTCTGCCATAGGGACCATGCAGTGCATGCATCCAGTTCCTATGTGCCTGTCACTCACGATACCATAGGCTAGTTCGTGTCTGAGTCTGACCTAGAAAAACACACTGGCTTCCCAGCAAGCCACCCAGGCTCTCCCTAGGCCAGTCCTGCTGTTGGACCAGGAAACAGAAGGACAGGGAGGACTCAAGAATGGTTTTCCCAAGCCCTGTGCTCTCATGGATATAGTGGCCCCCTCTACCCTCAAACACAAATCCTCGGACCCTGGCTCTCCTGCTCACCTGCCTCCCTGAAGCCTCCAGCTTCTTCAGGGGACTAACAGGACCTGCAGGCTCATGGAGGGGAAGAGACAGAGATAAGCTAAGAAAGATAAACTCTGCCTAGCAAAGGAGACAGAAGAGCCGGTGGTATCTCCAAGTACTGCAGAGAAACTCCACCTAAAATAAATCAGACTCGATTGTTGTCAGGAGGGGGGACTTGTTAGCCAGGACAGTTCCCACAGACTGAGACAAGACCCTCAATTTCCTCCCACCTTGTGAGGCCACCAATCTTAGTAAAATGCAGATGACACTAAAATTCCACACAGGACTCCATAGGAAATCAATTATAATTTAAATGAAAATATGAGCCCCAAACTAGTTTATACATATCGATCCATGTATCCCTATGCACACACTACACTCCCAGTGTCTGGAGACATCTTTGTAACATCTGTACAGAGCTGGGGGGAGGGGGTTGCTGATTGGTACCCTCTGTTCCCTGGAGAGGGAGGTCACTTGATGAGAACCATCCTAGCTGGGTGTGAATGAACCTCCTCTGGAACCTCTAGGGTTGCTCCCTTTTGCCTGCACTACTGGGAAGTTTCAGGAAGCTTCTGGAACCCTGAGGTGTCTACTCTTTCTCTGTCAGAGTGTTCGCCTCCCTTTGCCAAAGTCCCCTCTTCATGTCACATACGTAATGTGTCAACACCAATATGGAGGTGAGTTACACAGGATGGTTTAATTTTTCTCAGGTCTGCCTAGAGGTCTGATAGGTAAAGTCCTGCCTGGTTTTCATTTCTTAGTTTTTCTACTTGCAATGATCCCTAAGCAGATGTAAGGGCCACGTGGCACTAAGCAGCCATCTCAACTCTGACAGGACAGGAGGTGCATGATGGCTAACGAGCTCCCATGTCACCCTGCAGGAATAGCTGTGCCCTGAGCCATCCAGAGGCCTCGGGCAGCTCAGGAAAGGAGGTAGCCATGCTCCATCTCACTAGAAAGTGCCCCTAGCAAGAGCTCTCTTCATGTGCAAAGAACATGGAGACAGACCACAAGGCCACCACACCCAGGCCTTGAGCTTGAAGACTAGGAAACACTAGTCAAGCAGAAGTGAAGCTCACTTCAAATTCTTTCCTCCCCTGAGGAAAAGGCAGGGTATTTCCAATCTACTCTCTTACTCTCTGCATTTCCTTCAGAGACTCAAAAGGCGGGGAGGGATAAGCCGGCCTTTTGAAGGAAAGGTTGTAGGAGCCTCTGTGAGCTGGAAGCCAGGGCTCTAACTGGGTTTGGAGAGAATGGTCCCCTGAGTAACAGTAGTGTCACAGCATGATGAAAGGGACTGGGGGACACACACAGGTTGGTCAGTTGCACGCCATTGTTGGTTCCCGGGAATTCCCACCAGTCTGGGCTGGGATGCCCATCCATTTCCCAGTGCTCTGAGGACGATTTTTCCCACAAGCCTGAGCGACAGCTTCCTCCCATTCCCAGCTCTGTGCACAGCAAGGAGGGTGCCTAGTTCAGAGGGTGCAGCCTGTTCTCACCATCCAGTGTTGTGGGCTGTCTCTCTCCCTCAGACTTCCCTCTGTGCCTCAGAGTCTGAGAGAGCAAAAACTCCTCAGAAGCTTTCCTCTGCAGGAAGTGAGGAGGGAGTGTGGAGGTTTCTTCATAGGTAGCGACTGGTGCACACAGATGAAACTGGTGACATCGTGGGAACCCGAGCCCAGGCCAGCCACCCTGACTTCCTGCTCTTTCCATTGGGCTCCCGGGCACCTGAGCTCATGGCCTTCCTGGAGCTGAAATTTAGCATCTAGTCCTTGCTCTGCTCCTGGGCATGGCCTCATATTGCTTCCCATCCTTGGTGGGTGGAGGAGATGCCTGCTGCCATATTCTTTTCTGACAGATGTTCCTGCCCCAGCCTGGGTCAAATGGAGGCTGGAGGCAACCCAGCGGTGTCATCTAGCAGTACATGGTGGCTGAGTCATTGGGAATGGCTGTGGCTGAAATGCAGATGGTTTTTTATACACTAAGAGGCCCTGCCACCTGTCCTTTGTGTAAGGAGGAAGCCCTCTAGTCCACTGTTTCCTACCAGGGTACTGGCTCTGTGTGTGCCTAAACCTCAAACTATGTGTAGAGTAGATTTGCTGTGGGCTCTGGTCCCTTGGAAACATGCTGCTACCCATGTATGTGTTGGAGGCAGGATGTGACTGGAATAGAAGCCATATGGCTGGACTGGAGCCATGGGGTACCCCAAGATACAAGACCATTAGGACTGAAGCCAAGGTCACTTTAAAAATCAGAACTGGACACCCTGGCCTTACTGCCTGACCTCGCCTCTTCCTCCTCCTGCTCCCCATGTCTCAGAGGCTTTACATAGCTACAGTTCTCTCAATACTCAGTTGGTGGCAGGGCAGGGATAGCGCCCAGCCTGGAGGGCCATAGTCTATACTAGGGCTTCAAACAACAGGTTGTATTCTGAGGTTCTAAACCTTGGTTAAGCATCATGGCCAGGGCCCCACCTAAGGCCTCTTCTTGGCTTGTAGTGGACTTCTTCCTATGTCCTCATGGGATCATTCCTTTGTGTGTACCTAAGTCCTAGTCTCTTTTTGTAAGAAAGCTAGTCTAAGTGGGGTAGGCCCCACCCCAGCAGCCTCAGCTGACCTTACTCCCTGTGTGGTCACATCCTGAGTCCTAGGATGTGGAGTGTGAGCTGGGGTTGAAGGTCAGCTCTTGAGTTGTTCTCCAGCTCTGTCACACAGTGTGTGGAGACAGGTATCATGTCCACCCACTGGGGTTTCACTCTGTATCCTGAGCACTTACTAACCTTGCATCCCCTCTAGTGTTCAGTGTGAGGTGAGTGAGAATGGAGCCCAATTTGGAAACAGTGTCACATGGTCACATGTCACATGGTCACATGTCACAGGTCATGTGTCACATGGTCACACAGTCATACAGTCGCATGTCACAGGGTCACATGGTCACATGTCACATAGTCACATATCACACAATCACATGTCACATGGTCACATGGCCATAGGTCTCATGTCACACAGTCATATGTCACAAGTTACAGGTCACATGTCACATGGTCACATAGTCGGGCCTCACTCCAGGGCAATGCATTTTTAAACAGAAGCAAGGGATATTTGGAGGCATCCATGAAGAATAGGTGTCTATCACACCCCTGCCCTGCTCTCAGCTTCCAGCTCCTTCCTCCCAACTCTTACAACCCCCTAACCTTAGAGCTGTGTCAGGCCAGGTGACTGGGTCCCCTGCCAGTGAGCAGGTGTGTGCGAGACTGGAGGGCTCACCCCTCGGGCTTCACCTCTGCTTCGCACTGTGCTTGTGGACCCATAACAGGGAGAGGCACAGATCGGCTGTCCAAGAAGCAGGGTGAGCAGATAACTGAGCAGAGGTAGATTGTGGGATCTAGAGGATATGGCTGCACAGTAGATGGGTTGTCTATTTGAAAACAAAAGCCTTCGTGACAAGATGCATTTGAGCCATGTGGGGAGGTAGGTGATGCTCTTCCTCTAGAGTGGAAACAGATTGAGAAGCATTCCAAATGCCCCTTAGAGCATAGTCCCCAGATTCTGGTGCCTACTCCCTGGGAAACTCATGCATCTGGTATCACTGAGACGAGACCCACGATGAAGTCCTGCCACGAAATGCCAGGTCTAGGCACTGAGCCTCTGTTCCGTGTTTAGTGTGTGGTCCTGGGTGCCATGGTTCCCACGGGGACAACTGGGGTGGAGGTCCCTTGTCCCAAGGAAGACCCATAAAGCAACAGTGAGTGGTGGCAGTCCACTTTTTTGGAGAGTTCTACTTTACATATGTGACATTGGCGTAGGGCTTTCTGGAACTTTGATGTAGAATTTAAGTGGTAAAGCTGCATGCTGGTTTATTTTGACCTCTTGGAGGTAAGTGACGGAGATTTTGATAACCCCAGGTGTATTGCATTGCATGGGCCTTGAGTGGAAAACCCAGTGGTTTTCCAGTGGCCACTCTGACCTTTAATGGTTCCTTGAACAGGAGTAACAAAACAAGGGCCAGCAAGCCAGAGCCTTCTCTGCCTCTTTCCAGACTCAGGAGCCAGGGCATCTTTGGAGGTCTTACCCAGTGACAGCACATTCCCCTGGGATTTCTAGTTTACCTCATCCCATCACAGCTTGAATGAGAAAACCATTTGAAGATTTCCAATCGATAACTAAAATAGCCTGTTAGCTGCCATCCTGCCTATGTACAGGAAAGTTTAGAAAGCAAACTACTGACGTCTCTCCAGAAAGTAACTAAATGCCCAATACTCATAGACTCTGAATGTGTCTGCTCAGTTTATCAATAAAAATGTCTGTCAAATTTTTTAACATCTGCTGTCCTGCTCCCAAAGGGGTCTGCTGAGCATGTGAGTTCTCCATAGCAGGTGTAGACACCCTCGAGTTTCACTGTGAGCAGCTAGCACCCTCTGCCACACAATAATTATGTGTGATTATTACCTTTACGTGTAATTATCATGTGGAGTATATTAGAGTTTTAAACTGATTAATTGTGTATCTTTAGAACATGTCATAAGTAACCAAGGATAAAGTATCACTGGGGGTGTCTGTCATCCAAGATTTACAGGTGTCCATTTTCCAGGATTGACAGGTGCCCATCATCCAGGATAGACAGGTGTACTACTGGGGTGTCCACCATCCAGGATGGACCGGTGTATATATTAATTGTGTATCCATTATCCAGGATGGACAGGTATCCCCACAGGCTCCAGATCCTAAAAGGAAGATCGGGTTGAAGGGAATGATGTTTCCTGAGTTGCCTTTCTTCTTTTGCTGTTTAAAGGTTTCCTTTATTTAATTATTTATTTATTTGCTTGCTTACTACTTACTTTTTATTAGCTGTGTGTGTGCGCGCACACAGGAGTGCAGGTGTCCATGGAGGCCAGAGAGAACAACAGCTACCCTGAAACTGGAGTTACAGGCTCCTTTAAGCCATCCAGTGTGGGTGCTGAGAATCGCACTTCAGTTCTTTGTAAGAGCAGTCCACCCTTACCCCCGACCCTTATCCCCTGACCCTTACCCCTCCCCCCCCAAACCCTTCTCTCCAGTCCTTGTGTTCAGTCCTGACCATCTGAGGCATCACTTGCCTCACTTCATGTACACAGAAACCATGTTGAGTTCCTACAGAAACTTATTTAAAACTTACAAATGACACCATCTCATCTGTAGCGGGAATTTTTTTTCAAAATCAATGCCACTTTTGAGTCTCCTACATCCTTTCAGTAGCTGTCAATTAAATGAGTGTGCCATGATGAGATCCTTTCTTATTGACACTCCCCGTCAGGACTCCTACCTCTGCCTTCCTCCCAGGGAACCTGGAAGGATCCTCCTGTCCTGTGCCTTGATATTAGAGCTGACCATAAAACTTACCTTCAGAGTGAAATGTGAGTGGAGATGCTGCCTGTCCCCAAATGCTGACATGCCTCCCCTGTGCGGCTTCTCAGAGTCTGTTTCTCAAGTGAGAATCAACCCGAGGAAAGTCCTTAGTTCATCCTGCACAGGAGTGCACATCCCCAGGGAGACAGTGGATCCTGAGAGGATGACCTACACTGGAGGAAACTTTTCCTGGTGAAGCTGCTTGTTACTGCAGCAGAGCCACCCTCACCTGACTAACAAAGGCACTTGTGATTTGGGGGTGTTGGGTTGGCAAGGTTGACCCTACCTGGATTCTAGACACACAGGGCTGGACTTTCTGGGTCAAAGTCAACTGCATGGGCTCCATCCCCAGCAGGACAGCAGCAGGACCCACACTCCTGTGCAAGGGAGCCTGGATTCCCTGAGTCTGCCAGCCTGTGAATGTTACTTCCTAGCTTCTATTAGCTATGGGATCCATTCACATGGGAAAAAAAAATGTCTGTAACAGTCGTCTTAGTGAACAAAACTCCTGTTTGTACAGTGTTAGGGATCACTTTATATTAGTTTGAAAAAACATAAAGACATCCCTCAGCAGCAGGGTAAAATTTTTACAGACACATGGAGGATGTTTACGAGCGGGACAGCTAGTCGGGTCCCCCACCCTGTCAGTGCCAACACCAGCAGCATCTGCTTGCTGTACAGAGAGAAGGTCCCGGTGCAGTGCCGGTCCTTCGCAAGTGCTCCACAGACGCTCTAATGATGTCTAAAGTTCCTGAGACTCCAAAAGTGACAATCTCTTTTGTCGGCAGGAGCGGGAATGGCAGCGTTTAGTTGAGTGATAAAAACGTTACGTCGTTCGCTAATGTCACTGCGCTCTGCTAATTTCACAACCTTAATAGGATTCATTTGTCACTTACGACACTGCCAAACCAAGCAGTTTTCTTTCTAACTTAGTTATAAAATTTAAAAAAAAAAAAAAAGAAAGAAAGAAAGAAAAGAAACCCACAAAGCAACAAAGCTAATGGCACCTCTCAGATCTGTTGTTGCAGGCAAGTCAAGAGATCGAAGCAGGGATCCTCTATGGCAGACACCCCAGCTGCTAGGGGTGTTCTCCTTTGCCAGTGTGTATCATCTCACAGGGGCAGGCAAGCAGGAGCATACCTCACACGCACCCTGAAGCCGAGGAGAAGGGTCCAGTGCTGGCCAGGCTCTTCCCTTCCTTGGCAAGGATTCCCCTCTACACACAACCTCTTCCTGGTCTCTAAGGAGTTGCCCCCAACTCCTTATTTGTGCCCCTCCACCTGTGCCCCAAGACACTGTAGCTGGTCCCCAGTAGAAACAAATTATGTCATCCTCTTTAGATCCATGGTTCTTTCTGAGGACACTGGCAGTTCCTGGAGATGCATGTGGCTGTCCCAGAGGTGTGTGCCAGGCTCCAGCCTTTCATAAGTCACAGGTGGGAGGCTTCAGCACACTAAATTTCATAGTCAAGAATGTCCCAGCTCCAAATGCCACGAGAGCCACCGAGGCTGAGAAACCCTGCTTTAATGGTGCTTTCAAATGCCATGCTTAGCTGCTGTGACTTGGGACCCCACTCTGTACATACACTGCTGTGACACCAGCATGCCAGGGTTCACTAGACAGTAGCTGTCATGATGGTCCAAGAGTGTGGGGCTGTAGCTCGCACACATGGGTGTGGGTCCTGTTGGGTGGAGCTGTGGATCCCGCATGTCTGCTGCCCCAGGGGGTTGGAACCTCTGCTCTAGGGAGCAGAAGCGCAGGAATTTGACTGAGTTCACTCCATGCAGCGCCGGGTGGACGCTGGGCTGAGAAGCCGTGGGGCTCCACCCAGGCGTGGAGAGGTCTCAGCCTGAAGTCCCGTGGGGGCAGAGCTCCTGAGTGGGGGTCTCCAAGTAGAAGCAGCTGACCAGGAGACTGGTGGGTTCTGTCCTTGGGCTCTCAGACACCACTGGGAACTGAGACACCATGGAAGAACTGAGACGGAGGGCATATGGGCTAGACCGGCTCACGGCTGAGAGGGACAAGAGAGAGAAGCTCTGGCAGCACCAGCCAGGAGAGACTCTTGGTTACGGCACTTGCTTGGCTGGATCTGCTAGCTTGCTTGAGTTGGTTGCCTCCATGGCAGGAACGTAGAGAAGTCTTCTAACAGGAGATTAACCAGCGGCTCGGCAGTCAAAGGCCTTCTCCATGGTTCCCCATAGTGGGACCCCAAAGACATGAGGAAGTCCATGGTTTTAAAAAGTTTATTGTCATGGCAGAAAGTGAATGAAGCTGTACCCTTCCCCAACCCCCAGGCAGGCCTTTGGTTTGTAAGGAGGAGGGTCTGGGAAGGAATGCTTAATTGGCTAAGCCCACTGGCCTTTAGGTATCTCATTAATATGGAGATCTCTTGTGGCTCTGAGGCCTGTAGTCATGCCCTCTACCTGTGCTAGGTGACACAAACCTCTTTGGGAGAGGCTGTAAGGGCATTGCCCTACGTGACTGAAAGGCGCTAATCAATGGAGTCTTCGGCCTCCTGTCAGGATCCTGGAGTCTGGGAGCAAGGCCGAACACAACTACCATCCCATTAGGGTCCAGGGTTCAAGACATGTGCTCAACCAGGAACCAAGCTATCCATTCACGGTCCCACACCAGAGATTGTCACCAAGTCTTTCACCTGCATGTGTACTGGGACATTCTGAGGTCCCTACACTCATGGCTTTCTTGGGCCCCACCAGCACTCACATTTCCCAGAAGACACTGGGGGACCAGAGGGACATTTTGGGATAGTTATGAAGAACAAGCAATATGAATCTGGCTTCAGCCTTAGGCACACGCCTGCCACCCTATCTGGTCACCCGAAAGAGGGTCTTGTCACTGGCCCCAAGAAATCAGAGTCACAGTTAGGAGCCCTAAACATGGAGAAAGGACAGGACAGACCTACAACTGGAGTCTTAGAGCTTCCTGGGTACAAGTACAGCTGGAGCTACACGTTTGCTGACTGTGGAGTTAACCGCACCCTTGCTAAGGGGCTGAGAGTCTGCCCTCCAGAGGCTGTCCCAGCCAGCAGCAGCCACTGGACGCTGCAGGGTCCATGTGACAGCGTCTCTGGACCCTTTGCAGAGCCCAGAGCTGTTCATCAAAAGGAATGTTCCACGGGAGCCTCGAGCTTCGCCAAGCAGCACAGGGAACACTACGGCCATTTACGGCTCCCCCATGAGAGTAACCACCGCTTTTTAAAAAGACCAAGTGGTCCGCCGTGTTAAAAAATTACCTTTAAAATGCTAAAATTATGGCCATGTCCAATAAGTGTGCATTTGGGAAGTGGCAGTAAATTCAGTGAATGGTCAATTAACATTTCAGGCGCCACAAGCCACCGCACACTGAAACTCTTGATGGCCTGTCACCAAGAAGCAGGCTTTTCTCCAGGGCACACACCATGGGCTTGTCATGCCCACCTCCCTGGAACTTCCTCTGCAGGGCTGGCTGTGTCACTGAACACTGGGCTCTGCATTAGGTCACGCCTGGGCACTGTGTCTCTCCTACTCCATCAGTTCTTGTTCTGGGAAAGGCCAGCTGGGGACGTACACTCCTTTTTCATGGCCAGGGTAGAGATCTATTCTCCTGTCACCCTTCACTGTGCGGCTGCCAGAACTTGGCAAGAGAAAGCAAGACGTCTCCCGTAGTGCAGCCAGTCACCAGGCACTGGTGGTGGGGGCAGATCTTTGTTCTACTGCCTGGGACTCAGTGACTGAGTGAGAGTCTGTGTGTGTGTGTGTGTGTGTGTGTGTGTGTGTGTGTGTGTGTGTGTAGGTGGGAGGGGAGAGAGCTGAGTGTGCGTATGTAAGAGTGATCATGTGTACAAACAGGTATGCATCTGTGTGTTGTGTGCATATATGTGGGCTGCATTACGAACTATGTGTATGATGCGTGTATGTACATGGATGTGGGCCGCAGCATCAGTTGTTTCTATGTGTGTGGCATGTGTGTGTGCATATGTGTGGAGGCTATGATGTGAGGCGTGTGTACGTGTTTGTTCATGTATGTGGGCTGCAGTATGAGGTATGTGTACAAACAGGCTCTTGATCAAGCTTACCATTTGTTTGGGACTCTAAAGGAAACTTCACAGTGGCTGGCTCTTCCTGCAGAGTGGAAAGTTGTGTCCTCTGTCTGTGTCTACAATGAAAACAGGAGGGGGTGTTTGCTGGATAGCCAGCGCTGAGGGGAACACTGAAGAACCACGGAACAGCCAAGAGAGGAGGCTCCCTGGAAGACTTCAGAAGGTTCAGAGCAAGCTTAAGGCCTGGAGAGCCAAGATCCAAGGGGAGCAGGGGAGAAGGAAGGAGGGAGAAAGGGGGTATCTGCCTGGTTAGCACCTTGTGTTGACTTGCAGCACAGGGGGCATCTGTGTAAAAAAGAAGATTGTGTATGGGCAGAGAGGGCGGAAGAAAAGCCACAGAGGTGGGGGTGGGGTGTCAAGATGGCGGGATTAATCCCTCCCACCCCCAGCTCTGCAACATTTTAAATTTTAATTTTGAACTATTGAGTGTAGTTCTTGGGGCAACGTTTTACTCAGATGGGTTGCATTTCCGTGGCATAAAATGTCTATTAAAAAATTAAAATGTGTTTACAGAAACATAAATTCTCAGAGTGTCTCAGATAAATTGCCTCTAAAAGCACATATCTCTCAGCAATTCAAAGGGAGCAGTCAAAGTGAGCAGCATCTGATGCACGCCCCAGCCTCAGAAGGTTTTAGGATAGTTAGCGGGTCCATCTCGAGGCGGATCATCCAAGAAATGGAAATTAAGACAGGATGTGGCTAGGGGCGGCAGGTGACCAGAAGCTTATCTCTAGACTGGTGGACAGCTGCATATCCAGAGGGAGAAATTAGCAAGACCTGGGAGTTGGAGCTTTCCAAGCAGGAGTCAGGCATCACACCAGGCTTTGCTGTGGATCAGGGGGGTGGGAGCCATCAGCAGGATGAAGACAAGCAACAACCTGCTGGGCAGACTTCCTTGATACAAATGAGCCGGTGGCTGGTGGCGGCAGCGGCCCTGCCTCATGAAGCTTTGGTGTGATCATTGCGAGAAAGTGTTGTCCCACCAGGTGAGCTAGCAGCCATGGGTGTGGAAAAGCTACCCAGCAGTTGACTGGGGCACTGGTTCCTTGGGCAGGATAAGAGATGTAAAGTGGGAAAGAGGGCACTGCAACCTCACCAGCCATTCCTCTACAAGGGCTTGAGTTGGGAGGACTGTGGGCCCCTCCTTGGTGGAGCATGGAGTCACTTAGAGCCACATACACACTCCCAGACTCTGTCCACCAGCAAGATCTGATTCAACAGTGCTACAGTGAATGCTGGTGTGTGCGTGTGTCTGTGTCAGTATGTTCATGTGTGTGAGTTCATGTGTGTGTGTATACATATATTCATATACACATATATCCTATATACATATACACACACATACACACACACAATGTACAGTGTCTCTCACTGGCCTTCTTACTGGCTTAGAACTCAGCACATAGGCTAGACTGGCTGGACAGCAGACCCTGGGAGACTCTGTCTATGTCCACCTCCCTGGCCCCAGGATTGCAAGATCTCCAGCACACCTGACTTCTTCACGTGGGTCCTTGGGATTGAACTCAGGTCTTCACGCTTGTGAGGCAAACACTTTACTGACTGGGTCACCTTCCCAGCCTAAACACTGCTTTTCTTCAAACACAACATTTAGGGATTGGGTGGGCTGCTGGGAAACATGCTTGGCTATAATTTGCACTCTTTGTGGATAAATTTAGAATGTTTTTGTGCACTTCGTGGCTGTGCCTGTGTGTGGCCCAGCAGCTGCTCAGCCATTATGCCATCCACATCGACAGCTGTACTCAACGTACTGGAATTAGAGCCACTGCCTCCTGCCTCCATGGGTACCGAGCATGTAGGAAACATTACCCAGATCGTAAGGAGGGGTGCTGGGACAGAAGAACTGGCCCAGGACCAAACAAAAAGGTCTGGTGTCTGGATGAACTCTTTCTGGGCCAGCTGGTCAGCTCCCTATTCCCTTAAGTACCAGCTAGCCGTAGAGCCTGGCCATCCATCCCTTCTTGCTGAAGTCCTGTTTCCTGTGAGCCCCTCACTGAGCTTACTACAGCCTAGCATTCTCCCAGACTCCCCCTCTGCAGCACTGATCTGACACTGTCCACATGGGACAAGGAGGAACCAGCCTCTGCATGCTTCAGAGTTATGCCCCTGCCTCATGCTGTCTACCTACCTCATGCCACGTAGTGTCTGTGGGGTAACCTCCGCCCACCTCGCAACCTCTGTGCCCACCAAAACCTCTTCACCTGAGCACCTTTATTTCCCGGAGCCCCAGAGGCTGCAGGTGACTTGCAGCTCCAAGTCCTCCAGTTTGCCTGCCTCCTGCACTGCCTCTGGACCAGGACCTGCCTCCACTACTCCACAGTGGCCTCAAATACAGAAAGCAAGCAATAGGCACTCCTCATCCCAGCCCTTGTAAACAGTTAACAGGGGGACAGTGAGAAGCTTTAGATTTGTGTGTGGCCGTTACCAGTCCATAGCTGTTAGCTGTTGAACATGAACCTACTGTGTGTGTTTTCTGAGCACAGAGTATGTCAAGCTTGATGAATGGAGGGTAATGTTTCCTACATGCTCGGTACCCACGGAGGCAGGAGGCAGTGGCTCTAATTCAATGTATGTTCACAAAATGGGTTTATGTGTGTAACCAAGCACTGATTCAAAAGCCAGAACACTCAGACCCCTCCAAGTCTGCCAGCTCCTCCAAGTTACTGCTCTGACTTCCCATGGCAGGAGTAACTCTTGATATTTGCAAACATCTGAACAGAACCCCCAGAGAGCACACCAGACTTCCTTACCCACTTTATGCTGGGAAGTATGTAAAATCTTTGTTGGATAAGACATGCTGAGAAGCCACAGACATAACCTAGCTTGGAGGTCTGGGCCTGTAATCCCAGCATCCAGGAGCCTGAGTCAGGGGATTTGCAAGTTTGGGGCCAGCCTGGCTGAGCTACCTAGTGAGACTATGTGTCAAAATTAAAAACACACAGCAGCAAGACATGGCAGTCTGGACGTGAAGATGAACAGGCAGATCACTAGACCTTAACCCAGAATCCGGAAGGGGCCAAGATCACAGTAGCAAACAAACAGGCGCTTTAGCAAATGGTGCTGAGACAACTGGATATTCCTGTGGGAAAGAGTGAAGCTGGACGCCTACCTCACACTGTACACAAGAGTTTCCTCTCGATGGACTGGCACTTAACAGTATGAACATTTGATAATTCACCAATGGCTTCTTAGATATGACCCAAAGCACAAAGAGAAAGTAACCAAACTTCTGCAAAATTGAAAACATCTATGCTTCAAAAGAAGCCATCAAGAAATCAAAAGGGTAAATGAGTGTACCAGAGAAAACATTTGTGAACAGCACCCATGAGGAGGGTCTGGGGTTAGTGGCCCCCATGAGCAGGATCTGGGGTTAGTGGCCCCCATGAGGAGGATCTGGGGTTAGTGGCCCCCATGAGGAGGGTCTGGGGTTAGTGGCCCCCATGAGGAGGGTCTGGGGTTAGTGGCCCCCATGAGCAGGGTCTGGGGTTAGTGGCCCCCATGAGGAGGATCTGGGGTTAGTGGCACCCATGAGGAGAGTCTGGGGTTAGTGGTCCCCATGAGGAGGATCTGGGGTTAGTGGCCTCCATGAGGAGGATCTGGGGTTAGTGGCCCCCATGAGAAGGGTCTGGGGTTAGTGGCCCCCATGAGGAGGGTCTGGGGTTAGTGGCCCCCATGAGCAGGGTCTGGGGTTAGTGGCCCCCATGAGGAAGGTCTGGGGTTAGTGGCCCCCATGAGGAAGGTCTGGGGTCTAGATATGTGTGGATCTCTGAGAACTCAGTAACAGAAAGTACAAACCTGTATATAAAGTGAGTGAATGTTTTGAACAGATATGAGAGGGGCTGAGGAGATGAATCAATGAGCAGACACACTAGCTGTACCACCATGAAAATGGAGTTCAGAACCCCAGAACCCACATAGCAGGAATACGTAATCCCAGCGTCCCTACAGCAAGATGACAGGTGGTGATAGCAGGGTCTCTGGATGGTCATGAGCCCTTCGTCCACAGCAGAAGCAAAGGGGTTCCTATAATCTTTGTAAGAGTTTTAATTTTATTCTTATATTATGTGTGTGAATGTTTTATCTACATTTGTGTCTGTGCACCACATGCATGCCCAGTGCACATGAAGGTCAGAGAGAACATCAGATCTCCTGGTACTGGAGTTACAGACAGTTGTGAGCCACCGTGTGAGTGCTAGGAACCGAACCTGGGTCCTCTGAAAGAATATCCAGTTCTCTCAACCACTGAGCCATCTCTATAGCCTGAGATTTCAAACCAGGTAGAAAGCAAGAACAGAGACCTGAAATTGTCCTCTGACTCCCACACATGAAGCACTGTGATGTGTAGCTGCATTTACACACAACAGAGACACACACAGAAAGCATATGAAGGTAAATCCAATAAGCACATAGAGATATCAGACGTCTGAGGAGGAAACCACAACACCAAGGTGTTACTGGCACTACACAGCCACAGGGTAGAGGTGAGACGCAGATCATCACACATCACTGGTGAGATTGGGAGAGAGCAGACACCGTAAGGGGAAGTGTATGATTCTTTGGAAGTTTTTTTTTTTTTTAATGTTAATATATAGCTCATCAATTTTATCTTTGGGATTCAAGAGGATTGGAAATAACAGCATCACAAAAACTCACACCAGGTTATTCAGGGTGACACTGGTCACAGTAGCTGAAACCCCCACCTGCCCATCAGGTGGTGCATCCATGACAAAATGACAATGCAACAGCGTGTTGAAGCCTGGAATACCATGTGTGAACCTTCAACCCACCATGCTAAGAGCATGAGCCAGACATGAAAAGCCCACGTTACGGGATTTCATTTCTCCTCGTTCTCCAGAACAGGCAAATCCAAAGAAACGGGATGCATGCTGTTGTGTACCAGAGGATAGGAGAGAAGGGGAGAGAGGAGATGATGGAGGTGTCCTGGCTGACATGGTGGTATGTCATGTGAACTGTGGGGTTGCAAAATGAGGTGGATTTATAGACGAGGGCTGCATTACAATTTCAGAACACTGGGTCGAGCAGCTCTTGAGTTGAAGTCGAGGGCATCATGGGTGCCGTCCGTCATCAGATCATAGGGACCCGTGCCCGTGACTCCTGTTTTATGGATGTCACCTAAAGGGTTTCCAGGACATGGGGCTGATTCACATGCACCACACGGGCAACCTAGTCCCACAGACACCAGGCACTTGGTGCTTGCTTTCTCATCCTGTCCAAACTCTTCCTCCCCATCTTTCTGTGTGGCTCTCAAGGCTCCACCGTGGCTGGCAGGCCCTGCTCTCAGGTATGCATAGCCAATGGGTGCAGCTGGGAGTCTAGGAACCAGCCAGTCCTTTGGAGCTGAGTAACAGCCTCAGGAACGTGGGCTTGAGCTTAGAGTCAAACACCACTGATTGTCCAAAGCACGGTGATGGTCCTGTGTGAGAGTTTAGGTCCAACAGTGTGGTGGCCTTGTATAGGGTACAGGTCTACAGCAGTGTAGTGACTCTGTGCCAGCATCTAGGTCCAATCTAGTGGTTTATCTCTGGTCTATTGGAGAACCCTAGGGCAAGGCAGGTCTCCCCAGGCAGGGGCAGGTTCCACCTGCTCGTGAGCAAGATCGATTTGATATGCGCCGTGCTTCAGAGTCACCCTGGTCTGGTCTTTTATTGAAGGATGGGCTCTTGATACACATGCTATCTAGTCTTTTCTGTTTCTCTGGGTGGTTTTCTCAGTGTCAAAGCCCTTGACACATATCTTTCTCTGATTCTCATCCTTGGACACTCAGAGGTTAAGAGGCAGTAAGAGGAGTCACTCCAGGTGACCTCTGAAACTAGGAGGCAGGTGGAGGTGGTGCAGATGCTGGTGTAGGTGATGCAGATGCTGGCGGGGTAGATCTTGGGCTCATGGGTACATTGATTTGTGGGTACCATCTGGGATAGGGGAGGCAAATCTATATTTTATTTTGAACTTAATCTTTTAGAAGACACACATAGTCACAGGCCTGGCTTTGCTGCACGGTCTCGGCCAGGCTGATCACAGATGGTCAGCCTAGGAGCTTCAGTGACAGATACAGGGAGAGCCGCACCAGACATGTGCATCCCACCAGGGCAGCAGAGTCATATGCACATAGACATGTGTGTGCAGGGACATGTGTGCATGTGTGCAAACATGTGTGCATCTGCATGCATGAGTGCATATAAGAATAGTACAGATCTCTCTCTCTCTCTCTCTCTCTCTCTCTCTCTCTCTCTGTGTGTGTGTGTGTGTGTGTGTGTGTGTGTGTGTGTGTGTGTGTGAACATGGGGCGATATTATGGTTTGAATATGAAATGCCTCTGTAAAGGGCTCCTATGTTGATGGCTTGGTCTTCACTTGGTAGAGCCAGTACTCGAGAGATGTCTGGATCCTGAGGACCCTGACCCTATGGGTAGATTCACACCTTGATGGCTTTGTAATTTTATGGCTGCGTTGGAAAGTAGAGGAGTTAGGAGGTGGGAACTGGCTGGAGGAAGGGTATCACTGGGGGGTGCCCTGGAAAGACATCAAGACCTGTCTTGAATTCCATCTTTGTGTTTAGGCACCATGTTGGAGGAACTGTTCTCGAATCTCAGCAAAGACCGTGTGTACCCATGCACATGTACATGTGTGCATGCACGTGTGTATGCATGGACAATGTAAGTGTACAACTACACATAGCACGTGCAGATGCTCTTCCAAGATGGGCCGTGTGCCCGTATACACATGAGTACCAGGCACCTGGAGGGCAAGCCACCCTATAGTACAAGTTGAAAGGTTCTTCACACATGTGGTCCTGAGACACAGGTGCCTTCTCAGTGAGTGACTCCACAACAGCAAGTGGGGGCTATGTCCCGGTGAAGTCTACAGTCCTCTAATTACTAATTATTAAGTCTTATAATTACTACAAGATCCTAGGTGAGGAACTAAGGGCCCCCAAGTCATCTTGGTTTTAATAGATTGCAGAACTGCAGGCCCCTGAGACAGCAGCCTCATGTCTCAGCCTCATATCCCCTCAACCAGATCAGCAGCTCCAGTGACCTCTTCAGGAGGAGCCACGGACTGTGGCCCAGGCAAAAGGCTCAGGGGTCAGATTTCCTCTAGATTCTTGCTATTCTTCCAGGCATCACCGTGGTCCCTGCCTCAGACCCGGAGGATGTGCAGCCCTTCCAGCTCCTGATCATATCTGTCTCTGGAGCCATTTGATGTGAGGAATCAGGGCTGTAATGCTATCCCAGCACTCTACATAAACAGTAGTTCCATTGGGATGAATGGGACCCATGCGTGAGTTATGGGCTCGTTAGCACAGCAGAGAGCCTTTCTCTATCATATTAAGTTTATTTAAATCACAGTGTTCATTTTTTAGAAACAATCTGCACCCAGCTTACGGTGCCATGGGTGCCGCCTCGGGGACAATGATGCAATCCCGTTTCTAACGAGATTCACACAGTTTGTACTCGTGTGACAATTTGGTTGCATTGTGCTTGCTCTGTGGGCACAGTGCCTAGTTATTGATTGCACATTAAGCAGTATTAAAGAAAGCCTCAGAGCCGTGGGCATTCTTCTCCTGGGCTCTGAGTGCAGAACATCTTTTCCCTCTTCTGAGACACCCTAGTGGGATTCCCTCAGCATTCCTGCCAAGTGGAACTTGACTTTTATTAAGGGCTCTCTGACCACAGGAATCTGCCAAGAATGGCTTCCACACTAGCCACGGGAATGGGAACTTGGACTTTACTGTGCTTCCAAAGCTTGAACTTTTTTCCTAGGGGATAATCTCCACTGGAGTCAGGAAGGTCCAGGTGGAGGGTGAGCTTTGATCTCATAGGTTCCTCATGTATTCTAGAATGCAGAGTGCAAGCAGCCCATCTTACAACAGAGAAGAGGGAAGCCATGCAGAGATCAGCTTCTGGGAGTGGAAACGATCAGCCCCGCACAGAATTACTGTGTCCAATTACCACCTCCATCTCAGGATGATTTGTATGCGGTCATCAAACAGGGGAAGAGCCTTTCGAACAGACTGGCCAAAGACAAAATGCAAGCCCTCCCTGAGCAACAGCTGGAAACTATGGGTCTCAGGGGCCCTCCTGTGCAGTTTCAGTGCTGCTGCAGTAGGGAGAAGCCCCCTTGCCTTCAGGAACTACATAGTGGGGAGCTCTTGCATCAAAATACCAAGGGGAGCCTTTTGTGTGACACCAGCTGCTCCCAGTCCCACAGTTGATGACACCCTCACAAACCTCACTGTCCCCTGGAACCCTGGATGGTGGAATTGCCCCAAGTACAGGCAGCTGGCTTATTTCTGCTGTGCTGCCACCCATCCGCCTTTGGGAGTCTGGTCTTGCTTCCATTTGGGGCCTGATGAAATAGAAATGTCACTAGAAATTGATTTTCAATTTAATCAAAAGGGAAATTTATTTCTGGGTCTTTCCAAATGGAAGGTCACCCTTTGATGAGCTAGTGGGGTTTTTATTAAGTTTTAACCTTCCCAGTGGGCGTTTCTGCTGCTGTGGTCCCGGGTGAGCGGGCATCTTGGGAATCCATAAACTTAGAACTAAAAAGGTCACAATTGGCCCCACAAAAGTGAGGCACCTGGAGCTGACGGTGGCCCCAGCTTCCCAGCTCCTCCTTCACAAGACTCACCCTCAGGCAGCCAAATTTCAGGTCTTGGGCCAGATGCTAAAAGTACACTAAGCAAGAAGAGAGGTAAAACTGTTTACAAAATGGTCCACCATCTCAGCTCAGGGCCTCAGTTTGCAGATGGTTAGCGGGCCACAGGGACCCATAGCTTGGTGCAACTTTATCCAAGACCACAGTAGATCTTGTGAAAGCAAATTCGGTTTACAGTTTCCCTCCGAGTAGGGCATCTGCTTCCTGTACCACAGGACCTCGCTCTGCTCACTGTGGATTACTGTTCCTTTGCATATTAATTGGGTTTCTTAACATGATAGCTGTTACTAAGATAGCTCAGAGGAGTGAGAGGAGACAAAACCCAGGAGTAACACCTCAGCTCTTTTACGATTCCTCTCAAAATTGCATCTTTGTTTTAATGGAACTGTACATTTTCTTGAGGCGCTGGGACTTCTGGGGTGAAGGGGACCTTTGCGCTCCCCCCCTGAAGGTTTGCACTTGCCATGGATGGATGGCTCAGCTGGAGTCTGAAAGTCTTGTTAACGACATTAACGTGCAGCTACCTGGGTTTTAATCATCAAAGACAAACTCGCGCCATCCCATGCTGGCGGAGCGTCACTAATTCTAGTTATACGGTAACTATGTAGCTCTGGGTTTTAGAAATTAGGCCTCTGAGACCCATCAGCTGCGTGGCGCGCCTCTGCTAAATGAATGGCTGTATTATTATCAAGGTAATTCAAAACAAATTTCAAGCTGTGACAATGAAATGGTTCTGATCGTAGGCTGGAGTTTGTGCTGAAATTGCCCATTGGAATGAGAACAGCTATACTTCAAGTTGGAATTCTGGTGTACTAATTTTGCCTACTCATTTTCATTAAATCCTAACAAAATTTTTACCAGTGTGAATAATAGCAGCCTTGGGCCAACTGTGACTGTGGGTTAATAATGTGATGGTGTCTCCTTCACCCCACTTAGCTGGTGGTGGCTCTTGATCTAAGATGGCTCTGCCCTCCGTATCTAGGAGGAAAGAGAACATCAGTGCACCTCACCAGTGACTGCCCAGGGAGGAAGAGACAGTTCCCGCAAGCCAGATCCAGCACTACCCTCCCTACTCCGTGTATGTGTGTTTGTGTGTGCGTGTGCACATGTGTGTGCATATGTATGCATGTGTGTGCATGTGTGTGAGTACATGTGTGTTTGTGCATGTGCTTGTATACATGTGTGAGTGAGTGCATGTGTGCATGTGTGTATGTGCATGTATGTGTGTGCATGTGTATATGTGTGTACATATATGTGTGTGCACATGTGCAAGTATGTGCATGTATGTGCATGTGTGAAGGCATATGTGTGAGTGCATGTGTGGGCATGTGTATGTGCATACATGCATATGTGTACATGCATGTGTGCATGCATATGTGTATGTGTGTGCATATGTGTGTGTGCTCCAGTGTGTGAATATGTGTGTGCATGTGCTTATGTGTGTGTATGTGTGAGTGCATTATGTACATGTGTGTGTTGGCATACATATGTATGTACATGTGTGTGTGTGTAGGTGTGCAGATATCTGATGTGCAGGTGCCTGTATCTGTGGAGATCAGAAGTCAACCTCAGGTGTCATTTCTTAGGAGATGCCTACCCTGATTTTTAAGGAAGTCTTCTGCTGGCCTGGAGCCCACTAGCTTGACTAGCCTGGCTGGTCAGTAAGTGATGGATAAACCCATTTCCACCCTAACTGTGGGATGGTAAGCATGCTTCACCATGCCCAACTTTGTTTATGTGGGTTCTAAGGTTTGAACTCTGGTCTGCACTTAAAGAGCAAGTACTCTACCACCTGCTCTGTCTCCCAGCTGTCCCTTTTCAAAATCAATATTCTGGTGACTGCTTAAGAACATGCACTGCCCTTACAGGGGACCTGAGTTCTAATCCCAGCACCCACATCCGGCACATCCACATGGAACTCCAACTCCAGAGGACCCAACACCACTAGCGTCCATGGATGGTAGCACTTACATGCACACACCCACACACAGACACACACTTGCCATTCGTGCCCCAGGAAAGTGCTTCAGAGACATCAGTGTGTGTGTCCTTGAAGTGCCTCCTCTCACTGTGTGTGCTCATGAGCAGAGGAGAAGAGTGAGAGCCTCCCTGGTCATCTGGGTATCCTTGCCTCTACAATTGAGATCTCTCTGCTCAGGTTCCACCCTGGCTGCACAGAGAGGCAGATAGCAAATCTGTGGGAGATGGCAGAGGTCGTTTCCATGAGGAAAATGGTTCCAGAAGAGTCACATGTGGTGCGCAATGTGTCCCCTGCCTTCACTCACCAAACATCAGCACCCGCAAGAGCAGGGACCAACAACATTTGCTGGCATCCACAGGGCTCACAGCAGCCTCCCACGCTGCTGTCACCTCCACAGTTGCTAGAGAGCCACAGTCCCGTGGAGAACACTGCAGGGGCCTCTCAATGTGTTTGTCCGCTGCCAGCCAGCCCCATCCTCTTGATCACCTCGCTGATGAGTCCCCAGCTGTGCTAAATGGCTTTAAAGGCTAAAATTTCCCTTCCTACAGGGCAGACCTGTGAGAGACTCAGTGGGAAGACAGACTCCCCTGCTTCATGGAATATTGATGGTGCCCTGATTGGCGCTCTAAGGGAAGAGGGGACCATTCTTGGTCATCAATGGGAACCAGGGTGCTGGTTTAAAAGGAGAGGAGAGCGATGTTCAGCTTCTGGTCAGGCAGCAAGGAAAAGCCCATGTGCTCTCTGGCTAGGTCTCATCTTACCTCCTGCATGTACCAGCAAGTAATGTCATCAGCCTTCCAGGGTCCTCTGTTGGTGAAGCACTGTCCATGGGCAGGCATCAGCACTCAAGGGAGAGCTGAAGAGGCTTGGCTGCTTCCCCAGCAAAGCTGAGCACCCCACATCTGAACCATGAACCCTTATATCTATTGGTGTTCCTGTTGCAGCATCAGGCTGAGTTCCCAGCAATGCTTGCCCAGGAGGGATCAAATACCCTGCCTGTGACCCAAGTTCACACTCTGGCTTGGTTTCTACAGTCCATGTAGTTTATAAAGGAGGACTTCACCTAGCTGCAGACTAGGCAGCCAAATTTCTGTCAGCACCATGGACAGAAGTCCCTATTCCTTACACTGTCCTGCAGGGACCCTTCATTTCTAAGTCAATGCAAAGTCTTCCGTCCATTTTCTGGCAAATGTCACGATGCCATTTGTATTTATGCATTCATGCATTGATGGACATCTAGGCTGGTTCCACCTTGAGGCTGTTGTAAATACTGTAGCACTAAGCATGGAGGTACAAGTCTCGCTGGAGTGTGCTAACTTAGAATCGTTCAGTTAGCTGCTCATGAGGACACAGACGGGTCTTATGGCAGTGCTTTAGTACATTAGAGAATCTCTGTGCTGCTGCATAGCGGCTGCACCAGTTTACACTCTGAGCAACGGTAGACAAGGGCTCCCCTTCCCACCTCTTCATTGGTTTTCTTGATGATGACCATTCTGATTTTGGGTAAAAAAAATATCTCAGAAAAGTTTTAATTTGCATTTCCCTGATGAATAAAGATGTTGAATAGTTATTAAATATTTATCAGCCTTTTGTGCCTCTTTCTTTGAGGGCTGTCTGTCCAGCTCATCTGCCCATTTGCTGATTGAACAGTTTGTTTTGATGTTTAACTTTTGTGGTTCTTTGTAAATGCTAGTTAATCTAGGTACTTTGTAACTAGAATCTAGTTACTTTGTAAATTCTAGTTACATTCCCTGTCCCATGTAAACTTGGCAATGGTAGCCAGTCTCTCACCCTTTGGACTCCCTTTCTGCTAATTGCTTCCATTGAAAAACAGAAGACCATTATTTCTACATAATTTTTATCGTAAGTTCTTAGTGTTATTATCTCCTGCATACTTGGGGTCCCTTTCAGAAATTCCTTGTCTATTTCTGTATCTTGAAATATTTAGAAAAATGGTAAAAAGATCTGTAAGCAGGAAAACTCCTCTCTTCATCAAAAAGACAGGTGAGAAACGAATGACTTTAAAACAGAATCCAGGGAGTAGCTCTCAACCAGACATTCAAAAGTTCCTAAGTGTTCATTGCTCCTGTAACAAAAGTTATTCCATAGATGTCTCTGTCCAACTCTGGCTGTCTGGTCTAAGTCATCATTTGCCTGTTGTTAGCAAGTCCCCTCCATCTCCAGTGTTGAATTCTGCTGTCTGGAAAAGGAGGCTGATTGCACTGACCTACCTATGGATTCTGGCAGGAACTCCATGAGTCCAAAGAGTTCTGAGATATTCCTGACATCCTTCATCAGACCTATAACATGCACCATCTAGAGCGTTGGCTACTGTCTCATCCTGGAAGATACACCACCAAAGGAGCTTAGAGCATGGGTCCTCTAGAAGTGGTACTAAACCTTTCTTCAGCATGCTGCAGAGACATGCTGCAGGCTGCCGGGGCTTAGGCTCTTCAGATACTATTGCACCTCCTGCAATACAGAAACTATCTGTTCGCCAGAGCTGCCCCGACCATGTGGGAGGAGCAATGCAGAGATTACCTTCAAGACCAGCTGTTTGTACAGTCAGGCAGGGAGTATGGCTCTAATGTTGGCAGTGAGTCTGCTGCTCGTGTCCCTACTGAAGAATGAATCAGGAGCAATATTAGACCTGAGCTTCCAATTGTGAGTCCTGGCTGCTCACCCTGACTACCCCCAGCCCAACCCCAAAACCATAGGAGTGTTGAGAAAGTCAACTTCCTCTCTGTATTATAGTAAACACGGAGACTCACATGTCAGTTTTATTCATATCCTCTAACTGTTGTTTAGACATTAGACACATGAACCACATCCATGCCATGAGGGCAGAGTCAGTAGCTCCGCCTTTACTGTAAGATGTGGTGGGCTACTAGGGACTGGACCCCTCACATATTACACTGTTTACTGCATGACACAAGCCACCATCCTCTATAACAAGCCCTGCCCTCATGAGAAGGATAAGTCAGAGGCCACCTTAATGACTATTTGTACTACAAATAGCCAAATCTAGCCCCTTGCCTATGTTTGTAAATAAAGTTTTATTGGCACACTCCCCTGTCCCTTTGGCTCTGGCTTGTCTGCGGCTGCCTGTGTTAAAGTAACAGGACTGAATAGTTACAGCAAACACCAGTTTGTCCATAAAGCTGGAAATATTTACCATCTGGCCCTTTACAGAAAACCTCTGTCAACCCCTGCTTTAACACTGAAATAAGAAGAGACACAGACACACCAACTATCTCCAAGCATGTGAGGGTTCCTTCTGTACTGAGAAATCATCTGTCCACAGCCATGGAAGCAGGATGTGTCATTTTTGTAGACAATGGATGGCAGCAACTCCCTCTTGAGATCTTAACCCATTCCATCTACACATGGAGAAAGGGTGTGCCTGTGCACAAAGCTAGCTTCTCACTTCTGGTTGTGCAGGTTGGTGTGGGAATGGAGGGACAAGTCTGAGGTGCCACCACTCAGCCCTCCACAGCAGGGAAGCAGTAATATGGGATCTGTTGCTCCTGTGGACTGCAGGGATGGTTCTGATTTATTATTTTAATTAAGTGCTTTTAAGCTTTAATTTCAAGAGTTAAATAAGCTGTCTTTATATGTAAATCAAAGCCAACAAATTATTGCACATGAACAGGCGCACCATCATCTGAGGAGAGAGCCGTGCTTTGCTCCCTAACAGTCCTGATGCTGTGTTCAGACCCTGGTACTTTGGCTAGTAGCTCAGGTCCGGTGCATGGAACTGCTCTTCTGTTCCAAGCTGTATCCTCAATGCTGGCATGGTGTCATTGACCCACACACAAACAGATCCCAGGAGCCCTTGCTCAGCCCTGCACGGGTGCAGCTCTGCCCAGCCTCATCCTGTCCATTCAACCTGTCCGCTAAGCAGAGTGCATGGTTTTGTGTATTCTTGAGTGGCCACACATGTGGACGGGGGGGGGTTAGAGTGGCCACATCCACACAGGTGGGCAGGAGGGCTGGGAGGACTAACATGGAGGTCCATGATTGTAAGCAGCAGTCAGATCAGCTGCAGTAGGCAGATGCTGCAGGGTCTGCACGGGGGAGGGCTGCACAGATGGAACAATGTCCCACAAGGAAAAGGAATGACATATGACTATCTAGCGGGGATGCTGGTATCCACACCCTGCCTGCTTGTAGGACACCCAGCCTGAGCAAATGAGAGTCCCTGGCTCCCTCCCGCCATTGCAGGCTCTCCACTGCTCAGCTCCAGCTGCCTCCCCTCTATTCGGGAGATCCTCACCTCACCATTCAGTCATGGTGACAAACAAGCACGTTTGTGAGGGTCTTCCCACAGCCACTGGGGACCCAGTGCTTGGCCTCCTGTGTGTCAGGGTAAGGTGTCTCCAAGGATTGGATGAGTCTGCCTTGGGGTGGCTCACTCAACTGTGGGTGAGCACTAGGTGACCCAGGCATTCTCGTGGAGACTTGGGGGAGTGGATGTCTCAGCTTTTTAAATCCCTTGTACCTTCACTATCAGCAGCTCACATCCTCCCATTCTCGGTGTCCGAGTTCAAATTTCCTTGGTGAGGGACCTAGGCATGGTACTGTGTCAGTTCCCAGTGCTACCACCATACTGACCACCAGCCTCCTCCTTGTGGAAAACTAGCAGAATCCAGTGTTCACCCCAGTTTGACCCCAGTGAGGATGAACTCAGTTAAACACAGAGGACAGGACTAGGGGAACGACTCGTTTGGGGAAGTGCTTGCTGTCCATGGGGAGACTCCAGTTTACACGGCTGTGGTCGCCAGCAGCCATTTAAAGAGCCAGGTGCGGCACACTGAGCTAGGGGACGAAAATGAGCTGGCATGGCAGGCTTACATGGTAAAGGCATTTGCTGGCAAGCCTGACAACCTGAATCCAGTCTCACGGTGAAGGAGGAAAACCAACTTCTGCAGCTGTCTGCTGACCCCACATGCATGCTATGACACGCTCTCACATGTGCAAGGACACACACACACACACACACACAGTAAATAGCACCCACTTTGTAAAAGTGACTGTCCTACCAGTTGCCTGCATAGTACGTGTAACTTCATGTCTCCCTGAATCAGGAGGAGACCTCCCCCACACCGTGCGTGTATGTGGGACTAAGGGAAATTCTGCCGTGCCCTGTGCTCTGTGTGAGAGGACACAATACCCGAGGATGCCAGTATCCTCAGGGCTCCATGAAACTTGAGCAGTGTGGTACATATTCACATAGATATCAGTAAATCACTTTATAATTCTCCAACCATTGCCTGAGAGGCCCTAAGGTGTAGGAACCAGAGGAGCAGATGAGTGGGGTCAGTCTGTCCCAGGAAAGGGTCACTGGGATCCTACACAGATCCATGTTGGACAACTTTGTAGTCTTGACTCACGTTGTGGACTCATCTTGCCAACGTGTCATTTACTGTGATCCATGGGTAAATGGGGAATAGAAGCCAGGACTTAAAGCCCAAACTGCATCTTACTGCCCCTCAACTCCTGCTGACACTGGCAGGGCAGCTGATTTACCTGTAGCCTGTCATTTGTTACTCTGTGGGTTCTTCTTTCTTCCACCCTTCTCCACCCCTTTCCTTCCACCATTTCAACCCCCTAACACTAGATAAGAGGGGAAAAAGGGATAGAGAGGAAAGGAAAGAGATCCCTGAATAAAACCAGGGGTCAGAAAGAGGGCCATGTTTGATAGACTACTACCTGCTGATTGGAGGTGTTGAGTCCCTGGGGCAAGTTTGATCTTCACCATCAGGATATCTAACTTCTTGTCCTTTCTTCTTTGCATGTGACAATTTAACAAACCTCAAGCCACACCAAAAAAACAACCCTTCACACTTCTCGGATCCTAACATTTGTATACCCTCAAAAAAAAAAAAAAATACTCAGAATTCCAAGTGTCACATGATTGCAGAAACTATCTGCAGCTGTAAAAATCATGCCCCTGCTAGAGCATGAAGCAAATCATAGTCAAACACTATGGACAGTCTGAAGCAGCCCCATATCCCACACCTGGGATTAAAATGTAAATGTATTCTTATAGTATTTCTATTGTTTTTTTTATTTAAAGAAACCAAAATTCCAAAATTGTCACTACATTTTTCTGCCTTAGGGAAGGGAAGGGGATGGAGGGAATTATGCAAATGAGCTCTGTGAGATTAAAAAAGATGTCCATTCTGAACTCGGAGCCCTTTGGTGAGGGAACCAACACTTCATCCTAAATCCAGCTGTCTACCAGCATGCCCTAGGCATGCCATTGAAGGATCCTGTGTAGGGGTCAGCAGGCAAGTTTGTTCTCAGCTAAAGCATCAAGAAGTGGTGTAAAAATAATTTGGGCTGCATGGCTGACCTGGGGAGCACGCAAGAGCTGAGCTTTCAGAGCTGGGGGCAGCTTGTGGTGCTACAGTATCACGTGCTCACTTACCACAGGGCTTGCTTGTCTCTTCCACCAAGAGTGTTGCTTTCAGTGTGCAGTGCTGGTATCTTAGATTCTCCTCTCAGGAAATGTCAGCACGGAGCAACCCTACGTGCTGTGGGGAGATGGGTATCATACGGTGAGAGTCTTTACACATCCACATGGATACAGCAGAACTTGGCTGCTGTCTCTGATTTCTGAGCAGACAGATTCTGCAGGTCTCTCCTCGTGGCTGCCTGGCATGCCAACAGCAGCCTGCATGGCTCGTGTCGGTGTCTGGGAATGAAGGTTGTGCTCTTTCTTTTTCCTCTGCTCTTTTCTGCTCGTGTGTTGGAACTGGGATTCAGATGGGTGTCTCCTTTCCCTACATCCTCCCGTAGAACACAGGCATGCACAAGGACAGTTGTGTTTCTTGACACCACAGGTGTGTGGTCACCATCACCCCAGAAGGATTTATCACAAGCTGAAGAATAAACAAGGCTAAAATTCAGCCTGGGAAGTGTGTCCCGTGGGTTCATTCAGGAGGGAAGGTTGTCACCATCAAAACCACCTGGGAAGAGATGACACAGGATCAGATCTAGCTAGGTGTCTGACTCATATCCCTATGGCCAGAGTGGGTTTTTTTAGTTTTTATACAAGCCCAGAAACATACAGCAGGCATCCTGGACTTACAGATGAACCCTGTCCCAGACTCACCTACAAGTGTCATGAAGAACGAGCATGGGCCTCACTGAAGACTCTGGGTGCTTGATAAACCCATTCATATTGAGGATTATTCTTTAGGGTCTGAAAATAGCTGAACCCCTCACTAGGCTGTCAAAAGTGGAGTGTTTTCTCCTCCAGCCTATTCTCCTCTTTCTTCCTTTCCATTCTTTTCCCCAGTCTTCCAGAACTTTCCAAAGTCACTCCACCAACCCTGCATGGCAGAAGGCCCAAAACAACTCTGTTGGATTTGCCACCTGTGCCCTTTGCTTGGGCATCTGGGTCATTTCCATATTTAAGAGGGGAAAACTAAAGCAGAAACAACTGTGGCTCCCCAAGCCCCAGCCGCTCACAGAGGGTCTACAGCAGACTTCACCTTCACAGAGAAGGTAGGCATAAACTGGAACCAGCTGCACATCCGTTCTGAAGCCTACAAACAGCAGAGACAAAGAAGCTGGAGCCTGAGTGAGGGTGGGCCCCTTGTGAGCAGCAGAGGTTTGTGGACAGACTTCCCAAACCTTCTCCTCCACCCAACTTCCCCAAGGCCTATCCTGCCCAGCCTCGCCTGCTTCCTGCCCCTCTCCCTGAGCTCAGGCTCTGCTGAGGCCACCTTCTGTTCTCCTAGGTCACATAGCACACATTAGATTCAGAAGAGCTCCTCTGTGCAGCCAGCCAGGGAATGTACAGACCTTCACCACACATGGCCTGAGAGGAACGCTCAGTCTCGAATGGCTGCACACAGTGGGAATACATGCACGTGTCCATGTGTTGGGAAGCCATGAGGCTGTGAGCCCAGCCTCCTGTTGCTGATAGATCAGTCCCATCCTGCCTCCTCCTGTCCCCTGCTTTTCTTCCCCATTTGTTAACATCATGGAGACCATGGGGGTTTGTTTGATTGTAGAGGAAAACACTTCTCTAGCCAAGAGCCAAAACTTGAGAAGCATTGAGTCCGGTCCTAGAACATCAGAAACCCCCACCAGACCCACCCCTCCCCCACCCCCACCCACCTCCCCAAAGTTGTCTGGGGCTTGCATTCCTCAACTCTGCCACAGAAGGGAGCTGCAAAGTGCTTCTGCTTCAGGGGCTGGGGAAGTCCAAGGGCAGACTGCGGGGGATTCCTGTGTCCAAGCAGTGGTGACTTGGGCACACCCACAGGCAGGGTTCCAGTGAGGCAAAAGCAGATAGCAGAAGCTTTGCTCTTGCTGCCATTTGCAGAAACGCCCATCATTTCTACAGAACAGAGCTGTACCACATTAGAAGACAAGATTCTTAGAAAGTGCTGGTGTAGCCAAATCCTGGTGCAGTACTAACCCATTTCCATAACTAGGGCCGTTTCTGTGGCAAAGTGGCTGAGGCAGACAAAAACAGGAGAGAAACCCAAGCACAGCTTCAGGTGTGGCTTAACCAGAAGTACCTATCAGGCCCTGGTTTTTCTGCAGCTCTCCTGTCTCCAGTTGAACGTTCTAGTCCGACTCTCCTCTCCTTGAAACAGGCTGGTGGTGATGGGTGGTCTAGATGTCTCCAAGAATAAAGTAACAAGGGACAAAGGGTTTTCCCTAGTGCCAGTGCAGACCCCAGGGTACGGACTCAGGGCCATACAGAACCAGGTTCAGTCAGTGCCATATTCCAAGAGGGTTTGTTGAGTGGGCTCCAGAACTGTCTGTACCCATCACATTTAGGTGTTAGTGAGCAGCCGTTGGGTAAATCCTAGAAAGAAGGAACAGAGCCAGAAGACAGGAGTCTGAGTGAGTGGAGCGGAGCGGAGCTCAGAGGTCTGTGGCCTCAGTGCATCTGACCCCTGCCTGTGTCTACAAGTAGAGCTTTGTTGGAATACAGTCACGGCACTGTTCCCATAAATCCAGCCGTTTCTGTCTCACTACACTAGCAGAACAGAGTAATGGCAAGAACCTCTATACTGAGATACCTCCCTGCCTGTCCCTGCCCAGAACATGGTGCCCATACCAGCCTTTCGCATAGAGTGAAGCAACCAGACTTTAGCAGAGGAGTATTGCTGTCCCTGGAGACCTGTGGGTGAGGGTTTGGCTCTGAGACTTGATGCTCCTTCTAAGATTTGATTTATGAGTGGGGGAGAGAAAAACAAATAAAAGAAGGGAGAGGAGGAATCTGGAGTGTGTGAGCCCCGAGTGTATACAAGGATGTAAGCTCCAATCCCTGGAGAACTAAGCCTCCTGGGAATGTGGCCCTGGGTTGGCGTTTCCTCTGTTTGGGTGTGTGCATGCAACCAAGCCCCTTCCTGAAGGTTTCTCATACCCACAACCCCTGTATCTGATGCATGGGATAGAGGAGGCACCCAGTAAGGCTCATAGGGTCTGTGGACGTGGAACCTTCTCATGGATCAGGTTTGCCTTCCTGTCTGAGCTTGACTGACTTTGGAGAGCTGGGCTGAGTGTCCCTTCTGCATGGCAAGCACCCTGAAGCTTCATGTTGTTCTAAAGTTCTTCCAGCCAAAACCACACTGTTTGTTTTGTAAAACAATATGGAGAATTAAACTGAATGCCCTTTCTGGTAATTTTTCTTAACTGTCAAATAAACAGCTGTGCCTGTGAGTCTTCCAGTGTCACCCAGGCAAGCTGTGCCTTCAGAAGCCACCTCAGAACTTAGTTTGGGAGCTGGGGAAATGGCTCAGCAGTTAAGAGCACTTACTGCCCTTGCAGACAATGTGGGCTTGATTCTCAGCATCTGCTCATTGGCTCACACCTACCTGTAACTCTGGTTCCAAGGGATCTGATGACCTCTTCTGGCCGCCATGGGTACTGTATGCACATGAGGCACATACATACAAGCAAGCACATAAACATGCAAAAAAAAAATACAAATCAATTAAATGAGTCTTTTTTAAAAAAAAAAATATGAAGTTATAGACAGCTATTTTACTTACATCTCATGTGTTTTTATTTTCACTGAGAAATGCCTGGTTAATACAAACCTTTGATGTTCTTGACCATGGCAGCAGCTGTGCCCACCCAGACACAAAATTTGTGAACTTTCAAGGCTGTCTCCTGGGTAGTAGGAATGAGCTCTCTAGGGCCACATGGTGACACAACAGTGAGTTCTGATCCAGAGAGATGGGGAACTGAGGCCACCCATGGGGACATGTTCTCAGCACATCAGCCCCCTCAAAAAAAAAAAAAAACATAAGCAAAAACAAAACAAAACAAAACAAAACAAAACAAAGAAAAACAAACAACAACAACAAAAGAACACATGCCTGAGGCTCAGGCAAATCTGGTACAACTTCCAAATGCTAGAATTGAGAGAAGACAGGTGTGTCCTCCCCTGGTGGCTTCAGAAGTGGCAGAAACCCAGACAGGACCTGTGCTGGTTATGGTTTTGATTGCTGCATGAAACACCATGACCAGAAGTAAGTCGTGAAGGAAAGGGTTTATTTCCCTTATACTCCATCACTGAAGGAAGTCATGGCAGGAACTCAAACAGGGCAGGAACCTGGAGGCAGGAGCTGATGCAGAAGCCATGGAGGAGTGATGCTTACTGGCTTGCTCTTTATAGCTTGCTCATCTTGCTTTCTTATAGACGTCAGGACCACCAGCCCAGGGATGGCACCGCCCACCATGAGCTCAGTCCTCCTCCATCAATCACTAATTAAGAAAACGCCCTTACAGGCCTGCCTACAGCCCTATCTTATGGAGACATTTTATCATTTGAGGCTCCCTCCTCTTTGATGATTATACATTGTATCAATTAGACAAAACTCTCCAGCAAAGGCTAGCCCGGTACCTCACTCCTACCTCGTCTCTGGGAATAGACTTCTCACTGTGTGGATGATGGTTTCAAATGGCAGTACTTGTATCTTTCCGCTCTTGCTGGCAGAAGTCCAAAGCTTAGTTCTGTGAGCTGCAGCCACCTGTGAGCAAGGCTGTGGCCCTTGGAGGCTCCAGAGGGAGCCCAGGTCTGCCCCGAGGTCATACCTGCTCCTACAGCAGCAGCATCTTCAGCGCTCGCGCTCTCTCTCTCTCTCTCTTCTCTCTCTCTCTCTCTCTCTCTCTCTCTCTCTCTCTCTCTCTCTCTCTCTCCTTCTTCTTCTTCCTTTTCCTCTTCCTCTTCCTCTTCTTCTTCACCATCCCATCTGTGTGTGGCTCTCCTGCCTTCCTCCCTTAAGGGCCACCAATGTCACCCAGCTTCTTTCTACCCAGAGGTCCTCCCACCTCCCACCTCAGCTCCTTTCTCAACTCCTTTTTGCTTTAACCAATCTACATAATGAATTTCCCAAGTGCCTGGAACATTGCCTCGCCACTATGGATGGGTCCCAAATGTGCTAGGTCAGCTCCTCCCAGCCGTCCTCCCTAGTGCAGCTGTATGCCAGGCTGGCACTGACTCGTATTTCTGCTCAGATCCTGCCTGACTGAGCTGTGAGTTCCCAGTGTTGTGCATGGCTGTCCTGTGAGCTGCAATCTGGGATGAGTCTTCCCTGAGATTACTGGTAGGAAGTAGAGAAAGTCTGTACTAGCCATTGGAGAAATGCTGAGGACACTGAGGAGGTGCAGGGAGCCAGCGATGAAGGAGCCAACCAGTGACCAGCAGGAGAGGAAGTAGGAGACTGTTAGCAGCTGACCTCACACCCACCTATGAGGGGCCTCCAATCTCTCTCTCTCTCTCTCTCTCTCTCTCTCTCTCTCTCTCCCTCTCTCCCTCTCTCCCTCTCTCCCTCTCTCCCTCTCTCCCTCCCCCTCTCCATATATATATATATTATATATATATATATATATATATATATATATATATGGAGACAGAGACCCTCCAGCTCACCACCCACCTATGAGGGGCCTCCAGTCTCTCTCTCTATCTCATTCTCTCTCTCTCTCTCTCTCTCTCTCTCTCTCTCTCTCTCCCTCTCCCTCCCCCTCTCCATATATATATATACATATATATATATGTATATATGGAGACAGAGACCCTCCAGCTCACAGTTCCTGCTCAATCCCTTCTAAAAGTTTCTGTAGCTCCTAGAATCGCACCCTGGCTCCTCATTGAATCTGTACAGCAATGAGATAACAGTTCAGAAAGCAAGTGGACGGTTAGAGAATGCACTGATTCACTGAGCTCTAGGCGGTGCTAAGGCTGGGGGGTGAGGGTTACAGGACAGACAGGCCTTGGGGAAGCTTGAGCACACTTAGCGGTCGGAGGTCAAGGGCAGGATTACAATGGGATTCTGGGGCAGGAAACAAGCCAGGGGCAGCTCAGCTACACAGCTCAAGAGTCTCCGTCTGACACAGGGGTAGGGAGGAAGATAGAGCCAGGGAAGGCCAGGTGGAGTCTCCTTCCAGAACTTGCCTCTGGGCTTATGGGAGGGAGAAGGAAGATAAGAAAGGCTGATGGCTTAAAGTTGGATCCCCAAAGTCCTCATCAGTACAAGACAAATGGATGCTGTAGCCCCTCTGCAGGGATTTCAGCTCAGTTTCCAAATTGGCTGGACCAGATCACCACCAGGTCTGAGGCTCAGGAAGCAACACTAGGTTGTTCTGTGAAAGTCCTACCTCAGGTCACTCACCAGAAGCAGCCACAGGCTCCCAGAGCAGGGTTCTGAGCCCATGAGGTGCCCACAGCCAACCCATCACCTTCTGTTCTTGATTTCAATAAGCCCTCCCAGGAAGGCAGAATGGTATGTTTCCATACTCAGATATCTATAGGCTAAGACAACTCCAGACATTCCATGTCTCAGACCAACCCCAGGGCCTTGTGTATGTTAGATTCCACTGAGCCACATCTCCAGCCCAAGAAAAGTCCCTGTTTGTAATTTGGTCCAACATGGGAATGAAGCAATAGGACTGAAAAGCCCAGGGCAGTGGCGGTGGTGGTGGCGCTGTCTAAGTTCCTGTGGCGAGCCATTCGGGTTAGCCATGTGCTGGTCATCCTGGGCTCACCAGCTTGGTCATCCTCTGGTCACCAGCTGTGTCCTTGCTTCCTGCAGCAAGACAAAGCCTGGGAAAGGCCACAGGAAAGGCAAGTCTGTCTGCCTTTGTTCATAGCAAGAAGTGGTTCTGGGTCCTCACAGAGAAGCCCAGGAGCAGGGCCCCATGTTCAGGACTGGCTCCAAACACAGGTAAACAATGCTACCTGCACAGGGGAAACTGACGCATCCATCGACTCTGAAGCGCCTATGGCCCAGTTCCCGGTGTCATGGCTCCCTCCTTTCATCCCCATACTGCTATCCCCCTGCCTCTCTCCGGAAGCTCCTGCAACTTGTGCTTTTGTGAGAGGTGGGCAGGGTTGTGGTGTGGGTACGTAGATGTACGTGTTCACATAAGCGAGGACACGTGTGTACAGTTACACTGCACAAAAGTACATGTGCACATGTGTGCATGTGGAAGCCAGAGGCATCTCCAACCGTTCTTTTATGCTCACAAGGGTTCCTCCTTGACCTCGGAGCTGGCTGGTTTGGCTAGTCCAGCTATCAGGTCACTACAGTGTTACTCTCTGTCTCTCCCTCCCGGAGGCCAGGATTACAGGCAAGTGCCATGCTGGGCTTTTATGTGGCTTCTGGGCATTCGAACTCTGGTCCTCAGGCTTGTACGGCCAGCTCTTTGTCCGCTGAGCCACGTCTCCAGCCTCGATTGTATCTTGTATTCACCTCTCCCCCAAGAACACACTGTCCCCGGTGGTTGGCGGTTATCTGGCCTCCTTTATGTGTCTGCCTTTCTCTGGAAAAGCAAAGCAGCCCTTGCACCTCATAAATTTTAACTGCCTCTCGGCTGATGTGTTCCACGTCTGGATCGTTTTATCAGGCTCACTTTGATTGTGAGCCCGAGGGCTGAGCCCTCATCCCGTTTCATCTCTGAGCAGCTCCAAGCTCGCTCTTGGCACGGGGCTCGTAAGAAACCACGAGAAGATAAATACATGCAAACATCTCTAATTGTTTTACTTACAGGCGTCTGACAATGGATCAGAGATGTGTGTGGCGTGCCACATCAGAGCCCTGCGTGCCATTTCTTCACATGCCTTAATCTGCTCCTTGGGTATTAGTGATTTGTAAAACACGATTTATTTGCTTAGAATTTTCTTCATAGCTTTAAAACTGTGCATGGTGTAAAGGAAAAAAATTTAATCTCTGATTCCATGTTAGGCTTTGCCAAGCAGGATTCCTGGGGTTAGCTCTGTTCCACACGAATATTTTGTTGGTGATGATGACAGTTTGGGGTTGAGGAGGAGGGAGGGAGAGAGGGACGGAGGAGGGAGACGACAGACAGACAGACAGACAGACAGACAGACAGACAGACAGACAGAAGAACGGACAAATGACCTGTACAGGGCACTGGGCTGCATAAGGATATTGTCATACAAACATATTCAATGCTTTGAGCACCTTTCCCTTCCCCACAGCCCTGCCTCCACCCTCTGTTACCCTCCTTCCTCCCCCAGACAGCTTTGCTTGTCACACCATGCAAATATACTTGATTTTATGTGCCTGTATAAAGTCCGAAGTCCATGTTCGTACGAAAACGTGCAATGTTTTTCCTTCTGATCTGGCTTATTTCATTTGATGGTCTCCAGCCCCTCCCTTTCCCTAAAACAACATAGTTTTCTTCATTTTTATGGCTGAATAAAATTCATTGTGTGTAGAAACCACATTTTCTTTATCTGCTTCTCTGGAACTGGATCCTAGGTTGGACTTCGTAAGTGCTGTAGGTGGTGCAGTAATCAAAGCCGCAACATAGAGTCCCTGTGATGCATGCTGGCTTTGTGTCTGTGGAGTAAACGCCAGGTGTGGCATAGTGGGCCGTGTCCTGAGAAACCTCCACACTGATCTCCACAGTGGCTCCACTGGTTGACATCCCCACAGCAGTGTAAATGCTCCCTCGCTCTGTGTCTGCTCTAGCATTTGTTAGCATTTGTTTTAATGATTGCCATTCTGCTTGGTGTTTGGTTGGTTGGGTTAGGATGTTTTGTTTTGTTTTGTTTTGCTTTGCTTTGCTTTGTTTTGTTTTGTTTTGGCTTAGTTTGGTTTGGCTTGGCTTGGCTTGGCTTGGCTTGGCTTGGCTTGGCTTGGCTTGGCTTGGCTTGGCTTGGCTTGGCTTGGCTTGGCCTGGCCTGGCCTGGCCTGGATTGGCTTGGCTTGGTTTGGTTTATTTTGGTTTGGTTTGGTTTGGTTTGGTTTGGTTTGGTTTGGTTTGGTTTATTTTGGTTTGATTTGGCTTGGCTGGTTTGGTTTGGTTTATTTTAGTTTGGTGTGGTTTGGCTTGGCTTGGCTTGGCTGGTTTGGTTTGGTTTGGCTTATTTTGGTTTGGTTTGGTTTGGTTTGGCTTGGCTTGGCTTGGTTTGGCTTATTTTTGTTTGTTTGTTTGTTTGACTTGGCTTGGCTTGGCTTGGCTTGGCTTGGTTTGGTTTGGTTTGGTTTGGTTGGTTGTTGGTTGGTTTGTTGGTTTTGAGATAAGGTCTCTGTACTCTCTACTCTGGCTGCCTGAAACTCACCACACAACCCAGATTGGCCTCAAATTCATAGTTATCCTCCGGCTTCCACCTTCTGTGCTGCTAGGATGCGTGTGAGCCACCATGCCTGGATCCTCTCATGTGTTTAAAGACTAAGCATTTCTCTTAAGACAAAATCCAAGTCCTCCTTCTGCCTATGTCTTACATTGTTAAAACAAAGGATTTCCAAACACATATGTATACCACACACAGACACACAGGCATGCATATACATACACATGCAAAACACACCCCACACACATACCACAGCACACACACACAACACACACTCATACTTCAACACCTACACACATACCACAGCACACACACACATACATGCCAAAAACACTCCACACACATACTACAACATGCACACATACCACAGCAAATACACATTACAACATATAAGTGTTGCACACACAGAAACAGACATGCATAAACACACACCACAACACACACATACCACACACACACACACACGCACACACAGTCCACACTTTTAACTTTGACACAGACACATCAGCACTGGTCCCTAAGCTGAGTTACAGGCTGCTTAGCAGAGGACCCATAATGGAGCCAACCTCATCTTGCCCACTTCATCCAGCTTTACAATGTGGAAACTTCCCAGTGGTTTCCCAATGTTTCCCCAGGAGAAATTTTTTTGAGTGAATGTAATATGATGTGACTCATATAATTTAAGAGGTGACAGCCAGAGACAGAGGGAACACCCAGAAAGAGCACTTCAAACTGTTATTCTGTCCTCCAAACCATGTCACAAGATGCTCTGTGCCAAGGAAAATATGGGTGCTGAGACATCAGGGATAGCCTTGTACAGCACAGTACCCGGGACCTGCAGCCCAGCCTAGCCAATCAGTGAGCTCTGAGTGGAAGGTGATGGGGGAAGACACTTGCCATCAAGCTCCAGGATCCACACACTTGTGCACACCTGAGTGTATGCGCGCACGCGCGCGCGCACACACACACACACACACACACACACATGCACACACATGCACACAAAGATACGGGTCCAGTCTCAGGAATCTTCCTGCTCACTGGGGAGCAGGCAGCCATGGACTATCACCAAGAGCAGAAACATCAAGCTGAAGGCTGTTCTGACTGGAAGAAGACTGTTGGAGTGTGGTAGCGAGGAGTGTCCCTGTCCCTGGGCAGAAGGCGCAGGGAAGACAGCAGCCTTCTCCCAGCCCATGGCTCTCTTGCTCTGCCCATTGTGTTTAGCGTTGACCTGTGACATTCTTCCCTAACCCTAGACCCTTTGAGCACTACAATTCTCTTAAGAATTTTCCAAACCCCAGAGTGTTTGTGTAATCGTGGATGCTTGAGAGGACACCAGCATCAGAACCGAAGCATTTGAAAAGCTGTGTCTGACTGAACACGAGATATGCAGCTCATGCCAACATAAACTGAGCAGTTTATAAAGTTAACTCTGTCCCCCAACAAAGCCAGCTGATGGAGGAGAGGCCGGCACAGATATTGTTTCTGACCTCTCTAATGTCAAGTTGTGGGAACAGCACTGTGTCTGCTCTGGGCTTGTCATCTGGTGGGAATGTGTGAAAACCTCAGCCAGCTCTGGTGTGTTCACTGGGGGACAACTGTTGCCTGTCCTTTCCATGGGAATTGTGGGTATTCTACTGACATCGGATGCTGACAAGCATCTTATTTTTTTGTCTGTGTACATGTGGTGTGTATGTATATGTATTTGTATGCCCACATGTGTGTGTGCACGTGTGCATGAACATGTATGTATAAGTTCACGGAGGCCTGAAGTTGATGTTGGACATCTTCCTCAGTTGCTCTGTGTTCATTTATTTACTTACTTGTTTATTTATTTTCATTTTATTTATTGAAACAAAGCCTCCTGATGAACCCATGACTCACAGGTTCTGGCTAGTTTAGCTAACCAGTTTGTTCTGGAGAGCCCCTGTCTCTGTCCCTCCTGGGGAGATGGGCAGCTGGGATTTCAGGCGGGCACCACACCTGCCTGGCTCTTACAGGAATTCTGGGAATCCTTTGTGCAGCAAGCGCTTTATCCACTGAGCTGCCTCTGCAGCCCTGGAGAGGGGGCTTCTTAAAGGTCACCCGGGGTGTGGCAGGGGAGGCTGTTCCAGGAGCTCAGCAGAGAAAGCCGCTGGCCTCTCTCTGAGGGACAACCTCGCCACTGGAAGTTTGAGTTCCTAAGTTAGGTGGTTGTTCCCTTGAGCAGCAGCTTCACCATCGTGCATGCATCTGAGAAGCCCCTACAGGTAGGGAAGCCGTAGCTCTCCGCCTCAGAGTTTCCAAGCTTCTTCATGCAGCAGCAGCAGGCGCTGTCCTTTTTATCACAGAATTGCGTTTCACAGCATGGTGTCATAGGCCACTTAACGCACAGAGCCTGTAACTGAGCCACTGCCCCGGCAACTGGAGCCTTTCAGTGTGACTGAGTCAGGACATCGAGATGGGGTATCTGAGTGGATATAATGAGATCACAGGGTCTGATAAGAGAGAGGGGGTTAGAGAACACTCTGAGAGAACACAAGCTGAAGTAAGACTCTTACAAGGCCATGAGACCAGGACCTCAGCAGCCTCCAGAAGCTGAAAATGGACATGAAGCGGACTGTTCCCCAGGAGTCTGGGGAGGAATGCGGCCAGGCTGAACCCATTTAGATTCCTGCCCTTTAAAACTGTTTGTGCTCCTGGGGGCTGGAGAGATGGCTCAGCAGCTAAGAGCACTGGATGTTCTTCCAGAGGTTCTGAGTTCAATTCCCAACAACCACATAGTGGCCCACAACCATGTGTAATGGGATCTGATGCCCTCTTCTGGCCTGCAGGCGTACATGCAGGCATAATGCTCTATACTTAACAAAATAAATACTTTTTAAAAAGATAAGTAAAACCGTACTAGAGGGCACCCCGCTCTGCCCTGGGTGTTGGGCCACACAAGGCCCCACGTGTCTCCTGAGTGAACCCCCATACCAAGCACCTGTCCAGGATGCCTTCCCCAGGGCTCAGAGCCCCCCATGTCTTTCCAGGGACCTTAACCCAGCATTTGTAGTCTGAGAAGCCTGTGGGAGGAAGGCATGCCCTTCTACATGGTAGGGCAGCCACAGTGACCTCTCTTTCGTGTTCCATCTGAGCAACAGTTACCATATACAGAGAAGTGAATATTTTGTGGTTATCAAATTTGCAGGGGTTGGAGTGGGTGGATTTTGATCAATTCTTTGTGCTGTGATGAGAAGCATAAATGAAGCTCCTCCCCTGACCAGGTGGCATGAAAAGTATTCTTCTATTCCACCAAGGTCCATCCACACCCTGCATGATGTCACATGATTCTGTAGACTGTGTTTTCATGGCAACTTCATGGGAAAGGCAGAACTGTGGGACCAGGCTCCACCAGTCACAGGAGGAGGGAGCCCCATGAAGGGAGTGGATGAGAACTTTCTCATGCTGGCATCCTGCAAGCCCCTCCCACTAGAGCATCCTCCCATGAGCTCCTAGGAGAGGAAGCTTCATGGTTTGCTGTGCGTGAGCCTGTAAGGAAGTATCCTTTAGGACTTACAGCCAGGACAAACGCCTCCCTTGGGGCTCAAGGGCAAGTGTGGTCAGGTTAAGCAATCCTCAACCTCAGGAAAAGCAGAGCATAAGAGTGAGCCCCGGCCAGCAGCGAGCCTGGTGGGGTTAGGACTGCAAAGCCACTGGTGATGTCATCTACTGCAGCCCACCTGCCAGGCGGTGTTGAGCAGGAACCCATGGCTTCTCTGCCAGGGCACAGCGGCCCTATCCACAATGTGGTAAGAGACAAATGGTTCATTGCCTAGGTTCAAAGCTCTAAGTTCCTCTCAGTGGAGAGAGCATCCAGGAGTCCAGGTGGATGTGTGCCTCTGCCCTTTCTCTCCAGTGCTGAGAAAGTGATATGTGCCTTTATTGATACCCTGCCCTTAGCCAGAAAGGGTCTGGTCAAGTTTCCTTCCTGGTTCTCCTTGGGAAGTTGGAGAACAGAGGCATATGCCAAGAGGATAATGGTAGCCGAGCCCCATCTCTTTCAGTCTGAGAGGCAGCCATGGGAGCTGAGCCGACCCCCACCAAGGACAGAACATTTCACAAGCAGCCACTGACCCCCAAGTCTCGCTTTAGTAGAGGATCCACAAGTATAGAAACTTCCAGAATTGTCCCCCATGCTAGTCACCAGCTGTGCTCTGGGGCGATTGTGTCCCTTCCTCCTGTGCTGACTCTACAGCTCTGTACCAGCCTCTTTGTCTTCCCTAGTGAAACTGCCCCTGGACAGAACTGACATGGCTTCCCTTGCAGAGCCCAGAACAGGGGTGGGTTTCACAGGTCCCCAGAGGGAGCCAGAGCCTGAACCGAAGTGACAGGTACACTGGCCTGAGAACTGGAAAAGAAGAAGGGTTGTTGTAATTTAAGAGGCATTCTGTCTGAACAGACTGACTACTCAAGGCGTTTATCAGAACTATCTGGCTCTGTGATCCTCGTAAGAATGAGCCTGGGTATGATGAGAGAAGTCTGGGTCCTGGGGGAGGGCTCGCCCTGCTGGTGTGGCCCGGCTGGGAAACTGCTCTTTGGGGGAAAAGCTGAGGGTTTGAGGTTGGAATGTGGTCCCTGATGAAGCACTTCCTAGCATGGGCAAGGTCTTAGATTTGATCCCCAGCACTAAAAATAAAATAATAAGAGGGGCCGAGGGGCTGTCTGGGCAGCAAGGATTAGCCGGTCATCTCTGCAACTCTTTCCTGAACTCTGAAGTTTGCTCGTGCAGAGTAAAGCAGCACTTGCTTGCACCAGTGTGGAGCTGAGGAAGTTCTTCCATGGCACAGTGCCTTGGCTTTCTCTACAACAGAGACTTCAGTGTTGTCCTTGGTAGTAGAGTGTGGTAAGGGTCCCCAAGGCACAGCCAAGTGCCCACCTAGCCAGCACACGACAGACTGTCCCACTTGCCATCCTCTGGACTCTGTTCGAACCATGCTGGCTTCTTGGTGGGCTTCTACTCAGGCTTCAAAACCTTGTGAGATTGGCCCTCCTGAAGCCATTTCCCCAGCATCCTGGGCCAGCAGCTCTGCAGGTGTCTAGACTGCTCTGGCCACCTGAACCAGCACACCATACCTGCTGGCCGTGCCTGCCTCCCTCTGCCCTCTGTGAATGTCCGCTCTCCCCAAATGACTATAACACACTATAGCACCTCTGAGGACAAATAGAAGAGCAGACTTCTTGGCCTTGCTCTGGAACTGGTTCAGTCCATGCAGCCCAGTCTCTGCCACCTGCTCTGTCGGGAGCAACCTAGGCTTGCCCTCAGTGGGCATCTGCAAGCTGAGCTCAACCCTGTCTGTGCAATGTGAATGGATGGGGATGGAGTGTGGGGTGGCACACACACACACCACACACTCAGCTCTACCTGTGCACGGACATACACCAGATTTAATGGGCATTCCCTTTTCAAACCCAGCAGGAGCCCCACAGGCCCAAGAGCCTCATTCCCTCTGTTCCAGCAGAGACCACACAATTAAACAGAATCAGCTCCCAGCCCAACCTACTGATGTCATTGCTTTCTTCCCGATTAGCTTCTGTGTCCAAAGCCAAGAAGACAATATTTCTATGCCCTGGAGGAAGGATGCTGAGACAGTGGCTCTCTGGAGACTACGTGGCCCGGAGCCTCTGTAGCTGGCGCAATGTGAACCTAATCATATAAGCACCCACCCTGGCGGCCGCTGCCGCGCCTTCCTTTGCTCCTAATGAGCCTTTCTGGACATTGAGGCTGATCTCAGATGAGTTATTGATACAGAATCCCAGTTTGAATAATTGTACAAGGAGCAACGGACCTGAAACGGGGACACGTTTGACAGTTGGAGGAATGATGCTCAGCCGTTGCCCTTCAGTGTATTCCAGGCAGTGATGAGATTTGGTTAGGGGTGATTTCCATACCCCAAGTCTCAAATAAGCAGCTTTCCACTCTGCATATCAGAGGAACGTGCAAGGAATGGCAGGTGCCCTGGATAGAGTCCCTCGGCTCAGTGTCTGATCTCAGCAATGCCCTCCCTTCTTCCTGTGTTTGAGCACACACATGCACATGAAGTGTGCCACCACTGCGCCAACACACATGCATGTGTAAACACATGTGCACACACACACATATACATATACACACATGCACACACACACATATATATACACACACATGCACACACACATCTATACACACACACATATACACACATGGGTTTATTGTTTATTTTTCTCTCAAACAAGCACTGATAACTAACAAGTTTTCTTTCCTTCAGTCATTTGCATTAGTGGTCAAATTATGAAGTGCTCCAAGCTTATTGCAGTGTGTGTCACTGAAAGGATGCTGGGAAGGAGCCAGCGACCAGGCTGATGTGGGGGTACAGGGATAGGGTTAGAGACAGGTCTGGCCCGTATGAGGTCAGGTCCATCTCCCACCATTTGCACCTTAGCTAAAGCAGGCTAGGTTCAATGTCCCAGTAGAATTTTTAGAGTTTTGTCACGAGCAGAGTCTGAGGCTGTGACTCTCAGGAACTTGTTGTTACTTTTCCATGACTCGGGCTGCCTTCTCCCCCCAGTGTTATGATTGAAGGCACATACAGCCGTGCCTGGTTTTTATGTAGGTGCTGGGATTCGAACCCTGGGTCTTCCAGTTTATACAGCAAATGCTCTTAAGCATCAAGCCATCTTCCCAGGCTAATTTATAACAAGTGTACCAGATGTAAAACTTGGTTTGTTAGGGCAAACTGAGTGTGGGGCGGTCCAGGAAGGAAGCGTGACGAGGTGGGGTGGGTAAAACCTGACATTCCTGAGGAGAACTGCTATATGTGGATGCCCGGCATCACCTGCCATCTGAGATAAAAAAGGATCCACGCTGTGGAACCTGAGCCACACAGCACAGGCTCCCTTGGGCCCCAGACTTCCACCTAGACCAGCCTGTTCTCAAAGACTACCCTGGATCCTAGCTGGATCTTTGTGTAGTCAATTCAAGAGTCAGCTGGGAAGGTCTTCACTGAGAGCAGGAAATGAGGAGATTGGAACAGGAAAGGGAAAGTGAAAGAGACTTTGGCACACAGCCATCTTAAAGAGTTAAGCCTGTCTAGTTTAGCTCCTGTGTGACATGCCTGGGTCTCCTGCCTGCAGTACACACCGTCCCCAGTACTTAGATACAAATTGGCAGCTCTCTTCTCTTCACCGGCTGCTCCCACAGCCCGGCTCCCCTCATCCCTTGTGCTCCAAGGAAAGGCGAGACTGTCTCTCCCCTTTACTCTTCCTGCACCCTGGGTAGATCAGACCAAGTCTGAGAATCGAGGGTGAACCAACTGATCACCTGGATGCATGTGACCTTTGATGGGTCCATCCGTCTGTCCATCGAGCCGCTAAACGGAGCTGATCTTTCGGCTGAGGAACATCTCCACACTTCCCTCTTTTACCTGGTGCCTTCCATGAGGTTTTATGACAGGCCGTCACCCTGTGCTAGCCCTGCCAGCTTCTGCTCAGTCTGTCCCAGATGAGAGCAGACTCGTGTCCGAGCCACGCAGGCTGGTCTATAAAACATTAGCACTGTGCTCAGCCGCTATCACCGAACAAAGATATAGCGGCCCCTGTAAGAACGAAGGGGAAGGGCCTGCCTATAGTTAACTACTCAAACTGTCTTTCCCTAGCCATCACATTGGCCTTTTTCTTGGCCACATGGAGCTGCCATGATGCTTGGAATGTCTGCCAGCCTCAGCCTTGCAGCAGGAAAGTTGTTGTCAGGACCCTTGACAGAGCTTCCAGCCTGGCCCAGAGGGACCCAGGACACAAGTGAAGTGGAGGACCAGCCTTAGTCCGGAGCCTGCTGCTCTTTTTACTTTGTTCATTCCGCTGTGGTCTATACTGTGGGGACATTAGACACAGCCAGGCCACACCTGTGACAGTGGCCTTATTCCCTCCTATATTTAGGGAGCCTGCACCCTATTCCACCCAGGTTCCTGGGAGGGCAGCTCAGTTGCAGGCATCTCTGGAGGCTTTTGCCAATGAAAGCATCACAAGATGAACCAACTGCAGAGCAGACTGTGACCTCCTGGGTCGCAGAGCAGGTGTCCACGCTGCATGTGCAGAGCAAAGCCTGGCAGCCAGCCCCTTGGAGGCGGCTTCAGCGTTCATTGTCTGGCACCCACAGCAAGACGCCTGTGCTGAAGCCAGGTTGAGCCGCCTTATGTTTCTGGGAGCACAGGGCAGCCACACACAAACAAAGCTCTAGGCTCAGTTCTTCCATCTGTGGTTAAGTAACAGGACAGTTTCCCTGTCGTCACTTAGTTATGTGAGACCCTCCAGCATCATGTGTTTGGGACATAACATCGGTGCAGTAAGACCCAATCCTGTCTGTGTCATCTCCTCCAATGTAACGCCCGAGCTGCCCCACGTTGGGCGGCCAAACTGTAACGGCCCGGTCTGTTCTGCAGGTCCGGGTCTAGTGAGAGAGTGTGGGGACGTGAAGAATGGAGACAAGACAGGTCAAGTCTCAAGTCTCGTTTATTGTCTCTCTCATTGTCTCCCGTATTCTCTCTATTGAAGGGAAATCTGGGGTATTTATAGGCTTTTGCCACGTGCCTTGTAGGCGCATGGATACTACGTGCCTTGCAGGTGTGGATATGACGTAAGCCTTACAGGCATCTATAGCGTGGATAGCACGTGAACCACATGCCTTGCAGGCGTGGCTACCACGTGCGCCTTGCAGCTGGGGGCAGTAAACAGCAAAACAAAATATGTGGGATATCAGAGTGTGCTTCAGCTGTTGTAGGCTGTTGAAAAACAAGTCTCACGTCAGGGTATATGGCTTGAGATGGCTGCAAAGCTGATAGCCGCTTTCTGCTAAAAGTCCGCTCCCAACACTCCAGGCAAATGTTAAACTACACATGACCCTGTAACTGCTGGACCCAATACTGAAACACTCAGAACATCTACTGTGGGGTCCCCTCTTAACGATGTGGGGTCCCCTCCAGGTTTCCTTTGCCTAGTGCTTTTTCTAAGATCACGTGATAGGTCCCCATCTTGTGCCAGCCCAGATAGCCTCTGTCCAGTGCTACAGGTTGTCGGGTCTTCTCTTTCTGTTTTTGTTCATTTGAGTGTTTGTTTGTTTTTTTTTTTTTGGTTGTTTATTCTGATGTATAGCTAAAGGAGAGGCTTGCAGTTGCCAGCACCCTGTAAACAATATATTTAAAGCCAATTGAAGAGGGATGGGAGCTGGATGTAAAGAGTGAGTCCCAGCAAGTGTGTTAAATCCCCTGTGAGATGCCAGGAGGGATGCCTCTCATCCTCAATGAAGAAGTGTGCAATATGCAAACACATGGCCACCCAGTTATCTCTAATTTCCTCTGTGGTCACAGGGATACAGGCTCACACTGATGGTCACAGGGATGCAGTAGTGGTCACAGGGATGCAGGTTCACACAGGGGGTCACAGAGATGCAGTCTCACAAACAGAGGGTCACAGGGATGCAGGCTCTTATACTGATAGTCACAGGGATTCAGGCTCTCCCTGCATCTTCACCCCTATACACATTAGAATATCATCAAAGTCACCCAAGCTTCAGTTCTCCACTCTTGTTCTTTGTTCTCTCTCTCTCTCTCTCTCTCTCTCTCTCTCTCTGTGTGTGTGTGTGTGTGTGTGTGTGTGTGTGTGTGTGTGTGTTCACGTGAGTGCATATACATGTGGAGGCCTATCAAGTGTCATCCTTGGAACACCATCCTCTTCCTCTGAGACAGACTCTAGACCTCACCAAGCAGGCTCTGCTGGCTGGCTGGTGCTCACCACAGATCTACCTACAACTGTCTCTGAAATCCGAATGCTGGGATCCCAAAAATGTCATGAAGCCCATAGGTGATGAGAAGAAAATTCAAACCCTTGCAACTGAATCATACAGGCACACATGTGTACACACACACACACGCAGTCAAACACACATACAGGCACACACTTGCACACCCACATACAGCCATACACATGCAAGCACACACATACACACATGCAGGCACACACATGTACACACACACACACATAGCCCTCCTTGGCATTTTCAACATGGTTTTCCTTGGGCTCTAGCAAAGCCTTTCTGGTTATTCTACATGTTGATTCTGACAGAGAGCAAGCCCCATTCTAGCTGTCACTGTCAATCATGAACTTACAGAATGCTTCTCCCATGACCTGGACCTCAGAGTCTTATTCAAAGACTCCTCTTGCCTGTGTCACAAATCACATCTGAGCCTTGGACTGTTATGGTCCCATGTGTTGTTCTCTCGTCTCTAACTGACTTTACCATGGGCGTGAGGCAGGGATCACACATGTTTCTCAACTCTGGTTTCCTCAGGAGGCCTTTGGAGCCTTGGCCATTTCTTCTGCCTAATGTCTATTGCAGAGAACATAGCTCTGAAGAAGCAACTGTCGTCATGTATGTTCTATGTTTAAAGCAGAGAAGTCTATTCTGTGTGCAAAGTTCATGACCATGAACTACTGGTCACCCTTCCAAGCTGCCATGACAAGTGTGATGAGAGGCTCCTGTCTACAGCAAGCCCCGCCTCTCCCATGCCTGCTAGAGTTCCTTCTTGTCCCCTCTGTCTTCTCTCACCTGTAAGAGTTTCCTTGAGAAACTGGGGTGATGTTCTTAGTTTCCTCTGTCCTGATCTTGTCTCTACTCTACACTCCCACCTTCCTTCAGCCCCAAGGCTTCACCCAAGTGCTTCAAAAAGCAAACAGATCTTCAGAGTCATTTACAAGGAGAGACAGACTAGAAAGGCACCACTGCCCTCCAGGCACAGCAGGCCCTAGGCTTTATCCAAGCATCCCAGGAGCTGATCTGAAGACACAGCCGACACTGTCCCCTCATTACAGAGCTCGCTGGAGCCTGTTTGCATGTGTCAGTTGGTAGGAGAAATCTCCAGGGCCAGGCAGCAACATTCACACCTTTTAATATTTCCCAGGAAGTACAGAAGGCTTCCTCGTGTCCGTGTTTTGTCAGCCACGATCATTTCTAGACTGCCTGTCTCTGTGTGGGACTCAGGGTGTATAAATGAAAGAAAAATTCAGGAGAAGGGCTTCAAAAAGGAAAAAAAAAAATCCAGTAAGCTAGATGCCCAAACCACCAGGGAAATAATTAATTCCAAGATATTAAAAGAACATCGCAGCTGCATCCGCTGTTTTCCTGTCTACTTGTGCCTCCTAAGCTCCAGCCTGAAGTAGAACCCCCATCCACCCTTCTCTGGGGGCCGTTGGTTCTATAGGCTTCCATACTTTGCAGAGTTTCTTTGTCATCCTTGAAGCTCCTATGAGAGAATTTAGGAGACAAGACTATCTGTCTCCCTGCAGTGGCTACTGGCTCTTGTTTTCCTGAGTGAAGCTTAAAGGTCTTTCTTGTTTATCTCCCTAGGCTGACAGATATGGCCAAGCCTGTGATACATCTGTCTCACATCACAAAGGCAGGACAAAGTGCAGAGGCAGGCACGGGACAGGACTGTGGTACAGAGGAACACAGTTAACCTTAGTCCCCATCCCCTGGCATAGGATTCCCAGACCTCTTGGCACTTCTTGAACACCCCCATGTCTTTTGTCACTCATAAGTAGCCCCTTCCTGCCACACCTAGGTTGTTGACTCTGATGGAGGCAGCCAGACAGTGGCAGCATAAGGCTGGTCACCTGGAAGACCAGAAGCTTTGTGATACCATCAGCCAGCCTGTGTACTGACGATAGCAAAAGGTGTAGAGTTAGCAAACACCAGACAGACTCCTGAAGGGGAAATTCGGAGAGCTTCGGGGGTGCACACAGAGGTGCAGGGAGTGTGTCACACCCGAGTGCCTGTGGAGTTGCAGTCTGTGCCTCTTGCTCTGTGTATCTCTTGTGTGTTCCTGATAATCATGGAAGCTGAAGAGTGATTCATCAGAGCCCCTAAGTCATAGCTAGCCAGAAAAGCGGGTAGCCTGAGACTCCGGACCAATCCCAAGTCAGGAAGTCTCATGGCAGTAGGCCTCAGCATCTGAGTCCACGTAGGTGATTGTGTCAGAAGTGAGGGCAGTTATGAGAACACTAGCGCTGAGTGTGTTGGGGAGAAAGCAGTGGAGGAGTAAAGCCTATGTTTCTGTAGATAGCCGGAGCTAGCCTCAATTCTCAGATAGTCACTAAAACCTGTGTTTCTGTAAATAGCCAAAGCTAGCCTCAATTCTCAGACATTCACATATCCTGAGACTTTCTGCAGATGGGAAGCAGGAGATTGGCTCAGGTACCAACTTCTTTTCACCCCTGAACTCCTTCAGGTTTAGTGGGACTAAACCAGAGCCTCGGGGAGTGGGGACTGAGTCACACAGGAGAGCCCTGGGGGAAACCACTTCTGCCACCATGACGGAAATTAGTGCTTGGAATTCAGTTCCCATGTCTTACATTATTTTTTGTAAGTGAGCAACATTTGATGATAAAACCATTCATAATCAGTTAAGTCTCGTACTATTCAAACACGAGCTGTTTATGGCCCTTTAATCCTCTCAGGTTCCTGTTTTATAAAGGAAAATGAATTAATGACTGGCAGGTAACTACAGTGTGTACTAAATATACTCCCTGGTGCCTCTGGTGAGTTACTGTTTGGATTTCCCTCTTGCCTCTTTGAAGCATCTTCAGGAGAAGCTGTGGACCCCAGCCCACGAGCTCTCGCCAACAGTGGGGTTGTGAAGTATAAAGATCAAGAGTCAGCAGAATTGACAGTGTCAGGTCAGAGCGCACAAAATTAAGGGCCGCTGAATCTCACCCTTCTGGATGCGGGGGACCACAAGGACAAGTGCAGCTAGGGACAGTCAGGCATGGACATTCTACATTATCAAAGGCCCCGTGGAGGGACCCTGTGGAGGGAGTGGCCTTGGGTGCAGGGAAAGAAGTGGGTTATTGAAAAACCAGTGTCTGTGCCTGGGTAGTGTCAAAAATGGCCTCTCTTAGCCACTCAGAGCCTCAGAGCCATTGTAGAATTAAAGGACACACTTCCTAGCTGGCTACAGCCAAGGATCCTATGTCCTTTGCCCTCTTGGTGGGATTCCTGGACACCCTCTGAAGGATGCAGATTTTAAGGTTATGAAACTAGAGCCAGGGGTGTTGGGAAGGAGAGACCACACAGTAGTTAGATGGACCAGATATACACATGGTGGATGTGATTCAGTGAGTAAGTGAGGATGGATAGATGAACTGATAGATGATAGCTAGATAATAGATAGGTAGATAGACAGACAGATGATAGACAGATGATAGTTAGATGATAGATAGATAGATAGATAGATAGATAGATAGATAGATGATTGATAGATAGATAGACAGATGATAGGTATATAGATAGATAGACAGACAGATGATAGGCAGATGATAGATAGGTAGATAGATAGATAGATAGATAGATAGATAGATAGATAGATAGATAATAGATAGATAGACAGACAGATGATAGACAGATGATAGGTAGATAGATAGATAGATAGATAGATAGATAGATAGATAGATAGATGATAGACATGATAAATAAATGATGATGATGATAGATAGATTGATAGACAGATAGATGATAGATAGATAGATAGATAGATGATTGATAGATAGATAGACAGATGATAGGTATATAGATAGATAGACAGACAGATGATAGGCAGATGATAGATAGGTAGATAGATAGATAGATAGATAGATAGATAGATAGATAGATAATAGATAGATAGACAGACAGATGATAGACAGATGATAGGTAGATAGATAGATAGATAGATAGATAGATAGATAGATAGATAGATGATAGACATGATAAATAAATGATGATGATGATAGATAGATTGATAGACAGATAGATGATAGATAGATAGATAGATAGATGATAAATAGATAAATGATAGATGATAGACATGATAAATAGATGATAGATAGATAAATGAATAGATAATAGATGACAGATAGACATATAGAAGATAGATAGATAGATAGATAGATAGATAGATAAATAGATATATAGATAGATAGATAGATAGATAGATAGATAGATAGATAGATAGATGATATATGGACAGACAGATAGATAGATAGAAACATAGATACAAAGATACATAGATGATACATAGATAGACACATAGATAGATGACATTGAGAGATAAATCTCCTTGCTACATACACATTGAGAACAGACGTGAGGGCTGCTATTTGCCAGTAGACTCTGTATCTCATTAACAAAGATGTTTAAGTTACTTTAATTACAGTCTGCTTAATTGAAAACAACATTTTTCATTTCCTTTTGTGTCCCCTGGAGAGGATCAGCTGGTTAGTAGTTCCAGTGACATACAAGTGAAGCTCGCCTCTCTGGAGTACCACACTGGCTTACACATGAGACCCTCACCCACTCCTCCAGCCCTCACTGGAGGGCTAGGGCTAGGGTTAGGGCTAGGGCTAGGGCTAGGGCTAGGGCTAGGGCTAGGGCTAGGGCTAGGGCTAGGGCTAGGGCTAGGGCTAGGGCTAGGGTTAGGGTTAGGGTTAGAGTCCAGCCAGGCAGTGTCCAGTCCTGCATCTCTGACTTATCCCAATCAGACAGTGTTCCCCTCTTTGCTATGTGACCCCTGGGGACATCTCAATTACTTCTCAGTTACTTTATTTCTCCGGAGCACTCAAGATGCCTATAATCCATGCTTCTTCTCCCCATTATTTTGCTGATTCAGGGTGTTCTCTATGGCACTTTCTCATTATTGCCTCTTTAGTCAAAGATCAGTGCCGTGATCTGGGTTTCCCAAGGACCCTCCACTGCCAGCCCCTGCTTCTGCTCCCCGGGTGGCTTTACCAGCAGCTTCCCAGAATGCTGCTTGTCTGATGTCTGACATTCCGTAACAGTCTCTAGCGCAGCCTGCCTTCTCTGCTGACAGAGAACATGCCTCAGAAGGAAGTTCATTAGTCTACTGCAACATCTCAACTAATTGCAAAGCTGGTACCCATACTGTCAAGTTCATTTTCCATCTGGGCATGAACACAGCCCTAAAGATTTTTTTGGACAGGTTAATTTGCCTAAAATACCATGCAGTCAATCAGAGCAACAAAGTTGTTGATGCTCGCATCTGTCAGGCGGACTTCCATCAACACTGTCCTTCCCTAAAAGCATCTCTGGTTTGCAGAAACTGGCAGCAAGACAGAAGCAAGGGCCCAGCTGCAGAGGAAGCGTTGCTCCAGTGTGGTGTGCCAAGCAGCTGGGCGTTGTGCTCTGAAGGCGGTTGATAGTTCAGAGTCCTTTCTAGAGGTAAAATGCAGTTGTCGAGATAGAAGGCTGCTGTAACCATTCAGACTTATTTACATTTGTTAATTTTATATTTTTCTTAATCTGTGACAGATGCAAACCCTCTTCGGGATGAAGTGCATGTGCTTTCATCTGAAGATCCTAATACACATAGGTGTTTAATTTAAAAGTAAAAATAGCTTAAGTGTATAAAAACTATAATTACAGAAATTGGGCTCCCCAGCAGATTTGCACGGTCCCAGCCGTACAGGAAACACCTCAGCAGGCCTTCTATCTCTGGCAGATAATTTGTGATAGCTGATTGAAGTGTTGCCTCAGGCCTTGCCCCTGCACCCTGGGACAGGCCTCCTTTAGGCCTGCTGTAGGTTGCTTGAAGCAGGAATGGTTCAGGAAACACAAAAAAGGAGGGACTATGAGAAACCTCGAGCCCCATGACTGCACACAGTGTGCAGGACGCTCCTGTGGTATTCAGCGTGCTGCCTGGCTTCTCTCCTGTGCTTAGAGAGGGGGTGCCTAGTAAAGAAACCCAGGAGGTCACAGGAATTTTCATACTGTATATGGCTACCCTGCTACCTCAAAACTCTGAGAACAAGCAGGGTGTGGCAGCCACATCTGTAATCCCAACACAGAGATACTGAGAGATACTGAGAATTCAAGGCCAGCCTGGGCTATAGAAGGAGACAGTGATTCAATGTAAAAAGACAGAAAAGTTCCCAGGGCAGTTTCTCTGGTAATGAAGAGATGGGGGTATTCCAGGAAGCGAGATCTTTCTTTGCCGGCTGACAGAGCCAAAGGCAACACGGATGGGATGGAGGTGACTGCACACAGCCAAAGGTCAGGCTTTGGTGGCCTGTGCCCACACAGCCAACATGAGCTGGAAGATTCCATAGCTGGCCTCGTGCTACAAATGTCTTGGGACTTGCTGTGGGAGACTGTCCTAGAACTCTATATCAGAGAAGCTTGACAAGAACAGCCAGACACTGGAACAGCTCCCTGGCCTCCCCACATGACACTGTGCATTATGGGTATTGGGTTTCAGCCCTGACTCTACCTAAAGAGACCAGCAAATACCTGCACACCCAGTTGTCACAACTAAATTGTGTCAAGACGTGACTGCACATCTCCCAGGAGCAGTGTCAGACCCACAGAGAAGCTTGCATTCCAGTCAGAAGGGCTCTAAATCATACCGGCTACCAGGGTGACACACTGAGCAGCCTTGGGCAGCTTGTGGAAGGGCTGGGTGCCTCTCCAGTGGTCAATACAGTGCCTGGCATAATGGGAGGAGATGAGTTACCCTGTGGGTCACAGCCAGGGGTCTGATATCCTCAGCTGAACATACAGCCAGTTTGCCCCGAGGACTATTTCCATGTCAGTAAATGACATAAAGCATTTGACTTAAAAATTGATGCCTAGAAGTAGCTTTGAGGCAGAGAGCTTCAGCTGAGCATGGGACCAGCCTGGCTTACTGTTCTTGCCCCATCACATGCAATGGAGAAGCTACAGGAGGGTGACTGTCCATCCCTCTCCTGTAAGGATAAATGAAAGCAGGTCTATCTGGAGCTGGCAGGGCTGGCTCTGAAGATCTGATGGGAAGCAAGCAGGTAGGGGAATTTCAGCATCAATACCCACAGAGCACCAGATTGTCAACAATATGGGGTTGAGATTAGTGGTTTAGTTAATCACCTGCTACATGGCTGCACAGAGGCCAGAGAGAAACAGATTCCTTTGCCTGTTGCCAGGCTGATTGCAAACACACACTGCAAATGTCACTGGACATTGCATGTTGTGGCCCCAGCCACTCAGCATTACCCATCCGGTCCTTAGTATTGGGGATAGGACGTCATCAGAAGACAGCAGCCGATGTCTGTGGTTGCTGTTCTCGGTGTGAACCCTTTTCAATTTCCTTCCAAACAGACACTAAAGGTGTGAACTATACACGGTCTGGGTACAGATCACACCTTGCATCAAAGCTTGGCAAAACTGCTGTAGCAGAAATAAGTTCAAAAACAAATCCAACTCCCAAGGAAACCTGATGGTGAACTTATGAAGCCACGTGAAGAGAGCCAGTGGCTAGTTGAGAGCCGTGTCCAACAGCCATGCTGTCTTCTAAACATTAGCCTCCTCTGTTGAAACTGCAGCATAGCAGATCTTCAGGTGGGGCTCTAGGGACCAGCCAAAAGATACAGCATTGGATGCAGAGTATTTTTACAATAAGACATAAAAACTTAATGAAATCTAAATCAGAACATCCCGAAGAACACCCTCCCTCTTTGGAGCCCCTGACTGATCGTGGTAGGGGTCTAGAAAGGGAGGGCTATCATGCAGACCCAGTACCTCGGATTCACCTTCTGTGCATCTTGGACAAGCACTGCATACTTTCTGGAGCTGTTTCCTCGTCTGCCAGATGAGGGGCTCACTGTTCTCACTTTGTAGGTTGTGTCAAGACTAAAACCAAGCATCGTAAGCACGGAATAGATTTCTGGACCCTTCAGGAATCAGGAAGAGACAGTCTCAGTGAGACAGCTGCCATCAGCTGCAATGATGCTTGTTCTCTCTAAATGTCAGTCAGTGACTGTTGATCACCAAGTGCCCAGTGGGCAAAGCATGGTTGGGCAGATGTTGACTTTAGGCTCCTAATTTGCCTCCTTCTAAATTCACAGAAGCCCTGAGGACCCAGGCTGAGCCCAGCCAGGCTTTCTTTGTCCCTGACTTCTGGAATTCCAGCAGGCATGAATGTCTGATTCAATCTGTGCTCCTCAAATGGAATCTAGGGTGGGCAGTGACATCTTCATGGTAAAAGTGTGAAGGTGGAGAGAATCAGCTATCTGTTTTTCTTTTATTATTTGTTATTGAAAAAAAGGCACATTAGTATCATTTTATCATTTTCTTCCCCAAACTCCTCTCAGATCATTCTAAGCACCCAACTTTGTGTTCTTTCCTTCAAAACCAAGAAACACAAAATGAAAATCAAAACAAACAAGGAAAAGACCAATAAGACAAAACGAAACAAAAAAGTCCTCGAATATACCATTGAGTTTGTTTTGTGTTAGTCAGCCACTCCTGGGCATGACTCCTCTGGAATATGGTTTATATACCTAGTGACACTCCACTGGAAAAAAATGTATATTCCCTTTGCCAAAGGGTATTAATTGCAGATGGCTTCTTGGTTAAGGGTTGGATCCCACGCCCACTTCACCCTCTCGCTGCTGGGACCGATCTAACTTGAGAGCAGGTCCTGTGTGCACCGCCACAGTCTCTGTGAGTTCATATGCGCATCAGCCCTGCTGTGTGTGGAAGACAGTTTCCTTGGAGTCCACTCTGGCTCTTATAATCTTCATGCCTCCCTTTCCACATAGATTCTTAAAGGAGAAGGCTTTGAGGAAGATATCCCATTTAGGGCTGGGTGCTCAAAAGACTCTCACTTCCTACACGTTGTCTGCTTGTGGGTCTGTATTATGTGTTGGTTCCCTTCTAGAGCAAGAATATTCTCTGATATAGGTTGGGCAAGGCATTGATAGATGGGTGGAGCATCCAGTCATTACGAGTTATTTTACTGCTATGGTCCCTTAGCAAAATAATAGCATTAGGTTTTCCCACTTTAACGCCTACGAGCAAACGTCTCAGGTACCTAGCCACTTTAGCAGTGTCAAGTATGTGTTCCATCCATCATGTGAGCCTTTAACCCAACATGAAAGTGGTTAGTTGCTCCCATAACTCCCGTGCCACAGGCGCACCGTCACATCTTGCAGGTGGGTGGCTGTTGTAGGCCACCAGGTTTGTAACGGTTACCTTTCTTCTCCAGTATCATTCAGATGTCTTCCAGCGCCATGAACACTCAGTCCAGCCAAAGCTTTTAGTCAGGCACCAGCTACACTTTCCTGCGTTCAGTGACGCATACTTGTGTTGTCTTTATCGACAGGATCCTACCATGAGGTTGTAGAGAGCAACCAATAGCCTTGGCAATAGCCTGAGATGTTTGAGAGAGTTTTGGGACATCTTTGAACACTATCTCAACAAAATATAACCTATTTCTGGCATTGGCACTTGGGGGCAGAAGATGTCCAGTTGTGACATTGTCTCGCCTATAACTTGATGACTCTACTTAGATGCCTTTTAAATATGCATGCATTTTAGGAAGTTTCTGCAGTAGTACATTTCCATATGATTTTTCTCTCTCATTTTTTTTGGGGGGGGGAGTTTATTTTATTTATTTACATTTCAAATGTTATCCCCCTTCCTGGCTTCCTGAAAACCCCCTATCCCATCCCCCAACCCCCTGCTTCTATGAGGGTGCTTCGCCACCCACCCATCCACTCCTACCTCACCACCCTAGCATTCGTCTGTGCTGGAGCATCCAACCTCCACAGGACCAGGGGCCTCCCCTCCCATTGATGCCAGATAAGGCAATCCTCTGCTACGTTTGCGGCTGGAGCCACGGGTCCCTCCATGTATACTCTGTGGTTGGTGGTTTAGTCCCTGGGAGCTCTGGGGGTGTCTGGTTAGTTGATATTGTTGTTCTTCCTATGGGGTTGCAAACCCCTTCAGCTCCTTCAGTCCTTGCCCTAACTCCTCCATTGGGGTCCCCATTCTCAGTCTGATGGTTGGCTGAGAGCATCCGCATCTGTATCAGTAAGGCTCTGGCAGAGCCTCTCAGGGAATGGATACACCAGGCTCCTGTCGGCAAGCGATGGTTTTCAAGTGGCCTTTAGTGTTAGTTTTTCTGTTGTAGCTCTCCCTCTGTCTCTCCATAACACTGTATGTATGTTCTTTCCTCTTTCATGAGAGATTCTCTCCCCTCCACCCTCTTCCGACCCCATACCCCGACACTTGTTCCTTATTAGGTACCTACCTTCTGTGGGTCATTTTGCATTGTAGTTTGTATATTGAACACTTAGAAGCTAATATCCACATATAAGAGAAAACATACTATATTTGTCTTGGGGGTTCAGGTTACCTCACTGTGGATGATTTTCCGCTACCTCCATCCATTTATCTGAATTTTCCATAATTTCATTTTCCTGTTAGCCATTAAATAATATTCTATTGTGCAATTGTATCACGTTTTTATTATCCATTCATCATAACAGCCGGAACCTGGAAACAGCCTAGAATCAACTTGATGATGGTGGGACAAAGGGAAGAAAAGTGTATCAATTATAAAGAAATAAGGTCCTCTGAGAAACTGCCCACGGACAGCAGGGATTCCTGTGGGGAGGAGGTAAGAAGCCCAGAGGCAGCCATGGCAGAGGTAGTCATGGCAGAGGGAGCTATGGCAGAGGCAGCCACTGTACAGGGAGCCACAGCAGAGGCAGCTGCTGCAGAGGCAGCTGTGACAGAGGTAGCCATGGCAGAGGGAGCTATGGCAGAGGCAACCACGGTAGAGGTAGCCACAGCAGAGGGAGCCACGGCAGAGGTAGCCATGGTAGAGGGAGCCACGGCAGAGGCAGCCACGGTAGAGGTAGCCACAGCAGAGGGAGCCACGGCAGAGGTTGCCATGGCAAAGGCAGCCATGACAGAGGCAGCTATGTGGAACTGAGAACACAGTTGTGAGGAGAGAGATGAGTCTGTGAGGATGAAAGGTCAGCTGGGAGAGTGACTCAGTGAAGTTGGTCCCAGCAGGAGCTCTTAGGAGCTCCATAGTCAGCAGCTCTCTCATGAACAAGTCAGGTTACTCCGGCCATGCCAGCTACAGAAAGAACCTGTAGCTCATGTCACCACCTCAGCCTCCTGGCCACAGACACAGTAACCATAAGTGCCTTTATGGTGGTCACAGATCGGCAGTAAGACTCAGCCTGAGTGGTTGCTTCTGCTTCTGCACTGTGGGACTGCAGACTTCCAGTTTTAGTTGGTTACTTGGCTTATTTGTTTTAAGGCAAAGTTTTGTGTAGACCCAGCTGACCTACCTAGAACTCACTTCATAGCTGAGGTTAGCTCTGAATTCCTGATATTCCTTCTTCTGTGCCCCAAATGCTGGGAAGGTGTATACCACCAGACAAAACTATTCTGGGGTCTTTCCAGCCACCCTTTGACACAGACTATATAGAAAGCACTAGAACACTGGGGGAGGTCTGAAGGAAGGGTCTGTCCTGGGTGCTATCAGGACTTCTTTAAGATGGGGCCAAGCCCCCAAGGACCCCTAACCCTGCAGACTCTGCTGGCTGGTGGTGGAGAGGGGAACCATGGGCAGGTTCATGTTGCCCTGTGTGTCCAATTAGCACACTCATCCACCATTCAAATATTTAATGAGATTGTTTTTTCCTCTTGACATCAGGAGTTCTGACGTTTGCTGAACCAACTCGGCATCTTAATTAAGGATTCGTCTGAATGATTCTTTGTTCCCAAAAGATTGTGTGGGAGTCGAAAGCCCAAGAAGCGGGCTGTGTTGGGGTCAGAAATAATGATCATCAACTTATCATGAGAACCAGGCACCAGTGGATCCACACAAACAAAGCGGGAGGCTAGAGCAGCAGCCGCATTGCTGAGAGAGAAGGTTGTGCATCGTTAGGCGCTGGCGTTCAGGGTTCTGTGTGCTGGCTTCTGCATATTCTGATGGACTTGAGAGAGCATCCCTATGTATACGCCTCCAAGCCAGAACCAGCTATAGTGACAGTGACCCTCTTATCGGTGAGGAGGCCAGGGCTTGGGGAGATTGTATCCTGATAAAGTTCTATTATATTATCTAAGCTGTAGAAGATCCTATAGCTAAGCTGTAGAAGAACCCCCCCCCCCAGTCTTCATAACACCCTCTTAGCCTCAGCCTCTCCTCCCACCTGTCTGGGTTACCATAGGGATGAGACAGGACAGTGTATGCCAAAGCTGTTGGTCACTTAGAGAGGGCCATATGACCATCCACATTCAGCAGCAAGGCTCTCTGGTGAGGTTCAGCCACTGGAGCAGTGCAATGAGACACCATCTCCTCCACAGTGCTTGACACTTCCTGTGTGTCACAAGAACTCTTGGGTATAGGGGAACCTGGGTAGCCAAGAACTGTGTTGCTGGTTAAGAGATCACTGCTTCAGAAACGGGAGGTGGACTGGAGCTGTGTTTTCAGGGCAGAGAGGCTTGAATAAGTGGCTTCTGCTCCCTTTCAGAGTCTCTGCAGTGCAAAGCACAAGTCCCTGGGTCCCACTGGGGTCTGTACAGTGTTCTGTACCTTTGTGCTTGACCTTAGAAGGTTCATAAGGTCCTCGTGACCAGAGGTGTGTGCGTGAATGCACCTACAGATGTTCACCTATGACATTCCTCTAGGGGATAAGCCTGGAGGGGGAGCCTGGAAAAGTTAGACAGAGTGGGAGCTTCGCTGAGCACAACGCTCAGGAGTGCCTCTCTGAGGGATAGGGACAGCAAGGCTAAACTTCTGAGATCTTTGACCTCACTGGCCCAGTTTCATTAGCCCAAGTTGTCCCCCTTGCAGGTCTCCCATCAGTCAGTTCTGCCTCCATGCCCACCATGGAGTATCTAGGACATGGAGGATGTTTGCCAGACACTGAGCAAGAAGGAACACAGACTTGCCTGTGGTCAGATCTCTAGACAAAGGAATGTAACTCAGAATCTTTACAATCATAGCTGAAGCATCAGAGAAGCCAAGCTCAGGCCAGAAAATGAGTGATGTAGAGAAATAAGGCTAGCTTTCAAAGCTGCTTTCCTAGCAGGTTGGTAATCACTGCTAGTCAAGGCTTCTGAGACCTTGTGATCTGCAGGATGGCTGCCCCAGGAGCTGCAGGGTGGTGCATGGTGAGTGTGGGTCGGCCCTGGAGGGTACTGGAGAAACCCAGTGTGTGTCCCTCCCATGAGGTCCAGAAACTCGTTCTCCCTCACATCACCCTCTAGGCTGAACGCCTCTCACCTGCTCCTTCATGGCTTTACAAGGATATCTGTTTCCTTCTCTGTGCTGTACACAGAGAGCATACCTTACCAAATGTTACATCCAGGGATTCCAGCCATTCTCTGGTGTAGGGATTTAGCCAAGGAGTGGCCAGTTTGCTTCTGACATCCCAGGCAGATCCCCCTGCCAACCTTTGAGTATTTGTGTCCCCAGCCCCCAATCCTAGACCACTGTGTCAGACTGAAGAGACCCCCATGTTCTGTGCATAGAGAAGGAGCCTTTCGCTGCTTGGCTTTCCATTTCAACCTTCATGAATCCTCAGCTCCAGCTGGGACCCCCACCCCCTGTGACATCAGTTCCTCCAGAATGGCTGCTCTGCCTCAGGTATCCACACAGCCCATTGGACAGTTCCTGCACTAGGATGTGTAATGAGCCCTGTGAATTCATATTCTGTCTCTGTTTGTTGAAGGAGAACAAGCTTTCTGCCTGGCTGGGAACCCACTTCCCCTCTGAGTGTAGGATACCACCCGCTTTTGAGCATTGGGTCCTCCAGATGCTGCGGGCCAAGCATCAAGCCGCATCCTTGAGTCCTATCTGGGACGGCTGTGCAGTCCAGTGAATGAGCTTGTCAGATTGTGGCTACTAGGCTCAGGGGTCTCAGCAGGAGTAAAGCACAAAACCATGATGATGTCTGAGACTCACACACAGTTGAAAAGTCAGTGCTGTAGACGGTTTCATCCTTATACCTCAGACCTCATCTTAACATCAGCTCCAAACAGGGCAGACACAAAGGAGGGGCTCCTACCCTCCCCCAGCTACACACGTGCCTCCATAACAGGATGGGGTCTCTCACAGGCACTTCCCATCATCCCTCCATTACGGTCTCCGGCAGCTGCACTGCATATAGTCGGGGCTTGGTAAGCATTTAGCGAGTCTTTGCTGGCAAGCCCCTCTTAAGTGTATTAAGTTTTCTTGGATCTCTCCGTGGGGCACATCTGTTGCACGGTAGGCAGGCAGGAGTCTGCCTGAGCTAGTTGAGACACTAACCCTGGCAGCCACCTATCTTGTGTACAGGGCCCGGGGGCTGCTACGAAGGTGGCTCTTGTCTTTTGGTGCTAGAGAGAGAGAAAAGACCATCATACAGGTAGACACAAGAATGGAGGACCCCTTGTGGTTTTCTGTGTCTGTCTCTCCACCCCCCCACCCAGCCAGGAGCTAGCTGCATCCCCGGGAGCTGCTGCCAGGAGGGCTATGCACAGGATGCTCTGGGCAGCCACTGATGCTAAAAATGAAATAAAAAAAATAATTAAGAGCGTGGACTCCAGAGGTCGAGGGATTAAAAATCCCCAAGGCAAAAGTGAACCACAATCAAAGCAAGCTGGGCGTTATCTGCCCTCCACACACGCTGTCCTGCCCCATGCAGCCGGCTTTAATTATTGGTATTTCCTTTTAAGTTAAAGATGAATTTGAGACAGCAATGAACTTGGAAGGTTTATCTTCCAATTACAGGGAACCTGTTCATAATGATCACTTAGGGCAGCTCTGGCTTTCCCATCAGTCATAGAGGTGGCTGGGACCTGCGTAGGAGAACAGAGAAGACACACACAAGAGCCACCACACCCTAGATGAAACACATCTATATCCCTGCAGGCAGGGCCTTGGCGTCAGCATATCCTGTCTTCCGCACCAAGTGGGCAAGTCAGCTATGTCTCACAGCTCAGGATTCTCTGGGCATGAGTCTGCTGTGATCACTGGGGAACCTTCACACCCTCCCCAGCTCAGCTCACCCAGCTGGGCACCTGCTGGATGCCAGTCACCTTCACCACTGGTACCAGCTGCCCTATTTTCTACCTTTCTATATTTTGACACCATGACCATAGTTTGTGTGTCTAGGTGGGGCTTTAATGTAGAAGGCATTGCCAAGTGGGGTCCCCAGTAAGCATAGCCCAATTAGAACCTTGAGTCCTCAGTAATCAGTAGTGCCCATGGCCATGGCACAGGTAACTGGGGCTTAGAGAGGTGACTCTGATTGACAGTTGTCAAGATTGATAGCTCTAACTGACGATTGCCAGACAACTCTGATTGGCAGTTGCCGGGTGACTCTGACTGACAGTTGCCAACAAGGGTGGAGCCATGGGCGCCTGCAGGACTCTCACTGACTGTGGGCCACTCGCTGTCTCTGCCCTGATGCCTCTGTTATCCTCGTTTGAAAGCTGCTACACTTGCTGGAAAGTGATTAATATTATAACTTAAAATTCCCCAGCCCAGAGAGAAGCTGGCAGGCTAGAGGAATGGTGAGGGACAGAACCCATGCTGGGCTCACTGTCCCTGTTGGCTTAGTGTTCCTATTGCTGTGAAGACTCACCATGACCATGGCAACTCTTGTAAAGGAAAACATTTCATTGGGGCTGGCTTATAATTCAAAGGTTTAGTCCATTATCATCATGGTGGGAAGTGTGGCAGCGTGCAGACAGATTTAGTGCTGGAGAAGGAACTGAGAGTTCTACATCTGTATGAGCAAGCAGCAGGATACCACACTGGGCAAGGCTTGAGCATGGGAGACCTCAAAGCCCAACTCCAGCGACATGCTTACTCTAACGGAGCAACAGAGCAAGGCCTCCTAATAGTGCCACTCCCTGTAAGTCTATGAGGCCATTTCTATTCAGACCACCACAGCTGTCATGCTCTGAGCAGCCTGGAGCAGTTGGTCTCGGGCCCACCTGTTTCTATCTGACCCTTGCTGTAGAGAAATCGCAGGGACCTCACTCCACTCCTTCCTGGCCAGCATGGATATCTGGGCCCTTGGTGGCAGTTGAGGACATTTGTTGTTATTTTTCTTTTCTTCAAATAATTTTAGCCTTTTGTGTTAACATTTGTAAATATAGACTCGTAGGAAGCTACATAGACAGGGCCACTTTTGCCCTGCCCCATCTTCTCATTGGCCGCACTGCATGTCACTCATATGTCTGCCCTGCTCCCAGTCTTCTCATTGGCCACATTGCATGTCACTCATATGTCTGCCCTGCTCCCAGTCTTCTCATTGGCCACATTGCATGTCACTCTTGTGGACCATGTCATGGGATTGACTCCCACAGACATGTCCCTCAAGTCTCTATGACGTCTAGTGTCTTAGTCGATATTATATTGCTTTGAAAAGAGATCATGAACATGGCAGCTTTTAGAAGATAAATCATTTCACTGAAATAAGGCTTTCAGTTTCAGAGGTTTACTTCATTATTGTTGTGGTAGGGGGCGTGTTGGCAGGTGTGGTAGGCATGATGCTGGAGACGTAGTTGAGGGCTGCATCCTGATCTGCGGGCAGAGAGAGTAAGGTTGGTCTGGCAGGGACATTCAAAGTGTCAAAGCCCACCCCTGAGTGACACACTTCCTCTAACAAGGCCACACCTCTGAATCCTAATCTTACCTAACAGTTCCACTCCCCAGTGACCGAGCATTCAAATATTTGAGTTTCTGGAGGCCATTCTTATTCAGACCGCCACATCTGGCTAGCAGCACTGTGCAGTCCAACCCCAAGGCCACCCAGGGAAAATTGTGCCACCTGGCAGCTCTGTCCCACTCTAGACCCCTGCATGGTTTATGAACTGTGCACCCAGCCTCCTGGTTTGAATTAGGGAGGCTGTGTTTCAGACTCTGCCTTCCTCCACATTCATGCACCATCATGGGAGGCAACAGTACTCAGTCTCAGCAATAATTCTATACCTTCCTTTGTCTTCCCCACTGCCCTCCTTCCGTCCTCCCCACTGCCCTGCCTCTCTCCTCCCCACTGTCTTGACTCTGTCCTCCTCACTGTCCTGCCTCCCTCCTCCCCACTACCCTCCTTCCCTCCTCCTCATTGCCCTCCTTCCCTCTCCCCATTGCTCTGTCTCCCTCCTCCCCACTCCCTCCTTCTCTCCTCCCCACTGCCCTGCCTGAGCTCCTTTCTGATTGACCTCATGTGTCCCCTCTTCTCCTGTGATTTCTGCCTCTTCTATCCTTCTCCCACCTTGCCCCTTTTCTCCCCATCAAGACCTTATAAAATATTAGCTCTTCATTTCTCAATCTAAAGCACCCAAGACCACGTAAGAATAACAGTATATGAGTAGCTGTCATGTTTACTGAACTCGTACTGGTGTAGAAGCCAGGGTCTCCTGTGCTGGGAGAGCCTGAAGAAGCAACTGGCTAGAATGTTATACAGGTTTGGGAGCAACAGTGACCAGCTGCATTGGCAGCTTAGCTCACTCTCTTTTCTCCAACCTTCTGGGTCCTCCATATCCCTGACTGCCTCTGAATCATCTAAATGCATACTCAGAGGGATACAGAGTAGTGCTTCTGGCCTGAGCAGTCATAATAGTCAACTTTACAAGGTTTTATTTTTGTTTCTTTGTGTATAAATATCTTCACCTAAAGTGAGTCTTGTTAAGCTATCCATGTCTGGGGTCAGAGAGTCTGATCTCAGGGTCATGCTGCAGGGTCTTCTATCATTCCCTGCCTGCAATTCTGTGAGCTGGTTTTGCATCCTTATTATGACACCAAGGATGCTGTATGGATCATGTACTACAGACCAAAAAAAATTAAAAGTGTCTTGTTGCTACCAAGGGCCTCGTCCAGTTCTTGAGGATTCCTACTCTGAAGTCATAAGACAAGACCAAGAAGCTTCTCAGAAGACAGGAAGAACCACAAAGAGCCAGGAGCACACAGGGCATGGCCCCACAGGGAGAGGTATGAGAGGCAATTGACCTGTGGAGAGTAAAGGAATAAAAAGAAAAAACACCCACCCAAGGAGTGACAGAAAAGAGTCCTCACTGTGCCAGGGAAGGGACCTAAAGTCAAGGCAAAGAGTTTGAAGGAAACTGAGCAGAAACCTGTGAAAGGGGATAAGGGGAGAAAGAAGACAGTATCTGGATATGGAGGTGAGGACGCAGACAGGCATGATCTGGCAGGGCCTCAAGTCTAGTGAGGAGAGACTGTGGATGTGGAGAGAAGGAAAAGGGAAGGAAGTGAAGATGGTTGATGGGTGAGTGGGCATAAGCAGATGATTGGATGGGTGGATGGATGGATGGATGGATGGATGGATGGATGGACGGATGGATGGACGGATGGGTGGTTGGGTTGATGTGTAGATAGTTAGATTGGATGGGTGGATGGATGGATGGATGGATGGATGGATGGATGGATGAATGGATGAGTGGATGGGTGGGTAGGTGGATGTGTAGATAGTTAGATTGGATGGATGGATGGATGGATAGATAGATAGATGGATGATAGATGGGTAGATTGGATAGATGGATGGATGGATAGATGGATGGATGGATGAGTGGATGGATGGATAGGTGGATGGATGGGAGGATGGGTAGATTGGATGGATGGATGGATGGATGGATGGATGGATGGATGGATGAGTGGATGGATGGATAGGTGGATGGATGGGAGGATGGGTAGATTGGATGGATGGATGGATGGATGGATGGATGGATGGATGGATGGATGGATAGATGGATGATGGATGCTGTTGGGTGGGTGGTATAATAGATAGATGATGGGTGGATGAGGTGATCTATACGATTGAATGGATAGAAAGATGGACAGACAGATGAGTTGGGTGTAAAGGTGAAGAATTAATGTCAGAGATGTGAAATTAAGTTATAAAACATTTAAATATACAGGAAAAGAACCAGTGCCACAGCTGGTTGAAGAGGCTAACCCCAGATTAGGTAGGCGCTACACGAGGGACAGGACTGGTTTGTGTAGCTCATGGTGCCACAGTGCCCAGCACCACACTGTAAATGACACAAGAGAAGTTCTTTCTATGGAATATTGGAGACAGACACAGTGAGGAGAGAGCAGAGCTGTGGGTGCCAGGGTGACATGGGAGCCTGGAGATCAGCAGGAGAGAGGACTCATGGTTCCTGGTGTTGAGTGAAGGTCCTGTTAAGTGCAGAGACGCACACTTGAGCTCAGGTGTGTTGTGTATACAAGCATTCCCCCTCTCCCATGATCCACCTGGAGGGACTCCTGCAGACATGACCACTTGCTGGGTTTGCTACTAGGTTCAGGCAGAGTCATTCTCCTCAGAACATGGAAGCAGAAGAGACCCAAACACTGAGACTCTTCTTAGATTGTCCAAGATTTTCCTAATTGCACACGACATACAGTGTGGATTTGTGCTACCTCCGGTCGAGGTCCTCCAAGTTTCCACCAGGCACACTGATACTGTAATGGGACAAAAATAGAAGACACTGACACACAGTAATATTCATCTGTCATCAGTCCCAATGAGCTTTGCTGTCAGCAGAAATGAGAGCAAGTGCAAACGAGTAAGGAGCCAGGAGTCAGGCCGGATACCTACCTGAACAGCACAGTGATGCTGAGTCAGGCCGGATACCTACCTGAACAGCACAGTGATGCTGAGTCAGGCCGGATACCTACCTAAACAGCACAATGCTCCAAGGTGCTCGGCAGCCGCTTCGATGTTCAGTGAGAACTGGAGCTCATGACTTCTCCCAGTGGTCAGTGGGATCACAGCCTGTGGTAGGAGGACCCTGCCACTCCAACAGGCCCTTTAGAGCTTTCTCTGCAGTGGTCCCCAACAGGATCAGGCATCGAGCTGACATCTGTTGCTCAACACTGACTCTCGTTAACTTGGCAGTTGATTCGCTTCTGGCCAATATCTGGTTGCTACTCTGTTATTTGCTGGGTGTGCTTGTGACTCAAGAGCTTGTAAACAATTGCTAGTCTAAAATAGCACCACCGGAGTTACATATTGTCTGCATAAACCCCTCAAAGAACAGCAAAGGCTTTTCTCTGCGGGTACTCTTGGCTCTCACTGGAGTTCAACTTGAGAGCTGGAGGGAAAGGTAGGCCGAGGCTATGTTGCAAGGTCTGAGCCATCCCTTCATGTGATGGAGAGAATCATTTTTCCAGTCTTGGCTTCTTTGTGCCATTTAAGTTTTGAACGCAAGGCTGAAGGTCCAGTGTCATGGTTTGAATGTGCTCAGCCCAAGAAGTGGCAGTATTTGGAGGTTTAGCCTTGTTGGAATAAGTGTGTCACTGTGGGCGTGGGCTTTAAGACCTCACTTAGCTGTCTGGAAGTCAGTCTTACACTAGCAGCCTTCAGATGAAGATGTTGAACGCTCAGCTCTGCCTACACCATGCCTGCCTGGATGCTGCCATGCTCCCACCTTGATGATAATGGACTGAACCTCTGAACCTATAAGCCAGCCCCAACTGAATGTTATCTTTATAAGAGTTGCCTTGGTCATGGTGTCTGCTCTCAGCAGTAAAACCCTAACTAAGACATCCAGGCTTCTTAAGAACTCCTGGGGCTGAGAAGACCGTCAGCATTTCTTGAATGTTTTTACAGCACGTGGCCTGTCATATCATGCCCTCTTACATCAGTAATACCCTTGGGAACAAAAGCTTCCCTGGTTATCCAGTAGAGCCAACAGCAGTCTTGGCCACCATGGAGTGGCTCTATCAGGTGCTGAGCCTAGGCCATGGCTTCACTGTGTCATAAGCCCTTCTTTTCAGGCAGCAGTATCTTTCTCGTCTACAGGTCCTCTTGTCTCTGTAGATGGTGCACATGGGAGAGATCATGGGGAAAGACCTGCCTTCCATGTGAGGCTCTGCAGCCTAGGGTGTTTGGTGGGAGATTTTGCTGTAAACTTCTAAGAAAAGTGGCCAGCACTCTCTCTGACCATGGGACTGCACGTGCTCAGAGCCCTTCAGGTCTCATCTCTGGCACCCTGACTGTCATCTAGCTCTGTCTTCCAGCCTGGGGAGATAAAAGCCAGCCCCCAGAGAGCCACAACACTGGCCACACATGGAGCTTGGAGGCCAGGGTCATTGCTGACACAGTGGCTCCCAGACCAGACCAGTTTGCATAGGGACTCACCCAGATAAGAACTTGAATATGCATGGGACAGAAGCCAGCGCAGCTCAGAAAGCAGGGACACAATCACATTCACATTCTCCAAGTGGAGACCTGCTATACAGTCCGTGTTAGCAGCTGGACTTCTATACCATGTTGCCACTTCTCAAAGAAGGAGGACTCGTGAGAGGCTGGACACATGTAAGAGTCAGGGTCACACGATAAGAGCACCTCCACCCTCTGACAGATGAAGATAAGCTTGTAGAATCCAGTCTAAGTCGCCCGGGCTCAGAGGAGACGGCCGCTTCCAGTAGATGGAGTAGAAACAGGCCTTTAAGAGTTGGCAGGGGTTTGCAGTGGAGAATTTATTAAACATTCTTGAGCATGTACATGGATCTCCTACTAATAGAAAATTTCTTTCATCCCCCAGCAAACTCGGGGAAGATTAATTAAACATGAGATGTTGATTACTGTTAGGAGGGTGCTGGCGTTTGGGCAGTGCCTCGGGTCTGTCTTTGGGTCATCTTCAGTTCCATGTCTTCTGATAACCCCTTAATAGTGCTCCAGGTTAGCCAGGGCAGGTGGCTGTCCACAGAGAAAGAGAAAGGCACGGCCTTCCAGAGAACACTTAGTCTGGGTTTCCAAGGAGAGGGCCGGTGGCTGTGTAGGTGGTAACCTGAGGCCCAAGGCAGTTCTGTGAAGGATTCGATTCCTTGACTGGTGTTTGGACACCTGATCTAGTTTTTATAAGGTGTCAGTAACCGGACGCCAATGAATGCTGCAGGATTCGAGGGGACACCCTGGGAAGCAGGAGTCAGCTTGCTGGCACAGCATAAGCATAAACAGGCTTGGACGCAATTTCACCTCAGCTCTCCACGTGTGGCCTCTCCATCCCCGGTGACCCCCTGCCCCTAGTTGTCTTCGTCGCCCTCCATTGGCTCTGCTCAATGTGGTTAAACCTAAGCACCATTTCTTCAGCACAGGTTTGGAGCCATCTACTGGGTGCCTGGTATCAAGGTGAAAGAAAGAGAGACAGATTCCCAAACCCACCACACCAAAGGTTTCAGGACCCAACAGATGCTGTGGCCCTCAGGGCCCCCAGGTATACAGAGGCCCTGAAAATATTATATTCTTTATAAACCAGGAAGAAAAAGTCATATGACCTACATTATGGTTTGGTTTGGTTTTGTCTTGTTTTGCCAATATAGTAGTAGATTATAATTCCCTTGTTTTTGAGGAAGATGGAAAACTCCAGATCACAGAAGCCCTGGGTAAGCCTGAGGTCTGGTAAAGGGGTAGGCAGATGGGTAGCTAACTGGGGTGCAGTTCAACAGGATGTGTGGGAGGCCACCAAAAAGGATTGTCATAAGTGACCAAAAGTGGGGTCTGCCTGCAGGAAGAATCTGGGGTTCTATTTGGAATGAACCAGGAGACATTGTGGGGTGGAAAAAACACAGATGGATGATCTGTCATAGGCACGGAAACAAAGTCCTGTGCACTGGTCCTATTGCTGCTGTGGTGGGTGGCCTTGAGCTTGGTGTCTGAACACATGAATGTATTGTCTCCCAGCTCTGCAGATGGGAAGTCTCACAGGGCAGAATCCACTCCCATTGTTTGGGATCTAGAAAGACGCCCCTCAGCTATGACCTTTCCTCCATACTGTGAGCCACCAGCCACATCCCACTGATCTCTGCTTCTGGTCTGGATCATGTCTCCATCCCTTACCAGTCCCAAAGACCCCTATTCCCACCTCAGGTGAGGAAGGCCACCTGAGGCTATAACCTACACTGCACACCTGTGGGGCCAGAGTGTGTCAAAAAAAACACGCCATCAGTCTCTTACCGTCTGTGTTACAAGTGTCAAAGAATGCAAGGCTGAGTGCAAGGGCCCACCTTACCAGCCCAGAGCCCGCCCTGTGCCATGGACAGTGGACTTGGAAAGGGTAGCACTTCTGTTTGCCTTTAGACCTTGGCATACCTGTTGTGGTCTACCTGAGCATCTTTTTCCTTCACCTTGTGCCGTCTGTGGGCGGTGGAGCACGATCACTCTGTCAACATACTGCTGTGTGACAGGTGCTGCAGAAAAGTAACTCTGATGCTACATGGGGGAGGTAGGTGTGCCCCTTGCGGCTCTGGGAGAGACACTTAAACTTCACTACTTACAGGAAACATTAACAAGCTGTGTGCCAAAGGAGTCAGGATGGAAAATTCCTGAGGAGCGTGTTCGGATGGGGAGGTCTCACACCACCGTGTAAATGGGATTCTCACTAAAGGCAGAGGTGGGAACAAGGGCCCTCACTGCATGGTAGGGCGCCCCAGCAAGCTGACTTAGTGGGGTCATTGCTAAGACTAGGTAGGGACGTCAAGGCAGAAGTGGCCAAAAGGAGGGCTTAAGGGAGACCAACTGAAATCTAGCCACGGGTACACAGTAGTCACTGGAGCAACCCCTGGTAGTTGTCATGGGTAGCCTCAGTGGGCATACAGACAGCACCAAGCCCATGAAGGGCATTGGCCAGACTCAAAAGCAAGCACAAGCATACCAGCTCTGGGCCGTTGCTCACTGGGCTGTCTTAGCTCCCAACGGCTCTTCTCTCAACTCTTCGTGATAAAGGAAAGAGCTTTGGACGATGAGAGTCACTGTGGACTAGCTAAGCACCAGAATGGGAGAGGCTGAAGGTCACTAGAATGCAGAGGTGCCCAGGCTGCCTAGGCCCCCTCGCTGCCTGTGAGTGCAACTGCCCTGAGTGGTAGCCAGAGCTAAGTTCAACAGCTGCTGCTCTTCCCTCTGTCCCTGCTCCTCCACAAGCTTCTGAAACACTCTGTGCAGAGACAGAAGCAGCCAGGAACCGTAAGATCAGTGAAGGCTGAGACCAGCTTCCCGTACCGTGTTTATTGGGAGCCAGGAAGGTGCACATTCAGGAAGGAGCCCTGCAGTCAGCATCATAAGAGAAAGGAATTCCAGACTCCAGATGTACAGAAATGGGGTATCCACTTATGCAGTCTCTGGACTTGGGATTCACCAGGAGTCAGCCAAGCACCACAAAGTGACAGGGAAGTGTAGATGCTGACCGCTTCTGTGGACAACCAGACAGCCACCAGGTCCCAACTCTCCATTAAGGCCAATGGGAGGTAGGTTCAGGAGCCGTGATATCGCATGTCATTGTGAAACAGTGTGGATGAGACTTCACTGGTTGCCTGTCAGGAAGAAATCAAGATTTTTTTCGATCAGGGACATCCTAGTGACATTTGCTCAGAGGCTTTAAGAACAGAGGCATTGCCATTACACGGTTACCCTGTACAGAAGAGTGTGTGTGCATATGTATGCATGTGTGTGCACATGTGTGTATGCATGTGTGTGCATGTGTGTGCGTGCGTGTGAGCATGTGTGTATATGTGTGTACATGTGCGCGTGTGTGCGTGCGTGCGTGCGTGCGTGTGTGCGTGTGCATGTGCATGTGCATGTGCATGGGGACCAAGCCCAGAGCTTCAGACACCCTTATCAAATGCTCTTCCACTGAACTGCACCCCAGTCCCCATGTTTGGTTTTAAGAAAACTCAATCCATATATAAATAGATTTGCAAGATGGATGCACTGTGGGGATTTCTGTTTGTTTGTTTCTCTCCCTCTACAAACAAAGCCCTCCCTGTACTTTCTGTCAGGATGTGGTAACAGAACACCACAGGCTGGGAGACTTCACAGGAATCACTTAATAACCTCTCTCTTTCCTGGAGGCTACGGTCTGTGATCAAGGTGCTGGCCTCTGCTGCTGCTGTTCAGGGACTTCCATCTCTGTGTGCTTGTGTGGCCAAAGGGAAAGAACAGACTCTGTACAGGCTGGTGTCTGGAGACACCAGTCCTCTGGGAGGAAGGGCTACTTCACCCAGGAGCCTCCCTGCTTCCTGAGAGCCCATCTAGGTCCACGCATGGCCATCCTGTGTTACTGTCCCCAGGGCTTCTCTTCGCCCTGGTAGCAGCTCTCTTTCTGGATGAAGTGAGGAGGGCTACAGACACAACGCCGGCCTCCCCATGGTACCACCACTCATCCACTTCCCAGGAGCCCAAGCATTCCAAACAGAGTCATGAAGCCCAACGGCGCTGGAAGATTCTGCCAAGCACTTCAGTGAGGAGATGAATTGGATAACGGAAGAAAAGCTTCTTCAAGGAGTTGGAGCTGATCCAGCCTCGAACATTTTGTTAGAACAACATTTTCTGATTCCAAAGTACTGGGGTGGTTAACTTCTGTGTCAGCTCCAAGCTGCAGGTGTGGGGAAAAAAAATAGAAAGAAAGAAAAAAGAAAGAAAGAAAGAAAGAAAGAAAGAAAGAAAGAAAGAAAGAAAGAAAGAAAGAAAGAAAGGGCAAAAAAAGGAAAAGAAAATTCAGTTACTCAAGAGCGCTACAAAGTAACAGCTCAGTATCCATGGTGCCAGCACTTGACCAGTGTTCAGTTCACAGCAGCTTCCTTTCGGTTTACAAAACAGAGCAAGAGGCTGGGGGTGAGGGGGGGAACGACGAAGACACGTGGGGGGTCACCACCAGCCTGTCCTCTGTGCCCACCAGATGTAGGAACAGAGGGGCAGCTTGACCAGGTCAGCTTACATCTCCCCTACATGGAGTGGCCCCTGCTGCTGACAAGGTCTGACCTCAGGCTCCTCAGGGGACACCTGGTTGTCTCTCCAGAGGCAACATCTTATTCTCTATGCTCACGCTGCCACCCTTTCTCACTGTGTGTGGACGTCAGCATCTCTTCTCTGGCTTCCTTAATAGTTTCAAGCACTTCCTGACCCAGAGGTTTGTGGTAATGGGGGGTACCACTCCCCTGCACTTTGCCTAAACAGCAGGCTCTTCCTCCACAGTCCCTGCTCCATGATGCTTGGCCTGACCACGCCCATCTGAGCTCCGAACAGACAGGCTCTCTGACCTTTGACCTCTCAGAATTCTGCGGCTCACATTCATTTCTCTGGTTTTTTGTATGCTCCACGAAGCTGGGGTTTTGTTCTCTGGTAAATTGGTAATGTGTATCTCAAAGTCAGGCACAGAGTGAACGATGCCTGCCCAGAGTGCATCGCTGCTGTCTGCGCTTTCTGATTGAGGACGTCTGCGTGCACTTAGATCGACGTACTGTAGATGAAGTGTACTCTGGAATGTGTACCTCAAGTGTGTCCTGGGAGCCCGAGCCCACCATGACTGACGCTGTTAACAAAACTATCATAATACTAACCAGGAAGCATTGCTAATACATACTTTATCCTTTTTGAGAGTGTATGTTGAACATCTACCGGAAGAGGGGTGGGAGGGTGCTAACCGCTGAGTCTCTCATAAGACGAAAAGTAGCCAACACCTTCACCTCTAAGAAAACTAGATTTCAGCATTAAGAAGAAAGGTCACCCACAGGTAGTGTTTACCTCCCATCGAAAGATTTATTTCCATCCTTAAAGGTAATAATAATAATTACAGGCCTTTGATGGTGGTAATTCACAAATAAGTGGTATTTAGTTAGTTTTCCTAAGCGCTAATAGTTCACCTCACCTTTCTCACTGGTGAGATTTAGTTCACTTAGACATTCCCCAGGGATTTAATCAACATATCCCTGTGTGGACCATCTGCATAATTGTGTTTGCTTTCGCCGGGCTGACGTCACCCCTGACTGAAGGCTGTGCACAGCGGACAGCAGACAGCTGAGTCTGTGTGCACGAGGGTCGGGAATGATGATTTAACGTGACTGTGCGTTCTGATCATAGATGCTGGAACTCACAAAGGGTGTCTGCCTGTAGTGTAACATTTCCATACCTCATAGGTCTGTCGTTTTACCTGTCATCAAAAGCACCTCCTCTAGGCACACAGCCCCACCCCACCCCCACACATACCCCAGGAGCACAGTGATACAGCCAAGGTATCTCCTGAGCCATCCAAAAGCCAGGCCACAGGCAGCACACTGGCCAGCATGTGGGCACCTAAGAGCCACGTGTTCTTCACAGGCAGTCCCACCATCCAGGTGGAGTGAGGGCCGCTTGGTTAATGCTTCTCTAAGGCTACCACATCCATCTCATCTTTGCCAACTTAAAGACTCATCTTCCCAAATCTACACTCATTCCTTTCCCAGTGGATTCGTGGAATTGGCGCCTCTCTGGGGGTTCTGTTTTCTCAGTAGGCTAAAGAATCTCCCTCAGTTCAGGCAGCTTTCAGACTGGTAATGGCGGAGATAAGTGTGCCAAGTTAGGAGCCCCAGCTTGAGGAAGAGAAGCAGCCCTTCAGGTTGTCCTGTTGTTGTTGATGGGGAGGAGAGGGTCTCCTCAGCACACAGCCTGTGCTCTGTGTGATGGGCAGAGTCGGCAGGCTGCAATCTCAGAAAAGAGAAAGAAGCTGGGAAAGTCCTGGAAACACTGTGTGATGTCGTTTCTTTAATCTAGTGAAATATCATAAGAAAATAGACAGGACCCTGCAACCACAGCTCCGTGAATGTGGCTGTGCGTGGCGGCCTGGCACAGTCCTTCACCGAGTCTCCTTGTGACTGCACACACAAGCACACATGTGTCACAATTCTCTGTGGCAGCAAGACTGACCTGTGCACATTCAGTACCTAACTACTTGGCTCTCTGATAAGCTACCATCATGCCTGTAAGTGTCTGAGGGCCGTGACGTGGGGCACAGTCTCTTCAACTGGCTGTGTATGCCTTACATCAGGTCGTTTCTAATATTTTTCAATATTCTACGTAATGTGATAATGAATGCCCTTAATCTCTTCTCATTCGCCAATTATTTCCTTTGGTAAAAACCTTAAAACTGTCGGGTCCCAATGCACAGACATTTACCGTGCTTTTAATAAACGGTGCCCACAGTCCTTCAGGACAATTGATTATATATATTTTGCCATTAGGACTTGAGAAAATCCATTCAAACCTTTTGGCTTTGAAATTTAATTTTACCCAATTACAGTCTCAGAGATAACAGTAGTGACATCCGTTCTTTTTTTTTTCCTCCCCAACTGGAAAAAAAAATGTTCATTTTCATTCCTCATAGTGACAAATAACTATCGAAAAGGATGAAAATTTTCATGATTAGTTGTGTATTTATGTCATATGAGAAGCTCACTGGCTTTGAAAGCGCGGCCACGTACAGGATTATTTCATCTCATAATTTACCAAATGCTTTTGTAATTTGTTAAACGTGTCACTCTCCGGGGTTCTTTGACATCCATGTGGTTAAGACATGGCCTGATCCCAGCTAATAGGCCTTGTGGGAAGTGACTGGATCAAGGGGTTCTGACCTGTCCAAACCCCACTGATAGATTCGTAATCTAGTGGACTGTCGGGAGGTGGGCAGGGGTGAAGTTGAGAGAAGTAGGCCATTTCGAGGCATGGTCTTTGATGGCCTCTTCCTCTGTTTCTCTTTGCTTCATGAGCATCATTAAGTGACCCCCCCCACCATGATCCCCGACTCACTGCAGACCCCCAGACCAAAGAGCCATGTGATGACAACCTGAAACCTTGGAAACCATGAAACATTTTCTTTAAGTTGGTCACACTAGCCGAGAACTCACACTGTAACACTACCACTTACTTCAGGTGTTCATGGAAGAATAGGGTGACACCAGGTGGCCTGGAGGTGACATTGTAGTGAGAAAGGAGGCTGAGATTCTTCAGGAACAGCATCTTCTGAATGAGACCACTGCAGAGGCTGACTCATGAAGCAGTGGGTGCCTCCTCATGTGCTTACACAGAGAAGGAGGATGCAGAGAAGGGACTGGACAGGCTTCCATGCTGGGACAAGCGATGGGAGAGTTGGTAGTTAGGACAAGGATGACATGCTTGGCTCCCCAGCAGAAGGCCAGAACAGAATCTCCAATAGCCAGTAGATACATTTCATGGATACAGTTTGGAGTTGTGTATTGGCTACTCTTCTGTTGCAGTGATGAGACCTCATGACCAAGGCAACTTATAGAAAATGAGTTAATTTGGGGCTTACGGTTCCAGAGGGTTAGAGAACACGAAGGCAGGGCAGAAGCAGCAGCTGGTAGGTAGCTGGGGAAACTGAAGGCTCAAACTGCAAGCTGGAAGCAGAGAGCTAACTCAAAGTGACCAGTTCTGAAACCTTAAAGCCCACCCCCAGTGAGACCAAATCTCCTAATCCTCCCCCAAACAGTCACTAAATTGGGACCAAGTATGTAAAGACCTGAGACTGACAGAGGACATCTCATAGAACTACAAGTTGTTTCTTTCCCACCCACCCCCATTATTTTATACATATGACTGCACAGCATGGATGCTGTGTGTGCACAGGCCAGAAGAACAGAGCCCCCCCCCCAAAAAAAAAAAAAAAAAAACAGAGTTAGATGGTGAGGGTGCTGAGCACTGAACCCGGGTTCTGTGGAAGAGCAGCCAGTGTTCTTTACTGCTGAGCCATCCCTCCAGCCACCTTTCCTCTTTTGTGGCAGGGTTCATTATGCAGTTCAGACTGCCCTTGACCTGATTGTCTACCCACCTCAGTATCTGAGTGCTGGGTCACAGCAGGGGCCACCACACTGGCTCCTGATCAGAACTTTAAAGCCTTTCAGAAACGTTGGCTTCCTGTTCCTTTCTGCTTGCTTGTTAAGAGCTCTTCCAAAGGACCCAGGATAAAGCAGAGATGCGGTTTTACAGATTCCCATAGCAGGACTGAGGATTCTGTGCCTCTCTCAAGGTTGCTGCAAAGGGAAAAAAATCTTTGTCGTACCTCGGTGGAAGGGCTGGGCTGGGCGTGAGCACCCATGTTGAGTGTTTCCGGAGAGGAAGTCAGTGAAGATGAAGATACCTGCACGATCCCTAGCCGTGTCAACACAGGGCTCGCTCTGAAGTGAAACGGGCTACACAGGCTTTGCGGTAGGCCAAAATCAATAGTGGCAGATCCACGTCGGTAAAGGGACCTAATCCTTCCATAGACTTAACTGATTAGCCTCTCCACGTGCTTATCTGGGGACATCTCTGGGAGGTGTAAGACAGTACCTGACAGGGGAGGGTGATCCTCCTGCTGGATTAAGTGAGCTGCACTGTCTGGTATTTCACAGGCTGCTGAGCTCCTACTAACTAGGATAAGGCATAGCAATCCTGGGGTGACTCAGGCAAGGCACGGCAGTTCTGGAGTTTACTCAGTTGCTGAACTCCAGTTGTATTTTTCTTTGGACTGGATTTAAAGTCCACCTTGTACCTCTCTACTAGGGCATCAGTGTGTGTACCACCCCCTGGCGGTCTCCTCTGGAGTGCATGCACAGTGTCAGAGTACATGAAAGATACTTCCTCATCTTGGAGGGAGCTCCGACTTAAGGGGGACGGAGGTCTCGCTGAGATTCTGTAGTATGACATCCATGTTACTGTAAGGAAGGAGCTGAGATGGGGACTACATAAAGACAGGTTATTCGTTCACCTCAAAACTCTGGAAACTGCAAGTCTGAAGCGCCTCACTTCACAGAGACCATGCCACAGTGACAAGAGAGAAATCACTCAGACAGGCAGCGACCAGATGAGAGACAGGAGATAACCTCTGGGCTTCCTGCTGTGCCCCACTTCTGAAGGGGCTCAGTACACTGGTGACCAGGCTCCCAACACACAAGGCCTCAGGGGGCCTCCAAGCTACTTCCAATCCGTAGCAGCCATTAAAGTGTTCCTACTTCAGACCAGAAGAGGTGATCAGAGTGGAAGAGGATATACCATGCCCTCTGACCGTGGCCATCTTCTCCAACCATGAGCCCAAATCAGTCCTTCCTTTCAGAAGCCTGGGACAGAATAGAGATAGGCACCTCCTTATCCACAAGGACAATCCATGTGTGGCTTTTTGCATGTATGGCTGGAGCAGGTCAATCATGTGCAATATCAAACAGTAAGGCAAGCAACTGTGTAAACCCACAGTTCTCTTGGAGTCCTCTTTAGTCCAAGCAAGGCTCTGTGGGGATCAGGTGCAGGTGACTGAGCTAGACTGGGGTCTCTGGGCAGATGTCCATACACGGCAGATCTTAGGGGGCAGACTGGAGAGAGACTCCATGCAGGTGCTGCCTCCAGGAAAAGAAGCAATCCGGGGCTCCTCCTTGCACACTAGGCCTGCCCTGCCCCCAAAGCTTGTCCCTGTTCCACACAGCTCAGCACCGAATGGTGACATCAAAAAGCAATAGCATCCTGAATGAGCCATTACATCCTGAAAGGCCACAAAACTCAAAACTAAGCAATAAAAACCTCTAGCTGCGTCTTTTCATCGTAAGGATACAGCTTATGGCAGCTTTGTTCCGTCTGAGCCTCTGGGAGCGTCTCAGTCATGCTAAGCACGTGGGCTTCTCTATGGGGCAATCTATCGGGCCTGCTTAGCACATTCAAAGGAGGGGACTACCAGAGTGGGAGCCCTGTGTCACAGACCCCCAGACATTGTACTCTTTGTAAACCCCAATGCCTGGGGACTCCTGGGGTTGACGGGCCACTCAGTTCCTATCTTCTTATTCGCATATATTAAGGTCTCAGCCCCTGTTGTTCCCACTCTGCTTCCCCTCCTTTAACAGTGAGATCACTGGCAATCAGACCAGTGGCCTGAGAGGCAAATCGAGGCAGGCAGCAGATAACACAGCGAGAAACTTTAGCCAGGCTACGTGACCTGCTCTGGTGGGGCAAAGGAGGGAGCACAGGTCTACATGTACCCAGATATGCAGGCCCGGTTTGGACACACCTCAACCTCACTCTTGCTCTAGGCCTGCTCCCTACTCCTCCCCCTGGCCCCACAAGCCACAACATAACCTAGAGGTCAGGTGATAGGTTAACAGCCTCACTAGGAGTCACAGAGCTTCTTAGAAGCTGAACCAGGCCTGGAACATTCATGGCATCTCCCCCAGTGTTCTCCGGTAGCATTCATCCTTAGACCACTCCTCCCTCTCCAGTAGAGCAGTCCTCCTTCCCCAGCAGAACAGTCCTCCTTCCCCAATTGACCAATCCTCCCTCCCCAGTGGACCAGTCCCAGTGGACTGCTCCTTCCTCCCCAGTGGATCAGTCCTCCCTCCCCAGTGGACTAGTCCTCCCTCCCCAGTGGATCAGTCCTCCCTCCCCAATGGACTGCTTCTTCCTCACCAGTGGATCAGTCCTCCTTCCCCAGTAGACTAGTCCTCCCTCCCCAGTAGATCAGTCCTCCCTCCCCAGTGGACTAGTCCTCCCTCCCCAGTGGATCACTCCTCCCTCCCCAGTAGACCAGTCCTCCCTCTCCAGTAGACAGTTACTCCCTCCCCAGCCTTCCACACCTGCCCCATCTATCCCTCATCTTTATCTCTTCACGTTCATGTGAATGCCTGAGCTAATGCCTGTTTCCAGTGAAAAATAATCAAAGCTGTGACAGCCCTGTGAGGCTCAGTACTGTGCCAGCTTACATAACTAACTCCTATAAAAATTCCTAATTTTCTAAGAAGGGAATCTAACTTCCAAGGGTCCGTGCTCACTCAGTGGAAGAACTTAGACTCCAGCTCCTAAGGGCAGTGGGGTCCAGGGGTCAGCCTTCATTCTGCCCCCTGAATGCAGAGTTCAGAGAGGCAACCTGGCCACCTTCCTCTATCCCTGTGCTCCAACAGCTCTGCCTGCCCGAGGGGACGGAGGCCACACCCCTCCCGTGCCTCTATCCTGTCTTTGTCACTGTGAGCTGAGCTGAGGTGAACCCCCCTGGCCTCCAGCTAGAACAGGAAGGCCTGCGGGTATGTGTTCTGTCCTCATTAAACAAGCAGCATTTAATAACCATAATTAATTCACTGTGCTGTTTCCATAAATCAGACACATTAGACATAAGTCAGCAGAAGCTGTGATAAAGTCACCAGGCATCTTGATCGTTAGAGACTTGCGGCGAGGATTCGCTGCACCTGGTCCGGGCTTCGTGCGTTCCTCTCTGCGGTCCAACAGAGATTCAGGCTGCCGGGGTCTGTGCGCTTGGCTGTCTGAACACAGACCTGTTTGTGGGGTCCCGAAAGGCCTCGTGGAGTTCACCAATGTCTTATAATCTCCTAACTGGGTATCGGCCTTTGAGCCTTAGGAACTCCCGTGGACATCCAGATGCCCACACAGTGTTTGGCAATGCAAGCTAACGGCCTCTTTGTTTCCCTCTCTCTGGTCCCTGCAGCCCAGCAAGGCACCTGCGCCTCAGCTCAGCACAGCCCATAGGTGGCCTCTTCTTCCCCTCCAAGTCTCTCTAAGCAGTGGGTTTTACAGGACAGTCTCAGGCAAGAAAACGGGAGAGAACAGTAGAGCAGATGGAAGCGGTGAGGGAGGATCCTGGAGCCCGTCTTTCGAGCCAGTCTTTCGAGCGTCTCTGCTTCCAAGCCGAGCCTCCTCAGTTCTAGGGAGCAGGGCAGGAAATATATGGATGAGTTGCTCCAATAAACCTGTGTAGCCAGTCCCTGCTCCACCTTAGTGCCCCACCTTGATGCTCCACTCCAGTGCTCCACCCCAGTGTCCCACCTCAGTGGTCCACTCTAGTGCTCCACCATGGTGCTCCACCCTGGCCACATCAACAACAATGGAAGCAGCTTACACTGTTGTGCCCTTCCTCTGTGCTGGAGCCAGTGGGGACACACTGTCTGTCTGCACGACTCAGCACTTTGAGATACTTTTCCTACCTCCATTTCACAAATGACAAAAGTGAGACATGGAGAGGTTAAGAAACTCATCCAGGATCACACAGCAGAAAAGCATGGGAACTGAATTTCAACCAGGCAACTGGGACTGTGTACAAGAAGTGCTCAGGTGTGTGTGTGTGTGTGTGTGTGTGTGTGTGTGTGTGTGTGTTCCCAATGGTGTGAGGAGTGCTCAGGTGTGTGTAGATCCAGGAGACTCTTCTAGGCTTTCTCTGACTGCTCTGTTCTTGGTGCTTTGGGCAGAAGGGCCACCACAGACACTGCCACCCATGGTCCTTCACTGAGCGGGGAGGTCAGACCCACGAAGCTGCCCATGCAGTTTTGCCTGTGTCCATCCATCAGGGAAGCTACTTCAGCCAGTGGCTGGCCAGGGTGCTCGCTGCTCACCTCAGAGACTGCCCTTGCACTGTGTGACTTTGAGAAGCTAAGTGTGACACTAATTTTTTTAAATAAGTCTGAACCTTTGAATTGGCTGAGAAGTCGTATCCCCAGAGGGCCAGTGTGGCTCCAGTCAGTATAGTATGTGCTCAAGGATATTAACAGCCTCCGCATCTGCCAGAGTCTAAGGCCGGAGCCTCTGCCAGTCTCACTATGCTTGCATGACCTCTGCGGGAAGCAGCTTCCAGCACGCTCATATTTATTCATTTTTGATGAGTTGTGTGCACAGCCAAGGGCTGCCAATTGACCTTACAATGCACCATTGTGACAAAATGTTAGATTTATCTCTGACCTTTGGGTCCCTGCAAGCAGCTGGTGGCCTCACGGGCTAAGTCTGAACAAGTCTCGGCCTGAGCTGCATCCTCCATTCCCTGGTGTCTAGGACTCTTGTCATAGCCATCTGGAAAAAATCAATGAGAAAGGCAGAAGCCAGAATGAGTGGGTTCTGCAAAATGGGAGCATCCCATCAGGGCAGGAACTAAGGGGCCATCTCAGTGCCCTCCCCAGCCCCTTACAGCAGATGCTGTGCTGGCCAGCAAACCAATGTGTTTTCCAGAATGATACAGACAGGGGCTGCCTCCGCCCACTGGCCAGCTTGCAGCCATGGTCCTCACCACTGCCTTCCCTCCCAAGCAGGCTCTTCTTGATGGTGCTCCAATTCAGAAGGACCCATCGAGAGAGGTCCCAGGAGCTCAGAGCCAGCCCCAGGGTTTCCAAGCGGCATGCCTACCCCATTGACCTCTGCCCTGTACCCCTAGCACCATCCCTGGCCTTGGAAGCCATGTCCGCAGGCAGTAAGGTGCCAGGTGGTTATGGACACATTGTAGAGATAGAGTTCTTGAAAGGGCACTCAGAGCATTATGGGATGGAGAGGACAGGTCACCAGAGAGCTAGAGGGCCAAGATCAACTGGAGTGATGGCGCTAAGGGCTGCTGTGCCACACCCTGCACAGCGCATTGTCAAAGCAAAGGCCCAGTGCAGGGCAAGGCTCCATGTGCCTGGGCAGACAAGTCTGCTTACTAATGTGAGGGGAGGGTTGGGTTGAGCAGAGAGGAGGTAGGCAGGCCCTGGAGTATGTTGGAAACCATTTATTCTGAGACCACTGGGCAGCCATTGCAGGCTTTAGTGGAAGGGCAGAGTGTGGGTTTGACTGAGATGTAGTGGTTCACACTAAAGCTCCTCTTTCCTAGTACAGAGGAATGAGAGTCCGGAAAACCGAGGAAGAGACCTCAGATCCCATCAGAGGCTGCTCCATGCCCAATGCAACCTCAGAAAAGCCATTTCCCAAAACTCCTATCTACCGCTGAGTGAAAGCAACCACTCTCTCCAAATCATCTTCCTCTGCCACCAGAGAGGAAGGTCCTGCCTCCCCTCCTCCTTCCCCTCAGCTTCAAAGGGCTTAATGAAAACCATTTCTAGCAGCTGTGGTTTTGAGGGTCCAGTGAGGGCGGGATGTGGCTCCTGGTTATCAATAGCGTGTGTACACAGGGTTATCAATAGCGTGTGTACACAAGGTTATCCATAGCGTGTGTACACAGGGTTATCAATAGCGTGTGTACACAGGGTTATCAATAGCGTGTGTACACAGGGTTATCAATAGCGTGTGTACACAGGGTTATCAATAGCGTGTGTACACAAGGTTATCCATAGCGTGTGTACACAGGGTTATCAATAGCGTGTGTACACAGGGTTATCAATAGCGTGTGTACACAGGGTTATCAATAGCGTGTGTACACAGGGTTATCAATAGCGTGTGTACACAAGGTTATCCATAGCGTGTGTACACAGGGTTATCAATAGCGTGTGTACACAGGGTTATCAATAGCATGTGTACACAGGGTTATCAATAGCGTGTGTACACAGGGTTATCAATAGCATGTGAACACAGGGTTATCAATAGTGTGTGTACACAAGGTTATCAATAGCGTGTGTACACAGGGTTATCAATAGCATGTGTACACAAGGTTATCAATAGCATGTGTACACAAGGTTATCAATAGCATGTGAACACAGGTTTATCAATAGTGTGTGTACACAAGGTTATCCATAGCGTGTGTGCACAGGGTTATCAATAGCATGTGTACACAAGGTTATCAATAGCATGTGAACACAGGTTTATCAATAGTGTGTGTACACAAGGTTATCAATAGCATGTGTACACAGGGTTATCAATAGCATGTGTACACAGGGTTATCAATAGCATGTGTACACAGAGTTATCAATAGCATGTGGTGTACACAGGACATGCTCTGAGAATGAAGTCTGAAGAGAAGTTAGGAATCAGTGTCAGACCTGAGCTGAGAAGGCCAGGAAGAACCAGGTCATGAACACCTTAGCCACCTGAAGCTACCCCCTTAAAACACACACTCCTTTTCCAGCTACAGCTAACAGGGGGCAAGGCAATAAAGTACAGCCCAGAGCAGCCCATGAGCAGAAATGTGGACTTTAGGACGATGTAGACCCAGGGGCCTGGATGACCCATCAGGAAGATACTGCTTCTCGAATTGACTCAGTTTCTGCCTTTCATGTGGATCCTCTGCTGCGTCTAGAGACCGAGCCTCACTGGCATCAAGAGTGACTGTTCCTCCCCCGTCAGCTCCAGAAAACTGTGAAGAATGAGAGCCATCAGTCCAGTCATCATGGCATGATGACCTCTAACCTGTTCGTGAGGGTTTAGGTCCTCACTGGCTAGGCTAAGATCACATGTCCTCCAGTGGGCCAAGGATGAGATCAACCCACCCAACCAAATGGATTGAGAGGACTTTGGAGGCCCCTAAAGAGCCAAGAGTCACCATCATCTGTTGGAGGCATCAAAACTGAGTCGTCCCCTCCCCCAAGAGGTGTGGCATGCAGGCTCCGGCACAGGAGACTGAAGAAAGCCATTCAGACAAGGCAATGCTCAAATAGCCTTTCAGGGTCCCTGCGGCCATCCCAATGTTGTGAAAAGTTGCACACGCCTCCCTCTGGTAATTTAGGGTAATACATAGGTGGCGGGTCAGGTCTGCAGGGTGAAGAGCCACAGACAGATTTGCTCCCACTCGCTCCGTGTCCCCTTCACCAGGAGAGAAGTTTCTAGATGAGACATAAGGGTGAACTTAAGATACCTCTTTGTGTGATGCTAACCATGGTTCCTAGTAATTTGTGGCCAAACTTCAAATCCAGGTGCTGAGCCAGTATTGCAGTGCTTATGGGAGAAAGCTGAGGAATAGAAGTGTGAAAGTTTGATAGGTGGAGGATGGATGGATGGATTGACATGTTACTGTATGGGTATATGGATGGATGGATGGATGGATGGATGGATGGATGGATGGATGGATGGATAGATGAGTTGATTGATTTATTGATTGGTTGGTTGATTGATTGGTTGATTGATTGATTGATTGACATGTTACTGGATGTGTATATGGATGGATGGATGATTGATGGATGGGTGGGTGGATGGGTGGATGGCTAGATGGGTAGATGGATTGATGAGTGGATGGATGATGGATGGATAGATGGATGGATGATGGATGGTTGGGTGAATGGATGGAAGGATGAATGGAGAGGGACAGAGAAAGAACTAGTGGGTAGGTTAGCAGGTCAGTGATGGTTTCACAGATGATGATGATGGCTGGGAGCCTGAATGAGAGGAAGGAAAGGGTAATCAAGGAAGCAAACAAGGGAGGTCAGACAGGTAGATGGTGAACAGACGGGCGAGCATCAAATCCCCCAGCACATACCAGTGTTCCTTCCATACATGATAAGAATACACATAAGGTGTTGTCCCTGTCTTGGAAATCCCAAGATGTCTTAAGCAAAATCTATTTCATCAAGAGCCCTCCTCAGTCTAATAAGCAGACCTAGTCATATGTCCTGTAAGAGCAAGAACACCCATGGGATGGCACCCCCAGCTCTAGCATCTGACACTGTGGCCAAATGATTCAATGTGGTCCCAGGCAAAGCAACCCTGAGGCCATGACAGAGTGTGATTTTCATTCAGATGGTGTCTGGAGAGGGACAATGGAAATGTCTGCCACGTGTGCAAGGGTGCTGATTAGGTTCTCGGGTCCCCAGCCATGTGTGTAAGGGTGCTGAACAGGTTCTCAGGTCCCTAGCCATGTGTGCAAGGATGTTAAGCAGGTTCTTGGGTCCCCAGCCATCTGTGCAAGGGTGCTGGGCAGATTATTGGTTGCTAAGCAGGTTCTCAGGTCTCTAGCCATGTGTACAAGGATATTGAGCAGGTTCTTAGGTGCTCAACCATGTGTGTAAGGGTGCTGAACAGGTTCTCAGGTACCCAGCCATTTGTGCAAGGTGCTGGGCAGGTTCTCAGGTCCCTAGGCATGTGTGCAAGAGTGCTGGGCAGGTTCTTGGGTCACTAGCAAGGACTGGAACTTTAATAAGAAAAATGAGAGAAAGCAGAGGGTCCCTGAGAGCAGCTTTGACTGTAGCATCCCAAGGGATGGCAGACAGCAGTCCATCCCTTGTTGACTAAGAAGGGAGTCGAGGCAGCATGGGCTGTGGGGAGGGAAGAAAGCCAGGGATTGAGTGTGTGCTTGGTGTCTGGTCCTGGCACTAAGGAGAAACCTCAAGAGAAGTAAGCAGACTGTGGTGAAGTGTAGGACAAAACCGAAGACTTGTGATGGTGTGGAGGAGCGTTGAGTATAGCTGAGTGTGTGAGCCAGAAGTGAGGTCACACATTTGATCCAGGGTAAAACTCTTCCTGGCTTGGACCTCTAGGAACTAGAAGCCATGAGAGTGGGTCTCAGTGCTGCACCCCAGTGCTGCCAGTCTAATCAGAAGGTGTAGTGAGAAGATGGCATTCCCCTTGATGTCCAAGATGGTCGTGTTCCCCTGGATGTCCAAGATGGCGGCATTCCCCTGGATGTCCAAGACAGCAGCGTTCCCCTGGATATCCAGGTCCCAACTCATAGAGCCAGGGATATGCAGCCTCATGTGGCACAGGACTTGTATGATAAAGGACTCTGAGATGAGGATGTGACATGGAGCTGTGCGGTTGGATCTGAGCACAACCCAAGGTTTTCTTGTGAGAGAAGGGGGAATAGGAGCACAGCCAGAGTCATGAGGATAGCAGGAGAGACCAGTGGGAGATAGGGAGGTAGGAGATGTCCCCTCAAACCACTGAGAGAGGACAGGACCCACCTTGAATGCCACCCAGAAGACTCCTGGCCTCTCATCCCCAAGCAGAATGCCCTGATGCTCCCAGCCCTGGATCTGTGATTATGTGTTAAAGTATCCGCAGGTACTTTAAGACCCTCTGGGCCTCTCTGGTCATGGCTGCATCTCCTTCTCTGAGGTAGTTACCTGAAAGAATGTAGACAAAGCCCAGGGCAGCAGCATCCTCTGCCATCTTTCCTGTCTTCTTATAAAAGTTCTACAGTAAAGTGACTGTGAGAGGAAGCAGTCCATGCAGGCCTGCGCCATGCATCCCTGCCCATGCAGGCCTGCGCCATGCATCCCTGCCCATACAGGCCTGCACCATGCATCCCTGCCCATGCAGGCCTGCACCATGCATCCCTGTCCATGAAGGCCTGAGCCAAGCATCCCTGCCCATGCAAGCCTGCACCATGCATCCCTGCCCATGCAGGCCTGCACCATGCATCCCTGCCCATGCAGGCCTGCACCATGCATCCCTAGCAAGGAGAGGTCATGAGAAGTCTGGCAAGTCTTACCTCACATGAATGCCAAGGTTGGCATTCCCATGAACAGCTTCCCCCTCACCATCGTTTTATTATGTGGTGCGTATGCAGCCCGAGGCCACTGTTCTTCAATGTTCACTGTCTCCCGCAGGCAGGGAGGGCCAGCCTGGCAGGTTCTCTAGCTTGTTCTCACATCTTCAGTTCATAGTGCTCTCAGGGCACATCCTGAAATAAAATCAGGACTATGGAGCTACCCACAGAGCAAATAGCAAACCCCAGTTGCCCCGCTGCTAAGAGGAAACTACAAGTGACATCCATTCTGGACCATGGGACACAACGGGACAGAGGCTAGAGAGAACAACCTTCGGGGAATTTAAGTTGCATAACTGACTTGCCTGGCGAACTGCTCAAAACTCACTTCTCAAGCTTACATTACACCTTAACAGGAATGAGTCTCATCCAAGGAAGGGCTTGAGCCGAGCCAGCTGCTCATGAGGTGAGAGGCGAAGATGCCTGATCTCCAAGCTTCCCTCTCCAGCCCACATCTCATCCAGATAAGCTCTCCTTGAGACTACGGGGCCAACACAGGCACAAACAGACAAACCAGAGCAGAGTAAACATCAGCCAGAAAAGAGTGAAGAAGACCCCAGGGGTGGGTGTGCCTTCTAGAAGGAAGAATGACCCTTTAGAACCGGAGAAAGAGATCCAGCCAGGCCCCTGATAGACAATGAATTTAGGTTAAGGTGTTAGCTAAAAGGCTGGGAACGAAGTACAGAAGCTCATAGGTGGAAGAGTTTGTGCCAGTCATGGGAAACAGGAGACTCAATTCCAGGGACCCTGGAGTGGGGTCAGGAGAGCCATTTGCCTGCCATCGGCTCACGGAGGTGGAAATTTCCACACGTGTGCTGTCCCTGGCACCCTGAGTTCTCCAGAAGCCACAGTTAAAAGATTGCAGTAATCAGAAAGAGTCCATTCTAATTTTGCGTTTTACTTAATTCAGTGGGTTTGCAATGCTGTCCCAGTGCACAGCCAGCATAACTCCTCGAAAGCAGTTGGCACTTGGGAGGTCTGCAGAGCCTTGGTGTCTGCATCGCACCAGCTCAGCTAAGCTGTTGTGTGAGACTTTTCCTAGGGAGACAAGAAGAAACATCAACCCACCCCAGACAGGGCACTAGAGACCAGAGAAGCAATTCCACCAAATCCGACTTGGTGCAGCAAAGGGCTTACAGAAGTGACTGACAGTAGCATGGACAGGACCCAAAGGTAGATGTGTCATCGAAGAGCCCAATGGATCTGGTGCCACCTCACAAAGTGGCAGTCTTGGTACTCTCCATGCCTCATGAAGGCAGCTTAAAGGATCAGAGTCTCCTCCCCAGCAACTGCTTGCTGCCCTTACAGTCTTGGGAGGGTCCTTCAAATCCTGTCCATTTTGGCTTTTCTGATCTTGTTAGCCTGCCATCCCCCTGAGTCTTGTGAGCCTGTCTTCCCTCCAGGAGAGAGTGCTTCCGTTTGGAGGTAGTTATTACACAGCAGTGCTTGCCAGTTTCAGTGGCTCTGGACCACCACCTAGCAAGAGGTACAGTGACGCCTCAGACCCCTGTTCAGGACTAGAGGCACACGAAGACATGTCAGTCCTGCCTCCTGGCCCTGCTGCCTCTTTTCTGTAGTCAAGTTTGGCTGGCTCACATCTACACCCCTTCACTTAGCTATTGCCTACAGGTCTTGCCCTTAGGTTAAACTGACTGAACAGTCTCAAGAAGCCCCAGAGCTTGCCACCCTGAGATAATCCATGTTCTTCAGGAGAGGCCCTGCTCTCCACCAAGAAAAAAAGGGGGAAGAAAGAGCCATGGGACGATCTGACAGGGATAATGGGCTGCCACCTCAGGCTCCTACTTCTGGGTACACTATGGGGGAGTGGGGACAACTCAACGCACCCCACCCCTGCTTAGGAGAAGGAAACAGCTATCCTGTATGGGTCCTGGCTTGGCTCAGCTCACCTCTGACCCCTAAGTTTAGAGTCAGAACTTTCTTCACAGAGCTTTCCAAGTATCTCCTACCTGCCAAAGCCAGCGCCTGGCAGGAGCACCTGTACTCAGGCCCTGTCCGTCCTCCTCCTCCACATCCTTCCCCTCCCCCCCAACCCCCCCCCCCCGCTTCCTCCTCTTTCTCCTCCTCCAGAGCAGCACAAGCTCCTCATGCTGCCTGGACTGGCCCTCCAGATGCCTCTAGATATAACCAGGATGCACTTGTGTGGCCAGGAGGCACCAATTACTTGGTTGACATATTCAAGAGCCAAGATGGGGCAAAAAAGCAAACCAGGCTGCAGAACATACAGCATGGGCAAGAGCCCTGAGGCATCGGCTGCAGAGCAGAGGGGAAAGTGGGCTGGTTCCCACATGAGGCACGATCACAATGGTAGGGCGTAGACTGTGGCCATGTGTGGCGGGCAGCCCAGCGGCTTGAGAGCTTCTGTCAACCACTTGGCTAGACCAGAGCAGAAGCAACGCCCCACACCGCCTACCAGCTTGGCAGAGGGGTGAGCATCTCAATGTTGCAGGAAGGGGGCATGTAACCTACTTAAGAGGACAACCCCATGTGATACATTAGCAGATACAGTGGCAGCACCATTTGCTGGCTGGGGACGTGCTAAATGAGCATCACCAAGGGTGTGCAGGGAGAGCGCCAGCTCTGTCTCTTCATTAGGACCTTCCAGCCACACGTCAACGGCACCCAGAACACTCTGGGGTTTTGTTAATGCGTAATCGTTGGTGCTAATGCACAGGCTCGAAAATATACAGCTTTCTTTTTAGAGAAAAATCAACAGCACTTCACACATCGTTTTCCCTTGCAATTCAGACTGGCTTTTTCTGAGCAGGTCCTTCCCAGACAAGTCCAAGTATAGAGAGGTTGGTATAGCCCATGAGATAGCAGCGGGCTACAGAGAAATACACAGGTGGTAAGGAAGGCAGTCCACACAGTACACGGGTGACAGGCGTGTAGGCAATAGATACATGCTTGTATCTGTGTTAGATATACGCCACCTGCAGGTGAGAGCTCAGTGCACAGATGCGGCTGTATAGACACGGATAGAGACCTATCAATTCTGCAAGCTATGATCTGCTAGTTAGTTCAAAGTCCTTGCAGGAGAATGTGGGCAGGAGAGCTATAGTCATGGCTCAGGCATTATGAGGTATGGACTGTGGTAGACATCTTGATGCCCATCACCGGGAACAAACATTACTGCCAAGCCATGCTTAGTATCTGTTAGTCACCTGTGCCTCAAGAGCAAATGGCCACCAAGTAGGAGGCTTCAAACAGCAGGAATGGGTTCTCTCGCAATCCTGGAATCAAACATTTGAAATTAAGGTATTGTTAGAGTTAGTCCCTCTGGGGCACTACGGGAGTCTGTTCCAAGTCTTTGTTCAGCTTCTGATGGCTCTGAAAACTTTGTTGTCGTGCAAAAGCTCTGCCTATCCCAGCTCTTACCCCGTGCCTCCTTCTCGCCATCCTGAGTTCTTGTCTCCCCTCCCAAGGATGTTCTCCCTGATTGACAGCCTGCCCTGATCAGCACAACCTCACTGTTGTTCAGTCCTGTCGGCACATAGTGAAGGGAGAGCTGTTTCCATGGGTAAAGTGCTTGTCACACAAGCACAAGGACCTGAGTTTGATCACTGAGGCAATGCTTTAAAAAGTCAGGAGCAATGGCATGAACCTGTGACCCCAGCACTGGTAAGACAGAGACAGAGGGGCCCCTGGAACTCACTGGCCAGTGAGCCTACCTGACTCTGTGAGTTCCACGTTCACAGACAGACAGAGAGAAGAGAGAGACAGACAGACAGAGAGAGAGAGAGAGAGAGAGAGAGAGAGAGAGAGAGAGAGAGAGAGAGATTGAAGAAGACAGCCTCTGGCTTCCATAGATGAACTATACACACACACACACCTCATACCACACAACACACACACACACACACACACACACACACACACACACACATATGCATGCATACACATAGGCACATTTTAGCAGTTAGAAACCTAGCAAGTCTCCATACCCTCTCAGCTGTTTGGACTCCCTGTCTTACCAGCAATGGGAAGAGGGGATCAGCTGCCTACAGCAGGACTTACATCTCCTGGAGATCTGTCTCCATCTCCATGGAACTGGATTCTATTGGGACAGAGGGCTAGGATGGTCCATTTTCTTTCCTTCTCCACCCACCCACTTCTCCATTGAAGAAGACATGCTGAGCAGCTTCTGGAGCCTCATGTTTGTGTCCTTCAACAAACCCAGCAATGGTGTCACTGAGGGGAGTGTTCGTGGGCCCTCTAATATCCCAGGACTCTTATCAGTGGAGGAAACACCCACTTCCTATGCTAACAGCTTTTTCCCTCTTTCAGCCACATAAACCTGAGGCATAATTTAATGTGAATTACCTACAAATTGTATACAGCGCTTTGCGGCTAAGAAGCTTTTTGCAGGGCTCGGTATAAATTTTCTCCTTTGTCCAAACCCTACAAAATCCTCTTTCTGAATTGTTAAGATTTTCTGCCATGCATAAAAATGAGGCTTAAATCACCCAAAAGGTGACAGAAAGGCATCAGACAACCCTTGGAGCCTCACACATACAAAATGGTGCATACATTTGGAGGCAAGTCAGCATCAGGCCTTAACCAAGTGGATGGGAAAGCTCAGCCTTGGCCAGTGGGCAGGAAGAGAACCATGGCCATGATGGAAACTTAAGTCCCCAGTGACTGGCCCAGAGAGCAGGCTGCCCCCTACAGGTGTTTCCTGGAAACACTGCAGAGGCTAAGATGGGTGGCCCTGAGCTGAGCATTGGGAAGCCCTGTGGAGATGGCAGCAAATAGTTCCTGTCATTCATTTCCCATTCCATCAGCCTCCTGGGCAGAAGAAAACAATGGAAACCGTTTTCATGTTCACACTGAGGACAGGCAGGATGTAGGTCATTCTAGAAAAAAATACAAGTCATTCTAGAAGTGGCCCCAGGGTTTCGGCTGCTAAGTGATTTCAGTAGCTCTCATCAACATCAAATTGATGAGTATCTGCCTCTATCCTAAGGCCTGAGATCTGGGAGGTCCCAACCTTTAAGGCAGATGGATTGACAAATGCATTTGATCTTAGCCAAATTGATAAGAAGCAATGGATTGGTAAACGGATGGATAGATGTATATATGAGGATGTGAAGGGAAAGATGGATAAATGAATGGACAATGGATGGATGGATGGATGATGGGTGGGTGGATGGATGATGGGTGGGTGGATGGGTGGATGGATGGATGGATGGATGGATGGATGGGTGGATGGGTGGATGGATGGGTGGATGGATGATGGGTGGATGGGTGGATGGATGGGTGGGTGGGTGGATGGATGGGTGGGTGGGTGGATGGATGGGTGGATGGGTGGATGGATGGGTGGGTGGGTGGGTGGATGGATGATGGGTGGATGGATGGGTGGATGGATGGGTGGATGGATGATGGGTGGATGGGTGGATGGATGGGTGGGTGGGTGGATGGATGATGGGTGGATGGGTGAATGGATGGATGGATGGGTGGATGGATGGGTGGGTGGGTGGATGGATGGGTGGATGGATAGGTTGATGGATGGGTGGATGGATGATGGGTGGATGGGTGGATGGATGGGTGGGTGGGTGGATGGATGATGGGTGGATGGGTGGATGGATGGGTGGGTGGGTGGATGGGTGGATGGATGGGTGGGTGGGTGGATGGATGGGTGGGTGGGTGGATGGATGGGTGGGTGGGTGGATGGATGGGTGGGTGGGTGGATGGATGGGTGGGTGGGTGGGTGGATGGATGATGGGTGGATGGGTGGATGGATGGGTGGGTGGGTGGATGGGTGGATGGATGGGTGGGTGGGTGGATGGGTGGATGGATGAATGGGTGGGTGGATGGATGATGGGTGGATGGGTGGATGGATGGGTGGGTGGGTGGATGGATGATGGGTGGATGGATGGATGGGTGGGTGGGTGGATGGGTGGATGGATGATGGGTGGATGGATGGATGGATGGATGGATGATGGGTGGGTGGATGGATGATGGGTGGGTGGGTGGATGGATGGATGGGTGGGTGGGTGGATGGATAGGTTGATGGATGGGTGGATGGATGGGTGGGTGGATGGATGATGGGTGGATGGGTGGATGGATGGGTGGGTGGGTGGATGGATGATGGGTGGATGGATGGGTGGGTGGGTGGATGGGTGGATGGATGATGGGTGGATGGATGGATGGATGGATGATGGGTGGGTGGATGGATGATGGGTGGGTGGGTGGATGGATGGATGGGTGGGTGGGTGGATGGATAGGTTGATGGATGGGTGGATGGATGGGTGGATGGATGATGGGTGAATGGGTGGATGGATGGGTGGATGGATGGATGATGGACATATGGATTGATGCTTCTGTGAAGAGGTATATGGGTGAATGTGTCAATGAATGAATGGATTGGAGATAAATGATTCATTAAAAATTTGTCCCTGATAACGACTGGAGGAAGTGTGGAATTTGCCTGCATCACCTCTCCCCAGCTCACTTCCCGGAGAAAGCCTGACAGTTACAGCTTAGTCAGGAGAACACATGGGAAACCTTAGAAGGGGACACCAGATTACTCTCAGGTTTTCAGGATTATAGCATTTGCTACGGAACAGGGTTGAGACACCATAAATGAATCTCTAGAAAGCATACCTTGGCTGCCACCACTCTTTCTTCAGGAAAATTTCCCACAAGAAAACAAGTGTAAAAACACACTGTGAATGGTCTCCCTCGGCCACTTTTCAAAAAAAAAACCCTAACACCTTTTTTTATAAAGATAAAAATGACAGACTAGAGTCTATTAAAGAAAACATAAAGTCACCATGTCATTCAGCGCTGGCAACGGGAGCTTGCTTCGCACGACTTCGACACAATATTTTCTTGCAGAAATGTGTTGGTGTGAATTCATACTCTGGGAACAAACGTGCAGGGAGTGACTAAGTACACACAGCTGTATTTCCTCGTCGACACAGCACAGGGCATATGATAAATCTCCAGATCCATATGTTTGTCTTACGAAATTCTGATCTTTGCAAATAGAAAGAACAGATGTGTGACTGAATGGCAGAGAGACGCAACCACCAGAGGCAAGAATGGGTTCTGGAGGCTATGCTGACAGAGTCTGGTCCAGCATGTCCAATCTTGCATGCAGACGTCACTTTCTCAGAGCCGTGGATGCGCTTCTTGGGCCCTCCTCTGGAAGGTGATAGGCGGATGCCCCAGGGGCGTGGCTAAGTGGGTGAAGACGGAAAGATCACACCAGCCCTCTAGTCCCTGCTGTCTCAGGCAGCCTAAGATTAAGAGCCATGTTTGTAGAAAGTTGCAAAAATAGTGAAATACATCCTCTACATGCTAAAAATGGTGTCAAAAATAAATTTTACATCGCAACTGACTTTACCCTGGTATAAAAGCCAATGGTGCTAGAGTAATGGCTTGGTGGTTCTCAAGTGGAGGATTGGCTATTCTTCCAGAAGACCCAGGTTCAATTCCCAGCACCTACTGTCTGTAACTGCAGCTCCAGACATACATGCAGAGAAAACACCCATATACAAAAAACAGTGACACAATTCAGATACAATTTACCATCCTCTCACCTTGAGTCAGCTGTGCACTATGATCACGACTGAACCCTATTTGCATGCACAGTGTCTCCAGCCTGGTCTGCTGTGTGTGATGACCTCCTAGCTCAGCCTTAGCACAGGAGACTGACAGGACCCATAACCTAATTCAGGGCATTCGTGATGCCCAGCTAAGGACATTCACACAGTCTTCCAAGCTGGCCTAGCCACCACTAACACATGTCTTGTCTGCCTGTTTTTCTTTCTGTCTGAGCTTCGCCTCTTCTGAATATTTCATACAATGGGTCACACAGCATGTGGATTTTATGGCTATCTTCTCTCAGTACCGTGTTTGTGTGGGTTTCTGAAGAACCCTCCAGGGCTTCTGGTCGTCAGTCTTCCTCTGCTCGCCAATCTCTTAGAGTGTCTTAGCCTTATGGTCAGTGTGCAAAGTGGGGTGACAGGCCCCCACAGGCCTACTAAAGGCATTGGGCAATAAGTATGGCACCAAGCCATTCTTATGCGAGCTTCATAATTAACATTTCTAACATGCCATCCCTTGTAAAGACTGTGCCTCTTGTCAGTCTAAGCTGGCCTCTCTGGCTGCTCTCACCACTTCTGGCCCTTGTCATCATGGGCTTTGTCTATTTCCAGTGACAACCTTACTTCTAGATGAATACTTGTTTCTGATAGGAGTTACCCCCACCTATCTGCTTTCCTGACTTGGGGCACCAAGAAATCTATACTCTTAGAGACACAAGGCTCCAGTCTTCACAGAGTGAGCAGCTAACAGGTGGATGTGCCCCACCTACCTCCAGGGCCCCCTTTCTGTATACTCCTTCATGGTAACTGCAGGCAGGACACACCGGCTGTGGAGTCTGTACACATTGGCACCCTCACCAACCTGACAATCAATCCAGACGGTCTGATCTTCCCAAGCCTTCTCCCTTCCCTCATCAGAGGACATTAAACAACCCTTGAGGGGTCTGGTAAACACTACAGCACTCTCAGATGCACAGGCATGGTGGCCACTGCAGTGACCTCGGGTGTGCAGGCATTGTGGCCACTGCAGTGACCTCGGATGTGCAGACATGGTTTTCTTCTGGTTGAAATATACCAGCGGAGTCTGCATGGATCCACATATATCTCTGCCAAGAGCAGGAGAGTCTTGCCAGCTTTTCCTAAAGGAGTCAGGATCTCTGAGAAACTCCTAGAGTTCTACAAACTGTCTTGAATCAAATGACAGCCAGTGTCCTGGCAGAGTCATTTACCTACCTGTCTGAGCAGCTCTGTGTGTGTGTGTGTGTGTGTGTGTGTGTGTGTGTGTGTGTGTGTGTGTGTGTTTGTGTGTGTGTTTATGTTTGTATATGAGTGTATATATGTGTATATGTGTGTACATGTATGACAGGAGATCCAGAAACAAGCAACAGTCCCAGAATGAGTGTATCTGATATGTGTGTTTACACGTGTGAGCATGAGTGTGTATGTGATTAGAGTTCTGGGGTAAATAGGAACTCCTAAGTGTGTATACATGTGTGTGTGGTGTGTACAAGGATACACATGTGTATATGACTTTGTTGTATGTAATGAGAACTCCAAGGACAAGTAGGAGCTCGTGTGTGTATGTGTGTGTGTGTGCACACCTGTGCACATATGTATGAGTATGTGTGCATGAACATGCACTTGTGCACATGTATATGAGTGTGTGGGCATGAACATGTGTATGGATATGCATGCATGAACATGCACACATATATGACTATGTGTGCATAAACATGCACCTGTGCACATGTGTGTGAGTGTGTATGCATGAACATGCACTTATGCACATGTATATGAGTGTGGGCATGAACACTATGGCTTCCTACAGAATTCCGTCAAGTAAGGCACACACACCCCAGCAACCAAGATATCTTATCATTCTAGCATCTGTCTTGTCAACCCTAGAGCTCAGGTGACACTTTCACTGGAAATCACAGGTGCCCCTCCAACCCCTGACCGGCTCCAGCGTGTTTAACAGGCCACGTTAACACACAGGGGTGTGCCTAGCAGCTCTGAAGCAGCCCCATACCCTCCCTGCTCCCTGGTCTTCTCGTATTTTCGTCTTTTTAACCCAAGGGACCAAAATGGATGGTCTTCTCTTCCTTTTCTTCTTTTGATGGATTTGTGAGGAACAGTTTATTGGGGAGGTGTGTCCCCTCATCAGTGACAGTCCTCAGAGGCTGCTGAGTGTGAAAAGGAACAAAGGCATGTGACAGGACACTCTGAGGTACCAGGACACCGGTGTGGTGTGGCCCTTCCATCTTTGAGCACTGGGATTTGCTGACTCAAGCGGAGGTTCGAGTGGTGACTTGTTTTAGTTCCATGGAACAAGCCTTGGACATATTTTAGGAGCAGCTTAAAGCACAAAGAACTTTATTTAAAAATAGACCTGGCAATGTAAAATAGGCCAGGCTCCCTCCCCAGTGCACAAGCAACACAGAAAAGCTTCTGCTCCCAGGTGAATACTTTGCCAATGCTCCTCCCTAAAGCTTCGTGGGAGGGGAGCCTCAACAGGTAGCATTTGTCACAGAAAACACCTGCCAGTCCTCACATGGTCCATGAGGCAGAACCTTCTTTTTAAAACACAAAAATCCAATCATGGTCCTGAGCCTGACCCTGAACCACAAGGGCAGTTTGGGGCCTGAGGCTTGGGCTTTCTAATGTGTGAATCTTTTCATAGCAGGAATTAATTCACTTACTTAAGGACTGGGGGTTTTCCTAGTTATTTACCGTGGATGTTATTAGTTCAGTTGTCTTCAGCTGGTGACAACCGCATTGGAGCGTAAGGCTGACCTCAGGCAGGACAAGTCCAGCTTGACGTAGTTCTTGTCACATTGGCGGTCAGAGTCACCTCTATCACACTCAAGCCTGGCTCCTAACACTGGGAGAGAAGCTGCATCTATACATAAACAACCATGCTGTACCGTTTGGGGAAATCATGTCCAGAAAAGTCTGTGCACGCTCACTCGCCAAACATGCAGGTTTTAAAATTCTTCCAATTCTGGCTGCTGGACACAGAAACCAGGGTGTAGAGGAGTCAGCATGTCTCATTCAGAGCATGGCTTAAGAATGAGTCAAGAAAGTTCAGTTAGGTTAATACTCTAAGTTAATAAGCTGAGTTCAGTTGAGTGGTTAAATTAAACCGGGAAACTGAGTGAGCTCCTTTAAGCTTGTACATTCGGCCAGTTCAGAATGATGTAGCAGCCACGTTCAGGACGTGTCTGTTGGGAGCTGGACAAAACTGGCCAAGACAGGGTAGGATATCCACCCCTGTTACAGCCACAGGGCCCCAGACCTGTGCCAGGACCACCTCTGGGTGTGCATAGCTTTTGCTAAGCTAAGCTATTGAGTGTTGGGTGTCAGCAGCAGGACGCTCGGTGTTCTCATTCAACTGGTCTGCTCCCAGCCTCACCGGTCCACAGAGCTATACAAACAGCCCATAAGTGACATTAATTTCCCACCCTGCCCTTGCCTTCCCCACAGGCTCACCAGTCAGGCCTGGGAAGACGGTGTCTGTGTTCAGGGAAGCTTCTGCAATAGCCATTGCTCTACCAGTGGTGGAAGCTACAGCAAGCTCTGCCAGTTCTTGGCATGACTTGTCGGCTCAGCAGGACCACTCAGTCTCGCCCGTGAGGGAGATGCTTGTTTCTGGTGACATCTTGCAGATGTGTGTGGAAACCAAGGCACAGAGCAACACTCAGTGCATTTGAAGTCCAGCCTGCCCACGTGGGGCTGTGACGTCGGCTCCAGGCCTGCCGTAGTCCCACACACAATGCCACTTCTTAACAGGACTCCTGCAACGTGCCCAGGTCTTTGCATCCATTCCAGGATCAGGTGTTTCCAAGGAATCAAGTTGCTTTTTTAATTTCAGTTCCTTTGTCTGCTAACAAAACTCACACATACAACGCAGGACTATTTCCAAACCCACAGCTGTATGACACAGTGGGGAAATGTTCTGGTAATTGCACCACTGGTGAGGGCACCCCCATGAGCATTCTTCACACAGAGTCTAGGGGTGTGCATATAGCATGTAATGATCTTTCAAAATTAAAATTATGATACCTTTGCAAACAGCTCTCTCTTCCCAGTGTGCCATGACAAGGCACTGGTACCCTACACTGGGAGAGTTTCTCCTGCTTGTGGGTGACACACCACAGCTTTATCAGAACAATGGCTGGGAACAGCGTGGTCATGTGGTCACAGGAGCATCTGACTGGATGTAGCATGTGAATGCACAATGATTGGAGCTGAGTGAGGTCTGAGAAGCGGGGACCCAGGGCCAGCAGTGTTGAGTATGGGGCAGCTGTGTCCTCTCAGCTGCTCACACCTGCCAGCCAGAGCCTCCTTTCTCACTGAGCAATGCCCTGTATTCCTTTGCAGGAGCTGTGCAAGCTGCTGTGAGCCTTGGTGGCTCTCCCTTGGGGTCTTCTGGCTTTTGTTTTTGTTATCATAGTACCTGGCACAGATGACTTAGGAGAGCAAAGGGTGGTTTTGATTCAGAGTTTCAGGGGTGGGAGAGCACAGTAAATCACTCAATTCATATGACAACTGGCCGGGAAGCCAGTGCCTTCTTCTGACGATGTATGCACTTGATGCACAGGCATGATGCATGCAGGCAAAACTACTCATATGCACAAAATAAGAATAAGTTAATCTCTTTTAAAAATTAAAAGTAAAAAGATACTCTTTTAAACCGTGAGACCTTTTCCTCCTGAGACGCTCCATCTCTATCAGCTCAGAGTGGACGGCAGCCCGAGCCTGTCTCCCTTGAATCACTGCTAGGCCAAATCTCTCAAAGCCTGTCACATGGGTTCTGTACCCAGAAACCTCCGAATGCAAAGGTCGGCAGCCCAGGACCCTGGAAGAGAAGGCAGGGGGAATCCAACATAGGTTCAAGTATGTGTGAGTAACACCTGTGAGCTGCATAGATACAGACGTGAGGTGTGTGCATGCGTGTGCATGTCTATGCAAAGGTACATGCAGACAGGTATACAATGTATGTATCTACATACAGTATCAGGTGTATATGTGTGGTTGTATGCATATATTCACAGCCACAGATATTAAGTATATGTATGTGTATACATGTGTGCACAGATTTAGATATTTTGGTATTCATGGGTATATGCTCCTATGTATATGCATAGATTCAGATATGTATTTGCACACATATGTAGGGATTCAGACATTAGGTTATTTATTTATGTGTGTGCCTCTATAAATATAGATACTATATTAGGTATGTGGAATCATTTATTTATTTATTTATTTTTGTGTTTGTATGTGTTTATGAACATATGTGGGGATGTACACACCTCTGCACACATGCAGAAGCTAAGAAAGGCCTCCTCTATCAATTTCTGCCTATTCCTTTGAGACAGGGTCTCTCCACGAACCGGGGCTGTGTTTTCTCAGTTAGGTTGGAAGACAACAAACCAACTGATCCTTTTCCCTGGCTTCAGGCATGTCCAGCTTGTGACAACAGTTCTGGAATTCACTCTCTAGTACTCGTGGTTGCACACACACAGATACTCTTAATCAATGAGCTATTTCTCCACCCCTAGGCACATAAAATTTTAGACTTTGTCTTTATACAAGGAAATTTCTAAACATAAAAGTCCAATGAGAGCTAAAGGGGTGTGGAACAGAGTGTGTGTTATATGTGAGAGGTGTGTGGGTGTGAGTGGGTGTGAATGGGTGTGAGTGGGTGTGAGTGGGTGTGAGTGGGTGTGGGGTTGTGAATGGGTATAGGGGTGTGAGTGGGTGTGAGTGTGAGTGGGGAGCATGAGTGGGTGTGAGTGGGTGTGAGTGGGTGTAGGAGTGTGAGTGGGTGAGAGTGAGTGTGAGTGTATATGAGTGGGTATGGGGTTGTAAGTGGAGGGGTTGAGTAGAGGGGTGTGAGTGGGTGCTGGGGTGTGGATGGGTATGCGTGTGTGTGTGTGTATGTGTGTGTGTGTGTGTGTGAGAGAGAGAGAGAGAGAGAGAGAGAGAGAGAGAGAGAGAGAGAGAGAGAGAGACTTAGTTTCATGTTTGTTTTTAGCACCTATATCCCTAGATTCAATTAAGCAGTTTATCAAAGGAGCATTTACTTACTTCCAGAGGCGCTGAGACATCTTTCCACTCTGACCGGTGTCGTCCTGAAAGGATCTGTCTCGGAGAGACAGACCTGAGCCCAGTCTTGCTTTAGGTTAAAGGAGAAAAATCGGAGGAGGAGAAAGCTGAGTGTCTCAGCTCCTGCGCGTGTGCTGCCAGGGATGTGTGAGCCACACTTCTTAATAAGCATTTATCGATCAAGCAGGAAATTTTCTCAGATCTGCATCGTGTCTGCAAGTCCCCTGGTGCTGTAGAGATGGGGCGGGGCATGTCTATAACAACCCTCCGACATCACAGAGCTCTACTGTATGCCGCGTGACTCGGTTTGCAGTCACTTATACACATCTCTGCAGCAATTGATCAGAAGAATTGATTTAGATTCTGTTTTAATATCCTATTTTCTACTGGCAGTCAGTGTCTTTTGCAAATGCCAGCGAGGACCTTGTAAATGCCCGTGTGGGTTTTGTCAAAAGTTAGCACATTTTTTTTTCTGAACGCCTTTGAGCTAATAGTGTTGGGAGGCTTACTAAGAGAGATTTTTTCCCCCTCGATGATCCAATTAAAATGATCCATGAGTTCGAGGTCCCAGGAGGGAGTCTGGAGAAAACACCATTTGGGGTTTGAATGGCTCATTTGGGGGATGAGGAAGTTCCATCACCCGAGGAACTGTTTATTGCTAAGCCTGGTGACTACCACACCATTGTCCCTACCAGAATGTGATGGGATGCTTTGATCAAAAGGTAGCACGTGTCCCTAATGGCACGGATGAGAAAGGTTATCGAAGACACTGGCCTATCCCTGGCCTAACCTTTACCAACATCAAGGTGACTGTGGAGAGGCAGGAAGGGGAAATGGAGAGGTGGAAATACTGAAAGCGTCCCGCCTGCCAGCCAACATGAAAGCGAGATGTGTCTTAAACGTTGTGCTTCTGGTTACCAGACACCAAGACACTGAGATCAAGGCAGAGGCAAAGACCCAGGATCTGTGTCAACGCACGGGTACCAGCCCTGTGGCCCCATGACAACATCAATATTGGTATCCCATGGGGATGAGCCACTGCCCTCTCCAGAGAGCCAAGGGACTCCATGCAGCTTTGTCTCCTGCACAGGCATTCTGTTGTCAGTGGGTGACACACAGGAGACAGCCCTGACAGAGGGAAGTGAAATGTCACAGATCAGCCCGACTTTCCAAAGGAAAGCCTGAGCAAGGCCTGCCGCGCCTTCAGAGACCGACAGCCAAATCCTTCATTCCTTCAGCACCCGACATATGGCACGAAGTAGGGTGTGAAAGATAAATCTCTTTGGATAGGTGCAGAAAATCTGTGTGGCGCTCTTACTGCTTGACTGCATGGGAAGATGAAAACAGTCGTCTCTGAGCACAGAATTTTAATGCCTCAAAGCCCAGCCTCCAGATTGGCTGTTCTAATGTAGGACTAATGCCTGCTTAATGGTGAGTGTAGGAGGTGTGAGGAGGCCAGAAAGGGAGAGCCTCGGCCTCGGACAGCTGTACCTAACCTCTGACCCTGCAGTATGCCACGGACACTTACAGGGTCTTTGCTCAAGAACAACTTGGCCAAGTTACAAAAAAATTAAAAAATCTTAAAGTGCTTTAAGTAAGCTTTTCTCTTGGGTCCCGTTCTTAGCCACCATGGTACACATCTAAACAAAGGAAGCCAACACTCAGGAGCATTGACTGGGCAGTGCCCAGCCTGAATTAGCAGGGCCCTGGAAGCCCATCTGCCTCCAAATGTAGCTGGCCACATTCAACCAACCCAAAGTTTCTGCAGTTCCTCTGCAGGGCTAGGACTGCCCACGTGAGTCCAGATGCAGGGCTAGGGAAAGGAAGTTGACAGTCACCAGGCAGGTCCCCTGCTTGGCCTCTCCACTATCTTACTGACTTGCTGGGGGTTGTGCTATAACACAGACCCAACAGGCTCTCAGTCCTACCAACAGGCCCTCAGCTCCAACAGGCCCTCAGCTCTCCAACCCTCAGCCAAGATCAGGCTGTTTCTCCTCCTTCCTGAGCCTCGAGCCAGTGCTGGCCCTGAGCTTAGCATGGAGATGAAGAACAAAGGCTAAGGACATAGATACAGTCATGCGCCTGTACTCACAAGGTCCACAGAGTGCCTTGAGGGAACATAAAGGACATACACGTGTGCACGCACACACACACATGTACACATGCACACAGGCCCACACACATACATGCACACAAATGCATGGGTGCACACAAACACACACAGTGCCATTACACACACATACATACACATATATACACACAGACACACACACAGACACACACACACACGCACACAAAGAATAAAACCCCTTTGCACATGAGTATGCTCAGAGACTTGTATGAGAGAGCCTGGAATCCACACCACTCCACCACACTTTTGAGCATAACTGTCCTCAGAGCCTTAGAAGGAACAGGAGGGTGAGCAGTCTTCTGATGAGATGGGTAAAGTACCCATGAGAGAGGCCAGCACAGCGTAAGCACCAGCAGCATGCAGCCAAGCTCACTGTTTGAAGGACTGTCCTGAGGGAAAGGCCCACCCAGTCTTCCTTGTAGGAAAATTGGCACTGGGTCCTGCTAGGACTGGCACATTGACTTCCTATATGGCCTTATCCAGAGAAAGATGGATCCTTGTCTCCCTTGCAGCCTGGCCACAGCGAATGCAGGAAGTTACTTTAAACTGCATAGCGGTAGCCAGGCTGTGCAAACATGAGGACCCTAGTTCAGATCCCACATTAAAAAGTCAGGTAAGGTCGCACACACCTGTAATCCCAGCACTGAGAGGTGTAGTCAGGAACCCCAAGCTGGCTGGCCAGCCAATCTAGCCAAATCGGTCAGCTCCAGGTCTCAGTAGACGGTGTACTACAACAGCACATGCCTTTAATGCCAGCACTTGGGAGGCACAGGCGAGTGGGTCTCTGTGAGTTTGAGGCCAGCCTGGTCAACATAGTGAGTTCCAGGATAGCCACGGATAAGTAGAGAAATACTGTGTAAAACAAACAAACAAAAACACTATTGACCTCTGGCCTCCGTGTGTGTGTGTGTGTGTGTGTGTGTGTGTGTGTGTGTGTGTGTGTAAGTGTGTGTGCACATGTATGCACACACACACACACACACGAACATACATACACCATGAAAAAAGAAAAGCAGTGTCTCATGGTCACCCACTCTGTGGTCCTCACAGAATAGGTCCCAAGAACCGGAACCAGACAAGAATGGGTGTCCAGCAGAAATGATGCAACGGGACCCTGGAGCCCCTGATCTCTGAGATAAAGCCATGCAGACTCTTGCTTTGGAGAGGAAAGCGAGGGCCACCTTCCATCCCTCCCTCCCCAGCCAGTTCCCCTGGGTGCAGTGCGGACTTGTTCTGATGGCATTGCCAGCCTGGCACCATGATAGCAATGGAGTTGTTTTGCTTCACAGGGAAGTTGAGCGTGCAAGCGTGGTTCAGAGCCACTGGCATGCAAGTAAAACCACTGCCTGTAATCACACATGATTTTATTTATCGGCACAAACACCACTTGAGCTGCAGCTTCGGGAGTGCTCCGTAAATGGAATTGTTAGTAGTACCATCTTCAGAAAAGACACATGGTTTTTGTGTCTAGGTCATGGTGGTATTTTTTTTTCCAAAGTACTTTGAAAGGTTTTCTCAATTAATCTGCCATTTTGTTTGATTGAAACTTCAGCATTTTGACCCGTGTCACCTTCCTGCAAAGCAGACAGAGCCTGGTGTGCCTGACAGTCTGCCTTGGTGAGGTGGGACCTTGCAGAGCTTGAGAGGTCACCAAATGCTGTGCACACAGCAGACCTGCTGCCGATGGCCAGAGAGAGATGCTGGGATAGCGGAGTCCATTTTTCCTCTGTCTATCCGAATGTGAGCTCCAACTCTGAGCTGAAGGCCACTCTCTGTGAGAGGATGCATACTAGAACTCCTATACTAGTGAGAAAACGGGCAGCAAACTGCACAGGCAGAGCAGCCATCCTGAGAAACCCGGCACTATGTGGATTCCCATAGAGGAGGGCACTGGGTGGCTGGGATTGGGGCTGAACAGGCAGGAGGGGAGGACTGGTTCCCAAGCTTAGGGAGAAATCTACAGAGAATGGTGTGCAGTTGTATGTGCCCATCTGGTAGACCCCAGGAAAAATGTGTGCTTGACCCTTGATGACACTTTGGAGCCAGAGCTGAGTCTGTGCCCTCACACTGCCCCTCCCCCTTCTGCTCACACCACCCCTCCCCCTTCCCTCACAGCACCCCTCACCCCTCCCCTCACACTGCCCCCTCTGCTCACACCACCCTTCCCCCCCCCCCGCCCTCTCTGTCTCCCTCCCCAACTTGTTCCTTTCATTTTAATTTTAAGCACTTTGGATTTTAACAGTATTTACCCAGGGATACTTCACCTTGTATTTTCATTTGAAGATATTAATAATGACCTTTCAGAATAAACTTTCTGATAACTGGAAAGGCAAATGAGAGGAGACAGGCATTGGCTGAGGGCGCTGGGGTCACTGCTGCTCCTGGGGCTGTGCCTGGACCTGAGAGGACCAAAAACCTAGTTCCTGTCCTAAGGTGGGCAAAATACACCCTTGCATAGGAAGGTGAGGTGTGCACGCCTCCCTTTAGCCTCCTCCCAGACTGAAGGACATGGTAGGGTACCTCTCCTGCTTCTAGACAAAGGTCAGCCTTTCTGCATGCCAGCCAGTGCACCCGAGAACAGTATACTGTCCACAAGTGTCTCAAGCGTGGAGGCCACAGAGAGGAAGTAAGGGTGCTGTCTGGGTGGGTGTGGTCATCTCCCATCTTGATCTATTTTCTGGATAAAGCAGGTCCAGGGAAACAATTTTTTAAACCTCCAGACAAGATGAAAGATGGGTTGTTTGTTTTGTTTTGCCCTACCTTGCCCTGTCCTGCCTGTTGCTTCAGGACCCCTAGCCTCAGTTATATATTCAAACACACACACACATTGAGAGAGAGAGAGAGAGAGAGAGAGAGAGAGAGAGAGAGAGAGAGAGAGAGACCGAGACCAAGAGATCTTTAGACAGACTTTAGAGGACATATGTCCTTGCTTATTTGGGAGTTAAAGTCCACACATGAAGGACCAGGCCAAGGGGTCAGTTCAGTGAAATGAAGGCATTGTTACATGCTAAGGACACACTTCTCCAGCCAATGGGGCAAGTAGTGTGTGAGGCTCCCCTGAGACCACCTTCTTTGTAGAGTGGCACACGTGTCTGAAGCCTGGCTTATATACATGGAACCAGGCAACCCCGGGGCTGACTCTGGTGTGCTCTGGGGATCTTCAGGAAGCAGTCCTACCCATCTCACAGCCCTAGTTTAGAGTGTGCTCTGGGGAATCTCAGGGAATCAGTGCTCCCCATCTCACAGCAGTGCTCCCCATCTCACAGCCCTAGTTTAGAGGGTACTCCAGGATCTCCAGGAAGCAGTGCTCCCCATCTCACAGTAGTGCTCCCCATCTCACAGCAGTGCTCCCCATCTCACAGCCCTAGTTTAGAGGGTACTCCAGGATCTCCAGGAAGCAGTGCTCCCCATCTCACAGTAGTGCTCCCCGTCTCACAGCAGTGCTCCCCGTCTCACAGCCCTAGTTTAGAGGGTACTCCAGGATCTCCAGGAAGCAGTGCTCCCCATCTCACAGTAGTGCTCCCCGTCTCACAGCAGTGCTCCCCGTCTCACAGCCCTAGTTTAGAGGGTACTCCAGGATCTCCAGGAAGCAGTGCTCCCCATCTCAGAGTAGTGCTCCCCGTCTCACAGCCCTAGTTTAGAGATCAGCAGCTATGCTCCCCCCCACCACTTCAAAGGACCCAAAGGGTGGAGTATGGGTGGGAAAGCAGAGCCTTTGTGATTTTGTCTGGTAGCTCCCAGCCCTGGCTGCCCATGTGAATAAGCTCTAGCAGGCTGCTTGCTCTGCTGACAAAATCCCTGAGCTGGAACCTAGGGAAGGTCTAAACTGGGAGCTGAGGAAGCAGAGACTGAGGGAGCGGAGACTGAGGGAGCAGAGGAGACTAGCCGGGAGGCTCTGGCTGTGCGGCACTGGCTGGGTTCTTCCGCATGCGGTGTGTCAACAGTGAAAAATTACATCACTAACAGCCAAGTCCAATACCCCAGTTGTGTCAAGACTCCCTAGATGTGATGTGAGGAATAGCAGCCTCTTGAACATGCCACATTGCATCCATGTGTGCCTGTGACTTTTTTAGATGGGCACTGGGTGTGCTGTGCACATTTGCATTCAGGGTTGGCATTGCTGCTCCTCCCTCTGGGCAGAGCAACCACACATACACATGTACACACTCACACATACACATAGACACACAGTCACACATAGACACACACTCACACATACACATAGACACAAACTCACACATACACATAGACACACACTCACACACACACATAGACACACACACATATAGACACACATACACACACACATAGACATACACATAGACACACACACACATACACATAGACACATGCTCACACATACACATGCATACACACACACATAAACACACATACACATACACTCACATACACACCCTCACACATAAACATACACACATATACATACACACACATACACACAGATACACACACTCACATGCATATATACATACTCACACACATACACGCATACACACAGATACACACACACTCACATGCATATATACATACTCACACACATACACACACTCACACACACATAAACATACATACACACAGACACACAGATACACACACATACACACACACATAAATACACTCACACATATACACACAGATACACATACATACACACACACATAAATACACTCACACATGTACACACAGATACGTATACATACACTGACACACACATATGCGCACACACATACACAGATACACACATATACAGTCTCTTACACTCATACACACATTCACACACACACGCACACACACATACACAGTCACACACACATACACACTGAGTGCGTGTTCAAAGATTGGTAAACACAGCAGGCAGTAGAGAGGGAGCCCCTCTCATCCTTCCCTCTTCTCTCAGATCTCCTCTCTCTTCTGTGGCTCCATGGCCTTAAGCCAGGTTCACACCACTGTCAAGCTGCCTTTGGAGTATGCTTCTTGGAGGGGGCTCAGCAGACCCTCAGCTGTCCTCAGCCACGCCCCTGAGGCCCTGACTGCTGGCCTCCCTGTGGGAGCCCTCACCTCCCATGGTAGTACCAAGACAGTTGTAATCAGCTCCATGACCAAAATGCATGAAACCAAAGATCTTCAGGAACAGATGTTGGGAAGAAGTGCGCATAGAACCATCAGACCAGATGGCAGCTGGTTCCCCCAAGGACTTCTCAAGGGCAGCAGCTGGTTCCCGAAGGACATCGCAAGGGCAGGGCTGTAGGCTCTTCCATCAGAGGTGTAACAACCGTGCCTCATGGTTCCCCACAACTGAAGGCAATTACACCAGCTCCCTGCCACTGGGTAATACCCAAGCCGGGTGCCCACGGGTGCTGTGACTGTGGCCCAGAAGTACTCTCGGGACTCAGGAGCATGAGCTATGCCTGCTGCGGGCAATGAGGCTCAGCCTGGAACGGCTGGTGGCTGTCAGCCTCTGACTTTCACAGTTGCTTCCAGCAGGGGCTAAAGAGAAGCTTCACAGACCCATGGCAGGTGTGTGTTGTGGGGCACATGAGCCCAGCTCCCTGAGACAGACCTGGCTTCTCTTTCTCATCTAGTACCCAGGAGCTTGCACAGGGCCACTTCACAACATTTGAGACAAGTGACAGTTCTGCGTTGTCTAGGTGGTCCTTGGGATCTACACTCCACAATTCCCAGACAGTAAGGCACACCTGACCATCTAAAGAGAATGGCTATCTGGACCCAGAACCCTGCCAAGAATCACACCCCCTTTGCATCCGAAACTACAAGGAAAATGAAAATCAATCAATTGCAAATGGAGGTTGCTTGAGAACCTACTGTGGGCCCCCTCTGAGCTCTTCTTGTCAACGGAGGGAAGCAGAGAGGAGAGTATGTGGGCTCTAGGTGAGTGCCCGGCCCCTGAATCCTGAGCTGGGATGCATAGAAGGTGCTTTCTGTTCCAGGACACCCACTTCCTCAGCTGCAAAGAGCAGTCAACATACCTGTCTCACAGAGCTGTTGAGAACACTCCCTGGTGAGCATCAGACAGCCAACACTAGGACCAGCACTCACACAAATTTGCAAGGCCCTCACCCGGAATGAGACTGGCTGCCCCAGGGAAGCCATGTGACAGCCAGCACCCAGCCTCATAGAGCTAGCCAGTGGGCCGAGCATCAACCTGGAAACCCTGGAAACTGTCTTCCTCAGGAACAAAGAGTCAAAACCTTGAGGATAATTCTAGAAACAGTTCTCTTTTTTTCCCCCTTACCGGAGCCCATGACAGCTTCTCCAAACTCACAGCACTTGATCTTACCCATGCCTAGGGACATCACTCTGAGACTTTGTCCTGGCTGCTCAGGATGGCACAGGGACATGAGTGACAGGGCTCTGGTAGAGCCTCACACTCAGGATTTAGGGGACAAGCCACACTCTTGTGCCGAAGGCCTCTCCTGCCCTTCAGGCATATCCTGAACCCATAGCATGTAGTTGGAGGCACTGTGGTGGGAAGGGACCTTAAGGGACCACTCCCTCCTGCCTCTAAGATGTGACCTCTGCTTTTATACAAGCCTGGGGATGGGGGCCAGTCTGGTCAGTGCCCGAGTTCTGAGGATCTTTCAAGCTCCTGGAAACCATGGTCCCTATCAAGCACCCCCTAGGCCCTACGTCCACCCCTGCTGACGATGGAGAAGTCTCTCACTCACTCAACACCCACCCCCCGCCAGAGATAGGCCCACCTGGCCAGTATCTGGGCCTCTGTCTTCCTGGAATATGTTGCTTGCTCCTGTTAAGAAGGCAGAGCGAGTCCACTCTAGGAGACACTTCAGTCTGTGCTCCCAGGAGCATGGCAGGCTACCCTTGAACCCCCAGTCCTGACAGGTTTGAAGGGATCACAGGCATTAGGATTGAGCTAGAGGCACACTTCCACCCCAATAATGGCCAAGCCCTTAGCGGCTCCTGGGGGTCATATATGCGGTGCAGGTGCTGTCATTAGCAAGGCCCACTGCTAGGTCTGCACCTTGAGGCACAGCCTCTGCCACATGTAATCTCCAGTGCTTAGAATCTACCTCCACATCTCTCTCAGGATATTCCTTACTGCCCTGGATCAGTGGTCAGCCCCAGTAGACCACCAGGATTGGGGTAGAGTGCCTAGCACATCCCATCACGGCCCTGCCCCATCCTTCTCTGTGGGTGAGGCAGATGTTACTTGTGGAGTTCCAGGCATGCGGAGGCCAGGAAGAGGCAAGCACAGTGAAAATGAAGTATGTGTAACCAGGGCTCAGCTTGTCCTGAAATGTCCTGAGACGTTGTTGGTGCACAGGAGGCCTGCCTAGCAGGGCTGCTCTATAGACCTGAGAGCTACGTTTCACTAAAGTGGTAGTGGATGGAGGATTTGATACATTGTTGCAGTACCTGCTTTTAATGGAAATAGCATTGTGGTGTCAAACTATCAGCTCAACCGGAAGTCTAGGATCCCAGGTGATTCAGTGGGACAGCAGCTGGCACTGCCTTTGAGTGTTACACATTCTAGTAAGATGGGGTCTCTGCAACATGGACACCTATGGCCTGGCTGCAGGTAACCAGAGGGGACTTAGAAGGTGTCGAACAATAGGGGTTGTGGTCCTGTGGGGACTGAGGCAGCAAGGCCCTAGTGAAAGAAGAGCTCCCCCCTGGGCTGGCTGATGGGTCTATATGAAGATTGGTCTGTGTGGAAACACCTTAAACAGGGACGGTTCAGGGTAGTTCCCCTTTCTTCCTCAAGGCATCACAGGTTCTGTTGCTACACAGAGCCCCCTCCCAACCTGCTGCAGAGGGTCTCCCAGAGCTCAGCTTCACCTAACCCAACCCCCAGCTCTGACAATTGCACACAATTCCCAGCAGAGGGCGTCATGCTGGGATAGGTGACTAATGATCAGATGGTCCCTGGATCTCAGTGAGGCCGAGACTCTGTCAGGAATGACACAAGAACTGAGTGATTCCCTGATAATACCCTAGAGACCCACGAGGGAGAGGAAGGAGGAGGCCTGCTGCGCCTCTGCCCTTGCCCAGCCTTCATGCTTATTCACCTTCCCTTCCTGCCTAGCCCACAGCACAGCACACAGGGGTGGCCAGCTCTAGGACCTACAGGGGCTACCCAGAAGAGGCAAGTGGGAAAGTGCAGAAGTCTGTGGAGGAGCTTGACGGAGCAGGAAAAGAAAAACCTTCCCAGCACAGAATGCCATCCACCATACTCCCATCCTGGAGACACGAGAGCCTGGATGGGAGTGGGGAGGCCCCATTATTCTGACTCTGAAAGCTTCAATGGAAACATTGTATCTCTTCCGGCTCCAGGTAGCCCGAGGTGTTACAGTATTTGTACATCAGTACCAATGAGTAATGGAAGTTCTACAAAGGCTGCTCCCCAGCAGATGGGCTGGACAGCCAAACTGAGCCTGGTTCTACCTGCTTCCCTGCAGGCTGCAAGCTCCACTGGCAGGCAGACAGCCTCCACCTGGCAAGTGGCAGGCTCAGAGTCAGAGCTCAGAGAATGGGAGGAGACACCAGCTAAGTTAACAGACCACAGCACCCAGAGGGTGTGCCAGCCACTCCAGAGCTTCGCAGTCCAAGAGCACTGTCAAGGATGGGCTATCACCTCCCCCATTTTACAACCACAAAGTGCAGAGAAGTGTGGTGCTAGTTTCTTAAGAAAGTAAGCAGATGATGCTCCTGGAAAGAGGTGCTGGCTTATCCGGGTAATACCGCCACAGCCGCCCAGTGCTCACCAACCTGGGGAAGCCTGGAGCAGCGGGTGGAGCGGGAAGCAGGGGGTCCTCATTTTTTCCCCACAGATGGCACAAGCTGATTATCCTCATTTGCAGAGCACCTTACACCTCTGTAAACTTTTCCAGAACGTTGGGAAACAGATGATTGTGTCTGGTTCTGTAGCCGTATGCGGACTTTTTTCATTAGCGGGATAAGGCTGGACCATCTGTGCTTCAGTGTGAAGTTTGCCGCCAGCCACACATTAGAAACTTTGAGACAAAAGCTGAGGAGGACGGTTCTAGCTGGCCATAGGCAGCCAGATCCTAACTTGCCAGATGCCCGTCAGGGTCCTGGGATTCAGAACCAACAGTGGGTGGATCCAAACCCATGGAGGGCAGGAAAGCCCAGCTGATGGGCCTGAGGTCCCTCAGAGCTTTCCCCGGTTAGCCCTGACTGGATGGTTTCCCAGTCCAGGTTCATGCTAGCCACTTAGGACTGCCCAGGAAAAAAGTCAATATCAAGAAATCCCTGTAGTAAAAACTCATAACTTGTCAAAATAATGGACATAGGAAATTGTGTGTCCAGCAGTAGATGGGTCACCCTCATCAGCCTGCTCCACCCAAGGCTCAGGGATGCTGAGGACGAAGGGCCAGAAACAATACAATAGCCAGAGGCTGAGGAGGGGCATTGTGACATGCTGTCATCTAACACGTGGTCGGTCATCTGCACAGCATCAAAATTCCAACATGGATGGCAGAGGAGCCCCCAAGGCCTATACTTGGCAGTTGACATCTGCTGAGGGAGGGAGAGTCATTTGCCTTTGGGACTATGCTTAGAACACATTGTATAAATGTATGACATTTTCAAAGAGTTAAATTACAAATATGTAATTTAAGTTCCTTTGCTGTGTGTCCTCCAACAAGTTAGCTGCTGTCTCTGAGCCTGGTGTCCTAGAAAAGCTATGACTGATAGGCACACCAGCTTCCCAATCCCATAATTGACATGATGGTGAACGATCAAACAAGAGGAATCCTAGCTGGAGAACTCCATGAAGTCCATGGAATGGGAGCTGCCACCTGTGTGGCTTCTATGTGGCTTCCTGGCATGGCCCTCTTGGGGAGCTTCCAGTCTGTGCCCTCATGGACCACTCTAGCATGACTTCCCAGGGTTAAGGCAATGAACTTACACTCCGTCCAGCAAAGGAGGCCTCCAGTGCACATTAAGATACCACTGCCCATCAGCTTCCAGAACATCACGAGGCCAGTGGCCAGGGAACGCTTGTCATCTTGCCTTCAGGGTCTGGACACCTAACTGTTTACTCCTATCCTATGTAGAGCAATGCCCAAGCAGCAGCACCCAAGCCCTGAGCTATGCCCCTCTCCTTGGAATGTTGGTCCTACCATATCCAGAGTTCTGCAGCACCTCACGGGCGGAGACACAGCTAGTCATCACACTGGGCGAGAGAGAGCCAGTTAAACCTGCAGGGCCAACACTCTGACCTGGCACCCTGTGTGCATCTGCCCACGAAATGGTGCTCCCCACACAGGATCATCTGCCCACAAAATGGTGCTCTCCACACAGGACCACAATGCCCATGAAATAGTGCTCCCCATTCAGAACCATTTGCCCACAGAATTGTGCTCCCCACAGAGAACAACCTGTTCATGGAAAGGTACTCCCCACACAAGACTATCTGCCCACAAAATGGTGCTCCCCACAGTGAGCCCTCCTACTTCAACTAAGAACTAAGATAATCCCATGCTCACAGGCCACTCTGGCCTGAACAGTCCCTCAGAAGAGACTCCCTTCTCTTACAACTCTAGACTGTAAGCAGGTCTCTTCTCACCAGGCCCCAGTTCCCATGACTCAGAGGCTTTTTAGGTATGAATATATATATGCCTAGGCCATAAGCTTGGGCTTGTGACTAGCTCATACCTGATAGAACCAGCTTGTTCTATTCTTTGTCTCTTCTTCTTCTTCTTCTTCTTCTTCTTCTTCTTCTTCTTCTTCTTCTTCTTCTTCTTCTTCTTCTTCTTCTCCTTCTCCTCCTCCTCCTCCTCCTCTTCCTCCTCCTCTTCCTCTTCCTCCTCTTCCTCCTCCTCCTCTTCCTCTCTCTCTCTCTCTCTCTCTCTCTCTCTCTCTCTCTCTCTCTCTCTGACAGATATCCCACCTTCCTTCTACTCCTGCCTACTAGACTATCAATGACAGTTGATGATGAACCCTGCAATTAGGAGCTTTGATGGCTTCTACCCAGAGCTTTGGATTGTTTGGGGTCTTATCTTGACAAATCTTGTTCATATTCTCAGTGCCTGGCCATGGAAGGAAACATCTGTGCCACACAGTCCCTTACCAAGTCTTCCAAGGTGCCTGTTAGTCAGAGGTCAGGGCAGTGTTTAAGCCTTGCCATCAAAAACACAAGCTGTTTTATCATGAGAGAAGCAGAGAACAGACAGAAATATCCACAACACCACAGCTGTGTGGAATAACCAGAGTGACTCGTTAACTGTATCGATGTCATTTGCTTTGTGTCTAAAACAACCATAAATACAGACATGTGCTCTTGCTCTCTCTCTCTCTCTCTCTCTCTCTCTCTCTCTCTCTCTCTCTCTCTCTCTCTCACACACACACACACACACACACACACACACACACGCCCTATCTCTCTTTTTCTTTTCCTTCCCCCTCCCCCCACAGAGCCACAGTGATTTGACTAGCCTCATTCCTTGGAGCCATTGAACTCACCTGAGATCAGCTTCCCCATAAACCTGCTTTTTATATGTTCTTTTTTAAAATGGACATGCAAATACTCTTGTAGGATAGCGAGTTCTCCAGTGTGTGCCCAGCAGTGCCATAGCTGGGCTAACAAGGAAGTGCAATCAGCCTAGCTATCCAGCCAGCCACAGATGAAGAGATGGTGAAAACGTAGCTCACACGCAAAAGGAAATTCTTCAAGCATAAAGAAAAATGAAATCATGAAATTCTCAGGAATAGATGAGCTTGTAAAATACATTAAGCAAAGTGACCCAAACTCAGACAGCAAAAGCAGATATGTTCACCCTCATGTATGGACCTCAGGCTCTAATGTACACACACACACAGCCTCGGTCGATAAAGAAGCAGGTAAAAGACCCGTGGGTCACGAAAGTAGACAAGAAGCTAATTTTCTTTTTTGACTTTCTCTCCATCATAATTTCTTTTCTTTTCTTTTTTTTTCCATGGCGGATACATGAATCCAACTTTCTGAATATTGAAGTAGCAGGAACCATGAAACAAACCTTGCATAAATTATGCAGTTTGACACCAAAAGTGCGAAACCCTGGGCAAAGCCCTGCGGGTTCAGAGAGACAGTTTGGGAGCGCGAGGTGTTTGAGAGACTTTCTTGAACTGTGTTTGTGCTGCTTTTATTTGTGAGCTAATTAGAATAAAGTGTTATTGTAAGGTTTATCTTTATTATTTTTAATTATGTACGTGTGGATGTATGCATTTGAGTGCAAGTACCCTTGAAGCTTGCAAGCATCAGATCCCCCTGGAGCTGGAGTTACAGCCAGTTTAGAGCCGCCTGGTGTGGGATCTGGGAACAGAGCTTGGGCCCTATGGAAGAGCAATACATGCTTTTAACTACAGAACCATCTCTCCAGTCCCATAAAATGTTGTTTTAATAATAATAATAAATGTTTTTTTCATTCCTCCCAAACCAAAGAGATCATTTCTCTGTCCTGTTTAAGTTGTTCCTCTAAATAATGCTCACCCCAAATCCCAGAACCCATTAGAGCTGTGAATTCTAAATGCAGGCCTCTCACACAGGCTCTCCCAGAAGACAGGGAAAGCCGGTAAGCCTGGGGGGATACACCCCAAAGTGTCTGGGAGCCTGACAAGGGCCTGCCTCACTAGCTTGCTCCCTGAAGAAGAGATGTCTTCTGGGAGTTTCTATTCTGCAGGGACTGTTGAGATGGAGATGAAGCAGGCAGGAAAGCACCCCACTTTCCTAAAATTCAGGACAAGCACAGGTGCTGCTCTGGGCTCCCTCACAGGGTTCAGACCAAGGCTCCTTGCAGCCTCTGAATGAGGAGCCTCCCCTGGGGGTCTTCTGTGTCTCAGCAGCTGAAGCAGAGGGATGAAAGTCTGATCCTAGAAGGGGATGATGCCCCAGCTGCCCCACCAGCATCGTTCAGGATCTGCAGACAGGAGCTGATTAGTGTGTTTGGAGGACACTTAGCCTTTAGTGGTTCTCTGTAATGAAGCAGTTGTTCCGGGTGCCAGCATCATGGGCTCTAATGGGTTCAGCTCCCAGGAACAGGCAGAGATTGATCAGTGATGCAGCCAAGGAGCTGAGCTGATCTTGCAATCATGCCTTCAATACATTGTAGCTTGCTTCCCTCTCCCGAGTGATTGTAAGACTGCAAGAAGCTCCCCTTCCTCCTTGACCCATATCAAATCCTCAGGTTTCCAAATTATAGGTACTGTGCTGAGTGTTCCCCTGAGTTCAATTGCCACAAACACTTTGGTGAGTGAGAAACATTAGCGTGTGGCTTCTCTCATTACAGTGAGTCAGTAAATCCGACTCTGCCCGTACAGGCTGGTGCCCGGTAGCTTTTGGGCATTGTGCTAGGTCAGACATGATCAGAGAAGTTTAACAAGTTTTCCAAGATCACACAGCTTGGTCCACGAGCTCCAAGCACTGGGCCCTTACAAAGCAGCATGCTGTGCTTTTCAGCCACATTCTCTAGTGAAAGCACACAGTAGGCTGTACTCCTTGGCCACATCTTCTAATGGAAGCACACAGTGGGTGCACTCAGAGGTGGAGCCTGACAAGGGAAAGGCTGGCATAGACTATTCTTTCCCAACAAGTCTTTCTCAGAAGCCAGGGGGATCTAAGCCAAAGGTCACCTTCCTCTGAAAGAGCATGTTCCTTTTGAGAGAAGCCTGGAATCTCCTTTGCTCTCTAGTGTGCACTTGACAGGGGCTTCAGAGTGACTAGGAGCAAATGATTCATCTGGATAGGCGGGGATGATGGGCTGTGGGTGGGGCCAGATGGCAGAGAGTCTGGCAGCCCCCTCCAGAAAAAAATCACTGGAGGAAAAAAAAAAATCTCTCCTGGTCCACTGACCTTTCTGCGAGTTTTAATTTGCACCCAGGAGCGAGGCATCAAGTAAGTCTTAGGCGTTTGTCTGCGCGCGTCTTCAGTGCTGTCTGTTGAAATCTTGTGTTGAAATTATCCTGGATAATCACCTTGCAGAAGCTCTTCATTTGCATAACAGACACCACCACGCAATGGCTCCCTGCAGGCAGCGGTTGTCAGCTAGCTAACTGATGTTTTTCTCTGGACTGAGAGGGGGTGGTCATTGAGAACACTTGGGGATCCGGTCAAAGGCCACATGAGACGTGTTTGCATGTTCCTATCTCTTCCAAGCTGACTTCATTAGCCAGATTTTACTCAGCCTAAAATTCAGCCCTCATCATGAAGCTTAAAGGAGTCAGCTCCGCCAGAGGCATATTCTGCAAACTGGTCCTTGGCTGGTGTGGAGATCTGATGACCTTCTTTAGAGAAATGGGGTGTGCAAGCAAGTATGGGCAGAAATAGCCTTTGGACTGGACCCTCCTGGCTGGTAAAAACAAAAAAGGAATTGTGAGAGACTCTGCCCCAGCCTTCCTCTTATCCAAGGATGAGATGTAGAAACCACAGCCTCCATCACAGGGCCCAGCAACCTTACAGAGAGAAGGATGGCGCTGGAGTTTCCTGACTAAGAGGGAGCATTTGACCAGGGAGATGTCTAGTAATAGTTTCTGTGGACACCGAACTTGACCTGGGAGCAACTCCATACATTTGTGGAAAAGACAGCCTAGGCAGAAGCCATGGAGGTGCTTCCCAGTGCCGTGCATGGCCTGTCTCTAAATAGCATGGGTAACCCTGACCCTTACGGCTGCACATGCCATGTTCCCATCACAGCCAGTAGGGCAGGCTTCACCTTCCTGCATCCTGCAAGTCAGGTGTGACCATCAAGCTTGCTTCTCCCACTGAGTTGGGAGAGAAGCAAAGCCTGCTGCTCCACGCCATCCACCCCACAGCAGCTGGAGCAATGTTGTGACCCCCAGAATCCCTGGCTTGATCACCATGCTCTTTGGAAGCAAAGATGGGAATGGAGATGGGCAATCCCAAATCTTGGCTCCTGCTTCTTTGGGGATGAGCCATGTGGAGGCCAAGGATGATGGAAAAGTCATGAATAGGGAGCTGTGGTCTTCTGTCTGTGGAGGTCGGTCAGCTTCATTTTCACAACTGAGATTTCTTACATCTCTGGGACACTATATACCCGTGTCTCAAATGTTATGGTTCCATGCTGGAAGGAGGTCCAGAAGTTGCCCTGTTTCTTCTGAAGAACTGCCCTGGCCCCTCTGTCTGGGGTAGGCTTAACTACTAGGGGCATAACATGCCCTTCCTTGGATTTCTATACAAGCACAGCACCATCACTCCCTGGGCCCCAGGACCAGACACCCCTGGGCTCTCCCAGAGGCTGGTACTATAGAGTCCCTAGCAAATCCACCCTTCAGCAGCCCAGGCTTCCTAGGCATTGTTACCTCCTGAGAGAGACTTCTCTTGCCTCAGGGTAGGTTCTACCTTGGCCCATTAGGGACAAAGCAACCTAAACACCATCTATGTCAAAAGTTTTAATCCTTGGTTCTCAGGCACCTACAGGTCTGCTTATCTCCAGGGGTCTCCGTGTACTTTAAAATTCTACATTGTGAGCGTGCCAGAGTAAAGAGGTCTCCCGTGGAAAACCTGACAGAGGCTGCCAGGGCAGACCAAGAGAGGTAGATATGGGAAAAACCATGTTTGCATTTCCCAGGCCGCTTCTTATTGACTCTAGGAAAATGGCTGACTGCCAGCGTGGGTGTCTTGACAGTAGCGTCCAGATGGTAAAGTTCAGGCTTATATTTGGCTTCAGCCCTGAAGCTGACAAAGAGCCAGACTAACAGCTGCTAGCTGCTTCAGTTCTGGGGGACTCGGACCACGCCCCGAACCCCTGGCATCTCATGACTGAGCTTCCAATAGGCCTAGAGTCTCTGCTTCTTACTCACACACTTTTGGAAGCTGCTCTTCCCACCTCATGTCTGTGTGTACGTCTGACACACAGAGCATGTCCCACCCAGACTCACAGTGTGACACACAGAGCATGTCCCACCCAGACTCACAGTGTGACACACAGAACATGTCCCACCCAGACTCACAGGTGTGACACACAGAACATGCCCCCACCCAGACTCACAGTGTGACACACAGAGCATGTCCCATCCAGACTCACAGTGTGACACACAGAACATGCCTCACCCAGACTCACAGGTGTGACACACAGAATGTGCCCCCACCCAGACTCACAGGTGTGACACACAGAATGTGCCCCCACCCAGACTCACAGGTGTGACACACAGAATGTGCCCCCACCCAGGCTCACAGGTGTGACACACAGAATGTGCCCCCACCCAGACCCAGGTGTGTCTCCTCACTTCTAGTGATGACTAGGAGTTGGGACAATGGCTCCAGGCCTTTCCAGGGCTTCAACCCTCCTTTCTTCCCAAACCTCCTTAGCATCTCTGTAAGAGTTTAAGCAGGACCCTGCCTCCTGCAGCCTTAAGGCTAGAGACAGAACAGAAAGAAAATGCAGAACAGGAGACAGCCCCACGGCCTAAATGAAGGAAAGCAAAAGTGGGTAGAGCGAGGCCGGACCCCATCACCCACCCTCCACACACAGGAAGGGAGAAGGGGAGGGGCTCCGGACAAGAAAGAGTCGTCTCCATACCTGGGCCCTAATCACAAATGATTTCCTTAGCCCCATCCTGATGTGCAAGGCACTAATGAGAGAGAGGTTGGCAGCTCTAAAAATAGCTCACTCCTCTTGTTCCTCGTTTTAAAGACACAGCCCCAGTGGGGCCACTGGGCCCTGGTTGTCGACTCCAACACAGGTCTCATCACCACGAGTGTGTGATCAGAGCTTGCAGAGGAGACAGCAGCCCCGGTGGATGAGACACTGTGGCCCACGCCCTCTGCCCCACAGCACCACACACACTGAGGCTGCAGGCACTGACAGTGTACTGGTTGAGGCTGAAAAGTAACACTGATGCAGGCTGGCCCTGTTGGGGTTCGTAAACCAAAGAGGTGTGCCAATGTGATGTGCTTGTGGTGTTCCTCATGAGTGGTGACTTATGGCTCCTGAGGGAGCCTTCTGCCTAGCGGATGCATCCTGGGGCAGAGGCCATGTTTCACGGTTGTGGTACACACATCTGTAAAATAAGACAGGGCTGGAAAGATGGCTGAGTGGGTAAAGTACTTCTGAGGACCTGAGTTCAAGCCCAGAAACCACATTTAAAACAAATAAAGCGGGGTGTGGTGACGTGTGTTTGTAATCCCAATCCTGGGGAGGTAGAGGCAGCCTAGGCTGGTTGGTGAGTTCTAAGCCAATGAGACACTCTACCCCAAAAAGGGGGTGCTGAACGGAGTCTGAGGAACAACACACAAGGTATTATTGGGTATTAGTATCCGGCCTCCAGGTACACACACACACAAGGGCACATATGCACAAACACACATGAGCTTCTACATATCCGTGAACACAGCGCGTGCAGGAGCACCTGTGCAGGGGCAGCAGCTCATGTGGACGTCATGAATCAGAGAGGCGTGCGCGTGCCGTGCCTGGGGTGCTCCCTCCTGAGAGACGTCTCAGGAGTTGGTTGTAACCCCCACGACTGCAATGGGTCTGAGGGGGGCTCCTGTGTTCTGGGATCCACTCCAGTCTGGCACATAGTTCTAAACGATCATAACAGAGCTACTGATATCATCATCATGATCACCTCTGTCAATCATCACAATTACCCCATCAGTTACCAACATCTCTGTCAACCAGCAGCAGCACCCCCATCTGTCAGTCATCAGCAACAGCTGTCTGTCATCATTACCATCATCCCTGTCAGTCATCAGCACTATCATCATTATCATCATCACCATCATCATCACCACCATCATCATCACCACCACCATTGTCATCATCATCACCACCACCATTCCCACACTCATTATCTGCCACAAGGACTGAGAAGGGACATGTTAGTTCACATTTGCCCAGAACAGTAGGCATTCCCACCCAGCGGCCCTCCTGAGGTCCATCCAGAGTCACAGGGCCATGAAGTAGAGAACACAGTCTCTAGGGTGTGAGCACCACCTGCTCCAGGAGCTCCCTGGACCCCAAACAGCACTCTTTCCCCAAGTACCACTGTCAAGACAGCCCAGAGGGCATGTACCAGGAAGATGCCAGCCTCTCCAGAGCTTAGCAGAGCTGCCCACAGACCCAACTGTGATTGTGTAAGGCTCCACAAGCAGGCTACCATGCTCTGTTTCGGTGGGCAGAAGGCAAGAGTGTAAACAGAGACCTCTGTCTATTTTCCTTACAAAGTCTTCCTCCTAGAGGACTATAGAGCAAAACACCAAGGCGGGAAGCAAGACCAGACTGATGGAGCCGCAGTAAGACAGTGCTTGTCATCCATGACACAGGCATGTGGGGTAGATTTGAATCACCTGAGGAGAACCCAAGGCTCTAGGGGCTTTGAGGAGGGGAGAGTCAGCCAGGCACTCCAGGAGAGCACTGGCCTTGGTGTTTGCTAATATATCTGATACCCTGATGGGGGAATGCCTATTCTGATATAAGTTTGTGAGGGTTCACAAGGATGGTAGCCTCTGAGTGCCCAGCAGGACATGGAATAAACTGTCAGTATGGATGGATGGATGGATGGATGGATGGATGGATGGATGATGGACAGAAGATGGGTGGGTGGTGGATGGAATGGATGGATGAATGGATGGATGAATGGATGGATGATGGATGGATGGATGGATGGATGGATGGGTGGATGGATGGATGATGGATAGGTGGGTGGGTGGATGATGGATGGATGATGAATGAATGGATGGATGGATGATGGTGGATGGATGGATAGATGATGGATGGATGATGGACAGATAGATGGATGGGTGGGTGATGGATGGGTGAGATAGAGGTAGGTGGGTGGGTGGGTGGGTGGGTGGGTGGATGGATGATGGATGGGTGGGCGGGTGGATAGATGGGTGGTGGATGAGAGAATTTCCAGGAAATGTTAGTTATATTAGTTAGCCCATGCAATGTTACATTCAAGGAGGGAAGGGAAAAAAAGTTCTCTGAAGAACCCTAAAATCCCTCCCATTTCCCCCAAGGAGTCCAAGGAACTCCACAGTCTTGAATGAAGTAGTTGTGACAGCCAAGCTGTCTCTCCAGAGTCCTCGGGAATTCCATCTCCCAAGCTAACGTTCATGAGGATGTCACCTCCATTGCTGCCCAGAGCCCCCCTACCTGCTGAGGCAAAGGCAACCCCCTGATCAGTACAAGAAGAGCGTCCATGTCTGGCCCAGCAGTGTTCACCAGCATGGGAAACATAAGTGCTGATCTTCTGGGTGCGGGGAGAGGCAGGGTGGAGAAGGATGTGATGTTCCCTGGGCCTGAAAAGCCTCAGTGTGCACACGAGTCTGTGGATAGCTTAGAGAAATCATTCGGGGATTTCTTCAATGAAGACCTACTGTGTTCTACCCTAATGGAGCATTGGTGAGATTTTTAAATGAGGTGCCCAGGGTTCAGTTTCTCTAAGCACTTGGAAAGCCACTTTGGAATGAGCATCCTCTAACTGTGGCAACCTCCTAAACCCACTTCTGCCCAGGACAGCAGCATAGTAATTCACTTAACCAACAGACAGTGTTAATGCAAGAAGCCAGAGTCTCTCCCCTATCAAGGGAAGAAGTCTGTCCCCTGCCTGGGGGACTCAGGGTGGTTCTAGACAAAGCTTAGACACCTCAAGGAGCTTCAGATAGCTCAGATCCTGACCTTAGCTAAGCCACTTTCCCACTCCTGATTTCTGTTTTCACCCGTGTTGTGACTCAGACTCAAAGACTCAGAGAGCTTGTGATGTCGCACCGGGAGACTGGCACTACAAGAGTGTAAGCTGCATGTTCCACGTTGCATGGCTTTGCGTGGTCACTGAAATTTCCCATGAGTGAGAGATATAGAGTCATCATGGTGTGAGGTTGCTATAACACTGACTGAGTCCACTCCACAGAAGTCCACAGCAGGCAGCTCAGCCAGTGGGCAGGAAAGAGGCTTCCATTCTGTGCTCTTCTCCGAAGCAGGGTTTCTCACACTCCTAAAGCCCCGAGGTCGGGTGAACTGAGAATGTCTGTCTTTACTACACTTGACCTCGTACAGTAGATAGTGTGCGGAATGTACACCTCCCTGTCCTGCCTGGCTGATTGCTTCCTCAAGTCTTCTACTACATTCACTGTGGTCGACAGTCCAAGCTGACACACTGGTATTAAGCAATTTGCTGGGGCCATATTCTTAGAAACAGATGTTTGAGGTGTATCCAAAGGACAGGGTTGCTCAGAGTTCCCTTCTCCTGTCCGATTGTCCATCCTCTCTCCTCCCCATCCTTGGCAAGCCTGATTTCCTACTCTTCCACGCGGTGGGCATGCACTTTATCTGAGATTCTAGAAGAGTTGAACTTGCCTGGTGAGCTGTCCACTGGGTCTACATCAGTGTTCTGCATCCAAAATCCATCTAATACACACAGTCAAAGCGAGGGAAGCTGGAGTTGGTGCCTGTATCCCCTGTCCTTTCTCAAGCACCTGGCTAGACAGCTGCTGCCAGCCCGAGACCATGGACTGTTCCTCCCTGAAAATGCTCTTGGCATGTGTTATCTCTCAGGTCTCTGCTCAAACCTGCACTATTAGAGGGGCTGTGAACCACACAGCCTCCTCTGCCCTCCAGGGCCGCCCTCCCCCAGAGCCTCAGCTGGTAATTCTAGCCTCCCCAGAGGAGGGGATTCTTTTATGCTCATCCTCAACCTGGAGCCTGTGTGAGCATTCAATAACATTTATTGTACAAAATTGACACCCAGGTCACAGGTTCAAGCCAGAGCTTGAACTCTCAAATCTTCACTATGCCGGAAGTGTGTTCTGAAAGTCTCCACCCTCACTGCTCTTAGGATGGTGAGCCGATGGTGCAGGGAAACACAGAGGAGACTTTGTCCCAAAAGAACCAGGGCAAGGAATGGAGTGCCGGCTCAGCAGTTAGAGCAGGTAATGCTCTTTCGGAAGGCCGTGAGTTCAGTTCCCAGCACCCATGGGTAGTTCACAACCTCCTGCAACTCCAACTCCAAAGAATCCAACATCACCTCCTGGACCTGTCAGTACCTTTGCTCATGTACACGAGTACACACAGAGACACATATACATAATTAAAAGCAAATAAACTTTCAGAGTCATCCATGAGGACCAGACAGTGAGCTTGAGCCCAGAGCAAGCTAGCTCAGCCGCATCAGCCAAGGAATGGTCCGGAGAGTAGGGCAGAGGAACCTGAGCAGAGCTGGGCTCTGCTGGGATTCTTGATAGGCTGCGACGACGAGTGTGCTGACAGTTCAGACATGAACAATAGAGGCACAGGAGGCAGCAACATTCCGACACTGTTCACCCAGCTCAGATACCTTCTGATAGGCGGGCCACTGCTCAGGGATGAGGCGCACACCTCCCCTATCCTCACAGAGAGAGCCTTTCCCAGCAGCAGGGGACTGCTGAAGGACTCACAAATCTAAAGTTAGGGCTGTCCATCCCCCTCCCTCACGAGCACAGGGCCGGCTTGGCTCAAGTCCTCCCTTGGTGAGGTCAACAGACCAAGCTACACTTTCTAGAAATAGTTTTACTGTTTCACCGGCATATGTCCACCTCAGGAATCCAATCTCTGGCCCTGGTCCAGACCAGCAGGGATCCGCCAGGCTGCAGATGCTTGACTAGCAAACTGCAGGCAAACTGGCGAGCAGCGCCCAGGATGATGGGCGTCGCCCAGGATGGTGGGCGTGGCTTCCTGGTGGGTGTGGCTTCCTGTGATACCCGACAAACACCCACTCCAGAATCTTCAGGCTCTTTGGGAAGGAAGCCCTTTGCAGTGACATTGCACACACTGTCACGGGCAGGAGGGGCAGATGCCTCCTGCCCCTCCTGCGCATCTGGGTGCAGTTCTGCCCTAGTTACACATGGCCTGGCACTCAGGCAATGCTAGAGTATATGGGCTGGAGGAGGTGGGATCTCCACCTATGCTGAGTAAAAAAAGAAATCAACCATGTTCTGTAAGCAAGCCCAAATACTATGGCTTGTCTCTGGAACTTCACAAAGAGAGAGAGTAGATCCAACTTCTCAGGGAAGGAATTCTCAAAACAGATACCTTGTAGGGGCCCTGGGAGCTGCCTGCAACTCTAGTGACACCCACCCATTTCAAGCTAAGTTGGTGGGAATAAGAAGCAACCTTGGCTAAGACAAGAACCACCAGACCCCTTGTAACAAAACCCAACAGAGTGCCAAGTCACACATCTTAAAACCCCTGCTGCTCTTCTCTGAGGTCCCAACCCCCCACCCCCCACCCCAACCGTCACACCCCTCCCCCACCCTCACCCCCATATACACACACAGCCGCTTCTCTTCTCTGCTCTGAGGAATCTCAGTGGCCAGGGTATCATCATGCCCAGTATCCTCAGGCATGCCAGAACAGAGAGGGAGGCAGCCTCCTCCGTGCATGGACTCTCACCTGGGCGCCAGGGTACAGGCTGGGGAGCACACTGCTGGGCAGAGAGTCTGTCAGAGGGTGCCTGGCTCCAATGCTCAACAGTTCCCCAGCTGCACACAGTCCCTCATCTAGTGGTGGATGTTCTGGCCACACATCACAGCAGGTACAAGATAAAGATGCAGGTGGAAAAGAACAGAGCCCAGGGGAGAGTGTTGGGGGCCAGCAGTGTCCGACCCTGCCAGGCTAACTTCATGTCACATTCAGGAGGAGCTTTAATTGTTTCTAGGTGTTTTCTTCATCAGCAGTGGCACACGTTCACACAACCACCTAGCACACTCAACTAAGCATCTTCCTCCATGGGCTCATTCCAGCCCTAACCCAGGGCTGTCTCACCTCAGGATGTTCCTGCTAATCCCCCTTGTCCTGGCCACTAGGGGTTTTGATTACATTATGGCTTGCCCATGTCTTCTCCTCTGCACACCAAGATCCACTTGGGAAAGCTCTGAGCCTGCCTGTCCACACCTAGAGCCCTGGCTGGATATTAGGGAGTCCCTGGGCAATTGTAGGAGGTAGGGGTGAAGGAGAGGGAAGACAGAATGAGAACGAACGTTTAGTCCTGTGAGCTAAACAGCAGGCTTGAAGTTATCTGTCCCTAGGCAAGGATCCAGCTCCAAGCTCACCTCTGGCTCAGTTGATCTTTCTCAACTCACCTAACAAGGGAAATAATAAAATGATGTGTTTGCAGACACAGCACAATTCTGCTGTGTTCTGTCGTGGGGAGACGCCATCTGCTGCTCCTGTGAATGTCAGGCCACCTCTACTGAGGAGAAGCCCCTACAAATGTGTGCCACCTCCGCTCCATCCACAGAGCCAGCAATTAAAAGTAACGAGGGTGAAGGGTTAAAGCCTCCCCGTGAAAGCTGAGCTTCTTTCTGTAGCACAAAGTGACAAGGATGCGGGGCATGTGGGATGCAGGGTGCATGGGATGTAGGGTGTGTGGGACGCAGGGTGCATGGGATGTCGGGTGTGTGGGATATGGGGTGCGTGGGATGAGGAGTGCGTGGGATGCTGGGTGCGTGGGGTGTTGGGGGTGTGGGACATGGATGTGTGGGACACGGGACGCATGGCATGTGGGGTGCAGGGGACTCAGGGCATGTGAGGTGCAAGTGCATGGAACACGGGGTGCATCAGATGTCGGGTGTGGGGGATATGGGGTGCATGGGGTGTGGGGTGCGTGGGATATGGGGTGCATCAGATGTTGGGTGCGTCGGATGTTGGATGCATGGGATGTGGGGTGCGTCGGATGTCGGGTGTGTGGGATATGGGGTGTGTGAGATATGGAGTATGTGGGATATGGGGTGCATCAGATGTCTGGTGTGTCGATGTCGGGTGCATGGGATATGGGGTGTGTGGGATGCACCTGTGCCACTGGGCCCATGGGAAGGGGGATTATAGGGTAACGCTTTAAACAGAGGTATCCGAAGCCTTCTGGAGAGGCAAAAGGAACAGTGCTGAGCTGCTGACAACCCATTATAACAGCTGTGTGTCTGTGTTCAGAGAGCGCTGCGCTGCCTGATTCCAGAACTGGTGACCAAGGGAGGGACACTTCCACACAATGTGGCTTTAAGAGGAGTTCTGACAAGCAAGATTTGACCCCTGGTGTAACTTAAGAGGCACATACAATGTCAGGAGCAGTCTAAGGACATGAGCTTGCTGCACGCTTTACCATTTGAGCCTTATACAGACACAGTAAGTGCCCAGAAGGCAGGCACAGAGCTCAGCAGTGCACACTTGTAATATGAACACTAGAGAGGCCGAAGCAAGAATATTTCTAAATCTGAAGCCAAACTTGGGCTAAAGAGTGAGGCCCTATCTCAAAAAATTAAAATAATAAAATAACGTACTGTTATGGGAAGAGAAGGGGACTATTTGTGATGCCTTGGCCCTGGGGCAAGCTGCAGGGATTTGGATCAGTCTGGGGCTTTGATCAGTCTGAGAAATGATTCCTGCTAATAGGCCCTTTGCTTCAGCGGAATTCACTTCTGCCTTCTAGCCCTGATCACTCGGGTGTGACCATCCCGTGACCACTGCACTGTGTTTCTCAGGGTCACACACAGCACATAGGACTCCAGTGTCTGCTGGGATCCCCTACAAATGCCCTGCTGCAGCCCGGAGGGACTGTGCCTCCCTGACTGCAGAGAGCTCCCATGGGGTGTGTAAGACATCAGTACCCCTGAGAGCTCCCTGCCACTGCCTGGGGTGTGTAAGAGATGAGTCTCCAGTGTTGTCAAGTTTCCCTGGGTGGCTCCTTTGGGTATTTTATGGTGACTCAGCACAAACCTGGGTTTACTAGGAATTGTCTCTCAGAGCTGGGGGCTCGTTTGGGAATTTTATGCTGACTCAGCACAAACCTGCCATTCTCACTTTTGTCTTCATTGGTGACAGTTGGGGGTCAGCAATGGCAGGTCCACTCAGTCTGATGCCATTGATTTTAATTTGTTTATGACTGGGGAAGACAGTTGGCTCACTTCTTTTTACTTTGAAAAAACAAAAACCGTTTGCTCTTCACTGGAAGAGTGGATAGTACTAGTGAGCCACAATCCAACCTTTGTCCACCAGTGAAACTTACAGGGACCTTCCAGCTCTTATCTTCTGGAGAGAAAAAATTCAGTTAAGAGATGCAGACAGTCACTCAGTAAAATAAAGCTAATCCACTCTGGAGGGACTGGGTGAACTGCCACTGGTAGGGAATAACCCAGTGGGGTCTGCATCATGATTTTACCACATTTATTGTTTGTTTGTTTATTTATTTGTTTATTTATTTATTTATTTATTTATTTATTTATTGGGAGGAGATACATGCTAAAGTGTACATTTAGCATGTTCAGAGATAACTTGTGGGAGTCGGTTTTCTTCTTCCAACATATAGATCCCAGGAATCAACCTCAAATCATCTGGCTTCATGGCTTTTACCCTTGAACTGCCTCTCCAGCCAGCCCTGCACTGTGGGTTTTAAGAAGTTCCATCTATTCTTATGAATTAGGCAGTGTGCTCATAAAGCAAGGTAAACTAGATTCCCCTGTCTAGGGTATTGCTGGAACTCACTTTGTAGACCAGGTTGGCCTCAAACTCAGAGATCTGCCTGCCTCTGCCTCCTCAGTGCTGGGATTAAAAGCGCAAACCACTATACCTAGCTTGAAAGTGTTTTTTAAATATAATGAGACCAGGCATCTCTACTCTGTCGGGGGGCAGAGTCAAACCCACAATACAAGTAATGTCATAATGACATCAAGTTATTTGAGGACCCAGACCCTTTGATGGTGCAAACCATGGAAGAACCCTGTGTTGCCTTAGCCTCTGATACACTGCAAACTACCTAGTTCTAACTTCAAAGATGTTCAACCACAAAGAGACACCCTGACCCTCAGAAGACTCAGCCAGATTCTCTATGCTGACCACTCTGCCCCATGACAGAGCAGAAATGCCTGCTCTCATTATATTTAAGAGCATTTTTCAAGCAAGGCATACTGCACACACTTTTACTCCTAGGCAGAGGCTGGCAGATCTTGGAATTCAAGGCCTGATCTACAATGAGCATTCCAGCACAGCAAGGGCTACACAGAGAAACCCTGTCTCAAAGAACCAAATAGATGGATACATAGATAGATAGATAGATAGATAGATAGATAGATACATAGATACATAGATACATAGATACATAGATACATAGATACATAGATACATAGATATATAGATACATAGATACATAGATACATAGATACATACATAGATACATACATAGATACATACATAGATACATACATAAATACATAGATACATAGATAGATACATAGATACATAGATAGATACATAGATACATAGATAGAAAACTACTTTTATATTAAAACACAAGCAGGAGGAAGCAGCAACTAGGGAGACATTTCTAGTGAATGATTCTTGAGACAAGGGAAGCCACATGTTATTTATTATTTCAATGCAGGCAACAATAAAAGGTGAGCGTGCGGGAAAACACTTTATCAAATGTAACTGCAAGTCGCTTTTTTTAGTTTCCAGAATAAATAGTAATTAAATCATGTAAGCTGTGACAGAGAAATTGCTTATAAAACCAATCCTCCCACCATAATTGCTTAGATACCCACATTTTTATAAATACGGGGTAACTTTATCCATTGCTTTTATCAGCAGAATGTGACACCAGCTGTTGGGGCTTCGTAATTTAGTGCGGCGTTGGGTGACAGTCACAAAAGCCTGTGTCTTAAAAAATGTGCTAACGTGGCCCAGATGAATGTGCAGACTTGGAGATGTCTCGTTCTGTAGTGGAGTTAGAAATGGCTATAGCACTGGCCAACAGGAGGGGCTGACAATTTGGTTGCCTAACTAATATTTTGGAAGCAAAATGGTGCAGATACTGTACCAGCAGAATCAACAGGCTAGTTAACTCTGTGACTAACCAAGGAAGTTTGTGACTAGGCACAGCTGGCTGACAAGTATCGGGGGACGGCCAGCCATGCTGATCTCATTTCCAGAATGTCCCTCCGGTCAGGAAAGAGTCCTGACACACAAGCGTTCTCTGATTGCTCCATTGCTCTTGGCCTTCTTGGGCACAAACCAGATCCAAAGGGCTGAGCCATTTGTGCAGGTAGAGACTGGTGTGAGGCAAGAAGTGGGAATGTGGGACTAGTGGGTGGAGATTCCTGCTCCCTCTGACCCACACAGGCTCTGCACAGGTACAGGGAAGGGGGTCTACCTGAGTTTGGAGGGTGGGTGCTCACCCATCCTTTCTTCTGTCCTTTTCCTTAGCCTCTGGCTACTTCTCCCGAATAAGGAGACCCCATGAGGTCCTTACTGTCTCAGGGCACATGGGGAGCCGGATGCGGTGCTCGCTGTTGCAGCACCAGATGCTGTGCTTGCTGTTGCAGCCTTCTGTCTACTGCTGCTCACTGTGACCATCTCCGCTCCTCTTGCAGTCAAGTTCAGCAGCTGCGTGGACACCAAAGGGACACAGTATGAGACCAACAGCTTGGACTTCAAAGTCAGGGCGGATGGGACAGTCTTCGCCACTCGGGAATTGAAGATCCCCTCAGAGCAGGTAGCCTTTACTGTGACTGCACGAGAACGCCAGAGCGCTGAGCAATGGGACGCCATGGTGCGGCTGCTGGTAGCCCAGACATCATCAGCACATTCTGAAGACAAGGTAAGAAGACACAGGACAAGCAGGAAGGTCTGGGTCCAAAGTAAAGGTGTCCCTGCTCTGGGGAGTCCCAGACAGACCCTTTCCCTGACGCATGGAAGATGCAGGTTGACAGCTCTTTGGCTTTGCCCACCATCAAGGCTTGGTACCACCCCTAACCTCCACATCCCTCTAAGGTAGACTCATCCTCATGGGTAGATACCTGAGCACCAAACTACTGCCGTCTCATTTTGAATGAGACTCACTTCTACCTTGAGCTGTGAACCACAAATTCTGTGTGTAGCCTAGGATCCCAGGGATATGTGCACAGAGGTAGCCACCTGCTTTCAAGGACAGGAGGGTTGACAAGCAAAGCAGGTCAACTCTGAGGCTGGGGAAACCACTACTCTGGAGAGAGACAGAGGGAGAGAGAATGGCAGAAAGAAAGGGAGATGGGAGGGGCAGGGAAGTGAGAGGGGCAGGGAAGTGGGAAGGGCAGGAAGATAGGAAGAGGCTGGGAGATAGGGAGAGGCAGGGAGATGGGAGAGGCGGGGAGATAGGAGAAGGCTGGGAGACAGGGAGAGGCAGGAAGATGGGAGAGATGGAGAGAAAGATGGGAGAAAGAGACAGAAGAGAGGGGACAGCAGGAGACAAATGATGAGTGGAAGGAAATGGAGACACAAGGAGTCTTTCTATGATATCTGCACTCTGCATCTTCTCCTTCCCCCAGCTGTGTGCCTGAGAGATGAACTGGGGTAAGGGCACCTCCCCTGTTCTGGTCCTGCACTGTTCAGTCATCTGACCAGACTTCATGACACCCCACCTCCTCTCTGTTCCGTTTTCGTTTATGCTGGGAACCTTAGGCAACAGCATTAGCCTCAGGCTAACTGGGGCTAGCAGAGAGCTTGAAGCCTGTGTGCCTGCAGGAGGGAGACACTGAGAAAACCAGAATGTCTGGAGAGGGAAGCATGGCAGACCCCTGAACTTGTCTGGTTCCACGCGGCAGTGTAAGGCAGGCTCGGGCAGCTACATGGGGGCTCCCATGGAAATGCCTGGAGGACCCGAAGAGTTAAACGTATTCTTTTATGTGGGTTTGCCCAGAACCTTCCATAACTGAGTGTGACTTTGAAAGCATCTTAGTAGGAGAAAATGTCCAAATTTCCAAAAAACTGACCAAGGACCCTTCGTGGAACAGCTTGTAGGACAGGTGTGCCAAGGAACCCACTTTGGGGAAGCAGGAACTGGCTTTGGTCTTGTTCCTTGAATCCAAGTAGGAGGATACATTACTAGTACACACACACACACACACACACACACACACACACACCACCCTGTCCATGGATATTAAAGACTCTAAGACAGGCAGGTATGCCTGCTCACTCTTCCCTGTGTGTTCATCATGCATGTACCCCTGAGCCAGGTGAGGGACAGTTAAAAAGAACAAGTGAAGTGAGGAACAGGTGAGGTGAGGAACAGGTGAGGTGAGGGACAGGTGAGGTGAGGGACAGGTGAGGTGAGGAACAGGTGATGTGAGGAACAGGTGAGGTGAGGGACAGGTGAGGTGAGGAACAGGTGAGGTGAGGGACAGGTGAAGTGAGGAACAGGTGAGGTGAGGAACTGGTGAGGTGAGGAACAGGTGAGGGACAGGTGAGGGACAAGTGAGGGACAGGTGAGGTGAGGAACAGGTAAGGTGAGGAACAGGTGAGGTGAGGAACAGGTGAGGTGAGGGACAGGTGAGGCGAGGGACAGGTGAGGCGAGGTACAGGTGAAGTGAGGGACAGGTGAGGTGAAAGATGGGTGAAGGTTCAAGGCAGGACCGGCAGAAGGCATTTTCCTCCATGTGAACAGCTCATGTGGGAAATGCAGTGTGTAAACTCTGGACAGGAAGCTAATAACCTCTGAAAAAGGACAGCTGGTGCCAAAGGAGCTGAGATAGAACAGAGGTTCTCAGCCTGAGGGTCACAACACCCAAAAGACCACATTTACCCCCAAACAGACATTTTGATTCGTAACAGTAGCAGAATTACAATTATGAAGTGGCAACAAAAGGAATGTTATGGTTGGGGTCAGCACATGAAGAACCGTATCAAAGGGTCACAGCATTAGGGGGTCAGCACACATGAAGAACCGTATCAAAGGGTCACAGCATTAGGGGGTCAGCACAGCATGAAGAACCGTATCAAAGGGTCACAGCATTAGGGGGGTTGAGAGCCATATGGAACATTATTGAACCCAGTTTTAATTTAAGTTGATGTTTTCTTACCCAGAATGCTTGCAGGCAGATGGTGTCTCACTGTTTCAGATTTTAGAATATTTGCTTGAGACTATAGTGGGACATCCTGGGGACACAACCCAAGGCTAAACCAGAACTCATCTGTTTCATCTCTTCCTTAATAGCCTGGACTTGTGCATGAATGTGTGCTTCTGTGCATTAGTGTGTGTGTGCTTATGAGTGAGTGTGTGTTTTATTTATTATGAGTGTGTGAGTGTGTGTTTGGGTGTGAGGGTGTGAGGGTGTGTTGTGTGTGTGCTGTGTGAGTGAGTGTGTGAGTGTGTGTGAGTGAATGTGTTTGAGTGTGTGAGTGTGTATGTTTGTGTGAGTGTGTGTGAGTGAATGTGTTTGAGTGTGTGAGTGTGTGTGTTTGTGTGAGTGTGTGTGAGTGAATGTGTTTGAGTGTGTGTGTGAGTGTGTGTGAATGTGTGAGTGTGTGTGAATGTGTGAGTGAATATATGTGAGTGAATGTATATGTGAGTGCATGAGTGTGTATGTGTGTGTTTACTGCAACACATGAGGTCAAGTGTGGAATTTTCCACTTTGAGTGGATGGTACTCAAAACATTTCAGATCTCATATTTTCTAACAAGAGATGTTCAACTTCTATTATAATTTGACAAGATAAAAAATACTTGTTCTAGAGACTGGAGAGATGACTCCATGGTTTAAAGCACTTGATGCTCTTGCAGAAGACCAGGTTCAGTTTCCAGTACCCAGAGGGTGGCTCACAGCTCCCTGCAACTCTACTTCCAGGGGATCCAGCCCCCTCTTCTGGCCTTGCCAGGTACTGCACACATGTAGTGCATACACGTATTTTCAGAAAAAACATTCATACACCTATATTAAAAAATAATAATAAAACCCTCCTTTAAAAATACTTAAAGTCTTTGAGATATCTTTGAGAGTCATGAGATTGTGTGTGTATATCTGTGTGTTTAAAGATAATAAATTCAAGAAAGAAGAAAAGAAACCAGAACAGATGGGATAATGCACTTCCTTTGGAGTAAGATGGTATGCTTACAAATACATCGGTAATTATAAAAATGAAGACATGTTAACATACAAATAAAAGAAAACATGTTGACAGATTGAATAACTAAAACCCTGCTAGGTACAGCTTGCTAAATACCCATCTCGAAAATCTAAGAACAGAGACAGGTTGAATGTAAAATCTTAGCGGGTGGGGTGGGGGGGGAAACTGTGTAAATAACAACCAGAAGAAAGCTGAAGGCAGTTCTGTTGACATCAGACAAACAGACCAAGATAAAGCATCCTGTAAAGGGGACACTTCACAGAGACAAGACACGCGAGACATGAACTGATGTCCACGTATATGACTTCAAGCTGTTCACAACAAAGTCGATAGAAATAAAGAGAAGCGCCAAGTGGGGGTGCACTCATTGTAAATGTAAACAAGTGTCCATCTATGAGTAACAGACAGATAAGTTCCTGAGGAGACGGAGGGCAGCCACACAACCAGGACGCTCAACCTTGTGCAGAGAAGTTTATAACCCCAGAGCCCACCACTGCTAAGGGGCCCCGGCTTCTAACCAGAGACAGACCAGTTCAAATTTTTAATCCAAAAAGTCTTGCCATAGCTACAATATTTAAAGTCAAAACAGACCTGGGTTGTGGGTTGTTGCTTTTTGTTTTATTAGTAGGGGGTGTTTGGTTTTGGTTTTTTTGGGGGGGGGGGGAGTTTGGTTTTTTGACAGAGTAATTAAGCTAAAAATCAATAGCAAAGAATATAACTGGGAAATCCCCATAGATTTGTGATTCACACGAAAGCCTCGTTAGCATCCTCTGAAAGAGCAGAACTGACATGTAAATCAGGGGACATGTTGACTGAATAATAAACCTAGCTGGGTTCCCCAGGTGGAATGTCTGGGATTCATGGGCAGTGGGATAAAGAAAGGAACACTACCTTCTCAGCACCCATCCCTAGAAACTATCAAAAGCGAGGAAGACGAGGCTCAAGTAAAACAGAAAGAAAAAAAAGGAGAGAGACAGGGGTTGGAGAGATGGAGAAAACACAGAAATCCGAGATGTACAATCAGTGACAAAAGTCAGTTCTTAAACGATGACATTGGTAGCTGGGCGGTGGTGGCACATGCCTTTAATACCAGCAGGTGGATCTCTGAGTTCAAGAGGCTAGCCTGGTCTACAGATCGAGTGCCAGGGCAGCCAGGGTTACCCAGAGAAACCTTGTCTCAAAACAACAAAGATGAAGTTGATCATTCTGGGTAAGAAGAAAGACAGAAGCAGCAGATAACCGATTCTAAGATGAAAAGATGGTGCTGTCTGACCATAGGAATACTAGAAAATTCTGTGAGGGGAGTATGTGCACTTTATACCAAAAGCATCGAGAGTCTGCAAGGATAAAGTTTACCAGAACTGAACTGACATGAGAAAAACTCTTATCTGTGTTGTTATGCTTGATCTTGGCCAAAAGACAAAGAAACAGCCAAATTTGTTTATTAATATTTTTAAAAAGTTAAAATCTGTGTTAAGGGGACATTTCAACTCTGATAGTGGGTCCTTCCTTAGCTATAATAAGGAGAAAATAAAATTAATTCCACATAAATTTGCCAAAGAATTCAATGAAAAGGTTACTCCTGTAAACACTAGAGAGCGTCTCTCTCAAACCTGGGAAACTATTGCCAGGTGAACAGGACTCACATCTGGACCTCAACATGAATCATTCCTCAAACTCAGCAGGAACCGTTTTCCTGACAAAAGCCTTTTCCAAAACCATGTTCCAAGCCAAAGACCCAAATGTTTGGAATGTGTGATAAAAATGTCGTCATGGGATACCATTGCCTATAATTTACATAAGCAAGATACTTACAAACTTTAATCTGCCTTCTCTACATAGACTGATAAATCATGCCCGAGTTGTATGTATCCTAAGAACATGAGATTAATTCATCTTTGCTTTCATAGAACAAAGGATCAAAAGGATGCACAATCCCCTACATATCAATTACTAAAGGTTCTATTCCAAACATTAGGAATATTCAGGTTATTTGGAAAGGAGGTGGCCTTGCAGTAGCTCAGAAAGGGTATCTACAAACTCAGCAGTGGTAGTCCAATCAGCTGTTGAAATAGGGAAAGGGGGCTTCCACCTCACACACCAAAGGCCCACGACAATGCCATAAGACAAGAAAAAGAAATCAAGATAAATAAAGCTAGCATATTGATAAGTAAAACCCACAGGGGTGACAGGTGAGTTACTGGGAGTGATGGATGAGACTAGCTGGGTGTGGAGGAACTGAGCTCTGCGTGCCAACAACGAACTTCAGCCAGTGAATCTGGATGAATCTGAATGAATCTCGACACATCTGGATTAATCTGGATGCATCTGGATGAATCTGGATGAATCTGAATACACTCAATAGTTCACATTATTTATTGAGGCAAATTTAAAGAGCTCTTTAAATTCCTGGAGGACTTCAGGTTGTGGGGATATTAATTCTACCTTGTGCTTAGCTGAACCCCTGCCTCTGCTCAGTAAATGACAGTTGTACACCAACTGTCTCCAGTCTCTGGCAATGATTCCTTGAAAAACAAAATTGCCATCATTCCAGAACCACTGGAGTCAGTTAAAGTGGCTTTGGGATTCAGAGAGAAAATATGGGCAGAATATAAGGCTAGAAAAATTTGTTTCTGTTATTTATTTACATGTGTATATATGTAGGGACTCACACACTACCGAATGCATGATGAAGTCAAAGGAGGGCCTGTGGAAGTCCATTCTCTCCTTGTACCATGTAGATGTCAAGGACTGAACTCAGGTTGTCAGGCCTGGCAGCGAATAACTGCCTTGATTCCTCAAGAAAGAGTCGACAGCCTCCAGCAACAAAATAAGTTCACTAGCTACAGAAGGGTCTAGAGAAGAAATGGACACCTGTAAAACATAGGCCATGGAGTCTTAAAGTCCTAAGGCTGCTTTCCTGGAAAGGGTCACTGAAGTAAATTCTTCAAGGACTGTTGCCCAGGGACCCCCATACACACACACATACATACATACATACATACACACACATATGCATATATACATATGTGCACACACATACACACATGCACACATGCACACATGTACATACATATGTTCATACATACATAATATATATTTTGATACACATATGCATATATATTATAAGTATGCCAGGAGTCAAAACCAGAGCCTTCTCCCATTGAACTCCACCCTGAGCCCTTATATTTTTTAATGATCGTATTTTAAATGGTTACACAAGTGTCTATACAATACATTCAAGTTTACCCCCTGACCTGCAAGTTTTTAAACCTTTACTCTGTGACCTGGAGGAAAACTTGTGCTGTCCCTACTTAGTAATGTGAGAGTAATCAAGAAAGGCACTGATTTTTCCCTCTGGCCTAGACATACACACAAATGCACATACACAACACATATACATTACACACACTACTCGCTTGCACATGCATGCAGATATACACACTCACACTACACATATTCACACACTGCACAGAAATACTCAGGCACATACCCTACACATATAAACTAAACACACATATACCGTACAAATATATACATGTTTAACATGCAACACTAAACAAATGTATACCCAGGACATACACATCACACACGCATACACTACACACATATGCAATGCACAGTAAATGCACACACATAAACATATGCGCATGAAAACACATAAACTACATATACCTATAGTACACGTGCATGTTCATGCATTAAATCAGACACACATGCACTATATATACATATATAACAAATGCATATATACTTACATATATGTGTATATAATACATATGATGTGTATGTGTAACCATACACATACATACATATGCACTACCCACACCCTACATATGCACACACACTGCCCATTCACTGCACATATACTACATACACACTACACAATTGACACATGTATATACTACATACACACCACATACACACATACACTATATACTACACATACATGCACTCACTGTACACAGTACACAATACATGTATGTACACATACACATTACACTTGAACACAGGCACACATACATATGCTCCAGACAAGCACACGTATACACTTTAAAAGACACACATGTCAAGGGCTTCCCAGTAGGGCCTGAGGAAGGAGAACTCACGTGGAGATGCACCCTAAGCAAGAGTTCTATTCTAGAAGGTTCTAGAGAGGAAAGTGGCTCCCTGTAAAGCAGCGTCCACAGAATGTTTAAGTTGCAGGGACGCTCTCATGGAAAGGGGCCTTGGAGAAAATCCCTCAGGAACTGTTGCCCAGGGAACCCCTAATTTCTCGCTCTTGTTCTTTCATTTCTCTTCTGCCGAGGCTTCTGCGCCCAACGCCTCCCCATTCATTATTTTAGCGACTCTCCATGGCTCTGGGTAAAACCGACAGCTTTACAGTTAGATGAACCATAAAAAATTGGCAACTTCTCTCCTCCCCCTTCCCCCCCACCCCCAGCAGCTATTAAAGGCCGTCTTTCTGTGTGTGATGCGGCAGTGCTCAAATCTGGAAGAATGTCCTTTTGTGCAGTCTTGCAGGAAAGCCGATAGCAATTCAATTAGAAAATGCAAATGAGGTCACATATTTCCCAGTGGAGCACTGAGGTGCCCCTGAGGAATCGGAGCGACACTCGGCCTCACGGTAAATACCGAAGATGAAGCGCCCCTCGCTGTTGTCATCTGCCCGGCTGGTACTGTGCTTGAGGGTGGTGATAGGGCCTGTGGGTGTAGTTTGCCAAAAAGACACTGTTGTTTATGAAACTAATATTGGGTCTTCTAGCACATCAGCACTTTTGAAGAATCATAGGCAGCTGTGAGCTTCCCTGGACTCCAGCTACAAGGGATCCCATGTGTCCCAACCACTAGTGCCCTTTGGAAATGGAGTTTGCAGTGGGGTTAGATCCACAATGATAGCTGACCCTTTAGACACAGACACAGGGAGAACACTGTCAGGAGATGACAGAAAGATAGAGCGGTCTCTACACCCCCAGGATTGCCAAGAATTATCTGCCTGCCAGGATAGACAAAGAGCCAACCCCCAACCCCAGCCCCAGCCCCAGCCCCAGCCCCAGCCCCAGCCCCAGCCCCAGCCCCAGCCCCAGCCCCAGCCCCAGCCCCAGCCCCAGCCCCAGCCCCAGCCTGAGTTCCAACCTCAGCCTGGCCCTAGCCTCAGCTTCAGCCTCAGCCCAGCCAGGACTTTGATCTTGGACTCTGGCCTCCACCGGAAGAGAATTAACTTTTGGTTTAATATCCCACCCCTAAGTCCATAGTCCTTTGTTCTGCAGCCTGTTGATAATATAACAAGGAGCATGGTGGTCAATAACCTCTACCCTCAGATTCGTTACTCTATCCCCTGGTCCAGTATCTCCTCTGGGCCCATCCCCCTAACTCATCAGGACCATCTTCATGTCCCTTGGGTCCAGCACCCTCTTCCTTTCTGGTCCATTACCCTCCCATTTTGTAGCTCATTGACACATGCCCATGGTCCATCACCCACTTCCTGTCTCTTTCACCCTCTGATTATCATGGTTGATATCCCATCCTGCAAGTTGGTAGCTTCATCCCTGTTTCTGCCTCTGAGGCTCCCATGATGTCTGTGAGAAAACGGAAAGGAGCGGTCTTAAGAATTATTCTCAACCATTCCCAACCTGTCTTAGGGGTGTACTGCTGTGAATAGACACCATGACCAAGGCAACTCTTATGAAGACAATATTTAATTGGGGCTGGCTTACAGGTTCAGAGGTTCAGTCCATCATCATCAAGGTGGGAACATGGCCGCACCCAGGCAGGCATGGTGCAGGTGGAGCTGAGAGTTCTACATCTTCATCTGAAAGCTGCTAGTGGAAGACTGGCTTCCAGGCAGCTAGGATGAGGGTCTTAAAGCCCACGCCCACAATGACACACCTATTCCAACAAGGCCACACCTACTCCAATAGGGCTACACCTTCTAATAGTGCCACTCCCTGGGCCAAGCATATTCAAACCATCACACAGTCATTTCCACAGAGACCTCAGAGACCTTGTGGCCAAACAACACTATAAGAAGTGTAGCCTCCACCCTTTGTGAGTTCTGGAGGCCTGGTATGCTGAAACTTGAGCTAGACAATTAGAGGTTCAGAGACTCTTGTCGAAAGAGACCTCAGGACCTACAGCACTGAGGCTGTAGTGACCCTGGGATTTACACATGTGATGTGTGTGCAAGAGGTGTGGTTGGCCTGGAGACGCCACTAGAGGCGTTAGGTGGCGAGTAGGTCATGAAGCTTGTATGTCAAAAAACATAAAGGATGCCTTCCCAGTGAGACTGAAAACACAGATTCCAGAAAGGGTAAACTGCAAGTGTGTGGGCAAGCTGTGTGCAATCCCTCGCTCTCCTTGGTGTCCTCCTGAGAACAGAGAGCTCCATGGGCCTGTGAGTTCAGGCTACATCTTGTCTTCACAACTCTGTAGCTCTGGGCTGAATGCCCTGGGTCTGGGAGACCCATATGGTGACTGGTTTATGTGTATCTTATGACTGCCAGCCCAAGCTGCTAGGACACTATATGGGAGAGGGACATGGATGGAGCCACAGCCCAAGAGCACCAGGCCCCCACTTGGCAGGAATGAGCACCCATCAGTGTGATTGGACCCACAGTTCACACTGCCTGAAGTGCCTAAGGGTGACGGGCCCCACAGTTCACACTGTCTGCTGTGCCCAGGTGGTGGGACAGATAGTTCACACTCCTCTGCACATAGGCATCATAGCAAAGTGCAGGCCCCTAATAGAACAGTAATTTCCACCCTCTGCATCAACCATCACCTTCAAAAGAAGGAGCTGGGGACACAGTCTGAGCTCCAATGCCAGGCCTCAGGCAGCACCAGATTCCACAGTTCAACATAGTGTGTTCATGAATAAGTGAAAAGCTGCTGCAGTCAATACTCTGCACACAGTAGGTGGCTCACACAGAAGGTTCAAGTCCAAGCTAACCTTCCAGATAGGGCCAATGACAAAGAAATAGGCCTTGTTCTGGAAGCCTTTCTGTGTCCACCTCAGTGGAATTCCAGCATCTCCCGGCTTGGCCAACAATGCAACTACACTTAGCTCTGATAAACAAAGTAGCATCCAGCTCCTAACAAGGACAGCATCCATCACCCACCTGGGGCCCTTTCAGAGCGAACTCATACAAAGGTGTGTTATGATTGCTCTGCACTGTGAGTGTGGCTATCTTTCTGTTGTTTTATTTTGTGTTTGTTAAATGCCAGTTTGTTCTGCCTTAGCTCTTCCTTGGCTACTATGGAAACCAGCTAGACGGCTGCAGACAGAAGCCTAGCTAAATATTTTAAATGTGTATGCTTGCAGACAAACAAAATGGACCCTTTCCCAGTTACATTGAAAAGGGAGAGGCAAAGGAAGGAACGTGCAGAGCTCAGTGTTCCTCCAAGAGGGTGAGAGGGAAGGGAGAGGAGAGAGAAGGAGGAGGAGCCTCGCGGTCTAATTACCCTCAGTTAAAAGCAATGCCAGGCTTGACAGTGGTGAAGGACCCACATCACTGCCCATATGGAAACACGTTGACTCTGGAGCTCTGGGAAAACCACCACAACAAAAGTTAACAAACATACACACACACACACACACACACACACACACACACACACACACGTGCTCACGCACGCACAATGCAAGACAGAAATGGAAGACAGCTATCAGTAGATTTATTTGGGGGCCATATCGCATCTTCTCCTATTCCAGTGTGAGCAGAGTTCATTCATGATTCAGGAATAGCACTCCATTTTGACTGCAGATCCATACCCACTTAGCAACCTCAGAATGCTAGACTTTAAGACACAAGTTATTGGCGTGGCCTGGGTTAGCTCCGTATTTACCTCTGTGTTGGAAGAAGCCACCCAGGTCATCAGGCTACAGTCCCACTGACACTGTAGTTACCCAGCTACATACAGAGCTGTGGCCATTGGGAGCTGGAGCCTGTATGGCACAAAGGCTGCTGGGTAAGAGGAGGGATGCTAGCTACGCAGCTGTTGATTGCTGGATGCTGGGAGGGGCCAGGGAAGGAGGTAGGCTTTGAAGATTCCAGAACCTTCTCTGCTGGGAACACCATCTGCCTGGGGCTGCAGCTAGAATCTTCCCCTTCAGCATACAGCTGGAAGCCTATAAAATCCTCCGGTTGCCACACCACTCTACTGGGCTTGTCTGCAGGGCTTGTCGATTGGTGAAACCCAGGGGAAAGGCCATGCCCTTCTGGTTAGCAGGAAGGTCATAGGAAGTTCACATGACTCTGCCTCACCCCCTGTCACACACACCTAGAAATTATGAGTTGCTTGTGCCCAGTCTTCAGCCACCATTTAGCAGAGGCCACTAGATGAGGCCATGGAGCTCCTGTGGTCCCCACTCTGCCACCCTGCAGCTGTGGAAGGCAAACACACTTGGCAGGTTAGGTGCCTGGCGCGGGGGGGGGGGGGGGGTTAATAATTATAATTTTACCTGGTAGTGTGTGTGCATGTATGCATGAGTGTATGTGTGTATGTGTCTATGTGTGTGTATGTGTGTGTATGTTTGTGTGCATGTATATTTGTCTGTGTATATGTGTGTATGTGTGTGTATGTGTATATGTGTGTGCATGTATGTGTTTATGTGTATATGTGTGTGCATGTGTGCATATGTGTATGTGTGTATGTGTGTATATGTGTGTATGTGTATGCATCTGCATGTGTGTGTATGTGTGTGTGTGTGCATGTGTATGTTGGTATGTGCATACTGCTGTGTGCATGTGGAGGTCACAGAACAACTTTATGAAATGAGTTCTCTTCTTTCTTCTTTATGTGGGTCCTAGCGACTGATCTCAGCCCCCTATGGTTACACAGCAAGTGCTTTACCTGCTGAGCCATGTTGCTGGCCCCTTACACACCCTTTTCATGGCTATGGCTGGGAGTCTCTTCTCTCCCATCAGTCAGCTTCCCCTGCTCATCACAGCTGCCTGCAGTTGTTCCCCACCTTAGCCACCTCCAGTTTGTTTTATTACTTTTGTTACATAGATCAAAGCTAGGCCCTGTGTGCACTAGGAAAGCATGCTACCACGAGCTACAGTCCAACTCCTCCTTTCCCTTTCTCTCCTGTGCGAGGGCTTCACTAATTGCACAAGCTTCCAGTGCTCTGTCTCAGCTTAGCACATAGCTGAGATTCCATGCCTGTATCACCGACTTCCTCCTCTGCCTTTATGATTGCGGGAGGGAGCCTTGGCTCTGGGGATGCTCACACAAACACGCTTAGACGAGAAGGCAGATCCCCAGCTTGCCACTATCACTGAGATTTACTATTTCTTTCCTGATGGAATTTCCTGGTCAGAAGAGCTACAGGAAGAAAATAGGGCCACAAAATACTCCCCACTCCTTTGCCCGCACACACTCTCTTTACTCTGTGTCCATCCACTGAATCCTACTCTCTGCTTATGCAAATAAGGACTGCAAGCTGCTTGTAAAAACCATGTACCAGCCTTAGGGCTTCACGGGGCTGTGCTGTCAACCAGAGTCTTCCCAAAGAGTCACATCTTTGGGTAGTAGAAGCCTACCACTGCTTCTCATGAGGTGAGGTTGGCAATGTCACACCTTGACCAAGAGGCTTTGTCCCAGGGCCCTGTTGTCTATCCCAAGAGAGCCGATGCACCGGCTTCTGTAAGCTGCTTTTATTGAATCAGGAAGACTCACACATATGCCCTCGTCTCAAAATTGGGAGGAATTTAAAGTGTCTCTTTAGAGACATCCAGCACGTTCACCCAGACCCAGTGACTGGGGATCTGGGAGAGCACTATAGTCATGTGCTGGTTCACCCCATCTCCAAGGTCAGGCCAACCATCCAGTGTTACAAAGATAGCATCTGGGAACCTTAAAGCAATGACATTTCCCTGCTCTGGGCAGCAATGGGAAATTCTCTGTCCCTTGAGGGACTTTGTACAAGTGTGCAGGGACCCAGTGAGTGGCAAGCCAGTGCTGACTGTCCATCCTCACATAGCTGTGGGAAGCGGGTAAAGATGGTCCATTTTCTAGGTCTCATCAGTGTCCCTGCACTGATAGCCTCCATGAGCGATCCACTCCAGCTGTAGGGAAGCTGCCATGCCCAGTCCAGAGGCCTAGCATGGGACCTGCTAGCTCTCAGCACTGCCGTCACAGAGAAATTAGAAAATATTGAACAACATCTACCCGTAAACCAATTCCCACCCAATGAAATGCAAACTGGTTCCTGCCCACTGCAAACCAGATCTCTCCCATTGCAAACCAAGATGGTAAAGGCAGACCCATACACACCTGGGACAGGTGTTGAGGAGTTTCTGGTCCCAGGCACCCTGTCACTCACAGGACCCAGTGTGACCTCACCTGCCTGTTTTACATATAAACCTGTTGACTTTAAAACCCAGGCTCCTGTGTGATTCCTTGTGAAAGATGAGCCGGGTGGACGTCAGGGGACAGTGGGAAAAGGTCGTTTTCTGCATTAAATTCTAACTCTGATTTATTGTCTTTAAAATAAAATATGATAAGCGAGGCGTGGTGGCATATACTTTTTAATCCCCGCCCTTGGGAGGCAGAAACCAGCAGATCACCGTGAGTTTGAGGCCAGCCTGGTCTACATAGCAAGCTCCAGGCCAGCTCGGCAATATAGTAAGACCCTGTCTCAAAAAAAAAAAAAAAAAAAAAAAAAAAAAAACTAGTGATTATCTAAAACCTGCCCCAGATCAGTGTTGAATTATTCATCCCCAGGTGTGAATGGGGCCTCAGGGAGCTGACTCAGCTTCTTGCTAACATGGAGCAGTCCTGGAGACCTCACTGAGAAGCCACAGCCAATTACCCTCAGGGTCCTGCTCAGAGAACAGCTCTCACCTACAGGCCTGTAGTAAGTAAGGCCTGGGCAGGACAGAGCCCCCGGCACAGGGACAGGGATGTGGGGTGACTTATTGCCCATTGTGGAGAAGGGGAGGATGAGGCCTGAGCTTTGATCTCCAAGTGCAGGTTGCCAGTGAGTTGGAGCCTCTGCCTTCCAGAGAAAATCCTCAGGCTGCCATTGTTTGTTTGTCTCACCTCTTCCCTGAAGTGACAACCTATGTGTCCTCAAGATTGAGCATCTTGTCACCATCCTGTGAGAGGGAGAAAAAAAAGGTGCCTGTGTTTGAGATGGATCCGTGAAACCTAAGAGGGATCCGAGACCAGTTAATAGAGAAGGACTGGAAGACCCCCAGCCCAGCCCTCCCAGGAAAATTCACACAAGCACACACACACACACGCACACATGCCTGCGTACATGCACACACACACGCACACATGCCTGCGTACATGCACACATACATGCACACACACTGCAGAACAGGGATGCACATTCCAGCAGTGGATTCCACCATGGCCATTTTTCACTAAAAGGCTGATGTCCAGGCAGAGGATACAGCTTAGCTGTTAAACCCCTTTTCTTATAACCAGAAAGACTTGAGGTTAATCATCAGAATTTGAAAAAAAAAAAAAAAGAAAAGAAAGAAAGAAAGAAAGAAAGAAAGAAAGAAAGAAAGAAAGAGGACAAGTGGAGTGGAAAAGCACCTGTGATCCTGGCACTTCGGAGGCAGAAGCTGGAGGGTCACAAGTTCAAGGCCGGCCTGGACTATGTAAGATCCCAGCTCAAGAAAGAGAGAAGAGGAAAGCAGGAGGAGAGAAGGGGATCAAACATATTTAGGGCCATGAGTCTGACAGCTGAACAGCTGGTGCCCTGGAGTCACATGGTCCTAGGCTGGCCTGGATCCTTATAAGCTACTGTCTTCAGTCAGCACAACACACAGACAGATCCTAGAAACTGGGAGCGAGGAGGGGAGAAGGTTCCAATTGAAGTGAACTCCTCACAGACTCACCTAAGGCAGATAGGTAGAGTAGGGCTAGCTATAACTAGTGCAGCGATTCTCAGCTTTCCTAACGCTGCAACCCTTCAATACACTTCCTCAAGTTTTGGTGACCCCCCCCACCACAGAATTATGTCATTGCTATTTCATAATTGTAATTTTGCTACTGTTATGAATTGTAACATAAATATCTGATATGCAGGATATCTGATCTATGACCCCTGTGGGTTGAGAACCACTGCTCTAGAGAAAATCAGACCCAGGTTCTGGGTTGCTACAGGTCAGATTTCTCCTCTTCCATCACCTGCCCACCTTCTGTGCAGCTACCCTAAGGCCCAGCAGCAAGGGGCAACATGGGGAGGCTTTCCTCTTGAAGCTGTATGTTCGATGCTCAGACAGCAGCCACAAAGTGTGCAAGCAAGGATTCAGTTCAGCAACTGAGCCATGGTGGGGGAGGGTGGAGAAAGGGAGAGAGAGGGGAAGAAGAAGAAAGAGAATGAAAAGGAAGAGGAGAAGGAGGAGGAGGAGGAGGAAGAAGAAGAAGAGGAGGAGGAAGAGGAGGAAGAGGAAGAGGAGGAGGAGGAGGAGGAGGAGGAGGAGGAGGAGGAGGAGGAGGAGGAGGAAAGTGTTGGCAGTATATCCAGAGACTCTCAAGACACTGAGATGCAGAAACCCAGCAAGAGTGCAGGCACGTGTTCGTGTGTATACACATCTCCCTCTGTGTGTGTGTGTGCCAGTCATACGCACACATGCAGAGTGACACACAGATATGGATGTGTTCTGCAATGCTCAGTAACAGCAGTCAAACTCACCTCCCCTTACCACCACACGGTCACCATCACTCAGAAACACAGAAGAGAACGCTCAGCGGAGGGGAAGCACCATTCATCCCGAGCATGTCTGTGCGTCCGTGTTCCCGTGCCATGTTCGGAAAGGGCTCGGATGCTCACATGTTTAGGGGAAACGTGCCTTCCCTGCCAGGCTGGCCGCTAATTGCCTGCGACGATTTTCTCCCAGAGCGGTGGGTGCTTCTTCCAAGGCAGAAGCCTGTGCAGGTCTGGCATTGACTTCCACCAGATTTTGTTATTACATTTGTCTCACAGCTTTAAAACAGTAGAAATATGTGCAATTTATTTAAGCAACACTTGGGAAATTAACGCCGTGCAAGCTCTTTTCTAAGCAAATGAAGATAAAGGCGGGTTTTTAAGCGGATGTGTAAGAGGTGCTTAGAGTTCCCCGTCTGCAATTAGAGGCCTCAGCAGAAGCAGCTACCGTGGAAGAGGCGCCTCTGGCTGAGACTGCCTGGTGGGCTCTGCCTCACCACACTAGAAGCACTGGGGACAAGCGGAATCCCCTCCCAGGGGCTGGCCACCTCAGTGAATGCGTTCGGAATGAGAACAGGCAGTCTACAGGGTCTGGTGTCTACAGCTTGTGAGTCCAGCGATATGGGAGCAGAGGCAGGATGATCATTAATCCAAAGCCTGACAGTGCTGTACAGTGAGTCCTGTCTGAAAATTAGATAGCAAGGAAAGAAAGAAGGAATGAAAGACAGACGGAAGGAAGGAAGGAAGGAAGGAAGGAAGGAAGGAAGGAAGGAAAGAAAGGAAGGGAAAGAAAGACAGAAAGAAAGAAAGAAAGAAAGAAAGAAAGAAAGAAAGAAAGAAAGAAAGACAGACAGACAGACAGACAGGGAGGGAGGGAGGGAGAGAGAGAGAGAAGGAAGAAGGGAGAAAGGGAGGGAGGGAGGGAGGGAGAAGACAGAGATCAGGGTGGGATCCCTTGTTTAGTATTCAAAAGGCCTGGGTTTTTTTCCTAATGCTGGAAAAACAACCCCTTCCCTCCAGAGCAAGTACCTGGGGCAGGTGAGCCTGGCATCTGGGGCTCGTGAACTGCAATGAACACACGTGTCTGAAAACCAATGATATTCTTCACCCAAAGACTCACTAGACAGAGACGTCCAGCCCACCCCTGAGCTGGCCAGAACCGGGGCCAAGGAATGAGTGTTTCTAACGGGGTCTTTGGTATACAGGTGCAGGAGTGGCTCCAGACTGAAACGCAAGCCCTGTCCTCTCCCAGCATGTTTAAAAGACAGCTGGGGGCTGGAGACAAACCTCGGTGCCCGCCTCCTTCATGGGAGTGTGCAACATCTCCATCACCTCAGGTGAACAGAGACAAGGAGGAGCTGCCCCACAGGGTTCACGGCCTCAGAAGTGAGAGCCAGCACTTGGGAGGCTGAGGCAAGGGCCTTGTAAGTTCAACTGAGCTCCAAGCCAGCTGAGACTACAACATGTAAAGTGTCTGTCCACAAGGCCAACTCATAAGCTGTCTGTCCGCAGGGCCAGTGCTAAGGCTGTTTGTCCACAGGGCCAACTTCAAGGCTGTCTGTGCACAGGGGTGGTGATAAGCCACAGAGGAGTCTCCCTGGCTGTCATGACTTCAACCAGAGCTCAGCAAAGGCGTCTTGCAATGCCACTGAGTCATGACAGGAGACACATCACTTGTCTCTTAACCCACTCAGGGCTCAATCTGTTACACAAAACCTACACCTCAGTCAGCCCACCACTAACAAACGTCTCAGTCCATGTTGGGATGAGTGTGCTTCATCTTGTCAGATTGACACGTGAAAGGATAGGTTGCTCTAATTTGCATTTTTGATTCATGAAAGGTGTAGCATGTTGTAAATGCTCAGCATCTATTGGGGTATGAACTATCTATGAGTGTTATCTTCTTGTTATTAGTTTACCAAACCTCTTTATATAGGGGCTAGTGACCCTTTGTGAGGTTTTTTTTTTTTTTTTTTTTTTTTTTTTTTTTTTTTTTTGAATCATGTTGCTTAGCCCAAATCCATGGAGTTCCATCCCCAGCACCAAAAGAATTTAAAAATAATAAAAACCCATTATCCACAGAGTCCGTGAAGGGGCTACATTGACACCTTTCGTGGTTTCTGCTTCTTCTACCTAATGACAAGACCCTCGCCCCTTTCCCAGTGTCCCCACGTTTCCATACCAGTAGGGGTGAATACAGAACAGGTGTCTTTGTACAAAACCTAACCTGGCTTCTCTGACTCTTCTCCCTCAGAAAGGGAAGGCAATGGCCCTGGACCCCTCTCAGCCCCCGAAGGACACATTGCTGCCATGGCCTCAACATCAGAGCTCTGGCGGGCTGAGGAGGCAGAAGCGTGACTGGGTCATCCCACCCATCAACGTGCCTGAGAACTCCCGTGGACCCTTCCCCCAGCAGCTCGTCAGGGTAAGTGGACCTCCACTGTTCTTAAGGCTGGTCTGGAGACGTCTCTTCTGGAGGTTCAGGATGTGGGAGGCACTGTTGTAAAGAAACAGGCAAATCGCAGATGCAAAAGCTCTGAGAGGATGCTCTTCCTCCAGGCCACCAAGCCCCCTGTGTTACAGGACTCCCCTGGGGATTATTTGAACACCACTCTCCTATCTCTGAGTGTGTGATTTCCAGTTGTGCCCTTTGGCTTCTGTCACCTGTCTGTGATCTGACTGTCTGTGTTTTTCCCTGTGGGGCACTTACACATCTGTGATGAAACTCGGGGTCATGATCATGGAAAAATCCTATGAAAATAAGGATTCTGGGGTGTTGCAAGGGTCATGGATGGCCAGTGTATGCAGAAGGAGAGGTTCTCGGGCCTCTTATGTTGTGTGTTCCTTTCATAGAAGACCAGGGTGTGTGTTTCGCGTGCAAGGGTCACCAGAGCCTCCAGCATTTTGCATCAGAACCACGAGCCCCAGCATGTTTCCTAGTCTATCCAAGAGTGACAGGAGCCTTACAGCAATAACTCACCCAGGGAGACTCAGTGGTGGCGATGTCCCCGGCATCTGTGCACACTCTCACCACGGCGGGTGTGAGGCTTTTCTGAGTGTGCACAACCCCTGGAACTGCCCTGTGAGTCAGAGTCAGGGTCTGGAGGGAATTGTGGTGGATGGAGACCCCACTGTGGGGCCTCAGCTCCCACACTGCTGTACACAAGCCCTGGCCCTCCCTAGACAGCGGCTGCCTCTGGTGATCACTTCGGCTCTCATTGCTGGAGGGTTTTCTTCAAATCATTCACTTTAATATATAAATCAATTTGTCCTGAAAGGTGTTTCATCCAGCTATGTCTGCAACACTGCATTGTGTGTCATATGGAAAGTAGCTATGAACATGGTGACTGCCCAGAACATCTACTCGGAGCCTCGGTGTGAGCCTAGGGGAGGCACTGGGAAGAGCAGTGTCTTCGAGATTCACCAGGGTGCTACAGACCCTTCTGAGCATCGTCGGGTGGGAAGGAAAATGGTGTGGGATGGCGGGGATGCTGGGGGGGGGGGGTGTTTGTGTCACTCAGCCCAGTCTTTCTTCCTCAGAGCTGGCTCACTTCTCCGAGACAGGCCAGTCTTCAAATCTCAAAGGTTCTCTGGGACACAGGTGTGGACTGAGTGGACCCAGGCAGCAGATGTGGGAGGGAGGGGTTGCAAATTCTTGAATATAAGTTGCAAGCAGAACCTTGATTGACAGCTGCCAACCAGATTTGTCCCCAGCCTCCAGGAAGGTCTGTTCTAAGTCATTCTCCTGGGCGGTGAGTGACAGGTGCAGAGGGCTCTGACCTGCTCACATACAAAAGCTGTGTTCAGGGGCAGGGGTGGGGGCAGAGCTCAGGAGCTATGCGGTTCCCTAAGTCCTTGGTCTCTGTCCTACTACCTACAGACAGACAGGGGAAACATAACAAGACTAGAGGAGGCCTCTGTGGGCAGAGCTATACCCCCAGAAAGTGCTACCTGTATGCCACCTGGGGTGGGGGAGGGGTGGCGGGGACTGATGCTGGACCTGGAGACATGTGTCAGTAGTCTGGGATGGCCAGGCAGGTTGGGGCTCAGAGGACGACCGACCACTTTCTCCCAAACAGCAGAGCCCTGAATTCACTGTCAACTGGAGAGCTCTCTGAGTTCCCAGCGTGTCAGAAGGAGCTGTCTGTGCGTGGCCTTCTTTTAGAGATGGCTACATAGCATGAACATTTGTCCTCTAGTGGCCTCACAGACATGGGGAAGTGTGTCTGGAGACAACGGCAGGCAGCAGAAGCCGCAAGCTGGGCAGTGCCAGCTCGTGAAGCTGGGAAGCTGAGTGTTTAAACTTGTGAGGAGAGTAAAGGAACCATGTTTTGACTGTGTACAGAGCAGGCCACCTCATATGCATATGTACGTATACACACCCCACCCCATATTTGCATACATGAGCACATAGCAACCCACTTCATATATGCACATATGCACACATACAGAAACCTAATTCATGCATACATTTCCACTTCCTACACACACACAGATAGATACATAGATACATGCATACATATATACATACATACATACATACATACACATACACACCTTATACATACATGTATAGCCCACATACACCAGCCATTTCAGACATGTGCCCATGCATACACAAGCCCATCTTGTACACATATATGTGCATACCAGCCCACTCCATGCACACACACACATTACATCATTCACACGACCACGCCCACACCATGTTTCTGTTCCTGACTCTCACAGAGCGCAGACAGCTACATCGCGCGCGCGTGTGCTCTGTGGTGTTTCATCGGCAGGAAGCCCCTGCGCTTCCTGTCGGCGTTCCAGGGCAGTGCTCCAAAAGCCCACATCAGAGCCTGAATGCAGCTTGATGGGCGGGCAGCGGAGCTGGCACACGCCGAGGTTCAGCTGGGATTAGCTGCAGTTCCATGCTCATTAAGGCATTTCATTCTGATAAAATATGTTAAATGAGAACGTGGGAGGAAGCAGAGGCAGAGTGCTCTTCCCAAACCCCAGTTAATTGCAGGCTTTTTCCTTGGAAGGAATACTGTGTCTCTTCATAAGTGCTCACACTACCCAACAGGGGACAGATCATGGTGTGGACAGGAAAGCCCAGCAAGAACATCCAGGCAGTTGAGCCATGCAGGTGCATAGTACGAGATGATCCACATGAGCTGAGTCTCACCTGTCTGTGGTGAAACATGGACTGAGCCACAGGGGTCTGTGGCGAAGCACTGTGGGGCCACAGGGGGGGGGGTGGTGACTCTTGCCAACTGGACTGCTGAGCTGTGCAGGCTGATAGCAAAGTATGGCATGGTCTCCCTGGTTCCACCTGCAGAGCTGGCCTGCAGCCTCGGTTCTGGGTGCAGGAGGAGTGGCTGTGGTCTCAGGGAGATATTACCCATAAGTCCTAGCCATCTTTGCTTCTCGGATGAAGGATGTATGGATTAGCAAAGTCCACTCAGATGCCTGTGTAGAACTGGCTGGGTTCCCAGTTTGGCACCGTATAAAGAGAGTGGTTCTTTAGGCGGCAGAGGGCAGGGAGAGGCATTTAGGAGGTGGCACTTGAAGGACACAGTGTATAGGTGACACCAGCATCATCCATACCACACTGGGCTATCAGTGAACAAACCCCAGCATACCACACTTTGTGCTGCCATTGGCACAAATCACAGAGCCTATTGGACAGAGACCTCCAAAATCAGGAGTCAAAATAAACCTCTCTTTATAGGTCAGTTATGTCAGGTGACACCACAGCAATGCAGGGCTCACTAGCACAGAGCGGGAAGCAATGGGCAGACCCTGAGCCACCCTGGAAAGCTCCCAGAGGAACGGTGGAAAATGCTGGACACGGTCCCTAGTCTAGAGTCCCAGCACTCGCCTGGACAGTGTGGGGCACCCCTTTCCCTTTTGGAGATTCGGGGGATGAATAGAAAGCTCTCCTTTCCATAATGGTGGAGAAACACCAGCCCTCAGCTTCGCTTGTCCCTCCCGATTGGGGCTCCAGGTCTCCAGCAGTGCTGATGGCTTCTAACGGGATGTCAGCATGAGCTTTGAAAGCCGCTCACCACACTAACGTGCTCATGAAGTCTGACTGCTGGCAAGATTCAGGGGAGGATAAAACAGGACTTGTAGAAAGAGGCCTGTTCAACAGCTGAATCTAATAAAAATTCAGAATTTGTTAACTGGGGAGGTTGTCCGTGGCGGCGGCACAAATTGACTGGAGACAAGGAGAAGGAAATGCACTGTTCTTGGGGGACAAGTCATTTAATTTTGGAAACTGATATTTGAGGAGACAAGAAGCCATGCAAACGTGCCCCTGATAGAAAGTGAGCCCCGGAAATAGCTACAGACAGGACTGGAGGAAGCTGCCACAAAGCCATTCCATGCGGGGACAGTGCCCTGCAGAAGGTGACACAGGCAGTGTCTCAGCAGAGAGATCATAAGTAGCACTGACGGGATCTGCAGAGGTCACCCAATCCAATGCTGATGGCCACAATAGCTCAACAAGGTAGAAGCCAAGTGTTTGCTTCTCTGTTTTCTTGTGTATGATGTTCAGGTGTGTGGGCACATGTGTGTGGGCACATGTGTGTGGGTGCATATGTGCATGTGCCAATCTAAGAGTAAAAAGGCAGGAAGGGAGCTGAAGAGACCGTTCAATAGTCAATACTCTCTGGGCTTGCAGAAAATTCAGTTCCCAGCACCCACATGGAGGCTTCATCTGTCACTCCAGTTCCATGGAATTGGATGCCCTCTCCAGACCTCTGCAGGCTCCTGTATGCAGGTGCTACAAATAAACTCACATGGGCAAACACAAAAATAGATAGGTAGGTAGATAGATAGATGATTGATAGGTGACAGATAGATAGATAGATAGATGATAGATAATAGGTAGGTGATAGATAGATAGATAGATAGATAGTAGATAATAGGTAGGTAGATGATAGATAATAGGTAGGTGATAGATAGACAGATAATAGGTTGGTAGATAGATGGTAGGTAGGTTGATAGACAGACAGACAAGACAGACAGACAGAGACATATTTGTTTTGTAAAGGCAGGAAAAAAAGCATGGAAGGCCTGTAGAGGGAGATAAAGCGTGAACAAAGCTCCCAGATTCCCTAATGGGAAGGAGATCCAAAGATGGTGTCTGAATTTGTTTGGCAGAGAGGAAACTTTTATGTGTCTAGGGAGGCAACGAGGAGTTCCCCTTTCTGCTCAAAACTGGCTGTTTTATGCTACTGCAGGAGATTGGATAGTCTACGCAAAGAAAGGGAACTGGTTCTGACCACAGGAACCTCACCACTTACCCCCTACACTACAGGAGCTGTGAAAGCTCCACCAAATAGTTCCCTCCAGCAGGAAACCGGCACCAAGTCTTTGTCTTGGACAAGCAGAAGCAGCAGGAAGTAGCCATCTTAAATAGGGTCATCTACTTACAGTCTTCTTCCTGTCTGTGTCTGACTCCTCCTCCCTCAGTACCTTTTACAATTCCATTGTTCTCAGAAAACTTGTCTTAGAACTAAGGCCTCAACAAAACCCCAGCCACAGTGTCAAGTGGCCTCCGGCTTGCTTATTTTCTAGGTTACCAACAAGCCTGTGCCAGTTCTTCCTTTAGTCTGGGGGGGTCGGGAGTGGGGAGGGGGAGTTCCCACTAAGTGGACACCACTCTTCGGGACACTCCCTATCCCCTAAACTGGTCAATCTCAGGACTCGGCACAGCTGCAGTTCCTAAAGAGATGGGACACCCTCAGACCAACATTGCAGACAGAATGGATGTCACCAAGGACTTACGAGGTGAACGAGTGATGTCAGGACCAGGCCCTCCCACCTCTGCGATCGCCCCGCCTACCTCTCTGGTCGCCACGCCCACCCCTGTGGTCACCCTGCCCACCTCTGTGGTTGCCCCACCCATCTCTGTGCTCGGCCCGCCCGCCTCTGTGGTCTGCCTGTTGTCACTAGGAAGAGTGCAGGTAAAGACTTAAGACTTGATAGCAGTTATCTCAGGAGCTCTGGCCCTGGTCAAGTTGTCTGTACCTCACTGACTGTTGTGGCTTAAAATGGCGTGTTTGTGTGTCTAGTCAACTTGTGATATAGTTAGTCTCCACTGTCGGCTTAATTAGACTAAAAACACCCAGGGCCACTGTGACGCTGCCTGTGAGGTGTTTTCATAGAGGTTCGGCTGAGGTGGGAAGAACCACCCACGGGATCCTGATCTGAATAAAAAGGAGAAAAGCATGTGACACCAACATTCCCCTTTGCTCGCCCTAATCTGCTAAAATGAGCTCAAGCAGCCCCATGTTCCTAGCACCATGCCTTCCCAGCCTCGATGGAGGGCCCCTCTCACATCAAGAGCCAAAATAAATGCTTCTGTCAGGGGGTTGGTCACAAGGAGGATACCTAAAGTACTAACATGCCCATTGAGAGGAGTCACTCAAGACCATCCCATAGTAGGCAGAAAGGATGGCGATCCTCGTGGGGAGAAAGCAGCCCGGGGAAGCAGTATGCTCGTACAGCCTCCCCTGTGCTGCATCAGAGGCTGGACTCAGCATTGCAGGAGTCGCTAGGGCACCAGTTCTCAACCTGTGGGTCACCATATATCAGATAGCTTACATATCAGATGTTTACATTACAATTCATAACAGTAGCAAAATTACAGTTATGAATTAGGCACGAAATAATCCTATGATTGCAGTCACCGCAGTGTGAGAAACTGTGTGCAAGAGCTACAGCATTGGGAAGGTTGAAGACCATGGCTCTAGAAGTCAGACTAGCAGGGAGGACAGAGGGAGGCCACACATCCAGGTGGACCTGCGGTGTAGACAGAAATGTAGGCTGCACTTCTCCCCCAGACAGAACCTGCAGACGGGACCTCTGAGACGGAATGAGGAGTGAGCTAGAATGTCCCTGGAGTCAGCTTGCATTGGGTTTTACTCCTTTCCCACAGAGCTGACCTGTGACTGTGACTGTCACTCAGCAGGAGGGGCCCACTGCAAAAATGGCTGAAATTTCAATCCCCAAGGATGCAGCTCAGTCCAGAAGGAAGCAGTCTCCCCAGGGAAACTGACTCTCGCAGTGTGTACCCTTTCACACCATGTCCCCAGCTACAGGTATGAGTTCCTTCCTAGCTCCGTGGTGAGGAACAGATAGTGTCATTGTGGAAGACCAGCCCAGCAGACAGGACAGGACATCCCCCACAAGCATCCCTGTAATGTATAGTGTCCTGGTTCTGCTGTCCCTGCTGGAGCCTCAGGGACACAGTGAAAGCAGCATCCCCTACCTCAGCTGCCCTGTATTCTGTGATTTAATCAGTCCTGTGAAAGAACTAAGTGGGCCTTTGTACTCACTGTCCCTTGTCTGAGCAGAAAATGTTCCCTCTCTTGGCTGCCCTAGTGGCTATATTGATACAGCAGAGAGTTCCTTATGAAATGACAGTAAAATCAAATTGCTGCAAGTGCTCGGATAATTTATTGGAGAATATTCAATTAGAATACATTAATGTTTTAGATTTCCATCATCAATTTACTGTAAGAGACTTAGAGCCGTCACTGAGCTACTGGCTCAAGTGGGTGTACTTAGGTGAGGATACAAACGCTTCCCCCAAGCAGTGGCCAGCCACAGCAATAGAGCCTTGCACATTGGACCAGCTCTAGGATGAAGGCCAGATGTGGTCAGGATGCTGGGCAGTGAGGTACATGCCATTCCAGGTGTGTCACTCGAATCAAGGGAAGGAAAGTAGTGGGTCTCTACCAGATGTGACAATGGCTAAACTCTAGGTGACCATGGGGAGTTTCAGGTCTCAGGCTCTGGAAAGCTTGAGGCAGAGATGGCTATCTAATATTATGGCTTGCACATGGCATCGTCCCCTAGCCATGGGCCTGCAAGAGTCACATGGTGGAGCCCATTTCAGAGACATCATGATATCCTTCACATTTTGAGTGGGTAAGAGCCATTCAAATGACAGACTGCAACTTGAAGAGATATCCCCAACCAGAGGTGACAGGTATCAGCTGCCCTGCCTCAAGATGGCAAGAGGTGCCTCAGCAAGTCTGTCCTCTTGTAGGCTGTTTTCTACAGGCTACAGATAGGAGGAGGCCTGGCTACACTGTCCAGCTAGCCCTGACGACCAGCTGGCACAGGAGTCCCAGCACAGATGTGAATCTCTGCTCAATCTTTTGTCCAGAGGGACATAGCAGTCATCACACACCAAAGGGGTCCCCTCACCTGCAGGTGCCCACTGTGAGTGTGGCAGGCCAAGGACGGGATAAGCTTTGGATGATACTGAACAGGGTGGGGGCAACAGGGTCTCAGCAGAGGGTGCAGTGCCCCATGCCTTACTTTTGAATCAAGTGGGTCTAGCTGCATTTGTATAAAACATAAAAGAGCCAGCCTGTGGAGCTTGGACCAGCTCACATCTCACTGTCCCCGACCCTCATTCTGTGAAAAGAAGCAAGTGGTAGCAGGGGCCCTCCTCTCCCAGACTCCCAGGATGCTGTGCAGGGCCCAGGCCCTTCCCACGTCAGTGCTTCTTGCTGACCTCCAGGTAAACCAGAGTGGTAATGTGCTTCCAGGGCCAGCAATGGTCTCAATGCAGGCCCTTCTGTGTCTCTGCCCTGCCTCTGGTTGGAAGTGGCAGGCCAGAGCAGAGCACCTGCAGCATACAACTTTGCACTAGTCAGGGTTCTCCAAGGCACAGACGGATATACTTTATACATACACATGCACACACATGCATACATGGACACACACATGAGCATGCACATACACACATGTGCACACATATATATACACAGACAGTACATACACATGCACACATGGACACATACACATGGACACACACAGGCACACACACATATGCACATGGATGCACACACTAAAGGGGCTTTATTAGATTGCTTCTGAGATTGATGGACTACCATCACAGGGTAGTCCCACGACAGATGTCTCTCACTAGAAAGGCAGAGAATCAGTAGTTGTTGAGTCCATGAGGCTGGCGCTGAAGGCCTGGAGGATTCTGGAGAGCTTCTGATCTTCAGTCAACACTGGAGTTCTGGAGAAGTTGGTTCTTATGTCAGTGGAGGAAAGCTGCAGCAGGATAGATGGATTTGCTATCAAGAACAGAAGGCAAGCAGGCAAAGAGCAGTTTCTTCCTTCTGTGTCTTTTTATCTGATCAAGAAAATCCTTCACAGCAGTGTCCAGCATCCAAATGCTGTCAAGCTGATGGCTGTGATTAGCCATCCCAAACCCTTCCTCATTATCTGGCCCAGGATATAGGTTATAGCATCCCATCCTATGCATCTGAGGTCCACAGCCTTATTCTAGGCCAGCTGCAGAGCTGTGCATGCTGGGCATCTCCTCATGGCTGAACTGTACCTTGGCACCTCCATATCAGTTATCTGGGGTGTCCTGGGAAGCAAGGAGCAGTGGTGGGGAGATGGGCTCTGCTCCTGGTGCAATTCATCCTGCACTGTTTGGTGTGTGACATCTCTTATTGTTGTGACCAAATGCCTGACAGTGGGCAACTGGAGGGGAGAAGAGTTCATTTGGCTCACAGTTTTGAGGGTGCATGGCAGGGATGTCACATTGGCAGGAGTTTGCATGGCTTGTACATCCACGGTCAAGACAGAGACCATGGTGCTGGTACCCCACTCACTCTCTCCTTCTTACCCAGTCCAGGACCCCAGCCCATGGAATGGTCCCACCCACACCTACACACCTACAGCCAACGTAGGTCTTCCTTCCTCCATTAATCTTCTGTGAAGATGCCTCACAGATGCTCCCACAGGTGTGTCTCCTAGGTGATTCACAGACCGGGTAGACAAGGTTACCAGGTAGACAAGGTTAACCATCACCTGTCCCTGTGCCTCATTCTCCCTGGTCCTAAAGATTCTCACCGCCCCTCACCTCAGACAGTAGCCGCTCGTTTCGCTGTGGATCTTTGGCTTGAGGAAGCCCATCTGCTCCTTCACGTTACACACAGCCCCACAGCCACACAAGAGTCCACAGGACCAGCCTGTGTGGGCTCCTTAGAGGAAGCTGAGGAGGAGGAGGAGGAGGAGCATGGAGCTCAGCAGGAGGCCCCAGGGCAGACGCTGCCCTGCTCAGGCCCCTCACTGGGGGGTTGGACAAAGTCTGTGAGTAGTGTGAGTAGTCTGGATGCCGAGGCAGAGCAATGGATAATCTGCTTCCTCCTACTTTGAAAGAGTAGGCCAGGCTGGGCAGTGGTCCTCTATGGTAGTCACACATACTGGCAGAGACTGCCTCAACTCCACTAATCACTGATGCCTCTCTCTGTCTGTCTGTCTGTCTGTCTCTCTGTTTCTCTGTCTCTCTCTGTCTGTCTCTCTGTTTCTCTGTCTCTCTCTGTCTCTGTCTGTCTCTGTCTGTCTCTGTCTCTGTCTGTCTCTGTGTGTCTGTCTGTCTATCTCTCTCTCTCTCTCTCTCTCTTTGTGTGTGTGCGTGTGCGTGTGCGTGTGTGTGCGTGTGTGTGGTCACCTTTCTTCCCTCCCTCCCTCTCTCTCTCTCTTTTCTCATTAACTTGCTCAATGCTTCTTCTCAAAGATGCAGTCAATAAAAATTAGCCTCTACTGACCTGGCCTCATTCCACAGCAGCGGGCCAGAGGTGACAGCCACTTTATCTCAGTCAATGTCTCCAGGGATCTCACTAAGCTCCGAGCTCTCTTAATGCAAATTTTAAAGGCTCTTAATATATGTTAAATAAATATCAGCCACTTGTCAGAGCTGAGGCTATTAAGGATTAATTTTATAGCTGTTACATTTCTGATCAACTGTTACTTATAATTAGACCCTATAAATGTTTCTAAATAATCGGATAATATTTGAATAGCTTAAATACACTATCGTGTTCCATCTATCGGGTGCTTACATTTAACCAGCTGGAAATCCAGTATGTTGGTGAGGTGGGGCTTCACAGCTGGCTGGTGAGTGTGTGTGGACTCTAGAAAGGAGAGAGGTTACATTTGTTTCATGGGATAGATGATGATTTAATGTGTTCGTGTATGTGTGTGTATGGTGTGTGGTGTGTGTGGTATGTGTGTGTGGGTGTGGTGTGGGGGGTGTGTATGGTGGGGTGTGTGTGTGTGGTGTGTGTAGTATATGGTGTGTGTGGTGTATGGTATGTGTGGTGTGTAGGGGTTTGATGTATGTTGTGTGTGTGTGTGTGTGTGTGTGTGTGTGGTATATGGTATGTGTGGTGTATGTAGTGTATTGTGGTGTGTGTGGGGTGTGTGTGTGTGTGTCTTCATGTGTGTGCACATATGTACATGTGTGGGTGGAGGCTGCAGGTTGAAGCCAGATACCATCTTCATTCACTCTCTACTGTATGTTTGGAGATGGGGTCTCCTACTAAATCAGAATCTCATCGGTTAGGCTGAGATGGCTGGCCAGTGAGGCCCAAGGGATCCTCCTGTCTCCACTCTGCCCCCTGACACATAGCACTGTGGTTATGGGTATCTGCTGCCACATACAGATATTTATAAGGGTGCTGGCCTTAAGCTTTGTCCTTCCTGTTACACGGCAAGAGCATTGCCAGCTGAGCAGCCCACGCAGCCCCTCAGTGGTGATCCTTAGCTCCACGGACAGCTGAGAATGCAGCCAGGCCATTAACACTTCAAGTCTCAGTTTCTTGAGGGCTTAAATAATTTTAAAATTATTATCACTCTGTGTGTGTGTGTGTTGTATATATTGTAAATGTGTATGTGTGTATTCATTTGTGTGTGTTGTATCTGTTGTGTATTGTATTGTGTGTTGTATGTGTTGTACATGTGTATGTGTGTGTGTGGTGTGTGTGTGTGTGTGTTGTGTGTGTGTGATGTGATGTGTATGTGGGGGAGTATCAAACTCAGATGTTCAAACCCACATCATAAGCACTGCTATCTGCTAAGATATCACACTGGCCTTCCTGCAGGCTGTAAACGATGACACTTAGGGGTTTTATTTCCAGAGAAGCATTTGCTGGTTTTGACATAGGGTATCATGTAGCCAACCCTCACCATGGAGCAAAGATGACCTTCAACTCCTGATCTTCCTGCCTCAGCCTCTAGAGTGTGCTAGAATTCCAGGGGTAAGCCACCATCCTCAGTTTCTGCACTGCCGGGAATGGATCCCAGGGCTTCATGTACGCTAGTTTGAGACATTGTATCAACCGAGCTACATCCACCTCCCGAGAACACTTTTCATGAACATCTGTAGCCACCAGCACCTGTGCCGGAAGCCCACCTGACATCTCTAGTTAGATGAGTGGCTGTGCGTGGATTTAGGAACCATGCATACCCCATTACAGTTTGAACCCCAAATGTTTTCCACAGGTTCGTGATTGTAGTACTTATTTCCTGGCTGTGGCACTTTGGGGCTATGGAGCCTTAGTTTCAGAGGTAGAACCTGACTAGCTCAAGCGGGTGGCTATAGGGTGAAACTTTGGGGCTCATACAAGCCCTGTCTATGGACCCGTTCTGTTTCCTGGTCCACTACTGTGGGTGGAGCTGTCCCACCATGCCTTCCCCGCTGTGATAGACTGCAGTCCTCCAAGAGACCATGAGTCAAAATGAACCTCTCTTCTTCTCCGACTGGTATTTTTTTCACAGCAATGAAAAGGAGGAATTCTCTTGAGGAATATTTGCAGCCCTGGGGACATAAAGCCTCAGCCTGGACACTGGGTAGGGGTGGGCAGAGATTGAGTCCTCCCAGATCCTTACAGCATGTCCTCCAGCCACACTGAGCCTGGGATGCCCTACTCAGTGTCCAGAGTGTGTGTGGGTCCTTAAGCCTCTGAGGTTCAGAAGGCAGCCTCCTGTGTTGCTTCCCTTCACTCTCGTGGCTTTGAACAATTCACACTCACTCTCTGACATTCCTGAAGGCCAGAGGTCATGAGGTCAGGTCTGATGGGTCAGACGGAAGACTCTAGCAGACCCCTCAGGAGGATTCAAAGGGCCACCATATTCCTATTCTCCCCAGTTCCCTGAAGCACCTGCATCTTTCTCAGCCCCTTCCTGCCTCTCCAGGCCTGAGGTACAGCATTGCCTGGTCACTTCCCACACCATCACTGTACAGCCTGTTCCCCCATCAGCATATCTCTTCCTCCTTACAGAAGAGCCCTGTGGTGGCTTCTGGAACCTTCTGTGTAACCCAGAGTAGTCTCCCATCTCAAAGTCCTTAGCTGGCTACAGCTATTAGTCCTTCTGCTGAGGAAGGCAACAGTCATAGGCCCAGGTTTAGCTGGTGTCCCTCTGCTGCTGGCCTCATGCTCCAGGGAGAGAGCTGTGGCCCCTTACAACCCTGTAAGTGAGCACTTCTGTATGGTCTCTGCCTGTTTCAAGGATGCTCCAAACAGCCAGTATCTATAGTGTGCTTTCCGGGGAGCTTGGAGCCCTCCCTGACCAGTTAAGCTCAGCTGTAGCCTGACAAAAGGCAATACACCCTGGCCATGTTGTTCCCCAGGAGACAGCAGCTCAGAGAAGCCAAGATTCTCACTCCAGGTCACAGCTCCAGGAACAGAACTGGACTTGGAGACACCAGAGTTAAGCCAAAGAACTTTCCTTGCTCACACCCAGGGCTGCGGAGTCGTAGAGACACCACCCAGAGCAGGGTGGGTAAAAGCAGTGACTGGTAGATGTACCCAAACAATTCAGCTTCCTTGTTTCCCACCACCACCCATCCCGCCCCCCTCCATCCACCCACCCCTGCCACTGGGACTCTGCTTTGCAACCACCATAGCCCAGAAGGTGGCCTTTTCAGGACGAAGAGACATACAACACTCACACACACACATGCACACACTCACATACATACAACTACTCACACACTCACATATGCACACACACTCACACTTGAAAGCACACATATACACACTCATGCACACACTCACATACACACGCACATACACACATTCTTGCACACACTCACATATGCACAACTACTCACACACACACTCACACACTCACATGTGCAAGCATACACACTCACACACATGCACACACACTCACACACTCACACTCGAAAGCACACACATACACACTCATGCACATGCTCACATACACACACACAGTCATGCACATACACACACATACACACATTCATGCACACACTCACATATGCACACACACACACCACACACACACTTGTGGGTACACACTTCTCCCCACCATTCTGTCGTCCTTTGTAGGATATTCACAGATGACTTCGGCTCAGAGACATTTCCTCCTAATTCTGTTTGTCCAGGACCTGGCTCTTGGGAGTGGGCAGCTGGCAGGCATAGACGGATCAACACTCATGATCCATACTGTGTTCTGACATGTGTGTCCTGATGGCTCTGGAGAGTCAAGGAAACTTCTCTTGCATCACTTACTAACCCTCCTTCTTGCACACTGCAGCCCACCTCCCTGCAGGTAGCTTACCATGGCTAGTCAGTCACCTGTACGTGAGCTGCCCTGTCTCTCCTGAAGTATTTTGCCACTGTGTGTCCGGTGATGTGCCGTGACGTGCTGCCTAGACTCCCTCTGGGTGGCTCAATGACTCTGACCTTCTTCTGAATACTTTCAAATCATGAACCACCAGATAGGAACAGGAACTTGGCATGCTTGGCACAATCCATCCAAGCTGGCAATTAGTGGTACCAAAGAAAGAGAGAGAGGGGAGAGAGAGAGAGAGAGAGAGAGAGAGAGAGAGAGAGAGAGAGAGAGAGAGCCTGTCCAAACCAATATCCCTGGGCTTGGTTATTTGAAAGTCTAAAACTCCCTAATACTGAGAGGCAGGCAGTGTTTAAATTTTTGTTCAGTTCCCAGATGAGATCTTCTGGTTCAGCCACTCAACTTTATTTGGAAATATGAACGGAAATTTGATTACATGTTAAGGAAGCTGCGGCTGGGGGATTTCCATCAATATCTTTTTCCCTCCGAGTTCCTCCTCTTGAGGGTGGAATCAATTCAGTTCAAAAGCAGGGTTTCAGAGCTGTGTGTGCAAAGCAGATGGCAGAGGCCGGGATGAATCCCTTGAGCTGATGCCACAGGTCCCAGGTGAGGAGACCCAGGCTGGAAATGCCAGGGCTGTGGTAGAAGCCAGAGAGCGTTGCTTAGCCACCCAGGGCAAGCCAACTTTATTTCTAGCTTCCAACCCAATTGCTAGGCCATTAAACTGTCAAAATATGGAAGTCCATTATAAGAAAAAACTTCCTCTCCCAACAGCTTTGTGGCTTGGAATACTCAGAGCTGAAATTCACCCACCCACTCCCTGGAAAATGAAGGCCATGTGAAACAAGAATCTCCAGTAGGCATTCCAGACATGGCAGAGACAGGGATCGGGGTAGGGAGGCTGGGCAGAAGCACTAGAAGGAGGTGAATATTTTGTGCTGTTTGCCCTCAGTATCTTCTGCCAAGAGAGAGGCCATACCCTAACCAAAAGAGGTCATGTTATCGAGAGTGGGGGGAGCATTTTTTGTAGGATGGAAAATATCAAGTCAATCTTCATTCAAATAAGGAAAACTACAGCCTGTGCAAAAGCCAGCCAACTAGCCGGGTCACTTGACGTGCATTGTGGAAGCTTGGAATGGAGCTGAGTCTCTGTGTTGAGCACCCGTGGGGCCCGGGTCTGCAGAGACAGCCCCATGTGTGACTTGATTTTGTCCACACCTGTCAGGAGTCAGGTGTCTCCAGCTGCAGGGTGCAGATGAGGAGACAGAGGAGTGAGACTGTGCAGCAGGATGGGAGACACAGAGCTCTCCTCCACAAACCCCAGCCCATGGGACAGGACAGAACTCTCACAGGAAACAGTATCACCGGGAAACGACTGTTGGGAAACAAAGTCTCAAAATCTTTGAAATGTTTCTAAAAGCAGTTTCCATTCCAGCTAAATAGCAAAACAAAAGCCCCCTGGGACCAACAATCCACATATTACTCACCTTATTTCCCACCACTACCACATCTCAGCACATTACAGTGAGGGGTGTGTAGTGCCCGGCCCCCATCCTGGAGTCCTTGTGAGTCCTTCAGATCCTAGAGGGACAAATCTGGATTTCAAGTAAGGAGACAAAGTAGACACTACACAGGGAAGAGGTCAGTACATGCCGCCTGCAGAAGGAGGCCACATGCAGAGAGCTTCTGCCCGGGACTGAGTAGCTGTGTAGACGCACACTGTACATGGTATTCGCCAAGATAAAAGGGAGGAAAGGTGACTTTACACCCATTTGAGAACCTGAGGAATGTTCCAGACTCTCTTCCTAGAACCCACACACACATATACACTTACAAACACACTCACACACATACACATACTCACACTCACACACATTCACACACATATGCATATACAAATTTACACACACATACACTTCCACATGCTCTTCTACACACACTTATACACTTAAACACACATACTTACATACACAAACATACACATATACACACATACATACACACTCGCATGTACACACACACATACATATGCTCACACACATATACACACAGTCACACACACATGCACATACACACACATACCCTCACATACACACTCACACACATGTATACTCACATATACACACACATATACATGTATACATACACACATACTCACATACACACACACACACATCTACATACAGACACACATGCACATGCACACATGCACACACGTGCGCGCACACACACATCTACACACAGACACACATGCACATGCACACATGCGCGTGCGTGCATGCACACACACACACCTGAGCTGGAGTAGGCCATGCTGTGACTGTCAGCACCACTCAGACCTGGATCTATGGGAGATACCACCTACTCTTGAACTCTGGGTAATTCTATGAAGAAGTGCAGGGACACAACCCAGTGTCAGCATCGTGAACCTCAGCAGTGACTCGGTGGAGTTTGGTATCTGTACCTGTCCCAAGGCAGAATGCCATGGCCACTTGTTTCTGGGGAGAGGGCTAGAGACAATTTTCATATTTTCCTGGGTATTTCCTCCAATGCACAGAGCAGAGGCATGGAGGAGAGCTGGCTCCACCATCCACGGCTCCATTTTCAGGAGAGCTGATCTTTTTTTAACTACCACAGATCCCTCTAATAACGGTTGCTTAGAAACGGCGGCAGTCGATGATTTTGCAAACGTCTCCTTCATTCCCTGATCTTCCAGTTTACAGCCTGGAGCTCCCACCTGCTTGAAAGCTCCACAGCAGTGCTGAGAGGGAGGGGGCGGGGCCGGGAATCAACCTGTGGGGAGCAGTAGTCATAAGGAGGATGCCCTTGAGAGGAGGCCAGCGGTGCTGGGCACAGAGGATCATGGGATCGGGATCCCAGGCTGGTTTCTGGAGCCACAGCATCCCCATGGCCTAGCCAGCTGGTGCCTTGGGTGGGTCTTAAAATGGTGAGATGTTGGGGGGAATTGAGGTTATGCTGTCAGTCTCTGGTAGCAGGGCCTCTGTGTGTACCCCCAAATGCTGTGATCAAGGCTCTTAGGGTTCAACTTCCTGGATCCAGAAGTCCCCATCTTTTCCATCTCATACCTGAAGAATGAAGGCCCCATTCCATCCCCATCCACACCGAGGTGTGGCAGGTCCTTCCACTAAAGGGAAGAGTGAGAGTAGGCAGGTCTTTCCTAATCAAGCACAGCAAGAAAAATAAACACAAGGGGAAACATGGCTGAGAAAGGCTGCTCAGACCCAGCCAGTGTGTCAGAGCAAGCGTGATTGGAGGACATCACCTTCAGGGATGACCAGCTAGCTGGGGAACACACAGTGGTGTAGGGACCATGACCCGGCAATGAATACAGATGTAAAGTTGGGGTTAGGATGTCAGAGGTTGGAGAACATTGCTCCTCAGCAGGTCTCCGAGGAAGCTTCGCTTCAGATTCTGACAAATCCAGAACCATCCTCTCCAGCTGATCTCCATGGGGCAGGGATGGTAGCTCTGAACCAAGGGCCCTGCTCCCCTGCAGACACACAGTCACAACCCAGGCCCCGCTCCCCTGCAGACTCACAGTCACAACCCAGGACCCTGCTCCCCTGCAGACACACAGTCACAACCCAGGACCCCGCTCCCCTGCAGACTCACAGTCACAACCCAGGGTTCCTGCTCCCCTGCAGACACACAGTCACAACCCAGGACCCCGCTCCCCTGCAGACACACAGTCACAACCCAGGGTTCCTGCTCCCCTGCAGACACACAGTCACAACCCATGGTCCTGCTCCCCTGCAGACACACAGTCACAACCCAGGACCCCGCTCCCCTGCAGACACACAGTCACAACCCAAGACCCCGCTCCCCTGCAGACACACAGTCACAAACCAGGGTCCCTGCTCCCCTGCAGACACACAGTCACAACCCAGGACCCCGCTCCCCTGCAGACACACAGTCACAACCCAAGACCCCGCTCCCCTGCAGACACACAGTCACAAACCAGGGTCCCTGCTCCCCTGCAGACACACAGTCACAACCCAGGACCCCGCTCCCCTGCAGACTCACAATCACTGATTCATGGTCAGGAGTCATCCACCCATTTCATGTTCAGGACTAACATACCATGTACTCATAGGGGTATCTCCATCCCAATCCCTCTTAAAACTTCTTTGGAATATCAGAAGATTATACACAGGCAGCTTTCTGGGTGACTTAAAGGAGGACTGGGGCCCCATGCTGCACCTCGAACGACTTCCTGGAATGCTCTCCTTCTTGAGTTCAGCTCACCTTTAGCCTGTCAAGTGTGTGACTTGTCAACACCTCACACCATGCCTGTCCATGAGCAGCACACCCTATGTAGAGCTGACGCCAGTGACATGCACTCCACACACACACCTACTCTGGCCCCTATGGCTGGATTCCTATGTGCCATTGCCGCCCTGATGTTGTTTAAGCTGGCTCACTTTTAAAACCAAACAGCTTTATGATAAAGGACAGTTTATTTAGTCGTTGTTCAACAAAAAATGTCTCATCAGTCAGAAGACAAGAAAAGATTCAGAATAAATTCAGGGATGACCAGATGGTATTGCTGCCCTAGATGAGCGCATGTGTGCCCACCAAAATTAGGGGGAAAAAATCCCAGGAACCCAAGCACAGAGACACCTGCCACACCTCAGACATGCTGTTGTCAAGGTCCAGTGGCCCTGAGGCCTTAAATTCAGACTAAGTTACTTCTTTCCTCCACAGAGTACTGTGATTCGTTTCTGAATGCCTGAGCTGTCAGGCCAGCCACAGCCATACTGAAACAGGAAGCATGTGTCTGTGAGCCAGGGAATCTAATTAATCCATAGTATTAGATGCTGGAGCAAATTGCAGATGACACCAGGAAGACAGCTTACCTGCTATCTGCACAGTTTACATAGCTAAAACCAACTCCCAAAACGGGGGATCTGAAAGCAGGTGTCACTCAGTGCAAGATCAGAGTCCCAACATGCAGGGTGATTAGACGTAATTACAGCCTCTCAAACACAACTCTGGGACTCATTAGTGTCTGTGCTTCAGGGGGACCAAGGACACTGAGAGCTCACGGGGACAGCAGGGGGATGGGAGGGTTGCAGGAGTCCAGAACTGGGGACCAGGGTTTTGATGGCATGAGGGTTGGGTTGAGAATAGGCGTGTTTTCTAATTCGGGTGATCCCTTTTACTGGACAAAACCAGACTCTTCCATGTATGCAACTGTCACAGACAGATCCTGAGATGAGGCAGGGGACAGCCACGGCAGTGGAGGAGTGGCAGCTTCCGGGTAGGGCAAAAGCTGACAGGCTCTGTGCTGAAGGGGGACAGTGTAGGGTGGGCTCTAACAGACAGTGGTATCAAATCTTGCACACTGTAAAGTCCTGAGGGCATCCAGAGGAAAGGAAGTGCTCTCTGGCTGGCAGTGGCTGGTGCCAGGAAGGCTGGAACCCAAGATGGGTCTCATAGTGAGCAAGCACAAAGAGCCACAGGAGCATAAGCATGTGAGTCTGTACTGTCCCACAGACCCTGAGATGTTCTTCCTGCAGGACTCTGTCCTGTAAGCACTTCCCTCAGCACCATCCTGACCTGGTTTCTCAGACCCAGACTCACGTGTGTTCTCTCTTTGCACCAAAGAATAAGTCCATCAAAACTCATAACAGATGAGCCAGAGAGAGGCAGGGAGAGAGGGAGACAGAAACAGAAACAGAGAGATAGACACAGACAGACAAAGACACAGAGAGACACAGAGAAAGACACAGACACAGAGAGACAGATACACACACATACACAGAGAAAGAGACAAACACAGAGAGACACATACATACAGAGACACACATATAGAGACAGAGAGAGAGACATACAGACACACAGACACACAGAAAGAAACAGAGACAGAGAGTCACATAGACACAGAGAGACAGACAGACACATACTTGTACAGAGAAAGAGACAGACACAAAAAGACAGACATACACATGTACAGAGAAAGAGACAGACAGACACAGAGAGACACAGAGACACACACATACAGAGACAAAGAGAGAGACAGAGAGAGGGCTCCCATGAGGCATGAGGTCTGTGTGTCCCCTCCCTGACTCTCCTCCACCCCAACTCCCTAAACAGCCAGCAATGACCCAGATGTGAGAAACGTACTTTTTAGATGATTCTCCACAGATGGGTCTGCCAGGGCAGAGCAGAATGTGGTCCAGAGGCCCAAGACTTTCCTAGAACCCCAGACACCTCAGGCATTATAGTCCTCCAAGACAGGAGGTTGCCAGTCCTGACATCTTCTCAGCACATACTGCTGTGTTTAAACACCAAGGCCTAGAAAGAAACTGTAGCTCTGACTTTGGAGTCATTGTGCCCAGCAGGGAGAAAGACACAGTGCTGACGGTTGGCTAACCCACCAGGCAGCCACTCTGGAAGTAAGCGTCAGAAACCACATCCTAAAAAGTACAAACACCCTATGACTCTCGACAGAAAAGCAAAATGCAATTTCTGCTAAGGCTGAGCTCCAGGTTAGCAGGTTCCTCCAGGCGGAGTCCGAGGACCTCTGGGAGGTAAATACTTAGCTTCTGTAGCTTTCTCGAAAAGGAGTCTTGCTGTAGAGCAGCGAGCAGAGCTGATGAAAACAGACAGTCAGATACAGAAAACAAATCAAAAACGGCTTGTTCCACGATCCAGCAGGTCCTGGGAGCTCAGGGGCCCATCTCACTTTGCTGCATGGAAGTAGTTACTCCATAAATATGCCAGCTACTACAGCATCGAGGGCCCCTCCCACAGCAGCCTGAAAATGTCCAGTCTGGGGCTGCACCAGAGCCAAGGGAGGCTATGCCTCTTCCTCAGTGCCTTCTTGTCACCCTTCCATCCCCAGAAGACACTGCTACCATTGTACCTGTCCAGGCTTCTACCTAAGATTCACCAGGCTTTGACCAAAGCAGAGCTGAGCTTGGAGTGAAGCAGAGGAGGGACAGGCACGGGGTAGCCAACCCAGCTGCAGGAGCAGACTTACCATCCAGGGAGGTGAATCTGAGATGTCTCTACCCTGTCTCCTCCCCAAGTGGCCTCTCTTTCCTGTCACACTGCCCCAAACAGCCTCAGAGTGTGACAAGCTCTGGACTCTTCCCTGGGTGGTCTAGCCTCAGAGTGTGATGAGGTCTGGACTCTTCTCTGGGTGGTCTAGCCTCAGAGTGTGATGAGCTCTGGACTCTTCCCTGCGTGGTCTGAACCTATCCTCATAACCATTCCCTATTGTGGACCAAGAGATAATGGCTCATTACCAATCAGGTTTCTCTGCATCCTATAATCTGCATTTGTGCAAAATATTTACATCTTTTTTCTGGTCCCTTAACATGTGAGGAGTAGATTATGCCTAAACTGCATTTCTGTTCCCTCACCTCCAACAGCTAGGAACAGGTTGGCTACACTTATAGAAATAGGTCAGACAGAACTATGGATGCCTGGTAACAAACCCGGCCCTGCAGGATGGTCCCCAGGAGAAACACGGATCAAGAGGCTGGTGAAAGGACCGAGGGTGCCACCCAGGCTCTGAGAGCTACATATCAGCACCTGCAACTGATAAAACCTGTCCTCTGTGCCTTTAAGTAGGGAGGGCTTACAACCGCCACAGATTTTAAAGGGAATCCCTAAGGATTTCGGTGGAACCTCTCCTTCTGGAATTAGCATCGCAAACAAGGTTGGGGGTGTTTAGAGAACACTACAAGCACCCCAGTTTCACCAACTAGCACCTCGTTGATAATAATCCCATCTCTCCACCCCAGCAGACACCAGGAGAACCTGTATGGTCCTTGCTTTCCCAGGAGTAGATTGCCAATAATGCCGGGGCATTTAGGCACACAGGTGCTGTGCCTCCCACACAGACTTCCACCTGTCTCATGAGCCCAGTACATGCAGATGGCAGAAAAGATGGGGTGATTGGACTTCTCCTTGGACCCCCTCCCCACAGGCGAGAGAGCTGAGCTCAGAGGAATCTAACCACAGTCATGTGTCATGCAGCCTGGAGTGGGTATGGCAGTGAGCCGGCAAGCTGCGCTCTCCGTGCCTCTGATGAGACTCCAGCCTTTTACATTTCTGAGTCTGCCTTGTCTTCATGGACTTCACGCTGGCTCTTCAGAGGGAGTCACACTAGCTGCTAGTACCCCGCAGCCTCCTAGGCTCACCCAATTGTCATTACTCTGGCATTAAGGCCTAACTACAGAAACTTGTGTGGGAGGTGGCTCCTGGCTCACCTCATCCTCCAGAGACATCTCAGCATAACTATCAGACTGGGTTCAGCCAGACTTCGTTGCTTAGGAGTGATCACCCATGCAGGAATGCAGCCCATAGCTCCATCTCTGCTAGGGGCTGTGTAGCAGCCAGGTCAGAGCCCAGCCTGAGCAGCCCCCATGGAGGTTAAGTGGTATCCTGCTTCACAAGGTTCCTGGCTTACAGCCCATGCTGGACACCAGGGACATTATGGCAGGAAGAGCCTGCTCAGAGGATGAAAAAGGCTTCAGCACCAAATCCAGGTATCAACTCCAATCAGTGAGTTGAATCTGTGAAGTGGGCAAACAGTGGCCACTGAGAAGGTCCCAGGGATAGCCCCATCCTTCGTGACAACCTAACCTCATTTGTTCTGGAGAATCCTGTCTCTGTCCCTTCGGGAAAATGGGGCATCTGGGATTTCAGGTGGGCACCACACCTGCCTGGCTCTTACAGGAATTCTGGGAATCCTTTGTGCAGCAAGCGCTTTATCCACTGAGCTGCCTCTGCAGCCCTGGAGAGGGGGCTTCTTAAAGGTCAGCCAGGGTGTGGCAGGGGAAACTCTGTCGGGAGCTGTGCTTGCTACTTCTATGTCAACTTCACTGGAGTTATCTGAAAGGAGAGAAGTTCAGTTGAGAAAACCTATCCATAAGATCCAGCTGTAAGGCATTCTCTTAATTAGTGACTGACCCAGCACATTGTGGGTGGGGCCATCCCTGGGCTGGTGGTCCTGGGTTCTATAAGAAAGCAGGCTGAGCAAGCCAGGGGAAGCACGCCAGTAAGTAGCACCACACCATGGCCTCTGCATCAGCTCCTGCTTCCAGGTCCCTGCCCTACATGGTGAGTTCCTGTCCTGACTTCCTTTAATGGTGGACTGTGACATAGAAGGTTAAGCAGAATGAACCCTTTCCTTCCGAGTTTATTCGGTCATGGTATTTCATCATAGCAAGAGTAACTCCGACTAAGACATCCTCTTAGGGTACAGAAACCCCAATCCTATGGCAAGAACCCCACCTGCCCCGCTCCTGGTCTCTAGAAAGCACCATGCATCTTTCCTGTGTGACCGTAAATTGCAAAGGCAATTGTGACTCCTCCAGGAGTTTCCAGTCCTTCAGTTGAGGACCGCAGCCTGTTTTGCAGCAGTTCAGAACCTCAGTGTTAAATAAGATGAAGCCGCTTTAATGGTGTTTGTGGTCTATGTGGCAGGCTTCGGTGATGGTGGATGTTGGGTAGGAAGGGCTCTCAGTGAATGGCTATGGCCTCTCCTCAGATCCAGATGCCATGAAACAGCCATGAAACACAATAGCGGGCCCCAAGGGGGTCACTGCCTTGCAGGTCACAGGCTGTGGGTCGTATGTCTTGCAACCAGGCAGTGTTTGTTGAGACTTAGTAACAGCTCCCATGACATCCCCCATCTCCACCGAACTGTTTCTTGGAGCAATGGGAGTCGCTGACCCAGCTTTGACCACATTTGTCCCAGAGAAGCTCCAAAAAGGAGGACAGCAAAAGGCAGCCTGGCCCTTGGGTCCCCAGAGGTTAAGCTGATTCTGAACACCCCCAATGAACTCCCCCGAGCAGGAGGACCTGCGGCGTTGAGTGTTCAGGGCAGAGGCAGGAACCAGAGGGTGGGCGATTGAGTTCCAGCCCTGGGCCATGACAAGGGGGTTCTGGCAGGATTTAAATTAAGTGGAAATCTGGGTCTTCTGATTTTAAATGACTGAAGTTTTTAATCCAAGATTATCAAATGCAAAATATGCCCCAGCCAGGAAGGAAAGCTAGGCGGTCTCTGAGATTCAGAAGCTTTATCTGCTCCTGTTATCCCCTGCACACTTACCAAACCTCCACTTTTCTCCCTAAAACCAGGGGGGGACCACCTCAGAAGCCAACAGGGAGGTCTCCAGGTAGTCCCTGGTGCTCACTCCTGCAGCCAGGTCTGCCCAAGCAAATGTTCCGTGAAATGGAAGAGCCGTTGAGTGTATGACCTGAATGTCTACCCATAGGAGCCTTGCCAAGTGGAAACATAGGAAGTGAGACTTTCCTCCCTAATCTAAAGCTACCCCTCACCTCATTTCCCTTCATTTTATACCTTGTAGTGTTTTCCCTGGTGTGCACGGGGGAGAGGGTGGGCGAGAGATTAGAAAGTGTGTTCGCTTGCTTTTAGATATTCTAAATAGAGGTGATTCCAGAGGCCGAGATCAGCCGAAATGCTTAGGCACAGAGCAATGGAAAATGCTATTTTCCACTTGCTTAAACATCAAATTTATTTTCTTTTATGGTAGGAAATGTTAATTCTTATAATAGCAGCACTGTGTGCTTACAAACTGGTGCCTACAAACGCGGGAAATCACCTCGATTTAGAAGGGGGCTTCTTTCAACATCAAGACCCTGTGACCCTCCAGCCTCTTAGGGAGAAGGCTATGGATGCAGAAAGGGTCTGGTGGAGTATCAGAGGGGCGCTTACTGGAAGGAGTCCCAGCAGGTCTCTTGACAGACCCTCCTCAGGAGGACCCTGGCGAGGGCACTGGGTACTCCCACAGGCTGCTCTGAGTAAAGGGAGCTCTGTTCCCACCACACAGTGGGAAATCTATTTACACCCTGGTTCTTTCCCCACCCTGTTTCCCAGGTAGCAGGGTATTGCAGTGGAACCAGATGCAGGAGAGGCCCAACAGGTACACAGAGCCCAGAGACTAGAGCACAGCTGCCCCTCAGTGGGAGCACTATTTGAGGATTCTGTGCATGTGTGCTCATGTGTGTGTGTGTACATTCACATATGTGTAAGGTTTATACACGTGTATGTATACAAGTATGCTTGCCTGTGTAGACATGAACAGAGGCTGGAAGCTAATGTCAGGGTGTTTTCCTCAATTGCTTCTTCGTGATTTCTTTTTCTTCAATTTTTTTATTTGTTGATTTTGTATGTGTCATGTATGTTGTGGGCAGACATGCTCCACCATGCATGTGTGAAGGTGTGTATAACTTGTGGGGGTCAGTCTTCCCTTCCACTATCTGAGACTCAAACCCCTCCTGCTGAGCTATCTTGTCAGCCCTGACACACTGAACCATAACCGTAACTGGCCATTCCAGATGCACTAGCTGGTTGTAAGTGTGGAATCTGCCTGTCCCTGTTACTGGGTTATAGGTGCAAGCTGCCACACGCAGTTTTTAAGTGGGCCCTGGAGATCCAGACTGAGGTCCTCGTGCATGTTTGGGAAACACCTTACCCACAGAGCCATCTCCCATGCTGAGATCCACCATGTCTATGCCTAGGCTCCTCCCCACCCTCCTCCACACACAAAGCCTGAGATGTGCCAAATTCTGGCTTCCCATCATGTCCAGGCTGCTTCCTGGGGCTTTGCTTATCAGACTCTGAGCCCACCTTTCTGGCATTTGGCACTCCTTCAGCCCAGCTGGTCTCTCCCCCCGACCCCCATGCTCACTGTCTCCTGTTCTGACGCTGTGCTCCTGACATCCACATCCGAGATCTTACCGCATCCACGGGTCCCTGAGTCCAGTGAGTAGTCGCTCTCTGACAGTGTGTGCAGCACACATAAACCTGGCTGGACAGCTGACCAGCGCCATCTACTCTCAGCTGCACAGAGGGAGGGCTAGGATGGAATGCGGGTTAGAAGGTGGATATTGGAGACCTGTGGCTGCCCTGACAATCTCCCTGCTCACCATAGGAGCAAGCAAGGACTGTTGGACACACTGAGTCCACCAGTACCAGTCCAGAACTTCAGTGACCACTGTAACCCAGACATTTACAGCTTACAGCACACAGTCACATGGAGAGGCTATTGTCCTTACCTAACCTATACTGTCCCCCTGCTCAGTCTGAGGACAGCCCTCAAGGTCCAAGTTCTACAAAGCAAGAAAGTGCATTATGGGTCCTATGAGCCTTGGGACCAAATCAAAAGGAAGGAATATGCAAATGATCCCCACCCCACCCCACCCCTGCACAGCTCCATCCCTGACTAAAAACCTCTAATGATTCAAGTCAGCAGTAAACACATCTGTCTGTCATTCTTCCAACCTAGCTGTGGGGCTGCTAAAGATGGCCACGGAGCTGCACTCAGAGGTCCCCTAACGCCTGTGTCCAGTGAAAGATCTTGCCTTTTGGGTCACACCTACCAAGTTTCGTCCTTCCCTGAGGTCTGCATCTTGCACCTCCCCTTACCTGAGAGGGTTCTGTGCACCGCTGCTAGACCCTCCGGTGTAGCATCTGCACCAGGCCGGGAGGGATCTGAGTTAGCAGGCACAAAGGACCATGGGAGGCCTAAAAACTGCCCCTTCAGGAAAGCGACCCTGACAGACACGGAGAACAAGCTCTACAGCCCAGGTTTCAGGTGTGTTTGTAGCCCATCACTCATGCCTCCCAGGGAAACGTTTCGAATGCATTTGCATGCCGCAGCCTCCCTTGGTTCTGTGATTTATCATGTCTCCCCCAAATACATCATTACGATGATCATATGCATTTAGGAAGGCGGCCAGGCTGAAGCCCAGCACTCCCTTCACAGTGCCAGCCCCCAGCGCTGTTTTGCTGTGATTTAGTGCCGTGTGCATCCGTGGGGAGAAAGCATCACTTTAAGAACCACGTGGGGTTCCCTCCCTCTGCTGCTGATTCGTATAATTTATATGAAGGCTCTGAGCCCCCCACCGGGCTGGGATGACTTGTGATACACATAATTACAAACCCTTCTTTCAGCATCATGTGCTACGTAAAGACATTTTGAAAAGAGCTATTTTAGTTGTGTTGGTGAAATGCAAATTCTCTGGGGAGCCGGCCAGGTAGCTGTTAGCCTGTGGCTCTCGGGGATCCACCCAGCCAATGAGAGACATGAAAGGACATGGGTGGGCGGGGTCAACAATTTTGACTGACTTTGAACAGGGTGGAGAGCAGCTTTTGGAGTAAGGAATGCTACTGTTCTACCATGAGGCCTCCTTCAAACAGTCTTCAGAAAAAGAATCAGGCCTCCACCTCTGCCATAGGCCAGCTTGAGATGGCCAGGACAGAGAGGGAAGGACCCTCCTCTCCTAGGAACGTGTTCTGTTTGGGGAAGTAAGTCACCCATGGGTGAAAAGGTCTGTAATAGTCCTTAAGATCCCACAGTGGTTCAGTTCTCACCCAGCATGGGTGATCTTTCAACATCACATAAAGTCAAGCATGGTGGCACACGCCTGTCATCCCAGCATTCAGGAAGCAAAAGTGGGAAGATCAGGAGTTCAAAGCCATCCTCTTCTACAAATTGAGTTTGAGACCCATCTGAGCTACATGAGACGCTGCCTCAAAAAATAGTGAGGGCAGAAGAGATGACTCAGTGGTTACGACCTGATGCTCTAAACCAACTCTTCAGGGGTTCAGTCCAAGCATCCACACAGATAGCTGTCTGTGATTCCAGTTCCAGGGAATCCGATGCCCTCTTCTGGCCTCTATGGGCACCGGGCAAACACACGGTACATATTCATGCATAAAAGCAAAACATTCATTTAAAATATTTAAAATACAAATTTTAAATATTAATTAAAAGTAAAACCTTTTTGTATCCCAGGATTATCTGAACATATTCTCCAGTTTTAGGATAGGGCACAGGTGGGAGGGGGGCTGCTGGGAATGAAACAGAGAAAAAGATGACACCATGCAGGCTGGTGTCACCTTCACCAGTCCCAACTCCCTGGTGTGTCCAGGGGCAGGCTGTGGCAGGGGGTCTGCCAGGACAGGCTATGGGGAACACGTTCAATCCCATAGATGAGGCAGACACAGGAGGCAAATGCCGTCTCTCTTCCTTGATCCCATGCTTCCTACATGGCCTTTTGCATGAGTCTGTTCAGGGTGATGAAGTGACCTTCCTATTTAGGGAGGAGAAGCCCACAATTGTAATTCAGTCTCATTTCGCCAAATTTTCATGGCGTCCACCTGACTGAGCACAGGCAGTGTTACACATCTCGTTCAGACCCAAGTCCCTTAAACACCACCATTCAGGGAGCATTCAGGAAGTAATTCAGTAAGCCAGTACCACCAAGCCATGCTGGCACCCACCCTTAGGGACTCACAGCCAAACTTGCTGTCCTGGAAGAAAAAGGTACAGATGTTAGTGCCACCCACACCACCTCCTGCTCTCTGAGCCCAGAAGAAAAAGAGATGCAAATCTCTTCCTTGTGGTGCAATGGGCATGATGTGGGATTTGCCATAGCAGACGTGTCTAAGCGCACACTCCAATGGCCGCCATTGTAACTCACCCCTTGCCACCATATTCAGGGCTCCTTGTACGCACACTCTGGCGCTGTCCTCACTGAACCTAACCACCCAGCCCCAGGAAGCACTGTCCTGCTTTCTGCCCCAGTGGGGGACTTGAACAATGAATTCCCGGCATGCCTTTCGTTGTGTCAGGCTCATTTGCAGGAAGCAGGTATCGGTTCTCTTCTGTCTTCAGATACCATCAGTCCATAGCTGAGACCATATTGTCAATGTCTTTCTGTGTCTCAGCTCACTGAACGACTCTTGTGTCTACATTCTGGCCGTTCTGGGTGACACCATTGCGGTCTACCTGCGTGCAGCCTCGTAAAGCTAAGTGCAGGGCTGGGGAGATGGCTCGGTCAGGAATCAGGAATGCGCTTGCTAAACTAGCATGAGGGCCTGAGTTCAGATCCCTACCACCCAGGTAAAACCTGCCAGGCACGGCAGTTCATATTTGTAATCACAGAGCTCAAGACTGGAGACAGGTAGATACTGTGCTCTCTGGGCAGCCGGCCTAAACTAATCATCAAGTTCCATGTCTTATAGAGGTCTTGTCTCAAAAAATAAGGTGAGACACCCCCCCAAGGGATGACACCCAAGGCTGACCTCTGGCTTCCACATGTACAGGTACACACATGCATGCGTGTGCATACACACACACACACACAGTGCGTTTGGGCACATGTGGGTAGTGGCTATCAGCTTGGATAGTGTAAAGCCGGGTTAGGAATGGCTGAGAGGGTAGTGTAAAATTATGATGTAAGATGCCTAGGGCATGTCCCCGCCCACAGTGAGCGCTCACTGTGGAGTGGGGATGATGTGGGCCTGGAGCTGAACTGGAGCTGGGGCTGAGGCCAGGAGTAGGGGCTGGGCTGGGGTGAGGGCTGACCTGTGGCAGGGATGACCTGGAGCAGGAGCTGACCTGGGGCAGGAACTGAGCTAGGGCAGGGGCTGAGCTGGATCGGAGACTGATAGGGATTCCAGTTGTGGGCTGATGCTAATACAGGATTCATGCTGGGCTGAGTTTGGCCACTGTAGCTGACTGCTGTTGGGAACTGTTTGTAGCACAGTAGACTAGAAGGCAGCTCTCTTGAGTTCTCAGCCCTGTCCCGCCCCACACGTGTGCCTGCGCAGATGCCATGCTCTACCTGGTAAAGTCCTCTTAACTGAGCTAAACTTGAGTTCACCTAAGAGGTGCTGGCAAGCTGCTGGCCCATGTGCAGATGAAGAAGTGGTGAACTTGGTGACACATGATATCCTTAGAGCAAGAAGATGGCCCAATGACAGGCTGCTTTTCACTATGTAATATTCCTTAGTCTTTTAATGCATAGAAATTAATTAAGATGGTTTCGCCCTCACTTCGCTCACTGTGGCCCTGTGTTTGGTTATCAATGGTTTGCTTATTTTGTGCTTCTGCAGTTCAGCGCCTGCAACCTGTTACTGGTCCATTAGCTGGAAGTGTCGGTACCTGTGAGCTATTCTTAGCATGGCACCCACCCTTCTGTGTTCAGTGTGACAACAGACTCTATGGTTGTAACAGTGGGGATAGATAATCTCAGGACAGGAGAGTGCCGTGTTCAGACAGTGAGAACAACTGCCGTGCTCTAAGACAAAACCTGAAAGAGAGAGAAGTGACTGGTGTAGTTATCGCTCCCAGGACCCTGCAGCAGAAGTGACTCAGGGACTGTCACCATCACAATCTCCAAAGTATTCAGTGGCATTTCCTAAGTGCACAGCACAAAGTGGAGACTGCTGGGCTGGGCTCCAAACTCAGTAAACACATCTCTCAGAAAGACCCAGAGGCTGTTTTCCCTCAACCCCCTCCTCATCCATGGAGGGTTACACAGGAGCCTGTCTGGCTTCACTGAGCTCAAGGCTAGAGGTCCACTTCCATCAAGTGTGACCCGCCAGAGGCCAGTGAGTTTGTCAGAGTGGTCAACTGCCTCATTGCTTTCCCTGACTGATGAGGGCAGCATGGCTTGGGTCAGACCTCAGACACAGAAAAAGCCCCCATCGGCTTGGAAAGCAAATCTGCCAGAGCAGGTTAAGGGTCACACATTGCCTGCCCTGCAGTCCTCACCACCGACACTGCACACCAGTCTCCGGACAGGCTAGGGAGAGAGGTGGTGAGAGTCACAGCTCCTCGGGAAAGTGGCAGAGACCTTGCAGGCTTATAGAGACTTGCCACATGGCACAGCTTTGTAGTTTTGGAGGCTGTGGGGGCAGGCAGGGGACACAGGAAAAGCCAAAGCTCAGCATGGCTCTGTGGGCCTCTGCTGAGGAATCCTCCCCCAGCTGGAGAACGCTGGTCTCTCTGTCTTACTCAGGCTTTGGTTGATTGGGTGACGCCCACTCCATACCCCACCAGGGAAGGTCAGTTTATAGGTGCTAATGCCTCTGTCAAAAGTGGCTCCGCAAAAAGATCAGAACAGTGTTCTGCCATTTGCCTGAAAACCTGTGGGCCAACCAGGCTGAGAACAGAAACCAACCATCCCTGGAGGGGGCCAAGTCCCAGGCCTCTGGAAACCTGGTCCACTGGCCTGCCTCAAGTCATGCATCCACTTTCCAGACAGTTGTCACTCTGACTGTGACAGTATTTCCCAGCCCAGGGACACATATAAGCTAGGCAGGGTCCTGTCAAGTGTCACCCTGGGCTGACTTAACTATAGCACGGAGTCCACAGTGAATACTGGGGAGCCTCTGGTCCTGAGTGGCTGCCCGTGACAGGCCCATTCCTCCAAGTTCAGCATACGAAGGAGAGCCAAGCATGTGAGAAAGCGCTGCGACCAGCTGGCAAGCAGCAGAAATAGAAACGCAGGCATAGAAGAGACCCATTGTTGATGCAGATGGGGATGGGGTCACAAGGGCCTCTGCATCATCTGACAGGCCATCGGGAGAAGAAGTGCTAGAAGCCAGAGCTGTCTGTAGAGAGAAAGGGTGTCCCCAGGGCAGCCTGTCCATCTGCCTGAGTGAGCCAGGGAGACAGGCCACCATGCTGGGGCAAGCTGAGCAGGAGGTCAGGCAGGGCCTGCCAAGGACCCTGAAGTCTGTAGTTGTCAGATGCCCGGAGCACATTTTCTCTGTCCTGTCCAAGGCTGGGGTCTATCACAGACTGGACATGTCCAGGCCACTTCTCCAAGCCTGACCTGGAGTTCAGACCTGAGCTCTCAGAGCCTAGCCTGAGGACTGGTCATGCGAAAGGGAGTAGATGGCTTTGTGATCAAGTGCAGGCAGGATGGATTCTCAGGAGCTGGTGCCTGGCAATTCTATCCTGTTCCTACAATATCAGCATCCTGCCGAGGCCGGGATGGACAGCAATGTGGGATAGAGGCAGTGGTGGGTAGGGGGTCTCCTGTCAAGGCTCAAGGGGCCAGGGCCAGGCTGCTTGTGAGACATTAGGAGGGAACAGGAACTTGTACATTCTTTTAAAGGGGCTGCTTCTCTACTCCCCCAGACAATTGTCTTGAGTCAGATTTTCAAATTTTCCAGATGCCTCGGGTTTTTTCATGGAGCCGCTCCTGCAGATTCTTTTTTTTTTTTTTTTTTTTTTTTTTTTGGTTTTTCGAGACAGGGTTTCTCTGTGTAGTCCTGGCTGTCCTGGAACTCACTCTGTAGACCAGACTGGCCTCCAACTCAGAAATCCGCCTGCCTCTGCCTCCCAAGTGCTGGGATTAAAGGTGTGCACCACCACCGCCCAGCGCTCCTGCAGATTCTTCAGCGAAATCCAATCTTTGAGACTTGAAATCAACAAGGCTGTAGAAGAGAAGGCAAGGGCGGCTGGTCTGCGGCAGTGCCTGCCATGCCCGCTGCAATGCTTCTGCACAGCTGGCTGGAGTGGTGCCCTCCTTGTGAGACCCACGTGCTCCGAAAGACGTGTGAGGTCCCTTCACACCTGTGCACAATGAAGCCGGCCAGCAGGTGCCACCTGATGGCCTTTCTTGGTTACCCTGGCTCTTAGATTCCAGGAGAAATGAAGCCAGTCAGACTCCTCCCTGATATAAGAGCACGAGCCAGCCACTGAGATGCAGCCCACTGTCCCCCCTGGTTTTGTGCTCTCATAAGAGCAAGAAACCGGATGCAAACTGATGTGTCAGAGGTTGTCTCACTGACAGACTTAGAACCAGCAAGGTAAAGGGACATGCCTGGTCGCCAGCAGGTGGCAGTAAAAGAACATCCTAGCCTTTGACCTACATGGCCATTCGCCAAGTTTGCCACCACAGTACCTGGAAAATATGTTCTGGGGTCACCACACACACACTGTCCTCAAGGAATACAAAAAGGAAAATCTTTAGTTACACATGGGAGTTTGACGTTGGTGGCATCAGACTCAGCATCTGATCCTCCTTATTAAGCGCCAAGCCTCATGATGCAAAAATATTGGGAAAACAATATTGTGTGGTCCCACAGGCACTCACGGCTACATCCTCTGTGGTTCACCTGCTTTTCACCATACTCGGGTAACACATCTATTGAATATCGCTTCTCCCTCTTTTGGGCAAATGAGTTCCCCTCAATGATAATGGTGGTGATAGATTGATGATGGGGATGATGAGAAAGAAGATGACGATTATGATGATGGCAGTGGTGGTGATGCCGGCAACTGTACTACCGGTGATGTGGATGGAGATGATGGTGATGGTGGTGGTGTGGAAGACGGTGACACGGGCATGGTGGTGGTGGTGGGATGGCCGTGATGTTGGTGGCGATGTTGGTGGGTAGAGATGACTATCGTGGTAGTGTGGATATGGATGAAAATGGCGGTGCTGTGGAAGACGGTGGCACAGGCAGTGTCAGTGGTGCCCATGAGGATGTGGATGGAGAGGATGATGAGTTCGGATGAGGCAGCGTGAAAGTGAATTTGATGTGGAGAGGAGGGAGAAGGAGAGGAGGAGGAGGGAGAGGAGGAGGAGGAAGGGGAGGAGGGGGAGGAGGAGGAAGGGGAGGAGGGGGAGGAGGAGGGAGAGGAGGAGGAAGGGGAGGAGGGGGAGGAGGAGGGAGAGGAGGAGGAGGAGGGGGAGGAGGGGGAGGAGGAGGAAGGGGAGGAGGGGGAGGCTGCCAGCCTCGTGTCTTGGTCACCTTCTTTGCTGTAAAGACATCTTCTCTTTAACCCTCTTGATGGCTTTGTTCAGCGGCTATCTCAAGTCCCTCTTCATGAATGAACAGACGGAGAATTAGGAAGTTAGGCTTGCCCAGGATTCACTATTAGGAGGCAGAAGGAGGGCTTTAACCGGAGATGTTTGATCCCAAACTCGGGCTTGGTGCTGTTGATCATCAAGCCTTTGTGTGCTTTGAAATCTGCCGAATTCCTCTGCCCTTAAAGCCCGCTGAGCTACCTGGAGGCTTAAGAATGTTGCTGCCGGTCTGCTGTTGAAAAATGAGACCTACCATTCTCTACCAAGTCTACTTCACAGCCACCACCGTCTTATCTACATATTCTACTCGAAAGCTCATGGCCGGCCACTCCCTCCATTAGTGCATAGAGACGGATTTTATCAGAAATCTGGGAACTTGCGCTGTCCCAAGGCTCCGGAATTGCTGGAGGGTGGAGAGCCACTGGGAGGAGCATTCTTTTCTTGGCCACAGTTTCTTCGTTTTGCCTGTAATTTTTCCACCGGGTGTTGGAAGAAACATGTCTCCTGGGAAAATGGAAGAAACATGTCGTCTCCTGGGAAAACGTCTCCCCACAGCTTTAGGATGGTGGCTCTGTGTGGTGCAGGCTTTTCTCCAGGACATTCCCCATTTTGTGGCCTCCTTCGAAGACGCCCCCAGGGCCGCCCTGCTGGGGCAGGATACTAGGTGAGTGGGGTGGAGAGAAATGCGTATCAGCTCTTCCTTGAGTCTGGCGAATATGGAGAAGAATACAAAAGGATATTCCCCCTTCCCACTACAGCAGTATGGACTAAGTGTTTAGATGAGGGCACCGTGAGGAAGGTAGACCATAAAGCAAAGAGGCCTGTGAAGTCACCGCTGAAGCCACAGATCTCCCTAAGGAAACAGAGTTCCCGTCACCTCCATACCCGAGTCAGGCCATCTGCTATGAAGAGAAGCTATGCATTCAGGCTTGTAGTTCTAATATTGGTCTCGAAGGTTTATCTGGGTAAATTGGGGAGAAAGACCTCAATGGGAAGTCAGAATTTGGTGTCAAACAAAAGGACGCTTTAATCAAGGCCTATTGTGTCTCAGTATCCTTCCCGTTAGTCTACAGAAGGTGGCTGGGGTAAGACAGGACCACACACACAGTAGGAACAGACTCGGTTCCTTCACGATCACACCAGCAGTTAGGTTGTCTATGTGCTGGTGGCTGCCTCGGCACCAAGGATGATGTCTGAGGATGGTTTCTGAGCCCCAACCTTCCCTGCTGTCCGTTTGCTGTCCGTTGCCATGCCCTCCGTCCAGGACCTCAGATGCAGTCATCACATGTGTGAGTGGCAGAACAGACTCTCTGATTTGACCTACAGACTGTAGAGAGGGTGGGTTTCCCCTTCTCACACCACCGTACTCACCCCGTAATGTTAAGACCTGTCAGATCCCACCACTCACCTCCAGGTGTGTCCGTCACAACCACGCTGGGCTCTGACAGGAGATGAAGCAGCCACACTTCACTCAGTACTCACCCAGGCCCCGGAGGCAACGTTCTGTCTGTTTTTAACATGCAGCAAACTGAGGCATGTTTTAAAAGAATAAGTTTGTCCAAGACCGCTCACAGAAATCAGTAGAGCCAGAATTTGAACTGGGATGGAGCTGAGTCCAACCCACTGTGCTTGGGACATCCCACTGCTCAAATGTCAAAGTGAGCATGTTCCATAAACCCGAGTCCCTCAACGTGAACCCACGCTTCCCACGGGCATCACCCCTGTCTTCCCAGTGGCCTGAAATCCTGTGTCCCTTCTCTGCTCACATGCTGCATGTGATCTGTCTCCAGAGCACGCCATCTGGAACCCCAAAACATACCTCAGTCACCCTCTGCCATCTGCCCCAACACCATTGCTGTCCCTCAGCGGCATTGTCTCCATGACTCCTATGCCACTCTCCTGCATCAGCCCTAACTCCTGCTGCAGGCACCATTTAACACAAGACCGGATGTTCCTAGAAACATGACAGCCAGCGGCACCTTCCGCTCACCCCTCCGCTGGTCTCTTGTCACCAAGACAAAAGCCAGGATCCCACAAGTCTTCCTTGGGCCCCCACCATTGGTCTTCTGAGCACTGCCCCCCACACACACTGTCCTTGCTTGCTCCGCCCCTTCACACTGGCCACCTTGCTAGTCCTTGAGTGTGACAGCTTAGCTCCTCTGGCTCTGAGCTTCCTCAGCCCGTTGAGGTTTCTTAGACATTTTCTCCTGAGACATTGTCCCCCAATCACCCAGGTGGCTGTCTCTTCTCTTGGTCCAGGTCTTGGCCACAGTGTCATCTTATGTAAGAACCTGTCACTGATGCCTTTATCTCAACTTGTGTCTACTGGACATCACCACCTGCCACAGGAGCCACAGGAACATGCACAGGACAGACAGAGAGTGTCCAGGGTGCCCAGCCCAAGTGTCCACGGGTGGGAATGTGACACTAGTTGACATGTGTTCCAGAAGGAAGCACCTTAGCAAGCTTCAGAAAATACCATTCCTGGAAGAATTGTTGTGTGAGCCGTGACTCCATACCTACAGATGTGCTCGGTCTCCAGGGACATCAGAACCAGACACCCGCTTGCTGCAGGAAGCCCAGCCACATCTCCCTGAGCTGGTGTCTGTTCTGACTAGGCTGCTGCTCTTACTTCATTGGGTGACACACCCACTTTCATTTTACCCTTCCTGGCGGAGAGCATGGAGAAGTCTAAAACAAAACCTGGATCAGAACTATCAAAGAAAGGAAGCAAAGGAGAAAGCCAGGCACGGTGGTGCACAGCTGTAATCCCAGCACTCAGAATGTACAGTGGGGGACATCCTGATTTTGAGGCCAATCTGGACTATATAGCAAGGCTTTGTCAGAAAACAAGCTAAGGAGCTGGGAAGATGGATGGATTTGTTGTTAAAGTGCTTGCCAGGCAAGTGTAAGGACCAGAGTTCAAGTCCCAGCTCTGACATAAAAAGCTGAGCATGGCAGCATGTTCGAAAAATGCATGGCTACTACCGATTACCTAAGAAGTGGGACAGCCTCATTCTGTGTGTCTTCAGATGGACAAACAGGCAGGCAGGCAGGCAGGCAGGCAGACACTACCCGTGAGAGGACACACTCACCATGGGGAGCCAGGGTAGAAACTGTCTTTGCTAAATGTACTTTTTCTAAGCTTGGCTTTAAAGCTTTTCTTTTTTTCAAGTAGCTTTTAAATCTTTATTTTTAAAAGAAGCTCTTCCTGAAAACTGAAAGCGTAAGGAGTCCTGTGTGGCCAGCGAATCCCGAACCTTGATGCACAGAGGCTATTATTCTGAATAAATGTAGACATGCTCATCTGATTGATGGACAGACACCCTATGATGGACGGGAAAGCCTTGTGAGCACAAATACGTGAACTCAATCCCCAGAACTCACACCCGCAGCAGGTATCGCAGACCGCACCTGTAATCCCAGGGCTGGCAAGAGGGAGATGGTGAATCCCAGGAGATCACGGGCAAGACCAGTGAGAAACATTGTCTCAAAACACACCCGCAGCCAGGTGTTGTGGAGTGGCTTGTAATCCCAGGGCTGGCAAAGCAGGGATGGTGAATCCCTGGAGATCCCTGGACAGACTAGTGAGAAACTTTGTCTCAAAATAACAAGAGTTAAAAAGAGGGAGGTGCCTGAGGAATGGCTGTGAGGGGCTGCTCTGGGGCCTCTCACAGCTGGGGAGGGCAGAGCACATTACTCTCTCCCTGTAGGAAAATGACAATCCCCTAAAGTTAGTGAGGCCTCTGTGTTCCCAGCAGGTCAAGCATGCACACGCCTACACTGTCAGCAATAAAGCCCGCCCAATCGCCCACTAGAAATTAAGAGAGCCCGGCCTTATTAATTTGGTGCAACCTGAAGGGCATCGCTGAGACCAACTAATCCCCTCTTCCCCACCAGGCAAATTTTGTAAGAACATATCACAACTTTCATTAGTACTCATGACTTTGAGGGTTTCCCCGTGATTTATAAAACGCCAAGTCACTGTGAACAGCATGTACAATGGCCATGGTGTCTCACACCTGTCCCATGCTGGGAATTCCCACTACAGGGACCTTCGTAAAAATAACTGAAGGCTCAATTTCACTGCACATGGGAAACACTTTAAATCTCCTCAAGAATGTGCAAAACTCCAGGAAGAGTGGGGGAGGGGGGCGCGGCAGGCCCCAAGTTTGTGCCATTTGTTTGATGAGAGCAGTTTTAGCAGCCGGCTGAAACTGGCTGCTTGCAAAGTTTCTTCTTTGGTGATTTCACACATGTCTATGATGAATGTTGGACATTTTCACACACAGACACACACACACCGTTTCTCTCCCACCAAACACCTTCTCCACAAGTGTCCATCCTCTTTGCCATCCTTCTGTGTAGTTGGCTGGTTCGTTGGATGGCTGGGTTTTTGTGACTCAGTAGGGTTGTTTGCCTGAATGTGGGTTGGGGTAGTCACCAGATCATAGGCAATCTAACAGTGAAGTCTGAGGGAAATGACCCACCCACCCTTCACCAGTAACCATTCAGTGCTAACTGCTATAAGCATTTCCTGGCTCCTCAGGGAGGGGCGTGGTTTCTCCGAGTCACAATGAAACATTGAAGCTCCATCTTGTACAGGTAACCGTTCACAGCAGTTCACAGCAGTTCACAGCAGTTCACAGCAGTTCACAGCAGTTCACAGCAGTTCACAGCAGTTCACAGCAGTTCACAGCACGCTTCCCCGCCCTCCAGATCTTGTATCCCTCTTCCAGGGTGTATCCCTGAGCCCTGAAGTGGGTCATACCGATGTCTGCTTATGGTTCAGCACTCACCACCCAGCAAGAAGCTCTTCAATGAGACCTACAGCTGAAGACCCCCAAACTCGGGAGACCCTTCCTCAAGTCTCAGGAAATCACGACCACCCAAAAGTCACAAGAAACCATACCTGGATGCAATCAGCAGAGGTTTATTAGGGAGAAAGTTGGCTAGCCAAGGTCAAAACTGCTCATCCACGCAGGAACAGAATTTTGACAAAAGGCCAGCAAGCTGAGGGGGTGTTTTTATAGCATGGGGTGGGGAAAGGAAGGAATTTTCGCGCGGTTACACATGATTGGTTGCATCTTCACACGGTTACACATGATTGGTTGTTTTACAAATTTTGAACATCAGCAGGCTGTAACACTGGGAAAACCTGGGGGGCGGGAGGAGCATAACCAAGAACAGTGGAAAGTTAGCTACTTCTTGGAACCACCCAGATGATTTGCATCCCTTTCTGTGATCAGGAATGTGTCCTCCTGCCCTGGGCCTTCCCCACCCACAGGTGGGTCCCCCTCCCTGAGGCCTAAGGAATGTTGCTCTTCCCCTGGGGCAGTGAAAGCCTGGAATCTTACATCCAGTTCTGCTTTCTTGCATTCTTTTGCTCAGGTCTAGGGTATAGAAAAAGCATAGATATAGATATATAGATAAAAATCTTTATAATTTTTTACTCTACACAGCAAGCTCACAAACCACAGTGCTGCCCTTTCACAATCACTTACCAGAACAATTAAAATGAAGCTCTGCCCAGGAACAAAGACAAAACCATGCAAGTTTTAAACAGGGAGCTTTGACAGACAACCACCTGAGTGTCCAGGACCCACATCTGCAGGGCTGGCCACAGTGAGCGGGTGCTAGCACTTGAATAAAGGTAATGTGACCACTAAACAGGACCTGGAACTCTGCCCTAGGTTCTAGTTGCACATGAAATCTTTGGCCTCAGTGGCTATATCTGTAGTATGGGCTAGATGGTGGCCAGAAAGCTTAGCATTCTGGAATGTTCTAATGGTCTTTTGAGGACTTCTGAAGGGCTAGAGATTCCTAGACAGCTCCTCCTCAGGCTAGGCCACTGAGCTAGTGTCAGAGCAGATGACCAGGCTACCACATCCTGATGTGCACACATTGGGTGGGAAGACATAATTCTGCAAAGAGGTATAAGCCCAGAGACAGAGAGTAGATTGGAGAGTAGCTGCTGGGACTTCCCTTGTCTACCAGGGCAATTAAGTGCAGAAGCCACAGTGTGTGTGGTTTCATCTTCTGCTATGTGTTCCCAGCGGTCTCCAGGCCAGGCTCCGGTGAGCTGTGGTCATGTGCCGTGTCACCACCTTCCCTCCCCTCTCCTTCCACTTCTGCCTTCTCTGTCTTGTTCTCCATGCAGTATGGTTCTCAGAGACCTCAGCATCTGACCAGCTTTGCCAAGCCTCAGGCTGTGTAGCTCTTCTCTCCCCACCCCTCCACAGCCTGCCCACTCTCCATCTTCTGGACCACGGGATGGCTAGCTGTCCTGCAAAAAGCCTTTCTTAGGGCCTCGGCAGCCATGGTTTCCCAACAGAAGGATGAGTGAGTGACCTGTCCATCTCTCTGACTACCTGCCCCCAGGCTGTGACTCCTGGTTTAATTTGTTCATCTAGTAATTATGAGGCACCTACTGTTTGCACCATCCAGGACCAAACGTGCTACTGTCAGGGACAGGTTGGCCTACTGGATTCCCAGGGTGTGTGGAACATCACTGCTGACAGTGGGGCGGGAAAGGAGAAATGGGGGTGGTGTATCTGAGCAAAGCAAAAGCCCAAGAAAACCTGATTCTCTGTCAGCTGTGGGATCAAGTTCAATCCCTGAGAGTAACAGAGTTTTATGTGCACATGGCTGAGGCCACAGGAAGCTGCAAATGTGTTTAGGTGCAACCTCCGGGCTTCAGGAGAGTCAGGTTTTAAAGGGAAATTGCCTTTCTTGGCCAGCTAGTCTCGCTGGCTGCAGTCACAGCCAAGAGTAAATCCACTGTCTCCATACTGGCGTGTGCGCTGAGGGACAGGGGAGGCACAGCCGTCACGACTCGGAGCCCTTCACTGGAAGAAGAAGCCAGGCCGCTGCAGGCCGTGCAGACTCTCAGCGGGAACAAAAATGAGAAATTGCAACCTGTTCTCCCGGGAAAATCTCTAGGTTTAGCACAGTACAAGGAGAAGGCACAGAAGCACTTCACTAGAGATCCGTGTCCTGCTGAACAGGCCAACCCTAAGGATTATCTGAGCATCTTTTGAAATGCCAGGGCAGGGACCAGGGGGCCATGAGTGACAGGACCACTGGCCACAAAATATCTGACCCCTTCAGAGGTCAGTGCCCAGAGGAGAGAGGCCATGGTGCGGGCGTGGAGGCTTGCATGTGTTTATGTGTTTGGACGTGTTTGTAGTGAATCTTTGAGCCCTTTGTTTTTGAGTATGCATGTTTGTGTATGTGTGTGGTTTGTGTATGTGCTGTATGGTGTGTGTGCAGATAACATTTATGCATCTGTGTCCATAACTGGCCATGGATAAGAAGAGTAAAGAAGCCCAATTTGGTGTCATGTTCTCTGAGCTACTCTTGCCCCATGTTCCACAGGCACATCCTCACAGACACTCTTGTCACTGATAGCCATTGTCCAGATTTATAATTGTGGAGTTTCACTTTGTGGAACAGCTCCTGTTCCCGGACAGTGAGTGTCCCTGTGGTGTCTCCTTAGGGCCTGGTACACCATGTGTTTTTGGCCTTCAACTGAGGGCCTTTTCTGAGTGTTCCTCTTTTTCTCTCCCTCCCTCCCTCCCCTACCACCCATACATCTGGAATCCAGATGTGATTCTGCCCCATTGCTTCCTCACTTGAATACACTGAGAATAAACCCAGGTGTCTGCAACTGGAAGAAGCCACATGGTGACTTTTTCCAGCTTCAAGTTCATTTGAATATGGCAGATTCTCTATATGGGGGGACTTGAGGGGCCTCCCTCCTTCCATTTTTTCTGAGGACAGAGCGCCCGGCTACTGTCCCCAGGTGAACACAGCCTCCGGTGCTGTACATTATTTTAATGCAGACATCACTTTAAACTAACCTTTTACCATCTGTTCTGTCCTCTAACAACAAACGCAGAGAAGCCAGAGAAATACTCCCTGGCGTCCCCAGCCGGGAGCTGGCATGAGGGCTGCCTGAGCTTCCTGCTCCCTACCCAGCATTCGTGTCTGCGATGTTTTCCTCATTTTCCAGTCACAAATCACAGGGAAGTGCTCTCCCCGGCCTGCCAGGCTTCTTTATACAGTATTTCTTCTCCACAAGGTAAACTATGAGAGAAGCCGAGCGTTCCGAGGTCTGTGCAGAGCCCCTGGATGCCGTGCTCAGCAGTCCACTGCCACTCTATGTCAGAAGGTGTTTCGAGTGGCCTAGCAGATGATTAAGGCACAATGAGTCTCCTTTACAAAAGAAAAAAATTAACTCTATGGTGGTTCCTTTCAGCACAGTTATAATTAATGCCCAGTAGGCATAGGAAGTGGCAGTAGCTGTATGTGACATTCAGTGTCTGTTTTAGGGCTACTAGAGACACTCACCAGTCACTCTCAGCAGAGGGCCATCCCTGGCTCTATGTGTCCCCTTCTTCATCCATTGCCACTCAGACAATATCACTCGAGACCTGACTGTGATCCCAAAGTCCAAGCCCAGAGCCAAAGCTTCCAACATACCCAGGGGTACCTGGTCCTCCAGGGCAGGGGCCTGTCCCAGTGGCCTGAGCTTCCATCTTACCTCACGTCTGTGGGAATTGTCCCTTACTCTTCAGTACCAAGAACTCAGACACAGGCACAGGGCAGGCTCTGCTCTCTCTCTGTTAGACTCTCCATGTCCCTGGTTATTAAATCCCATTTTCTGCAAAATGGAGAAGAGCCAACATTGCAGAGACTATCCATCTCACCAGGGCAGCATATTCGGACAACTCGGACTCCATGGGAGACTTTCTCTGCTATGCCCAGATCAGGAGGTCACAAGCTTTGACAGCTGTCACAAACTCCTGAAAGGAGAGATGGCTCTGGCTGACAGAGAAAGGCGGGGATGTCTACCACCCAATTCCCACCTTGTCATGGAAGCATAAGCAATGGGGGCCTAGAACTGAACCCCCACAGACTATATACCATACCTACCCATGGCTGTCCCACCTGCTTCTTCTCCCAGAGCCAGCACAAGCAGCTGTAGGTCGTCCCTGACCTTCATGATGCCTGTGGTGAAAACTCCACCTTCTCACAACAGGTAAAAGACTTTTGCCTCCTGTGACAATGTCAGCCCTTCTGCTGCCAGGGTGACTAGGGTGATGGTGGCTTCACTCTTGTGTACCCAGCTGTGGCTCGATGGTGGTAAATGCTGGCTTAGAAATGCGGTCTCAGCTGGAGACAGTGGTGCACACCTTTAACCCCAGCACTCAGGAGACAGACAGACAAAAAACTCTTTCACCTAGAGACTAGCCTGGTCTACACAATGCGTTCCAGGCCAGCATAGGCTCCATAGTGACACTGTCGAAAGAAAGAAAGAAAGAAAGAAAGAAAGAAAGAAAGAAAGAAAGAAAGAAAGAAAGAAGGAAAGAGGGAGGGAGGGAGGGAGGGAGGGAGGGAAGAAGGAAGGAAGGAAGGAAGGAAGGAAGGAAGGAAGGAAGGAAGGAAGGAAGGAAGGGTTCTCCCTTTGACATGCCAGCATAGAAATCACATGGGCCCCTCACTAGATCAATTTTAAACTGCTGAAAGACAGAGCATTAGTCTTTCCCAGAGTTGAGTGCCCAAAATGGCTATCCAGTCCCAAATATTCCAGCCCCTTCAAATAACAACAAACAAAACCACACACACACACAAGCAACAAGCAACATTAAATAGACTTGGGTTGTGTTTACATATTTAATCGTGTGTGTGTGTGTGTGTGTGTGTGTGTGTGTGTGTGTGTGGTCACTATTCTATTACTGTGAAAGACCCCATGATCAAGGAAAGTCTTATGAGAAAAAGCTTTTAATTGAGGGCTTACTTTCAGTGTCAGAGGGGCAGTTCATTATCATGGCAGGAAGCATGGCAGAAGGCAGGCAGACATGGTGCTGGAGAAGGAGCTGAGAGTTCTACGTCTTGATCCACAGGCAGCAGGAGACTGTGTCCCACACTGGGCATAGCTTGAGCATAGGAGACCTCCAAGCCCAACCCTTCAATGACACACTTCTTCCAACAAGGCCACACCTCCTAATAGTGCCATTCCCTAGGAGCCAAGCGTTCAAACCCTTGAGTCTATGGAGGTCAAACCTATTCAAACCACCACAGCTGCCAAGTTCGGCTGCCTGCTGGGGCTGGGAACCGGAAGCCCTGTTCAGTTACATTTGTATCATCTTTCTGTTGTTGATGGTTCCTTTCTCCCCTGAAGCTTTTCTTTAAATCCCTTTTCACAAGTTGGAAGCATAGCTGGGTAGAGTCTTGCCCCGAGGTCACCACTCCCTTTATCCCATTTAGTAACAGGCTTTTCTTTAAACTTTTTATCTCCTTGAACACTGGAACTTGTCTTCTACTTTACACTTCCTGGTGCTCTTTTTCTCTTTAAACTGTACATTTTGCATTTTTCTTTACTCTGCTTGCTTCTTTTCATTGTAGATCTACATAAGAGAGACCACTAATAACAGTAAGACACAGTCAACACTAGGCTGTCCTAAAATCTCTTCTGCCAAGGCTATATTAATTCAAAACTCTTCAATTTAACCTCTTGCAAATTTGAAAGCCCATGAATTTGAAAGGGAAAAAGAGTAACAATATAATTATATATTTTTGGGGTTTTTTTTTTGTTTTGGTTTTTTTTGGGTTTTTTTGAGACAGGGTTTCTTTGTGTAGCCCTGGCTGTCCTGAAACTCACTCTGTAGACCAGGCTAGCCTCAAACTCAGTAATCCACCTGCCTCTGCCTCCCAAGTGCTGGGATTAAAGGCGTGTGCCACCACTGCCCAGCCATAATTATATTTTAATTAAATCTTTTATTATTTACTTTATATCTCTGATTGGAGCTTCCCCTCCCTCCTCTCCTCCCAATGCCTCCCTCCCACCTCCCTTCTCTCCAGCCATCTCTCCTCCCCTTCTCCTCAGAAAATGGGAGGTCTCCCATGGCTATCAACCAGCTTTAGTATATCAAGTTGTGGTAAGATTAGGTTCATCTTCTTTTATTGAAGTTAAACAAGGCAGCCCAGTTAGGGGAAAGGGACCCAAGGGCAGGCAACAGAGTCAGAGACAGTCCCTGCTCCTATGAAGAGCTCCAAACTCTGGAGACCCTTCCTCAAGCCTCAGGACATTGCGGCCACCCAAAGATCACAAGAAACCATACCTGGATGCAATCAGCAGAGGTTTATTAGGGAAAGAGCTGGCGGCCAGTGGTCTGACCAGGTACTCACGCTGGAGTCAAGGTCCAAGCTCCTCAGCCAGTCCTTGGAGAGTTTTAAAGGGAAAAACCACAAACCAGGGGAGTGGGAAGCGGGGCGAGGGGTTGTCAAGGATACAAAACATGAAAACAATGGAACAATTCAGAGGTACTCACCCTAAATGATTAGTGTCATGTGGAAATCGCCCTGCATTCTTCTCAAAAATGTGGTTTTTACCATGCCATTGTGCCCTATCCTGCCATTTCAGATTACTATCTTTATTTTTTCCCCGGCTATAGGGCTATAGCCCCACCTAGATGGTAGCATCTTTATCTGTAATCAGGAATGTCTGCATTTTTCCTGCTCAGGTACTCTTGAGAAAGTAAGTTTTTCTAAGGCGAGAAATCTACACATATTTCATAAAAATGGCCTTTATAATTTTTCACTCTACACCTGCTTTAGGAGTCTTAATTAAATTTTTAAAATCAACTTATCCTTAAAATTGAGGAAAGAAAAGAGAGAAAGATGTTCTCCATCAGCTAAATTTTTAGGAATTGGGAGTTCTCTGAATCCACCTTGCAGTTTAGTGTACAAATAAAACTGAAGAGAAAATCTGTTCTCCAAGTTCTCTCACCTCCCACTGGGATTCCTGTCTCATTTCATGCAAAGAAGTGTCCCACCCAACAGACACTGAGTGTTGTGTGGATGGGGACTTCCCTCTGGCAGGTACCTCTTGCTGGTGTCTCTTTATGGCCTGGGATACTAAGCCATAGCTCAACATGAACTTGAAATACTGAGGGCTGGGATGTAGTTCAGTCGGTGGAGTGATTGCCTAGTGTGCATGAAGCCCTGGGTTCCCAATGAAGACCCCCAAACTCGGGAGACCCTTCTTCAAGTCTCAGGAAATCACGACCACCCAAAGATCACAAGAAACCATACCTGGATGCAATCAGCAGAGGTTTATTGGGAAGTTGGCTAGCCAAGGTCAAAACTGCTTGTCCATGAAGGAACAGAATTTTGACAAAAGGCCAGCAAGCTGAGGGGTTTCTTTTATAGGGAAAGGGAGGAATTTTCATGAGGTTACACATGATTGGTTGTATTTTCGCGCGGTTACACATGATTGGTTGCTTTACAAAGTTTGAACACCAACAGGTTGTAACACTGGAAAGACCAAGGGGGAGTGGGGGGTAACCCAGAACAGTGGAACATTTCAGAGGAACCTACCCTAAACGATCATTACCAACTATTTCAGGTAAACTATTTTTCACTTCTTCTGGCTATAGCCCCACCTAGATGGTTTGCATCTTTCTCTGTGGTCAGGAATGTGTCTTCCTGCCTTGGGCTTTTCCCACCCACAGGTGGGGTCTTCTCCCTGAGGCTTGAGGAATGTAATCCAGTAAGTGTCCTCTGATTCAGGGATAATGTCCTCCACCTGGAATGTGTCCCGGGGCAGTGAAAATCTTACATTCAGTCCCACTTTCTGGAACTTACATTCTTTTGCTCAGGTCTAGGTCTAGGGTAAAGAAAAAGCATATATAGATATAGATATAGATATCTTTATAATTTTTCACTCTACACCAGCACTGTGTAAATTGGACTTAATGGTGCCTGCCTGTCATTCCAGGACCTGGCAGGTAAAAGGAGGATCAGAAATTCAAAGTCATTCTCAGTTACACCTGAGCTACATGGAGCTAACCTGAGCTAACCTGAGCTACATGGAGCCCCTGCCTCAAAATAAAACAAAAAACAATCAAAATAGTGTGCCTTGTACCAACCTGTCACCTGGTGAGCTGCTGGGCATGAGATTGGTGGTACCTGGTAACTCCCTGTCCACCGACTGCCCTTCTGTTCCTAGTGGTTGCTGTCTGAGCCGTAAATATCAGTGTAGCAAAGAGTTTTATTTAGAAGAGAAAATACAAAGTAGCCACATGCAGGGAACATCAAGCCTGAGCCAGTCCTCGAAAGCCTGTGTATTCCTGGAAGCTAGTTTTGGGCCCTTGAGGAAGAGAGGTTGGTTGTGGAGATGGGGTATGGTTTTCTGCTCTGATAAACTTTTGATTGACATATAGAAACAGGCCTTTTATGCAGGCATGGGGTATTTTAATCATATGCATGCCTAGTCATGCATAGGCATTAGCTGGTAAGTGGGAATTTTTGTCTCAAAGATCACTCTAGGACACAGGTTGCCTTACTGTACACACACCTAAAACCTGTTCAGACTGGATCGGCTCTTTCTCATAGGAGGTGTTTGAGCACAGAAGGGAAGTGAATTCCCTAGGGTGGAGTGACTGACTGGTTGCTTTATTAAAGGGACAAGTGTGTTTCCGTGTGAGATGTTGCTGTGCTGTCCCAGCAGTGACCCTTGGTGCTCTGAGATTGTGGGCAAGCGTGAGCCCTGCAGGTCAGGATGAATGTGTCAGCTGTAGCTCCCATCTGCATTCTTGTGCCTTTCAGATCAGGTCGGACAAAGACAATGACATCCCCATCCGCTACAGCATCACGGGTGTGGGCGCCGACCAGCCCCCCATGGAGGTCTTCAACATCGACTCCATGTCTGGCCGCATGTATGTCACTCGGCCCATGGACCGGGAGGAAAGAGCCTCTTACCACGTAAGTATCCGTGTATGGAAGAGAGCAAGCAGTAACTGGTGGTCTGAAGACTGTCCACCCTTCCACACCCTTCCACACTGGCAGCGTGTCTGCAGGCACACTAGCACCTACAAGAGGAGGGCCCCGGCGTCCACCAGCAGGCTGGTCAAAGTGTGCTTGCTAAGCTCCGCCTCAGAGCTTCCAGGCCAGAATGGACTTAACTCAGCACTGCCAGTCCCTTCCCAGGTTAGATCTTTCGCCTTTCATTCATGTGCTATCTCTGGGGGGCGGGGGGGGGGGGTCCTAAGGCAAGAGCCTCTCAGAAAGGAGAAATAGTGAGAAAAGAGAGGACTCAACTTTCTCCTCACCCCACTAGCATATGAGGGAGCCAGCCAGGTTGTTGTTGTTGTTGTTGTTGTTGTTGTTGTTGTTGTTCTTCTTCTTCTTCTTCTTCTTCTTCTTCTTCTTCTTCTTCTTCTTCTTCTCCTTCTCCTCCTCCTCCTCCTCCTCCTCCTCCTCCTCCTCCTCCTCCTTCTCTTCCTCCTCCTCCTTCTCTCTCTCTCTCTCTGTCTCTGTGTGTGTCTCTGCCTCTCTCTGTCTTTCTCTGCCTCTCTCTTTCTCTCTCTCTCTCTCTCTCTCTCTCTCTCTCTCTCTCTCTCTCTCTCTCTCATGATGGTCAAATGACATTGTGACTGATCCCCTGGGCTCTAAGCTCTGCTCCAGCACCTGTGAGAGCCAGTGCCAGCACTTTACCTCTGTAACCCTCAGGCAAGTTACTGAGCCCACCCTGGACTCAGGCCTCTCAGCATGGAGAGATCTCAGCTGTGGTATAGTTATGAAGATCACAGCCCTATCAGGTGAAGAGCGCAAAGGTGGGCATGTTCAGGGTGCTGTGTGTGCCTGCGGCTAAATGCCAAGATATTGGATGCCCAGTGCTTGACAACCAGCTGAGAACAAAGGCAGAATTCTCTGTCTGCCCCATACTGTCATGTTAATTGCTGCAACCTCTTGCTTCAGCTCTGTGCTGATTGCAAGCTGACCCTGTTACTCCTCTGTCTGATGGCCATTTGTTCAGAATTGATCATCCATCTCCTCTCTCCAAAGGATGCCCCATGTGCACAAGGACTTGTCAGGTTGTCCACACTATATCCTCAGGCAAGGACAGAGCTTGGCCCTGGGGCTTTCTACTGCCTGTTTATGTAAGGGGGGATTACAGGAGCTTCAGTCTGTCGCTGCTTGTCCCAACAAACCCCTACAAGCCTTGAGGAGTAGGGTGCTGTGCGGAACAACTGGGGAAGTAACCTCAGGAATGTGGTTTGTCTCTTCTAAGCCACAAGTCCTGAGACAATTACCTGAGCCCTAAGTAGCTGCATTTTATAGTCCACAGACCAGGAACTTCTGCACATCCCATGGCTTCTGTGATGAGTCGAGACAAGAGTGACCACAGTCAGGCTCACAGCCCCCATTAGAGGCTCTCCAGCTATCCATCATCACAGAAACTTCAAAAAGAAAAGAAAAAAAAAAAAGCATGATCCATCAAACACTCCCTTTTCCACAGACTTCATTTCTCATCTGTGTTCCTCCACTCATACTTACAAACACCTTCCCATCCACTTGTCACCCTCCAATCCGTGTACCCATCCAAATGTATATCCAACCACCTACTCACATACTGTCTGTCCATCCACCATCTCCTCATCCAGCCATCTACTTACCCATCCATCAACCTGCCTGTTCACCTGTCGACTACCCACCTGCCCATCTGTTTACCTATCCACCACCCACTTGCCCATTCTAACCACACATCCATCTTTCCATGGCAAGCTCGCTTCTTGAGCACTCGGTGTGAGCTGGGTCCTTTGTTGGGGACTGGGAAAACAGAAATGACTGGCGTGAGCACGGCCCAGGTTTTGGGAAACACACGCAGTTCTAAGCTGGGAACAATTGACTCCTTCGTGGCCCCACACCCCCTGAGAAGATTGGGTCTCCAGATTTTCAGAGCCAGACACAGACAGCAGTGGGGCTGGTGCCAACAGCATCTCCCTGCATGTCCCAGGAAACACCATCTGAGCATCCTCACTTTGCGTATCATGTGGTGGAGGCCAAGGTGGGGATGAGGACGTGAGGAAGCCAATCGTCTTGTTAGCTTGGGTGGAGAGATTCCCTCAGGAGTGGAGTTGGAAAGTTGTTGTGTCCTTTTTGAGAAGGAAGATGATTTTATTCATAGACTGAACAACTGGGGGACACAGAAATGGAGCTGGCCTTGGTACTGGACTTCATATTTGGGGGCTGGCAGGCTGTTTGAAACTGAAGCTTGGGTCAGGTGGAGAGGCCCCAACAGGTGGTAGTAAGCGCGCAGCTTGGCTACTGGCTGCTTTGCAGGAAGCACTGTGAGTCCCCAAAGCCCCCCCCCCCACCAGGGACTTTGGCTCACTCTGTGAAGTTCAGGTAACACTTGACAGAGAGCTGTGTGCTATCTTTCAGCCTTTCCCACACTCCCCACACACACAAGGACCACTCTGGCAGGCCACACCCCCATCCTCTCTCCCTGCCATCTCCTCCTCCCCTGAAGCCCCGGTCCTCCTGCCTGCCTCATGCACACACCACCTCTAGAATGTGTTCTTTAGAGACGTCTATGCCCAAATCTAAAGGGGAGCTCAACCAGGTGTGGGATTGAAGGTTGGGAGAAAGACAGCAAGCCTATCCACTCCCCTGCCTCTTTCCCTGGCGGCAGATCACCGGGAGTCAGCCCTGTACCCGAGCACTTGGATTCTTCATGCCCACAGGAGGAAGCCGCTCACTGATTAAACTCACTTCTTCCAAGATTAGTCAGACTCGTTTTTAATTATCATGGTCTGTAAGAGAAAGTCCCTGGCCTGAGGAGTTTCTACTTTCTGCTTCCTCCCCTCCCTGAGGCCTTGACTTGAAGCCCTCTCAAGCCCTCTGATTTCCCACTGGAATAGCCTATCTGCCCTGTGCTTCAGGGCATCCCCAAAATTGCTTTCATGCTTCTGGGACATAGCAGCTGTTGGCAGGGTATCCCAGGCAGGGAACCAGCTGTAGCTGGGGCTTCACAGCCCTGCCTTCCTCTGTCGCGTCCGTCATCTTCCCACAGGAGGAGTCGGCAGGCTCCAAGTTTTCAGCCTTATTACCTTCAGCCTGTGCCAATCGGTGCGCAGCCCACTCTGCTTTCCTCCCACTTGTCCCATGTACAGCACAGGCATAGAGTTTTATTCCTGGCATTAAGTGGAGGGTGGCCTCTGTTCCAAAAGGCATCAAGAATGTCAAGGTAATGAAATCAATCATACAAATTAACTAGCACACTGTGAGCACAGAGCTTCTGTGACTGCCAGGTCCTCTGTCCACCCGTGACAAGGTACTGGGATGACATCACTTCTGCAGGAACCAGGCATGAAAACCCACAGGTCTCGCCCCTCGCTGTTGCCCAAGCTAGAGCTCCCACCACAGCTACTTCAGTCGCTTTGGGGAGGGAAGACAGGCCCCTCTGTGCACATCCAAAGACACTCAGTGTCAAGAGCAGTCTAGAGAAAGCCAGCGGGGCCTCTTGTACTCCCCCTCCACTCTATGTGAAAGCTCAGAACTGCAGACATATCTGAAGCAGGGGCAAAAAACCTTCTAGAGGATGAAAAAGAAGCTGAGCCCAAAGAGAGCGAAGCAGGTCACCAGAGGTCCCAGCCAGCTTGGCCCTCCCTCTCCCCCTCCTTGGCACCCAGCTCTGAAGCCTCACACACCCTCCGCCTGTATGTACCCCATGAAGATCTCTCCCCAGGCCCTCCCCTCAGTCAGCCTCTCGGGAGCAGACACCTAAGCCCCGCGTTTCCATGAGTCACAGTGGCCTAGCTGCAGCCACCATGAGAAAATGTAAAGTCTTGTTCATTGGGCACCTGTCCAGCCCAAGCATGTGAAGATATTAGACAGAGGGGCCGTGGATGACCTTGGCATCGCCGACAGAGGATGCCACCCTGTTTCTGCGAACATGACCCCATCTGCACAGAGGGGAGGGCCAAGGGTCACAGAAGTTTCTGGGTGTCTCAGTCCCACCTGAGCCCTGCCCAGGTTGCCCCTGCCTCTTTCCCCAGGGAGCAGGGAACTATTGTGCTATCCCAGAGCTGTGAGTCCCCAGGGAACTACTCTCACCAGAGACAGGCACACCCCTGAATGTGGCTGCCAATTCTGACCTGTGTCTGTTGCTCTGCAGCTCCGAGCCCATGCAGTGGATATGAACGGCAACAAGGTGGAGAATCCTATTGATCTGTATATCTACGTCATCGACATGAATGACAACCGTCCCGAGTTCATCAACCAGGTCTACAACGGCTCTGTGGATGAGGGCTCCAAGCCAGGTAAGGCTGCGAGGATGTGTCAGCATCTGCTTCCTGGGGACCGCACACACTCTGCAGGACATGGGGCTGGGACTGTTAACACACAACACAGCTGCCCAAGACTTTACAACCCTCATCCGCACACACTTCAGGGTACAGAGAGGCTGCAGAGAGCAGGCACCATAGCAACAGAGAATGGTCGGATGGAAATCAAACCTCGGGTGCAGAAGGAGAAGAGGGGGCTGCCATGCCAGAGCCGACGGACCCTAGACAAGGGAGCTAAGCTTTTAACTAGACTAGAATTGAAATGTGTAAAATCTAGTTTTTCTTCCCAACTGCTTAGCTCCCAGCGGTAACAACTCTGAGACTAGTTATTTATTAACAAATGCCCAGGCTGTAAGTCTTAGCTTGTCCTCCGACTTGCTCTTAACTTCTTATTTCTTTTATTCCAACCTGGGTTCAGCTACCTGCTGGTTTACATCTGTCTCCTCACCATTCCTGGGTGAATCTGTCTCACCTTTCACTATCTCCCAGAATTCTCTCTCTCCCTGCCGATGTCCCACCTTCTAATCCTGCCTCAGCTCATTGGCCATCAGCTTTTTTATTGACAGGTGATGGTTATAAGAGAGTCTCCCTGCAGATATGACGTTTAAGGAAGAATAGACATGAGGACAGAAAGACAGAGGATGAATGGACAGACTCCTGAGAGGGAGTGGAGATATTTTATAGCAATTATGAGAAGTTACCTGGCCATTGGTTATGGGGTCATAGCTGAATAGATAACAGGAGGGTGGGTCACTATGTTTTTGGAGGGGATGAGTGTGAATGTAGGAGACACATGTGTGAGTGCAGACGTGAGTGTGCATATCTGAGTGTACATGTGTGAATGCACATGTGAGAGTGCACTTGTGTGAGCACACATGTGTGAGGGTATGTGTGTCAATGTATAAGAATCAGTACACATGTGTGAGTGCATATGTGTAAAAGTACATGTGTGAGCACACATGTGTGAGGGTATGTGTGTCAGTACACATGTGTTCATGCACATGCAAGCATGTGTATGTAGAGACCAGAGGTTAACCTTGAGCATTTGCTCACCCACCCTGTTTCTTGAGACAGGTCTCTCTAGTCTAGAACTCTCTGCATAGACTAGACTGGTGGGCCAGCAAGCCCCAGGGCTTCATCTGTCTACTCCTCTCCTGCTCTGGGTTTGTAAGCATGTACCATTCTGCCTGGCTTTCTTAGATAGCTTCTGTAAATCAGACATAGGTCCTCATATTTGCAAGGCAAACATGTTACCAATTGAGCTACCTCCCCTTAAAGTAGTAAATTGTTTAACATCACTTGCCCTCCATGAGTCTAGCCGTTTGAGGTGAGGCCCAGGAGCCATTAGAGGTTGCTCTAACTGTTTGTATCCTGGGTCAGGCACCAAGTGTTAGACTTACATTGTTAACGTGGGAGATTTTGCTTTGGCTCTTGGTCTTGTCTTTGTCTCTATGGTAACATTAGACTAGGGCTGAAGCATAGGAGAGGGAAATATGTATTTGAAGAGAAAGTAGGAAAGGAAGACACTGTGCCATTCAGAATTAGGAAACCAGGCCAGAGACCAAGGCCCACCAAACAATCAAACCCTTCTCCCAACCCAGGAGGTGAGCCCCTGTGTCAGGGCCTCTGTTCCCCCTGAGAACTGACCCAAGAACCTGTCTTCCCACAGACCCAGAGGACATATGGCTTTACCATGTGCCAGGGCCCTCACTGCAAGTCAGATTTCAACATCTCCGCATTCCACAGTCCTGATGAGCAACTGTACCAGTCACCATTTAGCAGTGAGGACACTGTAGACCCAGGCAGCTGTGTATGAGAATCACATCAGTACCCACATTCCCAACCCTGCTGGAGGCTTATATAGATATACAAAGTGCTAGCCAGACCCACATCTGATAGGCCCACTAGCTTGGTCCCTTTGGGAGATGTCAGCCTAGGGGTTAAGAAACCCCTAGGTGATCCTACTGAGCTGTGTCCTGTGATGAGAGGTGGAAGGACCTCACTAGACAATACTTACCCCGGGAAGGGTGGGATGAATGAGGTCACAGAAGCCTCTGCTGAAGACACCAGGTTTAGACGTTTAAAAACATGTGCCACCCAGGTAACCTTGAAGTTCAGACAGATAGCAATACATTCCATATGGCTACGCCCTGAGAAACTCTCAGACACATTACAAGGTTTCCCCCATTACTTTTTCCTCGTTACCTAGCTTCCTGCACCTTATCTATCCGCCAGCCGCAGCCCTGGAGATCTGGCAGTGACTCTGAGCTCTGCAGAGCACTGGGCAAAACAGGAGCAGTTTTTTTTTCTCAGAAATCCAGACCAAGCAGAGCCAGGGCAGGCTGTCCTCCAAGGAGCCACCTGCTCCCGGGGCTCCATGGGACCCATGAGGAGTCAGCCTCTCCTCTGACTAGGGCAGGAGGGCAAACATTTATCATCCTCTCCTCCATTGGCAGAGGTTGTCATTGCTCCGTCTCTGGGGACTGCTGTTTCAACAAGACGATTGCATTTTCGAATGATTGTCTTTCAGGATGGCGAGACACTGGCGAGCCCAGTGTCACTGGAGAGAACGGGATGTAACATTATTTCTGTGGAACCTTAGGCAGCTCATCCCAAGGCAGTCCCTCGAGGGGCAGGGGCAGGCAGTGGGTGGGCAAATTAGCTACAAGCAACCAACGAAACCAGATGAGGGCAACCAAGGGCACATCTTGGAGGGACTGGAGGGAAGGCTCAGCCCAGCTGGGGTGTGTTCTCATTAGCACAGAGGCAGATAGCCTCTCGTCCAGGACCTGGGGCTTAGCTAATGGGCCTGAAATTCTCCTGACCTTTCCTCTCACAAACCAGGCTTCCCACACCTTCTTTGAAAGCAAACAGAAAAATAAATAAATAAATAAATAAATAAATAAATAAATAAATAAGCATGCATAGCTGGCATTGACTCGTTAGGACAACAGAAGCAGCATGTTACCTCAGCACCTCTCAGAAATCCCCATAAGCCATTAAGCCTGCAGACACAAATGGTGAGTCCTTTCCCAGAGCCAGCCATGCAACGGAAGCCCTCACAGATCTGAACCCTGCTCTCAGGATGCTCACAGCAAGCTATTCAAGGTCTGAGTGTGAGTTCTGAGTGACTTTCAGGGCTCCTGGAACTATGAAATCTGTCTCTGGTCCCTGAAGGAGTCACATATTCAGTCACTTATTCAGACCAACTATGGGATGAAGCCAGATGATATCACTTTAACCTGGCACCTCCTTCCTCCCCAGACCCCAGCCAAGGGTGAGGACATGGCGCCTCTTCCTGTAGCACAGTCCCTGGGCCCTGGAAATTGTCTGCAATTTCTCCTCCTCCGTCAGTAAATTACAATAATGGAAGGGTCTTTGCAGGAGAAAGGAAAGCTACTGTCGGAAATTAGTCATTATTCTCTGGAACGACCGGCTAATGAGAGGTTTCAGATATGCGTCCTAATGGAAAACAAATGGGGAAAGATTAAATATTGACTAAGCTGGCAGAGACCGTTGAAGGGTGGGGTTCATTCAGGGCCACTCATGAGCAGCCTGGGGTCCCCTCAGTTTCCTCCCCAACCTCAGTCTTCTCTCCATTGTAGGAATTCACTAGAAATGTCTTTTTGTCTAAATTATGGGCTCATTGAGAAAATATATATTCATAAATAGCTGTAAGAAAAAACACAGTCACCACCACCCTTCACCGGGCTCCCACAGTAGAATCCTCCAGACCAGCCATGACATGGGCCATGCTCAGGACGTAGCATCAGTTCAGCCACAGCCATGTTAAGGGCTGGTCAGTATCACCTGCACTCACTTATGTGTATGTATCTGTGTATGTGTACCTATGTGTCTGCGTGCATACGTCTGTCTGTTAGCGTCTAGGTGTTTGTGTCTGTGTGTTTATATCTCTGTGTGTCTATGTTTGTGTGTGAGCCTATTCGTGTATGTGTGTGTGTCTATGTTTATATGTGAGCCTATGCATGTATGGATGTGTGTGTGTAGGTGTCTGTGTCTGTCTGTATATATCTATGTTTATGTATGACCCTATGCATGTATGTGTGTGTATCTGTGTAGGTGTTTGTACGTGAGCCTACACATTTATATGTATGTATGTGTGTGTGTATGTGTAGGTGTTTGTGTCTGTGTGTGTGTATACCTATGTATGTCTATGTTTGTGCGTGAGCCTACACATGTGTGTGTCTGTTTGTGTAGGTGTTTGTGTCTAGGTGTCTGTTTCTATGCAGTTTTGCCACTCAGTGTGGCTCTGTGACCCCAGCCATCAAGAAAAAAAAAATGGCCTATAAAGATACATGTGGTGATATAAATGCCCACCGTGGGCTCATGGAACCCAGTACAGGAAGTGGATCACTGGGAACAGGCCTTAAGGCTTGATAATCCAACCCTGTTTCCTGTCTGCTCCCTGCTTCCTTCATCCAGGCCATCACATAGATCCCAGGGCAGAGGTCCATAGTATAAGCCACAGACACGCCACAGTTTGCTAGCTGGCTAGCGTCCGAACAGTGCTTCCCAGCTTGAGACCATCGAGATGAAGCTACTAAGAGCAAGCATAGGTAGAATGTTTGAAGATGAAGCTTCGTTTCTCTGGGACAAAGGTCCGCAGACAGAGTGCCAGCTCGTACTGTGTGGTAGCTTCCATCTCTGTGGCACAGTCCCTGGCACAGTCACCTTATATGGAGGAAACTCACCATTTTAGGGAGTTTAGCCCATGGTTGGCTAGCTCCGTGGCCATAGTCTGAGGGGAGGTTGAAATCTCATACCGAAAGAGCATGGCAGAGGAACCATAGAGCAGCTGGCAACAAAGAGTGCAAACCGAGTAGCCAGGAACAAAATATACCCCTCAAATACACACGTAGTGACATACTTCCTCCAGTCAGACCCCACCTCTGATTCCACCATTAATACTAATAACAAAGCCTGCCTTCCAGCTAGGAGCCCACCAGGGAATGGATCTGCTGGCAAGGTTGAAACTCTTATGATCCGATGGCCTCTCAGTGAACAGAGTCTCTGCCTGCCAGGGAGCAAGCCTTTAGCCCAAGCCTTTTGGAGTCCTTCCTAGCAAAACATAGCATATTCTCACCCCGCTCCCAACAGCACCCCTTGCTGAGCAAGGCAAGGGTTTTTAGAGGACACTGGGCTCCAAGGATAGCATCTGTGGGCAGTGGACCGCACTGTAAGACACTTCCATGCCCTTCCTTGAGGAGTTGCCCCTGTGCTGTGCCTGCCATGGTAAACGGCAGGCACATCTGCATCGCCAGCCTCTGTGTGCAGCTGTGGGTGGGTGCACAGCGATGTGCGCTAAGTCGGAGACTGTGTTTCCCTAATGACAAGTGACATGCAGCATCTTGTCCCGTGTCTCTCGCCATCTGTGCACCCTCTGCGGTGACCGCTCGTGTCTCTGTCTGCCTCTAATTAGATTGTTCTCAGAGGTGCATTGAGAATTATTCTCCCACACAGCCCGCAGTCCTTGCCTGTGTCACTGCTGTGACAGGCGTAGGTGTGGGTGTTGGGATGGAAGGTATCTGAGTTTCTTCCCTTCCCTCAAAATCTGCTCCCCACCCAGCGTCTGTGTGGAACCCAGAGGCTCTGCTTGCCCAGGTTTACTACTGTGCAGCCACCATGTGACCCTGGTGCAGCCCAGAGCAGGCTTTTCACCTTGCATGCTGATAAAATGGAAATAAAAACACCTACTTTGTGGATGAGGAAGACTGGATAAGAGAATTTGCATCCTTTCCCAAACCTCGACAAGTCGCTTTTGTTGAATTTAACATCACTTCAGAAATGTAGGGAAATATGTTTAGAAGCCAGCTTCCTGCTGTGTGCCAGCAGGTCCTTAGAGATCCCACCTACCTCAGGAGTCCTTACCCTCACCACTCAATGGGCTGCTACTGACTTCGTCCTCCTCAGATGAGAGTCTTTCTGGAAACACACACACACCCACTGGCTGGGAGTGAGTTACAGCAACGTTGAGGCCTGGGAGGGGTGTTGGTGGCCTTCCTCGATGCTGAGACAAAAGTGACTTACTAAAGAAAAAGTTACCTCCACTCGCAGTTCGAGGGTCAGTCCATCAGCGAGAGGAAGCGTGTGCCACCTGGCTCTGTGGTGACAAGGGCGTACAGCTGGGACTGCTCACATCTCTGTGACAGGAGGCAGAGACTAGAGAGGAAGCAGGGTGAGGAGATCTCAGACTACAAAATACCTCAAAGCTTCCCCTCTGTGACTCACTTTCCCCCAGACAGGTTCTACCCCTGAAAGTTTCCATAACCTCTCAAAAAAGCACAACCAAGTAGGGACCAACTGCCTCTGCGGGGCAGTTCACACTCAATCATGTCAGAGGGCACACTAAGATTCAGGTCTCACCCAGGCCTGGGGTCGGGGGTAAGTTCACACTCACACCATGACAGATGGTACACTAGGTAGGGTCCAGGGTCTCACCTAGGACAGCACTCTGTTAACTGGGCTCCCTTTGCCAGAATCACCCTGGCCACACACACATTGTCTTTTTTAAAAACTTATTGTGTATGTGCACTGTGTGTGTGCTCATATGCATGTGTGTGCTTGTTCCTGTACATGTGTGCTGATGTGTGCTCGCCAAAGTGTAAGTGTGGTGGTCAGAGGACCCCAGTCTTCACCTTCCACCTTTCCAAAATAAGCTCTGCTCACCAGGGTAGTAGCTCCTGGGGATCCATTCTCCTATCTCCACTCCCATCCTCCCATGCTGGGATTACAGATTTGATCGTTACTATGTCTGGCTTTCATGTGGACCCTGAGGATTCAAGCTGGGGTCCGTGCACTTGTGCAGGAAGCTCTTTACCCACTGTGCCCTCTCCCCAGCCCCCATCCCCTTTCTGGAGCACCCCCAGATTGGCCACAGAACCTCTGCCATGCTTCCGGCCAGAAAGCCCACAGCCAGCCTGAAGCATCATTTCTCAAACCGCCCAAGCAAAGCTGCATCTTGACCTCTCAGTCAGCTGTCGTAACTCACTGCACACCCCGACCCTTGTAGCAGTGTGGAGACCCCGCTGCTATGAATTCTGAAATTGATGTCACGTAAAATATATTAAATAGCAGAAGAATCTACAAATCGGGAGTGAGAGAAACACTCATCTGTACAAGGCAGGGCTCCAGCTTGAATAGATTATTCTATTAGCAAGTCCCCGTATTTATTTATTTCATTTCTGCGCCGGTGGAAGTCCCCTTAGATTAATGCCATGGCCTGGTGCACAGATGGCACCAGATACTTGAAAGTCATCTGAATATTAAGAATTTAAATCTTTAGCCTCAGTGATTTGAGCAGAAAGCCAATTATGGGGCTGAATTAGTTTTCAAATTAAACTGCAATTTAAGGCTTGTGAAATTAATCCTTTAAGGCGTGTGGCACCGTGGTACATGGGTTCCAAGGAAGAGTGGAGCCTGAGTCCTCCCTGCTCCCCCCGCTACTTGCCAGTGCATTCAGAAAGGAGGTACCATCACCCTCCAGGTGAGAGGCAGGCCTCACCCCTGAGCCCAGAGAAAAGATGGCTCATTTGGCTTGCCTGGCTTTGCTCACAGGGGAAAATCCAAGTCTTTCTCCAGGAAGTGGTGGGAGGCTGTGGAGGCCTCTAGAGGAAGCTCTGGAAAATTGGCTTCCTTCTCAATCTCTGACTAGCACCCAGGCCGGCACAGCTGTGGCTCAGGTATCTGCTCCCTCCATGGGGCATGTGGATGGCTACGAGCCCTGACATTGTGCTGGTGGTCTGGCTTTGCAGTAGGGCAAACACCCAGCAACACTCAGAAGAGCGCCTGGGAGATTGCAGTAGATCCATGTAGCCTCAGACTTCACTGAGTGGGAGAAAGAAGGGTTAGCAGAGGACGCTGGGCACCATCTCACCATTCACAACACAAGGAGGAGGCATGGCCTCGCTGGCCCCGTGGTACCCCCTGCAATGGCATTGAACTCAGAGCTCAGATCAGTCTTCTCCAGACTAAGACGTGAAACACTTTCAATTCCAGCTTCCAAAAGAAAGAACCTAAGACTTGCAGAGGAGATACAAGCAGCCAGCCGAGTACCAGGGAGGTCACAGCCAGATTCAGACTGGATTGACAATGAGATGTCTGAGCTCAGAGCCCAACCTGGCCTCTGAAGCTACCCGGGGCCATCCAGGTACATGTCACACAAAGGTCACAGCCTCCTGTGCTTAGTCACTGCTGTCAGTATGGAGCCCATCCTCCACATAGTCCCCATAAACAATGGGTACAAGGCTGGACCCCCAAACCCAGTCCCCACAGGACGGAAGAGCATGGCTTTCTTTAAGAACAGGGGGTCAGCTTTGCACACATTACTAGTCAGGGCAAATCCAGGAAGGGAAGAGGAAACTGACTTACCAGTGCAGACAAAGACAGGCAGAGTTTGGAGGGGTGTGGCCACAAGCCAGGAACCCCTGGAGCTGGAAACCACCTCTAGCAACTGAAAAGCTTCTGGGGCCTCGGGAGGGAGAGTGACCTACAATACTGGCTGTGGGCATAAACACTTGTGTAAGCCCCAGTCGGGGACACTTTGCTATAGTGATCTGAAAAATAAGCCCAGATCTCTTCCAGAAATGCCTGGAAATCCAACATTTCCTCCTCTGCCGGAACCTTCCAAGTAACACCCAGAGCCAAGGGTATCGGCCAGGACCACCGTCTGAGCATCTCCAGGCACTGCTTGGGAAGTTCCCAGGACTCAGTTCCTTACTGCCAAACCTGGAGGGTGAAGAAGATCCTTGGCAGGGTGGCTATGCCTCCCCAGGGCTGTGATTATGGCTCCTCAGCCCTTTGGTCCCACCCCAGGCCTCCTTGCTTTTGTGTCACTAGACAAAGTGCTTCTAATCATGTGACTTTTGGGGCCCAGTGAAAACACTCCAAATAAAAAGTTCCAGGACAAGGCATAGACTAGTGTCAGGGATCTGGAGCCCTGTGGCCGACACTGGCCAACCATTGGCCCTGCCCCTAGTCTAGAGGGGACAAAGCCAGACCCTTTGCAAGGACTGCAGGGGCCTGCAGATGAATGTGAAACATTCTCTGAGTTCTCCCTCAAGACTCCCTCCAGGATGTCTCACGCACCCCAGCTGAGTAAGACCAGGCAGCCTCCCTTAAGGATGCAGGCATGTGCTCAGCACTTGACCTGCAAAATGCAAGCAAGGGTCTGGAGGAAAATGTGTCCTGCCTGTGGTCCTCCTCAGACCACTGCCTGTTGTTCTTTCCAGACCACTGCCTGTGGTCCTCCCCAGGCCACTGCCTATGGTCCTCCCCAGGCCACTGGCAACAGCCATAACTCAGACATGGCCTCCCAGCAGCTCAAGGCTGTGCATCTGTCTGTGGGATTCAAGGGTCCTGCAGAGCAATAAATTTGCCTACTTCCCTGCTGAGACCAATAAATCCAGCTCACTGAATGCTCTGTAACTCAGTTGTGCAGAACTCAACGCACTCCACTGGGGAAGCAAGAAAACGCCATGCTGTGAAGGGTCATGATGACATTCATACTCTGTCCCCAAGCTCTGGGAGACTGTGGTCTCCTATCACTCTTGAGACAAGAGACAGCCCCAGGCAACCCAGCAGCAAGTTCTTTTCTAAGTCACCAGGGACATCCATCTCCCCTACCCCTCAACTCTACATCCCAATATGGGGGCCATGATATCCTATAGATAGATGCCTGGAGAGCATCTTTGAGATGCTGATGCAGCCAGCAACTGTTTCCAGGCTTCTGGGCTTTTTAAGGTGCTTCTATGTGACTAGGATACTGTGCAGCATTTTACAAGTGAAAACATATTTTGAAGCCCCATAGAAGGGCTATTGAGGCTGTTTCTCCATACACTTTTGTTGGGGGCAGATAAGGATTTCTCTACACATGAGTTATGCTCACAGCCTGGGCATGAGGTGATGCAGACCCAGCCCACCCTGTGATGAAAGGATGCCTGTGCCCTGCCCCCACAATCACTGCCCATCCTGTGTCCTGGCCCTCTCTGCTTTCTGCAAGGCCCTGGGCATGAGCTCAGATGAGCACACTTCCCTTCCTGGCCTCCATGGCCACACCTTCCACAGTCCCCGGAGAGTGTGTCTCCTCTCCTTGACTTGGCCCAAGGCTAGCCTCATTGCTTGTTGGATACACCCAGGAAGACTCACTACAGCTCCAAGACTGAAACCGTCAGCACTTTTCCTCGCTGTCCCTGTGGCCTCTCCTGCCCCTCAGTCTCTGGGCCATAATGAAGCTAACAACCTACCCTCTATGAGCCAGAATACAAGAGCTTTAGGCTGTGCCCAGGTGGGCAATGCTGGGCCACTCTGGAAGCAAGTGAAGCCCTTCTGTGTGGGACACCGCACCTGGCCTCAGCCTGTCCTGGCAGCTCCTTCATCCCAGTGTACCACCACAGAGAAGCTGCTTTCTCCCTCAGAGATGAAGGCCTTGGTAGTCACATCTTCCACTAACTCCTGCATTTCAACTTGAACCCCGTGACTCCTGGGTCTCCATCCTCCTCCCTTTGCTCCCTCCTAATACCTGGGACTTCCTAGAAATTTCCTGCCTCTCTCTGACCAACAGTATCACTGTTTTCTGGGTCCTCTGCACAGGTTCAGGGCTCTGTGCCAGCTGGCTTCTCCTCTGCTTCAGTCTACCATTTAATGGCCCTTCCTCATTCCTGGGCCCTCCCCTGCCTCTGCGTCCCACAGCTTTGCGTGGAGCATGTACACGACTGTCCTGTGCTCCTCACTGTGCCCGGGAATGGCCATGAGCCCAGGTTACATCCATGCACCCAAATCCTGAGTATCAGGGTGCATAGGAATAAAAGCAGTCAGTGCAGGAAGCATGGACAGTCAGACATAGAGAGAGAGGCCAGGAAGGGGAGAGTTGAGAAGGGCACCCACCTCTCCGGCTTGAAGGATAAGCTGGCACTCACAGGGGCAAACATGGCAGAGGCTGCCCGAGAGCCTGCTCCTTAGACTATCAGACATCCTCCAGGGCCTGCTGCGTAGACAGCACTGAGACTGTTGGGATGTAGAGCATCCCTGGGCATCAGGAGGGAGGGACACCGTAGGCAGGGCAGCTTTCCAGGCCTCCTCCTCCCCCTTCTCTCTGCACCTCTCAGAAAGAAAAACTAAAACCTGCCGAGCCCCTGCTCCGCTCTAGAGGCTGGGAATGTTCCTGGGTCGTTTCCATGGCAACCCGTGGCCTGCTTCCTCCTTTTGGCTCAAAGTGTTCAAGCCTGGAGCATCCTCACCTCACCCTAAGGGCTAGCTATGAAAACAGCCAGGTCCCCTGATTTCCAAACTGTGGGTTTGGCTTATGAGCCTTTTTCCCTTTCATGGTAACTTCCACTCCCCACTCTGCTAGACCCTTCCCTTGCTCCCTCCCTCCCTTCCTCCCTCCTCTATCCCTCCTCTCTCTATCTCTATCTCTCCCTCCCTCCTTCCCTCTCTCCTCTCTCCCTTCTCCCCCTCCCTCCTTCCTTCCCTCCCCCCTTCCCTCTCTCATTTCCTCCCTTCTTCTCCCACTCCCTCCATCCTTTCTCCCTCCTTCCCTCTCTCATTCCCTCCCTTCTTCTCCCACTCCCTCCATCCTTTCTCCCTCCTCCCTCCCTCCTCTTTCCCTTCTCTCCTTCTCCCTCCCTTCCTTATTCTCCCTCCTTCCCTCACTCCTCTTTCCTCCCTCCTTCTTTTTCTTTTTTCCCAACACACATTTTATCATCTGATGCCCAAGTGATACCCACTTACTCTCAGAAGAAAATCACCAGATCCTTCCTAGCCTGCCACACTCATGCCAAACCTGCTACGGGTTGTGTGGTCATGTGTCAGTCTCTCTCCTCCCTGTTACACATTGTTACTTTAAAGACCAGAGTTGGCCTCAGTGAACCCAGCATAGAAGCTTGGATACAGCACGGAAGTCTCAGGTGTTCTCACTGGGCTTTGTCCTATTCATTGCAGACCCACCCTAGTTTACATAGTAGCCAGAAGCCCGATACAAACTTGCCCAATGAACTCCTTCCTCTGTCCTCCTGGATATGAACTTCAGGACCTGCAGATACATTTTCCAGCTAACTTTCTAGTTTGAGCTCTCTGAGATTCACACCTAGCCAGCCCTACAGTCTGTTCACTGTGTTCCCCTGGCAGGCAGAACTCCTCCCCAGGGCCTTCCCTTCTCCAGCCAGGGTCTACTTCCTCTCCTTTGCCAACTCCTCTGTTGGAGAGCCTTTTCTGCCTCTTCTGCAGACCACATTTTCATCATTTTATTTTGATCTTACTGTACAATCTAGGCTGGCCTAGAACCTGGCCAATCTTGAACTTGTGGCAATCCTCCAGCCTCACCTTACTGGGTGCCGAGGTCCCAGAAGTGTCCCACTGGGGATGGCCACAGCCCACCTTCCCACTCAGTTAACCCATGTGTCTTTTCATGAGCATGGGCCTCCCTTATGCCTAGGAAACACTGTTCATTTGCAGTTCAGCATCTGCCTGTCTGTGGTGCCTCTCTCAGTATCAGTGAGAAGGGGGTGGACCGTTCTCTGGTTGACCTCATTCATAAAGAAAGCTGAGTGCAGAGCATCATACCAGAATAGGCAAATGTGGAGAAACAGAGATCAGGTCAGAGCTCGGGAAGCTGGGAGAAAGGACGAGGAGGGGCTGGTGATGGTTGTTCTTTCTCTCCGGGGTGAGGATTGCCTTCTGCAATTACATGGTGGAGATAGCTATTTTCAATTTCATGAGGATATCAAAACTCTGGGCTTGGTTGGTTAGTTTATTTGGGGGTGGGGGGGTAAACTTTATGTGTGTGATTTAGTTTTAGTTTTAGTAACAGCATCTTTATGGAGTCCTTCCAGTTATACCCACCAGCAGGACTTCACCCAGGATCATTTGGTCCTCAGGAAACAGTCTTACACGAGGACTCTGTCCCCAGGCTCAGGACCTGCAGCTCAAGACATTGACAGTCCTGACTCAGGGCTGGTCCTGATGCCAGTTCCCCAGAGAAGTAAAAAATCGCTTCTGTCCTCTGCAAAGCGAGAAAAAGTTCAGAATAATGTCAGGGAACCATGCACTTAGGAGAACTCCGTCAGGTGTGGGCTGAGGAGCTTTGCCCTTGAGCTACCTCAGACAAGTGGCAGCTTCTAGAACACACTGTGGAGAAGGATGCTGCAGGTACAGGCCATTGCCTCAAGAACCCTGAGTGTGTGGCCAGGATGTGTGGCTAGGGTGTGTGGCCCTGGGTGAGGCAGGTGTCTGGGGTCAGACCATCCCCATCCAACCTGCTGTCTGTTCCAGGTACATACGTGATGACTGTCACAGCCAACGATGCAGATGACAGCACAACAGCCAACGGCATGGTGAGGTACCGGATTGTCACCCAGACACCCCAGAGCCCATCCCAGAACATGTTCACCATCAACAGTGAAACAGGGGACATCGTGACAGTGGCAGCAGGCCTGGACCGAGAGGTGAGGTGGGCTGTGAACCACACGGGAGCCACAGGCTCTGTGATCCAGATACACCATTAGCATTCAGTGTTAGCTCCTGCTTGGGCTGGAGGGAGACAGACCCAGGGCAGCACTCACCACGCTCGATGCTCTGGGTGGGTCACCAGCTGACACCTGTGAGATCTCCCAGCATGCCCAGTGGTATGTGTAGCAGGGATTCAGAAAAGTGGGGATGAACTCCCCAGTCCTCAGAGTCCTGTCACCACTATACTCCAGGTCTGGGGTCCCTTAAAGCCCACCTCCCTGAGCTAGACCACCATATGTGGGTAGCTGTGAGCCTTCCCTAACATACCAGCCATAAGAGGGTGGGTGTTCCTCAACACCAAGCCTGCCTGGATCATCAGAGATGGTCACTTACCTGGACAGGGTTCCGTGACCTAGGATATGTGTAAGAGAAGGTCGACCAGCCAGAAATAGAGCTGACCACCTATCACTGTCCAGCCCACTTTCAGGGTCCTGGAAGACCTGACAGTCCCCAGATAGCAGCATCAGGACAATGTTGCCCACCCTCACCACAGACTGGCTTCCTGTGCACCCTGTGACCACACAGACTGGCCACACTGGGGACCACTGAGCACAGAGGCACCCACTGGGGCTCCTTTGTAGAAGTGTGGCCACGGCTTCTTGCAGTACTCAGTCTTGGTAGCCCAGGCTGTCCCCTGTCAGCAGCTCTGGAAGCTCCACAGCCTTACTCTCTGGGTCTGCAGGGCCTTAACACAACCAAAGGCTGCTCAGTCAGAAGTAGTGGCTCCTGGTGATCAGCTGTGGGAATGAGCTGCAAGGAAGTAGCATGTCTCCTCCCCAGGAGTGCCCACATCTGGGAATGAGGGGGGGCATTTGAAAGCTATGGAGCACCTGAGGCCTTCAATTCTCATCTTGGGTCTAAACTCAGAGCTCTCTAGAAAATTCAAGCTGTCCCTGACTATCTAAGTTGTAGAGCAGTGCACAGGGTGGTACGTGGACAGTGACCCTCTGTAGTTGTGTGGCAGGAGGGGAGGGGTGTTGGCCTTAAAGACAGTGTGGATTCTACCCAGCTGAGATGTGGCCTTCTCTGGCTGTGTGACCACAGCGTGTGAGAGGGCACTGAGTCCCCACCCGACCTTCATCTGTGATGGAATGGCAATGCTGGTCTTTGGGCTTTAAGGGTCAGAGGGATGTGTGGTGTGGTGTGTGTGTGTGTGTGTGTGTGTGTGTGTGTGTGTGTGTATGTGTGTGTGTGTGTGTGTGTGTGCATTTGCATCCAAGTCTGTGTCTGTGTGTACTCAATGAAGACAGAGAGGCATTAGGAGGTGCCCTCATGCTGTATGCAACTAAAGTTGGGAATTGGGATGTGTGGCCAAGCTTGCCTCAGACATCCAACCTGTCCCAACACCTCTCCAAGGAGAAACTGAGCCCAGCATGGGCTGGCATGATGGAGCAGGCCTCAGGCACCTCAGTGCTTTTCTTTGCCTTCTCCTCTCTCCTCCTCCTCTTCCTCCCCTTCCTCTTTCTCCTTCCCCTCTTCTTCCTCCTCCCTCCTCCTTCTCTCCCTCCTCCTCTTCCTCTCTCTCCTCCTCTCCCTCCTCTCCCTGCTCATTTCCCTCCTCCTCCTCCTTCTCCCCCTCCTCCTCCCTTCCCCCTCCTCTCTGTGTCTGGACAGACACACCACGGTGACCTGCTTTCTCCTGTCTTCCTCAATTACTTCAACTGCTAATGTTCAATTCCAGCAAAATTCTCTTCTCTCCCCTGTTTCCATCTCATTCTCCAGAAATGGAGCTGAGTTGATGGAGAGGAAAGAGCACACAGACAGCAACTGAATAGAGAAAAACTAGGTGGCCACTGTCGGAAGAACGCAAGTGGCTTCAGGCATGACTATGTTAGGGACAGAGACTGGGTTAAATTCCAAACAAAAAAAATAGCTGCATTTAGTTGGTGTCTTTAGCTAGGAGGATCTGACCTTCCTGTGTTCAAAGACAGCAAAAGAGGTGATCATAACAGAGTCCTGTAAGGAAGTACAAGGTTGGCACAGAGACCCATCCAGGTACAGGGGCTAGAGGAGACCCCTGTGGACAAACCAGTAGACATTGTCACACAAAAGACAACAGGGCTCCAATCTGCGTTTGGCAAGAGCACTCTCTTGTTACTCTCTGACGCCATCACCCAGAGAGTCAGGACCCAGCCAGTGGCTCCCAGTCTTCTACCATCTTGCTCTCCACTAAATTAGGACAGCCTGAGTTTGAACCCTTGCTTCTACAGGGCAGGAGTGTATGAGCCCAGGTGGACTGTAGTAGAGACTCAGGTCTAAGCCTCTCCCAAGGGAAGCTGTAATGCAGTGGGTGAGGGTGATACAGAGCATGTCCCACTCTGAGAGTTAAGTGGCTACTATATGACCTGCCCTGCAGCCCAGGCAATGAACAGATTCAGGCCCTGACTCGGTGTGTTGTTCTAGGTAGGAAGCAGTAAACTGTAACTGGGGAATGGTGCATGATGGGAGAGCTCAGAGATCCAGCAGGGCCCCATACAGACCTTTCTGTGTTACCTGTGCCAGTAACTGGTCTCCAGGGCCCAGGTACAGAAAGTCACAACAATGATAGACCCCAGTTGCAGTGAAAGCAAAGCCATCTGGGGACACAAATGCCTACACTCCTGGGCCTCCCCTGATGGCATTGGTCCTCTCAAGCCTGGTCCAGAACACCAGCATCTATGCTGTTCTTCCCATGGGTCACCAGGGCTGGCTGCCTTTGTGAGCTGGAGGGAGAGCTGGTATCCATGATACCTTAGGGGCCACAGGAAGTCCTTCCATTTCATCTCCATGAAACCCAGTGTCTTCCCTTGGAGAAACTGACCCTGCGTGCCCAGCACCATGTGTTCAGTGGGCTGAGGGCTCAAAGGCTTGGCTCCATAGAGAGACCTGTCAATTGAACATTGAAGGATGAGGGATCTGTCCAGAAGGAAGCAGGCTTTGTGCCCTTGGCAAGGCGCTGGAATGTTGATGGGTCATGGCTGCTGGGGAGCTCAGTGATAGCCAACCTCTCCTTCCTTATCTCTTCCACCCCTTCCTCTATCTTTCCCCCTTCCCCCTCTTCTTCCTCCTTCCTCTCTCCTCCTCCCTCTCCTCATTCCTCTTCTCATCCTTCTCCTCCTCCTTCTTCCTCCTTCCTCCCTCTCTTCCTCCCTCTCCTCCTCCCCACTCTCTGTCCTCCTCATTCCTTCTTCACAGTGGAAGGGAGCTCCCTGGTGGTAGGAAGCCTCCAGAATGTTCTTTTTCAAGTTCTCAAGTTCCCTGCTCAGGTTCTCGGCCTTGGGGTGGGGGCCACTGGTAAGTATGGTCTCTGTAGGAGACAGTTCTCATAAACATACTTTCCTGACGCAGGTAGATGCCCTGTGCTCCGAGGGCCTTGCCCTGCACGCTAGCTACCTGGAGGTGCTTCCTGCTTGCATCTAGTAAAGGCCTGTGTGGTACCTCAGACACCTCACAGTACATTTAGTTAACTGTCCCCTGCCATTAGTGAACTGGAGAAAGCACTAGCAGCTGAGCACACAGGACCCAGCCAGAGCTGAGGCATTACCTGCTTCAAGGAGCTTCAGTCTGTGTGGAAGGTCTTAGAGGGCCATCTCCCCACTACATCCACTACCTGCTCCGGCTAGACATGACTCCTCGGGGTCCTCTCTTGTAAGGCGCTCTCGTCCAGCACCGTGCAGCAGGCAGTGCTTGGGAGCGAGGGTACTGTGGACAGGCCCCCTTTGTCTCCACTTCCTGTTCAAGGCAGTGAGCTCTCCTTCGAAAGTGGGAAACTCCCAAGCATGACTGCCGTGCGTCTAATTAGGAGAGCCATATGAAGTGAGAGCTTCTGCATGATTAAATGTCAGGAGAGACTTGGACGAGGTACGAGGGGCTCAAGTGCCTCTCTGGTCCCTGCCCCACCTGCTAATCCTGTTCATCTTACCAACTTTCCTAATTAGAATATTTATGGCCTAATAGGAAGCCGAGCACCACTCCTGGCTCCCGAGGTGGGAACAGAGCTCGGAGGCAGCAGGGGGCTTGATTGCTGAGTGCTGTGATTAGCAGCTAGCTATACCCGGCTCACACCTCTGCTCTGACCCCCATGAGGCTGATTTCACTGTACATCCAGTTTGGGTTCCACCGCACGGTGACCATCAGCTGGTCGCCTTCCTCAGTCTCAAATTTCTCCCCAACATAGTGGGCCAGGTTAATTATCCCAGGGTTGGAAGGGATCCGGAAGGTGGGCCAGCCCCTTCTTGTACTTATTTAAACCCCTGCAATACTCTTGTCAGATGGAAAGAGAGAGAGAGAGAAGGAAGACAGCACAGAACAACTCCCTCACAGAGCTGTCGGCCTGGCCTCTGCTCTTCCAAATGTCTCCTGACTCAAGCGTGGAATGTGTGGAGTCACAGGGCCCTAACCTCCTAGGCCTCATGGAGTGAGCGTAGCTCTCAGGGTTCCAGCAACACCACGCTATCAGACCTTTGCAAAAACAAGCCTTTTCTGTGGTAACAACTATTGATCTTTTTTCTTATCACAGAAGCTACCTCTCTTTGGTAGAAAAGAAGTCAGTCCAAAAAAGGAAATATCAGGCCTTCATTCCACAGGGTGGTGGGAAGGCTTGTTCTGAAGCAGGCTGTGCCCTTCCCTGAGCCTCTTGTGCCTGCCTGTCCCCTATGTCCCTGCAAATGGTCCTTGAAGCCACCAGGGCACTAAGTTGTGCTGAGCTGAGAGGACCCTTTTGGCTTCCCCACACACCAGGGGCTGCCTCTGCCTTCATAGACTCTCCTGTGCTCCTTCCCTGATCTCCCTCCCCATCGGTGTCAACAGAAGTCAGAGGGGCCATTTTAGCTGACACCATAAAACTCCTAAGACACAGACAGAACAGGGAACTTGAGGGTCCAGGGACAAGAAGGCCTCGGGCTCTTTGTCCGCTCACTCTGCCCTCTGCTGGTACCACAGGTGAAAGTCAGCATAGTAAGGAAAGATTGCTGTCCCTACTTGTGGCCTCTTGTGAGTGTGACCATCCCTCAAGAACACCCTGTAAACGTCTTGTCTTCAGTCGGATCGGTGATGGTCACCACCTGAGCCCAGGCCTGATGCTGGTCAGAGTGTAGAGCATCATGACAGGCTGGAGCCATCAAGGCATCTCCACAGCCAGGCCTGGTGCTTCCCTATGAACAGAACTCCTGGCATTTCCACATTCTGAGGCTCTCACATAGGCCAAGTACAATAAGCTCTGATGTCTACAGCTGTAGGAGAGTCACAGCCCAACACAGACAAAGCAATGTCCAGTCAGAAGACAGGGGGCCCCAGAGTCAGAGAAGATGGCCAGCCCAGGGTGTGAGAGACAGATGATACTCTAGAAACCAGGTCCCTAAGTGACAGGGAAGGCTGAGGCATAGGACAAGCCAGTGGCTTCAAGGACCATCAGTCAGACTATACCCAAGAGGACCCAAAGAAGAACCCTGGAATCCATGGGCCTTTAGCTTCCCAGGGCTACAGGAACCCCAGCAGTGGGATATTACCTGGGCTTTCAGCACCCTCATAATAGATGAAAAAAAAGGGTAGTGTTTTAGTTAGGGTTTTACTGCGGTGAACAGACACCATGACCAAGGCAACTCTTATAAGGACAACATTTAATTGGGGCTGGCTTACAGGTTCAGAGGTTCAGTCCATTATCAAGGTGGGAACATGGCAGCGTCCAGGCAGACATGGTGCAGGAGGAGCTGAGAGTTCTACATCTTCATCTGAAGGCTGCTAGCAGAATACTGGCTTCCAGGCAGCTAGGATGAGGGTCTTAAGCCCACACCCACAGTGACACACCTACTCCAACAAGGCCATACCTCCTAATAGTGCCACTTCCTGGGCCAAGCATATGCAAACCATCACAGGTAGGAATCAGGTTAGAAGGAAAGTCTCCCACCAGTTCCCAGCAGCTGGGAGTGAATCTCTCAAACCGAGCTGAGGTGGTTCCACAGAGACAGAGGTGAGCCTCTGGGAAGGTGCAGTAGCAGTGTGGTCTACCTCCTAAGCCAGAAATGAAAGCCCACGTTCCCACTAACCACAGTGAGAATCATGGCTCAACCTGCTCCGGCTGCTTCAACCTCCACCCAAGGTTCCTCCTACCTCAGAGCCTCCACTGCCAATGAGCCAGCTGTTGTCTAACTGCCCTCAGAGCCAACCCACCGGGTTGGCACACATGGGCTCCAAATAGAAGAGCCGACCCAGGGCGCAGGGTAGCAGAAACTCTCTGGGCCAGAAGCGAGGAAGAGACTCCAATAGCTTGAGACCCAGAGTCCCTGGAGTCAATATCCAACCACAGCACTGGTCCACTTAGTGTCCATACTGGACTGAATGGTGGCCCTGAAAATGCACCCTCACCTAGCATCTGGAGGCCGGGAGCATCTTTACCCCTTTTGGAAAAACATCCTTGAGATAAGACATTAGGACCTGGAGAGGTCATCTGACTCCGGTGCACCCAGACCTACAAACTGAGGCGTAATAAGAATCAGGCAGAGGAAGATCTGAGACAGACACAAGGGAGACAGTCGCCAAACAGTGTCAGAAGGAGAGGAAGAGGCCTGAGCCTGAGGAAGAGGGGGCTGTGGAAAGGAGGACGGGGAGACTAGATCATGTGATGGAGTCAGTACAGGAAGGGACAGGATGACATTTTGTTATAACTGTGTCCCACACTAGAAACACTGCTCCTTAATCTACTAGGAAAGCCACCAAGTAAGTTGTGATACGATCTGGGTTTTGGTCTGTTCTTAAGGCCCCCTCAGGCTGCCCAGGCGTGAGCAGGACTTCAGCTGCATGGCCTTGTGGGAAGCAGGGCTGAGGTCTCCCTTAAGAGGATCTGGGTTGGAGTCATGGCCACACTCGTGTGTATATGTGGTGTGTGTATGGTGTAGTGTGTGTGTGTGTGTGTGTGTGTGTGTGTGTGTGTGTGTGTATGGTGTAGTGTGTATGTGTGTGTGGTGTGTGTGTATATGTGTATGCGTATGTGATGTGTGTGTATGTATGTGTGTGGTGTGTATGTGTGGGGTGTGGGGTATGTGTGGTATGTGTGTGTGGTGTGTGTGTGCATGTGTGTGTAATGTGTGGTGTGGGGGGGGTGTTGACTCTGTCATGGCTGTGTCAGGCCATCAGTAAGCACAGAGAGAGGCAGGACAGATTGCCATGGTAAAGGTGTCAGTCGATGATGTGGGGCCTGATAGGAAGCTCTGCAGAGCATTGTAGAAAACCAGATGAGCCTTTCTCTGGCCATCCCAGGCAAACAGAGGGGCTGCTTGCCTTGTAGACTTTTTGCAGTACCAGGAACTGACCCCAGGGCCTGTGCTGGTCAGGCCAGGGCTCCAGCACCACAAGCTACATCCCAACCCAAGAGTTTTCAATCACTGGCTCCACAGGAAAAACATCTCAGCAAGGGCAGAGCAGTGTGTGGTGATACAGACACCCCCAGGAGCAGGGCTGCCTGCAGGACTCCACCCCAGCAAACCCAGAGACATCCAGGCACTTCCAAAAATATCCACAAATATTCAGATGTGCCCAGAAACCCCAGTGACATCCAGACATGTCCAAAAATGTACAGACACATTCAGAAACATGTGACATGTCGTTGGCAAGGACATCTGCGTGGGGATTTTTAAGCGGCCTCTTCTACAGTGTTTCCAGAACTTTCCAGACACCACCTCCCTACAACCTCCACTTGGCTGCAACTCAAAAGAAACAAGGCCAGAGAAAGCAGGACACTGTCCTTCCTTTTCCAAAGATGGAAACAAAACCACAGACCCTGTCTCAGCCACCTTCCCAGCTCCACTCAGGACAAAAGCCTCAGACCAGGACAAAACCAGCCAAACCCCAGGAACCAGCAACCTGCCACTGGTCCCTAACATTGTTCTTCCCAGATAGCACTGAGATCCAACCACAGCCTACCCAGAGAGCCTGAAAGAGCCCTGAAACATGGCCCAAGCACCAAGGAGACTGGCAGGATCTGAACCTGCTCATGCCTATGCTGTTCTGGCCAAGCTGACAAGGAACCCTGGAGAGCCAGGAGCAGGTGTCAGCAGGGAGCACAGGGGTGGGGGGAGGCGGGGTGGCGGGCAGGGGAAGCTAGGATGGAATGCTAGCAGCACCCATTCCTCTGTCAGGAGCCCTGCAGGACCCTCAGGGCTGTGCATGCCTCCACTCCCTGAGCTCTCCCACACTCCAGCCACTGCACTGCTTGCTCAGGAGAGCTCTGTGCTTTCTGCTCTTGCCTGTTTTCTTCTCCTCTGACCTCTTCCTTCGAGGGCTACCATAAGTGGCCTTCAAAGGCATGGGGTCAAAGAGACCACCATGGAGACCAGGCAAAGAGATAGGAACATCCACGGTGTGACCTTCATTAACCTCTAAGTATGAGAGATGGTAACAAATCAGACAGGTTGGTCTCAATCCCCACTTCAGGGTCTTCCTGGGTTCTGACAAGCAGCAGAGCAGAGCATAGCTTAGCTCAGGATCACCCAGTCCCAGCCCACAAGACAAGTCTAACCTGTGCCTGCTTTGTAAGTAAGTTGTACTGGAACATAGCCACACACACACCTCTCTGTACCCATCCACAATGTTCCTCCATTGATCCAGACACTGAGATCTTTCTTTGACTTTCCCTGTGGCAATCATCAGCTATTGGGTGCAGAGTGGCCAGAGCAGCCCCACATCACCTGATGCAGGGCCTTCTCCTTCCACGTGGAAACTTTACATCACCCACTTGCTCAGATCTGAGGTCTAAGACGGGCAGCCAGAGACAACAGCCACAGACAGCTACTGTATCTATTGGTTATCTCTGAACGTTGCCAAGTGTTTAACCAGGAGGCTTTGTACACAAATCCTCTGGATCCTTCAAAAGCACAGGCTCTCACCTCCCAGCATGCTTCTCTGAAGGGATTGAGAGGCCAGGAACTGCCAGATCCCAAATGTCTACAACCTTTGTTGCCCCTGGCACCAGCCCCTGGCTAGCTGCACTGGGTATCAAGTGTTTGCTATTGTTGGCTTCTAGGGAGCACCACTCCCAACTACTCCAGACAGAGAAAGAAGGAAAGGGTGTCAGAGCACCATGGTTCCAGCCTGGAGCAGAAAGGAAGGTGTCCTTTTGGTGACAAGTGTCTAGGAAGCAGATGCCCTGGGTTCTAATTTCCCACCCACTCAGACAAGTCTCACCCCAGATGCCACACAGCAGGTGACACCTGTTGTCATCTCCATCTGCCCTTTCAGTCCCTCCAGCTTCCTGTGCTGACACACACATGTGACCACGCTCATCTTCTGTGCACATGCACATGTGACCACATTCATCTTCTCCTGTGCATACACACATGACCACATTCATCTTCTCTACCCATCCATGGTTTCCTGTCTTGCTCTGACTAATACTAGACCAGACTCTTGATAACTCTATATCCTCAAGACTGCACTCCCTATCACAGGCCAAACTTCCTAGAATGTGCACACACACACGTGCATGTAAACAATCATGTGCACATACACACACTCATGCATGCACACATATACACACACATACATGCACATATACAGATGCACATATACATGGACATATACACATATACACATGCAAATAATGACATGCACACACATACACACTCACATGCATATGCAAACAACCACATGCACATACACACACACTCATATGCACATATACACATGCACATACACACATGTACACACACACATATACATGAATGCACCACCTCCCCCAAAGCCTTAGTTCAAACCATTCCCTCTGCCAGGCACAGTCCTCTCCAAGCATATTAAGCAGAAGTGGTTAACCCAGTTAGCAACCCGTGCCTCCCACCCTCTATGTGCACAGACCTCACCATTATCTAACATGATTGTTTTCCTTTATTTACTGCCTGCTTCCTTCCTCAGAACCCTGCTTCTCACATAACACACCCCTGGGACACTACTACACTGCTGGTGTCTGTGATTGGCTCCTAGCACCCCATGGGCGGAGTCTATGGACACTGCCCAGAGCCCACATAGAACATGGGACATTCAGCAACAGAGCGTTTCCTGCCCACAAATGTCAATGTTCCTGATTTGGAATGAGCTGCCCTAGAGTCAACCTTGGAAACACAAGAACCCCAAGGGTGGGTAATCCACAGCCTCAAGGAGGAAAACAAAGAGGAGAGTGAAGGGGGCCAGTGTGCAGCCTGCAGGCAGCACCTGAGAGTCAGAGCGGTTGCCAGAAAGGACTGAGAAGAAACCTGGATCCCTCAGCCCTCCCTGCTTCAAGCAGGGACATTCCTGACACTCCAGCCTCCTTCTGTTGTGATGGGTGGTTCTCCATGAAGGAGAGAGACAGAGCAGAGCAGAGCAGCTGACTCCACCCTGTGCCAAGCCTGAGGCTTGTGAGGCTGCTGGCTCCCCACAGGCAGCAGCAGTGGGGAGGAGGGGCTGGGTGCACCCCACTGAGAAGAGCCGCTTTCTCTCTGCTTTTGATGCAGCAAGAGTTGCTTGCTGGAAGGAAACAGGAGGGAGGCCCAGTCGTGTGTCATAAAGGCAGTGCCAGGAGCAGGTGGCAGGTCTAGGCAGTAGGAGCCCCTGAATGGTTCTGTAGCTCACCACCCCACCCGCTCCCCCCAACCGCTCCCCCCCACCCACAGTGGAGGCAGAGAGTCACCACCCCAGCCACCCCAAGCCCGCAGCAAGCAATGGTGAATTCTGAACAAGAAATGCATCCTTTGGCTCAGCAGCTAGAGGCTTCAGGTGGGACTGGAGTTTAAAGATTTATTTTTATTGGTTTTTTTTAAATTATGTGGTTTGTGTGTGTGTGTGAGAGAGAGAGAGAGAGAGAGAGACAGAAAGAGAGACAGAGACAGAGACAGAGACAGAGACAGACAAAGAGAGAGACAGAAAGACACAGAGAGAGAACAAGTGAGTGCAGGCCCACAGAGGCCACATGAGTTCAATCCCTGCAGGAGTCAAACTCAGGTCCTCTGCAAGAGCAGCACACACTACAAACCACTGAACTAACTGTCCGTCTTTCCAGCTCCAGAACCTGGTTTTTACTCATATCCTTGAGTGACGGTGCCCTCAGGGACTAGGACAGTCAGTGGAGGTTTGCCCAAGACACGGGCCCCCAGGGGCCACCCTTTCTGGGAGCTCCTTAGCTCTGCGCTTCCTGGTGCCAAGTCTTCTTCACCAAGTGTCCACCTGGGCACCCAGTGAGGTGCGCACGTCTCCCCCACTCGACCTTAGGCAAGGGAAGCCTCAGCAGTAGGCTATTGCAGCTCACTCTGCCACCCCGTGGGCCACCGCTGTTGGGGCCCAGTGGTCTGTACACGCATGCATCACCTTATCCTGGCACCTGATGCAGAAGAATAAGTAGAGTGACCCGCAGATGGATAGCAATGCTCCATGACAGGGTTTGGCCTCCTGAGGCCTGGGAACTCCAAACTTACCTCCCGGCAGCCCAGCAACCATGGAGGAGAGTGAGCACAGAGAGCCAGCCGCACTGTGTAGCCCCCTCCACAATGTCCCAAGGCCAAGACTTGTAGCCTGCAATGCTTCCACAGGCAGCAGCAGTGGCGAGGATTGGGGGTGGGGGAGGAAGGCACGTAGCCCACTGACGAGAGCTGCATTTTCTCAGGGACAGTCTAGTGCCAGCACCTTAGCTGTGAGGCACACACTGTGAAAGTCACCCACGTACTGCGCTCAGCTCACCCAGGGTAACCTCTGCCTAGCTCCTGGGCCCTTTCATCACCCCATGGAGAAGCCCTACAGTGCCGGTGCCTCCCCATATACCTCCATAGGCAGCCTCTGTCTGTGGACTTGCCTGGTATGAACATGTTACCTTTATAAAGACATCTGTGTGATTTTCTGGGCCTGGCCCTTTTCATCTGACCTAATGGCTCTGAGGTTTGTCTAAGCATAGCAGGTGTCGAAATGCTATTCCCTTTCATGGCTAAGTGATACTCCATCATCTGGACACACTATGTTTCAAGGACCCACCATGGGCTGCTTGCCTCTGTGGATGGGGCTGTGTGCACACGGTTGGGCACCACTTGTGTGAACACCTGTCTTCAGCCTCTGGATCTACACCCAAGAGTGGCATTTCCGGTTTGCCTGCCAACTTTAGGTCTGACTTTTCAGTTCCCACAGCGCCTCTGTGCCCCTCTGCCCTGCAGCTGGCCCTGCAAACCCCCTCACCTCACTCTCAGGCACAGAGCAGTCGCTAGAGGCTGAGCAACCAAAGAACAGCCTCAGCTACTCCACTTCTCAGTGTCCATGGGTGGGGCCAAGGTTCTAACAGTGACCAGTGGGAAAGTCCAAGAGTAGTGACCCCCGGGAAACCATGGGGAGTTGTCACAGAACAGTCCTGAGGCTGAGAAGGTCCAGAGTGACCAGCAATGACTTTGGCCTCAGTGGATGATGAAGGGATTCAGGGATTTATATGTCTGGGCTCTTGGCCTCAATTTCTCTTCCCCCATACTGACTGCCTGCTAGGATCAGAAAGCTCAGAGTGAGTCTGAGGGCTGTGTGCAGCCTTGTGGGTGAGGCAGTCTCAGGATGGGGGCAGCACCTGAGGGGAAGTTGGGAGCTCCCAGCCATGGGCTCAGCCCAACCTGGAGAGTGCAGCTAGCTGGACAGCAGTTCTGACTGGCAAGGGATGCTGCCTACAGGGACATGCTGTAGAATCTTTGCTACTTTCTAGGGCAGGCTGACTGATGCATTATTGATGGATGTTCTGCAGAATCTGCATGCTGGGCTGCAGGGACGTGACTGAAAGCCCCGGGGATGGCTGTTCTGGTTATCTTCCTGTTCTCTAACTTGAAAATGGTTGAATTGCTTTTTAATGAATTCAGTGCAACTCCACTGCTGATACTGGGGCCAAATCCAGGATCAGGGAGAGCCCTGCTCTCTGCACCTAATGGGAGCTAGAGAAGGGGTGCCACGGGAAAGCCATTGACCAATCAGGGTGAGCCCACTGTACCCCACACCTCCTGTCTCTGTGTAGGGATAGACTGACAAACTCAGGTCCACAAGGGCTCACAGGTGGGCAGTAGACTGTAAAGCATGGCTGGCCTGCCCCAGCCATGATAAGCCAGGCTTCTTCTGGGCTCCTGCAATATTCTCTCATCTTGCTAGACTAGCTGCCTTCCCAGGATCCTGCCATCCAGAAGCAATCTCAGCTTACCCTCTAGTGGCAGACTGCTGTACACACGCATGCACACTACACACACGAACAGAGACCTACAGGTATGCACACACATACGAATATATACATATGCATGCATGCAGGCGTACACACATCCTAACGGGCATTTGTGTACACACATTCACATGCACACACACTTGTTCATATATAAACTATATATTAGAGAGAAGGATGCTGGGTAAGTGGAGGTATGCTGGGTGGGTGGAGGGATAATGGATGAATAGAAAAATTTTGTGACCCACCCGGGGCTTACAATTTTCCTGGAGCCAATGTCTGGAATTCACACACACTTCCCTGAGTCATGTGGTGAGGGCCTTTCCTAACCTCTCAGAAAAATAGGGATAGAGATTTAAGTCATCTGGAGGACATTCCAGAGGGGTCTTTTCTACCCTGTCCCCCAGCAGTGCCAGTAGGCAGGGTCCCCACAGAGCTGCTCCCTGCTGGTCAGAGACTGTCACTCCCACAGCATGCTGCCCCTGGTCAAGAAAGATTCCAGTGCCTCTGCCTCTCAGGGAAGTCAGTGAGCAGAGGGGCCACGTGACTCCCCGAGTGCAGGCGGGGGGGGGGTGTCACATGACTCCGGCAGTGCCTGATACAGCATCTCATTCTGCTTTCCTCACCTTACACAGACCACACCTGCGTCCAGGTGCTCACTGCTCCCAGAGCTTGTGACCCCAGACCGCAGTGACTTACATTTACTAGCTTCTTGTTCCTCCCAACTCGAGTTCTAGTTGGCAGTTCAGCTTACCCCAACAGTGGCATCCCTTAGCCTGGCACCTTGCAGGCTGTCTTCTCTGTCACACTGAAGACTGTGCAGGTCCCTCTGAACCCTGACCTGCCCTTTCTGTCTTAACACCAAAAGTGACTGTAACCATTGAGATACAGACATGGCCAGCCTGCTTCTGCCTCAGCCTCCTACCACCAGGCAACCACAGGTTCCCACAGCTCCAGGGAGTCCAGGCAGCCTCTGCCAAGGATCGACCCCACCGAGGAAGCCTGTATTCCTCATCTACTGAACTGAGACTGACACGCTGTCTTTCTCTTCCAGAAAGTCCAGCAGTACACGGTCATCGTCCAGGCCACTGACATGGAAGGAAACCTTAATTATGGTCTCTCAAACACAGCCACTGCCATTATCACAGTGACAGACGTAAATGACAACCCTCCAGAATTCACCACTAGCACGGTGAGTACCTCAGGTTCTCACAGAGATGCCAGCCCTAAGCTGTAATTCACGGGCACTTCCCTCTCTCTCTCAGTGGGGGAAGAGCTGAATGGGTCATAGATAGCGAATACTGAGGCACAGGTGACTCATAAAGAGAAGGACCCCATGCCAGCCACTTCTGGTGGAGAAGAATGGGCCCAGACACTCCTGTGGAGAAGGTTCTGGGAAATTAGGGGTGTGGTGTGCCCCAAGATTAAGTGATGGCTGATCTATTACTGGGGCCTTTGTAAAGTCTGGAGGAGCTGACCAATCAGGCCACCACATCACTTGGAGAGGCTTATGTGACTGAGCAGTAGGTACCTGACTGGGAGACACCCAGCTGGGCCTTGTGCCCTTGAAGCAAGGGTCCCTTTCTACCTTGGTCCTCAGTGGACAGGAGCTAGCCCCTTGTGGTTTCCATCAGCAGACAGGGAAACTGGTAGTGACTGGGTACAAAACTGGGACATCAGAGGTCAAGAGTTCTTGTTGAACATACATGTATAATCCGCCCAGCTATGGTATAGAAAGATCATTGTGGGTCTCCAGTCACGGGCCAGAGGAACAGACCCCTACCCCACCCTGGGGGGGAAGACTCTAGAGACAGAACTGTAAATCACATGACCACCATTTCTCCTGGACTCCCATGGAACAGCCATGCTGCAGGGAGGGTCCCTACCTGTGAGGCCCTTAGGCTTTCTCGGTGTTCAGCAGACATGATAACCACTTCTGGGTCTCCCAACATTCTCGGGCTCTGGTCTCTGCCTTCCCTCTCTGTATGCTAGCATCTGCCTCCAGGACTCCCAAGTCCATGGATGTGAACAGTAGAGGGGCATGTGTCCATAATAGTAACAAGGACTTTATTTGCCAGGCACATAGGTAGACACTCTCCTATCAGACCACAATAAGTCTGCCCTATCCACCTCTGATCCCCAACCTAGTAGTGAGCCAGGACATGGGTCTCCAGGCACACAGCCCACAGGGAGCAGCTAGGACTGAACCCTAAAAGTGGCTGCCACATGGAGAGGAGAGGAGGGGAGAGAAGGTGCCTAGAAGGCTGGAGCCCCAATTAAGAGCCTGTCCCCATCCTGTTCTCCTGGACCACAGTGCCATCTAGTGGCCAAATAGTGGATGGCTAACAACCGGAGAGACTCAGGCCCTCTGCAGACTGGTGTGAATCCTGTCCTTCCTCACAAGCAACAGGAAGGAGGGGTAAGAAGTTTTGGCCAGGCTGCTCAGCCTAGAGAGGCACTGGTGCTCCAGCTAGAGAGGCCTTGAGAAAACTGGAGGGGCATCTCTCTGGGTTCGGTCTGTTTGCTCTACCTCTGGCAGACAATAGGAAGAAAGACCGGAGTCAGATTCTAGGGAAGCAGCCACTGACCCTGACCTACACAAGTAACACCCCTAGCACCAGACATTCTCTGCCCTGAGCCTGGATGGACAGGCCTCCAGTGTGGCAACCACCTTCTGTGACAGTGCAGGAACCCTCAGCTGTCAGGTTAGTGCCAGGAACTCACCTAGGGTAGCCTTGTCAGAAACTGAGCCAGCACCACACACAGACACAAACCCACTTGTCTTAATTAGACTTCTATTGCTGTGATAAAACACCAGGACACATTCTGACCACAGTCCATCCCAAAGGGCATAAACTGGGGGCAGGAACTGAAGCATGGAGCTCTAGTCAAACTGGCTCGCTCCTCATGGCTTGCTCAGTTTGCTTTCTTACAGCACCCAGGAACTGGTAGCCTAGGGGGTGGCACCGCCCAAAGTGGACTGGGCCCTCCCACACCAAGAAAATGGCCCCACAGACGCGTATGGGTAATATGCTGGAGGCATTTTTTCCACTGAGGTTCTTCTTCCTAAATAACTCTAGCTTGTGTTAAATTGACAAATAATTAATAAATAAATAAATAAATAAAATCAGGAGAGTACTCCTGAGCCAGACATCAGTGTTGTGGGGTCCTGGGATTGTCATACAGAGCTGAGACCCTCTGCTAAGTTAGGGCTACCTATGCTCCCAGGAGTACGCCCTTCTGCCCATGCCAGACTCCTGGAGTACAGATGTTGGGGTGCAGAAACTACACAACTCTCCCAACTTCAGGACTCCCATACCTACCCTCAGGTGACAGCCTTTGGACGGTATATAGTCACCACGAGAACCAGGCCAGAGGGAAGCCAAAAGAGTACAGCTTTGGGCTCCTTCCCAGGAGAGGAGATGGCACACCACAGCGGCCCCAGCAGCTTTGAGGGGCATGCCTCAGGAGGAGGGTGTTCCTCGCAGACAGATGGTACAGGAAGGAGCTCAGAGGCCAGTGCATCGTGTTCAAGGACCCAGCCTGCCTCCCAAACCCACCACAAGCCCCAGTCAATCCTCCTTGCTCATTCCAAAGAGCTCTAAAAAGGCTGTGCCAGTCAGAAAGGACGGAAGACCCACAGGTACCCTGACTCAGAGATAGATAGAGAGCCAAGAGCACTACTCCTGTGTCGGATGGATGAATCCTGTCTCCGACTAACTGTGAGACTGTCTGAGGTCAAATTTAGCAGGACCCAAGCTGGAAACTCTGACTCTCAGGTGAGGCTTCTGCACCTGCTAGTCCACTGTGCGAGCCCTACAGCACTGCCTGAGGATGACCAAGGTGGGAGAGCACCTGCCACCGAGTGCCCTCCACGGTGGCTCCAGGGGAGTTTCCTTCACCTCTCTGAAGGTGGACCAGTTCTGCCCATGGATGAGTTAGTTCTGTCTTGCCTGGACCACCTCATACAACCTAACTGAACTCCATCTTCCCTCATACGCATGAGCCACACTGCAAACACCCTGGCAGGCCGTGCCGCAGGTGAGAGGTAAATGAGAGGACGGAAGCTCGAGAGCAAACAGCGGCCTCTGTGCTGGAGCACAGACGAAATCATTCCGAGCCAGCCCGCACATGCTGCTATAAACGGGCAACTGGCGGGTCACACTGGAACTTAAATGTGGAATATAATGGCACGGAACTCATTCCAGGGGTTAGTCCTCCCTCCGTGCAACCATGAAGGAAGGTAGAAACCCCCGGTTCCCTGGAACACGAAGGGCAAGAGGAACAAGCAGGTGACCGTCAGAAGTCCTGTGAGTATAGGACTTCTCCACACCATGGACACACCTCTTCTCCAGGACAATCTCCACAGACATCTGTTCATACTTGGGCTTCTGGTGGCCCTTGCCAGGACACCATCCAGATTAGTGGCAGGCAGGAACCTGGGAACATCTTTGCTTCACAGTAGGAGTGTGCAGGCAGGCTGGCCACACAACACACATGGGCTATTTTTGTGAAGCTTAATCAAGAACAATCAGGCAAAGCTAAAGAGAGGCAGGGATTTGCCAGCTCCGAATCCTATTCCCAAGTGTTAATTAAAAGCTATTTTCTTCTTGCTCTTGTGCAGCTGCAGTGCCCCCTGGAGGCCAGAGCCCAGAACTCGTCCAGGGCCACCCTGCCACCAGCACTCCCCCACCAGAGCAATGTGGGACCCCCTGGGGTGGAAAACAACTTCAGACCATGCATGTCCCGGAAGCCTCCAACCTACCCCATGCACAGAGGATCCCTGAGACCCAGCAACTGCGTGTGGCCTTCCTCTAAGCCTTGCCCCGCCCATACATAGCCACCCTTGAGCTGCCCTTGATCTCTTGCTGTGTGGCCTTGACTGATATCCAGACCTCTATGAGCCCAGAAAGCCTGTCCATATTTTACATTCATGTGTGATTGATGCCAAGACCGGCATAGCTGGTTCTAAGATACTTACACCCGAGCTGCAGACACCAGGCAATCCTAGCCCAGACCTTTAGCAGTAAGAGGTGAGAACAACCAATCAAAAAGCCTTTCACATCGCTGAGAAAGAAGGGCAGACATACAATATGACTACAGTGATGTTTGCTGTTTGCCTGTACAAGATGATCTGTCCCCTCATAGGAGTGAGTGGCACCCAGTTAAGTGATTGAAAGGGGGCTAGGTCATGGTGTTCCCATAGGTCACTTCCCAGCTGGACAAGGGACAGCACATAGCAGGACAGTGACCCTTTAGAGAGCACTCAACCAGGCTGTGCACACACATGGTATTGGCTCTCCGTCGCTATGACAATGATACCATTGGTGTACAAAGAGGAAACCCCTGTTTTGGCTCATGTTTTCAAAGGGTCCCGTCCATGGTCACTGTAAACCTGTGTGTGTTCAGGCTGCAAATCACGGTGGGGAGCCTGAAGAAGAAACAGCTCACTTAGTCACCAGAAAGCAAAGACAGAGACAAGAAGGGGTCAGGGTCTCCACAGCCCCTTCAGGGCCACAGCTCTACCCACTGACCTGACTCCCTCTCACTAACCCATACCTATCCAAGTTTCTACTATGCCCCTAACACTGCACAGTCTGGAGACCAGGTCTTCAGCACCCAGGACTTCGGAAAATTCTTACCCAAACCAGAACAGGTAGCAATCACAGGCAGATGGCTCACTCACCAGTGCAGAAATTATTTCCCTAAAAGCAGGAATCCACTGAACTTTAGAGCCAAGGATCTATACCTATGGCCTCCAAGGCTTTGAGATTCTTCTAGAAACTCCTACCCCAATAACCAGGAATATAGCATATGCTGTCCTCTGGAGTGACCTGAGAAGGCTACTCAACTGTGAGGTTAGACTTGGGCTAACCTGGGAACCTTCCATGAGTCTAGCTAGATAAGGCAGTGTGGCCTCTGACAACCTCTCACTCTAGTGGCGAGCCTGGTGGCCAACCTCTAAAAGCCCTGAGTTCTCAGCTTCCAACTAAGTGTGGAAACCCAGGAAGAGAGAGAAATTTTGATCCAGCATAAGTTAAAATTTATTATCTTAAAATTGGAATAGACTCTGTACCTTTAATTCCATGCAGGAACACAGCCATAAACCATTAATTAGGGGCTAGTTCATCATGCTCTGAGGTAGTGGCCACAGGGTTGAGCCCAGAGCTTGCATCCCTAACTACCCAAAATCACCTCCACTCCCTCAACCCTCCCTCCAGGGTTCACTCTCAGACAGCAGAGGCCTCCGGTGCCTCTAAACGACCCCACAGACAGGCCAGAATATGGCGAACCGGACCCAGGCCCTGCCCAGCAAAAGACCTGGTAAGAAGGCAGAGATGCAGGTAGCTCACAGAAGAAGGGTACCCAAGAATAAGACACACAGCAACAAGTCACCCCTCAGCCTGAAACCAAGACTTCAAGGTCTGTGTCCAAAGAAGTACTTTATGCTCTTTTGAGTTTCTGGACCCTGACCCGGCCAAGCAGTGTGTGAAGGTGAAGGCACTGGGTTGGAAGAACCAAGATACCCTGTGTCATCCTGGCTACCTAACCAGCTGCTGGCCAGGGACCATCCCAGAGCCTACCATAATGCCCAGTTCCCATGTGTTCTTACCTCATGGAGCCTGTGAGGCCTGTGTGCCCACCTAGATGTCTGCAACTTGACATCCTCGGGCTCACAGATATATCAATAATTACATCTATAACTACTGTTATACATGTAACAGATGTTACAATAATAAAACAATATATCAGTGGTGGAAGAAACCAGCCTCCGAGGGGACTCAGAATCTAGAACCTAGGGAATTTGTTTTACTGTCATGGCTAGAGAAGGTCACTTTTGGAACACATGTGAGGGAATCTGGTCATCCCTGAAGATCTGGAAAACCTCTCAGACTCAATGGACACTGGAAATCTGGTCTACAAGAGAACATCTCTCCTAGGACCTGAAAGGTCTTGGATTTAGAAGGCACGCCCTCTGGGTGTGTTTATAAGGGAGTTCCCAGTGGGGCTTGACTGAGAGAAAAGCCTTCTTGAATGTGGGCAGCGCCATTGAAGCTGGACTGGAGATAGCAAGCTGCACCAGTGGCCATCTTCCCTCTGCTTCCTGACTGCAGATGCACAGGGACCAGCAGCCTCCAGGACTTACTGACCATGATAGCCTGAAACTTCAAACTGTGACCCAAAATAAACTCTTCCTTGCGTTGCTTTTGTTGGGGATTTAGCCACAGCAGTAAGAAAAATAACTAATATTCCCTCAACATGTGTGCCACTGGGGACTATTCACAAGGACGCCACACAGGCTGGGTCTGGATAACCTTCAGCCTCATGCTATCAGCTCTTGAGATAAGGTTACAGGCTGAGATGCTGGGGCTAAGAGCCTCAACACATAATTTTGGGTGACATGGTTCTGCAACACTGCCCCCAAGTGCCTGTGACCTCCCTCCAAGGAGAACTCCCCACATCATGAGGTGCGAACCCTCAGACACTATGGTAACCCTATTGCTGATATGGAATGCCAGTGTCAGGAGGGAGATTCTCACTGTGGAGGCCACCAGCAATGACAGCCTCACCCAGCCACACAGAGGAACCCAGGAGCCCAGTAAGGAAGCCAGACACTGGGCATGTGCTCACCACTCAGGTCTGCTGTTCTCTCGGGGACTGCCCTGTGCCCCTCTGTGAAAGTAGGGTTTCATCTCCTAGAATTATCTAGAAACTGGCTGTGCCCACTTGCTTCTGTTGAACTCCCCTCCTAGTGCTTCCTGGGGGAACCTTCTGCAGCCTCGGGCCTCTTTGCTCCAAGGTAGCTAGGCTGAACGTGGCTCAAAAATCGAAGGAAAGTGCTGCTTTACTGCAACCTTTCACTTCCATTCATCATTCCAATGAAAGGCTGGAATAGGAAGGTTCCAGAACAGTACTGGAGGAGGGGGCACCGTAGGGACATCCTTTAGGATACACACAGTGAGTTCCCATCTGATCCTGAACTGACATGACAATTATTTATCTTGCTCTAAGGTGAATTCCAAGACAGCAGAACATATGAGCCCAGAACTGCTGAGCACAGAACCTAGAAGCCAGCTCCAGAAGTAGGCCACAGTTGGCAGGGGGCACTTGGATTCCTAAGGCAGACACCCCCTCCTCCACTCCAAGTGATCCCATAGGGCCTTCGTGGGTGCACAATGCAACCTCATAGTGCCTTAACATAAGACAGGTTAGCACCTCTACGTGTGGTCACTGGCCACAGTGGCTGACCCCAAGCAACCTGGGCAGTGGGAGGAGCCAGGGCGCCATTCTCTCAGAAGCCTCTTGCAGCTGCTACTCCTAGACTCTGCTCCTCCCACTCTCCATCACACATCCGTCCTAGCTACTTGCCTTGATCCTCCGTGCACGTGAGAAAAGCGTGAACATAAGACAAGAGTTTGCTGCTCAGATGAAGTTGTCCTGGGTAGATGTGTGCAGACGGGAGCAGATGCTCAAGATATCCCCCAGGTGTCCCCACAGTGAAAAAAAAGCAGCTGCCCTGGTCCACCTAGGGCATCCATGGAGAGCAGAGACCCTGATGCTTGCCAGTGTTGGCACAGAGTCTGGCTCCCCAGGCGCCATATGAGGTCCTAATATTCTTTCTTACACTCTGCAGTTTGCAGGAGAGGTCCCTGAAAACCGTATAGAGACGGTAGTGGCCAACCTCACGGTGATGGACCGAGACCAGCCCCACTCACCCAACTGGAACGCTGTCTACCGAATTATAAGCGGGGACCCCTCCGGGCACTTCAGTGTTCGCACAGACCCTGTGACCAATGAGGGCATGGTCACCGTGGTGAAGGTAGGTGACTGCTGCCCGCATATTCCCTGGTTCAGGAACATGACTGTCTGCCAGCTACCTAGGGCGGAGGACCAAACCCTTTAGAGATAACCTCCACCTCCACGGCGTCTCTCCTAACTCAAGCTGGCCTCAAATTTGTGCAGCCAAGGCTGACCTCAAACTCCTGGTTCTCCTGACTCCACCTCTCACCAACCATTTTCCACTGGGAAAGGAAAGATTCTGGCTTTCTTGTCCTTGCTGGCATTTTCCTGTAAACAAGACCACCCCTCTCTCTTGAGACCATGCACAAACCGTGACGTACGGTGCTCAGAGAGCAGGAGAATATGCTATGACCCTCCTCTCTGGCTTGATGCTAGGGCCCACCTCTCCAAGGTACATTTAGGCCTCACTATTGAGCCAGGGTCATTGAGGAGGGCATCTTAGTGTGTATATCCAGCATCCTAATTGAAACTGTCACAGCAAATGTTTTGTTGGTTTCCACACAATAGGTGTATTTTATCTTGCCTGCCTATGGATTTTATTGGCCATGGTCTTTCTGGAAGGACTGGTGACAAGATTTTTTAGTGCATCATATACAATGTGATTCCGTGTCCCACAGGGACACCCTTCCCTCCACAGTTTTAGGAAGCAGCCTATTAAAGCAAACTGGCCTGGCTTCTGTCTGAGGCTTCCAGGAGGGGCCACAGGCATTGGCTGCCATTGGTTCTGCAAGAGGAAGACATTGCCACCGTGTGTTACCAGTTCTGGGAGCTTGGTGGCACCTGGAAGTTAAGTCCAGAGGAGCAAAGACTGGGCTTGGGGGACATTCACCATTTCTGTCCTAGAAGCCTCTGTGAGACCTTTCAAGGGAAGGGTACAGGTTACTCTGCCCTGGGTACCTTGAGAGACTAGCAGCCAGCTCATGTGGTTGTGGGTCCAGCCAGATGACCCTGTAGACTCAGGCCCCACCTATAAAGATGCACCTGTACAGTGTCCAGCAACACAATACAAACTGGGCAGAGGTAGAGCAAAGAGGAGACCAGCTAATTCCCTACTTGTACAGTTAAACTCACCGGCCATACCTGGGCCTAAGGAGGCAGAGGCAGAGACAGGCTTCATGTCCAGTGACAGTTAGACATTGTCATGTGCCTCAGAGAGGTGAGCTCATACTCAGAGCTTAGGAAATTGTATATCCACTTATCCTTCAGACATGTGTAAAGACCAGGCTTGGGAAGAGGGAGGGCTCACCAAGGTCACCATCAAGGAGCCAGCAACATCTCTGGCACCCCCTCTAGAGCCTTCTAGATTCCTCTGTTTCCTTCTCAGGCCCAATGGCATTATTGATTAGCTAGTTTATAATTCCCTTACATGCATAGATAATACTTCACACAGTGGCAGCACTGGGCACCAAGGACAGGTACTTACAAAATCCAGAGGGAGCCTGGGTTCTGATCTACTTAGCCATACACTGGCTGAGATCAGACCGAGCACAAGGGCTAGCATCTGAAAGTGGAACACAGACAGAAGTGGGAGGCTGGCTCTGCCAGGAAAGCTCTTCCTCCAAACAGAATTCACGAAGACCCAGGCAGGCTTACAGTAAGAAGCAGGAAGCCATGTGACCTGCGATAGGAGTTCCTCAGTAACTGTCGCTTCGTATGCTATATGCCCCTGCCCTGTTGGAGACATTGAGTCTCTCACACTGGGATCTGATGGCATCTGAGCAAGTGTCCTAGGCCTGTTCTCTCAAGCTTCCTTTGAGGAAACTAACCAGGAAGGTCGTTTAGGGAGAGGCTAGCGGCCGGAGAGCTGTGGTATGTGGCTCTCTTACTTATGGTCATCAAGGCCTGGCCTGTGGACTCAGGCTGTGACAGCCTGCCTCTCCCACAGAGTAACAGCAAGCTGCAGGATGGCACACTATCACTGTTTCCAGGTGCTTGTCTCAACAACAGGGCCCTAGAAACACTGACAGTGCCATCTCCCCAGGCCCTGTACCTGCCTTTAAAACTAGAAGGCAGCAGGGTCTTTGGAGATATAACAGTGTTGAGGGTCTTAAAGGTTTGAAGTGGGGCTGGAGAGATGGCTCAAAGGTTAAGAGCACTGACTGCTCCTGCTCTTCCAGAGGTCCTGAGTTCAATTCCCAGCAACCACATGGTGGCTCACAACCATCTGCAATGGGATCTGATGCCCTCTTCTGGTGTGTCTGAAGACAGCTACAGTATGCTCACACATATAAAATAAATAAATAAATCTTTAAAAAAAAAAAAAAAGGTTTGAGGTGAGTCTGAACCATCTGGGTCAGCCCAGTACAACCTCAGAAGCCTTTAAGAGAGAGAGAGAAAAGGTCAGGGAGTATCTTAGTTACAGATTCTCTTGTTGTGATTAAAAAACGGGCGGTGGTGGCGCACACCTTTAATCCCAGCACTTGGGAGGCAGAGGCAGGCAGATTTCTGAGTTCGAGGCCAGCCTGGTCTACAGAGTGAGTTCCAGGAGAAACCCTGTCTCGAAAAAACAAAAAAAAAAAAAAAAAAAAAAAAATGGAAAATGGGGCTGGACAGATGGCTCGTTGGTTAAGAGCACTGGCTGCTCTTCTGGAGTTTCCTGAGTTGAATTCCCAGCAACCACACGGTGGCTCACAACCATCTGCAATGGGATCTGATGCCCTCTTCTGGCACACAAGATTACATTCAGATAGACACTCATATACACAAAATAAATAAATAAATCTAAAACAAACAAACGAGTTTCACCTTACATGTTCCAAGCATAATCAATCATGGAGGGAAGTCAGGATAAGAACCTGGAGACAGAAGCTGATATGGAGGCTGTGGAGGAACACAGCTTACTGGCTTGTCCCCATTGCCTGCCTGCCCCGGGTGGCCCCGCCCACAGCAAACTGGCCCCACCCACATCATTCACCAATGAGGAAGGGGCACCACAACCCAATCTGGTGGCAGCATTTCTTCAACTGAGGTGCCCTTTCCTAAAAGGACTCTAGCTTGTTTCTACCTTCAACTGACCAGCACGAAGGAAGAGCAAGGTGTGAAGGCAGAGGCAGAGGCAGAAGCCATTGGAGGAAGGAAGCCACAGCTGGCTCTAAAGAGGGACAGGACCCCACACACCCCTCTCCAGAGTGGACACGCATGAGATAGGAGTCACCGGAAGAAACTGGCCCCACTGTCAGACTTTAGCCCAGGGACAAACATTTTACTTCTGACCCCAGAGCTGCACTTACATTACTTTAAGTCTCCTGCTGGGGACACAAAATCAGTAACAAGTTCAAGAAAACGTTGAACAAGTAAACGCTAAAACATTGCTGTTTGGCTTGGTTTGGTTTGGGATTTTGAGACAGCCTCCCTATGTATTCCAGGCTGACCTCAAGCTTGCAGCCTTCCTGTCTCCGTCTCCGTCTCCAGACTACTGGGATTGCGGGCATGTACCACTCTGTCCAGCAGAAAATAACTTATTTTGTTTAGTTGGGGGTGGAGGGAGACATGTGCTACTCACACAGGAGGTGGTCAGAGGACTGCTTGCAGTGATCTCCAACCTTGTGGATTCTGGGGGTCAAACGCATCATCAGACGTGGCGGCAGAAGCCGTCGCTCACAGACCCAGTGTGCCCCACCTAAAACCAAAATCAACCTTTGGCCACCATTACTCTCAGCCCTCACTCGTATTTCCTAAGCTTCCTGTGGCTGCAACGACTCTCAAGACCCTCAGCACACTCGTGCCTACCTAACATAGTAATTAAGGAATTGTTGAGAATTCATGAAGCTGGGAGTGGGGACAACACATCTGTAATCCCAACACCATGGAAGCTAAGGCAGAAAGATCAATGCCCCAAGAAACCCAGCTTCTGCCTCATCAGGGCATGGGGCTACTGGCTAGAGACCTTTTACCCCAACTCCTCTCTCCTCTCATTGGCCAGAACCCAGAATAAGCCAGAGACAAGAGTCTGCAGTAAAGGGACAGTGGAATCCAGGCCACCATACCAAAGGAGGCAGGGAGAGTCTAAGAGACTGGGCAGTGGGGACAGCCAGCCCCACCACTGTAGGACACCCCAGTTAACCTGTCCCTTCTTTCCAGGCAGTGGACTATGAGCTGAACCGTGCCTTCATGCTGACCGTAATGGTGTCCAACCAGGCACCCCTGGCCAGCGGGATCCAGATGTCTTTCCAGTCCACAGCGGGGGTAACCATCTCTGTCACGGATGTCAACGAGGCCCCCTACTTCCCCTCCAACCACAAACTGATCCGCCTGGAAGAGGGTGTGCCCGCTGGGACGGCACTTACCACTTTTTCCGCAGTGGACCCTGACCGGTTCATGCAGCAAGCAGTGAGGTGAGTCGTCAGCATAGCCTGGCCCTGCCTGGCCCTGCCTGACCCTCAAAGCAGGATCCACTCCTGTGTATCAAACAGAAGAATCCCCAAATGTCCAAAGAAGCCTGAAAACCAGGAATCCCAGGAGAGAGACGAGGAGGACGGGGTACCAGATCCAGACCTGAGCATTGGCTTATCTAGAAGAAACCCACCCCAGAGAGCCACCCAATAGGATAGTCTTGGGCATCAGGGACCAATGTCACCATCTACTGGCTGAGAAGGAAGATGTTTAGACTGTAGAGCCATGGCTTCCTTGACAGTGGCAAGTGACAAGAGCAAGCCACTTAGCATCTCTGTACCTCAGTCCCCGCCCACCTGCAAAATGTAGAGGATGAAGGCTGAAGGCCCAGCCCTCTGGAGTCCTCCAAAATCTAAGACCACCCACCACAGGGACATGAGCCACTGCTATGGCCTGTCCCTCTGTAAGAAGGACACAGAAGTGCATGAAACCTCTGAGCACCCTGGGAGGACAGAAATGCCCCTGGGCTATGGTCCAGGAGGCTGTACCCAGGATGCTGGCTGGGAGAAGAACACTGGGGACTTGAACTTGCCTCTGGTCTCTTGTCCATAGATACTCAAAGCTGTCTGATCCTGCCAACTGGCTGCACATCAACACATCTAATGGGCAGATCACCACGGCCGCGGTCCTGGACCGAGAGTCTCTCTACACCAAGAACAACGTATACGAGGCCACCTTCCTGGCTGCTGACAACGGTAAGTCCCACTCCAGGGAGGCCCTGCCAGAGCATCGTCCCATGTCTTGGAGTTGTGGGCAAGTGAAGGTGCTACTGAGGGGTGCCAGTGGCACCCAGAGAGTCACTGAGAGATCTAGAGGTCTGGGTGGAGAGAAGTCTGTACAGGCAGCCGTGAACACCTAACTCTGCCCCCATCCTGGGCCATCCCATCATGCAAACCTCAGAAACTTCAGTTACTTCCCTAACAACCTGCTTGTTCATTTACCTGCCCATGCTCCCACAGTGTCCAACTGCTACATAGTCACTTGTGGCTCCAAGGTGGTCGTGAACCAGGGAATTTAGTGGCAGCTGGCTCGCCTAGCCTGTCTAGGCAAGAAGACCCATGTCTACCATAGCCCTGAGACTCTGGGAGTAAGGGAGGGTGCTAGGTAGGTGCTGGGCAGGCAGCATGGAGGAACATGAGGCGTGAAGCAGGACGGATGCTGGACATCCTGAGGAAGACAGAACAGGTTCTCAGGAGGCTTCTGAGGGCTGTGGAACAGGAACAGAGAAAGCCCATGGCCAAGAAGCCCACTTCAAGACCCACAGCACCCTGAAGTCTAGCTGAGCACTTTTGTGGGAAGGGAACAGGAGAGGAGGGGAGGGGGAGGGAGGGAAGGAGTACCCAGGCCTGGTTGATACATACCTTAATCCAGTTATTCAAGAGACTGAGACTGGAGGATCGAGATCTCAAGGTCAGCCTGGGTTAGAGAGCATGTTCCAAGCCAGCCTCAGGAACTAAGAGAGTGAAGTCTGGAAGTCAGGGTGAGATTTGATAACCAGACCCATTCCACTCACACCATGTCCAAGCTATGCCTTGGCCTGCTCCAGGATGGACACCCCAAGCGTCACGACCACATTCTGGCAAATAGGAAGAGCTCACCCGTGTCCTCCTGTGGACTTCCAGGAAGCACCACACTCGGTCTCTGCTTAGACTTAGGCACAGGGTCACATGTCTAGCTGAACATGTAACCTCCCAGTGGACAGTGATAATCTGAGCTAACACTTAGGCTTCTGGTTCTTCTCTTAAAGAGAACAGAGAAGAGAAGACAAGGACAGGGGGGAAACCTAGGCCATTTTAGTAGCAAGAGGAGCTGGGAGGGAGCAAAGGCAGTGGGGGAAGCCAGAGAAGGAGGGGGAGTTCTGCTCTTGGAAGGAACATGTGCAAAGGCCCCAAGGCAGGGCTATTTGGTGAGTTCTTGGGAGACGGGAGCAGCTGAAGCCTCAAGAGCAAGCTCAACTGCGGCCCCAAAGCTGACCCCATAGCAAGTGAAAAGCTGAGAAACCTTAACCCTAATCCAACTGGCTCCCCCAAGCCCTGTGCTCCTTGTAGTCCACAAAGTTGTCTGTATAGGCACTGGAGAGATGGCTCATAGATAAGAGGTGCTGACTGCTCTAACAGAAGACCCAGGTTCAAATCCCAGTACTCATATGGCAACTCACCACCATTTGTAACCGTAGTTCCAGGGCTCCCTCTCCTGGCCTCTGTGAGAACTGCACAAACGTGGTGCATGCAGGCAAAACATCCATACACACAAAACTAAAAATATCAATCTCAAAATAAAAATGTTTAAGTTAGCCATGCAACCTAGGATGAGCGCCCAGCCTTGCTGAGAAAAGTACACCTGCATTCTCTCCTACAGCGGGTAACATGAACTCCAGCCAACATGCGGACGTACGTCTCGCTGAGGACTTCACGTATCTGTCTGTCCTGTGCATGGCCCTGTGTGCTCACCCCTTTCTGTCCTGCAGGGATCCCCCCAGCCAGTGGCACTGGGACCCTGCAGATCTACCTCATTGATATCAATGACAACGCGCCACAACTGCTGCCCAAGGAGGCACAGATCTGCGAGAGGCCCGGCCTCAATGCCATCAACATCACCGCAGCCGACGCCGACATGGACCCCAACATTGGCCCCTATGTCTTTGAGCTGCCATTCATCCCCACTACAGTGAGGAAGAACTGGACCATCACCCGCCTAAACGGTGAGCCCACCCAGCAGCTCCCTAGCCACAGGCAGAACCAGGATCTAGGATCCAGCTTGGGATCCATCACCAGTGAACCGTGAGCAATGAAGATGAGAGACTGTCCTGGCCTCCTGGACAGTTCACACACAAGGCTGGGGATATAGCCCTGTTTATCTCAATCTCCACCACAAAGCCATCTGTCCTAGTGCCTTCCTGTTCTAGAAAGAGCCTAGCTCAACCATGCTGGCAGCCATTGTGGGTTGACTGGTCTCTGGAAACTGCAGCCCTTAGGAGGCACCCCTCCTGTGTGACCAGTGCTAGGAGCCTTACATCTTCCCAGAGATGTGATGCCCATTTATGCTTCCATCAGCAAAACTGCCAATTCTTCAGGCCCTTGCCAACACAACAGGGTGTTGCTTCAATAAGCAAAGCCACTGCTGTGCTCTGCCCTGGGCTCCTGGCAGAGAACATTCTCATGCTCACTGAGGTTTGGGTTCCTGCTCAATGACTTTGCCTTTGTTCTTTGGGAAAGTTGGGTTTGGGGGTTTGTTTTTGTTTTTAAAGGTTTTATTTATTTAATGTATATGAGTACACTGTAGCTGTCCTCAGACACACCAGAAGAGGGCATCAGATCCCATTACAGATGGCTGTGAGCCACCATGTGGTTGCTGGGAATTGAACTCAGGACCTCTGGAAGAGCAGTCAGTGCTCTTGACCTCTGAGCCATCTCTCCACCCTGGGTTTTTGGGGGTTTTTTGTTTGTTTGTTTGTTTGTTTTGTTTTGGTTTGTTTGTTTGTTTTTTGGGTTTTTTTTTGGTTTGGTTTGGTTTGGTTTTTGGTTTTTGGTTTTTTGTTTTTCTTTTGTTTTTTCCCTTCTCCTAATTGATTTTATAAAATCAATTTTTCAGTTTTGATATGGTTGATGTTTTAGCTTTATGTGTCACTATAAGTGTGCAGGTATACATATGTGCAGATACGTGTATGTGTGTATATCTGTATGTGTGTGTATGTATATGCATGTGTGTATGTGTATGCATGTGTGTATATGTGTATGCATGTGTGTGTGTGTGTGTGTGTGTGTGTGTGTGTGTGTGCTGCAGCCCGAGCTGCCCCACGTTTGGGGGCCAGAAATGTTGAGAGCCACTCTGCCAATGTTGAAACCCGCACTGCCAAAAGCCTTGGGGGCTAAACTGTTAGAGCCCGCACTGCCCCAAGCTGCTCAGGTCCACCGGTTGGGGTTCAGCAAGAGAGAGAGTGAGGATGGACTCGAGGAATGGAAACCAGACAGAGTGTGATTCAATCCTGTTTATTCTTCAGTCTCTCTTCTCTCCAAGTCCCAAGTCTTGAGTTCCTAGTCCCTAGTTCCTAGTCCCTAGTGCCTCCAAGTTCCAAGTTCTTTCTCCAAGTGCTAAGTGCCTAATACCTAATAATCTTCCAAGTTCTCTAGTCCAAGTGTCTTCTTCCTCAATGCCTAATTCCTACTCCAAGTTGTACTGTAAATTGTACTTTCTAACTTAATTCCTAGTTCCAAGTTGTACTCCCGAGTGCCTAATAATCTGTTGCTTTTCTCTGTCTGCCTCTTGCCTTTTATATGTCTCACTTCTAAGCCACGCCTCTAAGTCACGCCTCTAAGTCATGCTCTTAGGTCATGCCCTTAGGTCTTGTCTCTAAATCTGATCTCTAAGTCACGCCCTTAAGTCTCTGCTCTAAATCACACCTTTAAGTCTCACACATCCAAGGGAAGATCCTGGGTATCTAAAGCAAGATGTTATCAGCGTGTGCTCAGCTGTTGTAGGCTGATGTAATCAAGTCTCTTGCCAGGGTATATGGCTCAAGATGGCTGCAAGGATGATAGCCGCCTTCGGTCGTCTCCTCACATGTATGCACATCTGTATGGTATGTTGTGATGTGTGATATATGTGTGCATATGTGTGTGGCTGTGCGTGTGTGCATGGCATGTTGTAATGTGTGTGCATATGTGTACGTTGTGTGCATGATGTATGTATATGCACATGTTTGTGACCACATGGTATATTGCGATGTGTGTGCATATGTGTACATTGTATATATGATGTACATACATGCATGTGTGTGTGTGAGAGAGAGAGAGAGATAGAGGGAGGGAGAGAAAAAGAGACAAGAGAGAGAGAAAGAGAGAGAGAGACAGAGAGAGAGAGAGAGAGAGAGAGAGAGAGAGAGATTTTCCCTCTCAGTGCCTGCTTGTGGAAGTCTTCCTTGGGAAGGACGGCTGCCCATTGACTGTACCTTGCTGTTCCTCCCTCCAGGTGACTATGCCCAGCTCAGTCTGCGCATCCTGTACCTGGAAGCAGGGGTGTATGACGTCCCCATCATCGTCACGGACTCTGGCAACCCTCCCCTGTCCAACACATCCATCATCAAGGTCAAGGTGTGCCCGTGTGATGAGAATGGGGACTGCACCACGGTCGGCGCAGTGGCTGCAGCTGGCCTGGGCACGGGCGCCATTGTGGCGATTCTCATCTGCATCGTGATTCTGCTGAGTGAGTGTTGGCGAGTGGGATCAGAAACAGCCCCACTGCAGGAGGAGGTGCCTGACTCTGAGGCAGAGCTGGGGCCTGCATTCTCCTCTGAAGCCACAAGAGACAGGGATGGAGGATAGGAACAGTCAGTGCCCATGTGGAATGAGTGGACCTACCAGCCAGAGAGGGGACCTGCCTCCCTGTCCAGCCTGCAGAGAGTACGAAACCAGGGATCGGGATACAGGTGTCCCTGTGGCCTTAACAGAGGGCAGGGCATGGGGGAGGTGCAGGGGGGGTGCATATCCTTCTTCCACGTGTCTCCTCAGGTGACATGAGACACCAGCTGTACAGCTGCCTCTCTGGCCACTTGATCTGGTTGAAAGTGGCCTAAGTTTCTGGTTTCTGCTTTGATGCTCACAGAGTGGACCTCCCACTCTCTCTCCAGTCCCCTGGCTACCACCTTGTCCTATGATTGAAAGAAATACTACCTGTCACTTTCAGGGGTCTGGCCTCTGAGCCTAGCTAGCTAGCTGCAGTCTTTCTTGTCCTAGCAATCACTCAAACCACCTGATCAAACTGGCCACCCTTTAGACAGCCTGTAACCCTTCCCTCCACAAGGGGTGTCTGTCTGTTGACACACACTCTCCCCTCCCTGTGCCCTGGAGTGCTTAAATGGTACCTCCTTCTTCTCCATGTCTAACAGTGAAGAGCTGGCAGAGGCTTCAGGGAATGGGAGGACACCTGGGGAGACATCTTCATGATAATTAGAATCCCTGGTCTCCAATTCACAGGAGCCCTGCCCTCAGAACCCAGACAGGAACAGAGAACTATCCGGGAGGACCATGCAAAAGCTGAGGCTCCCAGAGATAAACAGAATGCCTCAGACAAGTGGCCAAGGCAGGTGGCAAAGGAGGCACATCCACACATAATTTCTTATTTTGCGCCCTATTCCTTTGGATAAAAGGACCTTTGAGATCCCTCCCCAGTGAGCCTTCCTTCCTGGAATGCATATCATGCACACATATGTACTCATGCAGAGACACACATGTGCACACAATGTACACACATCCATACACATCACACATCATATGCCTATCCTGGCGTGTTCCCAGGAGTGGCAGGGGACTTCTGGAGGTGCAGTGGCTTCCACTCACCCTGACCTACCTGCTGGAGACCCTTTCTGGGCTGTCCCCTCCCCAGTCTCCTTCCATCATGGGGGTATCACCCCACCATGGCTCCTGCCTAGAACATGGAACCCTAAAACCCTCCCCTTTGCCTTCTGGACCCAAAGCCTCACCTTGCAATAATTCTGAGGAATAGTGGTCTCTCAGCTCACCCTTCTCCACTTATCCTCCTGACCCTCAAGTAGTGACGTTTGTGCTCAGTCAGCTACCTCCATAAAGAAGAAATTAATCCAAAGGGCCGTTTGTAACCCCAGGTTCCACATCTGTATATGCAATCTTCTGCAGATAAAATATTCACAGAGAGAATTGTGTAGCAGGGGCTTGGAGAGATGTCTCAGTAGTGAGATCACTTACTGCAGAAGCATAAAGACCTGAGTTTGAATCCTAAGACCACCCCATGCATAGCTCTGCACACACCTATAACCCCACTGTAAGGTACAGAGACAGGATTACTAGAGCTTACAGGTGAACAGCCAAAATCCAGATTTAGTGACAGAGCCAGTCTCCGAGGAATACAATGAGGAAGGAAAGATCAGGACATAGACATTCTCTTGCAGCCTCCATTATTCTATAGCTGGGACTTAGTATGCACATGCATGTACATACACCTGCCTATGTAGATGAACACAGAACACACATGCATCCAACCATTGTATGTCCATGATATGCCCGAACATCCGCACACACATTCACACCTATGCACGCATATGCACAGCCATGCTCATGTGTGCACACATAGTCTCGCCCATGTGTGCACATATGCACGGCTGTGCCCGAGAGTGTACACACATAGTCATGCCCATGTGTGCACATATGCACGGCCGTGCCCGTGTATGCGCACATAGTGACACCCATGTGCATATATATGTACAGCCGTGCCCGTGTGTGCACACACTGCTCACAGTGCGGCTCCTCTTCTCACAGCTATGGTCCTGCTGTTTGTTGTGTGGATGAAGCGGAGGGAAAAGGAGAGACACACAAAGCAGCTGCTCATCGACCCCGAGGATGACGTGAGGGACAACATCCTGAAGTACGACGAGGAGGGTGGCGGAGAGGAGGACCAGGTGAGCCAGTGTCCCACGGGTTCAGCGGGGCTCCTGCTAGGGTTTCATTTCAACAGGAGGTTCTGTTCCTTCTGGAAAGGTAGTGCATAGTCATTTCCAGAGCCACAGATCTGAGTACAGGCCACATGTGCTCAGGCCTGAGCTGACTGTCCCCATCCTCTCATTGAATCAATACTCAAAAGATTCTCTCCAGCCACCAGCCCAACCCTAAAAGAAACAGTCCATAGGCTTCTGGGGTCACCAACACCCACCTAGGGACACTCCCAGTGTGTGTAATCTCCCTACTCTGACTAGACTAGGGAGATTACACAGAGCTACCTTGTGGAGGCAAAGAGGACCCAGCCCTTTTCTGTCGGCACTAAAGGTGCAGGTGGCTGGCTGCACAAGACTGCTGAGCTTCAAGCAGGAGGGTCACATGGGGGGGGGGGGGAGGGAGAAAGTCCAGGCCCCCACGAGGCAGCTGGCAGGTATAGAGTCCATGGTGACCCTGAGATCAGGCAGGGCTGGGCAAGTGGAGAGTGGGCAGTGTATGGAAGGGGCTGGCTGAGGGGATGGGAAAGGACAGTCAGTGAGCTTGAAGACTGGCAGCCTCCAGTGGTGGCAGCCTCCGGGCAGGTGACGAAACTTAGCGCTCTCCTGTTGCCCTGCCTGCTGCCCCCACACTCCTGTTCCCCTGACTCACTCTGTCTCCATCCCCAGGACTATGACCTCAGTCAGCTACAACAGCCAGAAGCCATGGAGCATGTGCTAAGCAAGGCCCCTGGTGTGCGGCGGGTGGATGAACGGCCAGTAGGTGCTGAACCCCAGTACCCAGTCAGGCCTGTGGTGCCACACCCAGGAGACATTGGAGACTTCATCAATGAGGTATGAACCTGGGGAAGACCTGAGCAAAAGTGTCTCCTTTAAAAGTAAAATCCTATCACATGCATGTAGAGAGAGAGAGAGAGAGAGAGAGAGAGAGAGAGAGAGAGAGAGAACAAGCAAGCGAGCAAACCATATGAGAGAGACGGAGGGGGGGTTAGGGTTAGGGTTAGGGTTAGGTTAGGGTTAGGGTTAGGGTTAGGATTAGGTGAGGAGAGGAGAGGAGAGGGGCCCAGATTAGGACGTGAGCCAGGCCTGCCCTCCTGCTTGTGGCCTTGAGCACATTAGCTCCTGAGTCAGCTACTTTTAAGAGGCCTAAGACCCTCAGCCAATGCTCAGTGGAAATTAGAGGCCATTTGGGCCACTGTGCCATCAATGGGTGACAGCAGGAAGAACTGTTCTCTAGAGAAACGGACACACTAAGCCAGTGCATCTATGAATGGCCTTCCCAGCCCACATTAGGGTCCTGGTACCCAAGCAAACTGACGGGCGTGTCCCCATCACAACACTACCCCACAGAGACCTTTCAGCATTTGGCTGCATTAAAGACCCAGCAACAAGGCCTTCGCACTGTGGAGAAACTTAGTCTCTTACAGTTGAGCCAGGAAAGGCTCCTGGCTGCATGTCCCACCACACCCCTGCCTCTTAAAAAGTCTTCAAAAAGAAACCGAACAACTGCAAGACAACACAGTTTGGGGTTTGCTTTTGGTTTGGTTTGGTTTGGTTTGGTTTGGTTTGGTTTGGTTTGGTTTGGTTTTTTGGCAGGCAGAGGCCTGGAACCTAGGCTGTGAACTAAACCTATTCATACTCCTAAACCCAGTCCTCGCCCCAGCACCAGCCCAAACCATAGCTGTCCTCATCCCAGCCATAGAGCAGCTGTGACTCCGACCCTGACCTTACCTTAACCCTAACATTGCATACATAACTTTAGCATTAACCCTAAGCCTAGCTTCCAGCCCTAACATTAACCCTAACCCAAACCTAACCCTAATGCAAACCCTAGAATAGCAGGAAGCCCTACTTTAAGCCTAACATTAGCTCTAACCCTGGCCCCAGCCCCAGCCCTGAGCTTCCGTCCTAGGCCTAACCCTGTTCCAACCCTAATCCTTGGTGGGGCAGAAGACTGCTCACAGTCCAGCCCAGCCCCCAGCCTTACTCTTGGCAGAGCTGCCAATGGATTGAGCTTCCTGCCCTTACAGTCTGTGCTGCTCTTATTTACATTTATATATTTTTATTTTATTTATGTGTATGAGTGCTTTGCCCGCGTGTATGTCTGTGCACCATCTATGGGCAATGCTCACAGATATCAGACGATAGGATCATTCCCCTAGAACTGGAGTTACAGATGCTTGTGATCTGCCATGTGGGTACTGCAAGAGCCAAGAGTGCTCTTAACCACTGAGCCATCTCCCTAACCCCTGTGTCTGTTCTTATAAACATGCAGCCTTGTTTGGTCCTTGGAAATATCCTACAGATAAACAGAGGCAGCCATTACTGAGTGCCTACTGTATACAAGATCCTGCCCTCCTGCCCTTCCTACCCCACCTGCTTGCAGAGGTCAGTCCTCTGTTCTGACAGATCGCTGGGCTGACACAGCACACACACCTAATCCCCCACCTCTGTGATCTCCAGGGACTCCGAGCTGCTGATAACGACCCCACCGCACCCCCCTATGACTCCCTGCTAGTCTTTGACTATGAGGGCAGCGGTTCTACTGCAGGCTCCGTCAGCTCCCTGAACTCCTCTAGCTCCGGGGATCAAGATTATGACTACTTGAATGACTGGGGGCCCCGGTTCAAGAAGCTGGCGGACATGTATGGGGGTGGCGAGGAGGACTAACCGCCCTCACCACCAACCTGAGAAGGGCACTGGAGGCCGAGCAGCAGAACTGAGGTGCCAGCGTCGGCTGGTGTCGAGAGGTCCCTCCCCGCTGCCGTCCCCCGTGTGGAGCTCTGCAGAATGGACATGCGTATGCCACCGGGCACCCACCATCGCTGCGGCATCTCGGTAACCACAGCCACGTACCGCGAAGGGAGAGCCAGAGGCACAGCCCTAACTTGAATTTCTTACCACAAAAGCACTGTTAAAACAAACAAACAAACAAACAAAAAAACAAAACAAAAGTGCCTTTTGGTACATGACAGATTCCCTAACTCAGGAGTGACTGAAAGAGGAGAGACAGCCCGAGAACCCCACCTCTGTCCACCCTGCCCCACAACTCTAGCCCCATCTGGTACCTTCTGAAGGCAAGCCAGGGGTGGGAGACAATATGTCTTTTTTTTTTTTTTTAAGGCCTTTTGTTAAGAAAAAGAAAATAGGTAACTTATTTGCAAAAGAAAAATAGTATGGGGTCCTGATCTGAATAGCTTTTATTATGCACAGCAGGGGTCTCCTGGGCCTTTTGGGCTCCCCAAGGCTGTTAGGTGATGATTGGGCTTTCCAGCGCCAAAAAACACTGGGCTAGCCCAACCCCAGCAGCAGAGCCACTTCTGTGTGGGCTTTCACATGAATGTGTGCCCTGCCCCAACATACTGTAAATAGCTGAGGCAGTTGTGAGGCCTGGAGACCCTCACGTCTTCACTGACATGCCCTCAAGCCCACCATAAAGCCTCTCTCTGGACCAGCTGTGGCCCCCAATACCACCGAGGTCCCCTTTTGCTTTGGTCCAGGACAGTATGTTGTCTAAGAAGCCAAGGCATCCTGCAAAACCCTGGCTCAGCCCTCCACTCTTCAGGATGAGGCCCTGAGGGATCCTGTTGAAGACATAGCAATTACAAGCTCCCCTCAATGGAACCCCTGAATGCTCTCAACACACTCCCCAGGCTGTGCAGATGGCAGAGAGCAGAGCCTGGCCAGACTCTGGCAGCTGCTTGGCCTCCCTGGGCCCGTTTAACCTGAGCTCCTGCTTGGTCCCATGAACTGCTATGGATGTCAGGACCTACCAAGTGGCCAGTGAAATTATCTTGCTGTGCCCATGTGACCACAGATGCTCTTGCTCGGACCCGTGTTTTTGTTGTTCTGGAGCTAGTGAGGCACTTTCCCATGGCAGTTTGACGCAGTTTGACACGGGGCAAACTGGGCAGGGTGACCACTTTTGTAGGACAGCAAACAGGCTGTGTACAAGGACCTACAGGAGATGGCAACGCTGCCCTTTTCACTGGAGGAGAAAACAGACTAGGACATTCACATGTCTGGGTCCAAAGGAGCCCTGGGACGGCACAGAAAGGCAGGCACTGAAGGGAATCCTGTGCCAAGTCTTCCTGGCTTACCCCACGCTACAGTACACTTCCCAAGAAAGGGGTTGATGAATGCTGATAGCTTGGGCGGCCTTGGTGTCTGAGTCTTCTTGGGGAGACAACTGAAGTTCCAGCATTGATGAAAAAATAAGTTTCTTCCAGATCTCTAACCCATATCTACTACTGGGGGCCAGAGGGGCTTCAAAGGGTCTGGGGGGTACCCAGGAGAGAGCGTACTTCCTAGCCGGTGGTCTCTAACTCATAGCGCCTCTCAGCTCCTTTACCCCGTGGCTAGATTCCCTTTTCCAGACTGCTTTGGCTTCAAAGACACACCTGAGTGAACTCAAGGGCGCCCAACTCATGGGTATGACCCATTGGATGTCAGGGTTCTTTCCCAAACTAAACCCATCCCCACCTCTGAACTCCTGGACTTGAGCCGGCCTCAGCTGTGTCTACTCCTCTTACAACTGGATGAATAGGGGCTTCTGTAGTTTCCAGGAAGTCCCCCAGCCTACAGCCAGCCTGGGCAGCAGAGCTCATGAAGGGGGTTGGGAGGGCTGTCCTATGCAAATTGCTCGAATCAGCAAACAATTTGGGTGGTGCTGAGCTTGGTTGGCATGGCCACTGGTGGGATTGTCATGGGTTAGGACTGGGAAATTGAGAATAATTTTCTGGGTTTGATTTTAGAAAACCCAAGAAGGTTCTTGGAAGTGTGCATATGTTTGGTAGGCACGGTAGCCAAGAACTTTCCTGAAATCCCAAGGCTTTCTTAGAAGCCTGGGGTGGGAGGTACCAAATCCATCAGTTACCTGGAGGCATGTCTCACCGGCCTCCACCGCCTTCTCCACACCCCCAAGGCCTCTGTCACTGCCACGCCCCTGCAGGAACATCCATGGGGTTTCCTAAAAGCTGGACAGCTTGTCCTTTTCACCCTATACCCCAATCAGCCCCTAGGGCTAGAGGTAGATAGGGGTTCTACACACCCCCAGACCCATCTTGGAACTCTGTTCCCAGGCCAACAAGTTAGCATTAGCCAAGCATACAGTCAGTGTCAAATGTTTCTCTTCTGTAGCTTGTAGATACAATGCGTCTGTGGTCAGGGCCCAGCCAACCTAGGCTGGTGGCCAGCTCTGTGCAGTACAAGGGTGCGGTTTAGCTCCTTTAAGGAGACACCTACACTACTGAGTGGCTTGGAAGAACACCTGGCCACGGTCAGCCTCGGTCACACCTGACTCCCAGCCAGCAGGTTTTCTCTCTCACGTCTTTCAGCACATCCAAAATGCTGGGTCTCCTTCCACCAAAGTGTCAGAGTAACGGCCAAATGTCAGGCCTTCAGAGATGCCTCAGTTTCCCCCTAGTGACTATGTCGTCCATTGAGATTACACCTCTGTGCTCTCTAAGGTAAATGAGAGGGGAAGTCTCTATTTCCACCCATACTGAAAGACAAAACCAAAAACTCACAGCTGAATTGCCCTGCACAGAGCACCAGGTGTGGTAGTGCATAGACCGGATACCGCAGGTTCCGCCACACCGAGTCGGCCGATGGAAGCCACCTCTGTATACACCGGGGACGCATCTTGCTTTTCCTTCCTCTCCTGTTTTCCATTCTGATTTATTTTCTGCATGTTTATTTTTGAAAATGGACAAATGTGTAGCAGCCCGCATGACCGTGGTTGTTTCGGGAAAGATACCGGAGTATGATGTGTTCACACTGCAGCTCTGAGCGCCATGCGGTGAGACAGACGTTCTGACTTTTTTTGTAATCGTCAACAGCACAAATATTTTGTATTGTCGTTTGTATCATTTTGTACCGAAAAAAAAAAGGAAAAAAAAAAAAAAAAAACAAAAACAAAAAGGGAAGAGAGTTGATGTTTTCGATGTGTTTTTAGTGCCAGGCAGTCTTGGTTCCAAAGGGAACAGCAGCTTTGCGGAATTGTCGTGTCCAGGAGTGGAGTCGGGCGTTAGCCCGCTGCTCCAAAGGAGTAAATAAAGTCCCCTTTGAAGTAGTCGGCCTCTGACTTGCTTGTGTTCTTCCACAACTTCTGGGATCTGACAGAGTCGGGGCTGTGGCAGGTGACCTGAGGGTGGGTAGATCAAACACACGGAATTAGGTTATGCTCCACAGATGCCCCTGTGAAAGCACAAGGAAGCTCACTTAGACTGAGAGCAGTTTGTTCTGGTTTGGGCGCTGGCTGTCACATCCAGGGCCTCCCATATGCTAGGCCAGCGCTCTGCCTCTGAGCCCCAGCCCTTGCCTTCCTATGGAACTCCCACAGGCACTGTGTGGCAGGCAACAGTGGACTGGGCCTACGGCCTACCCGCCACCCTGCCTTCCTGCCCTAGAATGGGCTGATGTGCAAGGAAGCTGGGGCTTGCACAAGGACAGGTACTCCAGTCTGTACGTGGCCTCTTTGCCAAGCACTCCTGTCCCCAAAAATCCCTTGGAGCTTTGGACAGGTTCACTTTGTAAAACAGTTTTAAAATGTGTCTTCCGAGGAAGCTTGGCCAGGCTGGGGATGATCTGCGATGAGCACCTACCTGGTCCTGAGACCTACAGTGGACCGGCTGCAAGAGAAAATGCATGGCCCCTAGGTTCTGTAGATTATTTCTACTGCCATGGGGCATAGTCAAATCTATCCTAGAATGCCAACAGACACACACACATGTGCACATGTGTGTGCCCATGTATGCACACACGTGTACGATGCCTATATGCAAACATACACAAGTGCATGCACATGCATGCTCACAGGCATATACAGGTGTGTACATGTATGCACACATGCATATATAGGCATGCACATGCGTTTTCACATGCATGTAGAGGTGTACATATTGCATATATGTGTGCATGCACATGCATGCTCACATGCATGTATGGGTATGCACATGTGTGCACACAAACAGGCCCCTAGACCCTGTCATTTTTCCATGCAACCCATCCTAGCCAGTAACATGCTATACCTGCCATTATTATCAGGAACCACAACCCAGAATTCCGCTCAAGCCTGACCGCCCCAAGCATCTCTTACCTTCACTTAGAGCTCACCTTGCACTGGGAATCCTCCTTTCTTTACCTAACTCCTTATATAGTCTACTCCTGGGCCCTCATTTCCTCCTCAGCCCTTACCTGAACTTTTCTTCCCTCACAACTTCCTGCTTGTAACTGCCTTGTCCCAGGCACAGATGTGAAAGGATCTGTGTTCCCAGGGAGCATTAGGGAATTACCCTGGGCAGGTCGGGCAGAACTCTGACCCCCATTAGAATTCGAGGCTTCCCGTTATTGGGATCAGCACAGCACATTAACCACACTCCTATTAGGGCTTAGATGCACGACATGCCCTAGAGCAGGGATAGACCTGGTACCAGTCAGTCAGCTTCCTACCAGCTAAGGCTGTCTGTCACTCCTGGTCTCCAGGGAGCAACTTCAGGAGCCCATGTCCAGGCCTTGATCTCTGTAGTTTCCAGAGCTTTCCAGCATGATGTTTTATGAATGGGGATGCCCTACCCATCCTTATGGACTCCAGTCCCATCCAAAGACTCTAGAAACTCACACACACACACACACACACACACACACACACACTGGGAGGAAGGGAGCAAGGACAGAGACAAGTCCACCCACATCAGGCTCCTTGGTGAGCCCCACAGAACCAGCCATGGGAAGCTGGAGGCTGAGAGAGGGTGAGAAAAGAAGAGAAGCACACGGCCTCCCTCCCTGTGGCCCTTGGTGGCCAGGCAAGGATAGAGCCAGAAGAACTTTCTGACAGCTTCCAGCTCTTAAATGGCACTCACAGAGTTCACTAGAGCCACCAGTCCGGGGTCTGTTTCCATACAATACAGAGACCATAGCAAACACACATTACACAACCTTTACCAGAAAGACAAAGTGTCTACCAGGAGATACAGCAGGCACCAACATAGAAGCAAGCACACAGTGATCCTGCCAGACACCAACCTGCCGGGCCTGCTCTTAGAACTGGCAACCGACAGAACTGTGAGAATTTAGTTCTGGTCATTCCATTATAGCCACACAGAAACACCACCAGCACAGGAGGCCAGAACACCATCTACACTCACCAGCCTGCAGCCAGACCGTCGCTTTATGGGTGTCACACCAGAAGTGGGGTCTCCCGTGTATAGTCATATCCAACAAAGAAGCAAGTGTCCCGACAGTCAGGGTCTACCTAATAGCAATATCTTCTCAGCTTCCCTTCCTTCCTCCTCAGCACCAGCCAGAGAACCAGATACCTGAGCGTCATGGAGGGGGCCAATCCTGGTATGTCTTCCAGCCCACGGCTGTCAGCCCTCCCCTGCAGCACTCTGGGGGGGGGGGGTCTTTGTCCTCTCTTACTATTCTTTGTCTACCTGTTTGTCTGCCAAGCACAGAGCTGAGTAACCAGCCTCTGCTTGTGCTTGATTTGGCATTTCTCTGTCCCCACAAGGACCCCTGCACACAGAAATATTCATTCCTAAGCCTCATTGCTTTGAGACAAATACCAACAGGTATCTCTTCCTGGAAGAAGACAAGTGTCCCAGGCCCTGGAGATGAGGTGCCTTGGCTACCTCCATGACATGTCTACATAGTCTTGGTCCCCAGCTGCCCATGGGCCACCAGTGGCTGCACCCAGAGGTAGATGGGGATTATGGGCTGGACCAGGGTTGCTCTAGAGAAACTGCTTGGACATGAACTTATGCTGTGGCCCAGGCTTCTTGTGTATATGTGCCAAACTTATAGTCTCTTCTACAATATCAGAGAAAGTCCTGGAGTCCTGGGCCTGATCTTGGCTAGAGACTTGGCAGGGCCTCCACTTCAACTCTGATTGGAAAACCAGGGTTTAGCCACAGCAACCCACACCTGACCAGTATAGCCAGTCTCTTTACCAACAGCTTAATAAGGATGAGACCCCAGCCAGGGCATGCACCACATGTTCTTATAACAGGAATCACCTGTCAGCCTGTCTCTTTCACTCCAGGGCTCTGACACACCAGCCTTCCCAGCTAGAGTCCCTCCTCAGCATCCTGGACCTCACCCCACTGGGCCCACTCTAGATGCTTCACCTTCCTAGGTAGTATGGGGTCCTCCAAAAGCAAGGACAAGACTCTTCCCCACCCTACTCCCAGGAGTGGACTGTGTGTCCCTGATGAGAGAATCACCGTGTTTTTCTCTGAGAGGCTCCTGGCGAGCGAGCACAGGGCACATCCACACCAGTAGCTGTCTGTTTCAGGATGATGGTTACCTAAAGCCCATGTCCTAGAAGCACAAGTGGATCTATACCAAGTGGATCTGTGGTCCAGGATGTCCTGGGCCACAGGCTTGCCTGGGTCTCTCTCCCATGCCATGCTGGCATGCCTCTGATTCCCACTGTGGCTTTGGGTCAAAGTGACCCAGTCATGTGGACTCTCCCTGCAGGCCCGAGTCAACAACTGCTCATATCTTCATAGCCACACAACTTATATGTGTACCTTGCCGCATGAACCCACAGAAGCTAGGCCCTGACTGGAGAGAGCTCAGAGTCTGAGAACCCTGCCCCACCAGGATCAGCTGCTGGGTAATGATACCTCAGACTCAACCCCCAGACCAGTCTCTCCCTGAAGATGTAGCCTTCCTTGAAAATGTCTCCTTCTAGGCTCCTTCTAGAGCAGAGGGTCCAGACCTGGTAATACCATTTCTATCTCTGGGAAAAGGTCATTCTTCTGACAGGAGTGAGCCTTTGCTTGGGTACAGGTTTGCTCACAGAGACTGACTTGCATAATAAAAAATAACTCACAGTTAATTATGGTGCAGCTGATAATTGCAGGAACAATTAGCCACATGTACATTCTGAGGGTGCTGAGGTGCTAATGACATTTACAATAGGCAACTGCTCTGGCTGGGAAAGACGACAGGGCAGACACTACTACAACCAGTTCCTGGGTGCAGCCACAGGGTGTAGACTGAGTTGGAGAATTTGGTGGGGACCCTCTTCCAGCTCTGGGGCAGAGCACTGGTTGGGCCAAGACAGAGTTTGGAGAAATGACCTGTGAAGTCCAGCTTAGGCCTTTTTCTAGAAGCCCAGAGACTCTTCCATCTCCTTAGACAAAAGTCTCTGTCCTCTTCAGTCAGAGCCACCGGCTCACAGGTCTGCACTGGGCACAGCCTCCCTAACTGCGGGATTGATTTCAGAGGCAGCTATCAACAAACTGAGCTGCAGCATATGTGATGGAGGCCTGCCTCTACACAAACACTTATGTGCACACATATACACATGCACTTATGTTCACACATGTACACATACTGACATGCACATGTGTACACATATGCTGATGTACACATGTGCACACATGCACTGTTGTACACACGTGTACACATACACATGCAATGATGTGCACACATGTACACATACAATGACATCCACACATGTACACATACATTCACCTGCACATGTGTACACATATACTGACATGAACACATGTACACATACAATGACATCCACACATATACACATACACTGGCATGCACACATACACTGACATGCACACATGTACACATATGGTGATATGTACACATGTATACACATACACTGACATGCACACATACACACAAAGACCATGTTCACATGCACACACACTCTCTGCCCTCTGAAGCCTATCAATAGGCACTGCACACCACTGACATGCACACGTGTCAAGACTATTCTACACCAACTCCTGGTAACCACCATGGAGCCCCCTAAACAGCTATGCAATACTATAGACACAGGGTCATGTCTCAGTCTTTCAGGTTACCCTCATAGTGTCCCCTCCTTCAGCTTCCTTCCCTCGTATGAACACTTGTCCATGGCCAATTCAAAATGCCCTCACTGGCCTGGCTCCAGTCCAGAATGCCCTCACTGGCCTGGCTCCATCCACACAGTCCTTATTTCTGAACAAGATCCAATTCAAAGGCTCAGGCACCAGGACTTGACATCTTTAGGGACCATTTTGTTCAGCCAGTCACAATCGTCAAAAATAAATAAATAAGTAAATAAACAAACAAACAAATAAATAAAACCACAACCATGAGATGGCTCAGCACTTAAAATCTTGCTATTCAGGCCTGACAACCTGAGTTCAATCCCTGGAAATCACACAGTAGAAGGAGGAAATAGAGTCCACAGAGTTGCCCTCTGACCTCCACATGGGTGTCATGATATGCACATATCCACACATATGCACATACATAATAATAAATAAAATGTTAAAACAAGGTATTTTAAAGCCCCAGGGCTGGGAAGATGGCTTATTTGTGTAGAGCTTTTCTACACTGGGTTTACAAAGTATACGCTATCATGTTCTATATCATTCCCATAGGCATGGGGGATGGGTCAAACTCTGTTCCCTGTACTTAGACCCTTTACCAATCAGGCCATCTCCCTAGCCACTGGGCTTTGTTTTTATTTGATAATCTGCTAATATGATTTATGCAAATCACAAAATAGGCAAAGTGATGAAAAGTGTGAGGGCTCACAACTCCCATGTGGACATTAACAGGCAATGGCAGGCCATCTTCCTGACTCAACTCTCAGCTGCCTGGGTTCAGGGCTCAGGACTGTACCACCCTGGAAGGGACTTGACTGGCTCTGGGCCAGTGTCCTTGGTGCCATGAAGGTGGTGTTTGGCTGGATCACTTGGTTGGAAGTGGTAGGAAGTGAACCCTTCTCCCCAGCCACACCTTTGCTGGCCAACGGGAGGGAGCCCAGCCTCTAGCTTCTCACAAGATGGCCCAGACACAAAAAGGACAGCCTCATCCCTGCTGCCCAGTGTAATCAAAGGCTCTATCCAGGTAATAGGACAACAGGCCTCTCAGGGTGTCCCCACACACACCTGGCTTACAATGAGTGCCAGGCCATAACAGGTCAACTTGGAATACATTCTCTTGCCCAGAAAGCCACTTGTAATTGCCACTCACTGAAGCACGTCCTGCTGCCTCTGAGACCCTCCCTCTCCACAGTGTTTGTGAGTGCACTGAGCTGCTGCTGTTGACCTGTGAACTGAACTGGTGATTTCCTGACAACACATATTGGATTTGCTCCAAAGAACAGTTTCGGAACAGGTCCACTTCCCCCATATCCTAATAATCTTTCTTTTCCCTCAGGTAGGTGGTGGGCTACAAGGGAGGTTAAAGTGTTTAAGAACTCTTATTAACAGTAGGGTTTGCAGCACTTGGGAGGCAGAGACAGGTAGATTTCTAAGTTCAAGACCAGTCTGGTCTACAGAGTGAGTTCCAGGACAGCCAGGGCTACACAGAGAAACCCTGTCTCGAAAACAAACAAACAAACAAACAACCCCCCCCAAAAAAAAACCCAAAAAAACAAACAAACAAAAAAAGTAGGACTTGAAAAACCTAAGACAACAATTCTTCTCTACTTAAATCAGTTTTTGTCACATATCTCACCCAAAACAATGAGAACAGTGAAAAATAATCTGCCATGCTCAGGGGCTTGTGCATGTTTTGTGTGTGTGTGTGTGTGTGTGTGTGTGTGTGTGTGTGTACATGTGTATGTCTGTATATCTATGTCTGTGTGGGTATGTGTGTACACATGTGTGTGCGTGTATTTGTATATTTGTGTCTGCATGCCTTTGTGTATGCATATCTGTGTATCTGTGTCTGCATGCCTCTGTGTGTATGTCTGTATGCCTGTGTGTCTGTATATCTGTATCTGTCTGTGTGTGTATTATCTGTGTCTGCATACCTGTGTGTCTCTGTATGTGTCTATATATTTGTCTGTGTGTATATGTGTCTGGGTATGTCTATATGTGTCTCTGTGTATGTCTGTGTACCTGTGTCTTTGTGTCTGTGTATCTGTCTGTGTGCCTGTGTCTGTGTCTATGTGTGTGTGTATCTGTGTCAGTATGCCTGTGTATCTGCATCTGTGTGTCTGTGACTGTGTGTATCTGTGTTTGTATATCTGTGTCTATGTGTGTATCTGTAGCTGCATGCCTGTGTCTGTGTGTCTGTGTATCTGTGTCTCTGTGTGCCTGTGTATCTATGTGTGTGTGTGCTTGTGTGTCTATGGGGGGGGGCGGTGAATACATGCACTCGAGCTCAGAGGACAACCTGTAAGCCAACCTCTCCTTCTTCCATGTGGGTCCCAGAGTCTGAACTTGGGTCATCAGGCTTGGGACAGAAACACCTTTACCCACTCAGCCACCCTCTCTGCCTCAAGCTGCAGGATCTTACTCCCTTGTCAGGCATACACTTTTCCAAGTCTGTGGTTTGCCTTATTTTCATGAGGACATCTTTTTTAAACCCATTCTAAAAAGGAATTATGTTCCACTTTATTTTTAGCCTTTCTCAATGATAATAATCTCAAGACACCAAGTAGTATGTCACTTTTCAGAAATAATTACATTTCACAGAGAAATTCAATGTGTCCACTGTCTCCTCCATCTCCACTATTTGAATTTTTTATTATGGATCAGTAGACACCACAAATAGACTAAGACTAAGAAAGTGCAGCAAACAAACACCGAAACCAAAGACATGAGTATACTGATGCTGGATGCTGACAGCCCTGCATATGGTAGTCATAATTACCCAGAGTCCTGTGACCCACACAACCTGCTGTGGGTAAAGGACTAGTGACCACGATCTGAGGGTCCCCCACCCCATCACTAAACACAACCATTATAGCACCGTTAGGCTGCTGCAATGAGGCAGGAGAGTAGGTCTTCTCAGCTACTCTAAGCCCTCACCTCCATAGAAATTTCTAGTTCAGACTGTGGTTCTGTAGGATTTCAAGACACTGCACCATCTAAGGCAGTGGCTCAACCTTCCTAACACTGGGATTTGTTAATACACAAAATACACATTATGCTGTGTTGAGCCCCCCCCACCCATGAAATTATTTTGCTACTTCATAACTGTAGCTCTGTTGTTGTGAATTGTTCATAGCTAATCTTTGCTACGTTGTGTCCTTCTTTTTCCCACCATTTATCCCGTAAGACTAGATAACACGGGAAACAAGGATAAGAGGGAGAGAGGAATTGGGAAAATCCCCGAATCTAATTTCTTTCCTTCTGCTTCTTCTTTGATCGTGGCTACTAACTGTTAGGACCTAGGTAAAACATTAAGGCCTACACACAATGTTAAAGACCTAGGTAACTGTTACGTGGCTAGCCTGCCATCATAAGGAAACTTTCTCACGTGTTTCTGCTGTTCCTAGGAAACTTTCTAATGTGAAGATTGATTGCGTATTTTATTATGTTCTGTGCCCTAGGAAACTGATCATGATAGAAGTCAGAACTGTTTTGTATAGTAACCCACAATAAGTAAGCTTAGACCCAAACCAACCACCCAGCAGTACTTCCTGTGCATGGTGTATAAGTTTTTATGATATAAGCTGCCCTTGGGATGGACCCCAACAAAAGAAATATAAAAAACTATTTAAGATAAGACTTCCATTTTGAGTAGTGGTTGAGTAAAGTTTAAGTTCCCAAGACCTCCCTGGGAACTGACAACCAGAAAGAGACATGTGCATGGGTAACTGACATTCTGTTTGGCAAGTTAAGACATGAATGTTAGACAAGTCTCATCCTGATAGATAAGTTAAGACATGAATATTAGACAGGCAAGTCCCCTGCCACAGTTGAATGCCCAACCAATGGGAGCAGGGTAAGTGTGCAACAAAGACATGTTCCTAAGGAAGTCCTTTATCCCTAATAAAATAACTTAGCACAGACGTTTGTGGATTGGGGGCTTAAAACCTCTGTAGGATCTTAACTCAGGGTCATGATTGAGTTCCTGAGTCTGGACCTCAGTCCTGGGGCATGCTGCTTAATAAACTATCCCTGTCTGACTGAGATCCAGCAACCACTCACCCTGCCTATGAACCCTAGTATTAACATACCTTCTGAAAAGTTCCCAGAACACTAAATGGCAAATGTCACACAATCACAGAAACTATCTGCAGCTGGCAAAACCACCCTTCTGCTAGTGCATGACACAAATCAGTCAGCTGCTTCGGACAGTCTGATGCAGCCCCACATTCCCACACCTGGGGTTAAAACAGAATCACATTCTTATAGTTCTGTGTTTTTTAAAGAAACCAAAATTCCAAAATTGTTACTATAAATTGTACTGTGAATGTCTGATGTACATGATTATCTGATAAGTAACACACAGAGAGCCGATGACCTAGGGGTTTGAGCAGATCTTCTCAAATCTGGCCTGAGGGTCTTGTCATGATGTTATCAACACAGCACAATCAGAGTCACCCGACACAGGCCTCTGGGTATGCCTGAGGGTGGTGATTATCTTGATTTCACCAAGACCCTAAAGTGAATGGCATCATTTCATGGCTGGGATCCTGTATTAAGAAAAGAGAGTGACTGAAGCACCCACAGGGAGCAAATATGGAGACAAAGTGTGGGACAGAAACTGAAGGAGGGGCCATCTGAAGACCATTCCACCTGGGTGTCCATCCCATGTGCAGTCACCAAAGGTAGACGCTGATGTGGATGTCAGGAAGTGCATGCTGACAGGAACCTGATATAGCTGTCTCCCTAGAAGTCTGCCAGAGCCTGACATATTCAGAGGCAGATGCTCACAGCTAACCATTGAACTGATCAAGGGGTTCCCAATGGAGGAGTTAGAGAGAAGACTGAAGGAGCTGAAAGGGTTTGAGGCCCCATGAGAAAAGCAATACCAACCAACCAACTAGAGCTCCCAGGGTCTAAACCACCAGCCTGGGAGCACATAGGGAGGGACCCATGACTTCAGCTGTATATGTAGGGGAGGATGGCCTTATTGGCATAGGTGAGAGAGGAGATCCTTGGTACCATGAAGGCTGGATGCCCAGTGGGGGGGAATTCGAGGGTGGGGAGGTGGGAGTGGGGGGGTCGTAGGTGGAGGCACATCCTCATAGAAGCAGGAGGAAAGGGGATAGGGAATTCCTGGGCAGGGTGTGGGGGTGAAATGGGGTAAGGGGATAACATCTGAAATGTAAATAAAATAGAGGGGCGGGGGTGGAGGGGAGCTAAGCAGTGGTGTGCATCCTGACTGTGGATAGGTGACCAGCTGCTTCAAGCTCCAGCCATCTTGACTTGTACTTGATGGACTGCACCTTTGAATTGTGAGCCAGGATAAACCCTGTCTCCTTGAAATTACTTCTGTCAGTTTTAGCACAGCAACAGGAAACTATTACACAGCCTTCACTACATGCACTGGCACGTGCTCTGTTTGGGTGCTACTGTTAACAGCATGTTCCAAGTTTTCTAATCATTCATCCCTGGTGTGCAGGATTACATCTTGGCTGCAGGCCTCGAGTGTGGCATGGAGCTCACACACTGCCTCAGCCCAGCCAGCCCTCAATCATGTCACCTCACATTCTTCCTCTACAAATTGGTCTAGGTTTTCTTTCTCACTTCATCATGCCTGATGGGCATGCCATTGTCCTGAGACGGGATGCTGAGAGCAGAAGTCTTGTGTCCCCATCCTTATAGCTCAACAGGTCCTGGGATGGCTCCAGCCATGCTGCTGGGACCAAGTATCAAGTAGGCTCATGAACCCAACAGTGGAAGAGCCAAGGGGGGGAAACCAGCACTGCAGTATCATCTCACGTGGGCACAAGTGTGATTCTTCACTGTGGCTGTCCTGAAGGACTGGACACAGCAGGGAGAGCAAGAAAGTGAAAAAAGGAATTGACTTCACTCACAGAAAGTCCATACCCTCACATATGTAGCCAACTGCAGGCCAGGAAGCCTAGAAACAAATAGTGAGACCACAGGAAGATCACAAATCCACTGCCCTCCACAGTATCCAGCCTCCACCCTCAAACTTCAGGTCTCAGTCTCCACACTGCTCAGCTCTGTGTGTTGACTGTGCCCCCTCCCGAATGTGATGGTGGTGTTCCAACCCCATGACCTCAGACATGCCTGTGTTTGGAGATGGGGGTCTTTGCTAAGGCAATCAGGTAAACATGATGTGGCTTAGGTGTCCTTGACTGGTGTGCTGACAGAAAGAGAAGTCTCAGTACAGACACACAGCCAGGAGCTGAAAAGGGAGGCACAGAGGATGCTGTTCTGCATGCCCATGGATGGCCACAACAGAAAGCCTAGAAGCCAACATTTACTGCCTGGACCTCAGGCCATCCTGCCAAGGCATTTGTCCATGGCCCCTGGTCTGTGTGTCCATCTCTACAGCTGTTGATCAGGACATCAGGGATGGCAATGAAGCTTACAGAGGTATGTGCCTATCACAGACCCCTATGTCTGCCCCCAGACAGTCTACAAGATAAGGCCTGGAATGGGAAAAGCACAGCCCTGGTGTCCTCTGGGTGAGCAGAACAGAGGACTGGCCCCACCTCCAGCCCAGAAGGGGGTTGTGCTCCGTTAAGTCCTGTCGATTCAGAAGGACCAGAGAGACTCAAAAATAGAAAAAACAGGCATGACAAATACAGATAAATTTGTTTTTAATAAAGGAGTTAATTTTCTTTCAATCCTATATAAAACAATAGCAATTAAAAACTTCATTTCTGAAAGTAAAATATTTACATATTAACAAGTAACTGTGCAAAATTTACATGAAAAAATGGAAAGACGGGGATTTCCTAAAAGATAAAATGAAAGGTGTAACAGTTCTCGGGTGTCGTAAAAAATACTGATCAGCGTTCAGTTCACACGTGCGAATTGAAGTCTAACATGAGAATCCACACGGAGAAAGCCAAGTATTTACAGTCATAAAAGTACTATCAATAGACAATTTAATACAATAACCTCTGAAAATATAAAGAACCAATTAGTATATTTGTAATAAAAAAATAGGTACAAAGAAGGGGCTTTGCTCTGGACGCCTGTAAGGTTGGCCACAGCTTGCATACAGTCTCTTAGCAAAATAATTATAGTTTACATAGCCATTTTATGTTATGTGCCAAAAATTATGTACAATTCCTGACAAAACACAGCAACCATTTCCAACACTTGATCCACACTGACAAACAGTCTGTTGTTGATTCTTCTCAACTCTGATTTTATTTCATCTAAGTCTTCACTCTGAGCTAAAAACACAGTGCAAGTAAAATGTATTTATGCTGAAAAGGTTCTCATTTCCTTCCACTTTACAGCTTCCAACTGCAGCAAACAAATCGTATTTGTACAGGTGCTGCGCCCCGGCCTCCACGGCAGACCTGGGACCCTGCTTGGAGGTTGTGTTCCTGGGGAGTTTCATGTAGAAGGGAGGTAAGGGACAGGGTGGGGTGGGTGATAAATAGTCTAAAAAATCAGTTTGCTTCGCCAACTGACTGCTACAACATAAAACAAGAGATGAGGTCATCGGCTGTAGACATACACCTAGCGGGTGAGTCAGGGTGAGCGGAACCAAAACGCACACAGGATGAGCAACTGCTAATTATTTGCTAAGCGCTTCCCTCAGTCTTTAAATATGGCTTGTTTGGCAAGAAGGCCACTCAGCCGAGGATGAGCTCGGGTCAGCTGTCCTGTGAGAGCATCCACAGGCCTTTGTGTTCTCTCTGCTGCAGACAGTTTCTGCCGCACTGAAGAGCTGATTATAAACAGGAGTATAAAACTGCTCCATTGTAAAGAGGTGGCTGTTTGACAACATCCCATTTGCTTGGTACAAAAAGGCGTAATCTGCAAATATATAAAAACGTCCGCAAGCATCCCACCAGAAACGCCGGCTCATCCTGTTACTTAAGGAATGCTTTGTAGAGCAACAGTGAATGGCTTGTCTCACGCTCGTTTTCTAAACAAAATATGAGGTCCCTGAGGTTGACCCGCGTGATTCTTTGCCGTGTGAACTGTCTGGGGGTTCCCACGCCGGAGCCGCCTGGGACTGCTGTGCCTGGGCCTGAGCCCTGGGGAGGAGAAAGGAGAAGACATGTGCATTAGTGACCGTAGAACAGTTAGGAGGGAAAGGGAGATCTAAGTATCCTAAGGACCCTGGTTTTGAAGGAAACAGGCATGGCCAAGCCCCTTCCACAGTCCTGTTATTTAAGTCCCTAAGCAGGGGAGAGGCCCCAACTCCCCACTCTACAACACACTCAGGACACCCAGCCCCTCCAATGTCCCCATAGGCTTGGCCCTGAGTGGGAGAGAAGACAAAGCCAAGGCTCCCATCCAGAGGCTCTGAAGCACACAGCCCCTGCTCTCCATATCACACAGTGCAATACTGCCCAAGAGGCTTAGGTGAGGGGACAAAGACCACACTTGATGCCACACCTGGGATTGTGCCATCCCTCCTTGGCTGACAGAGGCACTAGGCCTGAACTCATGGGCGGGGTAGGCTGGTGATCAGCTGGAGGCCGACTGCTCAGCAGTCACACGACGGTGATCCACAGCCAAGGGAAGAGGCTCCCTGCTCCCCTGGCTGGGCCTTGCTGCAGACCCATCCCCTAGGCCACCAGCTATCCAGCGAGCCGAGCCCACTTCCTTCCTGCTGAGACAGGATGTACTAGGGCTGGCTTTTGGCCACTAAGCAGTGGCATCCAGCAGCTGATCTCATCACTACCTCCATCTGACCCCTGCTGGACTCACACCACAAGATTCCCACAGACAGCTCTCCTCTTCTCTCAGTAGAGAACCAGGTGTAGTAAACTGCTCGTGCATATTCAAGTACACATGCTGCAGTGACGTCCTGACTATGCCTCCATAGTCAAAGCTTAGGAAACTGGAAGTACCGCCTTCTACCTGTGAGGCCACAAGGACCCAGGTGCCAGTAGATGGCAGTACTGGCAGTCATAGGAAGCTGGCAGGCAGGCCGGCCAGGTACAAGTGGGCCTACATGGCCTGGCCACAGTTTCTTCATGCATATGACAGTCCAACTGAAGATAGGGTACTTTTCCTCAGATGCTGGGAGCCACCACTGTCCATCTACGGCCCTGGCCTCCACCATCACCTTGGTGCTTTTGGGTGGACAATCTCCTTGGATGTTGTTGGCAGCAACAGCCCTAAGTAGTGTTTCATCCTGAGATTAGTAGTACCTCTTAAAGGGCCACAGTGAGAATGTGCAGTTAGTAGGAACGAGGGAAGCTGTCAGTCTCCCAAAAGCCACCTCAGGCTGTGCTTGGACCAGCACACACATGAGCTTTCTTCAGGAGGGTCTTGGTGAACTGAGAAGGAGCAACAAGCCAGTTTCTGGGAAGAAGGCCTGTAGAGGAGGCTCTGCTGAGACGGCAGACTCCACAGGTTCTGGAGCCCTGGAGCAGGCTGAAGTCCAAACTGCCTCTCCATTTTCAGTAGTGAGCTTCACTCTTCTTGCACTTGCTAAACCTGCTCCGAATCACCGTGACTACAGGCCCAAAAGAGACACTCAGGCGATGACGGTATGATGCCCAGGCCCACTGAGGCCCTGCCTGGGCAGCAGGATGTGTGTGCGGCCAGTGTCTGTATTTCATGCCTCTACTTTAAGGTTCAACAACACCACCAGGGCTGGGATGGGTACATTATGGGTACAATCTCAGGTACAATATTTAAGAAGAGCTAAAAGTTAGAAATTGAGACACAGGATCAACCTAGCACACACACTATCTGACAATCAAGTACTGACGGTAATGAGGCCCAGACAGCTTCATGTAAGTACACAACCTGGGCCTCCAACACAGTGGGACAGCTGCCACTGCTCCGCCTGAGAGGTCAGCAGTCAGGTGAGAAGAGGACACAGATGTGCCCTCTTGTCCACTGTGTTCTGCAGGCCTGGCCTCGTGAGCAACAGGATGTGACTCGGGCTCTAACCAAGTGCAGGCGGAAGGCACGGCATGGACGCCGCACTCATTCAGGGGTTTGCCACAGCAACAAGAGCCTAACCCTGTGAATGCTCCTCAGAACTAGACTATGGCACCCAAGTATATCCAAACCCCTCATGAGCTAAGGGAGAACACACAGGTCATCCACCTGTGGCGTCTCAGAGCCCCTGGGAGTCCTCAGCTCATAGTCTAGGAAGGGTCATGGATATAGTGAATGTGTTCTTGGCTCCTGGGGTTGAAGCCTCTGCTCAGAGCCCGATACAGGGTCCACAGGAACAAGGCATTGCCAGCACCCACATAAAAGCTGAAACCTCAGTTTCAAAATGGGAACTACAGGTCAGAGGATGCTTTGAGTTATTTGAAGGGTGGGCATGGACACAGAGCAGACAGACACACACATTCTCATTCTCTCTCTCTCTCTCTCTCTCTCTCTCACACACACACACACACACACACACACACACACACACACTCACACGAGTATACATGAACACACATGGACACAGACACAAACACACATGGACATGGACACACACAGTGGTGATACCAGGAACATTCTCCCTAGTACACGAGTCTGGGACTCCTGGTTTGTGATGCGGTGGCTACCCACCTGGCCCCATCCAAGGCTATTGAAAGGACTAAAGGTGAGTCTATTTCTTGTCTATCTAGCTCTGTCTATTAAGACCAGCCTTCCAAACACGGGGACTGTGTAGTTAGTTCTATGTTCTCAGGGAAGCGCTGGGCTTCAGCTCCTCCCCAAGGTCACAGGGTCACAATGCTGCAGTTTGACTCTTCTCCACCAAGGAGTCCCACTTCAGGAGCAGGCTAGAGCTCTGCACCTCAGAACAGAGTGAGCATTCCTAGGAAAACCTCTAAGACCATGAATCTGCACCACTGTTTCATAGCCAGCCATTAGGTCAGAGTGCATTGGTAAAGCAGCCTACGTAGGACCAGACCTATCAATGGCTACCATCCTTACAGATGGGATCGCTGTCCTCACTTCTGTGAACTGCCCCACATGAGCCATGCTCACCTGCAAAACATATGAAGAACACTAATAAACGCTCAGACTTCTGTTAAGAAATGACATCAATTCTAAGAGGCTCAGCACAGGGCAGCTGGCCACCCCTCCAGTGCAAAAGTCTAATGAAACCCTGGGAGAAATTGCCCCCATGTAAAGCCAGGGGTGTTAGAAGAGAGGGCCCCACTCCTACAGCATGACCACACTCTCAACAAGGTTGCTCACAACTGGTGGAGACACTCAGCGGACTTGAGAATGGAAGGAACCTAGGACATGTACCCACGTGGTCCAACACAGGCAGTGAGGAAGGAGCCTCACAGGCTGTAATGGGTCCTCAGACGGCAGAACAGAACTTCACACAAGAAGAAATGAAAGGGAAGAAATGAGGGGGCTCAAGGTCTACAAAACAAGTCAGTAGACACCAGCAGGTCAATCACAGCAAGATGTGGTACAACCTAGATAGAGTTCCCAGTACTGCCAGGAGAGGGTGCCATCACCCCACGAGTAACAAAACATCCAGGTGCCACATTTGGAGGAAGAGTACAACCATAGATGATCCCCTGGCCAAGCAGGGGTGACCAAGGGCAGTGCTGTGCCTGTGAGCAATAGGCCCTGTGTGCTCAGAGCTCAGAAGCACGGCCCTTACAGAGAGGAGATATAAGAGGCCGGTGTGGACACAGAAAGGAGTGCTAGGCAAGTCCAGGAGGAAGGAAAAGCAGAAAAGAGAAGGAAAAAAGTGATGAGGGTCAGAAAGGCTGGCATGCAAAAAGCTCTGAACTTTGTAACTGTGTAAACCAAGGCTTGCAGCACAGCAAGGGCACCACAGCAGTGACAGTGACAACAGCTCCCAGGGATTAACTTACCAAGGCAAGGAAAGCATGGCACCTCTGCCTTTAACCAACCTGCAGGTCAGGAGAGCGATCAGCCACCACTGGATGGCAGCAGCAAGAGCAGAGCGGGGCTGGGTTGCTGGAGGCTGGCTTCATCTTCCCCCAAAATGCTTACGACACAGGTTCAATTAGCCTAGAGCTGAAAAGCAACATCTCCAGGAGGCCAGCCTCACAGGATCACAAGTGACAGGGGAGGCAGAAGGTGTGAAGAGAAGGTACCATTACATTACAGAGACCACCGTGAGACCAGGGACACTTAGAAGCTGTGCAAGGAAGAAAGTAACCACAAGAATACAGACAAACAATTCCTTAGCACAGCAGCCTTCACAAAGAAACCAGGAGTGCTGTGAGAGACCGTTACCCCAGCATTTGGGAGGTGAAAGACCAGCCATGCAGTCAAAGAACTGTAAAGAAACAGGGAGTACTGGCGCACACCTTTAATCCCAGCACTCTGGAGGCAGAGGCAGGCAAATACATCTCTGAGTTCAAGGCCAGCCTGGTCTACAGAGTGACTTCCAGGACAGCCAGGGCTACACAGAGAAAACCTGTCTCAAAAACTAAAACAACAAGAATAACAAAACTAAAAACGAATACAGGGCAGGTCACAGTGGCAGGCGCTGGTAATCCCCAAACCTGAGGGGGTGTGGTGAGTTTAAAGTCATGCTGTCACAAAGCAAGCTCAAGTCCAATATGGGCCGCAGGAGCTGCTGTCTTCAACAAAGTCACAAGCACAAGCAAAGAAACAGAGACATGAATGTGTATGCACACATGCACGTGCACTGCCTGTACACATGTGCGTGCAAGGCCACAAGTTAATGGCTACCTTATTTGTATAGTGAGAATTTTGGTTTATTTGAAAAAGACAGAAATATTATGGGAATGTTTTCATTGTAATCGCAGGTGTGGGCTGCTTTCTGACTGATCGCAGCAGCTGTAATTTGCCTCCTGCTCTAGCAAGGGCATGACTTTGCCAGTTATAGACGGCTTCTGCGGTTGTGGGACATTTAGAATTCTGGGGACTTTTCAGCAGGTATATAATGTTAGGGCCCTACCACTCAAGATTCGATTTGGACTATCCTAGGGCTGTCCCCCTTATCATTGCAGAATAGGTACCTGGTTACTCCAGGAGATTTAAATTCTATTTCAATGGCTTCTTCTCAACTTCACCAGTACAATCCTGATACATCTGACAGATTATGTCACTCGGCTAGAGGCACTGAAAAGGTGACTTGGAGCTATATAGTCAGGGTCAACTACTCAACTATTTCACTTTGGCATGAGAAGATAATCCTTTGAAACATTAACTAAACATTAAATAGATTCCCTTTTGTAAAAAAAAAAAAAAAAAAAAAAAACAATAATAATAATAATGATAACGTTAGGCCCCCAAGAGTTGGTTGTTGTTGGTGTGTTATTGGTTGCTGTTGACCCGTTGGTCAGTTTGTTCAGTAGTCATGTGTAAAGAACAAGAAGAAATTAGATATGAAGATCAAACTTGCCCTAAGGAACTTGACGCCCTGATCAGCAGAAAGTATTCTAACTATGTTACCCCTTTCCCCCTCTATCCTTCTATTTCTCTGACTGGGCTTTACGGGGTTGAAAGGGTAGAAAAAAGAACCCAGTAAGTAGCTAAAGACTGCCACATATTTGAGACAATGTCTCTCACTCGCTGACTCAGCTATACTGCCACTCAGAAAGCCCTGGATTCTGTCCTCCTGCCCAGGGCTGGGATTATGGTATACACTACAGCACCTGGGTTTTTGCCTCAACCTGGTGATGAGTTACAAGGACTTACATCTTACAATAATTCAGCAAGCCATAAAAACACCCAGCAGAAAAAGTTCACTAAAGTCCCTGTTGTCCTTCTCAGGGTATGCAGCTGCTACCCAAGGTTTTACTCAGTTTTTGGCCTCACTTCTGTGTGGGCTTTGCACACTTGAACAGCAGACCCAGTTGCTGCAGCTTTTTGGACAACACATTTACATAAAGATTCTGGCCGAGGTTTTCTTCTTATCCCACACTCAGACTTTTTACCTACCATTGAACTGAGAGAGATGTACCTGTCCTTTAAGGTATAGTCTCCACACAAGAGAACACTACACAGGGAGTCACTGCTGGCACTAGGGCTGCAGATGGGTCAACAGTCCTTGGCAGGGGCAGCACTGCCCTGCTGAAGTCACTACTCTGAGCTGACCCAGAGTCTGTGCACACCTCCACAGCAGGACTGATCAAGCAAAGCAGACAGCAGTTTCTATGGGGATAAAGGCAAAAGAGACTAAGAGGTCTGGTGACAACACAAGAGTTCAACTGAGATTTTAGCCAAACTTCCCAGGATAAAGGGTCATTCTCTATTAAGACTCATGTAAAAATAGCCAAAGCCACGCACAGACAGGGGTCCTGTGTTGTACTGGACTAGAAAAAAAAAAGTCCCATGTCTGCACAGAGCCATAGTAACAGAAAGAATAGCAAATGAGTCCAAAGCCACAGTGGACTGGAGCAGCTGCTAAATCATGAGTTCAGCCCGCATTCTTCAGAGGGAAACCACCCAGGAGCCTCATCACAGCGGTTCCAAGGTGCCCAGTACTCAGGTGACAGGCACGACTGAGGGAGAACAGTGAGGGGAAACTGAGGCTGGAGGCTTCAATACATATGTTCAATATGATAAGAGAGATCGAGCCATCATAAAGTGACAGACAGGGGAAGTCTGCCACTTACTAGATAGATGTTTCCAAAGAGCCTATAGACCATAACATATAGACTATAGACCAATGGTTCTATAACACATTCCTAATGCTGCAGCCCTTTAATACAGTTCCTCATGCTGTGGTGACCCCTAGCCATAAAATTACTTCACTGCTATTTCATAACTGTACTTTTGCTACTGTTATGAATCATAATGTAAACACTTGATATGCAGGATATCTGATATGCAACCCACAGGGGTCTTAACCACAGGTAGAGGAGACCACTACTCTGGACACTCTCACCTGAAGTTACGTTTGTAAATAGGAGCTGCACTGGAGCTCAACAGCCAACAGGAGCTGGCACAACGCCACCCTGGCTGAGGAACGTGACCCAGTCTGAAGGGCAGAGAGGAAAACAGTGATACAAATGAACACAGGCCACACCACAGCCCAGTGTGTGTGTGTGACTGGGGCCCAAGAGGAGGTGAGATGGGAACAGAATGTGCTGTAAATGTACTCGAAGGCACAAACCCACATGTGAGGCTAAGCAGCTCAGCAAATGGAAGAAGCAGGCTGACCCCCAGAGACTGCACCTAAGACACAGAGAACCTCATAAAGGAAGGCCTGAAGCATCAGAGGTCAGACCAGACCTGCTACACACAGAAGCAAGGACAGGAAAAGTGACAACACGCACCAGCACCCTAGAAAACCAGTGCAGAGAGTGCACAGGCAAGAATAAACATACCCAATTCAGGCATGGACACCAGCCCTGCCTGCCAAGCCACCGGACCAGTGATGCACAGACCCAACATCCTCAGCAGCAACAGCGGAGACCACTGAGCAGTAGACAGCAGGCCTGCTACTGCTCTTCCAAATGCAAATGAGAACTAATGGTTTAAAGCAAATGTAACCATTAGGGTAGCACATAAGACACTCAGGTGCTGGAGAGATGGCTCGTGGTCAAGAGCACTGAGTGCTCTTCCAGAGGTCCTGAGTTCAATTCCCAGCAACCACATGGTGGGTCACAGACATCTGTAATGGGATCCGATGACCTCTTCTGGTGTGTCTGAAGACAGCTACGATGTACTCACATACATACAATAAATAAATCAATCCTTTTTTTTTTTTGGTTTTTCGAGACAGGGTTTCTCTGTGTAGCCCTGGCTGTCCTGGCACTCCCTCTGTAGACCAGGCTAGCCTGGAACTCAGAAATCTGCCTGCCTCTGCCTCCCAAGTGCTGGGATTAAAGGTGTGCGCCACCACAGCCCGGCTTAAATAAATAAATCTTAAAAAAAAAAAAAAAAAAAAAAAAAAGACACTCAGACTTTTGGCCCAGGGAACAGGTGACTACTTTTCTGGGTCACACACCCTGCAGGTCAATCCTAAATTCCACCCCATGCTTTTCCAAGTCAGGCTGAACCTCAACAGAGCTGACCATATGAGCGTTTGTTTGAGCTCATGTTATACGCACAAAAAGGCGACTTGAAAATCAAGTGTCCAATGCAAGACCACGTCTCCACAGAAGGCCAGGAGCTCCCCTGGCTACTCAAGGAAGGCGCTTTCCCATACCCTCCAGACCTCTGCCTCATGTTCTGCTGTACCTCTGCTCCCGATCCGGGCCCAGCACAGTCCACTTTCCTCTTTTTCCTGGGCCCAATCGCTGCCAATGCAGTGAGGTTGGCATCTCGCTGTCGCATCTGAGCCAGCTCCTGCTGCTGCATCTTCATGTTGGGAAGGAAACAGAACCATCATTGCTTTGAGTTCTTACTGCAAATGCAGCAACAGCTACCAAGAACTGTCTCAAGTTTCCTAAGTTAGAACTTCTTTAAAGTTGAAGCTTTTAAAACTACAGACATATCTGTAACCAAAATAATTACAAAACTTTCTTAACAGAAGCTTACCTAAAAATGCTCAGAAGATTAGAAGAAGGGGTTTAGGAAGCCTAACCTCACAGAAAAGTGACAGGTACTCTCCAGCCAAATTCAGACAGCATAGAAAGAGCCTGTGCTGACTGGTCACCCAAGAGCATGAATTAGCAATGGGTGCCCACATTCAGAAACCCCAGGTTTCTTAACTCTTCTCTTTTCTGTGGGCACCAAGCATGAACATGAGCTGCAAGCGCAGTGAGGAGTCCAAACAGAAGCTCACCTCTTTTGCTTTCTGCTTCAACCTTAATTGCTCTGGGTCTTCTTGTCTGGATCGAGACTATTTTTGAAAGAAGGAGAAAAAGAAGAGTCACGTCTTCCATGACCATCACTGAACCCACAGCATCTAGCCAGGTGACAGAGTTCCTGCTAATTCTATAAATGTTTATACCCAAATGACAAACATTTAGGTAATGTGCCATGAAAAAAAAAATGTCTTCCCTATCATCCAGATGCAGTGAGAGAGTCTCAGGCAAATGGCTACCAGTTTGTCATATGCCTCTGACTCAGTGTAGACGGAGAAAGAAAGGCGGGACAGAGCTTCCAGACATCCTGGGCTCAGCGGCTCCTATTGCATAAAGAGCTTGACACTGGAATTAACATCTCTAGATGACTCTAATAATAAACAAAATTCCTACCTTAGCTCTGAATGCTCTAGACTGAAGGGCAATGTGAACCCACAGGGAAGGGAAGAGGTCAGAATCTTAAGAAAGCCCACACCATCAAGCATAGTGTTACACACCTTTAATCCCAACACTCAGAAGGCAGAGGCAGGAAGATCTCTGTAAATTCAAGGCCAGCCTAGTCTACACAGTGAGTTCCAGAACAGCCAGAGCTACATAATGAGATCTTATTTCAAAAACAAAATATTTTTTAAATTGGTTAACAAACTGAGAGAGCCGTATCTCTTCTATCAAATCTCCAGCTGGAGTGTGTCCTCCAGCACAGAGACATCCTACGCCACAGGAGCCAGCTTCTGCCACCTCTCCGGCACCTCTCCCAACCCTTCCTTCCTTCCAGGGAGATGAGCATGACAAGACAGTGTGCCTGCTGAGCAGCTTGAGGGGAGGATGGCAAGCTGAGCCCGCCCGAGCTGGAGACAGGGTTTAACTTGCCTTTGCTGCCCGCATCAAGATCTCCCTCTCCTGCTCATCTTTCCTCTGCTTTTCAATCTGATCCAGCTGTTCAAAGAATTTGAGCTGAGCCCGGACATCACTTGCTTGCTCATATCTGTCGTCGTCCTATCAAAAAGAAAAAAAAAGAAAAAAGAAAAAAGCAAAGTCAGTGAAAACACTGTCTACCATGGATTTGGAACTTCAACAAGCACGCGCGTGCCTCGCACAGCTGGACAGTGTGCACACAGCTCCATAGGGGTGGCAGCTGCTCACACCTCACCATTTGATACACTTTGGCCTTTTTAAGAGATATGTAAGTCCTTCTGTGTAGAAGCATTTCTTTGTTTTTGTTTTTTGTTTTTGAGACAGGGTTTCTCTGTGTAGCCCTGGCTGTTCTGGAACTCGATTTGTAGACCAGGCTGGGGTTGAACTCAAACAGATCCATCTCACTCTGCCTCCTGAGCACTAAGAATAAAGGTGTGCATCACCAAGTCCAACTTTAGAAGTGTTTTGAAGCTGACGAATCACTGTGAGCTGCTCTGAAGGCTCAGACACAGATTCCTTCATCTGTGTAACTGCTCAAGACATATTCTGGCTGAAAACCCACTTCATTCACACACAGAGACACATACCACACACACACTACACACACACACACACACACACACACACCACACACCACACACACACACACACACCACACACACACACACACTCTACACACACACACACACACACACACATTCTACACACATTCTACACACACACACACACACACACATTCTACACACATTCTACACACACACACACACACACACCCCACATGGCAAAGAGCCTGCAGTTGTAGCTCATGGCTCAAAATGGGCCAAGCTGCAGGAACTGGACACGTTAGATGGAATTAGAATACAAGACTCCATAATCTCCTAACCTCACAGCCCCGTCTTCCAAATCAGGATAACTGCAGAGCACCTCCCCAGACCAGATGCAAGAGCACCTGGGAGCACCTACAGGTAGTGTGTGGAGCTAGGAGTGAGCACTGGAACAACCAGAACAAGGCTTCCAGACAGCCCAGGTCAGGAGGTGAGAACACGAACATTCTCCCGAGGAAAACAGCCTCATTACCTTATAAGAGAAGTTTTTCTGCTGAGCCGTTTCAGATATTTTTTCTACAAGATTCTGCAGCCTTTGCTGTGTGGCATGAGACACGTAACTCACTACATCTGGATGCAGTTCCGTGATGCCGTGCTTTTTACCTGCAGGCCATGCAGAAAAAAAGCACTTTATGGTACTTACCCAGCTTCTCTCATGCACTAGTTACTGCTTTGTACAATCGAAGGCAGTCTAAGCAGGAAGCAGACGGCCACTGCCCACCTTCTACTACCTGCCAGCCAACAGTGGACCTCTGCCAGGTGAGCCCAGGACAAAGCAGTGGAGCTACTGCAGGAGGGTCATGGAGCACATCAGACAGAGGTCTAGGCACTCAGCATCCTCCCAGTGGCAGCATCTGGTGCAAACGTACCTATTTCCAGTATCCTCCTCTGCAAAGGTGCGGGGAGGAGGAAGGTGTCGTCTTTACAGGACCGGGTCAACGTCCCCACCAACTCAGAGTTTGTGGCCAATATTCTTGCACTTTCTTCAGACAGGTTCACTCCAGCCATCGACGCAACATCATTGATGTCATCATCATCCCTGCAAGATGAGAGGAACATTCTTGTGGCAGGAGGAAATCACCACTCACTAAGGTGGTTCCAATTCAGTGGCAGCTTGCAAGGGGCAGGGAACGGCAGAAGGACTGAGATGGAAGACGCTCCTACACTGGCCTTGTCCTGTTGTCTGACAGTGTCTTGCTACCTTGTTTGAAAATTAAAGTGTTCAAAGGAAGAAGTGTATGGGGTCACAGCTAAACTCTATGCCCACAGTCCATAGTATGTCCCAAGAAAACAAAACCGAGAACACCATCTGTTGCTTTGAAAATTCCATGTTACCTACAAACTCTTCAAGGAAAGAAAAAAATCCTTCCCTCAGTCACAGCTTTCAGAGGAGGTGGAGGAAAAGTGAGCACAAAACTCACACAGAGACACCACAGAGCACTACCAGCCTGTCCCAGACAGATGTGTGCTTCTGAAAATGGCCAACAGAAGAACCTGTCCACATGTGGCCACTATCCTAAGACCAACCTCTTCACTGGGGAGGTCTGCATCCAGCACCAGGCCCTCCAGTGTCCCTCACTGAACACTTTGCAGCCTGTCTTTAATACATACACCCTTGGCACAGACTCATAGGACGAAAGGAGAGTCCTCCTCGCAGTCTGACCCTTAGAGGTCTTCACTGAACCACACTGTCCTTCCCACCCTGCTACCTGCTACTGTGTGTACTCTGAGGGTGACAGCTCAGTGTTGACCAGGATGTCGGAGGCATCCTGAAGCTTGAACACACTTGGCCTTCCTACTGCTTACAAGTTCATCAGTAGTTCACTTCTACTCAGCCTTTTGGTCCTGCCCTGTTTGATTCAGTGCTGACCATCCAAATGATCATCCCAGCCTGGGCTATAGGAAGGAGTCCAGCCCAACGCAGGTCACTGCCTGAACCCTGTCCTGACATGATGAGGTGGCCACAGCTCACGCTGTCTTTTGCTTGTTCCTGCTCTAAGCACTCTCCCCTGAAAAGCAGCCCTGGCCTTATACTGGAAAGTGGCTTCTAGTAGGTAAGATATAAGTGCTGGGAATGAGTGCACCTAAGCTCTTCCAGCAAACCAAACAGGAGCCCTAGCTTCCACTTCAGTTCCTAAGCATCCTCCTCTGCCCAGCTGGGACTCAGGACTGCGGCAACTCTAGTTTACCCACATATCCTATCTCCAGCTCCCTCAGCACACTGGCCAGAGCATCGAGAAGCCTGTAGTACAGGCATTTCTGCCAGATATACACACCTAAGCTCTCTCCCGATCCACTCAGGTGACTTGTCCTGCTCTGTCTGGTTGCTCCTTACCCTACAGAGCCAATACAGCTCCCAACTCTATCCAGCCCCATTTAATAATTTTGGGGATAAAGAGTCTCCCTGAAATTCAAACAACTCCCATTTTTCAGTCACAGTGAAGGTCATAGTTTGGCCTCTGGTGCACGCACACAAGAATCTCAAGACACAGCAATGTCCAGGAAGGCTGTTCTGTTCATCAAGAGTCACAGTGAGCAGGGTGACGAGGGTCATCTGTGTTATAAATGGTAATCACCTTGGTGCACTCTGTTGGCACCAAGTCAGCTGACCTGTTCTCCATCCCTGCAGAGGGCATGAAACAAGCTGCTCCTCTGCATCCACGCCGGGAACCCACACTGACAGAGATAGACAGATAGATGTGTGGTCAGACCCAAGTGGAACAAACAATCATGACACTACCAGTGCCAAGAGACAATAGGGAAGTCAGCAGCCTGAGCCCCTCCTGTGCTCTCCCTAAAGCATACAGGGCTTCAGTCCTTACCGAAAGGAGCCTCCCCCTGGCTCCTTGAGCTTGTTTTTCTGTGCAGCGACTGCTTGTGCAGATACAGTAGAAAGGGCTTTGGTTCCAGGTAACACGGTGGGTTTCACCACAGGGACTGCAAAGTCAAAGACACAGTAGACACCAGAGGCTGTTACTGGAGGACTGACTCTGCTGGCTTTATAAGCCCAGGGAGAAACCGCCATCTCTTCACTCACCACAATGACACTCTCAAAACTCTACCATGCACACATATTTAAGTTACAGGGCTGGGCTGGTCAGTGATTAAGTGCTTGCACTGCTCTTTAGAAGACCCACTCTCGGCTCCCAGCACCCATGTCAGGCAGTTCACAACCCCTGCAACTACAGCTCCAGGGATCCAATGCTGTCTTCTGAACTCTGTAGGCACCTGTATGTGTATGTGCGCGCACACACACACACACACACACACACACACACACACGATCAGAATGCTGCGAATCAGAGACTGCAGCATGCTCAGCCCTAAATGGGACGCCTTTACCACATCTTCTCCCCTTGAGGCTCAATGATCGTCCCAGAAGGAGGAGGTGGAAAGACTCTCTAAGAGCCGAGAGATTGTGGAAGATGGCTGGGAAACTGTTTTCTAGATATGAAAGGCCCTTGCACATATAGACCCAAAGCAGCTATGGCTGCATATTCAACATCTGCTAAGACCAAGCCCATTAAAATGCCAGCATAGAAGGGGAAGGGAGAAATGGCTCAGTGATTAACAGCACTTCCTCTTCCAGAGGACCTAGGTTCAGTTCCTAGCAACCACATAATGGCTGACACCAGTTCCAGGGGATCCAACACCCTCTTCTGGCCTTCAAGGACACCTGGCACGCACATGGTATACAGACATACATGCAGGCAAAACACCCCCTCATAGGAAACAATAATAAAGTTGTTGTGGTATTTTGTTTATTGGTCTTGTTTTTAATTCTGGCATGGATATGAAGGGGCCCCTGGCTGTTTCTCCAAGGATGTACCGATGGACAGTCCTGTACCCACGCACATAACCTGCAGCACCAACAGACTCAAGGGGTTTGGTTTTATAAGTGCATAAAATTGGGAGGGAGATAGAGGGTCTGGAAAGAGTTGGAGGAGATGGGCAGGAGGGTGGATTTTATCAAAACATGTTGTATATATGTGTGAAATCTCAAATTAAAAAGATAAGAATACATGCTTACACATGAGGAGAAAGAAAAACAGTCTTAGGAAAACTCCAGTGCAAATCCAAGACAGTGCCACTGCTCATGGTAGAGCCCACCCTGTGGCCTATCTGCATCACTTCCTTACCAGCAGACTCTAAACAAGCGTTCTTAATGTGTCTTTACAACAGGTATGTGATATATGTGTGTGTGTGTGTCTCATATATACACGTGTTTGTTATATGTATATGTCCCATATATGTATATATGTGTGCCATATATGTGTATGTGTCATACATGTGTTATATGTGCCATATATACATGTGTATTATATGTATGTCATATCTGTGTATGTATATGTGTGACATATATGTGTGTTATACATATATATGTATATTTGTCATATATCTACACGTGTTATATGTATATGTGTGTGTCGTGTGTGTGTGTGTGTGTGTGTCGTGTGTGTGTGTGTGTGCGCGCGAGTGCGTGCACGTGCGCTATCACTAAGTAAAATCTCAAAAGATACAATAATTTACAAGGTTTAAAAATAAAAGTTTAAAAATGTAGGTAACCTTTAAACCCTAAGTTTTTTTTAAAGGTTTAGCTGCATCCTTCAAGCATCTACTCGCCTGTATTTTTTCAAACTTTTTTTGGGGGAGTGTGTGTGTGTGGGGTGATACAGGGTTTCTCTGTGTAGCCCTGGCTGTCCTGGAACTCACTCTGAGGACCAGGCTGCCATTGAGTGCTGGGACTGAAGGTGTACACCACCACTCCCAGCTCCCGCCAACTGTTGAAGTACAGGAATGACTCCTGAGAGGGTAACATTAGGCAGACATAAGCTATATATTGAATTTAAAGTCTCACCTAGGAGACTAAAGCAGGAATTATTTCTGGAGCCCAGGAGTTTAGGGCCAGGGTAACACAGTGAAGCTGCCTTGGAAAAAAAGAAGGGGGGGGGGGTGAGGAGGAATACTGTTATAATCTGAAGGCCTGAATCTGGTGGAGAAGAGCTGGTATAGAATTACACTTCAGGCCTTGAAGTGGGAAGAGTCTCAGAAGAGGCTGTGTCACATCATAGGCGGTATAATGGCACCCTAAAGAGAGAGAAGACCCTCCCTTCAAACCAAGAACAAAGCAGGTTTCTGGTTTTGGTAGGTTTTAAGAGGGTAGGGATAAAGTTTATACCACACAATCTAGACTAACTCTAAGAAAAACAGGGACACGGGGAGAGGAGGGAAGCCAGAGGAAGGGGGAGAACATGTAGACCACTGGCACAAGGTGTGAGAGGGTCTGAGAGCTGCAGGGGCCTGGCCTGCCTGCCCGGGGAGGGAGACAGGCAGCTAGAAGGTCTAGCTAGAAGTATCTAATAGATACTAACAGTGTAATGTATATAATTCAGGGAATTTAAAAACCACATTGACAAAGGTAATGGCCTGCACAAACCTCATAAATGAAGTCACTGAGCGATGTGTGTAAATTAATTTTATCACAATGATTAAATGAAATCAAGTACCAGTCCCACAACTGGCCATTTCCGGGACTAGCCAGTCCTGGGTGGCAGCAGCCGGGGCCTCACCTGGCTGCAGCTGGTTCAGTTGGATCTGCTGTGGTGTGGTGAGCATGATCCGGTTGTGAGGCTGCCGCAATGCGACCATGGGTGTCTGCGTCAAGGTCACCTGCGGGGGCCGGATCAAGGCTCCAGGCTTCGGGGGCTGCTGGATCACCTGGGGCACAGCCAGCAGAGTGCATGAGCACACACACACATCCTAGGGCCACCACACTGACCCATGAGGCCAGCTATCTGCTTCATTGGCGCTACCCCAACCTTGCCCTGCCACAAGCTTCAGGAAGTCTAGATGTATACCTCATTCCAGATCTAAAAGCCTGACCCAACAAGTCTCCAACAAGCCTCTGCACACAGCTTCAAAGATTTAGACAAAGACAGAATTGTACCACATCAGGCCACAGTGCAGCAGGGCAAGTACACGGAGCACATGACACTGAAGACTTGCACTGGAACCCACACATATCCTAGAAGGCAGCAGCAAAGCAAAACTTGCTAAGCTCAGGCCCCACAAGGAACATGGGTTTCTCCCAACCTGTGAGCAGACTGAGACATTTGCCTGATGGCCATATGCAAATAACTTATTTCTATTCTCAGTTTTCTATAGGGTCAGATTACTTTTCTGCTAGAGTGAAGATAGATCTCCAAGTCCTACCCTAAATTTGGTTCTCTGTCCCAACACAGCCTGTCCCCTCATCACTTTGAAGCACACTTAGTCCAAGGGTGGTTGGTCTATACTTCAGGGCCTGTTCAGCTCTGCTGTCCTGCACACTACTCTAGGCCTACAACAGGCTCCAAGAGCCCACAGCACTGGATGTGTTCTGGGTCTGACCCACAGGAAGGCCCCTGATGGCCCAACCATAAATCTCTGGGCTAAGAGCTTTCCTGTAAGAACTGTAGTTTTTTATAAAGGAGCCTTTTTGTGTGGCTGGTAGTGTAACACAGTATCGCAGTGTCTGCAGGATTCTGAAACCCTTCTAGGATTTGAACCCCAAGTTTGCTTAAAAAAAAAAAAAAAAAAAAAAAAAAAAGGTGGCTGTGCTTTTGTTGAGCACCACATGTAACAGGACACTTACAAAGGACAGAAGCTGAGGCCTGCACCAGGACTGCTTTTGTAACAGAACATGGTGCTCACACCACAGGAATGGGCAAGCCCACAGCAACTAAGGCTAGGGTTTTCCACTGAGAAGCCACTAAATGAAGATACAGAAAAGTGGCTCACTTCCATGGGGTCTGAGATCTTCTGGCCTCAGGCCCAGGTTTGTACACAGTTGACCCATCTGCCTCAGCTGCACACACGGGCATAAGAGGGGATCAGGGCAGCACACAGAAAAGGAAGGTGTCTGAACACACCATGTTCATGTGTGTGAAAAGAAACACCACTGTTCTAGCATAATTCCTCACACCGATTAAACAGCCTGACAGAAGTAATTGATGGAGGAGGTTTATATTAAACAGCCTGACAGAAGCAATTGATGGAGGAGGGTTGTTTGGCTTACAATTCCTGGTCGCAGTCTATCCCTGCAGGGAAGTCAGGCAACCAGAGACCAGTCACACCACATCCACAGCCAAAAGAGACACATGCAGCCGCGTTGCCTGCCTGTGCCCTTGCCCTTCTGTGCAGCAGCTTTCTGAGCTGCTACAGTTCCGGGCCCAGGAGACAATGCCACCAACACTCAGGGCAGGTTTTCCTACATCAGTCAAAAATCAAGACAATCCCCCACAGACATACCTACATGCCATTCTGATCTAGATAATTTCTCATTAAGACCGCACTTTCCAGATGATTCTACATTATTCCAAATTGACAGTTAAAACCAACACAATGGAAATGGTTCTGCACACAATCCAGCACTCAAGGCCACAACTGACAGAAGAACCAGGACCAGAGGTGAGACTCTCACAAAGAGAGCATGCTCTTCCACAGAATGGCCTTCTGGGTAAATTAGAGTGCTGACTACTAACAGCACAGTTCCCTACTGAAACCATGTGAAAGCAAAGGACACAGGAATGCCTGCCCACACAGAATGCTCTTCTCCTCACTACCAACAGAGTAAAGACAAAAGCAAGCTCTAACAGGGCAGCCAGCACCCGAGGAGTCTGGCCTCCTTAACACCCACCCTACACACAGCACTGCACTGCCTGCATTTACAACAATTCCAATTGACTGTCATTCACCGTCACCCAGACCTGGGAATTCAACCTAAGACCTCATAAATGCTCTACAGCACCGCCCTATACAGCACCGCCCTATACAGCACCGCCCTATATACAGCACCGTCCTATATACAGTACCGTCCTATATACAGCACTGTCCTATACAGCACCGTCCTATATACAGCACCGTCCTATCCCTTTTGACATCTGCCTTTTATGTGTGGTGAGGCTATGCTGTTCGCGGCAGGTGTACATACACTCTGAATGCCTCTCACAGTGAAGAGTCATCCTGCCTCAGTGAAGGAATGTCAACCAGACAAAGGCGGATCCACTGCCTCAGCCCTCAGCTTTCCCTGAGCTCTATAGCCATCAGCCAGCTCTATCCCAGGAAGGCAAATGCCTGACTGACCCATCTCCTTCCCGTTCCCAAAGGTCTGAACATTCAGGCATCACGCAAAGTCCAGAGTGTCCTCCTAAGAGGCCCATTAAACACTGTGTTCCTGTACAGGAAACCCCAACAACAGGTCAAGGGCCTGCCAGTAACTGAGCCAAGAAGTTCACTTCATTCTATGAAAAACACAAAGCCATGGGCCTCGACCTCCAGCTCACACTTTCATTACTTAAAAGAGCAACCATACGGCTTTCCAGCAGGAGCTTCCTTGCCTGCACTTTCCAGAAAGGGGCTCCGAGCCAGGGCTGGTGAGTTAAGTGGCATGGCGGCTGGCAAGAGCACCATGCCAGGCTCGCGCCTTCATACCAGTGGTGTGGGCGGTGCCTGCTTGCCAACGCCAACCTGTGTGGGCTGCGTGAGGCTGATGACCGGGGGCTGGAGGGCGCTGGTCACCGAGGCAGCCGTCTTCCCAGCTGTGCGCTGCACTGAGCTGCTCAGCACCACAGCCGTCAATGCAGTCGTGGCCTGCGAGGCAGGCGGCTGCTGCTGCTGGCTCTGCTGGATGAAGGCCGCGGAGTCTGGGGTCAGCTGTCTCAAGGCAGGTAAGCTCCTCTGAGGACAGACAGACATGTAGTGTCAGACACAACTGGAACATTACTGCTTATAGTATCTTAAAAATTTAGAAGCATAATCCTTCAGAAAAGCCTCGTGGCTAATATCACTTCATCTAGATGTAAAGACATACATCTACAGTGTCACTAACCTGTCACTCAACTCCAAGTACACTCACTGACCAGGACTTTCTTGGTGAGAACTGGCTATAATACACTTCAGAAAAAAATACATCTCCAAAAGGCACCAATGTCAGGGTCCCAGGCTTATGCTGGAAGCAAGTCCCCCCCCCCCCCCAGCACTGGCCACACACAAGTGTGCTGGAGCTGTCATGAATCTGGGAACTCAGCTGCAAGAAAGCCAGCTCTGTCCCAGCCACGCCAGGTGGAATCTCAATGCCCACTCCTGACTGGACCACATGGCTTCAGCACAAGCTGTCAATCACCTTCAGGAAAGGCACAAGGTAAGGCTGAGGTGAAGAGTTCAGTTCTCGATATAACCTGCTAGTGAAATCTTCTGCTTCAATTTTCCCATCCTGAAAAACAAAGCAAACCGACACTGCAGTGGCGCATTCCCACACAGCGTCAAGGCACACCACAGAGGCTCACACTGGTCTGGCCCTTCTGACAGATGCAGAGCCCTGGGTACACATGTCTTCTGCCCCTCGGACCCTGAGCAGCAGCTGGTGAGCATGTCTCTAGCTGGCTAGTTACTGGTCCAGGTTAATACCCTCCCACAGGCTTTCTTCTCAGTCAAGTGTTTTCACTTGGGTCCCACCCAGGCACCTACATGCGTGTGTTACAGAGTAACAAGAGCAACTCGAGCCCAGTCAGGAGCAGGGCACCTGTCGGGAAAGACCAGCACCCATAGTTGGGCCTACACAACACCAAAGGGGAAGCATAAGAGTCTACAAGTAAGGCACCCAGTTGTCTCAGACACCTGAGGACTTGTGAAAAAGACTAGAGAAAGCTGTAAGATGGGCGAGAACTTGACACCTGAAGTGGGGCAGAGGCCTAGCCATGCTGCCAGGAAGAGGGGCACCCCACACTACTACAGCATCTGCCCAGGGTTCGCAAAGCCTGGAGAAGGCAGCAGCAGGCAGAGCGATGGCGGACTGCTGGGAGCAGGGTTATGACAGCAATCTTAAGAGCAACACAACTGGATTTCAAGCTGGCAGGGGAGAAGGGAGGCCATCAGCAATACCAGAGCACAAAGCACCAGCAGCTGGCCTGTGAGTGAGGAACACACCCTCACTGGGCTCTGGGGAGGGCACAGGTGGCCAAGGTAAGGCACACAGGCTGGCAGTATTTCTAATCCTGGGAATGGCATTCGCTGTCGGCAGCCGAGCCCACCTGTCTACAAAGAGGACCCTCCCTGTTTCCTTCCATTTTAAAGGGGGAAGGAAGGAGGAGGTGTGCTGCACCTGAAGCAACAGTGGCTGTCAAACATATGTTCTGTGACTCTCAAGCACAGGCAGGTGCTTCTAAGGGGCCTCTAAACCTTCTTTCCTAGTGCTGGAAGGTCCCCTCAGGTGACCCATCTAAGTGCAGTAGGAATGCTGAGGCATCTCATGCCAAGCAATCCACACATCCTGGCAACAGTGCACCCCTCCCTCTCTGGATCCTCCCGCAGGCTGAACATGGGCTGCAGGTCACACAGCATGCTCTGAGGCAGAGAGTTTCATGTGATTTTCTTACCAGTAAGTTTTGTACTAAATCTTTCACATTAGCCGCTGTCTCTGTAGACTGTTTACCAGAGGAAGCCAGTTTTATTAATGTAGATAGAAAACTTTTGCATTTTTTCACATTTTCCATAGTTTCCTGTATTAAAATAAAAAAGGTGTAAGTTACAGAAGGTTTTCCCACAGGGTCTCGCTAAAGTGAAATGTATATAGGTCTGAAAGACGTAAACTCAGCATCTAAATTTCCTTCAAAAAACATGCTACTTCTTGCACAAACCATAATCTTCTCAGAAAGGCAATCAGCCACTCTGAAGGCCACCAAGCCTGCATCTCTCAACCAGACCTTTTAGGGAAGGCTGCATCTACCAAGACACTGCCCTTACCTCAGGGCAGGGCTGCTGCCACCTAAATGTGCACAAGCCAAAACACAGCTCCTGGAAACAGTTGAAGTACTTTGCAAAGAACACAAAAGAAAAGTTGCAAAATAAGGCCCCAGCTTCTCTCAAGCTCCAGGTACATAAAGGAAAAGCAGTGAAGACACAGACAGACAGACAGACAGACAGACAGACGCCCAAATCACAGGTGCTCAGCAGCTACATACCTGTGGCTTCCACGGGCATCTGTAGGGTCCTAAATCCCAAGCAGGACGCTCAGAGCCCTTTCTTACCACTCCTCAGTGGCCGGCCCCTCAGGTCACCCCACAAGGGGAAGCCCAAGCTCTCACGCGGGCCCCTTCAATGCGTCTCTGCTCTTGTTTAGCTTGTGGGCCCCAATAGTCTCAAGCCCCTCTGTATACCAGCTCCACTTCCCCACTAATACCAATGGGCTGGCCTAAGGGGTCTCAAAGGGAGTTCTCACCGTGGCAGCTGTGGAGGTGGTGCTGGCCCCAGGGACTGTTCGTTGAGGTGTCCCTGTCTGAACAGCTGTGGCTGTTCCAAGTGAGGCTGGCTGTGCGGAGCCACCCAGAACCAGCTGAGGCTAGAAGGTCAAAACACAGGTAAGTGCATCTCAACAGCAGCATAAGCCCAGGGAAGCAAAACAGCTTCTAAAAAGTGGGGAGCAAATGGCTCAACAAGTGCCAGTCGCCACACTTCCCGCAGCCACGAGAGGTGGTCAAGGCCATCCCTGGCATACCCCAACCTGAGGACCACAGTGATAGCACGAAGGTGTATTTGTATCTACAATAAAGCTTGATGGGTATGAATCTGTCACTGTCCAGAATCCGTCAGACTGACTGACAGCTGTCTGAGAGACAAGCACAGAGGATCGGATACACAATGAGCTCCCATTTCAGACAGTACTCCTGAGAACCCTTTCATCTGTTCAGAGACCTTCCAGCACATAGCACCTGCCACAGGGACCATACAGGCCACCAAGACAAAGGAAGGGCCTCCACTCCCTACCTGCACTAATGTGCTCTGCTTTCCAAACGTAAGGCCTGACAAGAAGCCACAGCACGCAGAGGCACAGGTACTGGCCCAGCTGCAGGAAGGTGCACCTTGGCCAAACAGAAAAACATTGGCAAAGCAAATGGGTACTTAGATGTCAACCAGCTCAGAATCTCCAAACCACTGGCCCTTAGCCTCTTTCCTAAGATTTCTCTATACTTGAACAATCACAATAAAATAGTTACTGGTTTTTACATTCGTACCTCTCCAATTTACAAATCTAGCTGCTCACATTTCCTCACTCCAGTTTTTTAAACACTGCCCCTTGCCATCTGAAGGCAGGGGGCAGTTGACATCCCACACCCACATCAAGGAGAACTCTATAGCAGCTTTAAGCAAGTCTTTAGGTCCCTCAGAGGAAAGCCTTGGAGCACTCCAGCCACAGATGCTTATGAGGGAGCTGCACAGACACTAAGCCACCTCAGGCCTCCTGGCCCCCAAGTTACCCTGCAGCTGGTGACAGAAAACATCATATGAAGAAGATAATATGCAAAAACAAACTAAGAGCTGACTCAGCAAGCCAGGGACAGCAGAACCCAGGGACCCTTCTTGCCACCTTTCCTTCACTTCAGCTGACAGCTATGGCTAGGGACACACTCACCCTGACTGGAGACTGTTCACTGACCTCAAAGCATCTGTCACCACTAAACATGACACACAATGTGCCAAGTGCTTCACTAGCTTCTAGAGCCCCTCCTCCTCAGAGAAGCAGAGGCTGGAGTCAGACACAGGCAGCACTACAAGCTCCCTTCAGGAAACTCTCCCAGACTCCAGCTTCTGAAACACACAGGCCTCTCTCCTGGCTTACAGCTGCCTGGGACAGAGCCGTTCTCCAAGATGTTCTTGCTCTCAACAGAGAACTCTACCAGAGAAAATGGAGCTGAACCCCAAGAGCTCAACAGCCCACGCGTGGACTGCCCCATAGTTCATCACCCAGCTCAGGCTCCCACAGGACGAGGTGCAGCGTATGCAGAACACTGCAGCTAAGATCATGTATGAGCAGAACCCAGCGTGGCCAGTGCTCACTACAGAGCTCAAAGCCCTGCACTGTATGACTGCTCACAGACTCAACATCAGGAGCTTCTGAGGCTCTCTGCGTCCCACCTGCTCCCAAATGAGTGCCCAGAGAGACCGCTCCCCTAACCACGTCTGCCTCCCCAGCCAATGACGTCTTCCCTACAAGTGCTTCCCTGATCAGATGTGTCTTCTCTGTAGAAATGTCTTGCACAGGCAATTACATTTCTCCAAACATGTTAGTCCTCCCTGACCAGCCCTTTCCACCACTCTTAAACATCGGCCTCACCCTCTGCAATGGAGGAGCATGAAAGCCCCTCCTGGCTTTATATGTTAGAAGCCGCACAGGTTGATCAGGAGTAGCAACTGTCCCAGGTAAGGCCCAGGTAAGGCCAGTGTCTGCAGGACACTCTCCCCAGAGCACTGACATTAGGAAAGCAAGACTAGGGAGAATGTCCCTCCGTCCCTCTCCCCTCCCCAGCTCATCTACAACTTTGCCACAGGAAGTTGAGAGGACACCTTGCACACACACCAGTAGCACTGTCCATGAGCATGGAATGGGACCACAGCATAGACACAAACTCTCTCAGCACAGGCTCCCTCCTCAAAGATGCCCTGGGTCAAATATCAATGAGGTGACACTACTAACTACATCTTATCAGGAGCTTCTGAATGCTGCTAATGCTAAATAAGGAGAAGACGGAGCCTGCATTCAGACACAGAAATCACTTTCTTCACTGACCCCTGCATCTTCAAATTCAACCTGGGACCCTAAAGCCTAGTCTTTGCAGCAAAGCAAAAGCATGCATTGCCAGCCATGCAGCCCTACTGATGCACTAGGCTGTATCCTCTTACCTGTACCCCAGGAGAGCGCTGTAGGGTTGTAGTGGGCTGTACCGTCGTCTGGGCCTGAGACACTTGCTTAATTATGGTAGTTGGGGTCACCTGCCGTGCAATAATAGGTGTTCCTGGAGCCTGGAAAATAAGTTAGAAATCATCTAAAATGAGTTACAGCAAGTAACACATGCACCTGAGCACATGCGCACAGACAAGCTCTTAAAATACAATCCTGCACTCACGTAATCCACTGCTTACTACTAACCTATAAGGAAATCATTCAAAGCCCAAAATAAAAAATTATGATGAGAAACTTTTCATGGAAAATCCTAGAAACCGTCTCCTTTAGTGAAGTCTACAAAACGGCCATCTTTTAAAGCAGACATCTAGAAACCCAACTGTGACAATGCTCTTAGGGGACACTGGCTTGAACTGAGAGTGGAGATGCCCTGAGTCCTAGACAGAGGGTGTCAATGGGGAAGGCAGGGTCCAGCAGGATGGAGATGCCTGGAGTCCTGAGGTGACCAGAGCAATGTGAGTACAGGCACAAAGGTTCAGATGAGAGGCACCACCCGCCACAGAGAGCCTTCCACAGCAGTGCACATGCTTGCTCCTCAGGAAACAACACTGCAGAGGTGCTCTCTGTTGTTTCTATAGGGAGCTCTGCCATCTCCAGCACAGACACCCCATCTACGGGACAGGGCACAACTGCACAGGGAGTATCAGGATTACTCCACCATCTCCTTAGTTGTCAGCTGTCCGGGGAAGGCACCAGACAAAAGCAAGGCCACGCAAAGCACAGAACAGAGTGTGCTGGAGACCCTGGGCTTATGATGCTGAGGGTGTGAGGGTACTGCACTCGTGGACAGCACAGCCTGGCATTAAGACTGATGACCTCAAGGCTTGGGAGCCAGGGCACACCTGTATGGCCTTTGCCTCTCCGCCTTCTTCTCTTGGTACTTCAAGCATGCTCAGTCCTCATGACAGTACCATGACCTATGCATGACCAGATCTATATTTTACAGAGAAAGGAACTGGGACACAGAAAGCTAAACCTACCGGTGACCAGAGGAAAAGCCAGGGCTCAGCCAACGCAGCTGACCCCAAGTGTCTATTCTAACCCTACTTGGTCAGCAAGCTGAGCACCAGCCACAAGAGCTGGCTCTCAAGAGTGGATGCTCTCAGCCAGGGAAATGGGCAACCAGAGCCATCCTAGATCCTACCTGATCCTACATATGCATGCCTCAGCATCCACTCACACGAGACACACCTTCACTCTTGCAACATCCCCAGGATGCAGCAGTGGGGAGTGGGTGAGCCTGGGTGAGCCAGGCTGAGCCAACCAGCACCCCATACCAGCCTATTCACCACACATGCACTCACCTGCACGGTGGAGATCTGGACAGGTGGAGCACCTGTGGGGGTTGCAGGACGGGGTGCCATGGTACTCTGAGGCTGGGCCTGGGCATGGGCCTGCATCTGGGCCAGGGCCTGCTGAGGAATCATTAACAACTGCCCATTCTCACTCCGCACGAGGACCATTCCTGGGGACAAATGAGACTTGGCATCAGGAAGTGCCCCCTACCCCAGTGCAAGAAGACCCTGACCAGGAAACTACTTACTATGGGAGACATATGTAAGCAGCTGCAAAGAAGCTGGCTCTTGGGGGTAGACAGAGCACAGGATGGTGGAGGGCTGTCCAAATACACTAAGACTTCATCGCATCTCCTCTCACAAGAAACACATGTGGCAAACAAAGCTAAGCTCAGCGGCCACAGCTTCAGCCCAGATGTGTGCCCTGCAGCCTCTTCAGATGAGGGAGCACATGTGAAACACTGCCTCTGCCTTGTCTACACTCACTGCAGGCTTCCAACGGCCGTGAGCCTGTGTCCTGGGTAGCTAGCTCCATAATTCTCTGTCCTCCATGCAGAAGTCTGTTTGCAGAGCTACAGTCACAACTCTGAGTGCAGCCAAGTTTCTCCAGCTTGCTGCGCCCCAGAATGTCCAACCCAAACCAAAATTGTGGCCCTCTATTCATGGTAATACTATTCTTGTCAGACAAAGGGGCCGTGCTTTCCCTTAGGTGAGCAGGATGTGCCCACGACATAACACTGACGTACACAGGAACAAGCACAAGTCTACAGTCTCAAGGCTTCAAAGTTCTTGAGACTCTGGGAAAGAAAATTCTACCAATCAAGTTTGACTAATTTTGGCTTCAAAACTAGCAACTAATTGTACCCCAAGTCCTAGAAGCAACAGTAACACATCTATCTTAAATTTAACTTCCACAACAGAGCTACAGATACCCTCAGCAACAGCCCAGCTCAGCAGGACACAGCTACAAAGTAACACACCTGAGAGGAAGGGGATGCTGGTGAGAGAGATGAAACTAGAACCTACTGTAAACTACACACCCATAAAAACCCTGGGCTTTCCTTCTGTGAGGAATAAGCCAGAGTACTCCTACAGGAAGAGTCTTTAATGCTGTCAAGCTCTGAATATACCAGAAACAGTAACAGGGCCTCTTTGAACTCACTAAATTCTTAATCCAGAAAACCCTATTGTTGGCATTAAGGAAATAAATGTCCCTCTAGAACTAACTACCTTGTACAATCTGCATCAGCACACTATAGACTGGTATTCTCTGTGGACCTAAGAAGGTACAATCAACATGTCCTGGGAGGTTTTGTCTGACTATCCATGTGGCTATGTCACACATACCCACTGACACTGCAGAGCGTGGTCTAGCCCAGCTGGTGGAGCAACCTGCAGAATTCCTCAAGGGCACCCCTTACTGACGCAAAACAGATGGAAGATACCCTGTAATTCCTCAGCTGATAAGGCATCTGAGAGGACCTCAATACCACCCAACCCTCAAGCTTTGAAGCGTCTTTACTGCCTAGTGTAAATATACCCAATATAACAGGCACAGTACAGTAGAGCCCAGTAGACAAGCTTAGCCAGCCCATGGTGGCTCACAGGCCCTGCGTTGGTTGCATCCCTGACCTCTGACTAAACTCTTTGTTAAAGTTAACATTACCCAGTTCCTTCAGCTGTTCACCAGGCAGTATCAGGTAACAATCAAATATCCTAGATACCTGACACAGACATAAACAGACAAATGCACAAGTGCCATCTCTCTTTAGAAAATGTCTGCCTGAGAGCAGTAAGAATTAATCAGAATGCCCTTCAGTGTTACCCAAACACCCAAAGACCACAGGATGGCCAAGTGCAGGCACCCAGCACCATATGGAAGACACTGCAGGAGGGAAACATACAGAATAGGTCAAGAGGGAGGGTATGATAAAATTGAGGAGATTGTCTCTGAAGCTCCAACCAATGAAAAGAGAAAAGGAAAGCAACCATCAAAGACAGCACATCCTGGATGGCTGGATGGGGTCCCCTGGTACTGGCAGCAGAGCTCTGCCATGCCAATAGGGAAAAAGAGACGATGCCTACCCTCTAGACCACACAGGACTCCAGCAGCACAGGCCACAACAGGGAAGGAAGCCCAGAACTCACATTAAGCTGGCACAACTGTAGGCTCTACAGCAGACAAGAGACCCTATGGGCTGCCACACTACTGCAACAGGAAGGAAAGCATTTCAGATGCCCGGTCTCAAACATGTATGTTCTGAAGAAACGCAATGACACTAGGGCATGAAATGGGTTTGTACCCAAGGGAGATCCAGGAAACGCCTCAGAATCTCCAGAGCATGCAGTGCCTCATCAGTGCGTCAGCACAGCCCAGAGTGCTGAGATAGAGTGAGTGAGTGAGTGAGTGAGTAAGGACCCAGACAGGTAATACAGAAGACTTGGATCTACCCTCTGCACCTAAGACCAGAGCTCAGGAGAGAGAAGACAATACCATTATTCTAGAAATCATTCCAGAAGCACGCTCCATAAAGGAACAGTGGACGATTCACACACCCCAAACTCGAGGTATAGCTCTTCTTCAGAAGCTGAAGGGAAATGCTGGTCCCCAAACCAAAGCAAACAGAGAAGGCCAGCATACAGAACACACATTCACTGATCACTCATACCTCAGCAAGAAAATTAAAAGTAGGCAAGATATCTGAACAGGCACTTCCCAGCGACGAGAGACACAACCCACACCAACAAATAGGCTCAGTGTTACAGGCCAGCAAGGGAAGTGCAAATTAAATCCACCATACGGAGCTATCCACACCCCAGCTGAAAGGAGACCAAACCTAACTGGTGATTCGGGCAGAGAACTCCCAGCAGCACGTTGGAGCCCCTGACACCATCCTGCAGTTTTAGGCCTGTCCCATGATGGGGTGCAGTCCTCCACTCCATTCCACCTCAGAGAGACTTGGGCCTGAACTAACTGAAGCAGTCTTATTTCTGACAGCCCAAAACTAGGAATAACAAAGCTTACCAATACAGAGACATGTAAGGAATCTACATAATGGAAAAGTATTCAAAGATAAAGAATGAGCCACGGACACAACACAGATGACCCTCAAATGACAACATTGAATCAAAGTAGCCAGGAAAAGGTCCACACTATATACTCCTATGTTCTAGGACCCAACTCCATGTGATAGAAAGCTGACAAACAGGCAAACACTAGAGAATGGGGAAACAGCAGGAGTGTTCAGGTGACAGGAGGCTTATTATCCTGACTGGTGGCAAGTTCAGGGATGTGTGTGTAGCAGTCTAGCAAACTGCACTAAGACAATAGGAGATTCCTGTATGTCAACTGCACTTCCATAAAGCCCTACACAAGCACACACATACATGTGAGCACACATGCTCACAGACATACACATGCACAAAGCAAGAACCAAGTAAGGTCTAAAGATAAGGCACGGTCTCAACCAGCATATCCAGCCACCATAACATACAAAAGCAGGTCAGGAGTGTTAGCTCAGGCTGCCCTCACACATGGGAACTGGAAGCTGACCTTATAGTGCAATATGCCTTCCAGGCTCTTCCTTAATGACACTTCTCATAGCTCAGCTCAGCTGGTAAAAAGTCATGGAGGATGCCCAGGACCTCAGCATGAGGCTCCAAGTCAAAGTGCCAAATAGCACTGGAGTCCTCTAATGACAGAGACCCCAGAAATACCCCAGAAGGACACGCCTAAGAGCCAGCCAGGCAGAGTCCACCCAAGAGTCAGAAGGAAAGGCGCTCTCCTACACGTACCTCTGCCCTCTTCAGAAAGCTGATCTCAAGAGCCCAGAAAGTGGGCTGCAGTCATCATGGCAGGTATCTGCTGACCCAAGGAGCCCACACAGTAGGTCCTCAAAGAGCCCAACCAGGCCTCTTGGCCTTCCCAGCCTGCACTCTCCCTATGCACTGGCTCTGGGATCACCTAAGAACTGAGAGTTGATTACAGGGCAGTCTTCGCACTCAGAATTGCCCATACAGCCCTCTCTACAGCAAGACCCTGAATGGTAGCCTGTGGGGCTTCACTGACGGTGCATTTAATTCAGCAGTCTGTGTACATGTCAAGCGAAATGACAACAAAAAGGCGGGCCATACACATGAACACAAGTAATACTTTACAGCCCTTTCCCATCTCAGTGGAGAGTCAGATAACCAGAGTCCCAATGCAAATCTGGAATGGACAGGGTGGGTGTCAAACCCAGCTTTGTGCTTCACAGTACGTCCCAGAATCCCTCAGGACAACACTGCACTTAAGCAGGCTCTCACTATCACTGCCTCAGCTTTCAAACTCATCCTTAACTACACTGCCACAGGTTTCCCTGTCACTCGGAGACCTGTGACCCTCTATCAGCAGCTCTTCTCTGTAGGCTGCTTCCTGGTTACTCATCCTGAACCCAAATCTACTCTTCTCTCCCCCAACAACTCTCCCCACTGATAGCGCACACTCCACCCCACCTACCACTACAGAGCTGCACCCGCCCAATCTCCACTCCATCCCACCTACCACTACAGAGCTGCACCCGCCCAATCTCCACTCCACCCCACCTACCACTACAGAGCTGCACCCGCCCAATCTCCACTCCACCCCACCTACCACTACAGAGCTGCACCCGCCCAATCTCCACTCCACCCCACCTACCACTACAGAGCTGCACCCGCCCAATCTCCACTCCATCCCACCTACCACTACAGAGCTGCACCCGCCCAATCTCCACTCCATCCCACCTACCACTACAGAGCTGCACCCGCCCAATCTCGACTGCTCCAGGTTTCCTTGGCCCTCCTCTCCATACCTCACTGTCACACAACCAGTCAGCTTCCACTCCAGCATCTGCACCTGCCTGAGCTGTAACTGCCTGTCACCTAAGTCAGGAGCAAGTCTCCAATGCCTCCCTCCCATTGCAGGACTAAGCTCCAGCTGCTGAGAGCAGAGACTGCCCTATGCCTCCTTTCTCAAGAGTCAGGAGTGTCCTCTGCACTCTCACAGGCTGCCAGCTGCAGACACAGAAGCTCTTAGCAGCCTCTTCAGCCAGTCCCTCACAGTCACTAGCTATGGCTGCTCTCCAGGTCAGCCCCTGAAGGCAAGGGCTGGAACTTACAGAAACCTCTGCCCCCTACAATTAGCTGCTTCTGCTCATCTGCATTCTCCTCCTTCCCACACAATTCTAACTTTTCTTTTCAGAGCAGGATAAAATAGTTGACAATAAATTGTTTCATGCATTGGTTGCCCCCCCCCCAAACACATTAATACCATGTTTACAAACATCTAAATTGCATATTGTTCAATAAGTGTTTATCATGAATTCTATCTGCAATTATTAGACACGAAATGGACCTCAAACGAGATCTGAGCTGGGCTGCAGATAAGGTCATACCTAACATGTATGAAACTCTGGTTTCATTCCTCAGCACTCAGGAGGTGGGCAGGAAGACCTTACGTTTAAGCCATCTGTAGCTACATCCCAAGTTAGAGGCCAGCCTCAGATTCGTGAGACCCATTCGAAAGGGAAACAAGGCAAGGGACTAAGACCAAGGGATGGCAGAGGGCAGGGGGCAGGAGGCAAGGGGACCCTGAGCTGCTACTACTCTGTGGTTGTGAGGACACACACACACACACACACACACACACACACACACACACACAGAGAGAGAGAGAGAGAGAGAGAGAGAGAGAGAGAGAGAGAGTGTGTGTGTGTGTGTGTGTGTGTGTGTGTGTGTGTGTTAGAGTTTTCCTGGTTGGAGTGCCCTCCAGGAAGCGCCCAGGTTCTGTGTACTTCTGCATCTTCTAAGCCACAGAACTGGCCAGTGGTTGGCAGGCAGCTCACCTCTACCCAGCATACTCCATGACTAAAACTCAGGCTCCCTTAGATCTGAGGTAGGAGCCTACAACCCCAGACAGGGAGCTGTTCTACAAGAGAAGCTAAGTCTGCCACCTGGAATGGCTGATACCCACAGGTCCCCAGCACTGGGGCCCAGTCTCCACACTAGAGTTCCCTAAACCTAAATATACCCTTCAAAGCATTAGCCCCTAAATTTTCTTCAACTTTAAACAGCTGGCAGACTTTGGTAAGATGACTTTTGGACCTTAACTTGTGTTTTCACAAGCAGAAGTGTGCATGTAGTACACAGGTTCAAACCTGTAGTATACAGGTTCAAACTACAAACTAACCAACCTAACATCCTTCCATCAATATCCACCCAGTTCAAAGTGACATCTTCCCTACAAACAGCTGCATATTCAAGACTATAGATTAAGTACTTCATCTAAGTCTCAAATAGTATCTAACCAAAAGCACAGGTTTATTTCCCACAAAGCCCATGACTACAGATCAACAGTGGCTTGCTGTAACTGTGAGGAACTGCTGGAGCCAGGGAAAGAAAGCGTGCTAGCCCTTCCTTTAAGTTGGAAACTTTCCAAGCACTGTTTTGCTGTGTAGAGACATAAACCTGGGTGAAATGAGCATGTTTGAGTATGGGAGCAACAGAGCAACAGAAGCCTGACTGGTGACCCCATGACTGAGCCAGGCTCCCAAGGAAGCCAGCTATCTCAGAATCCCTGTGACTCAGGCGCCCTCCCAATCCCCAACCCCCTCCATGCTCTGCCTCCTGTACTCCTACCTCTACCCTCTTCTTAGTACCCAGCAGCTCTGTTGTGGGAGAGGTAAGCAAGAAGAGATGGCCTAGAGGGAAGAACCGGGGCCAGACAGGGGCCTGGACGAAAAAACCCAGAGCCATGGATAATGGGCAGACTAAAGGCACCCAACATTAAGTGTCAGGGACTAGCCAAGCAGACAAAAGGACTGAGTAGACAGCAGGCAGTACAGCGAGAAGAGAGACCACCACATATGAGCAAACCAAGTCCCACACTAGAAAGGCAGAAAGATGATGAGTTTGGGGTCAGCCTAGACTACGAAGCAAGATACTGTCTCAAAAAAAAACAGACATGGTGAGAAGACACCAGTAAGCAATGCAATGACTGCCAAATGACTTCTAACCTTCTATGTATACCACTAGGATGGCCAAGGCAGAGCCTTCCCCATGGGACCACGCCACTAAGGCAGAAAGCCGCAGCCTGTTCACGGCAGAGTCCATGCTAAGTGAGATCTGTTTTAATGTGTTAGACACAGAATTCAAAAGCCTGCAATATTAAGATGTCCCTCGTGGTAGTGATGACAGTTCTCCACCTTGAGCCCAGAGGCATCCGCTCTCACTTTTCCTTAACCACACATCTTTTCAGAAAACACTCAGCTAAAAAGGCAGAATTATTTTTGCATTCAAAGAGGTTGTTTCAAACTCAGCTCTAGGCCAGCCTAAGCAAGAAGGTCAACCAGGCAATGCAAGGGCTACAAGAGACTAAGTGGCCAAAGCCACCATGGCTAACAAGCACAGTGATATTCTGTCAGTATATGACAGCACCAAGACTTCTGCTTTCTGAAAGCTCAGGCAGCCTCTCCAAGATGCCCCTGAAGTCCACACACAAATGCCCTCTAGACCACAACAGAGAATGGCCTGGGCCCTGAGCAGGCACAATGAGCTTTGAATCCAGCAAGTTTCTAAATCTCAGTGAGTCTTAGGGTGGCAAGTACTGTCCCTAGCACTCTCTGAATGTTCGTGTTGAGCACCCAGCAGAGAGCTGGGTGTCTCTTCTCACATGACACATCCACTCAGGATCAAAGTTTCCAGTGATGTTTACAGCGACTTTTTAAAAAAATAGTCTCATGTTGTAAACTAAGTTGATTTCAAACTTGTGATCCTCTTGCCTCAACCTCCCCAGTGCTAGAATCACCGGTATACAGGCATACAAGCATATGCCACCACACTCAGCTCAAAGATGTTGGAGATTGGTTCTAATGATTGGATTCAATCAGGAATCTGCATGTTCAAAACACTAAAGGTCCTTGTTCTCAATTGGTTTTTGATCAACCAATAAAAATGCCAGTGGCCAATGGCTGGGCATAGGGAGACGGGGTGGAACCCTTACCAGTTGCTCGGGCTAGGACCAGCGGGGAAGAGGAGGGGAGATCACCATGAAGCAGTGGGGTACGGATGGACATAGGAGCTGCAGGAGATAAAGCCAGCCAGCCATGTGAGACTTCCCCCATTGGCCCTAAGGTAGCAGGAGGAGGAAGGACTAGAAGTGCCCAGCCATTGAGCTAGAAGGCATATTAAAAACAAGCTTGTGAGTGAGTGTGTGTGTGTGTGTGTGTGTGTGTGTGTGTGTGTGTGTGTGTGTGTGTGTTTCATTCAGGGATCCAAAGATTCCCTGGGCAGGTGGCTGGAAGTGCAACCTACCTGGGAGTATAAAGCAGAGTAGCTAAAAACCCATGCTACACATAGTAACAATGTTTGTTTGTTTGTTTGTTTTTGTATTTCAAAAAAGAGTTTCTCTCTGTGACCTTGACTGTCCTAGAACTCACTCTGTAGAGCCAGCTGGCCTTGAACCCACAGAAATCTGCCTGCCTCTTCCTTCTGAGTGCTGGGATCAAAGGTGTGAGCCCAAAGCCTAGCTAGTAACAATTTTTCAAAATAAAATTTTTGCTTAAAAATTTTACTTAAGGGGACTAGAAGATAGCTCAGACAATAAAGTGCTTGCTGTGAAAGTATAAAGGTCTGAGTTAGAGCCCTCATACCTATGTAAAAAGCTAGGTGCAGCAGCAGGCCCTGGTAACACCAGCCTGGGAAGAGGGGGACAACAGGATCCCTGGGGCTCACTGGCCAGCCAGCCTGGCCAAATGCAAGCTTCAGGTTCAATATGACCCTGTCCTAACAAATAAGCAGAGAGCAACTGAAGAAGACACCCAACATTTACCTACTGGTGCACATGCATCTGCGTGTGTGTGTGTGTGTGTGTGTGTGTGTGTGTGTGTGTGATACAAAATAACTCACTTCGCTAAGCTAGCTGATAATCTTGTCTACTTTAAAAGCTGGCTAACGAGTACCACAGAAGTAACCAAGAACAAACTGGAAGGTTAATCGGCAAGGCTGCGCTGCGTGACTAACAAGCAAGAACAGCACGTTAACTGAGATGGCAAGTTCACCTACCATGCTAGCAGAGACTTCATTTAATTTCTAGCATCTATTCCTGAGTTGTTATGTACAGACTACACACAGAAGCAGACACATGCTCATCCTTTGACACAGTGACTTAAAGTTCAACTCTTTACAACAGAAAGACCTGCCTGGTGTACAACACTCAAATTCACAGAGATATATCTGCCTCTGTGTCCCAAGTGCTAAAATTAAAGGTGTGCATCACAGTGTGACTGGCTAGAATTTAAAGCAAACAATAAAGGCAGGCAAGGTGGCACTACACCAGGCTCAAGGACAGCCTGATCTACACAGATAGCTAAGGGCCCTGTCCAAACACAAAACAAAAACGCGCTAGACGGGAGCCTGAGCACTGCACTTCTCCTCCTCCATCACACCCTGCCTGCCTCCTGCACAGCCCAGCTCTTCCACTGCATGGGCTCTTTGACCCTAAGTGCCTTGGCAGAACGAGGGACCATCTGTCTCAAGTGTCCAGGGGTGGCTACACCAGCACAATGGGCTACACACTCACTGTTCAGTGTCCCTCCTGTCAGTGTCACACACTGCCAGCGTCACAGGCCTGTTACTGATACAGGATCTAAGCACTTGTTCTGTCCTCTGAAGAGTCAGAACTCACCCAGTCGGCACTCTGACTGCCCTTCTGTTGAAACCTGACAGGAGCAAGGGAATATGAGGTAAGGCATTTCCTACTCCCTAGTCCCTTTTGCTCTGACTCTCAGTAACTCTAACTTCTGGTATTGTGCTTGTGTTTCTCACTTTGCATTCTGACTAAAGCAAGGAATGTGTGTATAAAATGAAAACGAAAGCCCCCAAAGAGCAACCAAGATACTCTGCTGCCATCTCTGCTGGGGCTTAGGAACAGGATAGGGACACTCACATGCTGCTCCGACAAAATCCAAACTCCTTTCCTTGTAGGCAGAGAGAGAATACCTACGCCAGTCCCCACTGCTATTCTTCTCCATCCTTCTAGAAGCAGCTGTACTATTTAGGATTTACCATGTCTTGATACGTCTTACTTACAACTTGAAGAAAATATCTGACACAGTTTGACTGGCACTTAATGCCAGTCACAGGGCTTCACATGGAGTGACCAGTGAGTGACAGCCTCTGAGGTCACTGGGCTCAGTAACTTTTGCCCTCTGATGTCTCAGGTCATCTCAGCTACAAGCTTCAGATAGAGAAGAGCATATGGTGGGATACTCACTGGTGGGCACTGCCTATCTCCAGCACCAGACAAAGGTCCTCTAGATGGAGGGTGTATCTGTCCTTCTGTATGTTGACGATTTAAAAGTAGCCTCTACTCAAGAAGGCTAAAAGTGGGGGAGAGGCAATCTGAGACCGGGCTGAAGGAATGCCAGGCCTGTATTGTGTTCTGCTTGTGACAAAAATGTATTAAACTGGTGCTGTGTCCACCACTGACAAGAACACAGGTCAGGCTTGAGTTCAATGCTAGAGAGTCATGTTTGGAGAGTTGAAGTTTGGCTGCAACCTCACTTAACAAACCATGATGAGGAGAAGACAGCCATGGGCTCTCCCATCATCCTGACAGCCAGTACACACACTGACACCTGCTGTGAGCTGCCTCACACACTCACAGTGCCATCATGTACCACCACATGCACATCCAGCCTGCTCTGTGCCCCCCTGCATACCCACTGGCTGGTCTCCATCAACCATCACAAACCCCACACACATGTGGTACACTCTTCTACAGTTCCCATTGCACCCAACCAATGTTATAGATCACGTATCTTCTGTGTGTATAAGGAAGGACTACCACTCTGTACAATAAGGAACTGTTTAGACCTCTTGTGAAAGCCCACATGCAGGATGGATAAGACTCTGCTGTTAAGAGGGATGAGAAGCAACCAGAGATGAAGCCAAGCAGATAGCCTGGGAAGAACACAGGGGACCAAGGAGACACACACCTCCACTGCCCGACTAAGCTAAGTCACAACCTCAGCTGCTGAGAACAGCAACTAGTGGTCTCCTGTACCAAAAAAAAAAAAAAAGGAACTGACAAAAGAGAGTTTCCAGCTCACATAGTACTGTTAAGATTGTAAAGAGACACAAAGAAAGCAAATATAAAACCCAACAACCACTCATGACAACCACAAAAAGCTCTAAATATTAAATCTGGTAAAGGGCTTGTGGCACAAACATCTTGTGAATACAGGGTCTTAGATGTCTACTGTTATGATAAAACACCATAACCACAAGCAACTTGGAGAGAAAATGGTTCATTTTGGCTTACAACTTTCAGGTTTCCTCTCTCACTAAGGGAAGTCAAGGCAAGAACTGAAGAAGCAGAAGCCATGGGGGAATGGCCTAGCCTACTTCCTTTTGCACTCTCTAGGACCAACTGCCCAGGTGTGGCAACGCCCACCGTCTGAGTTTGAGGGCAGCCTGGTCTAATAGAGTTGAGTTTCAAGAGAGCCACTGGCTACACAGAAAAACCCTTTTCTGTCTTGAGGGGGGAAAAATAGAAGCAAAAACTAAAATCTTACAGGAAAATGCAAGAGATCCCCATGATCTTGGAGTTAGAAAAAAATTACAGATATCTCAAAAAAGTGTTTACTCTGGGGAAGAATAGGTAAATTCAAAAACATTAAAATCAGGAATGCCTATTCACCAGAAAACATATCAAGAAATCTGAGGGAAATAGCATACATACACAATCCTAGCATGTGGGAGAGAGAGACAGGAAGATTAGAAGTTCAAGGTCATGGTCAGCTCCATTGTGAGTTCAAGACTAGCCGGAACTAAGACCCAAGCAAAGAAATAGAAGTGAAAACAAAGAAGAAAGGAGTGGGGACGGGTGGAAAGAGAGAAAAGAGGTGAGGGAAAGGAGGATGAATGAATGAATGAATGAATGAATGAGTGCAAGGGTGAACCATGAAGGGAAAACAAAGTAACCACGCAGGAGGCAAGAAATTGTTTAAAAGAAACCCAGACAGAAAGATATATCTCTCAGGATCCCTAGAAACAGGAGAAAACAGACAGTATGGAGCCAGCTTCTGAGCTCAGGACAGAGGGAGAGTAGAGTCACCTGGATTTGAAGAACTTTGAAATCTGTCTATGCTACAAGTGTTGTGAAGAGGGAGGCAATGGACAACACAAGTGGTGTTCACATGGAGCACAACCAAGGACACAGACAGAAAGGGACAAAGCCTAATTCCCAAGGGAAGGGGTGGGTTAGGGGGTCATGGGTCTTAGGGTGGAGCCTCGAGAACAGGATTCAAGTTCAAAAGGACCCCTGGCCTCCTTCCTGAGTCATACCAGGACAAAGTGAGAAGCGCCCTCTGGGCACCAGAAAGAGGGCTCTCAACAGATACGCCATCTGCTGGAACCTGGTCTTAGAGTTCCAGGGTTCATGACTGAAAGGCAAGTTTCAGCCACTGATAAGGCCCCAACCCTGCCCACGGTATTTTTTTTTAATCACAGCAGACCAAATAGCCTAGAAAAGGGATAAGAGAGGAATAATGAGAAAAGGGCGCTTGCTACAGGGGAACTGGAGAAAAAGACTGATCAGAAGTGACGCTAGAGTCCCTTCCTGTGCCATCCTGTGCTAGCCAGAGCAACAAATAAGGGCATGCTTCTACTCTTCCAGAGGTCCTGAGTTCAACTCCCAGCAACCACATGGTGGCTCACAACCATCTGTAATGGGATCTGATGCCCTCTTCTGGTGCGTCTGAAGACAGCTACAGTGGACTCATCATATAAATAAAATAAAAAATGCATTTAAAAAAACATGCATGCAGGCAAAACATTCATACACATAAAAGTAAATTTTATAAAACAACTATTAATACATTATTTCTGCAAGGACACAGTATAATAGATGAATGGTTTAAAAAGTGATGTTTCTAAGTACTAGCAACAAATAACTACATGCTGACATTTTAAAGTACTGCAATGTGTACTCTATAGAATATGAATACATAACAAATTAAGCAAAATGTGTTAAGGAGTATGAAAACTATAAAACAATGCTAAGAGAAATTTGCTTTATTTTGATTTGTAATACAGTTACACACTACAGCCCATGAGGGCCTCAAACATACAACTGTCCTGACTCTGTATTCTGACATCATAGTCTTGGCCTTTGAAAGAGCTGACTACATGAAGGGAAGTGCCATGCTCATGCTCACGAAGTTCAATATTAAGATACCAATTACCAGGGGCTGGAGAGATGGCTCAGTGGTTAAGAGCACTGACTGCTATTCCAGAGGTCCTGAGTTCAATTCCCAGCAACCACATGGTGGCTCACAATCATCTATAATGGGATCCAATGCCCTCTTCTGGCCTGCAGGCATACATGCAAGCAGAATGCTGTATACGGATTAAAAAAATATATACTAATTATCATCAAAAGTGATATCAAATCTTCAAAAGTTGCACTGATCTAAAAGTGCAACAGGATCCTGAGCTTTTGCAGAAATCCATTAATTCTAGAGCTTACATGAGGACAAAGAACCAGAATAGCCCCACACAGTCTTGAAAAGGCAGAGGAGTAAGGACTCAGGGTCCTGGAAAGAAGTACTCCACTCTGTAGCCAGTGGCCACCAATGGTAGAAAACTGTTCTCAACACACAGGGCTAGACTGGACATACTATGGAGAAACTGCAACCCACCCTACCTTACAATTCTAACAAAATTCTTTCAAACCAGATCCCAGAAAAGCAAAAACATAAACATTCTAAAAGAAAACTCAAAAGAAATTCCTTGCCTTCGGGTCTGGGCAGATCCCAGGCAACAGCTCTGCCCCCAATCTCACAGAACCCCGAGGAAGCAGGCCTCCCAAAAGCTCTGACCTGGGTAGTATCTTAGGTAAGGAGACAGTAATACAAGTCCCAAACAGGGAGTAACTGGGAACCACTAGGACCCAGGAAGTCACTCCTGGCCCAGAGCACTGGTTCCTTCCAGTCTACGCTTAAGAACTGAGCAGATCTTGGGCCCCAGCTCTAACACCCACCCCACACAGTTCTGATACTATCAAGATAATAGGAAAGACAGGCTCCAGTCAGAGACAGGGCAGGTAGCACTAAGGAGATCCAGATGGGAAAAGGCAAGCTCAAGAACATAAGCATCAGCAACCCAGGGTACTCGGCATCATTAGAACCTAGTTTAGTTCTACACAAGAAAATCCTGAATTCCCCATATCACTAGGAAAGCAAGATTCAGATTTAAAATCACTTCTAATGATGATGATAGAGGACTTTAAGAAGGACATAAAAACACTCTCAAAGAATTAAGGAGAACACAGGTAAACAGGTAGAAGCCCTTAAAAAGGAAACACAAAAATCCCTTAAAGAATTACAAGACAACACAGCCAAACAGGTGAAAGAATTGAACAAAACCATCCAGGACATAAAAATGGAAGTAGAAACAATGAAGAAATCACAAAGGGAGACTGCCCTGGAGATAGAAAACCTAGGAAAGAAATCAGGAGTCATAGATGCAAGCATCACCAACAGAATACAAGAGATAGAAGAGAAAATCTCAGGTGCAGAAGATACCACAGAAAATATTGACACAACTGTCAAAGAAAACACAAAATGCAAAAAAAGTCCTTAACACAAAACATCCAGGAAATCCAGGACACAATGAGAAGAGCAAACCTAAGGATAATAGGTATAGATGAGAGTGAAGATTCCCAACTTAAAGGGCCAATAAATATCTTCAACAAAATTATAGAAGGAAACTTCCCTAATCTAAAGAAAGAGATGCCCATAAACATACAAGAAGCCTATAGAATGCCAAATAGACTAGACCAGAAAAGAAATACCTCCCCTCATATAATAATCAAAACACCAAGAGCACAAAACAAAGAAAGAATATTAAATGCAGTAAGGGAAAAAGGCCAAGTAACATATAAAGGCAGACCTATCAGAATTACACCAGACTTCTCACCAGATACTATAAAAGCTAGAAGATGCTGGACAGATGTCATACAGACCCTAAGAGATCACAAATGCCAGCCCAGGCTACTATACCCAGCAAAACTCTCAATTACCATAGATGGAGAAACCAAGATATTCCACGACAAAACCAAATTTACACAATATCTTTCCACAAACCCAGCATTACAAAGGATAATAGCAAGAAAGCTCCAATACTAGGACGGAAATTATACCCCAGAAAGAGCAAGAAAGTAATCCTCTTCCAACAAATCCAAAAGAAGATAGCCACACAAAGATAATTCCACCTCTAATAACAAAAATAACAGGAAGCAACAATTACTGTTCCTTAATATCTCTTAACATCAATGGACTCAATTCCCCAATTAAAAGACATAGGCTAATGGACTGGATATGTAAACAGGACCCAGCATTTTGCTGCATACAGGAAACCCACCTCTGTGACAAAGACAGACTCTACCTTAGAGTAAAAGGCTGGAAAACAATTTTTCAAGCAAATGGTCCTAAAAAACAAGCTGGAGTAGCCATTCTAAAATCTCTAGCCCAAGAACACAAAGGGAGGGACTCATGGTTCCACTTGTTGAGGGTGGCCTTGCCAGGCATCAGTGGAAGTGGAGGGCTTTGGTGCTTGAAAGTTTGGATTCCCTAATGTTAGGGAATTTCGAGAGCAGGGAGGCAGGAATGGGAGGATGGTGGGAGCACACCCTCATAGACACTCCCAGAATTATATAGATTAGACATGACAGAGGCAGGCCGCCAGAAGACTAGATTCCAGAATTCAAACAAAAAATTATCTTGATACTAAAATTTGTTTCGAGAATTGTTTATTGCAGAATACACAGCCTTGGTGTATCTACTCATCGAGCAAGCTGAGCAGACCTGCTCGAACCTCTGATGTCCTGGAAATCCAGCTGGATGCAGTGAAGACACAGCATCAGAGGCTTATCCATTTACTCTTCCCCCTGCCCCTCTTCTAACATCTCAATGCCTATAATCAGCTTGAAGAAGTTAATGAATAGTCGGTGCCCCTATTCCCTGGGCTTGGGGACTGAGGTGGTTAATATTGGGCTGTCTTTCTAGGGAAAAGTAGTGGTTTTGTTGGAACAGGGAGGATGAGCTAGGATTTATTGCATAGCCATAACCTATTGGTAGAAATATGTATAATTGTTATTAAGATGAAGTTATTTTTTAAATGGTACAAAATTTACTTTGATTTCAAATTTAAGGTTTTCATTGGTATGAGCTTCTTATTGATATAAAAGTGAGATGAATATTGTTACTCTCATGGGCATTGTGCCTATATAACACATTTAGGAATACAAGGCTTAGACCCAGTCCTTCTTTAACTTTTCTAACTGATTTGAGATGGTTAGCCTGTAAGTTAAGGGCCGATAGCAATTCATGGCTCTGAGTTTATTGTTAGGGTGTTTTCTATAATTTATTTAGAAATAGCTAAGAGGAGTTAACAGACAACAGTCCAGATTGCCTTACATGGATAATTGGTTTTCAAAATGTCAGAAGTCCACAGAATTGACGTTACAAACATTTCTGTAGTAATGTTCATTTTGATTAGAGACCTGTCTGCTCCTGACAGCTTCCAGTCTTGGATTCTAAGAAGAAATTGAGCATCTTTGGAGTTACTCCAGTTGTGGTGAGACAGCCACTAGGCAAGAATTGCCTCTTTTCACCTACAGACAAATTACTGTCCAGAAAAGGACACACTTGTGGAATAGTCAACTGATTATATCTGCCAAGACAGAGTAATCAGCCCTTAATAATTATGCATCACTAGGTCTGTCAGATGATCCTGGGCCAGAAGGCTGAGGATCAGATGCTCCAATGTTTTGTGTATAGGGACTGTCCAGGTGTTCAGCGGTCTCTATAAATTGGCTAAGTTTTTAGAAGCTGTGCTTTGTGCTTCCCATAAGTTCAGTTAACTCAGTCATTCTGGATTTCTGACGGGGTTGAAAACTTACAGTCTCATAGCCAATCCCGGCTATTTACTTTGAGAGAAAAGATTTGAGAGGATGGTTTTCAGTTGACATTCATTCTAAAGCCAAGAAAAAAGTCAGGTTCAGAACTAAGTCTTTTAGTTAGGAGAGATGACAGAGGTTCTGGTTAGTCAACAAAATGATGGACTGGGTATTAGGTCTTGTACCTTACTGACACAAATTGGTATAGTTATGCTCTAATTGTATTTTTTAGAGAAAAGTTTTATTTTAACAGGAAGGGTGATATGTAGGAGGAGCTAAGGTGGGAGGAGTACTGAGAAGAGGAGAAGGAAAGGACGAGCTGGGGGGGGGGGGGGGACAGGGAGGTGGATGTTTGCTTGTCTCCACCAGTCAAAGATAGTTGATATATCTAGGTTGGGTACTGGGTTGGTTACACTTCTGATTTTATGAGCATCTTGTTATTGAGCATTACCAAATTTATAAAGCCTTTAATTAACATTTTTAAAAATTGTATAAAAGCAAAAAGGATAAGGAGGAATGGAATAGGGGTTCTCTAGGGAGGGGAAATAGGAAAAGGGGATGCCATCTGAAATGTAAATAAAATATCCAGTAAAAAAATATAATTGCTAAAAAAAGAAAAGAAAATCCTTGTGCTTTGAATTAGGCACAAACTGATAGGACATAACCAACTTGGAAGAAAATCAGTAAACTGGACAGAATCATATACTCTGAGGCATATGGGAAGTCAGTACAGAGGAAATATAGGCTAAGAGGAAGTATTGCTAAAAACCATTCTACCTGACAAAGAACTTGATTTATATATAGTACATTTGAAAAACTCTTACTAAATCCAACAAGCACATTTTTTTTTTTAAAAACAGTGGCCAAAGATTGAAACATCTTCACAAAAGATGAGGCAAGCACATGAAAGAATACTGCACACCTTTAATTTGGAAACCAAATTAAAACCACAGTACAATAGTACTACACACCCATCAGGGCCCACATTAGAGGACACCACCCACCTCCCAAAGGATGAGGAGATTCAGTCACACCCACCTGGGGAAGTTCCAGATCTCAAACAACTTGGAAGCCTAAATGGCTAAACAAGCATTCCTCACACGCTCCTAATCCCTCTCCCAGGTGGCAGTCCAAGAAAGGGAGACCATATCTACTAAAAGATCTACAGGGAATGTTCCTAACAGAGGAAAGCTTGCTGTGATCGCTAACCTTGGCTGTTAACTACATCTGGAATCAACTAAAACAATGTCTGCTGTTTGCCTGCTCGCCCTCCCTCTCACTGGCGAGTTCATCTACCCTGTTGCTCAGGCATTCCTCAGGGCACTGGAACCTACTTCTTCAGGATTCCAATGTAGACTGAAGACCAGCAGCTCTCTAGGAATCCTCTGGGACTGCAGCACCAGACTGGGGCTGCTGAGACATCCAGACTCATGAACTGAACTATCAGATTCACAGCCTTTTCAGAATGAGGCAACCATCATTGGATGACCCTGACTAATTTGTGTGTGTGTGTGAGATGTTTGTATATATGTATTTCTATGAATACATTCATATATATATGCATATATATGAAACAAATATATACATTTGTTTCATTCTATTGGCCCTGTTCCTCTAGAAGAACTCTGACCAATACACTAAAACAACCCACACATTTGTTGACTGCTAAGCAGGTAGAGGAGCTTGGTCCCCAGAACAATACTCACCAACAAAAGGACCAACTAACTACTGAGAAAAAAAACTCAAGTTCTTGTCAGGAGAAGAGAGATGCTGTGCAGCCACCCACTGTGTGAACCAAAACGGCCAACATGGACTCTAAGGCAGCCAGGGAGAGTGAGGAGAGGAATAGGCCACCACAGCAGTAAGGTGTACTTCCCTACCTTGACAGTGGTGGTCCAACTGAGTTCATTACAACTCAGAGAACCATACACTAAAAATAGTGTCTCCCAATACCAACTATGCCTCGATTTAAAAAGAAAAAATGATGAGAAGCTACTCCACCATGGGAACGAATGAGTTACCAAACAGTGCCAATGTGGATATACAGAAGATGTCCTGGAAGTTATGGAGGAGACAGATCAGAGACTCTCCACAGGACTCACTAGTCTACTATCAGTGTTATGCTAGAGGAAAGAATATTCTAAGATTCAGACATAGACAACAACAAGCTACCAATAAGATAATCCATACACAGCGTGAAGAGAGCACAAGGGTCCCTCATTCTGTAGGATCAGTGAGGAGGCAAGCCGGCCTATGCTAATGGTGACAGTTGGGATCCAGGATGTGAGAGGATGGGCAGTGGAAGGGCTGTGTGAAACCCTGTGTCCTGACTAATGAGTAGTTAGACACTTGCTTCTCAAAATAAACTGTACCCTAAAATGAGGATATGTTGCTGTAAAATATGACCCTCAAAAAAAATGTTATATATACATGCCTGTATTTAAAGGGAATACTCACCTAGCACACAGGTGGCCTTAGGTTCCATCATTGGCAAAAAAAAAAAAAAAAAAAAAAAAAAAAAAAAAAAAAAAAAAAAAAAAAAAAACCAAAAACCAAAAACAGCCATTCAGGACAAGATGACTCAAATCTTTTAATCTCAGCACTTAGGAGGCAGAAAGGTACATCTCTATAAATTCAAGGCCAGCCTGGTTTACATAGCAAGTTCTGGGCTAGCCAGAGCTACAAAGTAAGACTGTACCTCAAAATAAATAAATAAGCAAATAAATAAATATTTAAAAGGTACCTAGCTGGTGTGGTAGCACCTATCTACAAGCCCATCAGGCAGGAAACGAAGACAGGAAGATTGTAAGTTTTAAGGCTGCCTAATTTAAAAATAAAGCAAGACCTTGCCCACCCCCTCAAACTTCCAAGTACCATGTCACCTGCCCACAAGTCCACAGTGACTGTCCTAGTTTGGTTTCTGTTGCTATAATAAAATAATAACAAACACCAACTTAGGGGAAGAAAGGGTTTAATTGGCTTATATATCCCAGGTTACACTCCACTGCTGAGGGAAGTCAGGGCAAAAGCTCAAAGCAGGAACCTGAGACAAGATATGAAGCAGAGACAATGGGAAAACAATGATATGGCTTGTTCTCATGCCCTACCCAGACTGCTTTTTCACACAACCACTGGCTGCTGCAGGATGGAGTGGGTTCTCCATAGCAATCACTACTCAAGAAAATGCTCCACAAAGTTACCCATGTACCAGTCTGAGAAAAGCAATCTTCAACCCAGGTCACCTCTTCCCGGGTTACTCTAGTTTGTGCTAAGTTGACAAAAAAACAACCAGTACAGTGACTGAAGAGAAGACAGAAAGGGGGCCCTCACCACCACCCACTCTGCCTGGATGCCATCACTTCCACTCTCAGATTCACCCAGGCAGAACTAACTGAACCCACTACATGCTTTTGACATTAGCAAAGCGTGGTGTGATTTGAACTATTTCCTTGTGAAATTATGTTTCAAGTTCTAGTGCCTGAATTATACAGAAACACATCACTATTGAAAGCAATTTCTTCTCTGAGTGTATTAGATATAAATTTAAAAGTATTTCAATTAAAAGGAAATGTCAGGGCTATAGTAACGGCTCAAGGATTAAGAGTATTGGCTGGTCTTCCAGAAGGGAACTGGGTTCCGGGATGACTCCAGTTCCCAAGAATCAAATTCCCTCTTCTGTCCTCCAGGGATACAGCACACATGATGCACAGTCATACACGCAGACAAAAGACTCATATACACAGAGCAAAAATAGGTAAATCTCAACAAGAAAATGTCACCAACAACAATCTATAAGCTATACCTGTTGAGGAAAACACAAGGAACACATCAGTTTATTTGATACCAATGGTGACACCAATGGTGTCAAGAAGACAGAGAACACACTACACCAGACACCATGGGGCACACCTGCAATTCCAGCATCTCCTTCAAGTGAAGACAGGAGAATCCAAAGCTGGTCTATACTACAGAACAAGACCCTCTCTCAAAACAGACCTAAACTAAAACTAACAGGACAGGAGTCAATGGCTACATGTCTGCATGTGTTCATGTACACTGTGTGCACAGGCACACATGTATACACTTGCTTGTTTTTACAAAGAAACACTAAGAATGGCTTAGAAATTAGCAAGAAGAAACATGGAAACCTATCCTGGGGGCAGGAAAGAGAAGAAGGGCAGAGGTCAAAGTGCTTCTGAGAAATGCCCTCCCGACCCATGTGTTTTACAAACTTAATACATAAGATGAAAACAAACAACAAATAGAAATTTTGAAACCAAACCAAGCTACCACGGGTACACGAGACAGGCGAGCAATTCTCAGCACTCACAAGAAAGGCAGCCTGAGAAGCATCCTTACAGGACAGCTCTGAGGCAAAGACCCTGGAAGCCACACCTACTCTGCTCTGACGTCAGAACTGCAGAGCCTCACCCATGTCTAATAAGTTCAACCAGGCTAGTGAACACACTGACCTTATTGGACCTCCTGTGTAAAAAAGATAGGAACAATTCAAAAGGACCTGTGGCAGAGGATGCCATGCCAAAAGCCTAAACAGGCAATGCTGAGCTGTATGCCCGGCCCTGCCACGATTACACCTCGGTGCTACAGAGCACACAAACATGTGCATGCATGAACACACACACACACAATTATTGCATTCAAGTGTGAGCAATGTAGATATCATGTAACAGCCACAACTGGAATCAGAGCGCCCAAGGAGAAACCAAACCTAGGCTATCAAAGACAAATACTTCTGCTCAGATGGAGCACAGATGGACAGAATCCCAGGAAGCCTGCTGATGCGTGTGAGTAAGTCTTCTCACACAACAGACTCCTTCAACTCTTCAAAACACTCAACACTGTCCTTGTGCAAACAAGACAGCATCAGCCCCAGGGCCGCTTTAACTGAGCCCTAAGCAGGTAGCCAGAGCTAGCCCTGCCGCACCTGCTCTTCCGCTGCACCTGCTTTTCAGAGGCAGCAGGGTGTTGAGATATAATAATAACAACAACAACAACAATTAAATACAATAATTGTGTTGTTATTGTTGTTATTATTATTGAACTACCACCACCACCACCATCATCATCATTATTGAACCCAAACATGGTTCCAGCTGCAAACACCTTTCTTGACCCTGTAATAGTTCATAGCACTAAGGATAAGACAGGATAGTATGAACTTTCCTGCAACTTTACTAAAATGTAGCTCACAAAAATACAACTCAAATCTTAGGGGGCACAGTCTGATGGTCTGGAGAATATGTGCAGTGATGAGACAACACCGTTGCGACACAAATGTTCCCATACATGACAAGCGTCCCTGGGCCTCACTGCAACTTCTCTGCTCTAAGAAAGCACGTCCACTCAGTTCACTTTAGGTTTTGTGTTGTTTGGAGACAGGGTTTACAGTATTAGGAACTGAGCCCAGAGCTGGCTCATGCTAACCAAAGAGCTACCTACCACTGAGCTGCACCACCTTTCTCTAGAATGCCATACGGACAGAACTATGCAATGCAACACCTGCTTTCTCTTGACCAGTATTTTTAGACCACTCATTCCCACAGGAGTGGCCCGTGGAGTGAGGTGATGGGCTGGTGAGTAAGCTCTCACCCCTCACTTCTCTTCTCCTGACCCCCACCATTGCTGCAGGCCCTGCAGGACCTGGGGTCTCATTCCACTGACAGTCTCTTTCACCTCGGCAGTTACATGAGAGTGAAAATGTCTCTTCAAGCACTGCTGCCTTCCTTCCTCTGTGTGAGAGCTGCTTGCTGCCTTTGCCTTAGCAGTAAACTCTGGCAAGAGTTTTTTTTTTTTTTTTTTTTTTGTAAAGTGTTTGCCAGAACGACTCACTTTCTTTTCATTTTGAAGTCAAGATTTCCGACCCCCTCTACTTCTGATGTTGCCATGTCCTGAGGCCTTTCCTCAGCCCAGTCAGAAGACACAGGAGCAGTTCACACATCTTCCTGAAGTCTTCACTCGCCCCTGAGGCCAACATGACACCTTGCATTGCAGCTTTCCAGAGATCTCTCCCTCTGGGAATGTCACCAAGGTCTACCTGGAAGGCACTAGGAAGGAGAAGGCCAGCTCACCCTGGGGGAAGACTCACTGTCCTCCCTCCTTCACTCCAAGGAGAAGATGGGTTGGCTGTGGCAGAAAGGATATCTGCTTAAGACACTGTGACAGGCAGCCCCTCCTTTCTCTGCCAACTCGGAGTTCCTGTCACAAACCAAAGGTCCTTTAGTACTCTTGGGAACAATCAGGCTCTGCCATGATAAAGGTCATCCTGGTTTCCACATGTGCAGTGTCAAATTTCAGTTTCACCAAAAATGAATGGCACAGTCACAGAAGCCAGCAACCAATTTTATAAGTACCTGTAATTCCTCTGAGGACAAATAGACAGAGAGGGGCTTGTGGTGATCTCATCAAGGGCTGCCCTAGGCCCCTCTTCCTCCTAGGTTCACTGCTCCCATCCTGACACACGAAGTGCCCATCCCCACACCAAGAGCTGCAACTTGAGAGGGTTCCTTCCAACTGCAACCATGTCTGCTAACAATCAATGGCCAGAATAATCTGGAGGGCCCAGAGGGCACAGAGCTGAGGCAGCCCCTCTGTATCAGCTCTTCCCTGGAGCAGATGAACACCTGCGTAGCTGAGTGAGCACCAATGGAAGGGTTCTAATGTGGCACAAAAACTGCTTTACAACCCCTGGGCTCATGCACTGCTTGAGTGCCACAAGCATCCTAATGTGCTCTTCAGTGCCCTAGAAACTGTTCTCATGTGGCTAGGAGAGTATGGACAGGACCATGCCTATCAGAGTGAAACCTTTGGAGCCCTGTAAGACAAAACCATTGAGGTACCACCAACAGCCCCCCAGCACTACCCTGAACCTGACCTTCCTATGCTATCTGGCAATCAGTGCCACTCCCCGAACGAATCAGGCCCTGCTGCTCCCCTGAGAACTGAGGCTCACCCACTCTCATGCCCACTAGTATGTCATCTTCCAAGACCTTTATTTGCACATAGCTCTGGGACTTCCTGGAGTGCCTCTCCCAGCCCTCCCACCAGCCAGCATCGTCCAAGGATGCCTGTTAGACTGTGGCATCTCCATACACACTGTGCCATGCACCATCTTCCATGTCTACTATTCACAGTCTCTAAGCTCAATTTACAGCTATGACTGCCAGCAACCTCCTGAGAAATGATTGAGCGCTTGCCTTGTGGGCAGTGCTTGGCGGGCCCCCCCCCCCCCATGTCCCTGCTCCCACAGCACCGCCGCTGGCTCTTCATCTCTCCTGTGTAACATCAGAACTGAGCTATGAAACCCCAGCCAGGCTCTACACCTGAACACTGTTCTACTCTACTTCCCGAACACATACGAGGCTCTTATATGAGCCTACGTGTGCCCTCCGACGTCTTTCACTGTGCCTGCCTGATCTTCAACTACAGTCCAACAGCACAACTTTCCCATGAACCTATGTGGCTCCATCTGAGTGATGGCTACACCATTGACCTCCACACCACCAAAGCGGATGCCATCTTGCTTAATCAGACACTTGCCCATCTACCCAGAGCCAATGCCCATGCTCTGACCGATTACTTGAGTACAACATACTGAGAAGATACAACGGAGACCTTGTGTCACATGAAGACAGGCTCGAATGCTGAGTGTGGTCACAAACACAAAGTAACTTCAAAAGAAAGCCACATACTTGCTCATTTGGGGATAGTGCACAGCACCCGTCAGAGCTGTCCAAGAGCTTGTCTGTCTTTGGTTCTGCCTGAGAGGCCCATCAGCCCTGCCTTGTTCCTCCCATGCTAACAGTGACCTAGACCTCACAAGTCCCACAGATCCCTCTTACCTGAGCTTCTCAGTGCCCCCTGTCTTGTCTATCCAGCAGGCAATTCTGAAATTCTTGTCAAAAGTACCATGAGGCCTGCTAGTAGAAGAGGGAGAACCTAAAGGAAGGATTGTAGAGAGGAGGTGGTGGAATCCAGGAAGAAGTAAGGACATAGGTGAAGAGGACCCAAGCAGGGAAGACCCAAGTCTAAAGGATCCAGGTGGAGAATGGAGGTGGGGAGGACCTCACTGGAAACACTCAGGTTGGGGGAGAAAGCACCACAAGAGAGTCACAGGCATCCCAAAATAAGAGACTTCTCTGGAGACTAGAGAAGAGCTTCATAAAGGAGGAACTGCCATAGAAACTAGGCCAGAAGTGACCACAGCTCTTCAACACAGCCAGCCTGAAACACAGCCGCTCTCTCCACACACACCCTCACAGCCTACAAACAAGGGGGCCACACAGGCTAGCAGCAGGAGGAAGCACGAAGGTGGGCCTATAAGAGGTCCTTACTGGGCCCTTGGAGGGTCCATGTTCTGTCTGTCCATGACAAGACAAGGCAGGACTCGCCCTGAGTATGACATCCCAACTGGAATGTGTCCAGCTCTGATCTGGGTATGACCCCTTTCACACTCACAAAAGCTCCTGGCTGGTGAGAAACTGTCAATACCCCAGCCTAACCCTGATGCTACAAGGTCCCTCTGTAGGTGCCCACCCTTTCAAGAATACTCTTGCTAAGAACTCTTTCACCTACTGACCTGAAACCAGGACAGACATTGGCCTGAAGAGCACAGGATGGAGGCCCAACTCTTGGTAGCCAGGGGTCCACCAGCCAACCTCTGCTACCTGTGCCAGTGGCTATGCCAAACACCGGGCTACCCTGGCCCTCTTCACTGTCTGGTTCAGTCTCCCTACACACACACTCAGTGATCACCATAGCCACTGGGACAGTCCTTCAGTCCTCAGTACCCTCATGAGGAGAATGGTTGGCCCCACTCCATGACCTCATACTTGATTACCTCAGAAATCACATATGAGAAAAGTGGGACCAACTGTGTGACAGCTCTGCTCTCCTGGTGCTGGTCCTTAGTCTGTGGTCCTTTTCTGTCCCGCCTTCCCAGGCCTGTGGCCACTGCTGACTCGGTCCAGCAGGGTTCTCGGCAGAGGAGGTCAGGGACACCCAGGGATCCCAACTACAGGAAGTCTGTACTCATAGGACAACTTCTACCCTAACCACCTGCCGCCACTCGTCTCCTGGATAATCTTTCATCAGTGGCCTCGGTGGCCAGCCACCAGCATCCTTGTTTCCACATGGTCAACGTGTCCAGGGAAAGAACAAGGCCCTGCCTGCCGCCCTATTCTTTCCACATTAGCCATACGCACCCCTCCCCTCTGTCCTTCCTGAAGTCCGTCCACACTCCAATGCCATCAGCTCCTCCCTCTGCTCAATTGTTGTTTGCTACACAGCATCACAAAGTCTAAGCACAAGTGGCAGCACAGGCTTACCAGAGAGGACAGAGGCAGCCGTTGCTCACAGTGCATAACTACAGACACGGCAGTCACATCAGACAGACTGATCAAGTTGGCTTCACCATTTGTTTGGTTTGTTGAGACCAGAGTCTCACTATGTAGTTCTGCGGCCTAGAACTCAGAGTCCCTTCTATCTGCCTCTTGCTTGAAGGCATGCACCACCAGTGTCTCTTAGATGCTTTCACATGCTATTAGGAATGGTAACTTGCCCACGTGACTCACGCTCTGTCTCTACTAGGGAATACCCCCTCCCCAAAGTTCTCCTTAGCAGGTGTGGCAATGCACATCTTTAACTCTAGCATGCAGAGGCAGAGGCAGAGGCAGAGGCAGAGGCAGAGGCAGAGGCAGAGGCAGAGGCAGAGGCAGAGGCAGAGGCAGAGGCAGAGGCAGAGGCAGAGGCAGAGGCAGAGGCAGAGGCAGAGGCAGAGGCAGAGGCAGAGGCAGAGGCAGAGGCAGAGACCTTGGGCCAGCCAGGACTACATGATGAGATCCTGTCTCAAAAACAAAACAAAACAATAAACAAAGGAAACGCCCTTTGACCCCATTCCTACAGTGACATGCTCTCCCACATTCCTTCTGAGAAGGTTTAGGGAAGGCAAGCACCTTCTACCACACTCCTGCACCAGGCTACCCTGTGTGTCCCCCATGGGTCCTCCTGTACACCTACCCTTCTTCCCCGACCAGACCAGAGCTGGACTCCAGGCTGGTTTTCTTGTCCTCTCCCCAACACCAAATGAAGGGACATCTTCATGGTTTAAAAGTCACTCATCTTTTGGGAGTCCCTATCCTGAAATGATTCACCTTATATCTGTTACTCAAAAGCTGCACTCCCAGAGTCACAGGCAGTACGTAAACGGCCTGTTCTCAGAAGGCCACCTTCAATATTGGACAACAACTGAACACATGAAAGACAGTTTGACAATGTCCAAGGCTGCACTGCTGCCATCCATCTGTCCATCTGCCAAACTTACCCTGGGAGATGGACAGGGCGCCCCTCTACACAGACAACAACATGGATGACAGAAAAACCTGCAGAGACCACACACAGGAGGCACCACACAGCCATGGAGACTGTGGCCGGTGAGACGCCAACAGAAAAGGTTTTGCAAAAAAGCAGAGCAGCCTAGGAACCAATCCTCAAAGGCCACAGGTAACAGAAAGCTCTACACCATTAGGATAAGATGAAGTGCCCACACCTAGGAAGAGACTGAAAAGGCAGTGCCCATGCACAGAAGGAAAGGAAGGCCAGGACAGCAATGCAATGCATGGTCACCTGGGATGCCGACTCGATCCAAGCTCTCCTGCAAGCTCTATGTGAAACGACACAAAAGAAAGCAGGCCAGGCAGGGTGCAGAGACTGTAAGCAAACCCAGATCTACATCTGTGAGATCCCAGAGCATACACCCTGTCCCTTGTGTGGCGTCCCATGCTAATTAATAGTCTTCTAAACACCAGCCATCAACCCTTAGCCAAGCCACATGGCATCCTACAGACTCCTTGAATCACTGGGACATCTCACCACATGAGTGCTACACCAGATGCTGAGGGTGCATGTCTAGTTAAGGTTTCTACTGCTGTGAAGAGACACCGTGACCAAAGCGCCTCTTATAAAAGAAAACATTTAATTGGAGCTGGCTTAGAGGTTCAGAGGTTCAGTCCATTATCATCATGGCAGGAAGCATGGCAGCATCCAGGCAGGCATGGTGCTGGAGAAGGAGCTGAGAGTTCTACAACTTGTTCCAAAGGTGACCAGAAGACTATCTCCCAGCCAGCTAGGAGGAGGGTCTCAAAGCCCAGCCCCACAGTGGCACACCTCCTCCAACAAAACCACACCTACTCCAGCAAGGCCACACCTCCTAATAGTGCCACCCCCTGGGTCAAGCATATTTAAACCACCAGAGTGTAAGACTGTGTAGGCACTCCCAATCAGCAGACAAGATCACAGCAAGACCAGCACTGAAGCAACAGGAAGCTCCAGAGGTGGGCTTGCTTGAATAATGCAACCACCTGGGACAGTACCTCATAGGGACTCTGTTCAGCTGGGTCTCCAACCCAGTGACAGTGAAGGACTCACCAAGCTCTGCCAAGGGAAAAGGTCCTAACTGTCAAGCACAAAACTGGCAGAAAGGCCAGACTGATTTTGGAGGGTCAGGCTGCTCTGGGAGTCTAGATTTCATTCTAAAAGCAGCAGAGAACTCACGAAGCTTCCTCGGCAGGCAGAGGAAGAACACCCTGTGCTCAAAGAGCATTTAAAGTGTTGTCCCAACAGTGGAGAGAGACACCTGTAACCAACCACACAGTGTCACCATGGCTGGAAGTACACCTGCCACAGGTGCTGCACAATTCCCTCCCAGTGCTGAGGCTGCTGTAAATAACTGTAAGAACAAAGCTAGCACCCAGAGGAGAGGCTGTTAAAATTGCAGCAACAGCCCGGCTCCAGGTCTCCTTAAGAGACCCACAGTAACATGCCTGAGCAGTTCCTTGTCTACCTGGACGTGCTGCATGTGAAAACTCTCTACCTCAGCAGGCACAATGCTGTTCACAGAAAACTGGGAGTAGTGAGGCCACCCTGTCTACACAACACCAAGACACAGGTTTTGTCCTTTTCAGCCCACTGCCAGGCAATAAAGGTAGAGCCTTGAACAAAGACTCAAAAGTAGTGCCCAAGCCCTCTTTACTTTGCATTTCAGTCAGGAGCTCATGCTGCAGCCAGACTGGCCTTGAACTCATGATCCTTCCATACCAGCCTTTAAGTAAGTAGTTGGGATTACAGACTGTGCCACTAGGTCTGGTCCTAGTGCATTTCTGTCACCTAAGAATGGTGTTCATACATCTCCCAGTACATGTGTGTCATGTAGAGCTGATGCACACACACAATATTCCGCACGCACATACGTATTACCTGGGCTCAAGCGCTTCAGCTGTCCATAAGGTCATGGTCACATGTAGTCATGAGGTGTTACCCTCTGGAGCCAGGTCTGGGATGAGAAAGTCATAGGACAATGATGCCAGGATTCTGGGAAAGCCAGTCTAGACACTGGGGTTTTCATGACCATGATGCTAAGACAGCAGTAACTCAGAGATCCATCCCACAGAATGAATCTGGCCTACAAAACATCCCAAGGATGAAAGAGAACATCTCTCTCTTCAACCTTCAATCAGCCTCCAAAGAGTGATCACAAATGTTATGGCAACAGAATCATGTCACAGGACCCAAGGGGTGAAACTAGAAGCAATCAATGCCTGGTAAGGCCTCCAAACCAGGAGACAGAGGTCAGAGAACAGAAGTCAAGAGACACCTAGAACCAGACGGAGTAATGACCCTGGTGAGAAACTCCCTACAGCTCTTCACAGCACCAGAACTTCACCGAGTCACCCTAAAGTTTCACACACATTCTGTGATCCAAATTCCCTCAGTGCTAAAGTAAATTCTTCCCTAAGTGGCACCAAGTGGCTCCACCCAGTTTCCAGGAAGCATCAGGGAAGTGTCCTGTATGGAATGCAGCTGACCAAGCGTCTCTGGGATGCAGAGGACAGTCTATTAGTAAACTGCACTCCACACTTACAGAGCTCTGCTCCCGAAACACAGCCGCAACAGTCGTCCTCCACCTCCACAGGGATCTGAAGCCGGACCTTCCCTAGACCATCCCTCTCGCCCACTTAGCCATATCCTGGGGCCTGCTCCTTGTCCCTCAAACCTCCACGTCCTTCCCCATTGTATAGGTCCAATTCCCCAATATTTTCTGCACTTAGAACCAGCCAATTACCAAATTTCCCCAGCTGGAATTAGAGAAAGAGAGTTATGATGCTTCTGGGACAAGACCTAAGGACAAGGGGAAGCCCCTGCCCACTGCCTGCTGCTCTTGCATCTGGCATGACTACAATAACTTACCTCACAGGCATTATTAGCCAGGGAGCCCTAGCTACAAACAGGAGCTGCAAGAAGGAACAGAACTCAAAGAACTCAAATCAAAGGAGCCTTGTGAAACAGAGCCCACCAGCACCCTCGCAGAATGACAGAAGCCAAGGCCAGAGAACACACTGAGTCACTGCACCAAATAGGCTCCCTGATCCTTAAGCATAGTGAGCACTTCCCCTATGCAGATGATGGCTCTCCCCCCATGTGTTCCCTATAGAAGCCCACTCCCTGCACACACATGTGTAAAGCACAAAAACAAACTTCAAAGTGAACCCCAAGCAGGTCCCCAAGAGCTGCTAACACGCTGAACTGCCAAGTCTCCTCAGTGGCCTTGGGTCCCTGGCAGGCGTTTTCCTCTTGTTCAGCACCTTCACACAGGAACTGTCCCTACTATGAGACTTCCAAGGCCCAGAGACAGGCCACAGACTCAAACTTACAACATCAGCACACCTGGCAGCTGGGCTGGGCCTGAGCCCATTTACAATATCAAAGAGCCCAAACACCAAGCCCTGGTCCCCATACCAAAAAAAAAAAAAAAAAAAAAAAAAGGCCCCAGCACAGTGTCTACACTATGTCTCCATCTCAGTTGCCTGCTTGGGAGGCCTTCCTCCCAAGCCAGGCCCAGGCTTGAGAGACTCCACAGCTCATCCCAGGAGCAGGCCACTGCTTCCAGGTGCAGGGCATGCCTGGAAGAAGAGCCCACAGCTCTTCCCACCATGATTATAAGGGCCATCAAATACTCTTGACTCTCAAATTCTTACCTCCACCTGGGCTCCGGATTATGTTCACTACCCAATGTTCCCACTCAGACATAACACATCAAACCCTGCACATTCCACCAAGAGGGCATCCATCAGTATGGCCCACATACCAGACTCACTGACAAGACCACCTAACCAGTCTCCAGAACTGAGGCCATGAGCAAGCCCCACTGACGTTCACCTCACACCACAACTAGGATCCTGCCAATCCCATGCCCTGCCTCTGCCCAGCCCCCACAACAAACAACTTTGTATTCCACAGCTCACAGACACAAAAGGGACCACAAAACCAAGTTTGATTCTGTCATTGCCCTGACTAAACTCTCAACAGCTGGTTCCCAGGTGAGAGAAATCTCAATTCCTAGACTGAACCAACACAGCCTCACCTCCTACTACCCTTCTCTCCACACCCCTCACCTTCCCCAGTCGTTCATTCTCTGGACAGACCGTATGGCTGGCCCTTCTCTTCACTCCCAGGAAGGTCCTCCCTGCCTAACATTACCTCTCTGCCATAGGCACCCATCACGGCCAGAAATATATTTTGAACTTCCTCTGTCAAGTACCTGACCCCACACAAGGGCATTGCAGAAGAGTGGGGATCTATAGCTGTGAGACCCTGAGGTAGGCCCCTTAGCACCCGGCTCAGCATGCTCACTGTCACCATGTATTTATAGGTGCAGTTCTGCAAGTTCATAGTGAAATCAGTCAGCATGCCCCAGCACCATCCACACTAACAAGACCCACACCAGCTGAGTCACAGACACAATCAAAACACAACTACATAGTCACTATGCAGTAGTACTGATTCCCAAGAAAGTCATATTTTGGAAATACTTATAAAAGTATAAACTGGCCTAGCTCCTGCAAAGTAATTTCTATCAAGGCCTAGAAAATGCTCAACCATCAGATGTGCAGGTGTATGTGGAGATATGCAAGTAAGGGTGGGCCATTACAGCAGGCTAGGACACCTCAGCATGGGGTCTGCACAGGCTGAGGTGCTGGCAGTGCAACAAAGTCTCAAAAGCCAGTAAGGGCTGGAAGAGCACAGAAAACCTAGGACAAGGCAAGGCTAGCCACACTCAGAGGGTGGGGAAGGTCCTAACTTTATGAAATCAAGTATATCCTAAGAGGGGCAGAAATGACCAGCCCTGACAGGAGAGTCTGGGCAAGGATCAACAACACAAGACTTACTTTCTTCCCACTAACTTCAAATTTTCCTATAGTAAATACAAACTTAAAATCAGAAAAGGCAGACTGGAAAATACTAATGCCCCTGCAACACTGGGGGATGTGGGGGACACCAAGGTGTGGTGGTGCATACCTGTAACCACATCATTCTGGAGGCAGGGGCCAGGGAACTGCATGTTCCAAGACATCCTGGGCTACACATGGAGGGAGACCCTGTCCAAGTAAGTCAGCCCAAAAGGCTTTCCTTCAAATAACCACTGCTTGAGAGAGAGGCGGTAGTATTCTGAATCATTTCACAAGGTTCAGCTGCGCACCAAGCAGCCTCATCCTGTGAGTGGGAGCTTCTCCACAAGAGTTCCGAGTGGATTATAGGAGTAGTCATCAAGTCAGGCCCCGCTGTGAAAAACCCAAAGTCTCTCAAAAACTAATCTTGAGGGCTGGGGAGAGCTCAGTTGGTAAAGTGTTAGTTGCACAACTGTGAGGATCTATCTGAGTTTGAGCCTCAGTACCCACATAAACAGCCAGGGCTTGCACTTGTAACCCCAGCACTAGACAAGCACTGGCCTGTGGATCCCAAGGGTTTGTTGGCCAACCAGTCCATCCTACTTGCTGAGTTCCAGTCACTGAGAGACCCTTCTCAACAAACAGGTAGTCTGCATGTGAGAAATACCTCCCAAGAATAACCCCTGGCCTCTCTACCAAGTTGTCAGACAGACAGACACACACACACACCCCACGGTGGGAATAGGTTAATTTAAAAGCAAGGGGCTGGGGAAATAGTTCAGGCAGTAAAATACTTGCTGTGCACACAGGAAGACCTAAGTTTAATCCAAAGCACACTCTAAGACAAGTCAGGCATGGCAGCTCCACTATAGTCTCAGACAGAGCTGGTGAGGCAGAGAAAGAAGGAGCCCTGTGCTTTGCTGGCCAGCCAGCCTAGAGCTTTATTAAGCTCTAGGTTCTGTGAGCAACCTTGTCCTTTTTAAAGGGGTAGGGAGACACCATATACTATGTATACACATGCAAACACAAACTGGTACACACAGGGAAATAAATGAATCTTGAGCCCCACCCCCATGTATTTTAACACAGGAAGTAAAAAGCAGGCTCTTTCCCTCCCTTCTTTGCCACTCGGTGAAAGGTCACCAGCCAAGGACCCTTCACCCCTGCTAGCACCTGCTCAAAAGTGCTTTCAGATCAAGAGATGCTCAGCCTCTGCCCTGTAGCTGCCCTGGGCCACATACCCCAGTTTTGACTCTGCAGGACGAACTGGACAGTAGCCCTGGATGGGGAGGGCTCAACTCTTTTTGCTGCTCAGTATCAACTAAGACCTCAGACCCTCAAATTAAACGCCTTCAGAATCACAGAGCAGACTCACTACTAAGGTCTCATTCTAAAATCAGATATTCAGTTTGTCGCAAGAACCAGAAGTCCCTCAGAGCAATGACTCCAAAACCCAAGGTCATGAGCACCACCCACCTGAATGTGTGTTGTGGGTGCACTCCCTGCAAAAGTTTAGGGGCCACAGAAACCAGGAAGTGCCTTCCTCAGAGCCACTCTACCATACACAGAGGACAGGACCTTAACAAAACTGTCTCTCAAAACCTCAGGAAGGAGACACCGAGATGGTTCAGTGAGTAAAGGCACTTGCTATGTCATGCAAGCCTGGCAACCTGAGTTTGATTCCCCAAAACCCACAGAAAGTGGCAAGGACAAATGCCTCCACACACTATTGTCTGCTCGTCACATGTGCTGAAGCACATGCACCCACACACACCATGTACACACACAATAATATCTTTAAAGCTTCAGGAAGTATAAGCGTCTCCCTAACTTCACAGACTCTCAGAGTAGCAAAAGGGCCCTAGCTTCCAGCAACCTCTCCCATCCTAAGTTCCTACCAGAACATGATCACAGAGCAAACTGCAGGTCTGCATGCAGCTCCCTGGCCCCATTCAGCAGCGACAAAGCACTTGGACAGGCAGGTAACAAAAAAACAGGGCAAAGGTGGATCCTAACTGTGGGCAATCTTAGCTCTTGAAGATTTTCAGGTTTTTATGTCTTTGGTACAAATATTCAAAAGAATGTAAAAACTAAAACTTTCACAGCCCTACCATAAAATATAAAACTCCTAATTCGTAGACATAACCTTGCCGTGCCTTATCTGCCTTGCAGAACAACACTGCCAAGCAAGATGCTCTAAGAGAATTGGCCCAACTGCACTCAAACCAACACCCAGGTAACCCTGGCTCCCAGTGCAGGCACAAAGCTGCATAGCACCTAGACTTCCTACACAATGACACCCCCCCCCCCAACTTAATCTAGCAGTTTAGTCAGCCAAGGCCTGACTAAAAGACTGCCAACAACGGCCCTGAATAACAGCTGCATCCTAGACCAGGCAAGCAGAGGCTCATGGAGAAAAGAAAAGTTGCTTCTTCAAACTCTACAAACTTCTTCAGACCTTAGGCAGTTTCTATAGAATTTTACATCTTTACTTCAAACTTTGCAAAAAAAAAAAAAAAAAAAAAAAAAAAAAAAAAAAAAAAACAGCTATTACGATTTGATCAGCTCAAATATAACCTGCTATTTATAAAAGCTGTTTCCAAATTTATATTGTAAGTGGAAGAAAGTGCACATTTCCACAGAGGCAGACTTTGGAAGCATCCTGGAACACCCTGACTGTACCACCCCCAACTAGGCACTCCATTGAGGGCCAGGGCTGAGTGAAATAGGCATGGTTCTGACCCAGTGGCATCTCTGGGGCAACTGTGAAGATGTTTCCCAGCAGCCTGTCTTCCCTCCTTCACTCACTCCAACTCACGCCAGGGGGTGCTCTTCCCAGCAGCCCTGGTGTTCAGGGATCTGCCCAGAAGTGCAGTGCATATATGTGGAGACCAATAAGCCAAGTGTGACGGCGTACACTGGCACCCAGGAAGCTGGAACTGAGGACTCAAGCAAGGCCTGAATGGGCTATAGAATGAGAGTCCCAGACAATCTAATGAGAGACCTTGCCTCACAAAACCCACACACAGCATGAAGTATAGACAAGACCACCATCCTAAAATGTTCACAGGCCCCTCTACTACTACCACCAAAACACAATGCTGAACAGCCTTAAAAACAGCTGCAAATGCCAGTCATTATCCCATTACCACACTGCCCAAAGATGACAATGACAGGCCAGCTGTGAATCTAACAGGGAAGGAGACCCACCCTCAGTCTTCCAAAGTGCACCACTGCCCATGATGGTTACCAAAATGTTTTTCCTTTTCTTCCTCTTCCTTCTCTTCCTCCTTCTCATCCAGCAGCAGCAAACTAGGTTACAACCTTTGGCCTAAAGCCAGGCCCTGGTGAGGTCCTCGCACAGGTAGCATGTGGCTCTGTGGGTGGCGACCACCCCAGCGGTCCACTGTTCTTTCCACTCAAAGCAAGACAACCTGCCCCAAACTTCTTGTCCACTGGGTAGGAATTTTCACTGGAATAAAACTAACCTTAAAAACACTGTTACTTCTACAGCAACACCACCCTTAAAGCAGGGAAAGGATTGGGGAACTAGGAATACAGTGCCGCTGTGCCCGTCTATGCCTCATCCGAACAGAACTCCTATTCACAAAGCTGTCGGTCACTTTACAGTCAAACTGAGGCTCCATTAGCAATGTATTTTCCCAGGCAAACAGCAACTGTGACCTCAAGTAAGAAAAGCTAAAGTTCCAAGAATGTTCCTTTTGGTTGCTGCTGCAGCCAAAGTTGGCCTCCAGAACCCCAGCCCAGAGAGTCCACCGGCATCTCTCCACCCTGAGCTGCCTGAGATTCTAAACCTGAGACTCTGTCTGCCCAACAACTCAGGCAGGCCCACATGCAGTGAGCCACTAATCCACAACCTACCACATGTGGGCACCAGCACCTGACACCTGTGCTCACTCCAGAGCCACAGCATCCAGTCCAACAGAAGGAGTGTTTTCTCCTAGACGGAGAACCTACAATTAGCCAAGATCTAGAGCAACATGAGAGTAAATTCAGTATGAAGGTAGAAAGAGCACATACAAACGAAAATGCTAATTTGCCAAGTAAGAAAAACAGCCTGCAGAACAGCATCCTCCACCCAGATCTTTCAAAGCTACCAGAGCAACACTAACTCTGAGGTCCTCTCTCTCACCTGCCCCTTCGGCAACTGTAGTCACACTGTGCCTCGCCCTCTATCTCCTCCTGACATGTGCACCTGCTGTCCAGTGCTCTCCAGAGCTCTCTAAAGCTCTCACTGTGGATCAAACTTAGACTTTGGCACCAGCAAACCAGCAGCAAGCCACAACCACAGTAACATCCCTGTCCCTTTACAAACTTGTCCTGACAGGGAAGATCAGGGCAAAAAAAAAAAAAAAAAAAAAAGGTTCAACATGTTTATTAGAAGTTCCTGGTGAACTGTGAAGATGAAATTTGATCTCAAAGATCTCAGGGTCAAACCCGTGTCCCTCCCCTCCCCCAGCATGACCTCTATCATGAGGGCACTGGGAGGGACTCAGCCCCTTTCACACTCCTCTCACTCAACTGCCAATGGTGTGTATGCTGCTTCACTTGACACCTATGTGTAGCCTTGAAACCTGCTTCCCCTATCTCTCTCCACCTTACCATGCAGGCTGCTATTGACTAAACAAAGTTTTATTATAACCTATTTTTCACCTTTTTGAATAGATTTTATTATTAAAGATTTCAATGAAGGAGGAACATCAGTTAGAAAAAGTTCTGATTACTCAGTTACAGGACAAAGCTAGAATGTTTGCATCCTATGCCTTCCTGTCTTGTTTAAAAAGATGTTGGCTTTCTAGCATTGGTGGCAGTAGTTTTAAGCACCAAACATTACCTTAGCTTTGAGTGTTTTTAAAGTAATCAATCAGCACTCCTTTTCAAAACAGCAACAGAAGCCAGAGGGTACAGAAGATGGGTATGAGCCTTCTCCTTTCAGAAAGCATGTGGCTACTCTGAAACAGAGTTCTGAGTGTCTGCCACTCAGACACCAACAGACTCTGCCCTACTCTTCAACACAAGCATGGGGGGCTGATGCAGATGCACCAACCCTGAGCCTGACCTGGAAAAGGAGGCATTAGTGATGGAGACAGCAGCCAATGCCCTTTTCAAACGACATCGTCCTTCTCCCAGGGAGATGGACTTCACTTGTACAGCACTCAAAAGCAAAGGAACCAGGGTAAGCCAAGACTGCTATGGAAGGATGGCATGGGCACCTGACTAGGCCAGCTTTCCTGATAAAAGGACAACGTGGGCACATCCTTGCATTGGGGAAATTAGTATCAAAGTACTGTGGCATTTCAAATAACAGGCTATAAGCACAAAATGCATCTTGAACTATAAACATCAGCCATGTTTCCCACCCAAAAGTCATAATGAAGATAATGAACAAGACCTTTCAATCACTCACACTCACACTCACACACACCGTGCACACTTCTCAGCAAGCCCCAGATGTGTGGCAACAGACATCTGCAGCTCCTAGGCCTTATGTCACACCCAGAGCCTCCTCAGAGCATGGCAGCCCCTGCAACCCTGAAAACACTTCTGGGTCCTATGATCTGCATAGATAGGGCAGCTATCTCTGGACCTTTGGGGAGCCTTGCCCATCCTCACTGACTTCCACAGTGAAACTCAACTCTAAAGACGCTGTAGCTCCTTCAGAGTGACCCAAACCACTTTTCAGAAAACAGGAGAGGACACAGTAGCAGCATGCTTTCTAATTCTCTACTACTGCCACCGCGGCGGCGGCGGCGGGCGGGCGGGCGGCGCTGCTACTTACTGATTGCACATGTCACTGTGTAATACGGGAGGAGCGCTCAGGGCTCGCTCCGGCCCAGGGTTCAGTGGGAACACTCCTGCAGAGGACTCTCAAACAAAAGCAGTCTAAAAGCGGGGTAAGGAGCCACTCATCAAACCCAAGGGGCCCTGAGGAATTCGAGGACAAGAGTCAGAGCATGTGTGGAATCTGCTAGCGCCTAGCCGAGACAGCGTCTGAGTCTCAGCATCCACATCACTGTGATCTCCTGCATCCGCAGACCCCTACGCACTGAGTGTCCTGCTGACCTCCAGGGATGACAACAATAAAAACACCCAGGATCCCCTTTCAGGCACCGCTGACCACTAGACCCTTGCATAGAGTCCCCAACCGGCTTCCCTGGCAACAGGGAAGCCCACACCTTCCACACAGAAACAGACTTCATAAGCCTGCCCGTGAGTAGTTGGTTCGCCCTCTCTTGACCTCACCTGAAGGAGGAGAGAGAAGGGACCCTCGTCTATACGGTGGTGACCCACAGCACCCCAACGGGACAGCAGAGTTCCCCGAAGGCTCTGGAAGCTCCAGGACTGGGAAGCACTCAAAACTGGCAGGTCACCTGGGCAGAGGCCGCCCCTCGGCCTCGCGGGCCACCCGACCAGGGCACGTCCCCAGAATGCAGCCTAGAACTTCCTGGAACACCAGGGCAGCCTGGTGCACCCGCCCTCGCCTCCCGCCGCGCGCTGCCACTCACCTGGGGGCAGCTGGAAGTTCTGGATGTTGGTCGGGTTCTGCGGCGGCTGCGGCAGGCGCGGGGCCAGCACGGTGGGCGTCAGCGTGGCCCGGATAGCGCCGGTGGTGGCCGCCGGCGTCCGAGGCAGGCTGGGGGTCGCCGCGGCCGCGCCCTTCGCCAGCCCCGCGGGGGTCCCGGGCGCAGGCCCCGGCAGCGCGCCCGGCATGGCGGGCCCGAGCAGCACACCGCCCGCCGCGCCCCCGCCCGCGACCCCCGCCGCCGCCGCCGCCGCCGCCGGCCCCGGCCCGGGTCCGGGCTTGGGCGCCTCGGCCTTGGCCCCCTGCGCGCCCGCGCCCGGCTGGCCCAACCCCGCGGCGCCCCCGGAGGCCGCGGCGGGGGCAGGAGCGGCCCCGTTCTGCGCGGCGGCGGCGGCGGCGGCGGGTGACACGGGGGGCGCGGGCGCGGCGGGGTGCCCGGGCGGCCGGGCTGGCGCGACGGGCGCTGGGGGCGCGGGCGGCGGGGGCGCGGCGGGCGCGGGCGCGGCGGGCGGCGAGGGCGCGGCGGGCGCGGGGGCCGCCTGGATGACAGAGCCGGCGGCGGGCGGCGGCGCGGGCCCGTTGTTGACCGGGCTGACAGCAGGTGCGGCGTGCGGCGCGGTGGGCGGCGCGGCGCTCCCATTCAAAGTTTGCGCGGCGCCGGGGCCGGGCGGGCCAGGCGGGCCGGGCTTGGAGGCGCCGGGGCCGGCGGGCGGGGCGGCGGCGGCGGGATCCGGCCCGGCGGCGGTGGCGGCGGCGGCGACGACGGGGCAGGGCCCCGCGCTGGCCTCGGGCGGCGGCCTCAGCTTGGCGGGCGCCGGCGCGGGCCCTGCGGGGACAAGCAAGCGGCGCGGTGAGCTGGAGCCCGGGCGCCGCGGGCCCCCACCCGCCGGCCGCGCTCTACCTGCGGGGGGCGGCTCCGGCGCCGCTGCGGGCGCGCCCTCGGCGGAGGCGGCCGGCCCTGCGCCCGCGGCTCCGGCCGGGCTGCCGCTCACAACATGGTTCCCGAGCGCGCCGGCGGCCGCGGCCCGCAGCTCGGGCGTGCGCGGCGCGAGGTGGTGGTGGTGGGCCGCGCTGGCCGCCAGCTGCGACTCGAGCGAGCCCACCAGGTCGCTCACCACTTTCTCGTCCACCTCGCTGTTGAAGAAGACCTCGTCCAGCAGATCCGAGCCCGCCGCCATCTTTCCTCCTCGCCGCCGCCGCCGCCGCCGCTCGGCCGAGCGCGCCTGGGCAGGAGGAGGTTCCAGCGGGGCGCGGGGCGGGCGGGGGGCGGTGCGCGGGGCGGGCGGGGGCGCGGCGCGCAGGGAGGGGGAGGGGCGGCCTACGGCGCAGGCGCGCCGACACGCACCGCCCCCGCCCGCACCCCTGTGGCCTCTGATTGGCTGCGGCCGCCTCTTAAAAGACGCGGCCAATGGCTGCGAGCGCCAGAGGCCGGGGAGCAGGCGAGGTGCTGGGTGCCGGTCGGCTGTTGGAGCGTGGGTGGGAATGGCAGCGGAGCCGGGAGAGCGGCGGCGCTCGGCGCCGGCTGGGTCGCGGCAGCCTGCTGCGGGGTTCGCCCTTTGTCTGCACCCTTCCAAAATGGCTGCGGCCAGGGCGGGCGGCGACAGCTGCGCGAGCGCTCCCGGGGCCTCGGCGGTCAGTGAGGAGCTTGAGTCCTGGCACGAAGACGCTTTCGGGGCGGAGAGGTGCGCAGAGGACACGGCGGACGCGACGGGTCAGCTCCCCTGAGTTACAGCGGTTAGTACGAGGGCCGTGCACACCCCGGGCGAAGCTGGACATCCGGAAGCTGATTTGTTCTTTATTTACTTTTCTCGTGGGGGAGGGGGTAGTAAATCCTCTAAACTGATGCTTGCAAGCACTTCGTGGGAACAATTTCGTTACCGTTTCGCCCCTTTCTTCCTGGCTGTTTTCTTAACCAAAAGACCGTCTTATTGGACGTTGCTATGAATTTTGTCTTCCCATTTTTTTTTTTTTTTTTTTTTTTTTTTTTTTTTTTTTTTTTTTTTTTTTTTTTTTTTGGAAAGGCCGAAAAACAAATTCCAGATGGCAAAGCTCCTTGTTGGGACCTCACTACAACTGACCCTCCTAGAATCATCGTCACTTCAGAAGAAAGAGACTTGCCACAGTCTGCACAGATCCAGCACTGCGGGATGAGGAATTTGACATTGTAATTTTTTTTTCCCCCCTTTGGTACCTTGAAAGAGACGTTTCCCATCAGCCCGGGTACTACCTACACACACCATCCCTGCACTTGAAAGATGGAGGCAGGAGGGTAAAGAGTTCAACCTTTGCTATGTATTTAGTTGGAGGCCAGCCTGGGGTCTGGTGAGACCCTGTATCAAAAAGGTGAGGTGAGGACTCTTCTCTCAAAAGCAGAATATAACTCTCAGCCTGTGTGCTGATCCTATCCCAGCCTTTTAAACTAAATGAGTTACATAACTACTATACAAACCCCACCCTACCCCAGCTGCTGTCTAAGCAGTAGTCTACCTAAGGAACTGTGTACATCGAAGCCAGAAGAAACGGTGCCCTCACTGCAAAGTGTGCCTGTGAATCCTTAAACAACAGAAACTTTGTTCTTGAACATCAGGTCTCCAAGTTTGGGAAGTCAGTAAAAAGAAAGACAGTGAGGAAGCAGGTTGATACAAGCCGGTATAGGCTTGGCATGAGAAACAGAAATTCACATTTGTAAATAAAACCCAAGAATCTTCTTTTGACACAGAACACACTCAGGGTCAAGAGCACCCTTAGAGAGTGGGACACCACTCGGAATTTTTCACTCTTGATGGTGGTTTGAAGATTTTAAAGTCAACCAGATGATCAGCAGGTTCTGCTAGCTGACTTGATGCTGGGAACTACCAGTTAGGTATACAGCAGCAGCCTGTACCCCAAAACCTTTAGGTGACAGAGCGCAAAACAGTGAACACCTATAGCAAAGCCCAGGCTCAGGAGCTCACAGGCCTCTGGAGACTGGTGATTCCCAGCGCCACACTCCTACCCTGCATGTCCATTGCTGCCATGGTACTAAGATCTTTCATGAGGGCAAGCATTGTCCTCTCCATAGGCCCACCAGGATGTATCTCCAGTGTGGTCCCAAGCCTCTTCAAGGGGACAAAGCCTTCTTTCATTCCTAAGCATCTGTTGATAACACTTACAGCCCCTGAACCACCAAGATTTAAGTTACAGGTGTAGAGCTTAGGGTTTGTGCCCCAACACCTTCATTTCTTATTGCAGAGCCCAGTATGGGAGCCACAGTTCAGGCAGCTGTTTTCAAGCACACTGCCCTTAAGACTGAAGTGGGTGGAGCTAAAAAAAAAAGTCCTCCCCTCCTCAAAATCTATGTGCAAGGGCCAGTAGACACTATTAGAGTTTTAACCTTTGTTACTCTGGAGCCTAAAGGACAATTTTTTTTTAATGTCTCTCCCTTTGATAGGGTGCCACAGGCTGTTATAACTTCCATAGTTTGAAGCTGAAAATCTCAGAACTAGCATTAAAAGAGAAAAGGAAGAATCAGTCAGTATAAAGTATAAAACACCTCATTTTGTAGAAGCAGAGGACAGCTTTTAGGAGTGGGTTCTGGCCACCATAGGTTCAAGGGATCAAATTTATTTTGGGCTAATATCGCAATTACCTTTGCTTAGTCATCTCACCAGCTCCATAAGATGTTTGTTTAATTAAAAAAATAAGTAAATTTTTTAAAAAGGCACAGCAGAGGGATAAGGAGATGGCTCACTTGGTGAAGTGATAGGATATGAGTTGAATCCCGCCCACATGAAAATACTGGGTGTAGTAATCCCAACTATGGAGAGGGGAAATCACAGTATTCCTGGGTCCCACTGGTCCAGACAGTATAGTGAAATATCCTGTCTCAAAAATAAGAATGACTGAGGAATACACTGTATACCTGATGCTGACCTCTAACCTCCATGCACATGCACATACCACACGGCTGGGGGGTTGGGGGTGCACTCCACACATGGGGGGCTGGGGAGTACACTCCACACACAGGGGCTGGGGGTGCACTCCACACATGGGGGGCTGGGGGTCACACTCCACACACGGGGGGCTGGGGGGCACACTCCATACACAGGGCTGGGGGGTGCACTCCACACATGGGGGGCTGGGGGCACACTCCACACATGGGGGGCTGGGGGGCACACTCCACACACGGGGTTGGGGGCACACTAGATGGTAGCTGGAGGTCTTGAGCTGGTTCCTGCTTCTGGCTTCTGGGTGATTATGTCAGGCACCCTTGCCTAGTGGTGGCTTCAGCCATCTCTGGCCTCACCTGGCTATGGTTTCTCCTCTGTTTTGTTTTGACACAGTGTCTTGCTGAGTTGCACATGCTAGCCTTGATAGGCTCATTCTATCCTGTCAGCCTTTCACATAGCTGCTACCTCTCATCTTCGAATGATGCCAGTCCCTGGATTTGGGACCTACCAGATTCCAAGATGATTTTGAAAGGTTTTTAACACATTACAACTGCAAAGATAATCTCCTCCAGAGAAGTTTGTGTTGTGGGTGATGTGAGTTGAGGGAAGAGAAGTTTGTGTAATGGGTGATGTGAGTTGAGGGAAAGGAAGTTTGTGTAATGGGTGATGTGAGTTGAGGGAAGAGAAGTTTGTGTAATGGGTGATGTGAGTTGAGGGAAGGGTCACTCATTATTCAACCCTCTACACCCTGTGTCCCTGTAAGAAGAGAAAAGGCTTGTAAAAGTCACAAGGTACTCTTTGGCCTATCCAGTCTCTCATGCTTGTACAGAAGCCTGAGGCAGCTGGAGTAGGATACAGGCTGGACGCATCTGGAACAGAGTCCAATTGCTGCCCTGTATTCCCAAGAAAGTAACAGCATTCAATTGTGCCTATTCAAGGCCCCTTTGCCTGGGACCAGGCTTGGGTGGCCACCAATCTTAGGACTAATGCATTGAGTGCTCTCTGCAAGGCCAAGTTTGTGGCTGGTTCTCACTCTTGGTTAGGGTAGAAAGCCAAGTCTCGGACACTAAGTTGCTGGGCACTGGTGGCACTCTTCTCATGCTGAGGTTAGCCATCCTTCTGTCCACATGTCATACACAAATGGACATCATAGGTCTGGTGCCTGCTCCTGCCTTCTCCTTCTGAAACTGACCCTGGTCTCCAGAGCCAGCTGTCTACTAAACTCTAGAATGACTCAGGACAACATTCTCTTGGCTGACTCCCACAAAGGACTAACTATAGCTGTGTGAGCGGGTTTACAGTTCAGCTCAGAGGAGCTTACTCAGAGTGCATGAGGGAGCCCAGCCTGACAGCATGCCTGCATCTGCATTCCCGAGCCTCCACCTACCCTGAGTGCTTCTTCATCAGCCTCAATTCCCAGGAAAAGCTGGCCATACCTCCTGCTAGGTACAGTGTGACTCTACTATCAGGTGGTTCCCTGAGGGTTTTCTTTTTGGTTGATTTCTAATACAACTTGCCCCCATTCAGCTCACATGTCCAGTTTATAAAATCCTAACTCAATTTGGAACTGAGAATAGTGGTACACACATACAATCCCAGCACTTCAGAGGTGGAGGCAGGAACTGTTCAAGGCCAGCCTCAGCTGTATAGTAGTGTGGCGAGCAGGTGGTCCACATAAAACTCTGTCTCAAAAGATAAATAAAAAATAAACAACAATAACAACAAACCCCTCAAACCTCACCTCATGCCCCTGAAAACTTAGTGCTGTTACATGTTGAATGATCACATTTAAGGTTTGGTGGGGAGCCACTTTCTGGTCCAGGCCACTTAAGCAGAAAGTGAGATGCCCAGGTCACTGAGGATGCTAAAAAGAGGGTGGAGCCCAGCACACTTTTCACCTCTCCGTGACAGAGTGACAAAAGACAACGTTCTCTTGGCTGACTCAGTGAGCCTCAGTGAGGAAGAGCTTACTCTGGTGCAGCATGCCGGAGAAGACATGACAGGAGAACAGCCCGTGGATTGCAGTGTCAGGAGCTTGAGGATGCTTGTAACCCACAAGACAGGAAGCAAGGCCTGGCTGCTATACTTGAAGGTCTAGCCTCTGAGCATCCCCTTTCATCCATGTCCACCTCCTACAGGTGTCAGCAGCTGGGGACCAAGTAATCAAACAGTTGACCACTTAGAATGTGAAATACGGATTGAGTGGTGATGTGACTTGAATCCCAACAGAGGCAGGCAGACAGCCAGGGCACACGGAGAACTCACACGTAAAGTAAAAAGTACCTTAGTATGAAATGAATGAAAAACATGGGACCCATAGTCCACAGTTACCACGTAACTGAGGTAAGTTGGAGGAGGGCAGGGGAGATGCCTCAGTGAGCCAAGTGCTTACCTTGCAAGCCCGAGCCAGAGTTCAGATCTGCACAGTTTCTGTAAAAGCCAGGCAGGTGTGGCAACCACCTGTAACCCCAACACTCAGGAGGCAGACTAGATTCCCAGATCAAGCTGGCTAGCTAGCTGGAATTGGTGAACTCTGGGTTCGTCAAGACAGCCTGCCTCTGTGAATGAAGTGGGAGGCAATCAAGGAAAACATGACAGACTTCATGTTTTCAACTTCAGGCCTGCACACCCATGCAAACATTTACACTGCACATAGAGTAGATACCTAGAGGAGTATACCAAATTAAAGAATGAGAAGTCTTGACATTGTAAAAGTGCCGTTTCTCCCCAGAATCAGCTACAGACTTAGGGGGGGATGCGTTTAAATCCCAATTGTTTCGCTTTTTGTTTTGTTTTGTTTTGTTTGTTTGTTTTCGAGACAGGGTTTCTCTGTGTAGCCCTGGCTGTCCTGGCACTCCCTCTGTAGACCAGGCTGGCCTGGAACTCAGAAATCCGCCTGCCCCTGCCTCCCAAGTGCTGGGATTAAAGGCATGCACCACGACCACCGGCACTTTTTTTTTTTTTTTTTTAAATCATTGGTCACAAAAGTTGACAAGCTGGGCTTGTGTTTCCCACATGGCAAGACTAACTCTCCCTTGGGTCATACCTCAAACTCTGGGTGAAATGATATTAACATTTGCCCAGCTTTCCAGAGCCGGACTTCAGGTGCAGGTTCTGGAAAGGGTTCATCACAGGACAGGGACTCATGCCTGGAGAGCCGCTAAGGTCAGAGCATGGTCCAGGCCACTTAGGCAGAAAGAAACCCCAAAGAGCTGGATGTCAAAGTTGGGTGTCACCCTTCTCCTGAAGGTACAGGGAATCCTAGAAAAGAAAAAGCTTGAGAAAGGGAGATAGAGTTGGGCTTACGAGCATTGTCTCCATCTCCACTTGGACTCTGAGCCACGTACTAGGGAGATTCCAAACAGCATAGCTCAGAATAAGACATGAGAGGAGACAGGAACAGCTGTCCAAGTGACAGATGAGGACTTGGGTCTCAGTCCCTCAAGTCAGCCATCAGCTGACAAAACAGTGTCACAATGTCCAGGCCACAAGCCCAAAAGAACCAGTACCAAAATAATATTATCCTAAAGTGGAGGTGGAGCACACTCCTTTAATCCCAGCACTCAGAAGGCAGAGGCAGGGACATCTCTGAGTTCAAGACCAGCCTGATCTACAGAGTGAGTTCCAGATCAGCCAGAACTGCACAGAGAAATCCTGTCTCAAAGAAAATGTTTAAATAGATTTAAAAATCACCCATTCTCAACAAGAGTAAGGAAATTGACCTGATGGGATTAGTATGTAAGGATTATAAAGTAGCTGTGGGCTATGGAGATGGCTCTATAAAATGTTTTCCTTGCAAGCGTGGGGGCCAGAGTTTCATCCCTGACAACCATGTTTAAAAAGATTAAAGTTAAAAAAAAAATTTGAAGTTTAAAAAAAAAATTTAAGCTGGGCATGGTGGTTCATGCTTTTAATACCAGCACTCAGAGAGAGAGGCAAGTAGATTGCTAGAAGTTTGAGGCCAGCCAAGACTGCATAATAAAACTTTGTTTCAAGGACAAAAGGATAAATAATTTTTTTAAATTCTATAAATAAATAAATAAACAAATTCATGATCCAGTGCTGCAGAATTGGAGACAGGGAAATCCTTGGGGCTCGCAGGCCAGTCAGCCTAGCTCATATTTTTTAGATGCGTGAGAGACCCTGTCTTAGACAAAGACAAAGGCTGAAAAAGGTCAATGGGTAAGAGTGCTTGCTATGCAGGCATGAGAATCTGTGTTTGGATCCCAGCAGCCATGTAGAAAGGCCAGGCATGACTCCATACACACATGTACTGCAGTGCTCTGAGGGACATAGACAAGGAGATGGCCTGTGACCTGCCTGACAAGATCCAGGTCTAGTGACACATGCAGTCCCAAACACAAAGTCCTCTGTCCTCTGCATGTAAATGTGCATATCACATACACATGCATGCATGCATGCAAAAGCAAAAGCAAAGAAAGTGTCCTGAAGAAGTCCCGAAGTTGTCCTCTGGCCTGCATGTGTGTACATGTGAACATGCTCCCCTACACACACACAAACACATTTTTTAAAATATTCAAAAGCTAGACAGTACCTGAGGAACACCTGGAGTCATCCTCTGTCACACCCCTACACAAATATGAACACAAATAAAATTGAAATATAAGACAACTACTAGAGCAATAATATCTGGCATAAAGAAAAATAGGCTTTCAGCCAATGAAACGTTTCTTTCACAACATAACTAGAAACTGTTTTAAGTTTATATTCTGGAACTGAGATAAAACTCAGTGATTGGGCCATGAATTGATAGAACTCATATAATCTGAAAGGGAGAGGTGAGAAGTTGGGGCAATGTGACAATGTCTATGTGTGCATTGCTGTGTGACAGTGTTTATGTGTGACAGTGTCTGTGTGATCATTGCCGTGTGACATTGTCTGTGTGTGTATTACTGGAATTACAGAGAAAACAGAGACAGGGAGAGCCTGGGAGGGAATCGTGGCTGGAATTCTGTCTAGTGAGAGATATACACTAATATTTTTATAAATTCTCTGAACTCCCACAAGAATAAACTCACAGGAAAGTAGAGGTATGTGCAACGTGGTCAAATATATACCTGATCTACATACCGAGTGCCAGGCCACTGAGGACTGCACAGTGAGACCTGTCTCGAAAGAACAAAAATAAAGTGTTGGAAAGATGCCTGTTGACCAATTTATATATATCAGACCTTTTAAGAGTGAGAGTAAAGTTGGCCCCGGTGGCACTGACCTGGAATCCTAGTTTAATCAGGCTCGGGCAGGAGGGAGGCCATAAGTTCAAGCCTGAGCAACTTAGTAAGACTATCAAAATAAAAGGCAAGAATGGGGCTGTGAATATAGCTTAGAAGTAAAGCACTCACCCCATGTGTTCCATCCTCAATACTGGAGAATAAGGCTAAGTCAAGATATTTTCGTGTAAAATTAAGAGAACTCACCACCAGCAGACCCCAAAACACCACAGGAGATTGTTTAGACTGAAGGGATACCAGACACAAATTTGGTGACCAGAAAAAAAATTAAAAATCTCAGAAATGTTGAATATTAGAATAAGCAAAAAACAATGCTTTTCCTCATTCCTTTGAAATGCACATGCCTTTCTAATGCAAAATCAGCAGCAGTGAATTGTGGCAATTTTACAGCAACGACACAACACGTCTATAATAAAAAGTGGTCCTACACTACTCAAGTGCTTGTGCCTGTGACAAGCAGCCACTGATGACAATGGGCATCAGTTCACACGTCAGCAGCATTTCAGGGAGACAGCTCAGCACTGCTGTCAGCAGCCTGAAGAATCCCACCCCCTTAGGAACTTCCCTTTGAATAAAGCTAGAGAACCTTGGCTGCCAGTGAAGGAAAGAATGTCAGGGCCAGATAACTTCTGAAGCAAAGTTATCAGGTGTAGGTTTCAGTAAGTATTTAGACCCAGAGACATGTAGGGAAAAGTACAGTACACACCAAAGACGTGTGTGTGTGTGTGTGTGTGTGTGTGTGTGTGTGTGTGTGTGTGTGTGGTATACACATGCCACAGTGCACAAGTGAAAGTCAGAGGACATCTTATGACAATCCTTTCCACCTAGTGGGTTCCCAGGATGGATCACATCAGAGAGAGAGAGAGAGAGAGAGAGAGAGAGAGAGAGAGAGAGAGAGAGCGCCAAATATAATAAAAATGTTTTAAAGTTTGTTTTTGGAGCTGGAGAGAAAGCTCAGCAGTAAAGAGCACACACTGGGCTTTCGGAGGACTAGGGTTCAGCTCCCAGCACCTCAGTTGGGTGGGTGGTTCGCAACCTCCTGTAACTCCAGCTCCAGGGGTTTTGACCCCCCTCTTCCAGCCTCCCTGGGAACCTGCACACATCCCCACATATACAAATAGGCGTAAAATGGAATCTTTAAAATAGTTCTTGTAAGGCGGCTTTATGAGCCTTGCTGCTTAGACTTGGGGACTAGGGGATCGTTAGCCTTTAAGCTGCAGGGCACACACATTCTCACCCAGTGGGAACACAGTGTGCTATTTTTGTCATGTTTTAAGATGTCTCTAGGACAGGCACAGTCTCTGCAGTTTTAAGTTTACAGCTGCTTCTCTCGGCAGCAGGAAATGCAAACTGGGTCCCAGGATAGGGCCTCATTCACTCTGTTACCTTTATTTTTTGGTCTTTCTATGCTGCCTCACCCACTTTCAAAATATCTCTCTCTCTCCCTCTGTGTGTGTGTGTGTGTGGGGGGTGTCTTTGTGCTCAAGTATGTGCATGCATGTGCATAGATGGGGGGTGGGTCTTGTTCTGTGGCATCCATGTGTGAGGTCAGGACAATCTCAGGGGTCTGTTTTCCATATTCATCTTTTTTGCTGTTTGCTGCTCTGTGTGAGGTTCTATGGACTCTCCTGTCTCCATCTAAGCATGGGAGCACTGGGATTGTACACAATATCAACATGGGAGCATGGGAATTGCAGATACACACATTACCAAATGTGACTTCAGTGGGTTCTGGAGTTCCAAACTCAGGTCAGCATGCCTATGTGTTTTATCTACTTAACCATTTTGCAGACTCTTTTATTCCTGTCAGATTCCAATAAACACATATCTAGTCCAGCAATTGTACATATCCCCAAAAAACATGCGTACTCCACACCCCAGACTCACAGTGCTCTTCCTGATAACCACACACTAGGAATATCCCAGGTCTCTGCCAGCAGTAAAGGCAGTGAGGAGAAACCGTCTGCTCAGCCTATGGTGAGTGGTTCTTTCTGGTAAAGATCATTTGTGTGTGCAGTTTTGAGTATGTTTGTGTGTGCAGTTATGAGTGTGTTTATGTGTGCAGTTTTGAGTGTGTGTGTGTGTGTTTGCAGTTTTGAGTGTGTTTGCATGTACAGTTTGAGTGTGTTTATGTGTGCAGTTTTGAGTGTGTGTGTGTTTGCAGTTTTGAGTGTTTGCATGTACAGTTTTGAGTGTGTTTGTGTGTGCAGTTTTGAGTGTGTTTGTGAGTAAAGTTTTAAGTGTGTTACTGTTGGACGAAAGTCAGTGTAGGATGCAGCTCTTCTGTGCAAACTGACTTTCTGAGCTGGAAAGTCAAGAGCAAATTCATTTTGTAGGAAGCAGAAACCCGAGCCCAGAGATGAAACTGACCTTTGGCCTCCAGAAAACAGAAGGCTATGACCCAGACCAAAGATTCAAGGCCAACAAGCTGCTTTCCTCAGAAGTGCACATGTGTCAGTAGGCAAAGTGCCTACCACACAAATACAAGATCCAGGTCTGGAATCCCTAGCACCCATGTAAAAGCCAGTGCTGGATAGAGGGTAGTGTCAGGCAGATACCAGGTGCTCACTGCAAGCCAGGCTAAGTAAGAAACCCTATCTCAAAATAAGGCAGAGGGCTGGGGAGATGCCTCAGAGGTCCAGAGCACTTGCTGCTCTGGCAGATGATCCAAGTTCAGTTACAACACCCATGTCAGATGACTCACAACCACCTGTAACTCCATCTCCAGAGGGTCTGACACTCTCTTCTGGCCTCTTTAAGCACCTGCACACACATGCACATAGAGAGACACAGACACAAATACATAATTAAACATTAAAAAAATCTTTAGAATATAGTATACACACAACAGAATGCTATTCAGCACTATGAAGGAAGGAAATTCTATCAGTGTGACAACATGTGTGAGCCTGAAGTATGTCATGCTAGCTGACAATACACCAAGCACAGAAGGACAAAACCACAAGGTCTCACTTAGATATATAATGTAAAGACAAGCAAAATAGTGAGTGTGGACCATGGAGGAGTTTCCGGCGTCTGGTAGTGAGAAGGAAACAGAGCAGAGCTGGGCGGTGGTGGCGCACGCCTTTAATCCCAGCACTTGGGAGGCAGAGGCAGGCGGATTTCTGAGTTCGAGGCCAGCCTGGTCTACAGAGTGAGTTCCAGGACAGCCAGGACTACACAGAGAAACCCTGTCTCGAAAAACAAAAAAAAAAAAAAAAAAAAAAAAAGAAAGAAACAAGAGCAGAGTGGTCAGCCAGAGCAGAATCCACCTAGGCAGGAGGTGTGAGAATGATGACCTGCTGCCCAAGATGGTGACCACAGTGATGAGCAAACCAAAGGCCAGGCAAGGTGGTCTGTCCCTGTGGTCCCAGCACTGAGGAGCAGAAACTCGTTAATTCTAGAGCTTACATGAGGACAAAATGTAGGAGGAGCTAAGGTGGGAGGAGTAAGAAGAGAAAGAGGAGGAGAAGGAAGAGGAAGAGCTAGGATGGGAGGAACGAGAGAGAGAGAGGGGAACATGGAGGTGGATGTTCATCTGTCTCCCACAATCAAAGGTAGTTGGCATATCTAGGTTGGGTATTGGGTTACACCTCTGAATGAGTGGGCATCTTGTTATTGATCATTACCAAATATATAAGCCTTTGGATAATCTATGCATTAGGGTCTCATTTGTACCAAGCCCATGTGGTTGGCGGATGGTCTGGGCAATGCCCAGCCTTGAGGAGACAGCATGGAAAATTGGCAGTGCCATCTCCCATGTTGGCGTCTCATGGGTGGCAGGGCTGGTGTTTCTGGCTGGCCGTTTCTAGCTGCGGTGCACATGTAGCCTCTGGCCACAGAACATGGCAGCTGAGCTAGGCAGAGCCACTGCAGCTTAGATAGTCAGTTTGACCAGTGGCCGTTTTAAATGATTACTTCAACAAAGAACCAGAATAGCCCCCACACAGTCTTGAAAAGGCAGAGGAGTAAGGACTCAGGGTCCTGGAAAGAAGTACTCCACTCTGTAGCCAGTGGCCACCAATGGGAGAAAACTGTTCTCAACACACAGGGCTAGACTGGACATACTATGGAGAAACTGCAACCCACCCTACCTTACAATTCTAACAAAATTCTTTCAAACCAGATCCCAGAAAAGCAAAAGCATAAACATTCTAAAAGAAAATTCAAAAGAAAATCCTTGTGCTTTGAATTAGGCACAAACTGATAGGACATAACCAACTTGGAAGGAAATCAGTAAACTGGACAGAGTTGTATACTGTATGCTGTGTTAAACTGCCACCATGAAGGTGATAAACTTTCTGTATACTTTATCACACTTATGTATTGTGGAGGGTTGTGTGTGTGTGTTATGTGTGTTATGTGTGTTATGTGAGATGTGACTGAAGGTGCACCCGTGGGCGTTTGCAAGTTGAGGCCCAATATTGACAACAGGTGCCTATCCGTGATCCTTTTCTACATGTCGTTATTTTTTTAATATCCTTTATATTGGGTATACAGATATTTTGCCTGCATGCATATCTGGGTATCATGTGCATGCCTGGTGCCCACAGAGGTAAGAAGAGAGCATTGGATCCCTGGAACCAGAGTTCTGGACAGTTGTGAGCTGCCAGGTATGTTCTAGGAATCAACCTGTGTCGTCTGTAAGAAAAAATGCTCCTAACCACTCGGCCATCTCTCCACCCCTCCACCTTTGTTTGTTCGATTCTGAGAAAGCATCTCTCACTAAACCTGACGCTCAGCTCTCTGAGTGGGGAAGGCTGGCCAGCCAGTGAGCTTCAGTGATCTAACTTTTTCCCCCAACCCAAGACTGGGATTGCAGATTCTGGCCACTTTGCCAGGCTTTTAAAGAGGGTTTTGGTCCACTCTCAGGTTTTCATGCTTGCATGACCAGCAGTTTGTCAACTGAGCCATCACCACAGCCACAATTTTAGCAGGTTTTTTGGTTTTTTTGGTTTTTTTTTTTTTTTTTTTTTTTTTTTTGGTTTTTTGAGACAGGGTTTCTCTGTGTGGTCCCGGCTGTCCTGGAACTCACTCTGTAGACCAGGCTGGCCTCCAAGTTCTTCCTCCAAGTGCCAAGTGCCTATTACCTAATGCCTAATAACTGACTTCAAGTTGTACTCAACTCTTCTGTCTGCCTCTCGCCTTTTATATGTCTCACTTCTAAGACACGCCCTTATGTCACGCCCTTAGGTCTTATCTCTGAATCACACCTTAAGTCACACCCTTAAGTCTTGGCTCTAAATCTGATCTCTAAGTCTCACACACCCAAGGGAAGATGTTATCAGAGTGTGCTCAGCTGTTGTAGGCTGTTGTAATCAAGTCTCTTATCAGGGTATATGGCTCAAGATAGCTGCAAGGATGATAGCCGCCTTCTGTCGGCTCCCCACACCAGATGTCAACAGAAACCAAGAAACAAACAATGACAACAAAAACCCACCCAACAAAGACAAGACTAGATGTCAGCAACTAGAATTACATTCATCCCAACACCAGATGCCTAGCTGCTAGTGTTAAAACAGAATCAACAATTACCAGGACACTACATCTTTGCTACAACCAGCAACCCTACCACAGCAGACCCTGAATATTCTAACATAGCTAAAGTACAAGAAAAAGACCTTAAAATAGCCTTTATGAATATGACAGAGGTCCTTAAAGAGAAAATACATCCTTTAAAAAAATCTACGAAGTCAAAAACTGTGAAAAAAATGAATTAAAACAGTTTAAGACCTGGAAGCAGAAATACAAACAATAAAGAAAACCCAAACTGAGAGAAATCTGGAAATGAAAATATATCCAACCTAAAGAAGAAAGTACCTATCACAAAACACAGGAAGCAGACAGAGCACCAAATAACTGAACCAGGAGGAAAAGAAAGCCCCCCTTGGCACATAATCAAAACACTATAGAAAAAAGAAAATATTAAGAATTTTAAGGTAGCTGGGCAGTGGTGGCACATGCCTTTAATCCCAGCACTTGGGAGGCAGAGAGAGGCAGGTGAATTTCTGAGTTCTGAGTTTGAGACCAGCCTGGTCTACAGAGTGGGTTCCAGGACAGCCAAGGCTATAAAGAGAAACCCTGTCTTGAAAAACAAAAAACAAATAAAAAAAGAATTTCAAGGTAAAGAAATCAAGTAATTTATAAAAGTAGGACCTGGGCAGAAGTTTTTAAAAATCTAAGAGACCACAGATGCCAGGCCAGACTATGATACCCAGCAAAACTTTCTATCATGATGAATGGAGAAAGCCAAATTTAAACAATATCTGCCTACAAATATAGCCCTAGAGAAGTTTGTAGAAAGAACATCAACCATACCCAAGAAAACATAAAAAAATAAACCAGGAAATCAAGAGGGGAAACACACACACACCAAACTATGAGTATCAGCAAACACTTCTCAATGATATCTCTAAATATCAGTGATCTTTCCCCAATTAAAAAACAAAAACTAACAGTATAGATGTGAAAATAACCATTCTTCTGTTGCATCCAAGAAACACACCTTAACACCAAGGGTAGACTTCACCTCAGGGTAAAAGAGAGTGGAAAAAATATTCCAAGCAAATGGACCTAAGAAGCAAGCTGATGTAGCCATTTTAATATCTGACAAAATAGACTTTAAACCAAGACTAATCAGAAAAGACAAGGAAAGACACTACATGCTCATTAAAGGAAAAATTCACCAAAAGGGCATCTCTATTCTTTTGTTTGTTTGGCTGTTTGTTTTGTTTTGAGACACAGTTTCTCTGTGTGGCCCCTGGCTATTCTGAAACTCACTCTGTAGACCAAGCTATCCTTGAACTCAAAGAGATCTGCTTACCTCTGCCTTATGAGTCTTAGGATTAAAGGTATATGTTACCACCCAGCTTGCAATTCAATTCTTAACATCTATACATACATCTATGCAGCCAAGTTAAATAATAATAATAAACAACACTGCTCCAGCTTAAATCATATAACCCACACACATTGATAAGCAGAGACTTCAATATCCCACTCTCACCAATAGACAGGTCATCCAGACAAAAGCTAAACAGAGAAATGCTGGAGCTAACAGATGTTATGAACCAAACTGACAAACATTTATAGAACATTTCACCCAGACACAAAAGACCATGCCTTGTTCTTTTTCTTAGCCTCTCATGGAACGTTCTCCAAAACTGACCACATACTTGGACAGAAAGCAAGCCTCAACAGATAGTAGGAAACTGAAATACCCCCTGCACCCTCTCTGACCCCTACACAACAGAAACAATAGAAAGATTGCAAACTCAAAGAATCTGAACAACTCATTACTGAATGAAAAATGGATCAAGAAAGAAATTAAAAACTTCCTAGAATTTAATGAAAATGGACACACAACTTTGTGTCCCAAACTTATGGGACACAATGAAGAGGCAAGTTCAAAAAGGCAAGTAAACGGGGTTGCAGACGGAAAGATGCAGACCACCAAGGCACTGCTCCTTTCTTCTGATCTGCTCATGTACCAAGGTTCTGATCAGGCCTGTGTCTGCCTCCTAAGTACACCAGAAGCCTCCTCTAAACAGCCTTCCTGCAGCAGCTCTCTTCTAGGTGGCCAGACAGAAATTCCAGACCAGTGTTATTTCCTAGGACATTGACAGAGCAGCCAAGTTTATTGGTATAGGACCACCGCAGTTGGTGAGGCTAGATCAGGGGCTATCATTGGAACAGTGTTTGGTAGTTTGATTATTGGCTATGTCTCTTAAGCAGCACTCTTCTCCTATGCCATTCTGGGCTTTGCCCTGTCTGAAGCCAGGGAGCTCTTGTTTGGTGGTCGCCTTCCTCATTGTCTTCACCATGGAGGCTCTGTGGGGTCATCCAGCTGTCTCTGCTGCTTTGACTCCATGCCAGTCCCAGTGATGGGTGTTCTGAGTTTTATCATCAAACAACAACTTTTCTCTGAAGAAAAGAAAGAAAGATTGGACAGATATCACACTAGTAACTTAATAGCACATCTGAAAGCTCTAGAACAGCAAGAAGTCACACAGAAAAGGAATAGACAACAAGAAATAATCAAACTCAGAGCTGAAATCAATAAAATAGAAACAACAACAAAAAACACCTACAAAGAAACAATGAAACAAAGTTAGTTCTTTAAGAAAATTTAAGATTGACAAACTCTTATCCAAATTTACTAAAGGCAGAGAGGGGCATAGCACCAAACACAGAAGAACCCAGAGAATCTCAAGGACATACTTTAAAAAAATAAATAAATAAAAACCGTACTTCACCAAATTGAAAAATCTAAAAGAAATGAATAACTTTCTCAATGACACTTACCAAAGTAAAATAAAAAATCAAAGTCAGATAAACAATTTAAGCAAATCTATAACCCCTAATGAATAGAATAGAAGCAGTACTTAAAAGCTTCCAACCAACCAACCAAAAAAAAAAAAAGCTCAGGGCCAGATGGTTTTATTTAGCAAAGAAATTCTACCAGACTTTCAAAGAAGAGTTAATGCCAATACTCCTCAAATTATTCCACAAAATAGAAACAGAAGGAACATTGCCCAATTCATTCTATGAGGCTACAGTTACTCTGATGCCCAAACCACACAAAGACTGGACCAATAAAGAGAATTATCATTAGGGACCAATTTCCCTCATGAACATAGATATGAAAATTCTCAATAAAATATTTACAAACCAAATCCAAGAACACACCAAAAAGATTATCCATTATGATCAAAAAGGCTTCATCCCAAAGATATGGGGAATGTTTCAATATACAAACATGAATAAATGTAATACACCACACAATCACACTGAAAGACAAAAAACACATGATCATCTCATTAGAAGCAAAAAAGGTCTTTGACAAAATTCAACACACTTTCAGAATAAAAGCCATAGAGAGATTTGGGATACAACGGACATAGCTCATGATAAAGGCAGTTTCAGTAAGCCTATAGTCAACATTAACTTAAATAGAGAAAAACTCAAAGCAATTCTACCAAAATCAGGAGCAAGGAAAGGGTGTCCACACTCTCCACACCTATCCAATTTAGTACTTGAAGTCTTAGCTAGAGCAGTAAGACAACTGAAGGTGATCAAGTGGCTACACTTTGAAAAGGAAGAAGTCAAAGTATTTTTATTTGCAGATGATATGATAGTATATGTAGGTGACCCTAAAAACTCTACTGGAAAACTCCTATAACTAACAAACACTTTTAGCAAAGTAGCTGGATACAAAATTAACTTACAAAAATCAATAGCTTTCCTATATGCAAATGGCAAAGAGACTGAGGAAAAAAAGTCAGGGAAGCAACACCTTTCACAATAGCATCAAAATATAAAATATCTCAGGACAACTCTAACCAAACAAGTAAAAGACCTGTAGGATGAAAACTTTAAGACATTGAAGAAGACATCAGAAGATAGAGGGATTTCTCATGCTCATGGACCAGTAGAATTAACATAGTTAAAAATGGCCATAGTACCAAAAGCAATCTACAGATTCAATGTGATCCCCATCAAAATTCCAACACAATTTTTCACAGATCTTGAAAGACAATTTTCAGCTTTATATGTTTAAAAAAAATCCAAGATAGCTAAAACAATCCTGAATGATAAAAGAACTGCAGGAAGTATCACTATCCCTGATTTCAAGTTGTACTGCAGTGCCATAGTAATAAAAACAACATGGTATAGGCATAAAGCCAGACATGTTGGTCAATGAAATCCAACTGAAAACCCAAACATAAATCCACACACTTATAGACATTTGATTTTTTTATAAAGAGGTCAGAAATATATGGTGGAAGATAAAAAGCATCTTCAACAAATGGAGCTAGACAAACTGAATATCTGCATGTAGAAATGTGGGAAGCCAACAGAAGGCGGCTATCATCCTTGCAGCCATCTTGAGCCATATAACCTAACAAGAAATTTGATTACAATAGCCTGCAACAGCTGAGCACACTCTGATAACATCTTGTTTTAGATACCCAGGATCTTCCCTTGGGTGTGTGAGACTTAAAGCTCACTTAAAGCTTAAAGGGTGTGACTTAGAGATCAGATTTAGAGATAAGACATAAGGGTGTGACTTAAGGTCGTGGCTTAGAAGTGAGACATATAAAAGGCGAGAGGCAGACAGAAGAGTTGAGAACAACTTGAAGTTAGTTATTAGACATTAGGCACTTAGCACTTGTAAGAAGTAACTTGGAACTTGGAGGCACTAGGGACTAGAAACTAGGAACTCAAGACTTGGGACTTGAACTGGGAAGAGAGACCGAAAAATAAACGGGATTGAATCACACTCTGTCTGGTCTCCATTCCTCATCTGTCCTCACTCTCTCTCTTGCTGAACCCTGACCCGAAGACCTGAGCAGCTTGGGATAGTACAAGCCGGAACAATTTAGCCCCCAAGGCTTTTGGCAGTGCAGGTCCCAACACTGATAGAGCGGTTCGCAACATTTTTGGCCCCCAAACATGAAGCAGCTCAGGCCACAACATTTTTGGCGCCCAACATGGGGCAGCAAGAACAAGAGACCCAGTGAAGGACATTACTGGAAGAAGGATCTGCTGAAAATTCAGAAGTGAAATGAACGTGATCACCGCGGGAATCTGCCTCTTTGAGAAAGGTAAGTCATGTTAATGAAAATGGGGCAAGAAAAAAGTCAGCCTGAACTCAACTCTCTGTTTTTGTTTTGTTGTTTGCTGCTCACGTGTGTTAATTGTCTGCTTTTGTTTCATTGTTTGAATGCTATCTTTCATGTTCAAAATAAAAAGAAACATAAATTAAAATCTAAAATACAACCAAAGGTTGATGACAATTTGTCAGAGCCAGATTGTGCTGACCTAGAGGAAGAGGCTGCCGATCATTACGACCCTGAATGGCCCTCTTCCAGACGACACCCTCCCTATGCACCTCCGCCTCCAAGTGCTCCCGCAATGGAGATGGTGGTTATAGATCCCAGATGGGAATTATAGGAAAAAAATATCTGTTCTTAAACAACAAATAGAGTTAGAAAAAGAGTATCAGGACTTAATTAATCAGCTACAAAAATTAAAGACAGGGAAGATGTCTTGAGAGGTAAACTGCGAAAAAACCCCGGCTCCTTGGATTCCTCAACTAGGAGTCCAAAGGCAGTCCCTATCACCTAGCTTAAGATTTGCCACAGATCATCCAGAGAAGGGAGATGCTGAGGCTTTTCCTGTATCAGAGACCAGAGACAATCAAGGGGTTGCTTGGAGATATCACACAGGATTTAATTTTCAAATTAAATATTTACTCTTGCAATTTTAGAGTCTGCCGCAGAGGAGTGCTGACTCCTAGTGATTGGAATACGTTAGTGAGAGCAGTTCTTAGCGGTGGTGACTATCTTATTTGGAAATCAGAGTATCATGAGAATTGTAAAGAAACAGCTAGGAGAAACATTCAGGCAAGCAATGGTTGATCCTTTGAAGCCTTAGTAGGAGAAGGACAATTTGCTTCTAGTGATAACCAGATGCAATATTACCCAGGCTTATTTGCTCAAATTCAAAATGCAGACATGAAGGCTTGGCATAAACTCCCAGCAAAAGGGGACCCTGGTGCGTCCTTAACAGCAATCAGACAAGGACCTGATGAATGATTTTCTGATTTTGCTCATCGATTAATGACAACAGCAGGGAGGATTTTTGGTAATGCAGAGGCAGGTGTAGATTATGTGAAACAACTTGCATATGAAAATGTCAATCCTGCCTGCCAAGCAGCCATTAGACCCTACAGGAAAAACCTTACAGGGTATATCAGACTCTGTTCTGACATAGGTCCCTCCTACCAACAGGGCTTAGCTATGGTGGCCGCCATGCAAGGACAATCAGTAAGAGATTTTTTGGCAAGTAGAAACCAAAAGGCCTGTTTTAAATGTGGCAAGCCTAGACACTTTGCAAGAGATTGCAAGGCAGAAAATGAGTTAACCCAGCGACAGCCCAGAAAACTGCCTGGGCTCTGCCCACTTTGCAAAGGTGGACGGCATTGGGCTAGTGAATGTAGGTCCAAAAGAGATGCACAAGGAAACATCCTTTCCCATAATCAGGGAAACAGGAACAGGGGCCAGCTCCAGGCCCCAAACCAACACAAGCCAAAACGTGATTATGGATCAGTCAGTTTCTTACCAGCAAACAACAATTCAATTCAGAACTTAGTCGAGCAACACCAGGAAGTGCAGGACTAGACCTCAGTTCTGCTACCCACACAGTATTAACCCCAGAAATGGGACCTCAGGCCTTACCCACCGAAGTGGCTTTATTAGATTCGCAATCTAACTTGCATCAGGCCATAAAGGCTCATGAGTTACATCACCTTAATTCTGAAACTTTAAAAATTATGTTTAAAATTACCAGAGAACAAGCTAGACAAATTGTTAAACAATGTCAATCATGTGTTACACTTTTACCAGTTCCTCATTTGGGCGTAAATCCAAAGGGACTGATACCAAACAGTATCTGGCAAATGGATGTTACTCATTATAATGAATTTGGCAATCAAAAAATACATACATGTATGTGCAGATACATACAGTGGCTTCATTTATGCGACATTACAATCTGGAGAAACAAGCAAGCATGTGATCACTCGTATGCTTGCTGCAACAACAGATAAAGACTGACAATGGCCCAGGTTATACAAGCTCCAGTTTCCACCAAAAATTGAAAAATTGGGAATACTACATAAAACGGGTATTCCATATAATCCACAGGGCCAAGGTATGGTAGAAAGGGCACATCGAACCATTAAGTGTCAATTTGAAAAAATTAAAAAGGGGTAATGGCACCCTACCAAGGGATCCCCCAGAAATATCCTTCATCACACATTCTTTATTTTAAATTTTTAAACTTTGGATTCTGAAGGAAAATCCACTGCAGATAGATTCTGGCATTCTGATACCAAAAAGAATGTTGCAACAGTCCTCTGGAAAGACCCATTAACTGGAACCTGGAATGGGCCAGATCCAGTGCTTATCTGGGGAAGAGGTTCAGTCTGCATATATTCCCAAACTGCAGAATCCACATGCTGGCTGCCAGAGAGACTGATTAAATAAATAGACAACAATAAAAAATCCAGGGAGAAAAAACCCCCCGAGAAGCATATTTTTTCTTTGCAGGAAACATATAGATGCTTCTCAATTGCCTTCAAACTGGAACAGATCAACTAGCAAACCTGACTTGAGAAGTCCCCAGTATGGAAGGAGACATCACCACCCATACCTCCAGGGTGGCTCTATTGGACTCTTAGTTCCCCAACTTATGATTTAGTGGAGAACATTGTTTAGACCCAGGAGAAAACCCAGTACCACAGTTACTATAGTTGTTTTTTGGGTTTGAGATTGACTGAAGCAGGAACAGAGATTTCCTTACTTGTTTTGTTAAGATCAAAGCTATGATCAGTTCTGTATTTCTATAGATTTAGATTCTGCTATAACACATTTGTAAACAGAATAGAAGAGGCTTATACTTTTTACTCCTCTGATAGAGGGAGTTATGTGTTGCCCTTAAAAAAGAGTGTTGCTCTTATACTGACTATTCAGGCATTGTTAAGTCTATTGTCTCTTGGGTCCATGCTGTTCAACAAACTGATGGCTTTTGTACACTATTCAAATGAAACCTATACAGGTCCGTTATTACAGGCTGGAAGTAGAGGATTGTAAAACCTCTGTCATCAAGACTAACAAGGATTATCCCCTAACTTACGCGCTAAGCCAGATAGTCAATGACGGGTAAGAGAACACTTCAAGACCCTTGCCCCTAAAAAGGGAGGCCTCACCATCCTAAGACAGGAGCTCAACTAATGGCTGTTGAGTATACAAAAACAGGAAAGGCAGGCTGGGGTCATTTGTCCCAACCTAAGACATGCACGGTTTCCATAAGTTTTCCCAGCTTTACCTTTTGAAAAAAAAATTTAAAAGAGGGACCTGTGGGGAGCTGACAGAAGGCGGCTATCATCCTTGCAGCCATCTTGAGCCATATACCTGGATAAGAGACTTCATTACAATAGCCTACAACAGCTGAGCACACTCTGATAACATCTTGCTTTAGATACCCAGGATCTTCCCTTGGGTGTGTGAGACTTAAAGGTGTGATTTAGAGCCGAGGCTTAAGGGCATGACTTAGAGATCAGATTTAGAGACAAGGTCTAAGGGCATGACTTAAAGGTGTGGCTTAGAAGTGAGACATATAAAAGGCAAGAGGCAGACAGAAGAGTTGAGTACAACTTGGAGTAGGAATTAGGCATTGAGGAAGAAGACACTTGGACTAGAGAACTCAGAAGAAATTATTATTATTAGGTATTAGGTACTTGGCATTTGGAGGAAGAACTTGGAATTAGACATTAGGCACTTAGCACTTGGAAGAAGTAACTTGGAACTTGGAGGCACTAGGGACTAGGAACTAGGGACTAGGAACTCAAGATTTGGGACTTAGACTAAGAAGAGAGACTGAAGAATAAACGGGATTGAATCACACTCTGGCTGGTCTCCATCCCTTGCATCATCCTCACTCTCTCTTGCTGAACCCCGACCTGAGGACTGGAGCAGCTTGAGGCAGTGCAGGCTCTAACAGTTTAGCCCCCAAGGCTTTTGGCAGTGCAGGTTCCAACATTGACAGAGCGGTCCGTGACACTTTGGCCCCCAAACATGGGATAGAGTGGCCTGCAAAACACACACACACACACACACACACACACACACACACACACACATGCACACACAGGAAGGTGATCTAAATGAAACTGTCAAATAATGGGGGGACCAGAGCCCCCGCTAGCCATCTTTTTTTCACTAAATGAAGTGTTTAGCCTTGGAATTGGGTTAGATCCAGTTAAGTCCTAATTCGTTACCCATGAACAGGACCTTGTTTGGAGATACCATCTGTGTAGATGTACTCACAAATTTTACTTTGTTTGAGACAAAGTCTCAAGTAGCCAAACCTGCTCTCAAATTCACAGCAATCCTCCTGCCTCTGCCTTTTCAGCACTAGAATTATAAGCATTAGCCACCATACCTCGTTTATCAATTTTGAGATCAGCTCCTGTTCAGTGCAAGCAGTTTGTGGTAGCAATCCTAGTCACTGAATCTCTCATTTTCTTCCTGTAAATGCCTCCACTGCAAAGATGACCAATGTACCTAAACCCTGAGGAAAAGAAGCTCCTGTAAGGAATATGGCACGTATCAAAAACATCAGCCTTGGGAAATGACCCAAGGACTGTGGGGTTACAATCAGAAGCAGAGTGGCTGTGATAGGCAGGGAAACAAAGCTAATTGAAAATTAATTAACTAATTAATTTAATTTTTTTAAAAGCCCTAAACTACAGAGAAGACCATCTCCAGACCAACTGCAAGTCCCAGAGACACTGGTCTTTAGAGACATGGCTTTCAAAGACGTGGTCTTCAGAGATGTGGTGTTTTGAACTGTAGAAAACAAGAGGAAAAAGGTCCCCGAGTGATCCAATACTAAAACTTGTGTTGTCTGGGGGGGAGGGGGGGATGCTGAAGCAGCAGAAAAATTAACTGTTAGAAAGTAGGATTATTGTTACTTATTTTAAAGGAATTTTGAGGGGCCTGGAGAGATGGCTTAGTGGTTTAGAGCACTGACTGCTTTTCCAGAGGTCTTGAGTTCAGTTCCCAGCAACCACATGGTGGCTCACAACCATCTGTAATGGTATCCGATGCCCTTTTCTGGTGTGTCTGAAAACAGCTACAGTGTACTCACATACATAAAATAAATAATTATTTTTAAAATTTTTTTCTTGAAAACCAGGCATAATGGCTCACACCTTTAATATCTGCACTTTTGAGGCAGAGGCAGGTGGATTCCTGAGTTCCAGGACAACCAGAACCACATAGCATGACTCTGCCCAGAAAGAGGTCGGGGGGGGGGGGGAGAGAGCGAGAGCGAGAGAGAGAGAGAGAGAGAGAGAGAGAGAGAGAGAGAGAGAGAGAGAGAGAGAGAGAGAGAGAATATCAGCTGTCCTTATAACAAAAGGGGGAAGATTAACAGGGACTTCAAGAAGAACCCCTACCTGAGTGGTTGGAGCTGGGAACTCTAGAAATAGATTCTCCTTCCGATCTGGGGTTTCCAGCCTTCAGAACTGTAAAAAAAAAAAAAAGTCTTTAAAATTCTTAATGTTGAAATTTTACTAATAAACATTCAGGCCATATAAGCACACAAACATATAAGTAAACAATGACTATTGGTTGGCATTTCTTGGGCACCTCTTCGAATTCTCGTGGCCACACCCTACATCCCCCCCACACACACACACACAGCTGCATAAGCCAACTGAAAGCAGATGGTCAATCCGTTTCACACAGCGGCAGCCTCTAGCCCCACCTCTAGCCCTGCCTCTAGCCCTGCTGCCATCTTTTCTACCCTGATTCCCAAGCCCACTCAACACAGACCAGTGACTCAGGCTCCGCCTCCAATGGGAGGTGTTAATCAATGGGAGCTGGAAGCCAAGGAATGAATGATACACGTCAGACTGGACTCGTTGGATAAGACTTGCTGTATGATTTGAACAAATCATTCCATCTCTCCAGCTGCTGGGCAGTTCAGCGTTCACCCAGGCTCTCCCATCTTCCCTGTCCTTTCTTTCCTACCTCAGCTAACACACAAAGAAGCTCTTGGCTTGTAAATCTGGCTTAAACCCTGGTCTCTGTGAGTCATGACTAATACTCAATAAAACAACGATGATGGGGACCGCATAGCGGAAGACGAGGGCATCTGGGAATAAGCTAGGTCTATAGTCTATCAACATAAAGGTGGTATGATAGGGTTCGTATTAGTCAGAGCTCTCTAGAAGAACAGGTCAATAGAATGTACATATCACATAGAATATTTTCCAAATTGGTTTCCACATGTGGCCTGCGTAGTCAAACAGTGGCTATCTGCATGCTGGGGAGGCTGAGAATCTGCTCAGTCCACAAGGCTGGGTGTCTCAGGGAGCCCAGGCTGGTGCTAAAGGCCTACAGCTGGTCTTTGTGATCATGGGAAGGCTGAAGAAGCTGAGCTCTAACTTCAGAATAGTAGAAGCAGGAATAGAAACCCTCTGGGAGACGGTTTCCTCCTTAGTTAATCCTCCCAGAAGTTACCTTCCCATATTGTTCTTACTTCCTTTCTGGTGCTGTGAGTAAACACTCTGACCAAAAGCACCTTAGGGAGGAAAGGAGTTATTTGGTTTACACTTCCAAGTCATAGTTGAGGAAAGCCAGGGCAAGAACTCAAACTAGAAGCAGGAGGGATTCTGCTTACTGGCTTTCTCAAAGGCTCATAACAAGCTTTCTAATTCATCCCAGGACCATCTGACTAGGGAATAGTACCACCCACAGTGGACTGGTCCCTCCAGCATCAATAATCAAGCCAGTGCCTCTCAGACAAGCCCACAGGCCACTCTGCTCTAGAAAATTCAATTGAAGCTTCCCTTCTCAGATATTTGGAGGCTGTGTGAAAATGTAAACAAATGTACTGAGTTCTCTTTCGTTTTGTTTTTCAAGACTGGGCTTCTCTGTGTAGCCCTGGCAGTCCTGGAACCTGCTGTAGAGACCATGGCAGCCTAGAACTCAGAAATCTGCCTGCCTCTGCCTCCTGAATACTGGAATTAAAGGTATGGCCAACACTTCCTGGCCAGACATATCTCCAGGGCATGCTTGCTTGCTTAAGCATAGCTACATACCCTTCTGCAGAAATAAAACTTGCCTTACCAAATACTTTGGATTGTGCGGTCATTTTCTTGAGACCCCAGAACCATTTCTTAGACCTGTGTTAACAGTGAAAGCTAACTAGGGCATCTACCCTCCAAGAGCTGTGTCTTTTATTGATCCATAACTTGATCAAGACAACAAAGATCCATCACAGGGTTCTTCAGAACAAACAAGAGACCTAGCAGCAGTAGGGTCACAATCTGAGCAAGGCATCCTTAGACCATTTCTTTGTTGTATAGATGTCATCAGATGCATAAGGAGTGTGTGTGTGTGTGTGTGTGTATTGTGGCATATGTTCCCAGACATTGGGCTAACCCATGATACCAAGACATGTCAGATATATAGATACATGAGGCTACTGCTTATACTACCACAAGCTATTTATAGTACTTAGTTTTATAAGTAGAAAGGATGCATGCTAGTGGTAAAATGTGCATATAGTAAATTCATAAACCAGTAACCAGTGTTTGCTTTTGTCAAAGCCTATGCACTATACTAAATTACACATGCTTTTATAGCCAATGTAAAAGATCTGTCTAAACCACCAGGCACATGTGAAAGATGCATTGTCCTGTGATGGTTATGATGTCACTAGCCTGCAGGGGGTTTCCAATCTCCCCTATAGTCTTATGATACCTTCACTGTCCGTGCAGCCAACATTGACCAAAGCATTCTTATGTCTCTGACTATAGGCATAATGAGGTAGTGGCTTGCATGATTATGGAGGCTAAGTCCCATGAGCCTTCAACTGCAAGCTAGGAATTTAGCCTTAACATGCAGTCGAGTTTCCGAGGCTGCACTTGCAGGGTGAGAACCACTGACCCGATGAATCACGGTCCCAGAGTAGATGTGAGGAGACATCATGAGGACATGATGAAGCAGGAAAATAAGTGAAAGTAAATTTATGCTTTCAACCACTCAGCTCTGGGTAGCTCCCCAAGTGCCACGTTCAAACGAGGAAGGTTCTTGAGGTGGCTTGGTGAGTCCTGTAGGGGTGGAGGGCTCAGCCTGTGGAGCCAGAAAACATGACCATGCTGGTCACCTTGGCTTCCAGAATATTCAGGGTATCTGGGGTGAGTTCAGGTTCAATGAGGACAGGAGAGCTAGGTACAAAACATAAAAGGTGAATGTTGGAGAGATGTCTCCTTGGTTAGGAACACTTGGCTCTTCTAGAGGACCTGGGCTCAATTCTGAACACATACATGGTGGCTTACAACTGCCTGTAACTCCAGCTTTAGTGGATCCAATGCCCTCTTCCAAACTCCATAGGCACCAGGCTCATACAGTTGCACAGACATACATCCAGGCAGAATACATATATAAAATTTTATATATATATATATATATATATATATATATATATATATATAATAGCTATTACAAATTCAAAATAGAAAAGAAGTCAAAGGGGCAGGGAGATGTCTCAGCAGGTAAAAGGGCTCAACAGGCAAGCCAGGTAACCCAAATCTCAACTCTCAACTCCAGGAATCCATGAAAGTCAGATGCTATGGCTCATGTCTATAACCCAAGCACTGCTATGGAAAAATGGAAAGCAGAGACAAAAGAATCCCTTAGAACCTTGTCTGCTAGACTTGAATACATATCTCAGCAGCAAACAAGAGAGCCCCTGCCTCAGACATGGTGGAAGGCAAAGATCAACACCTGAGGTTGTCCTCTGACTTCCATGTGTGCCATGGTATGGATATACCCTGAAACAGAAACACACGTGTACACACACACACACACACACACACTCGCACGATTTTGTTAAACAATTCATGAGTGTCTGGGCATGTACTCAGTTGGGTACTAGCCAAGTATCACGTAAACTTAGCCTAGTGGCACACACCTGTAGTCCCAGAATTTAGGGTGTGGAGGCAGAAGTTCAAAGTGACCTTCAGCGTCTAGGCAAGCAATTACTGACTGAGACGTTCCTTCAGCCCTTAAGTAGAATCTTCTTGATGAGCTACTTAATGTCCAGAGCCTTGATGTTAGGTGGGTAGAGAAAGGACCCAGGCAGGACTTCTGTGCCAATGAACGGAGTAGGCGAAGGGAGGGACCCCAGTAAGGAGGGCCATCTCTGAAACACCACATGAAAAAACAGAGGCAGGAACCCCTGTCCCTGAGCCTAGGACAGCCCACAGGTGTGGGACTGAGAAGATTCCAAGAGAACAAGTCTTTGAAGGAATCTCCCGCCCCCCACCTGTAGTGAGAACTCTGGTTTCTTTAAGCCCAGATGTAGGACATGGGGCTGCTTCAGATTGTCCAGAGCAGCTAACAACGAGTTGCCCCCTGCTCTAGCAGAACCGTGGTTTTGCCAGATGCAGACGTTTGGAATTCTGGGGACTCTTCAGAGAGTAAACAAATGCTGGGGCATTTGAGAGGTAGAGTAGGTTGCTGGTTGGTTGTAGTTCGTTAAGTAGTTGTGCACAAAGAAGAAACAAGAAGAATAATTTAGATATCCTGACAGTGGAACATCAAACTTGACACAAGGAACTCGACTACCCTAGTGGCAGGAAAAGTAGTCTTTTTCTTTCTTATCTAGTATTTAGAGGTTGGAAGGGTGGAGAAGGGTATAATAACAAAGAACCCACAAAGTAGCAAAAGTCTGGTTACATCCACCCACCCCTGGGTCAGAAGAGGGGCAGAGGCCAGCTCAATGTAACATAATACAAACAAAAGTGGGATCCACGTGAATCTGGATACCTGTAGAAAAGTCAGGCACTGGGATTTCCTGGCCTGGAGAGAAAAAAAGAGATAATGAAGACGGTTTAGGGTCCGTATTCTTGTGTGATTCCCCTGTGTGTCAGCCATAAATGAGAAGACTGCATCCTGGGAGCTTCAGGGCCATCTGCCCACAGGAGAGATCCCTTGGCAAGCGTCAGGGCCAGGTCAGGACTGCTTACCATGTTCCAGGGAAATCCAAGGAGGAGGAGAGACAGGGAAGCCAACAAGGAGAGGAGATGCATGCTTGGGCACCCACTCCCGCCCCAGAGATGGGCTTAAGGGGCTTAGCATCCTGGAGGTCACTGGTAACCTTGACAGCTATATCTGTCTTAGTAGAAGCCTGCTTTGCACAGAGGAGGTGGGTGGGCAGTAATGGAGGAGAGCAGTGTGGCCTCTGGAGGGGCGATTCTGTGAAGGAGTCAGAGAAATGAGGCAAGTTAGCCAGGGAGCTGTGGGAAAACTGTGGAGAGGGAAGCTGGCAGGGCTGGGGAGAGGACACATTCATGGTGGGAAGAGAGGAAAGGGGCTTAGCCTTGGGCAGGTGCCAGGCAATACAAGAAATGATGTCACCGTGTACCTAGGTGAGATTTTTTTACCCAAGCTCACCAGAGCCAAACAGCAGCCTGGGGACAAAACCAAAGGCAGTCACCTCACAGCCCTTGATAGAGAGTACAGCTTTCTTCAGTCACCGACTTCTCCCAGCTTCTGAGAAACACAGGTCACCACATATGCCAGTCAAGGAGGGCTTCCTGGAAGAGGAGAGACTGGCCTTTCAAGCAGGACTATGAGCTAAGCAAAAGGGCCCAGTGGAAGGATTGGGGACTGAACAGACCAGTTTGGGTTGTGGGCCGTTCTAGGCTGGGTGTGCAGGTTGCCTGTGGGAAGCTAGATAAATCCGGTGCCTCTCCTCACCCCCACAGGCAAAGTCACCACACTTGCAGGAGGAAAAGAGGGTTGGTGGCCGCCTGCCAGGTGCTAAGCGGAAGGAGACCTGCTTGCCCGGGCACCATGCTCCTTCTTGTGCCCTTTGAGTCATGTTTGCCTGCAGGTGCTCTGGGGCCAGTTCTGGGGCCAATGGATCAGAGTACAGTGTGCTGAGTCCACAGCTCATCTGTTCCGATTTGTTCAGGACCCCATCTGGGCTGAAGACGAAGTATAAACCTTCTGGAGATCCATTATCTCCACATCTGCTGGCCACACTGGCTCCGGGCTAAGACGTCCCAGAGCCTCACACAGCTCCGAATATACCCTGGTCTCTTGCTGGCACCTGGGTTCCCACAGAGGTGTCTCCTTGACGAAGCCATTTTACCCCTGGCTCCTTCCTCAGGAAACCCTTTTCAGGGATCCCGATGGAGAAGGATTCACCACCACCACCACCACCACCTCTGCTTTCACCACCTCCCTGCTGGCTGTATAATCCTTTCAAGGAATGCAATCCTCAGATAGCCAGATGCTTTGTGTGTCTTTGATGCATATTCCTCATATCACGATCCCCTTGGCCCCCAGCTGCGTGAACCGCTGGGTTAGCTTTCACAATGGGGTGATTTCAACCACCAACTAGACTAGACTAGACTTCCAGAGAGGCTTAACTGAGAAGGGAAACCCCATCGTGCGTGTGGTTGGCACCATTCCATGGGCTGAGGTCCCACACTAAACAAAGAGGAGACTATGAACTGAGTGGCAACATTTTCTCTGCTTCTCAGCCGCCTTTGCCTCACATTCCTGCCACCATGACTTCCCCACCAGGATGGACTGTATCCCCTCAGAGCACCCACGCGGGAAAATAAATCCTCCTGAAGTAGCTTAAGAGATGGCACAGAGCTCCTTCACGTTTCACCTGTCTGCTTCCTTCTGGGGGGACTTCACATTTGTAATTCCATCTTTATCTGGTTAATATGTTAGTTCACAGCTTTGCTAACACACCCGATCCACCCCAGTCACCCCGGATTCTGCTGCTGACTGACGGGCGTCGGGGTGTTCCAAGGATGCGCCCTGCACTTGCTGAGCCTTGCCTTCCCACAGTCAGGTTCAGGTCTGCTTCTGACCCTGATTTGGCTTCCAAGAGAACAAAGAACTCTGGCATCAATTGACCTGGGTTGTAGAGTTCCATGTTAGAGAGCCTCTGGGATATGGAGGTGTCAGTGGTGGCTGAGGACCCAACCTTCTCTGAGCAGACAAGGAAGAGCCAGCTTCCCCAGGGCAGGCCATTAAGATCAGGGCAGCTTCTGCTGGGCAAAATGGAAGTGTGGTCCTCACAGACTTTACTGAAAAATGTCAAGCATCCTCGGTCCTATGGCCAAACTAGACCTCAGACTTCCTGGCCTGAGCCCCAGGTACCAGAAGATAGCTCAGGAATGAGAAGTGGCAGCTTCAGATTGTGCAGGAAGCGGTGGCCAGGGAGACATGGTTGTCTCTGCTCCACAGGGCTTCAGGCTCAACTGTTGGTTCTGACCGTGTATACCTCACTGAGTGGCTCTTTTCTCTAAGTCTCCAACTTACAAAGACAAAATAAGATACAAGAAAGAAGGAAAACCACTTGCAAGCTATAGGATCTCCTATGCTAAAACCTCCAGGGAAGCTGGCCTGGTGCTGCAGGCCTGTCATCCCCACTACTCAGGAGATGAAGGCAGGAGGATTTCAAGTTCAAGGCTAGCCCGGGCAACTTAGTGACTTGGTCTGAAAAACAACACATTTAAAAAAAAAAAAAAAAAGAACCAGAAATATAGCTCAGTAGTATAGCACTTGCTTAGCAGGCTTGAAGCTCTGCTGTTATTGTGAAGGGAGAGGGAGTGTCTTAGTTATGGTTTCTATTGCTGTGAAGAGACACTGTGACCACAACAACTCTCACAAAGGAAAACATTTCATTGGGATGGTCTTACAGTTTCGGAGGTTTACTCATGGTGAGAAGCATGGCAGCGTGCGGGCAGACATGGTGTTGGAGGAGCTGAGAGTCCCATATCTTGAACTACAGGGAGCAGAAGGAGACCGTGAGCCACCCTAGGTTTAGCTTGAGCACAGGAGATCTCAAAGCCCTCCTCCACAGTGACACACTTCCTCCAACAAAGCCACACCTCCTAATAGTGCCACATCTATGGGCCAAGCATTTAAACACATGAGTCTATGGAGGCCATACTATTCAAACCACCACAGGAAGGGAGGGAGGAAAGAAGGGAGGGAGGGAGGAGGGAGAGAAGGAGAGAGAATGAAAATATGATGAGAGATAAAAATCCTAAGGAATCCACTAAAAGAAAATCTATTAATGTGGGCATAGCAGTACACACCTTTAATCCCAGCATTTGGAAGGCAAAAGCAAGAGGCTTCTGTGAGTTCAAGGCCAGCCTGGTCTACAAAGTGAGTTCCAGGATAGAGTTACATAGTGATACTCTGTCTCAAACAAACAAAGAAACAAAAACTCACAAGCATAATAAATGAGTTTGACAAGATTACAAGATATAAAATCAATACACAAAAAATCAGTTTTACTTCTATTTAGTCCTGATGAACAAATTAAAAACAAAATTATATACTATGTATAGTATGTATGATATACTATAGAGATGGCTCAGGAGTTAAAAATGACTGGCTGTTCTTCCAGGGACCTGGGTTCAATGTCCAGCACCCATGTAACAACTAACAAAGATCTGTTAAGTCCAGATCTATGGGTTCTGACACCCTCTTCTGGCTTCCATGGGCATTGCATGCATGTGTGTGGTACACATAAACTCAGGCACACAAACATAAGCAGAAAACAAAATTAAAAATTTTCTTTTAAGTCCTTTATGTTAAAAAAAATACATACTCATCTCAGCTAGGGTTTCTATTGCTGACAAAATACCATGACCAAAAAACAAGTTGGGAAGGAAAGGGTTTGTTCAGCTTACACTTCCATATAACTGTTCATTAAAGAAGTCAGAACAGGAACTCAAAACAGGGCAGGAACCTGGAGCAGGAGCTAAAGCGTAGGCCATGGAGGCTGCTGCTTACTGGCTTGCTCAGCCTGTTTTCTTATAGAACCTAGGACCACCAGCCTAGGAATAGCACTGCCCACAATGGGCTGGACCCTCCCCCATCAATCACTAATTTAGAAAATGTCTTACACTTGGATCTTATGGGACATTTTCACACCTGAGGTTCCGTCATTTCAGATGACTTTAGCTTGTGTCAAGTTGACGCCAGACTGGCCAGCACAACACTGCTGGTGAGAGTGTGGCCTAGAATTGCCACTGGGAAACGGGCTGATGGTTCTTCAAAAGGCTGGCCTGTTACCAATTGACCCTGCCAAGTCCACCCCAGTGTGTCCCCAAAAGAAATGAAAACTGCCTACACAAAAGCTTGTATACCAAGTTCATAGCAGCACAGTCCTGCCTAGCTAAGAAATGGCCATCAGCTGGTGATGGGCAAAGAAGATGAGTGACACCTGTCACGCTAGCACTTGGAAAGACTGAAGTAGGAGGATTGCCATGAGTTTGAGGCCACTCTGGGCTACATAGTTAGTTCCAGGATACCTTGGGGTACATATCAAGAACCTGTCACAAAATGAGACAAACCAGCAAACAAACACACACAATTTCAACACCACCAAAACCCAAGAGGCTTGAGAGATGGCCCAGCAGTTAAAGAGTGCTCTCTGCTGTTCCACAGGATATAAGTGTGGCTCCCAGCACCCATATCAAATGGCTCACAACCAACCACCTGTAACTGTAGCTCTAGGGGATCTGATACCCTCTTCTGGCCTTTGTGGATACCCACACCCATGTGGTGTACATACTTAAGTACCAATTAAAAACATTTTTTTTTTTTTTTTTTTGGAGTAGGAGGCCAGTTAAGACAGGGCTTTGAACTCATAGAGATCCACCTACCTCTGCCTCTCAAGTGCTGGTATTAAAGGTGTATGCCTCTATGTCTGGACTAAAAGTAAATGTTAAAACCACAAAAGAAAAAAAAAAGACATAGCATATCAATATGATAGATCATTGTACAGCCATGTGAAGGAATGGATTGCTGACAGATCTTAACAAGGAGTCACCTGGAAACCTTCATGCTATAGGAAGAAGCCTGGGACAAAGCCCGCATCTTACACATCTTACATGGTTTCCATTTACACAAAATGTCCAGAGGAGGCACTCCATAAAGACATGAGAGTAGACAGGTGGGAGGGGCCTGTCTTGGGTGGGAGGGGCCTGAGGAGAGACAGCAATGGTGGGTGTTGGGTTCCTTGACTGGATATGCAAACCATTCTAAACCATAATGGTCAACATGGCCCCAAGACATTGAAGTGTTTGTTTTAAATTAGTACATTATTGTATATTTGAATTAAATGTTGATAAAATGATAAAGTTGTCATCATTTTAAGTCTTTTAGGCTAGGCAGGGTCCTGGGGCAATCCTGGAGTTCAGGTTTGGTTGTGGCAGGAGGGCTGTTCTGTAAATCTCTTCGGCTGATGTCTTAGTTTCTTTTCTTGTTATTATGATAAAACATTCTGAAAAGGGAGATTTTAGGGGTTCAGTGGGTGAGGGTGATTGTCACCAGGCCAGATAACCCGAGTCTGCCCCCTGGAACTGTTAGAAATAAAATCTGACGGCTCGGTGTTCAAATGTGCCTTGAGCTAGCTTAGGTGCAATGGGTGGAAAACACTAGGCCCCTGGCTTAATGCCTGCTGGTTCAGCCACACAGACTCCTGAAAAACAAACAGACAAATGAACAAACAAAAACTCCTAGAAGCCTAGAGTAGACAGTCAGCAATGCCTAACTACAAGCTCACGGATCTGATCTGCTCTAAAACAAACAGGATGTAGAATGCAGAGGTGAACTCAGTACAGGTTTTGTTGAGGAAAAAACACCATAAGCCAACAGAGGGAAAGGTAAGAGCTAGGTGACTCCAAGATTGTCACCCATGATTATTCGAGACAGGAAGGAAGGTACTGTGCTCCAGTCTGTAGACTGTTGGAGGCTGCTCATGGAAGACACACTTCAGTCCTGTTCCTCTGAGTCCCCAGACTCTTAGTATGAAATGGGGATCTTGTTTCTCACAGGATCTGTGTGGTAGAAAGAAAAAGTAACCCTGTCAAGGGATCCTCTAACCTCCACACATGTGTACCCCACCCCCACAAATAAATGTCATATATAAACATATATATTTATGTATGAAAAACACACAATGAAATATGTAAGCATATATATATGAAAAACACAAATAAATGTATATATGTATATATGCTGATGTATATATATATACACACACACATATACACACACACATATACACACACATATACACACACACACACATATATATACACACACACATATACACACACACACACATATATATACACACACACATATACACACACACACACATATATATACACACACATATATATAGATAGATATGGGATTTTTTGTTTTTTTTTGTTTGTTTTTTAATTTTTTTTCTGAGACAGGGTTTCTCTGTGTAGCCCTGAATATTCTAGAACTTGCTGGCCTCAAACTCAGAGATCTGTTGGCATCTGCCTCCCTGCCAAGTGCTGGCATTTAAAAGGGTGCACCACCATTATCCAACAATAAATACAATTTTTAAAAAAGCAACTTAAGGGGCCTGAAGAGATGTCTCAGTGGTTAAGAGTGCTGGCTCCTCTTCTAGAGGACCCAGGTTCAGTTCCCAGCACCCACACATGACGGCTCACAACTGTCTGTAACTCTTGTTCCAGGGGAAATCTGACACCTTTATGGATGTAGACAAAACACTTATGTACATTGTACTGGCTGATTTTGTGTGTGAACTTGACACAAGCTGGAGTTATCACAGAGAAAAGAGCTTCCGTTGAGGAAATGCCTCCATGAGGTCCAGCTGTAAGGCATTTTCTCAATTAGTGATCAAAGGTGGGAGGGGCCATTGTGGGTGGTGCCATTCCTTGGGCTGGTGGTCCTGGGTTCTATAAGAAAGCAAGCTGAGCAAGCCAGGGGAAGCAAGCCAGTAAGTAACATTGCTCCATGGCCTCTGCATCAGCTCCTGCTTCCTGACCTGTTTGAGTTCCGGTCCTGACTTCCTTTGGTGATGAACAGCAGTGTGGAAGTGTAAGCTGAATAAATACTTTCCTCCCAAACTTGCTTCTTGGTCATGATGTTTGTGCAGGAATAGAAACTCTGACTAAGACATGCATAAAATAAAAATAAATAAATTTATATTAACAAAAGAATATAAAAATCAACTTAAGGAAGGAGGGGTTTTTATTTTAACTCACAATTCCAAGTAGTCTCTCGCAGCCACTATGCCAAGGTCTGAGGAGGTCGGACTGGTCATGTGACCTCTGTACAAGAGAACAATGAAAGCTCACATGCTTGTGTTCAGTTTGCCTTCTCACAGTATCTTCTCCCCAGGACACAATCCTGCTCACACTTAAGATGGGTCCTCACATGGCAATTAGTGTCATCAAAATAACCCCCCACCGGCAGCCCAGGGGCGTATTCTTCAGGTGATCCTCGATTCTGTCAAGCTAACAATGAACTCTTACCCATCACAGCTGGAAACAAGCAGTAGATTTCAACCCAACTATCTCAAAATAAAAGTGAGGAGGCCTGCTGGATGGAGGCAGCCACTGGATGTCTTACTTGGAGGCTGCATCCTGCCTGGGCAGGCCTTATTCCCAATGCAGTTCCAGACTCACTTGCAAGCTAGCAAGGTCCTGGGGATGGGGAGAGAAGTTATACCTCATCTGAGTGCCAAAAGTCACAAACCCTTCTCCACCACATGTCGATAGGCCTGAGCCAATGTCTCCGACCTACCCAATCTTGGAGCAGTCAGAGTGGCCTTATATATTTCCCCATCACCTCCATTGTCTGTGGGTCCTGGACAATCAAGCGTTCAAGGAACAGCAATCTGATATCTAATTCCTGGGGCCAGAATGCTGAAGAGCACCAAGCCAGCAAACACAGAAAGAATTCTGTCCATATGTTTACACATCCTGAGGTCTGGGATCATGAAGACTGCAAATGCCATTGAAGGCCACTGCAGGCTGAATGCTGCTGCTAGCCAGGCGACATGAACTGTTATCAGTGATGCCCTCTCCCTCATCTGGAGAGACAGCTAGTGGGATGTCTCCTCGTACTTCTGATTGAGGCTTCTCTGCAGCTTTGTAGTACATGTACCCATGAGGCCTTGTCTGACACAGCTCCACTGGGTGACCCCTGTGTGGGGGACTACTACGTTGACCTCAGCCATTGACCCCTACCCTTCCCCAGCTGGAGGTATGTCAGGTCTGACCTAGGGAGAGGCTCCAGGTTAGATTACCATCCCATCCAAGAGAATCCAAGGAGGTGATCCCTGGGAGCCATATTCAACTGGATTCTCCATAAATGGCACAGAGTAACTCAGAGAGGGAGGACTTACTCATAGCGCTCCCAGGAGGATTTGCCTGAACGCTGCCATGCCCTCGGTAGCAGACTCAGGGACCGTGCTTGCCTTGCTGTGAAGAGTCTCCAGAGACCTGCTGGGCAAAGCTGGAGCCCTGGGCAGTTTGTCTGTCCACATGGCCTTTCTTACTGGCAGTCTGTGCTTCTTCTTAACCCAGAGAGAGATGCTTCAGACTTCTTCAGGTTCCGGTTACTATCTCTGCGTCCCTTCTTCCTCCTCTCAAAGATGTGATTCCCAAGAAACCTCTGGTCACCTCAGCGTCTGCTCTCTGGAGAGCAGGAACGAGGGATGGAATGTTGCAAAAAAGGACAGAGAAGATGAACTGCGCACCAGATGACTCACAACTGCATCTGTGAGGTGGTGGGTTCCAGGTGGGGGCCATACATCGTGACAGTTCTCCTGAAAATGGTCTAAGAGCTAGTCAGGGGAGATGTCGGTGCAAGGGGCTGTTCTAGGGTGAGCGCAGCATTGAGTTAATTGACAGAGGACTGTGTGGAGGGGAGGATAATGGTGGCTGTTAACAACAGCAGTTGCAGCTGGTTAACAAGGAGCCGAGGGCAATTAGTTAACAACTGAAAGCTGAGAGCAGCCAGTTATACTCCCAGCTTCAAACCTCTTTTTTTTTCTAGAAAGAACTGAGACAGTTCAAGTTCAAATCCAGATTTTATGGCCAGAGTGACTGACTTCAAAGATAGCTGAACACTCAATCAGCACAAGTCTGGACAGACAGCAGGGGAGAACGGGGCCCAAATAGGTGGATAGATATCCCAAGGAGTTTATAGTTTGACCCCTCAGAGACCCCTGAACCACATGTGCCACAGAAGCAGGCCCCTCTCCCCATCTAGCCCGATCCAGGTGGGGATGACTAACCATGAACAACCTTTTCTCCAGATGGAAGTCGCTGTACATATGCTCTTTCTGTAACCAGATCTGTCCAGACACAACCCAGCAGGTGAGATGCTGTGGACTCTGAGGGTGCCTGGAGTCCTCCCCCACAAGTTCTTCCTGTGAATGGAGAAGTACAGCTTCCCTAATCTGGTACAGTGGCCAAAGCTCGACCTGGAGAGCTGGGGTGGTAACAGCTGGGTTACAGCTGGGGCATGGAAAACTGAGTTAGTGAGGAAAGTCTGTCAAGCAAGAGCTAAGCTGTAGCTACAGACACTGAGCTACCCACAGATGCGAGAGATGCCTGCTGCGTAAGGTCATCTCCCTTCACAAAGGGACAAGTAAGTGGAGGTGGTGTAGTGGCAGAGTTCTCTTCAGTGGCTGTGAGTCCTCGGGTTCCAGAATCTCGATACCCCTTCCCTCAGCAAGAGGCTCTCTACCCAACTGCCCACAGCTGCTGGTGCTTCAGACTGTGGTACTACAGCAGGACAGAAGGACAGGCAAGACAGAGGGGCTGTAGGAAATGGGGGAACCCTTGAACCTTGGGATCTAATGTGCCTTCCCCACAGCCTAAGGGTTAAGAAATGTCTGGACAACTGATACAGCCAAAATGACAAAGATAATGCATGTTTCCCAAGAGACATCTTTTAAAGGGTGTTTAAAACAAATGAACTGGACCAACTCAGGACCAGAATGTTTGTGAGTTAACTGTATTAGCACCTGGTCTAACCAAAGCCCCTTATAAAAACGAACAGACAAAAAGCCTTACAATTTACGAGGGGAAATCCTTTAAGAAGACAATTAAAGCAGCTCACGTGTTCTCACCTGTTAAACCTTACCCACACTTTAAGCTTTAAACCTTGTTGTAAATTATATCTGTTGAGGAATGTGAGCTGGAGACCTGCCACATCATGTAGGCGGTGATTGTAAAGACGCTGAGCTGCAACTCTCCCCAGGACCCCACCTGTGTCATGGGTGTGTATTCTCCGTTTCCGATATGACTGTCTAAACACCTAAAGGCTTCAGAACTTGGCTTCACTCTGACTAATCCTGAAATTCTTCTTTTATGGTATACTCAAGGATCTGGCTTCACTTGGAGCTCCCTATGGGGGAAGGGAAGGGAACTCTTCAGGTTTCTGACAACCATTGAGTTGTAGCTCCTGCCACTGCCAGCGGTGCTAGAACCCAGACAGGTCTGCCCACTGTGGGGCTCTGCACTGTCCGCTGCCTCTGTGTTCCCTGTAGGCCTGGCCAACTTCATGAAGTCTGCATCTCTACTGCGTACTCACAGGCACTAGCTCCCACCCCCCACCTTCCCGGAGGAGCTGCTCTATGGCTTTTCCTGGGGAGACAGGAACACAGAAATGTCTGTTTACTCCAGTCAGCACACTGACCACAGATAGAACGAGCCTACCCACGTCTTGCTTGGCAGACCACTGAGTTAGTTTATAAGGCTTGCTTACAGGTGATCTCGAAACGGCTGCATCACTGAAAAGTTCAGCCCCTGCTCAGAGCTGCGCAGCACAGGTTCCCTTTTCTGTAGCCTGTTGTCTTCCAAGACCAAGTGCATCCTCTGGGACAGAATTACAGGCAGCTTTAAAGGGGAGTGGCCAGAATCTCAAGTGAGGCCCAAATGACTCTCCCACACTCTCAATCTTGTGAGAGTCACCAGTGAGTAATCTCAGATACTCTAATTAAGACAGTGACAGCTCTGTCGTGCCTGGAGGACAGTAGTCCACAGCACCCTCTCACGGAGTCTTTCTTGTGGGATAGGTGGGAAGGGCCAGAGAGTTCTTTTACTCACTCACAAACATTTGGGAAGGGTGTGTTACCTCACACTCAAGGCCACCATCAACTCTTCAATCTAGGTCTGCATCTAGCTGTGCTGGGCTGCACCTCATGCCACTCAGCTGTCTACAAGACAGGGACAGGGTAAAATCCGCTCTCCCGTGTCAGATGTGTAGGTTGCCTAGTGGCTGAGTCTTAGCGAATGTCCAGCACATGGTCAAATGAGCAGCTTCATCTGCAGCTCGGGCACTAATCTCGAGGCTTTTGCTCCATGAGCGTGTTTTTCTATTCAGAATTAGGACACCGTTGTGTAACAGTTGCCTCCGAGATTAAAACACTCCATCCTGCAGATATTTCCTTAAGCAGGAAGGGAAAAACTCAAAACAGCACCCAGAAGTCCCTGAAACTGAGTGGATTCACTAGGTCCCTCCTTGACAAGGTAAATGACAAAAGCTGAGAGTCCTTCTTAGGAGAGCAGAGCCAAGTTGCAAAGAAGACTCTCAGACTAGACCAGCTGCCTGGAAGAGGAAAACACCAGCCCAGATCCCTGGAAGGAGAGGTTTAGACCAACCGAAGCACCTGGAAAGGGCACGCTCTAATCTGTTGAGCAGCCTGCAGGCTATGCAACATGCTCCAAGTTCCCAGCTTTGTGAGCTGTCCCCGTGCTGGAGTGGGTTTTGGCGATGCAGCTGTCTGAGTCATTTCTGCCCCTGTAGGTGACCCCCCCCCCCAGTCCATATTCCTGAAAGCAACCCTAATAAAATACCTAATAATATAACGTTTACCAAAGTGGATGTGGGTGGTATCCGTACTTTTGTCTGTAGCGGGTTCCCTATCTGGGATTTGTAGATGTGTGTTGTTTCTCTCCGAGAAAAGTTTTGTCACACAGCAGGCCCAGGATGTGGCCATACGGGGTAGTGATGGTAACAAGAAGACTGAGGGAGGGGAGTGGTGAGAATAGAGGATTGTGGGATTGGGGACATGGCTCGCTGAATGAAGTCTGAAATTTGAATTCCACATGAAGGCTGGTTTTCTGCTCAGCATTTAGGAGGCAGAAACCAGGTCCCTGAGCAGGTTGGCTAGCTAGAAACTGGTGCTCCCAGCACTCTCAGCGAGAACCCCACCTCTAGAAAATGAGTAGAGAGATCCATAGAAAGGCACCAAACATTGCCTTTAGTCCTCCATACACATGCATGCACATGTGAATGTGTACCTGCACACACAGAGACATGTACACACACTCTCAAATGCATCACACACACACAAGCACGTAAAAGAGAAACCCTGAGGACTGTCTAGCAAGAGTGAGGAGTCAGCTCTGGAAGAGGCTTCTAGTCCTGACTCCACCAGGAGAGAAGCTTCCATCTGCCCTGCTCACCCGAGACCCTGGGAAAATGTGGTCAGGGAGAGTGGGCGCTTAGTCCTGAGATGCTCAAATGAGCAGGAGGCCCTGTGCCTGAATGGAAGGATAGGCCACTGAGGTGTCGGCACCCTGTCCTTGGTCGTAATAGGCACTGTAAAAACAGGGTCCGCCTCACACACAGCTGACAGTGGGAATACGAGGTTTTATTGGAGTTGCTTTCAGGACTATGGACTGGGAGGGAGTTACCTACAGGAGCAGAAATGACTCCTGTAGAACTGCTTTGGCAAATAGTCAGCAGTTCCTCACAATGTGAAATATTGATTACCACATGATCCAGACACTGTAGTCCCGAGGATAATTAAAACAGCTAGGCGATGTCGGTTGGGTGCTTTGGCCTCAGTGAGACAGGATGCACCTAGCTCCACAGAGACTTGATGTGCCAGGGTGGGAGGAGACCCCAGGAGCTCCCACCCACTCAGAGGAGAAGAGGGAGATGGTGGGGGGAGGATTCTGGGAGGGGTCTACTGGGCTGGGGGAAGTAAACAATTAAAGTGAATTTTTTAAAAAGCCAGGCAAATACACAGGTGTTCACAGCAGAATCGTAACACTTAAACAGTGGGATTAACCTAAATGTCTGTCAGGTGGCATCGAGTCAAGCAACATCATAAAACAGAACATTATCCAGTCATCAAAAGGGAGCCACTGATCCATGCTGTCAGAGATGAGCCTGGAAATCACATAAACATATGCCATGCAGGGGGACCATGCATGATTCCACTCATATGAAATTTTATTTAATGTCCATAGTTGGCAAATCAACAGAAACAAACACACCTAAGCTGTTTGGTACTAGAGAAGACGGAACAGAGAAAAGCTGCTGATGAGTATGGGGTTTCTATTTGGGGTAATGGTTATACAACTCTGAACATATTTGAACATCACTGAACTGTATACTTGAGTAAGTAGCATCTAGGTAAAACTTAAGTAAATCAGAAATTATTCTGGTCCAGCCTAGTGTGGAAAAAGAAACGTCACCATTGTTGATGACTGTCACTTGAGTGTTCTGACCCTGCAGGACTCCCAACGCCAGAGTTTTAGTACAAGGGGAACATATTACCAGTGGCTACCTTTCCTATCTAGTGCCTGGTACCTGCTGAAACAGCACAGAAGCCCTAGGCCGGGGAACCAGTGTCCTCTAGGGACAGCCCTCTTCTCCGCCCCTGCCTGCTCCCGACCAGGCTTCCCAGACACAGACAGCGCTCCACACCGCAGGCTTCCATCGCTAGTGCACGACAATTCAGTCACAAGGAGCACTAGCTCGTCCTTTGCTCGTGGGGTGGGGACGGAAGGACTGTGGCTGTCAAATCAGACCTGCTTATGAGTAAAAATAGAATCTTCCGTTTCCCAGCATGCCGGCCTTGGACTGAGGGACAGAGCCTCAGAACAGGGACAAGTGTCCTGGGTCAGCTGAGGACCGCCTCAGGGAATCTGGACATCTCTCTTTTACATGACCTTGTTGCTTGGGTAGTGGCTTTGCCCAGCAGGTGCTCCTTCCCCAGCAAGCAGGTGCCAAGAGTGCCCAGGCTGGCTGGAAGGCTCCCAGGTAGGCTTCTGGGTTGTCATGGCAACTACCTAGGAGGTGGGGAGCATCTTGTGTCTCCTGTGGAGCCACGCTAGGATGAAACGCCAAAGAAAACACTTGGAGAATCTGCTGCTTCTTTCTCACTGCCCTGCTCCAGCCTCAGGGAGCCTTCCTCTGGACATGGGAAGAGCCTGTGTTCAGGCATATCTGGGCTTAGTCACTCAGATGACTACACAGATCCACAAGGCAGGATGCCCAGTGGCTGAGAACCAAGGGTCAGAGGTCAGAAGCCCTGCCCTATACCTACTGTTCCCTGGCTGCATAACCCTGGCAAAGTCACCCAGCTCAGGATGAAACTGTGCATGATACATCAGAGGGATGACAAGGAGACCATGTGACCAGGTGTGCTCAGATGGCACACGTGGAGTTGCATGGATTTGGCTCTTGTGTAGTGGTGGGCACTTAGTGAGGGCTTGGTAGACTAGCTCTGAGTGAGCTTGTATTTCTCTCCAAGAAGAACAGATGCCCAAGGAATTTGCCCCTCACCCTAAGCTGTTCCTGAGGTCTCAGAGAGGCTTGTCTCCAAGTAGAGGTCCATTTCTGTCCACACAGTGTTCTCTAAGCACTTTCTGTGTTTCCGCCTCTCCAACATTTAGAGATTCAATACCTAGGGTTGCCTATAACCCTATCAGGTCTTAGCAGCATTCCAGCCACAAACAGGGCACCTGTGAGAGCCGCTGAGCCTTGGTGATTGTGTCAAGAGCTTCACATGCTTCTCTCTGCCTCCCTGTAGTATGCTTCATTGCTGCACTGCTCCAAACCTGGAAAACCTGGGTATCAAGGAAGTGGGGAGGGAAGAGGAGAAAGGCAACAAAGAGGACAAGAAGCCACCTGGGATGGAGGGGAGGAGACAGGCAAGAATAGGGACAGAAAGATGAGCTTAGCATAAAGGCAATTGCCTGGTGTCCTGTCAAGCCTGGTGACCTCAGCTCAGTCCTCAGAACCAACATGACAGAAGGGAAGACAAAGCCCACAATTTCCTTTGACTATCATGCATGTACAATGGCCCCCAACACAAATTCACATGCACACATACAATAAATAAATACATGTAAATTTTAAAAAGAGTAAGGAAAGCCAGGCAGTGGTGGTGCATGCCTTTAATCCTAGCACTTGGGAGGCAGAGGCAGGTGGATTTCTGAGTTCGAGGCCAGCCTTGTCTACAGAGTGAGTTCCAGGACAGCCAGAACTACACAGAGAAATCCTGTCTTAAAAAAAAAAAAAAAAAAAAGACAGAAAGAGGACCAGGAAGGCTGGGGATGTTGCTTAGCTAGCAGGGTGCTTGCCTACTGTGCACCAAGCCTGTATTTAATGTGGTTGCAAATGCCTTCGATCCCCAAACTTGGGGTGCAGAGACAGGAAGATCAGGAGTTCAAAGCCATCTGAGCTGCATAGTTTTCAGCCAGCCTTGGCTACTTGACACAATACAGGACTAGGAAGGGGAAGACGAGAAGGGGGTCTGAATAGAAAGAAGGGGGGATATCAAAACACATGAACTTTGACCTGCTTGTGCTCATGCTGGGACAGCAGTCCTGTTGACCAGTGGGAAATGGAGTTCATCTGGAACCAGGGACAACAGGTAAGACCACAGGGTTTCTGCTTATGCAGAGCAGTCACACGTGTGGCACAGGTATGCTAAGAGGCAGTCACCCTGGCTACCCACCCTCTTCTCTCTGCCTCCCACACAGTCCACCTGTGCCTCCTCATTCTATCTCAGCCAGTTGTGATCACAGAACTCTTTCCAGCAGTGTGGTGATGAGATTCTGAGTGTGGGGAGGAGCCAGGTCAGGATTCCTTACCAGGCATAGCTCTATAAATCAGACCGGGTCTTAATCCCTCTTTACCTGTGGACCACCAACCTAACCATGGTTTTCTTTGATTCTTGATTTGTTATGCTTTGTACTAAGCGCTGGTATGAGATCTGGTGTGCTTCTGAGCTACAGATGGTTTTCTGTGGCACCATATAATTACCTGCTACTGAATACTGAATACTGGCTAGTGTAACCCCAGCTGGTCAGCACTGAAGTGTGAGATGGGGGTTCACCTTCCTACCTTCTACCTGCTCTTCTTGGGGGCTCTGTACCCTACTTCCATGCAGCTTATGGCTGCAATGTAGGTTTCTGCAGCTCCCTCGGGTTCTTCACACATCCAACCTAGCCACTCTCAAAGCCTCATGGAGGCATTATCTTCTGGGGACTTCTAGTATTCCAGTAAGATGGACCGAGTAGCTAAATCACAGTTTGGGAAAAGGAGAGGCTGAGATAGGGACTCTGACATGGTCAGAGTTTCTCCGAAGCCCTGGCTTCTCTCTCTAGATCTCTCCGTTCACTGGCTCCATGGACTATCAAATGGGCGGGCTCAGCAGGCTCTCCAGACCTGCACCCTTGTAAAGAGCTACATTGTAGTGGGCAGATGTGCCAGCCAGGAAACACACACTTCTCCAGTGGATACTTGGGTCAAATTTCAGGCTAGCACAGCTGTTCCCTTTCTTGGGTCTGTGCAAGTACCCTCCATTTCTGGTTCTGGGCAGGACATCAGGAATGAATGGCCAGCCTGTATTCCTGGACCTGGGCAGTGTGTATATTTTTAGCTCTACACTGTGTGGCCATCTACACTGTGTTTAGTGTCCTCGGGGAACCACCCAGTTGCAGATGCAGGAGGGATCCACAGCTGGGTCACTGAGGTGCTTACAGGTCCACCCACCCACCCACCCCATCAAGTACAACTTGGATATTTGAGTGAGCAAGGCCATGCCATAGTGACAGCCTGAATGCCCCAGGCCAGGAGACCTCTCCCCAACAGGGCTGCCTCAGTTTTCCTGAACGCAATTTTCCTGAGTGCAAGACGCAGCTGTGAAAAGTGTGGCTGAATTATGGTTGATCAAACAGACTTTTCTGCCTTCTCTGCTGCTGGTGTTACTCGGTGGGTCTCACAAAGATGGGGGTGAAGTGCGGTGTGGAATAGGATACATGGCATCTGAGGTCCAGACTAACATCTCAAAGGACTCTCAAGGGTCACCAACAATTCACCCACATACTACACTTGTTTCTGCCTCTGTAAACTGTGGGAAGTCGTCCCACTATGGGTGTTCTAGTGTGGTGGCTCATTCTCAAAATTTTGGCACATTGGAAGGCTGAGGCAGGAGGCTAGAGGCCAGTCTGGGCTGCATAGTCAGTTCCAGGCCAACCTGAGCTAAGAGTGAGGCCCCTGTCACAAATAAAACTAAAACTAAAAGAAAAAACCAGGGTCAGCAAGATGGCTCAGTGGGTAAATGCACTTGTTGAGTTCCCATTTCCAAGACCCATATGCTTCCAGGAAGCAAAGAACTCCTAGGTGTCCTCTGCCCTCTACACATGTTGTGACATATGCACACATGGACACACACACACACGGATCAAGTAAGAAAATATTAAAATTTAAAAATGTTCACAACTATTCCCAGCATCCTCCGGTGGTGGTGGTGGTAAGTTGATGTCACCACAGTAAGAAGTATGTTTCGTGTCTCACATTTAAGAGAAATTATTTCATGAACAGTACTTATTTTCACTCTATGGTATGTTCCCTTATCTCTTCTTTCATTCTATTTCACGTTTATAAAATGCAGATCACCACCTACCCATTTTCTAATAATAACTAATATTGGACCCTAATCTGATGGTGGAGACTAATTGTAAATAAACCTGCGCTCATATATACAAAGTTACTGATCATGCTTGACTCGGAGCCAGCCCAGCAAGAACAGGCAGCGATTTAGCGGGGGTAGGGGGTGGGGGGCGGGGAACTCCCAATTTCATAGCTGTGGGCAGGGCTTCGGGCTGCAGTCCGAGGACGCGTGCAGGCGCCCAGGAACCATCCAAGACAGTCAGGGCTTATTTTAAGGACATCAGCGCCACAGGCTTGGGAGGAGCGTAGGGCTCCCCCGGGCTCCCCCTGCACTTTCTATTTCGGGGCCACCCCGCCAGGAGCAACGCAGAACTGAGTAGCACCCGCTTGCCGGTTCCTTGGCCCCCGGGCGCGAGCGGGACTGAGGACGCACCTGGCCCAGCGCTGGCTAACTGTCGGGGTCCAGCTCCTGCAAACAAGAAGCGAAGACTGACATCTCCACCCTATTAACACCTGGGCCCGAAGGGTGCCTCTGGCACGCGCGGCGGGAGGAGCCTGGCGCTCCTCCAGGTCCAGCCCCAGCCCCGCCCCCGAGTTTGCAAACAGTGGCCTCCCGCCTGCCCCGCGCACGCGCGCTCCGCCCCGGCCGCTCAGTCTCACGCCCCTAAGCCGTGCGCAGGGCCCGCCGGGAACCCGCTGGGAAAACCTCGAGAGGCAGGTCGCCGGCCGGCAGCTCCCAGCTGCGCAGGCGCGGGCCCGCCCACCGCCGGCGGCGCGGCCATATTTAAAGGGAGCCGGCAGCGAGGAGCCAATGGGCTACGAGCGTGCGGGGGCGGCGCGCGGTGGCGGGAGGCCCCGGATGTGGCTGCGGCGGCGCTCCTCCCCCGCTCCCCTCAGACTCAGGCTAAGCGCCTCGCTCCGCTCCCACTCCCGCTCGCTCGTGGCCCGCAGGCCCCTAGGCGCGGCAGGAGGCGCCTCGGCGGCGGCGGCGGCGGCGGCTCCCGGCGGCCAGGCCACCGCGCGGCAGCGGAGCGGGCGGGGCCCGGCGCTGGAACCCCGCGCCCTGCGGGCCCCGGCCGCCGCCATGAGCGGCTCGTCCGGTACCCCGTATCTGGGCAGCAAGATCAGCCTCATCTCCAAGGCGCAGATCCGCTACGAGGGCATCCTCTACACCATCGACACCGACAATTCCACCGTGGCGCTCGCCAAAGGTAGCGGCCCGCCGCCGCCGCGCGCCCAACTGCCGCCCCAACAGCTCGCCGGCCCGCGCCTGCCCGCACAATGGTGTTCCTGGCTTCGGCTGGGGGCTGTGGGAGGAGTGGACCAGGGTCCTGCTGGTGTCGGGGGATGGGGCGGCTTTGAAGCCGTGGACCTCCCCACCTGCGAGACGCCCCCGCGGGGCGAGACGCGCGCCGAGGCGGGGTCCCGGGTCCTGCGCGCTCTCCTTGGAACCCCTTGGTAGCCTCCGCCCGTCGAGTCCTGTGCAGCCTCCCACCGAGCTAGGGCGTCGGTTGGGACGCGGCTGCCCTGCTCTGAACTCTCCCGACCCTGTTCACTTGAGGGGTTGGTTTGATGAGAGAAGTGCAGAGCCGGTGCGGTAGTCGCGGCAGCGTGAGGGCCCAGAGCTTCTTTCTTTGTCTTCTTTTCTCCGCGTTAAATGGGGCGCTCGTTTCCTTCGGCTCTCCAGAAGCATGAGCGCAGCAGCCCGCCCGGGGTGTGTTAGACCCTCGAGGGTGCAGATGGAAGGGTCGAGGCCAATCTGAAGCCAGCGTGCTGCAGTCCTGGGCCATTCTCCCAAACCTTAGCCATACCTTCTATTTGAAGCGTGGCGCCTGGACCCAGACTGCTGTGCTGCAGGGAAGAGCTCAGTGTTGGGCTTTTTGTTCACTTGAACTCTTCATGCTGCACTTGAAGTGAGATACCCAGTTGGAGAAACAGACCCAGAGTAGGCCCCTGTCCGCAATAGGAGTTTTCTGCTTAAAGCCTGCCACCAGATTCAGCTCAGCCCAGGAGTCTTGCCAAACAGAGGTGTGCTAGCCTTCCTAGACCCATCCTGTAGAGGGTCCTTTGGGTCCAGGATTTCCTTATGGGATATGTTGGGGGGGGGTGTCTGAGTTTGGGGACTTGTTCCCTTTGTTTCTGCCACAACCATGGCCTGTTCTTTGTACCAGGGCTAGGGAGACTTTCCGTGTTTGCCTCAGAAAATCTCCTCAGCTGTAGCTTGTGATGAGGGCCCAGGGTTCCATCTGCAAAGTCAGATGTGAGAAAAGAGATTCTGCATACCAGCCTTGTCTACAAAGAGCTCTGCCCGTCGGCGGTTTTTTGCAGATTATCAGGGAGATTTGTGAAGCTTGAGAGTCTATGGAAATTCTCATGTCATCTTCCTGAACTACTTACTGTCCCTTGTGATCTTTGCCACATGGTGCTTTATAGGTATTGTAAGCTGAAAATTGAGAGATTAAGTAGCTGTTTAAAGAGACTGCTGTGTCAGAGGGTGCTGTAGTCAGAAGCTTGAGCAAATGCACTTGGCACAGGACAACAACTTAACTCTCTTTTTCTCAACCCCTAAGTGAGGTCCTTTGGTACTGAAGACCGTCCCACAGACAGGCCTGCTCCCCCAAGAGAGGAAATTTATGAGTACATCATTTTCCGGGGAAGTGATATCAAAGATATTACTGTGTGCGAACCTCCGAAAGCTCAGCATACACTCCCTCAGGATCCTGCTATTGTTCAGGTAAGTGTGTTGTGCTTCTGTGTGGGTGTGCCTTTACAAGAGAGGCTGGTTTCCATGTGAAAGTTGGTGTCATCTGTTTGTCTAGAGCATTCAGCTTAAGGACTTGCCCTTTAGTGAGCACTGGCCTGGTTTTCATCTAGACAGTTTCTGTTCCTAAAGGGTTAATTCGATGCAGCAGCACACACTTTACAGGGTAATATGTTCAGCATGGCAAGGCCACTAGGGAAAGAGACCTGTAGCTTGCTGTGCATGATGTACAGATGTTGCTGCTGGTGGTCTTGCCTGGTCCTGGCGTGCCTGGAGCATAGCAGTCCAGTTTTGAGTGGCAGAGTGTAAGTGGCATCAGGTGTTTTCAGGGGTGACAGGGTTGGTTCACTGTCTGAATAGTTTTCTGCTGTGGTATTGCATTATTGTAGGACACTAAATTTGAAAGTCTTAAGCTAAGCTTGACTGCCTAGTAGGTTATACCCAAGGATTACAAGGGGAAAGGCAGCTAGATTATTATCTTCTGTAAGTTTAGACCTTTGTTGGCTTCTCTGGTACAGACTGCCCCAGGTTCTGAGATGAAGCTATATTTAGAAAGATAGGAGCAGACAGGGGGCAGGGTTGGCACTTGGAAGAACCCAAGTCAGATTTCTGAAAAGCTTGGTGGATAGGTATTTAAGGTCTCAAAACGGGGAAAGTTATAGCCAGACTAGAGGGGCTGCAAGGAGTCAGGAGGTGTGGGGACAGGCAGTCCTCATAAGCACTCATGATCCTGGAGGCAGGTTGGTGGGCAGAGAAAGGAAGGACACGTAGAGATGTGTAAATAGTTCCTGACCTCATAGTTGTCCCTCTTCAAGGGAGCCTTTCTCCTCCTCAAAGTGGCGTTTCCTCATGTGCAAAGGTCAGATTGCTGTTGGCAGTGGGGAGCTGTAAGAGAGTTTTAATTCTGTGAAGTTCATGCAGCTGAACTTCAGTGAAATTAGTGAAATTTTGGGGGAAAGGCATGTTTGGCAACAATGGGAACTGCCCAGAAGTACCTACCAGACCAGGAGTGCAGGCTGACAGACTTGGCACCCTCTTCCTGAGAAAGTACAGTATATGGAGACTTGAGGGTAACAGGATGTTGCAGCACTCTTACCTGTGTGTCTCCTTGTTCAGTCCTCCCTGGGCTCTGCCTCCGCCTCGCCCTTCCAGCCGCATGTGCCTTACAGCCCCTTCAGAGGGATGCCACCGTATGGCCAGCTGGCAGCCAGCTCCCTGCTCAGCCAGCAGTATGCCGCTTCCTTAGGTCTAGGTGAGTGACCGCTTTGTGTGTGCGACTACTCTTACCATGATCACCACACAGTGGAGTCATGCACCCTGAGAGCCAGACAGTCTTCATGTCCTACAGCTGCTGGACTCTTGCATCTTAAACCACACTTGATAAACGGCCCAGCACAGCTTCAGCTCATTAGTGTTGACTAGCTGCTTTCTGAGACTGAGGCAGCAGTGTTGAGTTTTGCACCAGATGACATAAGTCAGAGAGTGCACCTGAGATGAAAAGCTTTACAGCTGAGATCTGTCTGTGAACCCGTTCATACCCTTTGTCCTGTTGTAGCCTAGACTGGTGTGTTGCAAGAGCCCAGCTCAAACGTGGTTCTACTGACAGGGTTTACTACTCCCAGAGATCAACCCTGTCTTTGACCTTGAAGCTGTGTTCAAAACTCGGAAAGTTGGGCATTATGTCAGTGCTGGGGAGGCAGAGATAGGCAGACCCTGAGACTGGCTAGCCTGCAAATTGAGCCTAATCAGTGAGTTCCAGGCCAACGGAGAGACCTTGTCTTAAAAAAGGTGGGTGACAGCCAAGGGAACAACACCCAAGGTTAACCTATGGCCTCTACATGAATGTGCACATGTGCATACATGTATACATGCATGCTTTCCCCATCCCTAAGAACGGATGCATCTTGTCCATCCACCCTTTCTCAGACTCCAACATAAGGTAGCTGAGGTAGGGAATGTTAATTAAGCTCCAGACCAATGCTATGGGCCACCCTGTTGAGATTGCTGTTCTGATGTGGCAGGTGAGTTCTCAGCCTGGCTTTAAATACATCATTTGAGAGGTCACTTGGCTCTTTCCAGGCTTGCTAGGATAAGACAAGTATGCCCTGACTTATTTGTGTGCTTTCTCTTTGCTCTTCTCTCTCTCTCTTCTTCAGAGAAGTTGGTAAGCCCTCCAGCCTCAGCCGCTGCTTCCAGCCCTAGTTCTTCTCCATCTCCACAGCCTGTTTCAGAGCTTGACATGTCCTCAGAGCCACCTCAGCTCACTTGCAAGGGTAACAGCAGTTTGGAGAACTAAGTGCATGCTGTCTTGTAGACTGAGAGCCAGGGGTGAACATCCAGGATGGCAGGGGCTGGGACAGAGCATCCGTTAGGCCCAGGGACCAGGTTACTGCTTGTGTTTGGTTAGAGTCAGTAGAGCACTTAATTCACTCTGCTGGGTTTAGGATTTGACCTGCTCATGGCCGTTGCACGGGGAGACATAAAGGTGTTTGTTGGGGTTTTCTAGGTCTTAAACATGTTCTGAATTGCTGCTCTGGAAAATTCCCCCAACAAGTAAGATGAGACATGTAGTTCTCTCTTCAGGATGTTGTAAGTGGGGAGCTTGCATGGCAGCCCCAGGTGTCTTGGCTGCGTGAACAGCGCCATTGGAGAGTCTGCTAGCTGTGCTGCCGTGCACTCACCTGTCTCTGCTGAGACAGCAGCACTTACAGGGTGTTGCACCTTCCATGTGTTCTCGTGCTCAGATCTGTTTTATATGCGGTGCCATGCTAATAGCTCGCTCAAGCCGTCCTCATTACACCCCTCAGTTCAGGAGGCCTCCAGGGGTCGGGACATAGCAAGTAGCAGTCTGTATATGTGGGCTCTTAAGTCCTGAGGGCCTCTTTGTATCTGAGTTAGGACATACAATATCCTTTCTAATTAAGAGCTATGACGGGAGATACTTCCATTGTTCTTAGGACTGGTCACATAAATCTACCCATAGGCAAAATTGCCTCTTAAAAAGCACACAAGGGTCTGGATTGGTAGTTGAATGGATACTGAATGCTTTTTCAGATGACCTGGGTTTGATTCCCAGAACTTACTAAAACTCCAATCCTAGGGTCTCTGATCTCTTCCGGCCTCTGAGGATACTGGACATGCATGTGATACACAGACACAACACACACACACACACACACACACACACACACACACACACACACAATACCCATAGATAGAGATAAGCAGGCACAATACCCAAACCCACACACATATCTGGAAAAGCATTTAAAAAAAAAAAAAAAGCATTTTTATTTACTTTCCAAATATTTTCCCCTTTCTGGTCTCCCCTCCCAGACAGTTTTTCATCTTATCCCCACTCCCCCTTTGCCTCTGACAGGGTGCTCCCCTACCTCACCCCATCTCTCGGCATCCCCCTTACCTGGGACATCAAGTCTCTACAGGGTTAGGTGCATCCTCTCCCACTGAGGCCAGACAAGGCAGTCTTTCACTACATACGTTTGGGGTGGGCTGTGGGGAAGGCCTAGCCCATATATGCTCTTTGGTTGGTGGCTTACCACCAACCTTCCTCACGTTCTCTAGGAGCTCCCAGGGGTCCAGGTTGGTTGATACTGTTGTTCTATGGGGTTGTCATTCTCTTGACCTCTTTCAATCCTTCCCCCCACTCCTCCTTAGGGGTCCCTGACCTCAGTCCAATGTTTGGCTGTGTCTATATAGAGAAGTATTTTTAAAAACCACACACATGAGCTACTTATGTGAGACTGTTTGCTGTTTGTTTCTTGGGGTCATTCTTGCTGAGTGAGATGACAGGCCTGAGAAACAGGTGCAGCTCAGTTTCTGTTAGGAGGACTTTGTGGACCTGCCTTGCGAGTGTCTCCGACCCTGTTGGAGTTTCTCCACATCAGTGTTTTCATTTTGTTTTACCATGATCTTCTGCTTCATATCTCAGTCCAGTTCCACACAACCCTGAAGAATGCAATGTTCCCCATGGGTTACAGGGCCTGGGACAGGTCAAGGGGCAGCAGAGAATACTGGAGGCGCTTTATGTTTCTCTAGTGTCAAAGGATTGTTTGGTGGGGTGTGGAGTGTAGTCTCCCACAGTGGACACCTGGCAGCCAGTCCTTGCTTAGGAAGGGCTTACTCTTTGAGAAACTGGGTTGTTAGCCTTTGTTGCAGTCTGTCGTCCTCACCTCATCTGGTTTTCATAAAGCTGTTGGAGAATTTAACTTCAGAGTCTGACTACTGAATTTTCTAGAAGATACCAGGCTGGGGTGGTCAGAGTAACATTTCTTGAATTCTGAACTTGTTTCAGGGCTGTTGACACCTTCAGGGTTGGTCAGAGCTTGCCTAGAAAACCTACTGGTAAATCTGGAGGTGCTCCCGTTGGCAGCACAGTGACTTTGCTCTCCTTGGAGCTCCTTAACTTGGAGCTCTAGGGTTGGTGCTCCTAGAGACTTGGCTTTGGTGCCATCCTGTGACTTTCTTTTGTCACCTTGGACCAGCTTCAAAGGGAATGGGCCAGCCTGGGAGAGTAAACCCTAGGTTCAGACTTTTTCTAGACAGTATGTCACCTCTGTCCTAACCCCAAGGTGTCAGCCAGGGGAAAACTGGCTGAGGTGGTAAGCTTTCTCTGCTCAGCTGTTTCTAAACATTCCTTCTCTCTTCACCTCAGGAGCTGGGTTCCCATCTACCCCAGTCGGCAAGAGCCCCATGGTGGAGCAGGCTGTCCAGACTAGTTCTGTTGATAACTTGAATGCTAAGAAACTGTTGCCCAGCAAGGTCACCCCGGCGACACAGCTCAATGGTCGCCAGGCTCAGCCAAGCAGCAAGCCTGCCAGCGGTACTTGAACACTGATTCCCCTGTAGTTTGCTCTGTGTTCCCAGTGAAGTTTCACTGGGTTGTGTTTTAAAGCCTTATCCTAGCCCAAGCCACATGCTTTTGCAGGCAGGCCTATGGGCAGCCTTATTCCTTTCTGTGGGCTGCATGTGATGGTGGTGGCGGTGGTGGTCTGCTTTGGTGGCTGGGTTCTGGCTTCTGCAGGAGCTTTCCCTCACTTCTCCCTTTGCACCTTAGATGTAGTCCAGCCGGCACCTGTGCACACTCCAGGGCAGGTGAATGATGAGAACAGAAGACCTCCACGGAGGCGGTCAGGTAACACCATGGCCACTGAGTCCATAGCCATGAGCAGCAGGCTGTGCTTTGCTTGCCTGTGCTGGGGACTTGGGACTAAGGTGGTGCTTCGGTGAGCTGTGCCTTCCGTTAGTGTGTGAGCTGCTTTTGAGTTGAAGCTGGAATAGTTGGTGACATCAGCCATGCTGCTTTTTCTCCACATAGGCAATCGGAGAACAAGAAATCGTTCCAGGGGGCAAAACCGTCCAGCTAATGTTAAGGAAAACACAATCAAATTTGAAGGCGACTTTGATTTTGAGAGTGCAAACGCCCAGTTCAACCGAGAGGAGCTTGATAAGGAGTTTAAGAAGAAGCTGAACTTTAAAGGTCTGACTCACTCGCACGTTCTCCCTATGAGAGTCCTTAGAGCATGTTAGCACAGGAGGACTGGTGGGGTCCTGACCAATGTGGAAATTGGAATAAACTGAGAAATCGATTGTATGTGTTGGGAGGTTTTGTGGAACCTGTGACTTGTGGTAAGAGGAAAGACTCTTTGTTATGAAATATTCTGGTCAGGCTGTTTATCCTTGGCCTGAGGATGGCTGAGAGTAGACCCTCCCACCCCCACTCCGGTAGTGTTTGGTTTCTGGACCTTTGTGTTCTGCTTGTCTTTGTAGATGACAAAGCTGAAAAGGGGGAAGAAAAGGACCCAGCTGTGATGACGCAGAGTGAAGAGACCCCTGCCGAGGAGGACCTTCTGGGGCCCAACTGTTACTATGACAAATCCAAGTCCTTCTTTGACAACATCTCTTCTGAACTCAAAACAAGGTAAGGACCTGGGTGTACTGTGGAAACCGTGGTTATTTTCTAAGTCCTGGAAGCACGTGACTAAAACGTACTAGCACTAAGTCAGCCTTGGAGCTTATATTCGGAGTGGGTGTTGTGGGATCTTACATTCTACATGATAAGCACGAGACCCAGCTGGTTCTACTTCTGTCTGCTAGGATGTGCTGCCAGAAACTTCTGGCTGTCTCCGAGCTTGATCAGGACTTGCTGAGGTCAGGTCTTTGTAGTCTGTGCTTTCCTCTAAGAGTTCCGTTCATGCTGTTCTCTCTGGCTGATCTGCCCACCGGTCTGGGAAGCCCTTGACGACCTTGCTGCTTAGGCAGTTGGTTGAGCATCCTGTCCTCACAAGTGTTGGAAGTCTGTCCTTGTGATTTGTGTCAGCTGTATGAGCACCCCAGACTGTATGGTAGTCTTTACAGAAGGAATGGTGTATAAACACAGACCCAGGAGTCCTGTTGGTTGAGTACTAGGCATGCTGCCAGCCATTGAAGAGCAGGAGATGAGCTGGGCATCCTGAGTCGTGCACACACTTCACCAGGGGAGCAACTGAAGCAAGAAAGAGACAAGGGAAGAAAAGGACTTAGACCCAGCTGTACCATTGTCATGTACAAGAGGTGTGGCCAGCTCAGCAGCAGCCGGAGTGGAGGAAGGGACTTTGTAGGTGAAGCCCAGACACGCGTGTGGCTGTGCATCAGAACAGCCTGCAGGGTGATAGCTTGACTACATGCTAAGTGAGGCCCACCAAGGCAGTCAGGAGAACTTGCTGATGACAGTCTCTTGGTGATGAGACTGTGGTTGAAGCTAGGTTGGTATGAAAGAGCTAGATGGCTCAGGTGGAGGGAGGTGACTTAGTGGCTGCAGGAGGCCTGATTCTGCTGTATGAGGGTCCAAGTCCCGGGCAGTGGCCCTGTCTCTAACAGCTGTGGCAGGACAAAGCCTATTTCAGAAACTAGTTGTTGCCCACTGCAGTCAGATCTTAACACATCTTATCTCTTGGTTCAGTTCTAGGCGGACAACATGGGCTGAAGAGAGGAAGCTGAATACTGAGACTTTCGGAGTGTCGGGGAGGTTCCTTCGTGGCCGCAGTTCACGTGGTGGATTCCGAGGAGGCAGAGGAAATGGGACAACACGCCGCAACCCCACTTCCCACCGAGCTGGGACTGGCCGGGTATAAGGGTGCAGTACAAGTGAGTGCGGAGCCTTCTGGATCCTTGGGTAGGAGGTGGTGGGGTGAGCGTCCCTAGATACTGGTTAGAAGCTGGGGAGCAAGCCTGTCAGAAACTCACAGAAGCTCACAGAAACCGCACCATTGCATGGATCATGACTCTTAGAATGATGCAGGCAGATAGATCCTAGGAGCAGTGAGCACCATAAGCAGGCCCCTGCTTTGTCTGAATGGGAGGGCCAGGGCTCAGTCATCTGTGAGCTGGGGGCTTGTGTAGTGTCTATAAGTGAGAATGGAAGCTCAGTGGCCACTGAGTCAGGACCTGTTGTTCCATTATTGTGGAACAATCCTGCTGGACCATCTCTGCAGTGCCATGTGGCCAGGACTTCCTACCTCTCTCTCTACTCCCTTCTGATCACCAGAGGTGAGGGAATAGACAGCTGCATAATAGGCACCTGTTGGGACATGCTCCTTCCTGTCCTCACAGGGTCCTGAAGAGACAGAGGTGCTGCCCTGAAGATAAGGACAGAAGGAACTGCTACAGTCAGCAGGAGAAGTGGACTCTGCTTACCAGTCTGGAAACCCTCATACTGCTACTTAGTTTTGGATTTAACCTTACTTGGACTTGGTCTGAGAGTTAGTACCACTTGGTTTTTGGGAAGTATTTGTAGGTAACCTCTGAAGGTGTCTTGACCTACATTTTCTTCTTGGTTGCACACAGCCTACTAGTAAAGTTTTGGTATTTTGCAAAAAGGTTTCTATAGGCAAAGGCTCAATCCTCACTTTGTAACTTTTTTTTTTAAATGACAGCTTTGACTCTTAAAATGGAACCAAATTTTATTTGGCACGTGTGGTGTCCAAATGTGTCTCTGCTACCCATCTGGCCCCTGGTGCTGCTGGCCTGGTACCCCAACTGCTAAAAGTGGGAAGTCTCAGGAGCCAGGCAGGGCCAGCACAGGGTGAGCCAGTCATACGGGGTGGGAGGGCCAGGGCAGGGACGGGGTGGGGGAGGTGTTTCATGGATCATGTTATGTAATGAACCAGTGATGTTCAGTGCTGGGGACTAACGGGATAAGTGAAGTAGTGGGAAGGGCCCGAGTGTCAGGTAGAGCCTGCCTTCCTTCCACAGGCACTGAGGCATCGTATTGAAGTTCAAGGCAAGCTCCTGTGGTGTGCCCAACCTTCCTGTCCTTGTCAGCCTCTGGCTGCACTTAAGTGTTCTTTCACTTTGAAATGAGCCAGTCTTTTTTTTTTTTTTTCCCTTTTTCAAGGTCATTGGCCTTATTTCCTCGATTGTAAATAGTTATTTGTTTATTTTAAAAGGCGGTGGAGGGAGGGTGGGGACATAAATTTGTTGCATGAGTACGTGTCAGATTTTCTGTGTAAGCATGCTTCCTCTGACTGACAGGGCATTTTGTTGAAAATAAAAGCACCTTGAAAACCAAAACCCCTTCCAAACAGCTACAAAGCTTTAGTTCTGTATTGATGAAGTCACGTAAAGGCTTGGCTTTATTTTTGTAGGACTTCATAGCTGAGAGTAGAACATAGCATTGGGGCTACTGTTGGGGTGATGCAAACTAAATAAACATTGGACTCTTGAAGTGCTGCCTCTGTTGCCTTTGTCAAGCCTGTCAGGAGCAAGCACTAGTTAGGCCTAGAACACATACATGCAGGCCAGGACTCTGATGAGGTAATGACAGGGAACTATATGGCATACCAGAAAAGTGACCTGGTGCCAGACAGTAGACAGGGTAGTTCTCACTGGGCTGTCTTGCTGGGATGCACTCCAATCTAGTATGGATGCAAGCTAGTATGGGATAAGCTCAGTCCTCAAGAGCAGATGCATGATCTTCAGGCTGGGGGAGCCTGCAGGAGGCTGTCAGTCTTGTGCTAGGTGGAAGCAGCATACAAAACCAACAGACTGAACAGGCTTTTACTAAGCGTTAAGTCACACAGATGTGCTAGGCACAAGTTTGACCCAAATCTTTATAAAACTGGTAAAACAAACAAGGGGCAGGGCAAGGGAAGCTGCAAGCTAAAGCAGATGGCAGAAAGATAAACTGGTTTAGAAGCCAAGAGGAAGTGCACTTCTGGCCAAGGGAAAAAAAAGGTCAGCCTACGGTTAATGTAGAAAATGTGACAAACAGAAAAATGGAGCGAGCACTGAGCTGTTTGGGGGTGGTATGGGAGATGGAGGCTTCCCTCAAGGTTTGTGTATGGGTGTCTATATCACTGAGTATATACATAATACCATATTGTGAACTGGAGAGTTGTAAGTTGTTGGGAATCCACAAAAGCCCTTTGGAAGAGCACCACCAAGTGTTGTGTTCCGTGCTGAGCTATCTCCAGGCCTCACAGGCTAGGCCTGAGTTACACCAGTAAACAGCCACAGCACCAGACTCAAAGCTCGCACCTGAACAAAGCTCCGGCTCCACAGGCTTGTTATTTGTACCTGTAGAGACTTGACCAAGTCTGAAAGGAAAATGTATTGAGAACCCAGGAGCTGCCATACCCTTCAGCGTGGCCCTGAGGGCGGGATGAAGCAAGCACTAAGGCAAGAAAGGCACAGAGTCCATCTTAACCACAACTGCACCCAAATGACGTTCTCATCACAGAAGGAGTTAAAAAATGTAGTAGTTTATTGGACTCAGACAAATAGCCACAAGGCCCACAGCACCGAGGCTTGCCCGGATGGAGGCTCAAAGCTGCTCTGATCAGAGCCCTCTTCATCAAGATGCTTTCTTCTGCTTCTTCTTTTCATTCTCTTCTTTCTCCTTCTCAATTTCGGCGACATACTTCTCAATTTCTTCAGGATTTAGAATCTGCCCCACAAGAAGCACATCCATGGTTAATCCCTATACAAGGTGCAGGCCCAGCACCTTGGGGTAGGAAGGCTATTTAAACAACCTGAAGGGTGCTGCTAGGAACAAGGCATGGCCTCGAAGCAGCAGCAGAGGGACTCAGGGGAGTGGGAATGTTCTTGGACGAGGGCAGGAACTAATGCCTCAGTATAAGAAATAGCCCTTTGAGGAAAGTAAACTTCAGAGGCAAACATCACAGGGCCTGGGAAGGCGTTTCCCAAGGCATTTTAGCCCTGTAAGCCAAGAAAGTGACATCAATGAAGCAAAAAATCACTGTCTGTGCACACCTGTAACCGGGCACTAGGTATGTAAGGTAAGGAGCCCTCCCATGCAAGAGCCCTTCCACCCAAAAGTAGGCTTACCTTGAGGGGCTGATCCCGCCTCATGACAGCAAGTTCGATGTTTTTGCCACCTGACTGGACCACCTTGAAGACGACAAAAGAGTCAAGGAGTGTTTGACCTAAGTTTTGGCTCATGAGTAAAATCTACCAAAGATGGAACATCTATTGCCCCAAATGCTGCTGAGTCAGGCCTACTCAAGGAAGAAAGATGCCTGTGTAACCTCCACTCTGTACAGCAACTTCAATAGGCAGCAATGGTCACCAGGAGTCAAGGCTCTACTCACTGGCTTAACCTACTTGCATCCTAATTCCACAATTTAGCAACACAAGCCTCTGGAAAGGCCCAGTCACCTGAGCAGGGGACTTCACAGCTCAGCACTGTTTCCCATGTTCTGCCCTCGGGTAAGCCCTGACTGACCAAGCTGTGTAAACACACCAGCCATGCCACTGCCACCCAGCAGGCCTGCCTGGGTCGGGGTGAGGGTGGAATGTCCCCAGCATACTCACTTCTAGAAGTGCCTTGATCACAAGTTTGATGGTCAGATCATCTGTTTCAATGGCATCATCCGTGTAGTTCTTCTCTAGAAACTCACGCACTGACTTGGCGCCCCGGCCTATGGCATTGGCCTAAAACAAAGGTGAGTCTTAGCAGAGCCAGTCTGAGTAGCTGGCTAGTAGCTGCCTCCTTCCATGGCCTGCAGTTGGCTATCCAGAAGTGGGAGGTGATGGCACAGACCCAGGTCCAAGCCCTCTCTCATCTAATCCCATCGCCCTTCAATACAGTGCCAAACAGGAATAGAATGTTTTGATTTCATACATACACCACGGAACAAACAGGCAGTGCACGTAGAACCAAGCTGATGCCAGCTCTGTACCTCCACTGTTCTGAAACAGACTTACCTTCCAAGCATGGTATGTGCCCGAGGGGTCAGTCTGATAGAGTCTGGGGGTGCCATCAAAGTCAAAACCCACAATTAGGGCAGAGATACCAAATGGCCTGCGCCCATTGCTCTGCGTATAACGCTGGAAGGAAAAGAAGCAAGCACTGTCAGCGCAAAGTTCATGCCGGACGGACAAGCGGTCAGTAGAGAAAGAAGACTAAGACTCTTGAAAGCAACCTGCAATTACATGGTAAGTGAAACTGGAGAACAGCCTTCAATATATCCCTGTCCTCTTAGACACACCCAGGACTGGCAATGTACTGTGCACCTTTAAAGATTTATTTATGTGTATTTGCCTTCATGAATGTGCACCGTATTTGTGTCTAGTGTCAGGAGGAGGGGTTAGATATCCTGCAAATGGAGTTAGAGACTGCTTGTAAGCTACCTTGTGGGTGCTGGGAATTGAGCCTGGGTCCTCAGAGCAGCTAATACCGTTAACTGTCGAGCCGTCATCATCTCTCTAGCAGGTACATCACCCATGTCAACTGAGACTACTGGAAGTCACCCCAACACAGGCAGACATGTTCCAGCTATAAGCTGCCTCTAAAGTTCATGAGCGGCTTACCAGAGTTGGGGGTGCCTTTCAGACCCTCTCAACCAGAGAAGCAAGACAAGTACCTGTATTCCCCTTCAGAGAACAAGAGTCAGGATGGCTCCAAGCCAGAAGACGCAACAGAACGGTGTTGTAAGGGCAAGATGAAGTCACACAGCACCCTGACAGCAGCCAGTGCCTAAGCGAGCACCTACCTGCTTCAGACTGGCAATGTAGCGGGTGATATACTCCACAGTCACCGGGTCCTCCACAGTCAGCCGGTGGCTCTGGCACTCCACTCGGGCTCGGTTGATGACTATCCTTGCATCAGCAGTGAGACCTGAGACAAAAGCTCCTGTCAGGGCAGCTCATGGCTACAACCGAGTACAAGAATGTCAAGCCACACAGCGTTTGATCATCACAACCCAAATCATCACACCAGCCTCCGCAAGCTGTCCTAAGAAGCAAGTACACGAAGAACCGCAAATCCTGTTATGCCAGCATTCAGTTTTGTTTAGGGGAATTGAGGCTTCTCAGGGTGGAACTGCTGAAGATGGTGACTGCCATCTCTGTGGCGAGAGTGAGGACAAGGAGGCTAATGTCACCCCTCCAGCCACAGGTGCTCCCCGACTGGAGAGTCAGTGACAGTTGCTGATATGACTAACAGCAGCAGCCAGGTCCAGGAATCCCTAGCAGAGACCCCATGCTACAACTGCTGTTCTTGCTCTGTAGTCCAGGCTAGCCTGGAACTCAGAGGCTGAGATCCACTTCTTTGACTGGATCTCCATTTACCCAGTATACACGTGTCATGACTGCCCATTCCCTCCAAACGGTCAACAATGCTCCACTTGCCACCCTGGTCCAACTTAATACCTGCAAAGGCCATACAGACGTTATCGTCCAAAGCGCAGATTTTCCGTACTGTTCTTTCATCTTGTAGCTTGGCCACTGATTTTTTTTCCACACCGAGAACAACAATGTCCCTTCCTCGAACACCAACCTTAAATGAAGGTACATAAGTCACTTTTAAGAACTGTCTCAGCAAGACTGCTGTTGCATTCTAACGCAGCAGAGTGGAGCGAGATCAGGCACATACACAAGGCTTGGTGCAGGAGCCCTGCAGGAAAGTATGCCCACCCATACCTGGCCTACCACTCGACACACTGTACCACAAATGAGAACCCAGATCCACTCCTGTGGACTAGGACAGGTTATCAGGAACTGAATGGCAATGTCATGCCTTTAAAGCACCGAAGTACTTACACTGTATCATAGCTGAATAGTCAGTCCTGGGACCCTGAGTGGAAGCCTGAGTCGACTAAACCCTGGGCCACAATCCTGCCTCTCCACACTGCACACAGTACTGGCAGGACCCAGTGTGCTATAAAAGTGAAGCACTATCCACTGTTTAGATGGGAAAATGGGCCGGAAATGTGGGACAGTGTTTGCCTAGCTCCATCAAAACCAAAATCAAACCAAACCAATGTTGTGAGATATTTGATCAGACTGTGAACCCCAAGACTACGTTATTTACCGAGAACAACTTTTTAGTGGCGGTATGGCTCAGCCTCAGCACACACCTTTAGTCCAAGGACTTTCTGCTTGAATATGGGAAACAGGATTAAATGAAGTCGATCACAGGTCAAGAGGCAGGGCAAGCAACCAGTTAGCCAGAAATGGACGTAAGATTATTAAGAAAAAAAGAGTAAAAAAAAAAAAAGGAAAGAAAAAGCCGGGCAGTGGTGGCGCACGCCTTTAATCCCAACACTTGGGAGGCAGAGGCAGGCAGATTTCTGAGTTCGAGGCCAGCCTGGTCTACAGAGTGAGTTCCAGGACAGCCAGGACTACACAGAGAAACCCTGTCTCGAAAAACCAAGAAAAAAAAAAAAAAAGAGTAAGAGGAAGTCAGGAGGATGCATAGAGAGACACACAGGAAGCATAAGGAGGGACCTTCAGTTTGAAGTTTTTTTTGAGTCAGCGAGAGGGGGATGGCATTCCTGGTGGGACACTGAGGAGGAAGGTCAGCAGGGTGCTTTCTCTGCCTCTGAGCCAGCAGGCTTTCACCCCAGCATCTGGTTCCCGAGTCTTTATTGGTAAAATCCAACGATTGACATTTTGTTTAAAAAAAAAAAAAAAACCTCCACAATAAACCTAGAAAAATTCACTGACAGTTAACTCTTTGATCAAGAGAGGAACAGAAACAAATGTAGCAATCCCTGAAAGGGCGGTTGGGCAAAGGGCACAACTCCGTGGCAGCTCCCTCTGACTTGGGATAGGATCCCTGGCTCCATTTCTCCAGAGACCAGGAACCTTCTGTAATGCCTACCAAGGGCCTGGAGTGATTTCACAAGTCCCTTCTGTGTTGACTCTTGTGACCTGCAGGATCCAGAGAAGCTAGCTGGGTTCAGCAAGCAGCTGCCAAGTGGGAGCACAGGAAGACAGGCACCCCAGATTTCAGAACACTCCTATTGGGTGCATGGAGACCAGAGGTCCTTATACCAGTGTCTTCCTGAAACCCTTCTCCAACTTCAAAAGCAGCTTTATTTCTAAGTATGTTGTGCCTGCACCTGAGTGTAGCTGCCCACGGAGGCCATAGGCGATGGAGCCCTTGGAGCTTAAGTGTAAGGCAGTTTTGATCCTTACAACCTGGGTGCTGGAAACGAGACTCAGTACTCTTCAAGAGGGATCTGCACTCTTCAACTGCTGCATCGTCTCTCCAGCCCTCCAACGGTTTGTTGTTGTTGTTTTGAGACAAGGTCTCACACTGAACCTGAAGCTCACAGATTCTGCTACACTTACTGATCAACAAGCCCAGTGTATCCTATCCTCCTGCCTCTGCCTCCCAGGCACTGGGATTCCAGGCATGTCACTGGGTGCAGTTTCCTTTAAAAACCAAAGTGGATGCTGGAAGCCTCACTGGAAGCAAGCACTTCACTGATTTAGCGATCTCAATAGCCTCACAGGTTTTTGTTTTGTTTTGAAAGACCAGTTTCTCACTAGCCATTATCTCTTGGGGTTGGAGAGATGGCTCAGCGGCTAAGAGTACTGGTTGCTCTTCCAGAAGACCCCAGGTTCAATTCCCAGCACCCACATGGCAACTCCAGTTCCAGGGACTCTGCCACTCTCACACAGATGTGTGTGTGTGTGTGTGTGTATAGAGAGAGACAAAATGCCAAATGCATAAAAATAACTTTAAAAAATAGTAAGTTAATAATGCACACATACATACACAACCACAAAGAAAGAGGGTCTTTAATTTTAGAACTCCAGGCTGGCTTTATATTTGTGAGATATTCGAGTCTCAACGTTCTAAATGCCAGAGTTATATAGGCCTGCAATTCCAGGCCTGGTCATTCCACAGTTCTTGAGTGGGTTGGGTCACCAAAAGCTTGGGGCTTTAGTTTCAAGGCGATAAAATACCTGGGAAATGCTAGCACTTCAAGACTCGGAACCGCGTGTGTTCCGGAAGATCCGGTGACTCGGGAAAAACCAAAACCAAAACTAAAACTGTCTCACGGCTGGCGCTTGCAGGTGTGGAGCAGCCCCTTTCGAAATAGCGCAAGAGGTCTCAGAACAAAAACTGGGGCGCGGTGAGGGGCACCCACCGGAACCAGAACACGGCGTCGGTGGCGCAGGAGGACCCGGAAGCAGCCTGTCACCATCGCAGGGCCGACGAGACGCCCTTTGTTCACAACGCCCACCTGGGCCTAGCTCGCAGATCCCCAGGTCCCCGCCGGCGCTGACTATAGCCAGCCTCCCGCCGCCCGCGCGCACCTGCGGCCTCCGCCATCCGCGCCGCGCGCACAGCACCAAGATGGCCACGGCCCAGCCCCGGGGATGCGCTCGCCTAGACGCTCAGCAGCAAGGAAGCCAGGCAAAGCAGCCTGGCTCTCCGGGGAGTGCGGCGCAGTCCCCACGGCCCGGCGCCCTTCCTACGTCGTCACCATTCAGCTCCCGTCACCTCCCGGGCCACCCGCCGCCAGCAGATGTGCGGCCTCCGCGCCCAGGTCTGGGTGCCCCGCTTCCTTGTGCACCCCGCCGCGCAGGTCCCCGGCCGGCTCACCGCGGTGGAGCCCTTCTTGACCGCCTCCTGCGCGTACTCCACTTGGAAGAGGTGGCCGTCGGGCGAGAAGACGGTGATGGCGCGGTCGTAGCTCATCACTGCGGACGCGCGAGCTCGGGCCGCCGCCGCTCAAAAGCGCACACTCACCGTCAGCGCCCCGCCCGCCCGGGCCACGCTGCTGGCGTCTGCGGCGTCCGGCGTCAGCGGGACGTGCGGCGCGGCGGGGCGGGGCAGGGCGGGCGGAACCACCGAAGCTCAGCACAGGGGGCGGCGTAGCGGCGACCGGCTGGACGCAGAGCGCAGGCCGGGTGCAGAGGGGCTCCGCGCGGGATCTGGTCCCGGGAGGCAGTCGCGTGAGGCGCCGGGACGCGGGAGGCTCGAGCGCGCATTGGCGACAGGCAGGCGGGCGAGCCCACGGCACCGCGCCCCCCGCGCCCCCGCCCCCCGCGCTGCGGAGAATGGGCACCTCGGGCCGCGGGGCGCAGCCGGAGAATAAACCCCAATGATCACGGGCTGAGTCCGCGCCGCCACCATGTCCGTGGCCTTCGCTTCGGCGCGGCCGAGAGGCAAAGGGGAGGTCACTCAGCAGACCATCCAGAAGGTGGGCAGGGCTGAGGGGGTGCAGAGTGCGGGTGGGCGCGGGGCACGAACAAAGCCGGGGCACAGCCCGCTGCACGGAGCCCTAACGGCGGCTCCGCGCGCCCCCAGGAAAGCCTGCGCCAACTTTGCCGGAGGCACTGGCAGTGGGGACCCGGCGGCCCCAGGGGGTGGGGACCCCGGAGCTCGTCGCGCGGTGTCTTCCGAGAGCGCCCCAGGCAGCAGACGAGGCAGCGCGAGACGCCAGGGCCCGCGGCCCCTCCAGCCGGGGCGGGGGCTCGTCGCGCTCCGCTGACAGCTCTGGTAGCGACGGTCGCGCGCGTTTGCGCGCTGCTTGGCGAGTGGAGAAGGGGGCGCGGGCAGCCTGGAGGCGCGCCGCTGCGGCGAGTTGGCCGCTCTCGTGAGGTACTGCGGTGCCCTGCACAAAGGGACGCATCCAAAGTGTGCGTGCCATCCCCAGGGCCCGCACCGCTGTCCGGAGCTTGCTGCACGCGGTGGACCTGAGGCTAGCGCAGCCCCGCCCCCGCTCGGGCCACTGGGTATCAGCGAGCCTCGCCTCCTGCACCCTGGCTTCAGACGCCAGGTTTGTCCTGCAGTCTCTCTCGGTCCCATCCTTTAGTTTGGGCCAGTTTCTCAGAGAAGGTGTTTGCGTGGGTTTGTGGACATCTTTAACAAAAGGAAGCTTTAAGTTTTGACATGGACACTTTAGCGTTTTACTGTTTTGTCTTCGCGGTTCTGAGCATTTTTTTATGCGCTGGCTTTTTAAAATTCTGGTTCCTTCTACAGAATTCTTGAATTTTCTTGATCCAGTTAGGTCTCCAAGGGCACTGGCCTTTCTACTTCTTCATGACCTGAAAGGCTTGGGGAGGATTTCCCTCGCTTGTTGCCTGTTTCCCTGATCACCCTTGCTGTCCTCCTTAGGAATACAATGGTTATCACAGTGGGCAAGCCCTAGTCAGCTTTGAGCAGGGGAGATTATTGGAGCAGAGCAGAAATACAGGTTTTATAGATCTTACCACATTTAACTTTTTGCAGAAGTGACTTAGTGAAGGAGTCTGAGCCCGCAGAGGCTACATGATAGAACTAATAGTAGCCCTGACGTATGCCTCCTGGCTGCTGCCGCTGTGGCCAGAGGCTAGGAGCCTTGGTTGGTGGAGAGTGAGATGCCCCACACACTGGAAGTCGAGACAGTACCCAGGCACTCTGGCTGCTGGATCTTAACAGTCACTGTTTCCAGAGCCACCTTTGGCTTCCACGTTTATTCAGAATTTTGTAGTCACACTTGCTCATCCAAGATTCTCAATTCCTCCAGGTAAAGGTTTGTTGGAGGACTACCCCAAACATCAGATCACACAGAGGGGACATTTGCTGACCTCAGTCCAGGGCAGAAACTCAGCCTGTGCATCTTTGGAAGTGGGTCTTCAGTTTAGCCTGTCAAGGCCCTTGACCTGGTAGGGCCCAGCAGTCCGCTTCCTGTCTCTGAATCCTTTACTGAAAAGGCTTGAGGGGATGTGTCATATACTTAATACTGTACTCTGACCTGGCCTGGTGATGTACCGCTGTAATCACATTCTGAAACAAGTGTGGCAAGATGGGAGGCTTAAGAAACAGCCTGAGCTACAGGACAAGTTCAAGGACAGCTCAAGCTGTATTAGCAAAACCTGGATCGAAGCCAAGGGCTAGGGGTGTATCTTAGTAGTAAAACGCTTGCTTGTCTAGCATGCAAAACCCTAAACTACACACACACACACACACACACACACACACACACACACACACACAGTGTGCTAACCAGCCCATGCCAAGACCACTGGGGAGAGCCAGGGATTGAAGTAACAGCTTGTTCTTGGAGCTCCTGCTCAACCTTCCCAGAATGCCCTCTCCTTAATCTTCTCTTGACAGTCTCAAGGCCATCGTAGACTTTGAGGTATTGTTGGTGGCATATGAGTTAACATGTACTGAGGTAGCCTTTGCTGGTCCCTAGCCTTACATGGTGCACCCTATATACTATAGAATCTATAGCACGGGTACTGCCTAAGCAGATGTATTCGTGTCCCATAACTTCCCTGACTGGCCACAACCCAGGTGACATTAGGCAACAGACTTCACTCACTCACTCTGGAGCTATGAAGAGCGGCTAGCTGCCTTCCTTTCATACTGCAGTTCCGGGGGAGGCGACCTCATACCTTCTCAACTTCTCAACTGGTGGCTGCCACAGCCTTTGGTGTCCTTTGGTCTGCAATAAGATCTCTATTTTCCTCTTCTGGGCTCTCCTTGCCTGTTTCCCTCCGTCTTCTTACAAGGATAATGGTAGCATTCATTTGCACACGGCCTTCTTTCCAAGTTTAGGGGCTTTCCATAGAAGCAAGGGTGCTAGGTCAGGAAATCTGAGCAAGCTACGAATAGTTCTAGATGTGTCCTGCGGGGAGTGGGGACCCAGAGTGAAAGTCTGGAGAGCTGGCCTGACCTGGAACAGGTGACTTTGTGATAGAGCACTGGTACCTGAGAGAAGGATGTAATCAGAAGTGTGCTTTTCTGAAGACATGTATATGCCTGAGATCCTGAGGTGGAGCTGCAGCTGGCTAGAGCCCTCAGAGACACCACTGACCAAGGACCAACTCTGTCTTCCTCTCCACTAGCTAAGGGCCATAGTATACCAGTGTCCAGCACTGTGCTTCTGACGCAGCTAGCCAGGGTACAGTACAGTGATTCCTATGGCTGCATGCCTATTAGAAGGCCCACTGGACGCCCCCTGCTGTTTCATACAACAATTACACAATAAAAGTTATTTGTCTCTGTTGGCTTTTTTTTTTTTTTTTTTTAAATTCTTAAGTACATGATGGGTACATGTGCCACAGTGTACGGGTTGAGGTCAGAGGATTGTGGAGTCAGTTCCTTCTCCTTGGACATGGGTTCCAGTCTCCAGGTTTCTAAAGCCAATCCAGTTAGGAAGGCAGCTTGGCTGCTTGCACTGGTAGAGCTGTCCCCATAGTGATGAAAGCCTTGTGGAGATGAGCCTCAGTCTGCTGTTAAAGTGGAAGAGTAATGGCTCTTGGGTAGCTGTTCGTGAGCAACAACACGCCCCAGGGGAGCACAGGGTCTCTCTTCCCGTCTCTGGAATGGGGAAGGAATGACACTCTTTCATTCCTCAGTCTGGAGTCCAACTTGGGGAGGGAACAGTGCTTTGGCCTCTTTGCTTTCTGTCAGGCAAGAAACCACTCTGCATGGTTCTCAGCCTGAGCCTTGCATTCCTCAGACCGAGAGAAGCGGGGACAGGTGTTCTTTAGAAAGAGACGCGCAGGCCTGTGCCCTCTGCTCAGTGAGGTCTGGCTGGAAGCACTCCCAAGAAGGCATCTCTGGCCAAAGGCCATATCTGTTCCCCAGTCTCAAGGGGAGAATCAACTTGGAACAGGATTCAGTGTCCATCACCTTTATACCCCTATCCTTTGTGTGCCTTTGGAGAGAGCACCTATACTGTTTGGTACACTGTGTTCTGCCTTAGGCATCCTAGATTTCTGGGCCAGTGGGTTTACTTACCACTATCTCTGTGCGTGGAGCCCAGGGCCATTTCCATGAAGTCCCCAAGCTACAGGTGATGAACACACTGTGTCCAGCAGGTTCAGTGAGGGGTAGATGTGAGCACCGGCAATCAAGAGTGTTGAACTGAAGCTGGAGAAAAGCAGTCAGGCTTCAGAGCCTCGTCTGTGGCAGAAAGGCCCGAAGGTCTAGGTAGTGGGGATGGGGAACTGTGGGATGCTGTGTAGAACAGGCTGTGGTCAGGGCCACTCTGTGCGACCTTTCAGATTGTGCCTCGTTGTAAGCATGTACATACGGGGTCCTCTGGTGCAGAGGAATTTTATTCTAGTAGCATGGCTGCTCTAGCAAGTGACCATATCCAAAGACCTTGTGGGTCTGTGTGATCTGGCCGGAGTGTAGACACACTTGTGGGTCTGTGTGATCTGGCCGGAGTGTAGACACACTTGTGGGTCTGTGTGATCTGGCCGGAGTGTAGACACACTTGTGGGTCTGTGTGATCTGGCCGGAGTGTAGACATACTTGTAGTAGTACACACCTTCAGTCCCTGACAGTGAAGGTAAGGTTAGCTTTTAGAAGGAAGCAGCCATGCTTGAAAGCTGTGTTTAATTGAGGGGCAAACAAAGTGACAAATCAGAGGAAGATTTGACAGAATGAGTTGAGGAAAGGATACATTCAGATCACACAAAAACAGCACAAGAAAGAGAGGCGACTTAAGAGTAGGGGCTGGAGAGATGGCTCAGCGGTTAAGAGCACTGACTGATTTTCCTTCCAGAGGTCCTGAGTTCAATTCCCAACAACCACATGGTGGCTCACAACCATCTGTAATGGGATCTGATGTCCTCTTCTGGTATGTCTGAAGACAGCATACATAAAATAAAGAATAAATCTTAAAAAAAAAAAAAAGATTAGTGAGAGAGGGAAAAAAGGAGGGTGTTTGTGTGTGAGAGAGAGAGGGAGAGAGAGAGAGACAGTTTTACAGAGACAGGTTGCAGAGAGAAGCCAGACACAGGTGAAGATAAAATGAGTCAGAGAACGAGAAGGATCCAGAAGATCAGAACATACTGCCTGTGTTCTAGGAAGCCATGGAATGAGTGTGAGGCCAAGCAAAATTCAGTCAAAAGCCGAGAGAAGGCAGATTGAATCAGTCAACTTGGAAGATTAGATTGTATGGAGGTTAAAAGCTTCCAGGCCTAGGCGTAGTGATAGTTAGTCAGCCCAAGCTGTGTATTTGCATAGCTTGAGTACAGTTCTCATCCCATCATCTGAGGAAATAAAAATGACATTTACACTCTGGACTGTGAGAGCAAAGAGGGTTACTCAGGCTTCTTGGGCTCAAATTGTCTTCCATCAGTTCTACCTGACAAGTGCTTTCTGGGCCTCGGTGTCCTGCTTTTAGAGTGAAGAAGATGTTGAGTTAAAGCCACTCGAGCAGGCAGTATGGATGGGCCAGACCATCTCAGTGCCATTTTGCAAGAGCACTGAGGACTCCCTAGAAAATGATAGAAAACTGGCCAGCCCAGAATCTTGTAAAGAGGGCAGTTTGTGCCATGCGGTTTGGATTCATCTGATCATGCAGAGTTTTAATGCCATCTGCCATCTGTGTATCTTTCTTCAGCTCAGAGAGTCTTACGGAGGCAGGGTGCTGTGCTGTGCTGAGCTAACTCAGTCTTCTAAATATTTAGAGATGCACAGAACCAGAAATGACACCCATGTTGTCTCAGGAAGGTGGAAACATACCGTATCTGTGGTCATGTGCTTTACTGTGTGTGTAGTCTTTGAAAACTGGACATATGTGTTAAGCATGTGGTGAGACTACGAAGCTGTGTGTACCTCCCATATGCACAGCCTCTGTGTGACTTCGGGACTGCTTTGAAGCTTGCACAACTAATTCACGTCTTGTGCAGTGGGTGAATGTTCAGTAGGTCTTCAGCACTCTCTAAGAGTGTGCTTTTAGGTCAGGCATCCGTCTCCTAGAAATGACTCAAAGACAGCTGCATCACCAAAGGCCTCTCTAGCGTGAGTGACAGCTCACAAAGCTGGGAACTTGCAGTACACTGCACAGGCTGCAGACTGCTCAGCAGGTTGGAGAGCCTTTTTCAGGTGGGTAGGCATGCCTGGGAGTCTTCTTAGCAGTCCTTACTGCTTATATACTTTTGAAGCCTGTTGAATCTGGTCAGTTTCAGGGACTTCCTGAAGCTGTATTGAGTTGTTTACTTCCTGTCCTAAGGAACATCCCTGTAGATTGGAGTGTTTTTGTCATGTGTCTCACCTCCACTTTCACATCCTGGACTTTAGAGAGTTTTTCTCCACGGTGGAAGATTTTCACCTCAGGAAACAGGGAAGTTAGATGGACATTTGTGCTCAGACCTCAGCCCATGGACTGGAACCACTCATAGTGGATGATGGGTCTTGTCACCCCAATCTAATCTAGGTAATCCTTCGGTTCTAGGCACTTGTGAGCTTTCTGAGTGGGTACTAGGAATTGAACTGGGGTCCTCTGCAAGATCAGCACTGCCTCTTAACTGTCAAGTCATCTCTCCATTCCTATTTTGATTTTCAACCAGGTCTCAACTGTATAGTTACAACTGGCCTAGATGCCACAACATAGGCCAGATTAGCCTTCAACTTTTGACACTCTTTCTGTCTGAGCATTGGTGTTAACGGGCACACACTGCCATACCTGGCATTTGTTTTGTTTAACTTCCAAGAGCTTTTTGGGGGAGGGGCTCCCTATAGTTTTTATTCCATATATTAGTTTGCCTGTGCATGGTTGCCATGGCAGAGGTTTGGAGGTCTGCGTTGACTTTATTTGTTGGTTGCGTTCTGTTTTTTGAGACAGGATTTCTCTGTGTAGCCCTGGCTGTGCTAGAACTAACTCTGTAGGCCAGGTTGGCCTCAACTCAGAGATCCACCTGTTCCTGCCTCCTGAGTGCTGTATGAGCCACCAATATCCAGCTACTTTTTTAGATTTATTTATGTATTTATATATGTGTATATGTATGAATATGTATATACACACACCCACATATGTACAAATGTGTATATATGTACACATGTATATATACAAATGTATATACACACATATATGCATATATGTGCACACACACATGCATGCATGCACGTATGTGTGTGTGCACAGGGCCAGGGGTGGTGGTGGAGCACTCTATCTGCATGCCAGAAGAGGGCATCAGATCCCATTACAGATGGTTGTGAGCCACCATGTGGTTGCTGGGAATTGAACTCAGGACCAGTCAGTGCTCTTAACCACTGAGCCATTTCTCTAGCCCTATTTTGGTGGTGGTTTGTTTGTTTGTTTGTTTGTTTGTGACAAGGTTTCCCTGTGTAGCCCTGGCTGTCTCGGAACTCTGTAGACCAGGCTAGACTTATACTCACAGAAATCTGCCTTTCTCTGTGTCCGAGTGCTGGGATTAAAAGCATGTGCCTACACTGTCCAGAACCCTATGTTAATTTTGAATAGCTCTGTTATCTTTCATTAATATAGTAACTTGTCTTTATTGTTGTGTTGTGGTTACAGAGTTGTTGTTTTCTTCATGATTTTGGTTGCTCCAAGTGTTGGCCATTTGAGGGATCAGATTGGATCCCTCTAATGTTAGGCAGATGCTCTACCACTGGACTGTATACCCAGCCTCTGTGTTTAGTGTGTCAGCAGAGGACAGGCTTCCTCCATAGGCTGATGCTGGCCATCATGGATCAGCTCTCTTGAGACTAGGACAGGGTCCATCGTCCCTGTAGGGCAGCCAGAATTGCAGTCCTCAATGTGAGGTGCTCTCTGCCTTCCAGATGCACGGTGTCTCCTTGTAGACACTCCTGGAGCTCCCTTCCCCCATCCCTGCCAGCGGGGTCTGGTAGGGGACAGTCCTGTCCTGAGCCTTGACGACCACTGTTCAGGTCTTACCTGTCCACTTGTTTTTCCACAAGTGCCAGCACTTGTCCTGTTCTTGTGGTCCTTGGAAGTTTATACATTCTGGTGCCAGCAGGCAGATCTGTGAGGGTCTGGCGCTCTTGTCATGTGTCCTGTCTTTCCTATGAATGTCTTTAAACTAAGCAAGCCAGCACCCCATTTGTTGTTTTAAGAAAGCATAGGCCGGAAATGTGGCTCAGAGCGTGTTCTCCCCTTGCTGAGGCTCCAAGCTCAGTTCCTTGCACCCTCACTGAGCAGCTCACAACCACCTGTAACTGCAGCTCTAGGGAATCCGACCCTCTCTTCTGGCCTCTGTGGGTACCTGCACACATCATGCACATACCATCACACAAGTAAACACATACACACATAGTTTAAAAAAAAAAATCCTAAAACGTGGTACCAGTTCAGTGCTTACAAATGCTAGGTCCTTTGTGAATCAGCACTGCCCTTTTGTGTGGCTATACCGTAAAGCCACACAAAAAAGTGTCACCAGCCTCTCTGCATCTAACCTTTGGCTGTTGTGTCTAACGCTTACACAACAACGTGGACATGTTGTAGGGGGTTTACTTAGTGTCCTTGGAGAGCACCTCTCCTTGAGAGTAAAGGGTTGAAGAAGAGAGTGCTGGGAGCCTTGCTTGTATGAGGGTGAGGGGTGGGGGTGGGGGGAGTGAGTGACCCTGGAGAAAGAACTTCCCTGGCCTTTAGATCACTCTTACTGATCACAAGCAGCTTCTGTATGGCAGCGCCCCCTGGTGGGCACTCAGTCCAGAATGTGTTGTCATCTCACCGTGGGAAGGAAAACAGTGGAGAGGAGGTGCTTTGACCTACAAAGGATCAGGACTGGAGAGGCTGCACCTGAGGTTCCACAGACTGCGGTGTGGATCCAGGAGCTGGTCTCAGGCAGAGGGCAGGTCAAGGGACCCGCACTTCAAAGTAGAGGGAAGGGCAGCAGGCAGCCTAAAGGAAGAGGGCATGCATGTGTCTTTGTGAAGGTGGAGGAAGGGCCTACCTGCTGTGAGCATATGAGTACAGACCCTGTGTGGCATAGGAAGTAGCAGTTGTTCTAGGCTTCCTCCCCCAGGGACACTGGTCACTCTAGGTAGAAGTTGCTCATTGCTGTGCCTGCTGCCTGTCCTCAGCCCACTGGCTTGCCATACTTCTGTCCCCTCCCATCTCTCCCTCTGCCTTTCTCAGATTCCCCAGAAGGCCCTTGTGTTCTGTGTCTGTCCATAAGCTTGACCCCTTTCACTCACAAGCATTTTCACGCTCTGTGTCCCTGATCTTTCACTCTGTAACTTGTCACTGGTACCAGTGCGTGCCAGAACAGCCCTGGTGTCTGTGGAGGTCAGACCTCACATGACCAAGTTTGGGAAGAGTGTGCTAGAATCTCCAACAAGCATATCAGCACATCCAGGACACCTTGGAAGCTTAACCCAGTGCCTTCCAACGCTGCCACATGTACCAGCCACCAGGGCCGGTGCAGGCTTGGGATCTACATTTCTGACCAGTTCCATACAGTTCTACAGCCGATGAGTGTGGGCTGTGCCTGTTGGAGTGAGGACCAACTTCCTTCCCCCTGGAACAGAGTCTCTGGCTTGCACATTTCTGGAAGTCCATGGTTCATCTCTGGCATGTTCATACGTGACCTTTCATACATGTGAACTCTGTGAAGCTGTTTTCTAATCCAGACCCAATATGATGTGTAAGACAGTTTCAAAACAGTGCCAGCCTCTGCAGAGTGTAGCCTGGGTCTCTGCCTCACTTCCTTCCATGTCCTCAGGGCTCAGGGAGATGAAAAAGGACCATCTGCAGGTTGGTAGTCAGTCTTCTCATTGTCTTGCCTAGTCTTGTGTGTCAGCAGTACCTTCTACTGGCCATGACATATCCTGGGCTTCTCTCACTGGCCCAGACTAAAGAGAGCCTGTGGGGATGGACATAAGCTGCCTCCGCCCTCTCGTGGAGTTGTGATTTGAGGGTCTGTAGAGCATTTTAGGTAGGGCCGGGACCTGGAATGGGTGGCCCTAGCACACTCCCAGGGGTCTTGGCATCCCAGTTGTGAACCAGCTGCTATGTGACCTTGCATGTGTGACCTTGCATGTCCCCTGCTTACTTCTCCCTTAGATGCTGGATGAAAACCACCACCTGATCCAGTGCATCCTGGACTACCAGAGCAAGGGCAAGACAGCTGAGTGCACCCAGTGAGTAACCGTGCCAGCCCAGGACCCAACCCGCCCCGGTCTCTGCAACTGCCTTCTCCATGTGCTGGGAAGGCTTCCTTGGTGCAGAGCAGGGAGGTCACACGTGGCCCCCAGAGGGCAAGTGGAGTGGGACTCCTTCTTACCAGGGCTTGGGGAAAAGCGAGAAGGGAACATGGAGAGCTGTTTCTACAGCCTCCACCGATGGGGGCCAGTAATAGACCCAACCAGAAGACAGTTTGTACCTCTGGGCCGGTGGAGTACCTCAGACCTCTCTCTCACCTTCACAAAGGACCTTGCGTCTCCTGGGTCCTCACCTTGTGCAGCTGGTCTGAGAGAAGTGAGACCTTGCCTAGTGTGCTATGTGGGTGAAGTGGGTGAGGAGCCTCAGTCCCTTGGGCTCTTTCTGTTTCCTTCCAGGGCTCTTCAGGATGGAGTCAGCCTTACATCTGGCTCTGTTCCCTGTTGCCCTGCCATGATCTCCTCTCCCACCGACCTAGTACCAACTTCCTCTTGGCTCACACCTCAGGGTCTTTCCAGGGTTCAGTCATGCAACAGGAGCCTGCTTAGGACTTGCCTGGACCTGTCCCCTGCCTACCCCTTGCTGGACTGTGGAGATCAGCCAGCTGCCAACCTGGCCTGGCTGTCAGTATCCCTGTCCTGCCAGGCTTGAGGTTGAGGCTGACTTGGTTCGATTTGGCTCTGCGTTGGATGTGGCAGCTTCACCTGTACACTTCTCCACAGGTACCAGCAGATCCTGCACCGGAACCTGGTCTACCTGGCCACCATAGCAGACTCCAACCAGAACATGCAGTCTCTGCTTCCCGCGGTAAGTACCGCAACCAGTTCAGCGTGTGTCACCTCAAGTAGACAGGCAACCAACAGCAGCCCAGAGCTATGAGGCATCAGAAATTAGGGGTTCTGGGAGAGGTGGTAAATGGCTATGGTGGACAGGAGGAACTGGGACTTAGCAAGGCTTTCTAGGTGTACTCCTTTAATCCTAGCACTTGGGAAGCTGACACAGGAGGATTGCTGTCAGTTTGAAGCCAGACTGGGCCATGTATCAAGTACCAAGCTAGCTAAAGCTACACATTATGAATCCTGTCTTTAAAAAAAGAGGGGGCTAGAGAGGTGGCTCAGCAGTTAAGAGCACTGACTGCTCTTCCAGAGGTCCTGAGTTCAATTCCCAGCAACCACAAGGTGGCTCACAACCATCTGTAATGGGATCCGATGCCCTCTTCTGGTGTGTCTGAAGATAGTTACAGTGTTCTCATATATATATAAATAAATCTTAAAAAAAAAAAATAGAAAGTTAAAAGGGGAAATCCCCAGTGCAGCCACATCCCAGATATCGCTATAAATATCTTACTGACTGTTTGATTTTCTGTAAATGCATTTTCCCCAAATTAAACTTTAACTGCAATGTCGGATCCTGTGCCTGTGGCCAAGTGAGGTAACATGGCCAAGAGAAGGAGCCACCACATGATGACCAAGGCTGACTGCAGGTGCCGGGCAGGCGTGTTACCAGGAAACGATTCACCCCTAGTACGTGGGTCCCTTGGAAAGTGGAAGGTTACAGGTGCCATCACCTTGGTCCTCTGTGGCGTTGCTCCTGCTGGAGACGCCCCCTTTTCATTTCTTTGCAGTACTAGGGTTGAACCTGGAGCTTTGTGCGTATGAAGCTATGTCCTCGGGCCTCTTCTTACATAAATACAAGTTTTAATTCTCCAGGTCTAACTGTTTTGCCCAGGCTGAACTTGAACTCACTCTGTAGCCCGGCAAGCCTTGAACTTGCCATCTTCCTGCCTCCTTATCTGCTGAGTCTGTAGGCTTGCAGCATCAGACCAATGGCTGTGCAATTCCCATGGGTCACTGAGTCACCCGAGTGGCTCTTGGTTGGTCCTTATTCTCTGAGCTAATTCTCTCTTGCTCTAACCTCTCTGTCTTCTACAGCCTCCAACACAGAACATGAACCTTGGCCCCGGAGCACTGAGTCAGACTGGTTCCAGTCAGGGCCTGCACCCCCAGGGCAGCCTCAGTGATACCGTCAGCACAGGCCTGCCCCCTGCCTCCCTCATGCAGGGCCAGATCGGTAACGGTGAGCAGGTTTGCTGCAGTGATGTCACCAAGGTAGCTATAGATAGCAGGCTATAGTGGCAGCCTACGCCCAGCAGGGCTGGGCACAGTGCCTTCCCTCCTGTCCTGCGCCCACCTCTCTCCCACTGTCCTGGCTGCAGGTACTCCTCTAAACCATGCAGACAACATGAAGCTGACTCCAGGTGCCCAGGGCCACTTGACTCTGTCCTGTGGCTTTTAATGTCATGTGCTTCTGCGTGCCTTAAGAATAAAGGTGTGGTGTTGCTGCTGTTCATGCTGCAAAATAAAATCTCCTAATACCAAGTAGGGAACAGTGACACGTGGTTGTGTGTGTGTGTGTGTGTGTGTGTGTGTGTGTGTGTGTGTGTGTGTCAGTAATCACTCACCCTATTCTAAATGTTACTGACCTGGGGTTAACCTTCCTCTTCAGAGCCATCTGAAGGGAACTTAGATGTCTTTACCTTGAGGTAGAAACCTGGCCTCCTGTGCCTGACACTCCCTCTCCTATTCTTCCTGGCAGGGCCAAACCACGTGTCCATGCAGCAGACGGCCCAGAGCACACTGCCCACAACCTCCATGAGTATGTCAGGCAGTGGTCATGGTACTGGGCCTGGGTACAGCCACTCGGGACCTACCTCACAGAGTGTCCCCATGCAAGGGCAAGGTGCCATCAGCAACTATGTGTCTCGGACCAACATCAACATGCAGTCCAACCCAGGTACTGTCCCTACACCTGGCCCCTAAGGGGCAGCCCTCCTGGTGAGTGCTGGCTCTTCCTAAGGCATTTCCATAGGGCTGGGTTGGTGGACAGTGATTGAGCCCTGAGTGGTTGCTCAGAGGCCTCAACAATTCCAAGGGAAGGGAGCCATTGGCTGAGGGATTTGAAAGAAGAACACTGGTCTCAGGTGAGGGACCCTGGCAAAGACTGGAAGTAGAAAAGATAAAATGGAGGTCACAGGTCCTGAAGCTGGAGGTCCAGGCTTTCTGCCAAGCAGGGCCCCAGGTTTACCATGGATGCTGAGCATAGATATAGCCATGCAGAGGATCATGGAGTACCTGGGACATGGTAGGTCCCAAGCCAGATAGTCCTGAGTATCAGAGACATAGGTCTCAGAGGAATGTTGTAAAGTAAGATGGAATATTTTCTTAATGTTTCCTATGTCACAACACTGCAGGTTTACTTTGCAAGTACAGTGTTTCCTTGACTATTTCTCCTGTTTTCTTTTTTTCATCATGGATACTAGAAGCTTTTCTTTCTTCCTTTCTTTGTTTCTTCCTTTTCTTCGGTGCTAGGGACTAAACACAGGGCTTCATACATGCAAGGCAAGGGCTCTCCACTAGTGAGCTGCACCCACTCACTAAATTGCCGTGGCTGGCCTTAAACATACTCTGTGGTCCATGGAAGCCTTGAACTTGGGATCTTCTTCTCTCTATTTTTTGAATAGCTAGAGTGACAGACAGACTCTACTTGGCTTTCTACCAATTTGAAAACAAGTGGCTCTTATTTGGTTTCTGTTGGGTGGTGCTGTTCCAGTGGCTTCTGAGCAGTGTGTAGATGGGCCAGCAGGCAGGCAGGTACAGTCTACAGAGCTGTAGGGCTGCTACTCAAGAAGTGGAGAGAACTGTGTCACCTTCAGGACAAGCCCTGGGGACAAGGAAGGACAGGATTTTACAAGGAGCTGTGTGTGGGGGCTTCTTTCTGCTTGCCCTGGGGGCCTGCTTCATCTTGCCCAGTGGCTCTTTCCTAAAATAGCCAAATGTTAGTCCTAACAGCTAAGGTCCAACCTTGTCCCAAGGCATGGATGCAGCTCACACTGTTAGAGGTACAACTTGGAACCAAAGGTACCAGTTATCGAAGGGAGGTTGGGTTTGCAGGGAAAGGAGCTCTACCCTAGAGCTTTCTTGGCTTTATTTTGTGGTCTCTGTTCTTTTATAGTCTCCATGATGCACCAGCAGGCAGCCACATCCCACTACAACTCAGCACAGGGTGGAAGCCAGCATTACCAGGGCCAGGCACCCATTGCCATGATGGGCCAAGGTGGCCAAGGAGGCAGCATGATGGGGCAGCGGCCCATGGCGCCCTACCGACCCTCCCAGCAAGGTAAGTCTGAGGCCTGCTTCAGACCTCGGTGAGAGGTCAGTACTGTCTCTCCAGGTGGGAGTCATAAGGTTTGCTCCAGGACACAAGCAAGGATGCTGGACCTACAGGTGCCATGGGGACCAAGTGAGCCTCAGCTAGCCCCGGGAGCAGACATTTGGGTCTAGGGACACAGGTGGTGGTGGTTCTGGTTCCAGAGTATTTGGATTAAGAGGAGAAGGAGGATTGGCGGTTGAATGGTCCTGGGTGTGTTTCTCCCATGGGCAAGGCTTCTTAGCGTGGCTTTGCTGCCAAACCAGGTGTGAGCATCTCACCCGCTGCTGGTCTTGAGTGTCTGGTCACATCCCTACAGGCTCTTCCCAGCAGTACCTGGGCCAGGAGGAGTACTACAGCGAACAGTACAGCCACGGCCAGGGCTCGGCAGAAGCCATGAGTCAGCAGTACTACCCAGACGGTAAGGCTGCTGCTGGCAGCTCCTGGCTGGTCTGCTCTTCATATCCAGAGCTCTGTGTCCTGCCAGGAAGCATCCTGAGTCCCTTCCGCTTAAGCACACTGGGGTAGGAACTGAGGCTGGTCTCTGCCAAGAAGAGCATCGTCATGGGATTCCAACCACCTCTATGGGTTTTCTCTGCCTCCCTTTCCCAGAAGGTAGTAGCAGTCTGAGCTGGGTGGAGCCACCCACCGCTGACAGTTGTATGTAATATGGTGGGTTCCAACTTCTAGCCTCCTGCTCTCACTTCTGTAAAGGATCGTCACCTTCAGTTACCTTTAAGTGAATTTGTGGAAGCGACATATAAAGTGATCTTAATATTGAGTATGGTAGCCCAGGCCTAGAATCCCAGGTCTCAGGTGAATAAAGCAGGAAGATTACGAATTCGAAGCCAGCCTGGGCTACATTAGGTGACCCTGTCTCGATAAATACTCGTTTTAAGTATAGATTTTGAGAAATAAAGATGGAGGTCCCTGGGGAGCTCTGGCCAGGGCCCTGGTGTCAGTCATAGCATGAGATAGGCGACATGTCTGGGATTGGGGATAAGAGCAGGGTAGGTGGCAGAGACAAGTCTTGTACCGAGCCATGATTCCTGGTGTGAGCTGGTGACATGATCCAAAGTCCTTTTCATGGATACAGCACTGCTACCCAGAAAGCCCCAGGAGCTGTGTAAGGACAGACAGAGCAGCTGGCGTTGTCGAGAGGGCTTGATCTGGTGGGGGGGGGGGGGAGAACAAGAGAACAGAGGGGCTTGGAGAGGCTTGAGAGGTAGACTCAGCCAGTTCTGCCTCATTCCCTGGCCCGATCTCACTGCTGCAGAGCCCCGTTGTCCCCCAGGACCAAGGCACAGAGGCACCTCCATTGACAGTAGGCTGCCTGTTTCCTTGCAGGCCACGGAGACTACGCCTATCAGCAGTCGTCCTACACAGAGCAGAGCTACGACCGCTCATTTGAGGATCCCACACAGCACTACTATGAGGGGGGTAAGCAGCATGGTGGGGCACGGGTCCCGTCCCAGCGTACAGACGCAGCACAGGCATAGTAATTCGGATGCTACACTCCTGGAGCTAGCAGTGCTGGCCTCCAGCGGGTCTCAGGTCTGCGAAGCTGCATTTGCCGGGCTGTGCTTTGTGGCTTCGCTTGCCTTGTCCATTTGGGAAACAGGGCAGGGTTTGACCATGTTGGGGAGTTTGCTGCTGAGAGACGGACATGCTCGTTCTTCCAGCTTAACAGCCCACAAACTCGTAGAATTGCTGCTTTTGTGAGGAGTTTGCGGCCCCAGCATGGAGACTTTCGTGGTGCTGTGGGAATGAGGCAGAGAGGGACAGCTGTATGCTGTTGCTGTGAGGCTCTGAGCAGAAAGCCTTGCTTCGTAGCATTTGCCCATCTCTGTGGTGTGGATGTGCCCTTCCTCGATGACAGGCGTGGGCATCACCAATGAGATGCCATAGAATGTGGAAGTAAGAGGAGATACACAGTCCCTGAGCGTGTAGAGAGTCACGGGCTCGATAGGACTTAGCATGCATGCAAGCATCCATCCATGTGTACACGCATACATGCATACATGCATAGTATATATTATTTTTTAAAATGAGTGTGTGTAGGCGTGTTCACTTGTGCACCCTCACTGGGGCTATCCTTAGAGACCAAAAGAGGGTGTTGGATCCCCTGGAGCTGGAGTTATAGGTGGTTTTGGACCATTTAATGGACTCTGGGAGCCAAATTTGGCTCTTAAACCTCTGAGCCATCTCTCCTGGATTTTTTTGTTGTTTTTTGGTTTTCTCCACACCAGGTTTCTCTGTGTAGCTCTGGCTGTCCTGGAACTTGATCTGTAGACAAGGCTGGCCTTGAACTCAGAGATCTGCCTGCCTCTGCCTCCCAAGTCCTGGATTAAAGGCATGCGCCACCACTGCCTAGTGAAATGTTTAAAAATTGACCTGTAGTCTCTCTTAGAATAACTTCACATGGAGGTCAGTGTCTGTGTCTGTGACGCTGTCATGTACTGATGCATGTGACAGTGTGTGGCACTGTCATGTACTGATGCATGTGACAGTATGTGACACTGCCATGTACTGATGCATGTGACAGTGTGTGACACTGTCATGTACTGATGCATGTGACAGTGTGTGACACTGTCATGTACTGATGCAGCCCACAAGTTTGACTCTGCCTGCTTGGTCTCACTGAGCCCTTCAGACTTGATTCTCGGCAGCTACACTCACATTTTATTCTTTCAAAACCAAACATACAGTGGGCAGGGCACTCCTCTCCAGCCTCCACTGTGGCCTGCTCTTTGAGATGCAGCCCCTCGGGGCTGTAGTGATGGAATACCAGTTGGGCAGCTTGGAACATCAGACCTTTGCCCTCTCCTAGATCTGGAGGCCTGAGACCTTTGTCAAGGTGTCTGCAGAGCTACCTTCTGCCGGCTCAGGGCAGGTCTGCTCCAGACCTCTCCAGCATCTGCTGGCTGCTGTCAGTCTGGCTCTCTCTTGGCTTGGAGAGCCATGTTCCGGACTCGACCTGCATTGTCTTGTGGCCTCTGTGTATCTGCTCAGATTTCTCTAGCTTCCCACAGACCCTCATTCTTGGCATCCACAGAAGATCTTGTTTCTGATTAAGGTCCTATTTATGTCTTAGGAAGTAAAGATAACTTTGGGGGCTGTATTTTCCTTTTCTTGTTGCTGGGAAAACACCTGACAAAAGAAACTTAGGGAAGAGTTTACTTAGGCTTATGAGCCTCAGACAGCTGTTATGTCTGCAGGTGGTAAGTAGAGAGGGACAAATGCTGGGCTCAGCTCCTTTCTCCTCTTTATTCATTTGGGGACCCCAGACCAAAACTTGGTGCCACCTACGTTTGGTTAGGCCTTTTTTTCTTTCTTTCTTTCTTTCTTTTTTTCTTTTTTTTTAAGATTTATTTATTTATTTGATGTATATGAGAATACTGTCTTCAGACACACACAAGAAGAGTGCATTGGGTCCCATTACAGATAGTTGTGAGCCACCATGTCGTTGCTGGGAATTGAACTCAGGACCTCTGGAAGAGAAGTCAGTGCTCTTAACCACTGAGCCATCTCTCCAGTCCTGGTTTAGATATTTCAAGAAACACCTTCACAGACAGACTGGGTTGTGTGGTTTTGAATCCAGCAAGCTTGACAACTAACGATCAGCTGTGTGGAGTGGAACATGACCGACATTCAGTGCACAGGACTGCCATTAGCCTTTCTCTGAGCAGCTACATCACCCATTTTGTATTATCTGGCTTTTTCATTTGTATTTTATAAAATAGTAAGATTTAAAAAAAAAAAAAAAAAAAAAAAACCACCATATGATATTTGAGCCATCGTGGGAACATACTGTCTCCGGAGACATGGTGAGAGGATTCCATGGTTACTCACTTGTCCTGTGGGTGACAGGGAGCCTTCTGCACTACTCAGAAATAAGACTATGCCCCTTCTTTCTGCAGGAAACTCCCAGTACAGTCAGCAGCAGGCTGGGTACCAGCAGGGCACAGCACAGCAGCAGACCTACTCCCAGCAACAATATCCCAACCAACAGAGCTACCCAGGGCAACAGCAGGGCTACGGTAAGAGGGATGCCTGCCTTCTCACAGAAGGCTGCATACACCGTGATGGTACCATTCGGACACATGCTGAGTTAGCTGTTGGCATGGCTGTTGACCTCTGGAGAGGTTTGGGATTGTGTTGAGGGGGCCTGGAGAGATGGCTCCACTATTATCAGCAGGTAATTCTTTTGGGGAGGAGCTGGGTTTGGTTCTTTGCATCCACGAAGTAGATTCCAGCTGACTGTATCTCCAGTCCCGGTGGAGATCAGACTCCTTCTTCTGGCCTCTGCTTGATGCGGATGACGTGCAGATATATGTGCAGAAAGAACAGAAAAACAGCATTGGGCAGTAGCTTTCAGGCCACAGCCCTGTGGCATTGAAAGTCAGCCTGGGTTTCACCAGGGAGCTGGACCGTGGCTCTGTGGCAGAGAGAGTACTGCTATCTGTGGTGACCTGTATTTTACACACACACACAAATATAATATCAACTAAACAGATGTGGGCGCTTTAGCAATCCTCTCCTGAGCCTTCAACTTAGTCATCACAGGAAGCCTGACATTTCTCTTCTGCCTGAGAATTTCCCTGTTCCTGTTGGCATTTAAGGTTCTGCTTTATTGGATCCACTATAACTGACCTCAGGTGGTTCTGGAGCAGCCCTTCACCCATGTCTGCAAGGTGGAAGACCTAATATGTTGGGGACAGGCCCTTGGTGCTCAATATCTGTGAGGGCACAGTCCCGAGTCCCCACAGGACTCTCACAGATGGCAGGCTGGGTTGTGACACTATCGTAGTACAGGCTTTACCCACCAAAGGATAGTTACCTGGTGCCTGGATGTTCACAGGCATGGAGAGCTGGTCATGGTTGGTCTCATGGCCTCTGTTGTCTTTGCAGGCCCTGCCCAGGGAGCCCCCTCCCAGTACTCAAGCTACCAGCAAGGACAAGGTCAACAGTATGGAAGTTACAGAGCGTCGCAGACAGGACCTTCTGCCCAGCAGCAGCGGCCTTATGGCTATGAGCAGGCAAGCTTTCTGGGTATTTCAGGAAGCGCTATCTGCTGAGTGTCAAGTGAGGTCTGGCAAGGATTTCTCTTATTGTCCTGAGGAACAACAACAGGTGGGACTAGTTGGCCTCCAGTAAAGCAGAAGTGTGCAGCCACTGTGGGGTTAGAGTTGCTCAGATGGTCTTAATGACACAGACACCTCTTTTCCCAGAGGCCAGGAAAGAGCATCTCTTGAATTTGCAGATCAACAGGAGAGGCATGCTAACTTAATTGTAGACTGAACTGGAGGTGATGACATTTTCCTCTAGAGGAGAGACAGCAGTGACATCTCAGGGACACGCATCCAATTAAGACCTTCACTGTAGGAGCCCTAGCTGTGCACCTCAAGGTCCCAACCAAGTCAGCTGGCCTGTGACCTAGTCAAGCGCAGGCAGCCAAGGTGTTGTGTGTGCTGTATGTGCTTTCTACTGCCCTTAGCTTCTACCTGGAGATGCAGGTCATTCCCCCAGCCTACTTCCCAGCTCTGAGGGTCAGAAGCAGCTCTGGGCTCTGTCCTTTGTCCCCTACAGGATGATATAGCTAGCTTGAGAGGCGCTGGCTCAGACTTTACTCTGTGCTGAGTCTGCCTGCCCTGAGGATTGTATTCAAGGCCTGCTCTGCATAGGCTCCTTAGCTAGCTGTGGGGGGAAGAAGCTGGGGTTGAATACCTGTGCCCGTAAGGACAGACGTCCTACAGGAGGCTCCCTCTGTGTGCAGGGCTCTGTTGTTTCCCGGCCCTGCAGTCAGTATGGATTCAAGCTCCAGTTCTGTCTCCTTCAGATTTTGTGTTGACTGACTCTTGACAGGTCATCGGTGTTAACAGCAGCTCTGCTGCCACATTGGAGCACAGGGAACTCCTTTCCCGGAGGGCCATCATGATGTCTGGTTAGGCATATGGCCAGGCCCTACCTTCAGAGAGCCCAGTGAGGGCACATTGCCTGTGAGGAAAGCTGATTAAAACAAACCAGTCAAGGAAACAATTGTGTAAGGTTGAAGAGTGACCGTTAGGCTGAAGGATGATACATCTGGATTGCAGAAGTGTTACCTCTCACTTTGTGGATTTTGGAGGCTCCCCAGGGTTCTGGCTGTTGGAGGAAGCTTCCTGTCATTTGGGTGTGCATACCCTGTCACTCAGGACTACAGAGGTATAATCTATGTCTTGTTCTCTTTTAGGGCCAGTATGGGAATTACCAGCAATAAAGGACAAGCATTGTCTTTGGACCCTTCATAGTAGTATGTTCTGGACAAGCTGGTGGCACTCCTGATGAGTAACAACATGTTGGTCACCCTCTGTCTGCCCAGAGCCATGTCTGTGTGACAGGCAGGCTCATTTTGTGCTGGATGTGATGCCGTGCGCACCACTGGCTGTGCTGGCGTGACATGTCTGGTGCTGTGTAAAGTATTGTATATCGGTACGATGGGGAGGTTGTCCTGTTTGTGTCCCCCACCCCCTCCCTGGTGTTTAGCTAGCTTTGGGGGTCACCATGTCATCACATGTTCTGTGCCCAGTGATGACACAATGTCTAAGGGACATCATGGTCCATGTTGCCGTGAGACTCAGTCTGCCCCCACTCATACCATTGTTGCAAAGTGGACTGTAAATGTTTCTTCTTCAACTGGCGGCTTATAGATTGACATACATACAACGCTGGGTGGCCATCTCCTCTGTGCCTAAGACGGGCTTGGGAACACCTTCTGTGTCTTGGGTCGTGTCACTATAACAAGATAAATGTGCTTCGTGTGCAAAGACCATGAGCTGTCCTTTCCAGGACTTACCAGTTGCCTGTGTCTCTCCAGCTTCCATGATCCCAGAGTACGTCTTTGTAGTAGACAGTGAAGAGGGATCAGTGACTGTGCCCGTCAGTGCGAGGGCATCATGAGGGGAGCCTTCCCTGGGAGGGCAGTCTGAAGAGCAAGTCTCCGGCTGCTTGTTCGAGGTGTGGGTTTGGCCCTTGTTTATTTGGCGTCATCTCTAGGATTTGAGTGTGCCCAAACCTAAATTTAAAGAGAATTTAAAGTACTCGTGTTTAATTTTACAAGCAGTTGGCAAGTGTTTATATTACTTCTTCAGGACCCCTGAGTTCAGATTGCCAAGCAGATGTTCCTTTGCGTTTAGGGAAGTCTGAAACCCACACTGCATTTTTAATGAATCCAAATAACTTTTATTATGTTCTTTTGAATGAAAAGGACAAGTCTTACGCAGTGAAAACAGTGATTTTTTTTTTCTTACATCCCTAGAATGTTTAATCTCATTTTAATTCTGTGAAAACATGAGACAGCTTTTTTTGAAAAGGTTCTGTCAAAGGAAAACACCACATATAATATAGCATGTACATTTCTCAGCGTTCGTTTGGGTAATAACAATATCACTGTGAGAGGGAAAGAAGAACCTTCAAGATAAGTGCTAAGAACAACGAAGAACATATAAAACCATCTCCAAGGCTACAGGGCTTGGTGCATCAGGCCTAGCCACCATGATGCTTCTGCTTTATTTGTCTCTTACATGTAGCCCAGACTGGCCTCAAATTCGCTACATAGCTGAGGCTGAACTTACTGATCCTCACTCTCAAGTACCGAGACCACAGGCGCGTACCACCACGCCCGAATGTCTTCAGTTGATAGTTTTAGAATATAAAACTTACCTGTAGCTCAGTGGGAAAGGCACTTTTGTGGGCTTGAATTAATCTTGCTGGAAAAAACAATTTCAAGCTCCATTTTACATACAGAAGAGTCAAGGGCTGGGTTAAAGGACTTGTCTGTGTTGGCTACGGTCTTCCTCTAGGACGTTCTTCTCCTGTGAGACTGATGTCAACAGCCATGGGCATATGTCTCATAGGCACGGGGTTTAGGAAACACACAACAAGGGCTGACTACATGACGGTTTTAACTTTACAGAAACAAGTTTCTGATCGCTACATGACAGAAGTATTAGCAACTTCATTTTAAAGTCTCGTCATCTCTTTAGCTACTTTCCTTTCTGTCAGTTTTTATAAGATTAGTCTGCAAGCTCAATTGGGGGCTAAAACATCTCATTGAAAATGTCGAAACATTTTAAGTAACTGTGAAAATGGTTTTTATTCCTTGTCAATCTGGGAATATGCCTTTTATGTATGCATACATGTGTGTGTGTTTGTGCGCGTGCGTGTGTGTATGTGTGTGTATATATATGTGTGTATGTTAAAGTTCTGTATTAGTGTGTATGTATGTGTTTGTATGTATGTGCGTGTATGTATGTTAAGTGCTGTATTAGTGTGTGTGTTAATACTTTTTGAAAGAAAAGGACACTTGAAAAAAATGTATCACCCCAAAAGTTCAATCTGAAATCTTACATTAAGAATTTCTTGAATGTTGTGTATATATTTTTAAAAGCACTTTGTGAAATAGTTTGTACATTTATTTCCTAATTTATACCTGATTTTGGTGTTAATATATTTAATGATTAATAATGTTTATTTAATGTTTTGTTCATTTTTATGTAATTTTGTGGGGGGAAGGTGATGCCAGTCTTTTTCATTGCCTGTATTATAGCTTTTCTTCTGTAACATGAATGTTTGGAAAATCCTAGGCGGAAATGAACTCATTGTGCAGGCGTGGTTGACTGTGTTTTGTTTTCTATGTTGACTCCTACTGAAGGCCAGAAAAGATGCAAAGGGAGATTTGGAAATCGCTGCTCATTCTTTCTCCTGTTTCCTAACATCCGTTCAAACACTTGACCACTGATGACTGAGGTTTTCAGATGTGCTGACCACTACCTGCGGCTTAGCAGAAGCTGCACGTGTCAGGGCCATGGTCGGATGGATATCTCTGCAGAGTTAGCATATAGCACAGTGGGAGATGGGAGGTGGCCACAGAGGCACTGGGCAGACGCAGGCCTGGCCCAGGAAAGAGGTGTCTTCCTTTTCTGTTGTACCAGTTTCCAGACGTGGGCTTCAGTAATGAGTGTTCAAAGTTGTAAAAAGAGGAAGACTTTTCCATTAAAACACTTTTTTTTAACCATTACCTCATTTATATTTATTGAACAGGTTACGTCTGTCTTGTTATTTATGATCGAAGTACAATTTTAAAACGCCTTATCATTTTAACCCTTTTTTTTTGTTGGGTTGGTTAGACGGAGGCTCACTGTACAAATTCTGGCCTGGAATTCAGAGATCCCCGGCCTCTGTTTCCGGAGACTGGAATTAAAGCCGTGCGACCCCGCACCTGGCTGTTCCCTGGTTTTGTGAGACAGGATCACTGTGAGTCTCAGGCTGGGCTGGAATTCACGACGATCCTTCTGCTCAGCTTCCTTGGTGGACTTTGTGGACTTCGGCTTCCGAGCCATAGTTAGTGGGTTCGGGGACGGCCCCGCGACGGGTTGCTGGCCCACCGCGCATGCGCGGCCAGAGTCCGTCCCGGAAGCAGTCCGGCGAGCGGAAGTGGGAGCTGCCAGGAACCGGTGGGTGCGGGCGCCGTTGCTCCGGTGTGCGTTCTGCGGCGGTGGGTGGCGGGCGGAAAGGCTGGGTGGGATCTCTGTGTGCCGCGGCTCTGATGAAGATAGCTCGTCCGGCCTGAGCGCCAGGAAGTTGGTTTCTGAGGGACTCGTTCTTGCCTTAGTTTGAGCGTGGCGGCGCCTGCCTGTAATCTCAGCTCCCAGCTGAGGCAGGTGGATTTCTAGGAGTTCGAGGTCCGCTTAGGCCACATAGTGAGACCATGAACAACAACAACAAAAAACCGATGGCAGAAACTTACCCTTGCCCAGCTCTTTTGGAAAGCCTAATATGAATGTGCTCCTCGGGCCTCAGCGTGCTGCCTAATTGTAGGCAGTTGACTTGGACTAATCCCCTGCCCCCGCGGCTTTGTAGAGTCTTTCTTTTAAAGATGAGGTAAAGAAGCACACTAAGGATTGGTAGAGATGCGGCTGGGATGAGAGCAAATGGCCTTGTTCCTACTCAGGAGCCTAAAGGACCAGGCACGAAACAGTTTCGGAGCTGTCAGAGGTTTCCCTGCCTGCATGTGAACCAGTCTGAGGACCTAAAATACTGGGTCGGGGGGGGGGGGTGGGGGGGGGGGGTGATGGGCAGCTGTCCGTCCCTCCAGTCTGTCCGTCTCATAAGGCCCCATAGGGCAGGCACCAGACAGCAGCTTTGTTGAACGGGTGCTTTATTTTGTTTTTGAGACAGGCTCTCCCTGGCTGGCCTGGAACTCTGATGCCTGTCTGGCTTCCAGAAGTGCATCTGCCACCACTCACAGCAGGAACACCTTTTTTTGTTTTCCTGTGAATGACATGTCATTAAGTAAAAACCATGTAATGTGAATTGTCAAGTGACAAAACTCCAGTTTCTAAATATTTTTCCACATGAAGAACGAAGTAGATCACAAAGATGTAATGAAGTGTAGCAGTATGTGGCAGAAACACTAGTGCTCCCACCCCCCCACCCCCACCCCCGGGATTTAATATCCTACAGCAAAATGAAAACGGAACGCTTAGAATTAAATTAGTTAACTGTAAATACTATGAATCAATTGTGTTTAACCTGTAAAAAGAGTAACACTGAAGAAATGAAAATATTCCTCAAGAATGCTTTTTTTTTTCCTTTCTCCTTTTTTAACGACAGGTTTCCACATATCTGGCTCCCTGCCTGGCCTTAAACTTGCTCTGTGGTAGAGGATGACCTTGAACTTCTGATCTTCCTGTCTCCACCTCCTGAGTGCTACACATACGAGTAAGTGGTGGCATCCCTGGTTTACGTGGTTCCAGGGGTCAACCCCAAGGCTTTGTGCATTGCTAGGCGACCAAGCATTTTACCAACTGAGCTACCCCCCTCTCCCACAATGCTTTCTTCTTTCTCAGTGAAGACATGGTGGCACATGTCTCTAGAGCCAGCTACATAATCAGTTCAGTCAATACACTGTGAAACCAGTACAGAGGGTTCCTGGACATGCCTCTTGTGGACAGTAGCTGGGAGCTCAGCATCCTGAATAGCAGCAGTGACCCTCACACTGTAGCACCGTGAAATTCCCCGTGCATGAAAGCCTTGCTGTACAGCCTTAAAGCATCTGGCTGTCAGGCTCCAGGCTCTGACTCTCTTCACTGGCCCAGCAAAGGCACTGTTAGACAGAAAGTGAGCATGCTCTCATAGGCACCCTCTGCAGTGTGCTGTGGGTAGACCCTGTCCACCAGGACTTTCTGTGGTGGCGGTATCCTGATCTGTATTTCCTGCGTGGCCTGTAGCACTGCCAAACTTAGGCTCTATTTACTCTTGTGAGTGTGCATGTCCATGCATGTGTGTGTGCAGATGCACATGTGCACATCTGTATTAAGGGGGCATTAGGTGTCTTCTAGCACTCTCTCACTTGTTTGAGGCCAGGTTTCTTCTGAGTCAGGATCTTGCCATCTCGGCCTCCCTACAGTGTGCATGGGTTGCAGGTCACCCCTGCTTTTTAAATGAGTGCTGGAGCCCCAGCTCAAGCCCCTGTGCTTACACAGCAAGGGTTCTTGCCCACCATCTCCCCAGACGAATTTTCTTCACTTTTAACTTTACCAGTCCCCAGTAGCTGTAGACACTGGATGGGAGAGTATGGAAATTGTGTTAGGAAGGCAATGAGAGAGTGAACAACCCTGGCAGGGGGCCGCCCCTCTCAAAGAGTGGACACACAAACTGAAAGTGGGGAAAGGACCGGGCTGTGGCATCGTACACCTTTGGTCTCAGCACTCAGAGGCAGAGGCAGACAGCTCTCTAGGAATCCAGGTCTGCCAAGGCTATATGGTGAAACCTTGTTATCCCAAAACTAACCCCCTAAAAAAAAACCACAGGAAGCACAGAAAGAAGGAGCCGTGCCAAAGCAGGCCCGATTCTGTGTCAAGACTCCAGGTGGCTTTGCAGCTGTTCCTAACCTTTCAGTTTGGCTCCACCAGTGCCAAATCGACTAATGGTGGCAGCCTGTGCTTTACATGTCTTGCTGCCGGTGTGCCAGCAGTTGCTGAGATATGCTCCTGTTCTTTGCTTCAGTGTCTTCCATTGTCAAATGGAAATAATAATTTAAAAAAATTGCTTTGTGGAACCTATATGTAGACAGAATAGGTTAATCACTGGAACCCACTTTAACAGAAACAGAATTCTGCAAGTAGCACTCTAGGGCTGGGGTATTTGCTACTGGTTGCTTGTTTTGGTTTGACTGGTTGGTTGGGTTTTTTTTTTGTTGTTGTTGTTGTTGTTGTTGTTGCTTTTAGATTTATTTTATATATGTGAGTACACTGTCCTTGTCTTCAGATACACCAGAAGAGGGCATCAGGTCCCGCTACAGATGGTTTTGAGCCACCATGTGGTTGCTGGGAATTGAACTCAGGACCTCTGGAAGAGCAGTCAGTGCCCTTAACCACTGAGCCATCTCTCCAGCCACAGTTGGTTGTTTTTTTGAGGCAGGATCTCATGTATCTCAGGCTGGCCTCACACCGTGTATCTGAGGCTGGTCTTGAACCTGCTGATGTTAAATATACATGCTAGCAGGTCCAGCTGCCTTGTGTGTTTAGATAGTCTCCCTCTGTAGCTGAGAGCCTGGAAATCATAACAGCTTAGGCTGACCTCAAAGTCAAGGGAATCCCGCTCCCCTGAGCTCCACTGTCAGGGTTACAGCCGTGAGCTCTCATATCTGGCTTGTGTTTATTACTAATTCATTACAAGGTGCTCTGGAGAGGTGACTTGGTAGTTAGAAACACTTGTTACTCTAACAGAGGACCCAGATTCAGGTCCCCAAACACACAGAGGTTCACAGCAATCCATAACTCCAGTTTCAGGAACTCTGATGCCCTCTTCTGACCTCCATGGGTACTGTGTGTTCACGTGGTTTACATACATACATGTGGGCAAAACACTCATAAAATAAATGAGAAAAATGTATTTTTAATTTACTTTCAAGTGCTTTTCATATGTGGTACTGGATAAAGAAGATTGCTTTGTTTTTTGTTGTTGTTTTGTTTTGTTTTTTGAGATGGGGTTTTTCTATGTAACCCTGGCTGTCATGGAACTTACTCTGTAGAGTAGGCTGGCCTCAAGCTTATAGCAATTCTTCTGCCTCTGCCTCCTCAGTTCTGAGACTGAAGGTGTGCACCACCATACTGGCAAAGGGTTTGCTTTCTTAACTTTAATCTCTAATTGATCGCTGCTGGTGTATATATGTGATGGTTTGGATATGCTTGGCCCAAGAAGTAGCACTATTAGGAGGTGTGACCTTGTTGGAGGAAGTGTGTCACTTGATCAGCCTTCAGATCAAGGTGTAGAAGTCAGCTCCTCCAGCACCATGCCTGCCTAGAAGCCGCCATGCTCCCACCTTGATGATGCTGGACTGAACCTCTGAAACTGTAAGCCAGCCCCAATTAAATGTTGTCCTTATAAGAGTTGCCTTGGTCATGGTGTCTGTTCACAGCAGTAAAACACTAAGACAGTATAATAATATGTGATGCTATAAATGATTTTTCTGGAGTTTTCTATGTATTCAGTCTCTGCTTTCTAAGATTTTTAAAAATTATATGCCTGTCTGCCTGCCTGAGACTGTGTGTGCGAAGAGCAGATTTCTGTGGAGTCCAGTACAAGGTGTTAGAGTTCCTACAAGTGGTTAAGCTTCCTGATGTGTGTGCTGGGAATTCAGTCAGTGTCGTCTGCAGGCGCAGTCCGTGTGATCACTGGCCATCTCTAGCCCACAGCTTCCTCTCTCGGGGGAACCACTCATGTCTTCCCTTATAAAGTGTGACACTAGCCTCGGCTTGGCCACTTGACCTGTGCCAGGTGACATTCCTTTTCCATCCTGCTTGCTGAGGCGTTGGTTTCCCTACTGGGTTTCAAGAAGGTCCCAGCCATGTGCCCTAGCATGCTGGCCAGAACCTAACTGCGGAAGTGGCCTTGTGCTCTCTCAGCAGACCCTGCTAGGTGCGAGCCTGGAGTCCTCAGAGTGGCATGTTACTCTAAGGGCTACTGGCCTCTAATTTTGCTTTGTGTGAAAGCTAGGCTTGCCGGGCGGTGGTGGCGCACGCCTTTAATCCCAGCACTTGGGAGGCAGAGGCAGGCGGATTTCTGAGTTCGAGGCCAGCCTGGTCTACAGAGTGAGTTCCAGGACAGCCAGGACTACACAGAGAAACCCTGTCTCAAAAAAACAAAATAAAAAAAAAAAAAAGCTAGGCTTTGGTTTAGGGCTACACTGAACTGGTAAAACAGATTGGATAGTAATCTAAAGTATGTAAGTTTGGGATTGTTTTTTGTTAGCGTTTACCAGAAACTTAACCACCGAGGCTGAAATTGGGGAATTTTTTTTTTTTTTCTAGAAAATGTGATTCCTTGAGGTGATTTAGGGCTGTTTGTTCTTGTGTTTGTTTGAATCTTTAAAGATCCGTCCATGTGGTTGCCAGGTAGGAGTGGTACATGGCTTTAGTTACAGCACTGGAGAAGCAGAAGCAGGCAGATCTCTTGAGTTAGAGCCTAATCCACAAAGTGAGCTCTAGGACAGACGGGGATGTGCAGAAAAACCCTGTTTCAAAAAAACAATTTAAAAAAGCAAAGAAAGGGAAGAAAAGCTATGTCCATTTGACACGTTATTGAGTGAGTCTCAGAGTACCACATGTGAAGTGTGTAGGGATTCCTTTACTACTTATCTGTAAATTTAGTCACTCCAAAGTAATCTGCTTTAAAAAAGATTGCTTTCATAGTTAGGGCTGGGGTTGTAGCTCTATCTAGGGCTTTTTATTATTTATTTATGTATATGACTGCTTTATCTGCATTTACACCTGCATGTATCAGATTACACATGGTTGCTGGGACTTGAACTCAGGACCTCTGGAAGAGCAGCCAGTGCTTTAGCCTTGAGCCATTTCTCCAAAGTCACTGAGTCATCTCTCCAGGCACTGGTAGAAATTAAAACAAACAAACAAACATGAAAAAAAAAAAACAAAAAACAAAACTTTGAGAGGGCTTAGTAGTTAAAAGTATGCCTGCTCTTAGAAAAGACTAGGGTTCTATTCCCAGGACCCACCGGGAAGCTCACAACTTTTTGTAGTTCACAAGTTTCTCCAGTTCCAAGGGATCTGATATCCACTTATATATCCACAGACACTAGGTAGACATGTACACACATGCATGTGTTGCACATACATGTAGGCAGAACACCCATACTCATCAAATAAAGTAATAAAGTATTCAAAATTGAAAACAAAAAACAAAAATACTTAAGGCTAGCAGGAAGAGGGTGTCCCCATGAAGTGGTGACCCAGCATGGGGCCATGAGGCTAAGCTGGTTACTGGACACATAAAGAAAAACTGTTGGGAGACAGGAAGCTACCAAGACAGAGCATTTGAGCAACACTAGACAACCAGACTGAATGTCCGTGGGTCTTAGGGTTTCAGTCGCTGTGAGGAGACACCATGGCCACAGCAGCTCTTATAAAGGAAAGCATTTAATTGGGGCCTCTCATCAACCATTATCGTCATGGTGGGAAGCATAGTGGCATGCAGACAGACATGGTGCTGGAGAGCTAGCTGAGAGTTCTACATCTGGATCAGCAGGCAACAGAAAGCATGAGTGAGCCACTGGGCCTGGCTTGAGCTTCTGAAACCTCAAAGCCCACCCAGCCCCAGGGAGACACTTCCTCCAACACAGCCACACCCCCTAATAGTGCTACTCCCTGTGAGCCTACAGGCCGTTTTCATTCAAACCATCACAGTATGAACATCTGGGGGCATCAGTGTCACACAGCATCTAGATGTGAACCTCATGGTTCCTGGAGGTGAGGCTGTCTGCAGGGCTGTGCTAAAGGAGGACATGGCTGGGCCACTGGGGCACAGAAAGGTGTGAGACCCATAGCACACACCAGGAGGACCCAAAACTGCAAGGTGGACTTCTGCTGGCCACACCAGGAACAATTGGAGACTCAGACTGAGGACTGCCAAGAGCTTGTGCACAGAATAATAAACTGGTGGTATGTGGAGGAGCAGGGTCTAGGATGCCTCCCTAGAACCCTGTGGAGTGGACAGGCAGGCAGAGAGGCCTTGCCCAGGAGTGTCCCTCCTTGTGGAGCACAGTATGGCCCAGCCCTACTCTGTGCTTAGCAGCTCAGCTCTCCCCTGGCCTCGGGGTTTTGTGGGTCTACTCTCATGGAATCATACCTTTACATCCTGGCTGTTTTTCCTGCTGCAGGGTGTGTGGTGGACGTTCAAGCTTCAGTGCTGTCTGGCCTTTGTGGAGGCAGGTCCCCACCCTGCAGCTGCAGGAGGGCACATCACCTCATTAGAGCACAAGCCACTGAGGCTCAGAGGCCCCCATCACTCTCATCTCTCAGGAAATTAGAAGGATGGAAGCTGTGTGAGGAACAGAGAACTGAGACCACACAGACACTGCTCATTGTGTTCACAGCAGGACAGACGCCACAGTGCACCCGTGTGGCCTGGCCTGGCCTGGCCTGGCCTGGCCTGGCCTGGCCTGGCCTTGCCCAGCCTTTCCACTTTCAGGTGAGGAGACTGAGGCAGCAGTTGCAAAGGTGACCTGTGTCTGGGTGTGTGGGTGCCGTTATTCAGTGTTCTCCTGTGCCAGTTTAATGGTTTTCAGCTACCCAAGAACACAGTCTTCAGTAACAATTTAGCAAATGGCTGTTTTTACTTAGGAGAAATTTACTGGGTTTTTTTTTTTTTCTGTCTTGAGGTTTAGATTCCCTTTTAATAATCTCACCAAGCAGGTACCTCATATTATCCTGGGAGATTCACTCACCATTGCAAAGGTTTAATTATCTAAACCTGTGTGCCCAGCCCCTGGCCTGAGTGCACATAGGTAGGTGGACACAGAAGCCCCATCCATGCACTTTGGGGTCCAACAGATCTCTTCCTCTGTTCACTTGTTTTCTCTGACATCATTCTGGACTCTACTGTGTGCCAGACTCTGCTCTGGCTCTAGTCTAAAGTTCATGTTAACCCAAGGGCCTTACTGGATCCTTCTAACTTTTTTGTAAGGGCCATGGTACCTACCAGACTTGTGTTGGCAAGGACTTGCACTGTATTTGAGAGTGTTTTGAAATGGGCTCCATCCACATGGGCTATCCTCAGGCCCAGCCAGCTTCTTCCTCTGCAAGCCTCATGCAGATTGCTCTCTGTGGGCATTGTAGACCACGCTAAGCACCGGGAGCCTTCTGGGAAGAAGCCACTGTCAGAGAAGAAACTGGTAAGTCACTGCCTAGTAAGGATGTCTTTGAGTGTGCCCCACCCCCACCCCAAGCGCCAGTGCCAGTGTGTGCATGTATGCGCGCATATGTGTGTGTGTGTGTGTGTGTACACGTGTGTACGTGTGTACTCATGGAAGTCAAGGTACAGGGTAGGGTCCCTTGGAGTTACAGACACCTGAAGTAGGTGCTGTGATTCTAACGTGGGCTCTCTGGCATTGCAGCAAGACTGCTCAGCTGTCTCTCTAGCACCAGCCTTTGCATTCTGTATCCAGCCGTGACTTGCCCTGATGCACTACTGAGGGCTGCATGGAGATTTTGAAGAGGGGACTCTGCCAGAGGCTTGCTGGCCACACAAAGCCCAGGAGGGGTCAAGGCCAGGTGTGGCTAGGGCCTGATTTGATTGATCTGGAATATTGGGGATAGAACCCAGGGCTTTTGCCTGAGTGCTGCAGTGTTCCAAGAGCCGAACCCTAGCCTTGAAATCTTATTTTACTGTTTAGAGACAGAGACTCATGTCATCCAGGTGCCTTTAACTCCCTATGGAGCTGAAGAGGATCTTAATTCCTGATCCTTCTGTCTCCACCTCCCTAGTGGAAGGATTACAGACAAGTCACCTTGCTCAGTTCTCCTAAAAGTATTTTTACATGCACTTACTTATTTGCATTTGAGTGTTTTTGAATATTCAAGTTCTGTTTGACCCTGGGGACTGGGTATATCTTTAGTTTTAGGTTCTTTAAGGCTTATAATGAACAAGATGTTGGCTTGTTCATTTAATGCCTGCGGCCGCCTGTGTAAATGTGTATGTCAGTCCCTGCCATCCTCAGGAGCACTGTCTGCTTCCTTTCCCAGAGTCTCCTTGGCACATGGGCTCTGGAGACCAAACCCAGGACCAAACACTTGAGCCACTACAGGAAGTGTTTCTTCTGTTTGCAAAAACCTTTCGTGATCTTGCTTTGCTTTGCTTTGCTTTGTTTTTTGAGACAGGGTTTCTCTGTGTAATAATAGCCTTGGGTATCCTGGAGCCCACTCTAGACCAGGCTGTCCTGTAACTTACAGAAATCCTCCTTCCTCTGCCTCCAGAATGCTGGGAATAAAAACGTGTGCTGCCACTGGCCGCCGCCACAGGCTGTCTGTCGATGATCTTTGACTAAAGATCACACATTAGGACTCATGTCATTTCCACCTTGGTGGAAGAGCTTCAGTTGAGCAGCTGAGAAAAAGCCATGTTTCTTAGGGAAAGGAACTATGGCAGCCAGGCTGAGGGACACGGCACAGAGGCTTCCTCAGGACTATCTCCTCCTGGCAGTTCATGCTTGTGCAGGATCCTTCCTGATGGTGTCCAACCTTGCTTTCTCCTGTAAGGTGGATTCTGGTTTTGTTAGCTCAGTGCAAACTTGCATTCTTTTCAAAGTAGCAACTTGTGGTTTTCCTCAGGGTATGGCCAAGGAATCCTAGGATATTGTTTGGGGACTTTTTGCTTCTGTGGTATGAGGCGTCAGATCAAGGGTTACTCATGATGACTTAGTGCTATACTGCTAAGCTCTACCCCAGGCTGGACACTTTTTTTCCCTAAAAACAATTCAGTCCTGGGGACTGGAGTGGTGCCTTACTGGTTAAAAGCACTTATTATTTTTGCAGAGGACTTGGGTTTGGTTCTCAGCACCCACAGAGTAGCTCACAACTACCTGTAATTCCAGTTCTAGGAAATCTGGCACAAGTTTTGCACACATATGGAGCATATGCATGTACTCAGACACATACACGTAGACTCATAAAGTAAATAAATACTTTTAGAGTCTAGTGCTAGAGAAGGAGGGGGACGGTAGCTGAAGGATGAGCTGAGTGAGTGAGGGTTTTGCCAGCATGTGTTTAAATGGGCCACACGCAGCCTTGTGCCCACAAAGGTCAGAAGAGGCCTTCAGATGTCCTGGGATCAGAGTTACACACATTTATAAGCCATGTGCTGAGACTAGAGCCCAGGTCCTCTGTAACAATAGCACGTACTCTGAACTGTTGAGTCATCTTTCCAGCCCGGCTGGTTAGGGCCTAAAGAAAACCTGGGCCTAAAAAAACCTTCCTGAGAAGGGTCGTGCCTGCCTTCCTGCGTTTCACCCAGAAACCCTTGGGTGGTGCCATGGAAAGGGGTCTCTGCACAGTTAAAGCTCGGGTGTTCCCCAAGGAACCCACCTCCTTCCACCGGCAGCTTTTCCACCAGTAAAGACAGAGCAGTGTTTTAGTGAGGCAGTTCTGTTTGAGAGAAGCTAGAAGGACACTTTGTTCAGGGAACATTTCCTAAACAAGCTGTGCTCTCTAGAATTGCTGAGTTCCCTTTTGAAGTGTGCACGCCACACCAGCCGCCCGCTGTGTCTGCCCTCGGCAGGGTGCGGTGGCCTGTAAGAGCTGGGTCTTACCTGTAGCTTTGGAGAGCTCTGCAATAGTGTTATAATGGCTAACCTCTAATGCTGGTGGAGAGGCTTGTAGCAAGTGGCTGGTAAAGTGTATGAATGGTTTTGCTTGCCTGTATGGTTGTCTCCTGGAAGGGTCGCAGGGTCTAACATCCTCTGGTGCCTCTTACTCTCTGTAGAAAAGGCATTTCGTGGATCACCGGAGAGTGTTGGTCCGTGGAGGAAGTGGAGGCTCTGGCATGAGCTGCTTCCACAGTGAGCCCCGCAAGGAGTTTGGAGGCCCTGATGGTGGGGATGGAGGAAATGGTGGACACATCATCCTGAGAGGCATGTCCCCTGGGAGCATCTGGGAAGGGACAGCCTACACGCAGGGGTGGAGGTCCCGCTGTCTTATCGCATAATGCATTTGCACTCATACTTGGTGTGTGCACAGCCTGTTTGTGAATTGTATGTGTGCTCAGCACCAGTGCACCAAGGCTTTGGGTGTCACTTTTGCTTTTTAATCTCAGAGACACAGGTTGCTTCCCATCAGGAACCTTACGCCAGGGTCGGAAGGTGCCGCAGAGGCCTCGGCTGTACTGAGCACATGCTTGGCATGAGTATTCAGTGAGCCGGGTGCAAGCGTCTTCACAGCATAATGAAGTTAGCTGCTTATTTTATGTGTATAGGTGCTATACCTGAGTGTCTGTCTGTGTATGTACCACATGTGGCCCTGCAGAGGCCATTAGATCCCCTGGAACTAGAGTTACAGACAGTGTGAGCGACATAGATGCTAGGGCATCACCCTGCGTCCTCTGCATGAGCAGCCATGTTCCTAACCAGTAGTCCATCTCTTTAGTGCCCTAGGTGATTTTTTGAGTGTGTTTTTAATTGATGATAGTCATTTTCACATCATATGGTGATGCCTTCCTGTTGTAAGTTTAAGCAAATTTCAGGCCAATCAGGGCTACAAGACTACATAGTGAAAGCCTGTCTCAAAAAAAAAAAAAAGAAAGAAAAAAGCAAGAAAGAAAGCAAGCCATGACACTGGTGGTGGTGGTAGTGGTACATGCCTTTAATCCCAGCACTCAGGAGAGGCAGGCAGAGGCAAGTGGATCTCTGTGTGTTCGAGAACAACCAGGGCTAAACAGAGAAACTCTGTCTCGGGGAAGAAAAAAAAAGGTCATATTCTATTTCGGTTAGGATAATGAAGAGTGTGGGCGGCCAGCCATACACCCAAGCCAGGGGAGGGGGAGGGGGACAGATGTAAGGCCGCTGTTCTCTGCTCAGCAGCTGTGTCAGCTGAGTCTCAACAAAGGAACATAAGATTTTGCTCTCGTTCTAGTTGACCAGCAAGTCAAGTCCTTGTCCTCAGTCTTGTCCCAGTATCAGGGTTTCAGTGGAGAAGATGGTGGCAGTAAAAACTGCTCTGGACGAGGCGGTGCCACCCTCTACATCCAGGTAAGCTGAGGAGCTGGAGTGGGTGCAGTTCCTTTGGGTCCTAGTCACTGAGTCCATGGGTGACTAAGGTAGCCGGCTGGGGACAGAAGTGGACAGCGGTGTGTTTTAGGAGTCACATCCCCACACAAACTCCTTTGCAGTGGTGTGGTACTGTGTTGTTTCTGACCCAAGAGAGTCTAGAGGAATGACCCTGAAGAGGGAGCCAAGAACACACCTTCCTGTGTCTAGGTGGGGGCAGTATGCCCACCCAGGGTTCTATGCTCTCATGCTGGTTCCCTGCTACTCTGTTAGTTCAGGTCCTATAGAAACACTTCAGAAAGGCCCCATGCGGAAATGGGTCTCTGGTGTTATGACAGGGCCTCACTGTGGGACCCAGGCTGTTTTTGAACTTGTAATCCCCCTGCCTCAGCTGCCTGAGTGCTGGAAGGCAAGTCTTACCATGACGCAGTATGGGGCATCTGACTGGCCCTATAAAATCTCTTCAGGACAGAGACATTTTGGTTTTTCTGGTAGCTGAAGAGAGCAGTTACCAGTGCCCCACCCGTCCTCTTTCTGTGTAGTTATAGATCAGAACTTGATGACAGTGATGGTGGTGGTGCTTTTCAGGTCCCTGTGGGTACCTTGGTGAAAGAAGGAGACAAGATTGTGGCTGACCTATCTAACCAGGGAGACGAGTATGTGGCTGCTCTCGGGGGTGCAGGAGGAAAGGGCAATCGCTTCTTTCTGGCCAATGACAACCGGGCCCCTGTAACTTGCACACCTGGAGAACCGGGTCAGGAGCGGGTCCTCTACTTGGAACTCAAGACAATGGCTCACGCTGGGATGGTACGCCCTTGACTGTGCCACACCCTGAGGTAGTGGGTCCCTGAGGGTGGGCACACTGCTACCCAGGAAGGAATGCTGGCTTTCATTCATTCCCCCTGCCCAGTGCTCTGTCTGTGCCAGCTGCTGGTGGCATTGACAGTGTCCTCCATGAGATCCTAGGACACTTTTACTTTGTTTCTAGGTTGGCTTCCCAAATGCTGGGAAATCTTCTCTCCTTCGAGCCATTTCAAATGCAAAACCTGCTGTAGCTTCCTACCCGTTCACCACCTTGAACCCTCATGTGGGGATCGTTCACTATGAAGGCCACCAACAGGTAGCAGGTAAAGCCTCTAAAACCCTGCCAGAGGATGGGTTTAAATGGCCCAGTGATTCAGGGGAGCAATTATGTAACCCCTGAGTTTAGCTTCCCACTTAAAAATGAGACATTGTTTTCCCTGATTGAAACAATTTTAATGAGTCTGTTCTCTGTCAAAGTGAACCCCTCCCCTCCCGGCCAAGAAATCTGATCTTTTCTGTTGGGAATTGTAACCTTGAGTTTGGAGCCTGAGGAGAGGACTGCCTCTTGCCTTCCTCATTCTCTCCTGTGGAACTGGGCGGTATCAGTCATGCAGACAGCATGTGGTTTAAAAGCCTTTCCTGTACCATTTTAAGAGGAAAACTTTTTTCCAGAAGATAATGTACCCATTAAAAATAGCAAGCCTGCTGGTAAGGTTATTTGTACAGCACTTTATATCTGCAAAGTGCACGATAGTGATTTGTATCCATAATCAAATTATCCATAGAATGCAGGGAGCCATCTCCCTTTTTTGAACAGTGTTTGAAGCCTGGGAGACAGGAATGTGTTAAATCTTACTCATTAGATTAATCCACCATGCCTGTCACCCAAATATTTCAAAGTGTTTTGCAGCCCTGAGAGCTGAGGTGTCTCAGTGTTGCTTGGCCTGCTGAGTCACCTGGGGGCGGTAGAGTGGCTTTGATTCCCAGTGTTCCTTGAAAGTTGTAGAACATGGGATCTGGACCAGAAAGGGTCTCCCTGAGGGGAGTCTCCTGACCCCAAGGTTGAGGCTGGCACTGGGAGGCCGAGAACAGGACCCTGACTTGACATAACTCTTACCTCCTACAGTGGCAGACATCCCAGGCATCATCCGAGGTGCACACCAGAACAAGGGCCTGGGCTTCAGCTTCCTCAGGCATATCGAGCGTTGTCACTTCTTCCTGTTTGTGGTAGATCTTTCCTTGCCTGAGCCATGGACTCAGGTTGATGATTTAAAATATGAACTAGAGAAGTATGAAGAAGGCCTGTCAGAGAGGTCCCACGTGGTCATTGCAAATAAGATTGATCTCCCGCAGGCCAGAGCCCACCTGCCTCAGCTCCAGGCCCGCCTCGGACAGGAGGTCATAGCCCTGTCAGCGCTGACTGGGGAGAACCTGGAGCAGCTGCTTCTACACCTGAAGGAGCTGCATGATGCCCACATAGAGGCCGAGCTGGAGCAGGGCCACCAGCCTCTCAGGTGGTAGTGGGCACAGGGCTGTGTGCCCTAGGGCCAGCGTGGAACAGGGGTGGGCCAGCAAGAAGCAAAAGCAACCCTTTTGTAAAAACTGCAGGCCATATTCAACTCCTGAGACTAAGTACTTGCAAATACATGAACGTGTCAGTGTCTTTGTTTTCCCGCAAATTTGGGGCATCCTCCCAAAGTGCCCCCTGCCCTCTGGCCAGGGCAATGGAGTATTCTGTGCCACCTGGTACCTGAATTGCTCCCTGTGCTTGGTGCGCCTGTCACCCTTGCTGACTGGTTTGCTGGAGTTGACTCATTTGTGCTAATTAACACCTCATTAGTAGGAGGACAGTGCTGCTGGCTGAAGGTGGCAAACTGCTGCCAGGCGGCTGAGGCAAACACAGCTGAACAGCAGCGCCATGGCTGAGCTGCTCACGCATGGCAGGGTTTGTGGCCCTCGAGTTCCTTGTGTGATTGGGTCTGTCTACAGTCCTGCAGAGCAGCAGGGCCTCACACCAGCCTCTGTGCCACCATGTCAGGGAAGCAGGGTGCAGTGGCTATACTTTGTTCTCCAGTGCCAGCTGACTGAGAATAGTGCGGCCCGGCTCCTTCCCTTTTCTTCCCAGAACGCTGAGCTCTGTGGGGGCCGAACACCAAGGCAGCCTTGAGCTTCACGACTGAATGCACCCAATATCCGACCAGGCACGCACACAGCCTCTGGCTGTGCCTCAAGGATGCACCAGCCGGTTGTCAACCAGAGGAGATGTGAACCTTAAATGCTGGCAGTGTTTGTGATACGTGGGCACAGCTCAGCAGGATGTATGGAAGAACGGCCAGAGACCTGTCCCCGGAGGCGGGGACTGCCACCACTCTGCCCACCACACCTACCTGAACCCGTGAGTCAGTACCAGCCTTTTTTGCCAGGTGGGACCACTTGCCCCTCCAGACACTGCCCTATGGAAAGTGACCCAGGTGGTAAGGACTGGGGACCATATGTCCCAGATATTCCCCAGGGAAGTATGGCCCTGAGGACCCTCAGAAGTACTATGAGGAGACAAGTGGAAACAAGAGGGCTCATCTTTTGGGGAGACCCCTACCCTAGAGTGAGGCTAGCCATGCTTCTGGCACATAGGCAGGGCAGGTCACTCTGTTGGGTGGGGCTGCTAAAACAGCAAACCTGCCCTCAGCTTTCAGAAGCAATTCCGTTTTGATCTGCAGCTGGAACACAGGGTCCTTTTCCGGGAAGCTTTATTCTAATGTCTTATAATTTCAAAGGTCCTGGCGTACTGGAGGCCAGGGCGCGTCTCGTGTCTGTGGCTTTTCTCTTTCAGGCCAATGCAAAGGGTTTTGTAGTCAAGCCAGGCCTGAGAGCATTAATTATCCACCCCTGGCTTTCATCTTTGTGGCTGCTGTGCTCTGGAGACCTCAGAATGCCTCCCTAGGGCCTGGAGACCTAGGGGTGGGCTGGTTCCTCGGAGCTGCTGTATATCCTGGGAGCCACCAGCAGTCCTTGACTGGGGACTCGGTCCCACTGGCTGCTGAGGTCCAGCTTTGCTGATACCAGGGCCATGCCACAGAGGGTCACCCTGGAGCTGCCCCAGGAGGGGTGCTTCTGAAACTGGCTTCCCTCCCAGCTTGTGTTTTTGGAGAGAAGAAAAGTTGACTTGGTCACTCCAGATGAGTGTTTGCTCATTTAAGGTCTAGTTATTGCTGCCTACACATAGTGCACACGTGTAGGGGAGACACCTGTACACAACGTAAGCAGCAAAAGGGGCTGGAGTGGCAGCTCAGCCGTTAAGGGCACTGGCTACCCTTTGAGAGGCCCTGAGTTCAACTCCCATCACCCACGTGGCAACTGACAGCATCTATAACTCCAGTTTCAGGGGATCCAGTGCCCTCTTCTGGCCTCCAAGGACACTGCATGCATATGGTGCACAATCCTACGTGTGCAAAATACCTATATACATAAAACTAAAAGAAAAACAAACTTGCTGCTACAGGCCAGGGTGTGGCAGGGTGCCAAAGTACTCACTTGTCAGGCTCTGGACTCTCCCCAGCTGCACTCCCAGCACTGCAGAACACTGAATGAAGAGTGGTGCACACTGGTAGTATTTGGAAGGTGGAGGTAAGCAGATCAGAAGTTCAAAGGTTACCATCCTCAGATACAGAGACAGTATGAAGCCAACCAGGGCTACATGAGGCTACATAATGTGTCACACATTTTGAAAGAAAAACAAAGGAACAGTAGCATGCCATCACATGTGTAAGGCTCTAGGGTTGTGCAACTGTCACGGATACCTTCTTTGACCAAAGTTCCATTCCCAGAGTGGAATTCTGCAATGTCAGTCCCCCTCCCCTAGTTGCTTACGCCCCAGGCTCATAAATACCACCACCATGTAAGTGCACCACTGTCTGTTCACATCCTCTGAACTCCATACAAGTAGGAGCCGGTGTTGGTCAGTTACCTGTGCCAGCACCCTTTTGTGGAGAGTGGAGTTGGAACAGTTTCTCTGTGTAGCCCTGACTGGCCTGGGATTTACTCTGTAGACCAGGCTGGCCTCAAACTCAGAAGAGCCATCAGCTTACGTGCTGGGACTAAAGGTGAACCCTGACACCCAACTGTGCAGCAGCAGCTTGATAGGAGCCTTACTGTGCCATTTCTGAGATAGCTACTGCTGCCTTAAGTCACAGAAGGACCACAGGCAGCCTGGGACTGAGATTGCCTCCAGGGCAGGACTTGTGATTATAAACCGTTCCCCAGCAACCTCAGTAGGTCTGAGCCCAGCAAAGCTCTTAGCTGAGTGCAGGTTGATGTGGGATGGATGAGGGTGACCCACCCTGGGTTCCTCATCACTTGAAAGACAGTAGCTGCCCTGCGTTAAGCTGGACACCATGCTTCTCTACTGGCCATTTCCAAAGAGCTCTTTGGGCTTCCCATTTGTGATACTGCTGGCCTTTCCCCACAGTAGTCCATAGTCTGGACAGGGAGCTGCAGTGCCGTGGCAAGCTAAGCTGTCTGGAGCACACATCTGCCCTATGTTGTTCCCCAATCACTTCTATGTTTCTGGATTCTTCCCATCTTCCAACATCTGTCCCCACTGACTGGTGACATTTCCCAGACAGCACAGCAAGCCAGCTTCCCTGTTCCTGGGTGTTCGCTCTCCTGGCATGTTTGCCTGTGGGGTCTAGCCTGCCCTTGCTGGGGCTCCACAATCTGTCTCCCGGTGAGTTATCTACCAGTGATTGCGTGTGGGCATCTGCTGCAGCCTGGCTACTGCCAGGCCTTTCTGGAAGCAGATCTGAGGATGGAGCCCAAGATTTGGGGCACAGAGTTCCCCTAAGCTTCCCAGCTTTTGACCTGCTCCCTACTCAGGCCTGGCACCATCAATCCAGAGCTGTACTTGCATGCACTTACTCCAGGAGCTGAGCCTCCAGCTTTTGCAGGACTAATGGAACACACAAGGAAGGGGCCTTGCTGTCAGCTTATCCTTGCTGCTGCTACCAGGCCCCTCTTCCACTTGCCCTTCTCTACACAGACTCCCCCGCCCCATTTCTGTCCTGTTTTTGTTGAAGTCACTTGCCTTGTGCCCCAGGCAAGCTAAGGGCTTCAGGCTTCCCAGCCAATTAGAATCTCACAGGTTTCCTCCATGGTGATACTAGTCATGGGACACAGCTGGAGGGCAGGTGGCACGGAAATTTGGCTGCTGATGGTAAGTCTAGCTTGGCTCCCTCCCTTCTTGTCTGGGTGCCAGTGGCTGCTCTGACAACAAGGAGATACTGACTGGGCCTGAAAGCGCTCACACTCTGCTCTCTCGGTGCCACAATGCCCAGCACATGGCCCATCCTGGGCTGCCTCTGATGGAGAAGCCCAGCAGAGGCAGAGACCCAAGAAGTAGTGTGGATCAGAGACAAACTGTCTACATATAAAATGGGATCAGAAAGCTGGAGTCCAGGTGGCACAGGACCTTGCTGCCTCTTAAGACACTGGGAAGGGTCTTTTCAGAGTTGGTTCCAGCAGACCTTGACTTATGCCTGTGTTTATGCCTGCGATACTCTAATCCCTGCTTCTGTCTTCTTGGGCCATCTACATACATGCCCCTCTACCCTACTCTCTCCTCTCCACTTTGTGGACAGGGTCTTATTATGTAGCGTAGGCTAGCCCCAAATGCATAATCCTGCTTCAGCTTCCCAAGTACTGGTATTCTAGGTGTGGGGCCCACATCCAACACTCTCTTCATTACCTTCATTAGCCGGGCAGTGGTGGCGCATGCCTTTAATCCCAGCACTTGGGAGGCAGAGGCAGGCGGATTTCTGAGTTCGAGGCCAGCCTGGTCTACAGAGTGAGTTCCAGGTCAGCCAAGGCTACAAGGAGAAACCCTGTCTCGAAAAACCAAAAAAAAAAAAAAAAGGATATCTTCATTAGACTTAGGGCCCAGTCTAAATCCAGATGTCCTTGAAATCCTAACTGAATATTGGAACTAGAGGAGCAGCCCAGGTGGTGAAGGATAGGAGAGGTCCCCAGAGTTACATGATGGAAAGCAACTTAGTGCCCCATGTTTGCTTCGTATTAGGTACCAGTGAGGAAAGGAACATGTTGTTGAGAGCCAGGCATAGCAGAAACATGCCTACAGCCCCAGCGATTAGGAGGCTGAGGCAAGAAGTTTAATCAAGGGCTACATGTCGACCCCTGTCTAGAAAGAAAGCATGCTCCTGAAGTGAGCAGGGCGGCTGCACAGCACGAGTGCACTTGACACCACTGTGAGCCAACAGGGGTTTGTGTTGATACAGCATTGCAGAGGGAGATGAGCCAAACAGAACATGCATGACCTGCAGCTGCACAGAATGGGGTGCGTGTTAAACGAGGAAGAAGATTGATGTCAATCTCCTAGCTTGGCCCTGCAGCTGCGGACCATTTGTCTGGGGCTCTATTAGGAACGAGGTAAAGGGCACATGGACCTCTATGCATGTGGATCTGGAAAAAGCTCAAACGGAACAGTTTAGTGAGGAGCACTGGAAGAGGGCCCAGCTGCAGTGCTCACCTGGCCCTCAGCTATGCTTAGAGGGGTTAGCTGAGAGGATGAGCCTGGGAGGCGAGCCCAGGGATAAAAGCTGCTTGCAACCAACTGTCTTTCCCCACCATCTAATGGGATCCTCTACTAAGACACCTGCCCTCAGGTTGGCACTCCTGGGTGAGGAGCCTCATTTGAGCAAGCCATAGAGGAGCGGTTGGAGTTCACAGTGGATTAGGGGTGTCTAGGTTATGGAACTGTAAGAAGTCTGTGAACTCCCCCTTACCACTGTTGTGTCTTCTATGATTTGAAGTACCAGGGGACATTCAATGTTATACTTGGCCCTGTCTTCCTTTCTATCTGCTTCCCGGCCACTATAAATGACTCCCCCCCACCCCCCTTGATGTCTGCTAAGGATAAGGTGAGAGAGAGAGAGACTGCACACTAAACCCCTTGAACTGAGACTGCTCTGTCCTTCCCTTTGTTAGCTTTGGCCAGGTGTTCTCTCATATTGACACAATGTAACTAGTACAAAAAACTGGAACCAGAGAAGTGGGCTCATTACCTTAACTAAATCTGCAACTGTTTTTTAGGAAGAATTTACAAGTGTGGAGATGTGTGGAGATGTGTACTAGAAAAGACCTGGATGCCATAAGATGGGCTTGTCTTGTTTCATTTTGTTGTAATAGGGTCTCTCTTACATTGCAACAGTCATCCTGCTCTGCCTCCTCCTCCTAGTGCTGCCCTTAGGTGAGCCACTGGGTCAGTAATCTCAGTTTGTTTATCTGAAACAAGGTCTCACTATGTAGCCCTAGATGGCCTGAAACTCACTATGTACATAAAGCTGGCTTCAGATTTACAAAGATTCTCCTGCCTCTGTCTCGTGAATGTGGATTATAGCTGTGCAGCAATGTGCCCAGCTCTAAGTTCACCTCCCACTCAGCTTCCTGGTGAGAGTTCACGGTGGGGGGAGGGGTGGGGTAGTGGTAGGAAATGGACAGAAAAGACTGCACTGATGGTGTTTCAGGGAGAGACGGAAGACTACAGGGTCTGCACAGGACATCATTCATATATATTCTTGCTGTGCCCGGAGACTTTATGTGAGGGTGAATTTAAAAATAAAGGGTTAGTTAATCTCAACCCTCAAGGCATCTCAGCCTCAGGGCTGTAGTATGAATATCGCTGGCTGCTTTTAGCCATGTTTATAGCGAGAATTTGGGGCTCGGTATGGTGACCTCAGGAATTGGGAGGCTAAGGCAGAAGGGTTGTCATGGGTTTGAGAGAATCCTGAGCTACAGAGGGAGACCCTGTCTAAAAGAGAAGAAAAACCTAAGACAACAGACTTGCCTCCTGCAAGAAGGCAATAGGAGAAGCCCCAGGATTTGGGAGATGCCAGAAATATGGACTTTCTGTCTACTGAGGAAAACCACTGGCAGTGAGTTGAAGGAGCCCAAGAGAGAGGCCATGTGGGCTGCAAACAGAGCCCAGGCAGAACTGCCCAAGTCCACTGTAGCTCATGCGAAGGTACCAGATGCCAGTGAGGCACTGGGATTTCATGTTTTTAATGTTTGAGCTTCTGGGTTCAGGTCTTATTTTATCCTCTCTTTGATTCCTTTCTTCTTTCTTTTTATCTTAAAAAAAACAAAAACAAACAAACAAAAAAAAAAAAACAAAAAAAAACAGGTAGCCCAGGCTGTCCTGAAACTCCCTATAACCCAGGCTAGCCTCAAATCTGCCTTCTGCCTTAGATACCCAAGTGCTAGGATTATAGGTGTAAGGCACTCTTGGCTCCCCTTCATGTTGTTTTGCTCTGTGACAAAGTCTCAAGTATAGTCAAAGATGACTCTGGAGTTCTGCACCTCCGCCCTCTGCCTCCCAGGGGTGACTCAGAGGCTATCCCAAAGCAGGGTGATATGGCCCCACAGAAGAAGGTCTGATTCTGTGGAGAGGAATTCGGCTCCTAAGCAGGGCCTATCAGGCATGGCTCAAGACAGATACAAGATGGTCCTGAATGCTAAACAAATTGAGATGTCACCACAGAAGGAGACATCTGCAGCTCAGCCTTTTGCCAGCTGTGGGACATTCTGCCGCCTAGGCCCTCTGTACCCCAGCATCTGTGAAGCAAGAATTACAGAAGCCGCTGTGTTTGAGAACTAGATTTTAAGGAAAGGGATCAAAGTATGGTCTGGGGGCACAGTGTAACTGGCCAAAGCTGTCCTTGGTGTCATTATGGTCTAAGCACAGACCTTGGGCTGGTATAGTGGTGACCCTTCCCAGGCAGGTACCCGGAGTGGTCTGCTCAATCCTCTGTCTCTTCCCTAGCCTCTGTGCAGCCAAAGCCTCCTCCAGAGTCCCTACCTCAGTATCATCATCTGAGTGCCATAAGGCCTGGACTTCAGAATTGAGATGTCCCTCTGTCCTCATTGGACCTTAGGGAAGGAAAGGGCTCTTTGGTCCTGGGCTGAAGGACCTGCGAGGGACACACAGCTAGAAAACAGCCTGTCTCCCCATTCTGTCACTCCTGTGTTTGTCCGACTGTGTAAGGACAGAGAGAAGCAGCAGGAAGGTGGCCCCTCCAGGTACCAGCTGTGGACCTTTCCCTGGCCAGTACCCACCCCCTGAAGCCTGCCTTCCTGCAAGGAGGTGAGACCCAGACACTTAATGCCAGGTTAGCACAGCACTACCCACTGGCAGCAGGTGCGGGCACTGCCAACAGTGGAGCAATTTCGGTAATGACAGGAGGCCTGCAGTGCCCAAGTGCCATTTTCTGTTGGCCGGTGGGGTGGGGGTGGGGAGGAGCCCCGCCAGCCACTCACATTTAAATGATGCTGGCACCTGGCTGCCCCAAGCCCAGCTGCTGAGCCTGAGCTGCTGAGGAGAAAAGCTTAGGAATCCCTGGCACCCCTCCCCCACCTAGCTGTTCATGCAAACTGCCATGGGACAGGCAAGGATGGGTGTTCCCTTAAGGTGCCTGGTTTTTACTCTAACCCTCAACACAGACCAGCTGGGGAGGCTCGGACAGCTCTTGATCTTCAAGTCTTGGTGTCCTCTGAAGTACATGTTTGCCACCTGGGCGGCTGAGCCTCGACTCCACAGCTCTTCTGGTCTCTGCCCCACAGTACTGACTCCGCAGCAGCAAGGGAAGGCCGGGACCGATTTCCTGACTCCCTGTCTCAGCACAGTGAAGGGTGTACAGCGAGTGGCCACCTTTCTGTTTTCTTTGTTCTTGTTTTGTTTGGGATTCGAGACAGTGTTTCTGTGTGTAGCCCTGGCTGTCCTGGACTCACTCTGTAGACCAGGCTGTCCCCAAACTCAGAAATCTGCCTACCTCTGCTTCATGAGTGATGGTATTAAAGGTGTGTGTGTCACCACTACCACCCAGCTCAACACGCATTTTGATCTGGAGAGGAAAATCCATTGGTGAGTGCTTGCTTGGTATGCTTGAGGCTCTGGGCTCCCGTTCCCAGTGCTACATAAACCAAGCATGGTAACTCATGCTTAGAATCCAGGAAGATCAGAATTCAGGGTCATCCTCGGCTACATAGTAGATCTGAAGCCAGCCTGAGCTACATAAAACTTCACCTCAAATTCTCAACAGCAAATGCTTTGTGTCAAGATCAACAGCACCAAACTGGGTAGTGATGGCGCATGCCTTTAATCCCAGCACTCAGGAAACAGAGGAAGGCAGGTCTCTGAGTTTGAGGCCAGCCTGGTACAGAGTGAGTTCCAGGACAGCCAGGGCTACACAGAAAAACCCTGTCTCGGAAAACAACAACAACAACCAGCCAGAGATCAACAGAGCCTGTTGGGCACCTTGCTTCCCTTCCCATACCCTGCACTCAGGTGATAGGAGTTTGGATGCTGTCTTCCAGAGGGACAGAGTCCTGCAGAGGGACCGGCTCAGATACTGCTATCCATGGTACCCATCCAGTGCTGCTCAGGAAGAAGAGACAGAGTAGAAGGAGCCTGGGTTCCACATCAGGCTTCAGATGCTGGCTCCTGACCAACAACTGCCAACCTGTGATGGGGGAGCCTGCAGGATGGAGAATGTTCACAGTACTGGGGGGTCACTCTGAGGACATGGGGTGCTAACCTTGACTCAAACCTGGCAAGAACACTATTATTAACTCTTAGTGAAAGGTTCTGTATGCCCCAGAACCTATCCAGAAGCTCTGGGATGGGACAGAGAACAGAGAAGATGACTCTTGTACAACAGGGCTCTGGAAGCTTTGCCAGGGAGACCCCAGCCATCTCCACTCACGGCCTTGGCTCTGAATCATTTTTCTTCTGTGGAGTAGGGGACTGGGTTCACCTGATGAAGCCCCCAGTAGCTTAGGCTCTTCCTTTAGACTGGGAGGGTCCCCAGCTAGTATGTCAGGGCCTCCATCCATGGGGCATCTTCAGAGTCAGTACCAAGAGTGAAGAGATGACTGACTGACATGTACAGCCAGAGCCAACACCCAGGGGAACCCACTCCTCCAGGTGACCCTCAGCCTGACCTCTGACTTAGAATCCAAGTGCAAGTCTGTCCTTGTTGGTGGCCCCTGGTTGGTAACTGCTCCTTCTCCCAGTCCCAAGGCAACCCTGACCTAGAACTGTTTATCCCAGGGGTCCTTTATCTGTCACCTCTGGCTCAGGGCCCACATCTGTGCTGCTTTGCTGGCGACCCACCTCCCTGGCACCAGTGCACAGTAGGTACTCAGTAAACAACATCTGTGTCACTGAACCCCAGTACAGCTTTGTCTCCTCCAGGCTGGGACTATGAGAGCGGCTGGCTGGAACTGCAGAAGGCCCCCTCCGCCTGTTTGTTTGCTGCAGACTCGGGCCCAATAGACTCTGTGTCTTTCTTCTCTCCTCCTCCGTCCCCACACAGCAACTCCGGGAGCGGCAGTTTCCAGAGATTGAAGGCAAAATTGCTTGAAAGCCTGTGCTTTTATCCTCCAATTTGTAGCCATTTAGTAGGGCCGGGCGGAGGGGCAGCCTGGCCGCTGACTGCTGGAAGGGAAGTGCCCGTTGCTGGAGAGAGCAGTCCTTTGTCCTTCCCCAGATCACTCTGGGCTTTGGGGACAGATACCCGCTGAGGAGGCAAGGCCTGGTGCAGGGTGAGGGAGCCAGTACCAGCCTGCTGGGGGAGCCACAAAACCTCTCAGCTCTCAGGGTGGGAGGGTCGTGCTGAGCAAATGTGGTATCCACTCTCACCATTCCTAACTGCTTAGGATAAGGTCCAGCTTGGGGCAGTGAGGCACAAGGAACACTGACTATGAAGGAAGCCAGAATCCCCAGGCTCACTCCACAGCCCAGTGACTGAGGAGGGGCCTGCTTGAGCCCAGAGGAAGCAGGACTCAGATCCAGGGAAAGACAGAAGGGGGAGAGTCTCTGCCTTCTGGAGGTTGTCAAGTAGCTGGGAAAGACACGTGCTGGCACAGCTGCAGGGACTGCACATCTGGAGGGGGAAAGGCTTCGTGGGTTGCTTCCCCTGTGTGTGTAGCACTGAGCTACCTTGAAGCTTTACTTGTGTGTCTGGTGTCCCTCACTGCAGTGAAGACCCCTGTGGTGCCTAGATGTGGTAGCAACTTCCCTCCCTGTTCAGAGGAGGAAAGGTGAAGTCTCTGAAGATCAAGGGCATGGTAAGATGACAGCTAGGGTCAGCCTGTCCTGCTCCAGGTGGTGGGGCTACCCATAAGGCTGTCCGCTGAGGGCAGTACCACCCACTTTCTACCGTCCCAACCACCGCCAGATCTTTGCCTGCGTTGGTGACTCTGCATCTCTCAGCCCTCACAAGCCTAGCTGCAGTTCTCATAACTCCGGAGCCACCCTATGTACCCCACCAGCCCCTTCCTTACCAGTTTCCTGAGCTTCTCTCAAAGCACAAGGCATGGCCAAGGCCCTTCCTGGGACCCATGTCTCTCCAGCAATTGGCTGGTTACTCATGTGTAATGTCAAGGCCATGATGATGGCTGCTTTCTGACAAAAAAAAAGCTGAGCACCTACCTTTGAACAGGCTACAGATGTGTATTCTGAAGGCAGATGTGCACCGTCCCAGTACTATATACTACCCTTCTGAAAAGAGACACCAGCTGGACGTCCCCCTACATGTCCTTGAGCAATTTTGTAACGGGGCACTACAGGGAACAATTCCTTGTGGGAACTACACTCTGGGATGACAACCTGGCTTTTCTCCCATCTAGTTCCTCAGTTAGAATATCAAGGCCACATCCTCGTCTCCACTGGACCTCTGATTAGATCCCTGAACAATAGCTACACCCACAAAGTCCCCAAAAGTCAGCACCCATAAAAAAATACACTTTATTATGTCTTCACATTGGCAGAGGCAGCACACCAGGGCACAAGGATGGCAGAGCATGCAAAGGCCTGAGGTGAGTACTCAGGACAAGGCAAAGCATTCCTTCAGGTGTCACAGGCCTGCTTTCCTGACTGTCCCATGAGCCTCATGACCCTCAGGGTACAGTCACCGCTCTACCCCACAGCCCACCCACCCCCAAATTCTGACTCTGAAGATGGGACAAGCAGGGCAGGGCCATCGTCCTGAGCCTGGGGGTGGGGCAGGCAGAAGCAGCTGGAGCGGCTCAGCCGGAAGCTGCCGCGCTGAGGGAGGAGGGCGTGGGAGCCCACACCTGCCAATCCAGCCCAGAGCTCCTCGGCAATTTTGTCTCTCTTGACTAAACATCCAAGGAACATCAAGTTCACAGACGTGTTTTCTTCTCCTCCATCTTCCTGAAAACATCCAGAATGGAAGAGCAAAGAAGCTTCAATGTTCTTGGGGCCCTTGACACTTTGTGGGGCAAAGAATTGAAGGGAGCTGGGGATAGGAACCAGGCTCCAGGATTAAGCAAGAGACAGTGGCAGCAAAGGGTATCATCCCCAGATCGATCGTCTGGGAGACAGAAGGTATTGCAAGTGTGTGGTGGGTGTGCAGCGGGTGTGTGCACATGCGGGGCTCAGTGCCAGGGCAGGAGCCGGGAGCACACACCAAGGTTTGCTTTGGGGAGGACACCAGCCACTAAGTATGCAAAGGGGGACATAACTGGCACTGCACTGTGTGTGTGAAAGTGGAAGGCATGCCTGGGACTCCTGGATTGTCTCTTCTGTGGTGAAGGAGAATGTGGCGGCAGAGCCAGCCAGCACACTCCAGTTCCACCAACGAGGGCTCTTGTCTTGGCCCACCTACCATGCCGCCCCACTGCAGGGTTGATGATCTAAGAGGCTGCCATGGCGTTTGACCGTGGACAAAGGCAGGGCCCACACTCAGGCTGCCCACGAAACAGGTACAAGGGCCTGGCCACAGAAGGGTGGGGCAGCTGCTCATTTCCAGCACTGCTCCAGGGAGCCATGGGGCTGGACCTTGAGCTTCTGGGGGCAGAGGAGCTTGGTGAAGGCTCTGCGGAAACTGTAGTGGCAGAGTGGGTAGAGGACAGGGTTGACAGCTGAGTTGGCCCACAGAAGCCAGAAGGACGTCTCGTACCAGTAGTCAGGGATGCAGTGGCCATGGCAAGCAGCTCGGATGATCATGAGGAGTGTGTATGGGGCCCAGCAGAGCCCGAAGATGCTCACAATGATGGCCAGGGACTTAGCCACCTTCTTGTCCCGCGACAGCCGAAAGCGCTGGGTGATACTCTGGGACACCATCTTCATGCGCTTCTCCAAGGATGCTGAAGACGCCGACGGCTTGGAGCCCCTTTTGAGTGAGCGCGGCCTCTCAGTGCCCCTTGAGGAGCTGCCGGAGCTGGAGGTAGGCGAGGCGGCAGCACCCCCACCACTGCCACCCCCGAGGGCAGCCTCCCCAGCCTCAACACCAGGGCCTGCCTCACCCACCCCATACCTGTGTAATGGCATGGCCTCCCCATGCCCTTTTGGCCAGCAGCCCCAGCAGCTGGGGGGAGCTGGAGGTGGCGAGGGCTGGGCATCAGGTGGGGGCTCTGGACCAGCCTCACGGCCTCCCCCATCAAGCCGAAGGCGAGTACGCCTCTGGATGTTCAGGTAGATGCTGAGGTTGAAGAAGGTGACACTGAGGAAGGGTGTGAAGAACTCGAGGGTGGAGGCCGTGATGAGAAAGTACCAGTTGTAGAAGAACTCTGCATAGCAGTGGCCCTCGGGAATGGAGCTGCCACCGGACAGGTGCTCCCAACTCAGGATGGCAGGCCCATACAGCAGGAAGGCCAGCACCCATACCATTGCCATCTTCCGAACTGCCCGTCTCGTGTCTCCCTGCTGGGCCCGGTAGGAGACCTGCAGTGGGTTGTACAAATCAACAACAGGTCAGCAGCATTGGGCTGGGATGCTCAGAGAAGCCTCAGCTTCCATGTCTGCCCTGGGTAAGGTGCCATGTTCCTTCTCTCCCTTGCTTGTGTCCCCTGCCTGCCTGATGCCCACACACTCTCCCGGAGCCTCAAAGCCTACCACAAACAACCAGAATCCTGTCTCTTCACCATCCGCCACCAGCTCCACTGGGTCCCCCTGCCTTTGCTTTCGTCACTAGCATTGGCCACACCCAGAGGCCACACACAACTGTTTCTGGTGGGAGCTGTCTTCAGCGGTTTCAAAGGGAAGGTCTTTGTCTCAACTCTGCACCAGTATTTCCTTCCTCTCACTACTGGAGCTGGGAACACAGAAGGGAAACCTGCTGGCCCACTGCTAGAGACCCCCCCCCACACACACACACACACAAAAGAATTAAGTATTCTGTCTTCTATTCTAGAAGGTGAATGGCTAGAAAGGGTAGGGAGTGAGACTATCTAGTCTCTCCAAGAAACAAACTAAGCTCCAAGTTTAACTAGTAAAGCAAGGGGCAAGGTAGCAGGAGGGGCCAAAAATCCTGCTGAGGGGCCTCAGAGGGACAGCTGAAACAAGTGTCCTTGACAGCCATCTTGGGAACCACAAGCTAACCACATGTCTAGGGCACACGTGCCACATGCCAGCTTTGTACTGGGCATCTCAGTCACAATAGCCCTGTGATTGTGCCACTGTCTTGCTGGTTCAGGGGAAGGTACAAGGGACCTAGGGAAGCTCAAGAGGACTCCGTGATGGTGCTCTTTGCAAGCTGATTCTCAGGATGCATCCTGACAAATTCATCCTGGAATGAGTGAGCCACCAAGGAGATGAAGAAGTGGCAGCTGAAGCCTCAGTCCACACCAGTGTCCGTCTGCTCTGCATGAGCTCCAGGGCCACTTAGGGGAGCTTGTGCATCTAGGAGCTGTGGCTTCCTGTTATGATGTATGTACACCTTCATGTACACAATAATGGGAAGGAATCCTGAACCTGCTCAGGATAGAGGCTGGACCCTGACATCCTTTCCTACCAGAGTATGGAATTCCAAGCTAACCTCCTGTCTCATGCTTGTACTACTGGCAGCCAATGGTCACTGAAAAATGCCCCACACGTCAAAAGGGAGCAAACCCGCCAGGTATCTGTCTACAACTCAGGGGTAGTTGGTCTCCAACACACAGAGTAAGCGCTAATGCCTGCATTCCAGAACTCACAGCTCGAGTGACTGACAGGAATCGGTCATAGCTGATCAGCACGATGTTGAAGACTGAGGAGGCACACAGTAGGTAGTCTACCACCAGCCACAGCTTGCAGAGGCCCCGGCCAAAGGTCCAACGGCCAGTCAGCACATAGGGTACATACAGTGGGATGCAGAAGGCACCTATGGGAAAGCAACTGCGGTGGGACCATGGCTCAAGACTTGGGGTCAGACTGACCACATGGAGAGAGGGCAGAGCCTGGCCTTCAGAGGGTACCCACCTTTCTAGGAGCAGTATTATGTCTTATTTATCCCCCTAGTTACCCTGACCCCCTACAACTGAGCAGCTGCCAGCCTCCAGCCCACCAATGTCTTCTGGACCTGGCAGTAGGAGGAAGGACCTCGAGGTAGGAACCTCTGGACACAGAACCTGGGCTTCTGCCAGCCCTACCAACCACCAAAAGAGAGGAAAGGGATATATGTCCTCCCTGGCTTGACTGGCTCTGGAGCCGAGATCATCCATCTCTACCCTGGCTGTTGGACAGCCTCCCTTCTCAGCTTAAAAACCGAGAAAGCTTTTCTCTTGGCTTAAAAGGTTTTTGGCTGCAGCCGCGACAGCCGCTCTCACCGCCCAAACTGGCTTCCAGCGTCTGGGAGACGCAGCAGCTCGCAGCCCCAACAGGTGTCTGGCGCTCCGGCCCCCACCGCGTGCCCCGCCTCCCCCCCTCCCCCGTTTGGGAGCAGAGCTTGGACACGTGAGAACGAGCTCCTCCGTGCAATTCCCTCATCTCACCACCCCCCCCCAGCCTTCCTCAGGGTCCCCTTCCCCAGCACAGCTCCCCAAATCCCCCTTCCATGTCCCCTCCCCCCAGCGTCCTCGCAGCATCCTGAGTCCGGCGCCGCTGCCTTTGTTTGGTTCGGCGCAGGAGCCAGCGCTGCACCCGCGGTCGCTGCGCCTTGCGCCTTGCTGAGCGCCCGCCGGCTGGGGCATTCTCCCCGGGGACATCCCCACCCAGCCCCTGTCCTGCGGCCCGGGAGGCTAGGAACTTCGCCCGCGCCCACCATCCTGAGGTTTCTAGAGCGCCTCTCCCAAGGCCGAACCCCCGAGAAGCCACCCCAGGTCGAAGCGCCAAGCCCCATTGCCCAGCCCGGGCTCCGCGCCCTGGACTCTGGCAGCGGACGGGGTCTGGGGGCTTTACCCACGAGGAAGTCGGAGATGGCGAGGTTGAGCAGAAAGAAGTTGTTCTGGGTGCGGAGGCTCGAATCCGCCACGAAGGCGAGCATGACCAGCGCGTTGCCCAGCACTGTGGCCACGATGAGCAGCGCCATGAGCGCAGCCAGGACAGCGGTCCAGGCAGCCGAGAAGCCGCGCGCCCCTCCTGCTGCCGCCGCCTCTCCGGCCAGAGCGCCCGACGCGTTCATCAGCCCGTCGGGTGGCGCGCGCTCCATGGCCCAGCAGGCTCACACGGCTTGGGGACACCGGGCAGGGCACGGGCCGAGAGCTAGGCAGCCGGGTGGGGCCCCCGCTCCTGAGCCTAATCTTTGCCGGTTCTTCGCCCAGCCCGGTTTTCCGGGGGGCGCCCGGAGCATGGTCCGCGGGGCCGGAGCGAGAGCCGGTTCTGGAGTCCGGGAGGGCGATGCAGAGGGGGCTGGTGTCGGAATCTGAGCGGAGTGGGGCGGGCGGCGCGGCTGCTGCAGCGAGAGCAAAGCCGAGCTCCAGCCGCCCGCGGCGCGTCGGTGCACCCCTAGCTCAGCGCGCAGCCGAGTGCGCCCCGCGATCCGCTCGCCGCCCCCCGCGCCCCGCGCAGAGCCCCCGCCATTGGCTGGCGCCCTCGCCCCGCCTCCGCCCCGCCTCCGCCCCGCCCGGCGCGGGCAGCACCACGGACAGCGCCGCGTGCCCGCCGGCCGACTAGAGCCCCTGCCCGTGTGCGCACCGTGGCTGGCTGAGAGCCCGACTCCAGCAATAACCAGCTACAGGGTTGGGACCATGTCTGAGGTCGCACCTAAAAGCTGGTCCCTTGGCTATCCGTTCGCCCTCGTGCCCTCGCCCCTAGTGACCCCTGCCCGACCCTTGTCCGTAGCTCCTAAGCTTGGGAGGACCTGGGACAGTGCCCGGGTGGGGTGGAGAATGGCTGCCCTGCAGCTTTAGAGAACTTGCACCTCAGGACTCCTTTTCACATCTTGCTTTGGGCAAGTAGGTTTCTAGGGTAAGAGATGTCCAAAGAAGGATTGGGGAGGGGGTCTCTGAAAGCGATGCCGGGAACAGGGGTTCTCTCCAGCTTCATATGCACTCAACTGTGGGTCTCAATCTCCACGTGGTTAGACAGAGCTCAGAACAGGGTCCAGGGTGACCTGCAAGGCACACACAGATGTGGAGTTACATAAGGGAAGAACGAGCCTGAGCGGACCCAGCCCAGAGCTGAGAACATTCACCCAGAACTCAGCGGCAGTGGGTGGAGGGGCGACCCACAAAGCAGCTTGGTTCGGGCCATGAATGCCCCCTGAGATACCTCAGTGGGGTGGTCACTGCTGCAGGGGACAGGTGAGGTCACTGAGTTCTGGGTGCAGCCGGGGTGGTGGCAGCTGCATTAATGCCTGTGGGAAGGGGAGGAGGAAAGCCACCGGCCCCCCTCCTCTGACACAGATACCGGAGGTCAAGGACAGAGTCAGCAGCAGAGGCTCCCTAAAGACAAACAGACACACCCACGCTCTGACACACAGACATTCACAGTCAGGGAGACAGCCACCCAGCATCAGGCTGGGACCCACGAATAGACAGACAGCAGACAGACAGGAAACAGTGCCCGAGGGAGAGGGAAGGAGTGACTGTCCTCTGTCACCAATGGCACACATCAGTGAATGCTTCAAAGTGGACAGAAATGTATACTGTATGGGTGTGGAGGAAGGAGCCCCCAGGCACTGCTGCAAGCACCCCACACTGACAGCCAGGGCTGGTTGGTCATGTGAGGACCTGCCCCTCCCCCACCCCAAGTGGTTCTCTGAGAACTTTGGGCAGTGGGGACTGGCATTTCTCTGTCCCAGCCTTGGGGATGCTGGCAAAGGGGAGCCTCTACCCCAAGCTCACAGTCTCAGCCCCTCAAGGGCACCCTGGAAGCTTCTATGGGGAGGGGTAAATTTTAACATATCCTCTCCAGAAAGCCTTCTCTGATCTGCTCTTACAAGCAAACCCTTAGGCTCTCTTCCACAGCACACTGACTTGTTCAGAAGCTGTGTGAGGTTCAGGCACTTAACTATTGGTCAAAGTAACGTATGTCCTGGAACTGGACAGCAAGATCCAGCTGCGCTAGTGGGCACAATCAAGCATGCCCTTCAAGCCTCCCTGTGGCCTGAGTGTTTGGCAGGGTTCACTCTCCAGCACCTCCAAAATGCTTCTCTCTCAGTCGTTCCCTCATTCTCCCGGAGAAAGAGAGTAGAACCAGACATGTTGTTCAGAACTCTCAGAGCCCTCAGGAAATGGGGTGGGGAGACATTTAAAGGGATCCCTAGATCTCATTAATGGCTGGAGCTTCAATATCCCCATCTTGACACAGGATTTGAGGGAGAGAGTTAAAAGTTTGTAAAAAAAAATCCCTGTAAAGTCTTAGCCATCCCCAGTCCCAGTTTAAACTGTCCTGTTATTAATCATTACTCTGACCAAGCCCAGCCATAAGTGGGGGCTTGGACCCTATGAAGAACTCAGGACTGTGTAACAGGGAGGCCCACCTGCTATGTCTCCCTTCCTTCACATGTTCCTGTCTGGGCCTCCATGAATGTTGCTACTTGCTGCCCAACCCCAGAGAACAATCTGGGGACCACCTGGAACAAAAAGCAGTTCCCTGGTGGTCACTATTCCAGCAGCTGGGGGGACCCAACTCAACCCTACTGCCCCACAGCTGTCTGCGGTGCTGCTGCTGTGATGGTGTTATGGAATGTTCAGCAGACATAAGGACAAACAAACAAACCAGGCAGTAGCCCGTGTCCTACAGGCTGGTACCCTGCACCCTCATAGGAATTCTGAAGGGGCCGAGCTCCATAATGACACTCAGCTAGGGTCACTTCAGCCCCTAGCATCCAAGGTTCAGCTGTGTGCTCTTGGAGGAAGCTACCCCGTCTCTTGGAGCCTGGAAATCTTCCTCTGCAAATGGAAACCAGAAGCAGCAGGAAGGTTGAGTTAGCCCAGAGGTTTGATAAGGACAGTGGCTGGTGGTGATGGGTGCCCCCTACAGGCCAGACTCACTGCTTGCATTCATGACCTCATTAGGCTCTCAGTTACCCTGTGTCAGTATTTCTCAACCTGGGGGTTACGACCCTTCTGGGGATCACACATCAGATATCCTGCATATCAGATGTTTACACTATGATTCCTTGCAGTAGCAAAATTACAGTTATGAAGTAGCAACAGAATAATGTCATGGTTGGGGGGGGATCACCGCAACATAAGGAACCACAGCATTAGGAAGGTTGAGAACCGCTGCCCTATGTGGAGTCACCTGCATAGGGCCACACAGACCTAGAGTCCACCCTCTCCAGGGCCCTAGTTCTGGTTCAGCCCTGAGATAGAGGCTCCCAAGGCCAGTGTGGAAAGCATGCAGGCAGAGGGACTTGGCTGGTCAACTGGACGAAGGCAATGCATAAATAAGGAAGGTCACTATGTGGCACCCTACCCTGGAGAGTTTTCCCAGGAAGAGCTTTGTGTGGAAAAAGGAACACAAGGCCAGAGGCAATGGCCAGTGTTCTGGTGATCCAGGGCCCAGGATGATTTGGCCCCCACGCGATGCAATCATGGCAGTTTGTGTATCATGTATAGACAGACACCCACCAGAGTGTACTTTACAGACTGGCATGTTAGCACGGTGCAGTGGCCACCCTGGAGGCTCCTGTGGGCCCTAAAGCCATAATCCCATATGCTAAACTCTTGTTTTTCTGAATGCCTGGCCATTGACCCACCCCAGAAACAAACTCCAAACAAATAGTCCTCATACCTGGTAATGAGCTGAGCTCTTAGCCTCCTGCTCCTGGTTCAGGTCACCCTTGCTAACTCAGCCTATGCCACCATGCAAAAGCTTGCAGAGTCCACACCTGTGGGCATGGGTACCACATAAGCAGCATCTGCCTGGGAGACCAGTTTTCTGCAAAAGAGGCTAGGAGTGATCCAAGACCAGTAACCCACACCCTGAAGAGCAGCTGCCTCCTAGGTTGCAGGGACAGCCTCCTGTAGGCACACAGGCTAGGGACAATGGCCTATAGGGATGTGCGCCTTCCTATAGGATATATACTATGAATCAGAGGTATTTCTATGGTACTGTACTTGCAGGGGACAGGCACAGTGTCTAGGAGCTGGACTTGGTGGCAAAAAAAAAAAAAAAAAAAAAAAAAAAAAAAAAAGCCACCCCTAAAATCCCTTTCTATGATCCACCAGGGAATATATTGTTCAGGGATCATCTGCAATAGCAATGCTCACCTCTGAAGCTCCTCAGGCCCAGGAACCAGCAGCTAAGGACATCAGAGAGTGGCTCTGGCCACCTGCCCAGGTCCTTTTCATGGGTCACTGTCTTCACCTCCAGCCGTGCCTTAGCTGGTGAACCCCACTTCGACTAGGACCAGATTCTGATTTTTAAAGGGGCTTCTCACTGACAAGAGGTCAGTAGGTCACAGATGTAAAGAGAGGAAGGAAATAGAGGTTTGGGAAAGAGGCTAGTGGCAGAAAGGGGTGGCCCAGTCTAATGCAGCCAGGAAGCCAGTTAGGCTGAAGCACAGAAAGGCAGATTGGGGGAGCCTTGGAAGGAGAGGGGAGAGGCTTCTCATGCTGTGGACAGGATGCTAATGTTTCCTTGGGGTGGGTCAGGAACTCCAAGAGGGTTTGAGAGGTGTCTTAAAGGTCCCTGGCCACAGTGGGGTTAACTGGGCAGCTGGAGGGTAGATGCCCAGAGCCAGCTGGGCAGTTGTGTAACGAAGTCCAAGTGGGACCGGAAAACTTTGGATGTCTCAAGCCTGGAGTGAGCTGTGGGAGGGAAGGGGAAGGTAGGTCCAGCGCACCTCCAGATGCACAAGATGGTGTTTGCAGCCCTGACATGGAGCCCAGTGGGGATCTGGGTATGGAGTGTTACAAGATTGAGGTGCAGTCACACTCAAAAGGAATAGTTGGAACGTATGACCGTGGACCAGGGCAAGAGCAGCCCTGGGCTGAAGAAGCCAGTGCAGGTTGCAGCCTCGGCTTAGCTACTGCCATCCTCTGGTGCTGTCCCAGACGGCTTTCTGCCTCCAGCTTTTGTCTCATTGCCAGAAAAGACCTTTCTCCCTTGAACTGAGGGTGAGCCTGGTACTACTGGCTGCAGAGCTCTGCAGAGCTCTGTGGGAACACCGCTCACTAATGAGAGATAACGAGAGAACAGCAGCCACCAAGGGCTAGTTGAAGGGCAGCCGTCCGGCTGGGAGCGGACAAGGCGCTTGCTAGGGCCTAGTCTCTGCCGCTTCATTTCCTCAGTGGAACTGCTGTCTGCTCTCTCCTGCAGAAGCTCATTTGAATATGGGAATGCAGATTTTTCTTTTTTTGTTCCTTGTCCCCCCCCAACCCCCCATCCCGTGACATTCTGAGCCAGCTCCGGGTGCACCCTGATGAGCTCAGGCCCTAATGTGATAAAAATGGCGTCTGAGGCCGTGACGCAGAACAGGCAGGGTCTGACTCTCCATGTCCCCTTTAGAGACTTGGTGTCAGAAAGGAAAGGGGAGATGGGAGATGGAGGTGTTATTTAGTTGAACGTGACAGAAACCAATTTGAGAAATCCTTAGAGAAAGACATGGCTGTTGTTGCCTAGGGCTCAAAAGTCCAGGGAGGATGAGACCCCAGGTGCTCAAAGAATATCTTTTTTTTTTTTTTTCCAGCTTGCCAACCCCTACCACCACCCACCTCCGCGGTGTTTGCTTCCTTCCCAGACTGTCCCTGAGCTCTCTCCCTGCCGCTCCCTCCAGTTTCTGTGCCACATTAGTCTGTCTGAGACAGCCCTGCCCATGGTATGGGTGCACATGATTCGAACTCCAACAATGACCAGGGAGAGAGCAGAGGAAGGGAACGTTGGCAAGCCCAGCTGCAGTCAGTCATCTCTGCAGCTGCCCTTGGGATCGCCACACAACCAAGCAGCCTGTGCTGGTGTCAGGTGTTCACACGCTGTCCCTCAGAGACATGACCTCGACAGAACAAGAACTGTAGTGGGGTCCATGGGGGCAGCCATGCCCACTTTCTAAGAACCTGGGTCCACTCTGCCCATAAACAATAGGGTGATGCAGAGAGTGCGACATCAGTCTGCTGATGTCACAGCTGACAGTGAGGCCGCTGGAGAGGCTGTTGTGGCATAACGGTGGGACCGTGTCTTGGAAGGCCACTTGTTCCCTGAGGTTCCACCACAGACCACGCTTGCACTCATGGAGTCTGGGTGGGTGATGAGTACCGTAGCTGTTTGACCTCAGCTCTGGTGCCTGCAGGTGTCTTGTCCTTTGAGTGCTAGGTCCAAGACAACCACAATAGGAAAGCCAGAGAAAAGTAGTAGCCCTCTCCCAGAGACCCTCCAAGGCTCCCAGGCAGGGTGTGGCTTGGGGTGGGGCCCAGTCCACAGCCAGAAAACCCTAGCCCTTTCCCCAGGGTGGAGCCTCCAGACTATGACATGGCAATAGTAAGCCTGCCTACCCACTCAGCCAAGCTCAACTAAGCCCCTAGCCTCCTCATGCCAGTGCTTTTCCAGGGCCACCAGACTGTGGCTTGTTGTAGGCAGCTGTGAATGGTGAATGTCACACAATGGAGGGGTACTGGCCAGCTCTCGGACCGGACCGCTTCGTCCCTAGAGATGGGGACAGGTGCTATGATGGAGGGCCTTGCTCTGGAGAGAGAGGAGGTGCAGCCCCTTGTGATCTGTTCAACATTGTGGGTCCTCACAGGGTCCCCTCCCAACAGCCCAGATGGTATGCACATTGAGCCCCTCCATGCCTTTGGCCTGATTCCTGCTAGGTAGGTCTAAGTCATCTATCTGGAATCTTTGGTGGGGGGAGGTTTGAGACAGGATTTCTCTGTATAGTTCTAGCTACCTGGAACTCCCTCTGCAGACCCGATTGGCCTTAAATGGAGAAATCCGCCTGTCTCTGCTTCCTCAGTGCTGGGATTAAAGGTTTATACCACTATGCCCAGCCTCTATCTGAAGTCTTGACCTGCGGCTGACTGTGGCTGGTCACCTGCTATCTGTTCTGGAGATTCCCACCTCCTCTGTAAAGGTCCGGGCTCCATATTCTGTGTGTTTGACCACCATCATGGCATTGTCCAGACTGAATGCTTCATAGCCTGATATCTCTGGGTTCCTGCCCTCTGCTTAACCATCTCCTGGGCCCCATCACAATCATGCCACATGTGACAGCACCATGACAAGGTGACTCTTGCCTCTGATGTAGACCCTGGTCTGACGGTGCAAGGCTAGATGGTCAAGCCTGGGGTTAATACTACTCCATTCATGTAGCCAACCAGTACCCTCTACCCAGCATGGGGGGACCAGGTGTTGCCTGTCTGTTCTTCCCCTGTCCTGGGTGGGGAACAGTCTGCTGACTCACTGGGTCACTGGGCTTGTCTTGGTGTCTAACTGCAGGGCAGAAGAGCACTCCACTCAGCTGGAGCACAGAGCTAGTGGGGCAGGTGCTTACCTTTCCCCCCCCCCATAGGAAATGCCCTCCTGGTCACATACCTTCAAGGTCAGCCCACCTGTATCCCAGAGGGTGCCCTCAGGGTTTCTCCAGGGTTCCCCACTGTGCCCTGTGATCAGGGTGGTGCCCAGCTCCCCACCCGCACCCTGAGCCCCTCTTCACAGCCCGGGGGGGGGGGAAGGGGACATTGAGTGAGTGTTGGAAGACCCTGCCCTCTGTAAGGTGGCTCTGTTTACTCTTGATATCCTCCCTCCTCTCCCCCCACTGGGAGTCCAGGCAGCTCCTGAACAGACACCTGCCAGGAAAATAAAATAAAGATCGGAGGAACTGTTCAGGGTAGGGCTGAGACTGAAATTAATGAAGGCAGGTCCTTGGGTCTTTGAGAGAGGAAGGATGGGGCCTCAGAAGCTCCCAAGGGGGGAGAGCAAGCCAGTGATTGTGGGTCTGGGTGTACACAGTGACAACAGGATGAAGCTGACCTTCGCTGTAGAGACAAGCCAGGAACAGGAACATGTCCTATCTCCATAGAGGCCTAGGATGGCTGGGTGGGTGTCTGAGATCCTTGTTGATACCTGCATCCCACGCATCCATCCATTTACCTGACATGCTCACAGCCCACAGAGTCAGAACACAACAGGAAAACATAAGAGGATGTCCCCTAAGGCCCCCAGACTTGTCAAAAACAGCAGGGCTGAGGTGCTGGTGGCAGGCTTTGGAGATGGGACCGACACCCATGAGGACTTGCACAGGGTGGGTGCTGACAGATGACACCGTAGTTCCGCAGAGCTAAGCTGGGCAGAGCTAGTGCTTACCTGTTCCAGCTGGGACAACAGTGATCACGTGTGGGAAGTGGCAGTAGGAGAACTGAGGAGGCTAGACTGTGTCTTTTGTTTGTTTGGAGACAGGGTCTCTCTGTGTACACCAGGCTGGCTTTTAACTCACAGAGATCCACCTGCCTCTACCTCCCCAAGTGTTGGGACTAAGGGTGTGCCTTATCACTCCAGACTTGTGTGACGTTTCCAAGGGGGATCCTGGCCAAGTGTGCCCAGTGGAGAGAGTTGGTCATGTCATCCACCTCATAGGAATGGTTGGCTTTAGGAGCCTAACTGCTGCCTGTTTCCCCTTGGCTCTGCTCTCCTGGCGAGCCTCTCTCCTGGGGTGTGGCACCTTTAGACTTGTTTCTCAGCTCACAGTCCAGGGGTAGTCTGTACTCAAATCCTGTGTTTGGCTGTCAATTGCCCCTGTCTGAGGTCAGCCTGCTGGTGGGGAGTAGTCTAGGTAGCTCCTAGATGGATCCTGTGCAGATAATCAGGTGCCCACTGAAGGGTTTTCACACACCTTCCTGAGCCCCAGGAAAATGGAGGCACACAGAGCATATGACAAGTGAAAACCCATGTGGACTCTGGGCTCTGTCCTCTCTGGGTTGTCTGTGTAGGATCTTCTATTGCCAAGGGCTCAGAATGCCAGGCTGCTTTTGAGGTGAGGGTACTGGGGAAGCCCTGAGCTAACTCTTCTCTTCCAGGGGTGTTCTGGGGAGGCCTAGCCCTGAGTATTCTTAGCCTTTAGAGCCAAGGCTAAGAATGTCTTGGGTCTCCTGACTTCTCTCACTCCTGCAAAGTGACCAGCATAAGGCCCTTTATCAGCTCCTCTATCTCTTTCCCAAACAACCCCAACCTGATAGCCCAGCCAATCCCCATACCTGGAGGGGATACGTCACTGAGCTGGTTGAGGCATTAGCTACGGCCCAACCCACTTCTTCTATAGGGTGGCTGTAGATTTGCTAAACCTGCCATGAAAAGAAATGGCCTAAGAATTTTGCTGGGCAGTGGTGGCGCACGCCTTTAATTCCAGCATTTGGGAGGCAGAGGCAGGCGGATTTCTGAGTTTGAGGCCAGCCTGGTCTACAGAGTGAGTTCCAGGTTCTACACAGAGAAACCCTGTCTTGGAAAAAAAATATTTTTTTCAAGACAGCAATATCAGTGCAGTAAATCCAGCTTGGGTCTTGCACACCAGCATGGGCTTGTGCCCAGCAAGGCTCCTGGATAGAATACAACACTGTGAGAGACTACCTCATCTTCTCCACCACAGGGCAGGGGCCAGGGCAGGGCACCTGACCTCTGTGGTAACCTGGCCTGGCACAAAGGCAGTGGGCACTGGGTCCTTGGCTATGTCTTTCTAAACTGCCTCTCCCAAGATGGAGTAAGGGTGCATAGCTCTCCCAGAAGGACTGCAGTTACCCGGCTGCTTTCCCCTATGTCCTTAGCTCCACCTTATGGAGGAAGCAGGCTGGTACCAGGAAGGGAGGGTGGGTGGCCTTGGCTAGCCTTCCTCACTGACCTAGGCTACTACCGCAAAGAAGAAACCTCCATTCTTTGTCCTGAACCTCATCTCTGCTCTCCATCTAGGCTCCCCAGGCGTGTTTAACCTGCCCCTCCCATCCGGTGTGCAGCTTCCCTGGCACTGAAGCCCAGCCAGCGGCTCCGGCCAACGCATTTGGCTCTCAGCAAGCTAAATCTAACCCAGCCCAGCTGTCTCCTCCAGTTCTCTCTCGCCCTGCCAGTTCCCTGCACGAGGATGTGCGTATATTCTTGTCACCCAACATGGGCCCGTGGCACCGGTGGATCAGGTCAGGATCCAGGACCTCTCCTTGCTCAGGTGTACTCTGCATCTGTGCTTCACTCATGCTGGGCCCCAAGGTCCAGGCCAGGGTCAGTGTGTGGCAGGTGCTCAAGGGTTACTGGGAGGAAAGACAGAGAGGGACCCATCTTCCATCAGCTTGGGTACATCCAGGAAGAAGGAACCATAGTTGCCTGGGCCAGCTCCATGCTTGGCATGGAGTGGCCCTAAAGACTATGAGATGGAGTCTGCCTAGCATCCGGCCCACGCTGCCCTTGGCCCCATGTGGGTATCGTGGAGTTCCATTGTTATGGGCTTAAGTGTGCATGTGTGGGGGTGGTGAAGTCCCGGCCCCTTGGGGCCTGGGTGGGGGCGGGCAGTCTAAGACTCTCCTCGAGGTGAGGCCAGCAGGTAGTCCTATCAGACAAGTGACCACTGCAACCGTCCCTTCTGAGCCTGTTTTACTTAGGCCAGTGATGCCCTCAGCTAGAATGCTTCAGCCTTGTCAAAGTAGCAGGGGATAGTGTTCTGGCCAGTGAGATGTGAACCGGTGAGTGGATGCTGGGAAAAGAGAGAGGAACTCACTTTCCTCCAGCAAGGGTACAGCTGGGAAGAGGGACACATTGGTTCACTGGCCGAGCATTCCTCAGCTCCTGGGGCAGATTTTCAAGCTGATTCATCTTGGGGGCGGGGGCAGCATAGCTATCCCTCCTCCCTCTTTCTTCCTTTCTGGTTAGAGATGTATGTGGTGGTTAGAGCACCAGCCACTGTTTTGAGCCATGGTGTGACATGAGACTGGAAGGAGCTGAGTGATACAGCAAGGCAGGAGCCAGACAGGGCAGCTTGGGCTCCTGTCACATGGGAGACAAGCACACTTCTATTTTGTTGAAGCCTTTGTTATTCTGGGCTTCCTCAGAAACGGAGTGCTTGCTAACCAATCCTGAAGGGCAGGCAGCCAAGTCGGCTCAAGTGTTTCCTCCAACAAGGCAGGATGCCATTCTAGTGTCCTGTAAGGAAATCTCAGTGTTCGCACATGCTGGGTCTGCGCTGGGCTCCTTGCGTGCAGGCGCCTCCACACACTCTGGTCAGCCTTGTGGGGGAGGAAGAAGCGTGCTAGCTTTGACCAGCTTTTCACACATCCCTCTGATCTCAGGAAACAGTAGATAACTGGCAAGCGAGGCCTCCTGACCTCAGGTAGGCAGACTCCTGGGGGCCTCGTGATCACTTGTCTTGAGTAGTTGGGCATTTAGCTGACACAATCCATTCTAGGGCACTCAGGCTACAGCTGGGCACACAGCACTTGGAAATGAGAAATGGCCCAGCAGCTTCCTTGGTGTTTGGAAGGGAGTCTGTGGGGACACTTTTTCCACTTCCCCTGGATCCTCACTTCTTGATCTCTGCAGGGCCACGAGGTCACCTGTCACTAGGCAGCAGGTTAATTGGGTAGCTTACCAGAAGAGGAAGGAAGTTGGGGTCAGCCTGGGACGACTTGGATTTGCTGGCGCTTGGAGGGAACTTTGGGGTGAAAAGTTTATTGGGGAACACCACTTTTCCTGCTTCCTGTTGGCAGGATTTAATGGGTGCAGCTTGCTCATGTCCCAAAGCCATAGGGGGAAGAAGGAGAAGAAAAAGCCCTTTTCTGCTGCTATTGATAACTTGTCTCTTCACGAGGCGGGTTCAACCTAAAAATACCCACCCTCCCCGACAGGGAAGCCGGCGTCATCACGTTGCAGGGGAGACTTGAAAGTTGGCTGGGAAGAATCAGCCGAGCCACGTGAGCTGGTCCAGGCCTCTGTGGCCAGGCTGCCCACTGGCAGCCTACTTCCTGTCCCCACGGAAGATTCCATGGCAAGGCTGAGAAGAGAATTAGAAAGAAGTGTGCTCTGCCAGGGGCCTGGGAATCTGGGGTGGAGATGGCCTCAGGCTGGCTTCAGCAGCAGGGGCCAGGTGGGGCCACATACAAGGCACCCCAGTTCCTGGATGCCACGCCCTGGCCCAGCTGGCCTACAAACAGGCTGAGATGGAGAGATAGCACCCTGGGAAAGAGGTAAGGGTGCAGTGGGTGAAGGGCAGAAGGTGGGTGGCTGGCAGCCTGGCCCTGGGCGAGCTGCTGCTCTGGAGCCTTAGTTTCCCTTCTGGAATGGGGAGCCATCACCTCTGTTGTGCCTCCTTCAGGGGTGAGGATGCGAAACAGGATGATGGGGTTCGTGTTGCTATCTGGCTGTGACCATCCACAGTACCAGCTGTGGTTAAGGGAGGCCTTGCGTGGGCTTTCTGAGACACAGGCAGATGGCCTGCCCATGGGGAAGGGGTAGTCCCTGCCCTGGTCAAGAAGACAGAGGGGTTCTGTCAGGGAGCCTCTGGCCTCCATTCCAAGCCCTCATAGTTGGCTTGGCCCCCATTTAGCACTTGGGACTGGACGTATTTGCACCATGTGGGTTGGGGCAGCACTCTCATGGCATCCCATTGTATCCCAGGAGCAGCTCAGGAAGGAACACACTCCCCAGACAGTCCTTTGACACTTCTCAGATGCTGAGAGCACTCAAAGCTGCAGCTACTCAGGGGTCCTGTGACATGGAATCTGATCTTGTGGCCCTCAGCCATAGCCCCTTCAGGAAACTCAGGACAGATCCTGGTGTACTGGCCCATCATACCTCTCTGTGCCTTACCCCCAGGAAGCATTAAGTGGGTTGAGACCCAGTCTGACATCTGTAAAGTGGGAGCAATGACACATGTCTCCCTGGTGGGCTGCTGAAATGGGGGAACCCATTTCAACTATCACTCTCTGCACTGTCATGGCAGGATGCAGAGCCAAGTCTGCCTCTTTCCACATCCCACTAGTCCATCCTAGAGAACATTGCCGTTTGGTGAAAATGGAAGGAGCCCCCTCCCCTACCGACAGGGATGTTGAGCCACCCAGCCCTGCACATGAGGCTGTTGAAAGGCAGCAGCAGCCCCTAAAGCGGGCAGAGAGTCAGGAGTGGTGGTGGGCACCTGATAGCTCAGCACTGAGAGGTAAAAGCAGGACGTGAGGAACTCAAGGCTATCCTCAGCTGGAAGACAGGTGGTTGGAATGTCACCCCAACCCCAGGGACCATCCTAGGTCAGACCACCTACTCCACAGCTTGAGTAGAGATGACCAGCCCAGCTTGGGTGGTTATTCTGCCCAGATGTCAGGGCCCTATAGCTCAAAGTCAAAAAAGCAAGTGGTAAGCTGTGTCCTTCTGAGGCGTGTCCTTTGCATAGGGGCTGATCGTGAAGATTTAGGTGAGGATGTGGGTGGTGGTGGGTTTGAGGGACTCTGAGTTGGTCTTGGCCATGCCCCCAGAAAAATTGCTGAACCTGGTCAGCCTGACTATCTCCGTGGCAACCGGCTAGCCGTCCTTGTCCTGGCTGGGGGGCCAGCTGCCGCACCCTTCCATCAGCCCTCAGCGGGCTGGAGTTGCTTTCTTCAGAGGTAACCATGGCAACGCCTTTGTTTCGGAAGCCTGGCCCGCCTCCCTCTGTCTCTCTCTTTAGGAGCAGAGCGTGCAGGGGGCTCTTTTCCAGTCCCAGCACGTCTCCCCTGTGCCACTGAGAAGGGGCCACCAGAAAGGCAGGCTGTCCCTGGGGTGGGATCCAGAAAGGCAGACAGGGTCTGCTGGGCCACAGAGGCCCATGCACTCACTCCGTGTTTGCAGAGGGCATGAGGATCTGCAGAGTGGGCCACGGGGGTGGGGAGAAGGTTGTTTGTGAGCACCACCTTACTGGAGGAAGAAGTGTGGCCTTGGGGCAGCATCCTTCATTATATGCTAAAGGTTCATGGGTCATACATCACTGATCTTGGTTTCGGGAGATTCAGAACCCCTTTGCCAAAACCTCAGACTGGCTTAGCAAAAAGCCCAAGGAGTTACTCACCTAACTGGAAAACCTAGGACAGATGCCAGGTGGAGCTTGCTTCCTCCTTGGCTTCCTGCTTTCAAAGGACCAGACACCTATAGCAGCCCCTATAGCAGCCATCACCTCACTTGCTTCTGGTTAGGTTTGTAAAAGACAAGAGACATCTAACTTTCTTCCCTCTGGTTTGACATTGGGCTGAACCTCCTGGCTAGGACCGGCACACATGTCCCATACTTTTGCAATTCCTGTGCCCTGCAAAGTCCTATGCAAGTCAGTAGCCATCTTGGTTCATGCCACCTCGCCTGTCTCAAACCAGACCCCCATTCAAATGTGATGAGGAGGCCGGGGAGCCCTGGCTACAGAGAAAACTGAGTGTTCAGAGAGGCCAAACAGGCTGCAGGCGTGTCCCCAGAGATCCTGGGTTTAACCAGAAGCCACAGCAGACCACAGGGCGCCTAAGGGTGTTAAACAGGATGAACCGGCCAGGGAGGCAACTGGGGGCGTAAACTGACCCCAGGGTATGTTAAGTAACGATAGGCGCGCAAAGGCCGGCGGCCACATTTGCCATTTGTCCAAACCCCAGCAACCTTGTAGCGTCTAGGGGATCGAGAGCCGAAGGGTGGGTCTAGCCCAGCGCCAGCCTGGGATCGTCCACGCCCAGCCACCTGACTCACTGTTTGTAAACTAGCCTCTCCCAAGGTCACTCCCCTTCCTCCTGCCTCCCCTTCCTTCTAGCTACAGTATCTGCATAAACCCACCTTCTCCAAGCGGTGATTGGCTGGACTAGCCGCCACTCCTCCGTGTGAGCCGGATTCTGATAGGGCCGAGGAAGAAGCTGTCGGGAGAATGTGAACGGCGTGGCCCCGCCCCCGGCGAGGCCTGCGGGCCGAGCGCTGATTGGCCAGGCGGCGGCTGACGGACGGCGCGGGGCGCGGCGAGCGGCGCGGCGGGCTGTGGGTCGGAGAGGTGCGGGCCGCACTTCCGCTTGGGTGTCAGAAGGTAGCCGGCCGCGGGCGGGGGCGGGGCGGCCGTGGGGTCGGCGGCGGCGCCGCGAGGAACGCGTTCGGGTGAGTGGGCTGCGGCGGAGCGGGCGCGCGGGGACGGGTCTCCGGGAGGCCCATGTGCCACCTAGGCCGCGGCCGGGTCCGGGATGGAGAGTCGCGGCACTAGGCCGCCGGGAGTGTAGACGGCCGCGGGAGGGACGGGGCCCCGTGGGGCTCGAGCGAGGTCTGCGGTCGCGCGCGAGGGAGTCCGGCGTTCTGGCTTCGCTGGGCGATCGGCGCATCCCTTCGGCGCGCGCGCGGAACTTGGTGCCCGCGTGGCCTCAGGTCCGAGGGCCTGTGTCTCCACAGCGGAGTCGGAGCGCGCCTTCAGACTGTCTGCGCCGGCCAGGTAGCCAGCCAGGGCTGCTGTCCGCGCTGAGTGTGTCTGGTGGGCCCGGCGGGGAGGCGAAGGATCCTCCGTGCTCCTCCGAGACGCGGCGGCCGAGTGGGGCTTCTCAGTCTTGAGAGTTTTGGGGTCGGCCTTTGCACATCTGGATCAGTGGTTCTGCGGGGCTCCGCGCACACTTGGAGGAAGCCAAGTCAGAGATGTTGAAGGGACAGCTCCTGAGTGGGGTCCTCAGGGATGGGGAACTGCTGGCCGCTTCTGCAGAGAGCCTGGCCCCTGCTAACTGTCACCTTTCCTCTCTCCCACCTTAATTTCTTGTTTGTGGCCTGTGGCATCTGCTGTACCAGTAAGAGATTCATGTGGGTCAGTTGTCTGCAGTGGGCTCTGACAAGCAACAGGTGCTCCAAAGTGTTTGTTCACTGATGCGAGTAAGGGGACGGGGATATTTGAGTGGACCCATTGTCCGTCGCCTCCCAGTGCCCCTGGTGGTGCCATCTAAAGTGTGACAATGAGGAAATGGGTGGCTGCATGTCCTCCATAGACTCTACCTTCCTGTTTGCCCCAGGTACAGTCTGTTAATAACAACTCTTATCTGAGGAGATAATTTTGAGCAATTATTTGCTCTAGATCATTAGAAGCACGAGTCTTACAGCAGTCGCTAACATTATCCTTGTTCCTGAGCACAAGTAGCTTGCTTCAGATCACATAGTAGTAAGTTAAGTCGCAAAGGTACTGTGACCCAGACTTCCTTTTTCTCTCTCTTTTTTCTTTTTGTTGATAGGGATGAACATTATGCCTGTCGTGACAAGGGAGCAGTCTCTGGATTATATTCCCAGCTTTATTTGTTGATATTGTAATATGGTTACATCACTTCCTCCCTCTAAGTCCCCCAGTACTCCATCTGCTCTCTTCTGTGGCCTCTATATCTTGGATTATGGTTACATATGTATGTATGTGTATGTCTTATGTATCCTTAAATACATAAGTACAAGCTGCTCAGTTTGTGTAATGTGACTTCTATGTGTATGCTTCCAGGGCTGATGGTTCAGTATTGGATACCAGTTGGTATGTTCTTTACATTCGTTTTGTTACTTTTGAGGAGGATCTAATGTAACTGGGGCGGGCTTAAAACCTTTTACTTCCATTTGATGTTCTGGGATTACAGCATGTGTCATAGCCCCTGGCAAGTTCATATTCTTTTTGTTGTTGTTTTGTTTTTGAGACAGGGTCCCACTGTGTAACACTGGCTGACCTGAAACTTGATTTGTAGATTAGACGGACCTCCAACTCAAGGATCTGCCTGTCTCTGCCTTCCACTTGGTGGACACTGGAGGCCAGTTTGGGACCAGCCTGGTCTACATAGAGTTCCAGGACAGCCAGGGTTACATAGAGCAACACTGTCTTGAAAAACAGAAAACCAAACAAAAACAAACAAAAAATACTAAGTGAAAATTCCACGAGTTGTGTTTGTTTTTTCTCCTTTGACATAGGATCTTACTCTGTAGTCCAAGCTACTTAGACCCACCCCCAGTCCACCCACCTCAGGTGGGATTATAAAAACTGTATATGAAAGTTAGACCGGCTGTGGCGGAACATATCTTTAATCCCGTCACTCAAGAGGCAGAACCAGGTGTATCTCTACAAGTTTAAGGTTTGTCTGGTCTACATAGTGAGTTCCAGGAGAGACCCTGTCTCAAAAATACCCTCTCCCCAAACATACATACATACACACACATATATGTATGTATACACACATATGTACATACATATACATATATATACATATGTATGCATATATGTGTATGTATATCTACATATTGAAAATCAGTATGGAGCTCTGTTTAAGCATGTGTGTTAAGAATTTAGCACTGCATGGTGGCATATGCCCTTTGATCCCAGCACTCAAACAACAAATTGTCCTTTCACAAAAAGGATGGAAACTCACAGGCAAGATACATAGCTCACTGGGGAGAGGCATTTTCTGCCAAGCCTGATGATTTAAGGTGGATCCTGGGCACCTATAAGGTAGAAATTCTAAACTATCTCCCAAGTTACCCACTGACTTCCACATATACAGTATGACTTGTACACACCCACATGTATACACACATACACACACAAAATTAAAATTTTTAATTTCTGGTTTCTTTTTGAGACAGAGTTTCTTTGTGTAGACATGGCTATTCTGGAACTAGCTCTGTAGACCAGGCTAGCCTTAAACTCTCAGAGATTGCCTGCCTTTGCCTCCCAAGTGCTGGCATTAAGGCCTGTGCCACCACTACTCAGCTAAAATAAAAATTTCAAATATAAGTTTAATAAGAATCTATAATAAGGGGCTGGAGAGACAGCAGTTAAGAGCACTGACTGCTCTTCCAGAGGTCCTGAGTTCAATTCCCAGTTACCATATGGTGCCTCACAACCATCTGTAATTGGATTCGATGCCCTCTTCTGTGTTTGAAGAGAGCAACAGTGTACTCACATACATAAAATGAATAAATCTTCAAAAAAAAAAAAAGAATCTATAATAAAGAGAATGGCAAACTTGGGAAGGTAGGAAAGAAAGGGTAACAAGGGGGATGAGTCTGATCAAAATACATTATGTAACATATAAGAAAATGTCAGTGAAACCCACTATTAAGTATGGTTAATGTATGCTAATAAAAACTTTTTGTTATTTTTTGAGAGATGGTCTTACTATGTAGCCCTAGCGGGCCTAGAACTTACTATGTAGATCAGGCTGGCCTTGAATTCAGATATTTGCCTGCCTCTCAGAATGCTAGGGTTATAGGTACACATCAACGCCCAGCTTCATTCTTTTTTAAACATGTTAATATTGCCAGGCATGGTGGTAAATACCTTTTTAATTCCAGCACTTGGGAGGCAGAGCCAAGTGGATCTTTGTGAGTTAGAGGCCAGCCTGGTCTACAGAGCAAGTTCCAGGACAGTCAGGGCTACACAGAGAAAGCTTGTCTCAAATAAACAAATAAACAAACAAAGCCTCCTACCCAACACTTCTGGAGATTCTATAATACAACCCCACCCACCTTTTTTAAGGATTTAATGTGTGTGTGTGTGTCTCAGACTCTCTGTCTGTCTGTCTGTCTGTCTTATATGTGTGCCCATTTTAGTACCAGTGGAAGACAGAAGAGGCATTAAATCCCCCTGGAGCTGCTAATGGTTTCTAGAAATAGAACTCTGGTCCTCTGTAAGAGCAGCAAGAACCCTTAACCACCTCCATCTCTTTAGGCTCTGTCATTCCTTTTTTTTGATTAGAACATTTTTGGTGCATTTTATTCTCCTGTGCTGCCTAAAATGGCATTAACTGCATCTTGGAGATTATTTCTCTGATGGACAGACAGCTTTATTATGCTGTAGCCAGGTACACGGTGTACCTTTTGGTAGAAGTTGTGTGACAGCCCTAACGGTGGTTGACAGGGCGGTGTGGGGTTAATGGAAGGTTGTGGTGGGTTCCTGGGTCCTGGCTGGTCTCTGGGCTGTTTGACTGGAGCAGTCACTATTTCCTCTTGCCTTCTGTGCCTTTGCTTGAAAAATGTGTTACTGAGAGGAATGTAGGTAAATATAGCTGTGTGTGTGTGGTGGGGTGTAGAGCACCCTTGGCTCTTCCACCTGCAGGGTGACAGGCACCTAGGAATGATACCACATATGACATACTGTAGTTGGAGAGGTCAGAGAGCTTTTGCCAGGCAGATCTGTGCTCTGGAATGCATTGCTGTGGAGTGAAGGCCATCAAGTGGGTGTCCTGTCCTTATAAAGACATCCTGGACACCTCAGGGCATGGTTACTCTGACTTGCTGTGGGCCTCTGTGGTGGTACTGTGAGTGTAAGTCAGAGTCTCCTGGTCATCACCTGATTCCATTTGGATGTGGACATCTGATGTACTATTTAGCACTGATTGGCCAGGGCAGGGCTTAGTCCCAAACTCAGTCAGTGTTTGAACACAACTGTTAAGTACGTCAATCATGGGACCAGTGCAGTAGCTTAGAGGGTAAAAGCATCTGCCAGATAAAGGGCCTGAGTTCAATCTCAGAACCCATGTGACGGCGGACCAACAGAATTGACTCCACAGAGCTGTCCTTGGGGCTTTATATGTGCCTTGTTGTTTGTGTGTTCCCCCCATAATAATAAATAACCTAATTTTAAAAAATACTTCAGAGAACTGGAGAGATGGCTCAGAGGTTAAGAGCACTGACTGCTCTTCCAGGTCCTGAGTTCAAGTCCCAGCAACTACATGGCTTCTCATAACCATCTATATTGAAATCTGGCGCCCTCTTCTGGCCTTCAGGCAGAAACTCTGTACTTAATAAATCTTTTAAAAAGCAAACAAACAAACAAAACTTTAGGGCTGGAGAGATGGCTTAGCAGTTGAGTGCTGACTGCTCTTCCAGAGGACTCAGGCTCAACTCCCAGCACTCATGTGGATGCTTGTAACTGCCTACTGTAACTCACACATGGTGTACAGACAAAAGACCAATATACATAAATACAATTGTAAAAATACTTCAATCATAAGAGTTAATAGTTCAGGCTTGAGTTTGATAATACTTCTAGTGTCTAAGTTCAGTCTTGAATTTGTATCTGATTTCTAAGTTTTGCCTTTTCAAAATGTTTTGTTAATTCATTTCCATTGCTGGTGTTATCGCCTCATAAGTCTACTGGTTTAATCTGAACCTGCAGCCCTTTATAAACATAACCATGTGCTCACTGTGACGTGTCCATGAACTTTGTTGACACTTCCTGCCCTTTCCAAATTCAGAAAACAAAGTGGGGGTCACTTGGCAGACTCCAAACATGATGATGTCCTTCACTTGGTGCTTTTGGTGACAAAACTTTCAGTCTCAGTGCAGTGGTAGTACTGAGCCTGGAAGGGCTTGCTTCCAGGAGGTGGCTGTGTGCACTGTTGCTGGCTGCTGCTATATGTCTCTTTCTTTGCTTGCATTCTCCTGCCTTTCTCTGCCTTCCTTTAGAATATGTGGTTAATTTTGAGAAACTTTCTGAGCTGTTGGTCTGTGCTAAGGAAGAATGGATGCGGACTGGAGAGGTAGCTCAGTGGTTAAGAGCACTGACTGTTCTTCCAGAGGTCCTGAGTTCAATTCCCAGCAACCACATGGTGGCTCACAACCATCTGTAATGGGATCTGATGCAGTCTTTGGTGTGTCTGATGACAGCTACAGTGTATTCATATAAATAAAATAAATAATATTAAAAAAAAAAAAAAAGAAAGAGGCCGGGCGGTGGTGGCGCACACCTTTAATCCCAGCACTTGGGAGGCAGAGGCAGGTGGATTTCTGAGTTCGAAGCCAGCCTGGTCTACAGAGTGAGTTCCAGGACAGCCAGGACTACACAGAGAAACCCTGTCTCAAAAAAAAAAAAAACAAACAAAAAAAAAAAAACCAAAAAAAGAAAAAGAAAAAGAAAGAATGGATGCCAGTGGGATGTTTACCTGTTGGGCTGACAGTGCCTGACCCTGGCCCAGGTACTGGCACGTTTTAGACATGTGCTAAGGTATATCAGGTAGGTAGGGCACCAAGGGCTCTTGGCTAGTGTCTGTGTGCAACAGTTTTTCAGAAGGGCTGAACTACTGGTTTAGAAAAATACCTGATGAGTGTCTGCATTGGTGGATGCTGGGGGTTTTGGTGTAGGAGCTGTTCTGCATGGAGAACAAGATGTGTGTTGGAAGCGTGTGCTGAGTCTGCTCTGGAATCTGTGAAGGCAGATGTATGGAGGGAGGTCGCAGTGGACCACCTGGCTAATGAGTATAGTCTGGCTAAAGGCTAGTTGTAGAGATTGCCGGCTGCAACCGGTACCTGCTCTTGACAGAAAAATGACAAGGCTTCAAAGTCAGCATAAGGTGTGTGTCTGGGACACCCCGGAGAGGGGAAAAAAGCCCACCATTAGTGTCATAATTGAGGCCACCCCAGAAACTGTTAAAGGACTTGGGCCAGAACTGGGGTGTATCTCACTGCCATGAGCGCTCAGTCCCAGTGCTGGCTTCTCCCAGTGGTGTGGGGCAGAGACAGCCTCTAGACATAACAGTTTCATGCAGCCAGGAGGGGTTAGGCAGGTGGGGTTAGAAGGGCAGAGGGAAGCGGTCCTGGCTCACCATCAGCAAATGTGGAGAAGGTGTGAGCATAACTTCTGCTCCAGTCCCAGACCATCTGATATTCAGAGCCCATTTTTGGATCATGGATCTTTATCACTTAATCAATAGCTGAGTCACCTTTCTTCCGACAAAATAGACACTGATTGAATTTAGCAGCTTTTCTCTTTTCATTTCTCTCTTGTCTTTTGTCTGGAGGAATCAGGGTTTATGGATTCTCTGACCTTGGTCTTAACAGCTGTTCACCCTTGGCCCTAGTGCTCAGACAGGATTGTAGGAATGATCTGGGTAGGTTTGGTTTTATCACAACAAGTTTTTCAGCACAGTAAAACCAGTTCAGCTAAGGGACTGCAGAGTGAGGTTGAGCTGGTTGATGAGGAAGAGCCTAAAGTGGGAGAGGAAGCTGGCTAAATAGAGTATCAGCAGGGCTGGGACCCGGCCGGTGCCCTGAGGACATCTCACTCATGGGTTACCAAGGGTCATCCACCCTGTTCTGCAGCAGCTCCCCTTTCTTGGCTCTTGCCAAAGTTGTGGTTTTGATCAGCAGATGATCAGCAAGGTGGTGGTGTTGGGGGAAAAGAAACCACATGTAGCAGAAGAGGATTAAGCACTTGTCTGATCTGCTGTTGTCTCAGTGGCAGACATAAGCTGTGGGGAGACCCATCCACAGCTTCCCCACCCACTCTTTTGAGCAGCTTTTGAACAGTTCTCTTCTGTTGCAGCATAATGATGACTAAAACAAACATTTTTGTACAAAAGCACTGGGCTCATCTTGTGTGTACTTGAAATACATTGTGCTGGATTATAAGATAATGTCCTTGAAGTGTGTGGTGTTTTTGGTGCTTGCTTGCTAAATGTGATCTAGTGAAGAAAGGAACCTGTCATGAATAGTGGACTCCAGGCTCCCCTTAGAGGTGACAGCCTCCTCCCCCCCCCACACACACACAAAGTGGCTGCTGTTAAGGGACCCTGCTGAGCACCTGCTTGTCCTGCCATTGAGGGCCACCCTGCTGGTGTAGAGACTGGAAACAGCAGGATTGATGCTGTTGCTTTCCTTGTCTTTCTCTGGCTGAGACACTTCCCGTCTCCTGTATGAATTCCTAATAAACTTGGTCCTCTGTGGCCATAGCACTTGCTCAGCAGGTAGACACTAACCAGACTCGTCTTTGCTGTTGCTGACTGGAGGCTGAAGTCTGCCGTTCACTCACACGGCTCTGAGCATGGCTAGCTTTTACTCGTCCGTATGGATTGTGTAGCTCCTGGCAGAAGCCACAACTCTTGGGAACCTAAAGACAGCTGAGGCTCTGGGACAGCTAAGTAAAGGCCATTTGTCTCACCTATAATGGCACCTCTTGGACAGCTGGAGTTAACTGTATTTGGCTAAAGGATTGGGAGCCAGTGTTTAGTAAAGGTCACTTCTGGTTCCTTCCCCACAACAGCCTGTGCTTAAAGCACAGCTTGCATGACCCGTGTGCTCTCATCCTGAAGAGCCAGCCGCTTTTGCTTGTTTCCTAAAAAAACTGTTGTGAGAGAGTAGGGATTGTTTTGTGATTCTAAATTTATACAAAATGTGTAAAAATAACCACTGCATGTCTACCATGACAGGGCTCTTCAGGCCTCTCATGAGTGCTAGCAAAGAAAATTCATTGTCCAGTGACTGTGAACTGAGAGCTGCAAGGGAGTTTGGAATGAGAGCGGTTGGTCTCTCGTTCTTGTCTCTTCCTGGTGGATGGCCTCATCTTTCGGAATTGGCTGTGGTGTTCGAGCTGAGCTGTGCTACTGCCGCCCAGCACAGGCCTGGATTCTAGGGCTGCAGTCTCCTGCTTCATTTCCTTCTACCTTTTGGGAGACGTCAAGAATTCTAGGGTCAGTGGGTAATGATCTAGCCCGTGAGTCCCATGGGCCATGCTGCCTCACCAGGCCTTTTAGAGTAGGTGGTGCATGGAGTCATGTCGAGCACTCCTTCCTCTCTCACACTACATTTCCTGTGGCACAATTGCTTCCTGGGTATTGCAAGAGACACCCAAGTGACAGATAATGATAGGCACTGAAGAAGTGACCAAGAAGGCAATGCAGTCAAGAAGCATTGTCTACTCAAAGTAGCCTGGCTGTCTGGGAGAGGGATGAGGACCCTCACTAGCTTGGGATTGGTGGCTCTAGATTTTGGGGAAGCGGTGGAGAATAGGAGCCTGGGCTCCAGCTGCCTCTGGGCTGTGCAGAGGGCTGCAGGTGTGGCCATGTGCTCAGATTGTGGAACCAACTTTGTCTTTGTGGCTTAGCTTTCTCATCCTCCATCTCAGTCTAGGAGAGTTGTTTTTAATTCCTCCAGAGCTGTTTTAATCATTGCAGAGTACGTTTTCTTCCCAGCATTTCTGTGTGACTCTTCTTTCATGTCATGTCTTGTATGTGCCTGAGGTCTGACAGGCCTACCCAGGATACACACCACGTAGTTCCTGCTAGGTCTGCATGTTGAGGAAAGATGGGCTCTATGAGAATATGGAGGTGCCCTTGGCTGAGTCTAATCAGTTCTGTTTTGCCTTACCCTTTGCATGAGTTTAACTGTCAAGCTTGACAGAAAAGGCTTTGACTTTGGTGGCCTTGGGATGAAAGATGCTGTCATGATACCAATAGCTGCCATGTCTGGTGTATTTCTGACATTTCTCTAGACTCCTATGACCCTACCTATCCTTGAGTGAGGGTGGAATTGTACATTTGGCCTTAGCTTAGCCATTGATGAGACTTCAGTGTTTGAGGATTCCTGCTCTGTGATCTCTTGAGACAGAGCAAGTTTTCCAGGAACATCTATGAGCTTCCGGTCTGGTCAAGCAGGGGTTTTGAGCATTGGAAACTAACATTTTCCTGAAGAAAGTAACTGGAGGATTTTCTCTGTGTAGCTGTGACTGTCCTGGAACTCACTCTGTAGACCAAGCTGGCCTCAGACTCACAGAGATCCACTTGCTTTTGCTTCCCAAGTGCTGGGATTAAAGATATGTGTCATCACTGCCTGGCTACAAATGCTGTATGTATGTATGTATGTATGTATGTATGTATGTATGGTCTTAAATGCCCAGACTGGCCTTGAACTCCTGATCGTCCTGCCTCCAGGTGCTGAGATTACATATATGAAAAAATGTGGCTCTAGAGTGTTTGTATTCCTCATGCATGCTGTCCCTTGTAGAGAGCCTATCTAGCTTGCCCCTCCTGGTTTTAACAGCAGAGGTTGCCATGATTATTAGGTTTTTCAGCAAGCTGATAGTGACATTTTCCTGGTTGTTCATTTAATAACTCATTGTCCAAACTTTGAGATCTCTTTCCTCCTTCTCCTTTCCTATTTGGTTAAGACAAGGCATCATCATGTAGGCCAGACTGTCCTGGAACTCCAGCTCCTCTTGCCTCAGCCCCTTGTGTTCTGGGATCATAGGTATGTACCAGCGTACCTGGCTCTAGATCTATTTTTATAAATAACCTAGAGATACATTATAAAAGTAAAGTGAGAGAATTCATGGAAGTAGTGGGTCACTGTGGGCCTGATTGGGTCAGGTTCTCATAAGATGGAAGACATCACAGAGAGGGAGAGAGGGACTTTCCGAAGAGCCTGGGAGGTCCCTTTTTGAAGTAGATGGGCATTTATTGGGTAGCAGAATAATTGTTGAGTGTCCCAGATTGGAGCGGGCTTATGTTGATGGTATGCTTGGGGGCCAGATGGAAGGAGACAGCCCTGCCCCAGCCTTGAGTTATTTGTAGAGAAGGTGGAAGACCAAAATGATGCCCTGCCAGAACTAATTTCCTGGGTTTTCTCTAGAATTCAAAAAGGGAAATAGACAGCACTGATTAAAGAAACAAGAACCCCAGAGCCCTTCCTGAAGCAGTCCCTATGGGTTGATGCTGAGAGCAGGAGAACCTATAGGTCCATTGCCCAGGAGGTAAGGTCTGTTTTTCTATCTGCTTTGTGTGTGGTTTCAGCTTTGGCAGAGGGCTGTGCTGACACACACAGCATAGCTCTTAGGCCAGTGAGTTGATCAGTGGGTAAAAGCACTTTTTGCCATGCTTGTTGAACTGAGTTCCATCCTACATGCTAGAAGCAAGAAACAGCTCTGCAAGTCATCCTTTGACTCTGTGTGTGCCTGTGGCACACGTATACGTTCACCCCTACATATATACATGTACATGTACATATATATATATACGTGTGAATAAATGAATGGAAAATAAAATAACCCACAGCCCTGAGGATTCATGTTGTCCCAAGTAAAATGTCCCAATATGGAAGCAGTGTGGTGAACCTTGTATGGTTGTAGAACAGAAGACAGACAGGTCTTTTAGGAGTACATTGGTGGGAAGTTGAGGCAGGCAACACAACAAAGCTTAGAAGGTTCTGCTGTAGGTTGTAGATACGGTGTTGCTGTCTGATGATGCTCTGGGCTTTTGGTTGGCGGGAGCCTGCAGTCTGTTAGGAATACATTCCAGTGGTTTTACCTGCTAGTCAGAGGGCTGTTAGGTTGAACAACAAAGCATGGGCAACGAGTAGCTTTTAAGGCGAGAAAAGATAACCCAGGATAGTTTGGCTCTGGATCTGCAACACTCTAACTCTCTACAATGGGATGTTCTGTTCAGAAAGCCAGACATAGTTTCCTTTAACAGAAGAGGCTTATTTGCCACATACAACTTTGCATTCTCTTAGGGTTTTCTGCTAAACAGAAAAAAACAGAGTCTGTAGGTTGCATGGCCTTGGGAGCCATGTTCTGAGCCAGGCCCTAGAGATGACAGGACAGACTTACAGAAGGTCTGAGGACTGATGGGTGCTGTTCCACCTTGTGGGCCATCTGTGAAGTACTGGGTTCCTATGTGGCCTTAATGGTGCCCAGCCCCATTTTCCCTGCAGATCTTCTCGTCAGTTGTGGCAGTCCATCAGGAGAGTTCCCTGGGAACACTGGTGTAGTTGGCCATGCCAGTAGGACGTGCCCCATCTCTGTCTGAGGCCCACCTTCTGGTGGCTTAGGTCTGCTGAAAGCCAGTACAGTGGCACCAGGTTTGGCCTGACAGCATAGCAGTCTTCGCTGTCCCTTAAGCAACTTCTGTGTCCTCCATGGCAACCTGGAGCCACACTGGGAGTTAGAGGCTAATGATTTCACTTACAGTTGTGAGACATCCTGAGGATGAGTGAGAAGACTGGGTTCTTGGCCTTGCGGAGCCTTGTAGGAAAGGCCTATCAAGATAAGTTGTTTGTTTGTTTTTCTTTTTTCTCTGTATAGGGCTGGCTGTCCTGGAACTTGCTCTGTACATTAGGCTGGCCTTGAACTCGTAGGAATCCACTTCCCTCTACCTCCTGAGTGCTGGGATCAAAGGTGTGCACTACCACTGTCTGGCTCCAACATGGGTTCTTGGTCACAGTTGGATACTAGGGGGCATATGACATCAACATTAGGCCATGGTAACCCTATTGTCCCAGCAGCTGGCAAGCCTGCATCTAGCCTCACATTTTATGCCCTTGTTACAATGATTTTCTATAATTTACTTTTAACATTAGGGGTTTTGCTGTAGATAAGAAAGCATGTAAAAAGAACAGACCAGCTTGTAGCATGTTTTCATGGATCTTTTACAAACATAGCAGGAAAGTAGTACAAGAGTTTCTTGTTTACCTGTGTACAGCCCAGCACTCACCATCCAAGCTGGTCCTGCCATGGGTTCTCCCCGATTCTTCTGAAGAGACTCAGCAGGCTGCTATCTAACTCACATGCATGTCTGTGTATGGCTCTAGAACATGAGACCCCCTTGGAAAACACTGTCATGACAGCTTATTCACAACTAGATCCTCACTCTGCCGACACCCATTTATCTCACTGGCATCTCTGAGTATAATAACCTTGTTTGAATTTGGCTTCAGGAGTATTAGTGTCTTTTTATAAGTGTATGTGTCTGAATGTCTGTTGTGTATGTATGCACCACATCCATGCAGGAGCCTGCAGAGGTCAGAAGAGGTATCGTTGGGTCCCCTGGAACTGGGGTTACAGGCAGTTATGAGCCACCATTCTAGTCCCAAGAACTGAACCCTGGTGGTCTGCAAGGGCAGTAAGTGCTGTTAACTGAAGAGCCATCTCTCCAGTCCCCATTAATGCTCTTTTGTCTTTGAGACAGGGTCTCTCTAGTCTTGGATGTCCTGGAACTCACTATGTAGACTAGGCTGGCCTTTAGCTCATAGAGATCTGCCTGCCTCTGCCTCCCGAGGCTGGAGGAGTTAAGGTATGTGGGGATGCTTTTGGATTTTTTGGTTTTTTGTTTATTTTTTGATTTTTCAAGACAGGGTCTTTTTTGTGTGTGTGTGTAACTCTGGCTGTTGGAATTTGCTCTGTATACCAGGCTGTCCTCAAACTCAAGATCCCCTGCCCCTGCCCCTGCCCCTGCCCCTGCCCCTGCCCCTGCCCCTGCCCCTGCCCCTGCCCCTGCCCCTGCCCCTGCCCCTGCCCCTGCCCCTGCCCCTGCCCCTGCCCCTGCCCCTGCCCCTGCCCCTGCCCCTGCCCCTGCCCCTGCCCCTGCCCCTGCCCCTGCCCCTGCCCCTGCCCCTGCCCCTGCCCCTGCCCCTGCCCCTGCCCCTGCCCCTGCCCCTGCCCCTGCCCCTGCCCCTGCCCCTGCCCCTGCCCCTGCCCCTGCCCCTGCCCCTGCCCCTGCCCCTGCCCCTGCCCCTGCCCCTGCCCCTGCCCCTGCCCCTGCCCCTGCCCCTGCCCCTGCCCCTGCCCCTGCCCCTGCCCCTGCCCCTGCCCCTGCCCCTGCCCCTGCCCCTGCCCCTGCCCCTGCCCCTGCCCCTGCCCCTGCCCCTGCCCCTGCCCCTGCCCCTGCCCCTGCCCCTGCCCCTGCCCCTGCCCCTGCCCCTGCCCCTGCCCCTGCCCCTGCCCCTGCCCCTGCCCCTGCCCCTGCCCCTGCCCCTGCCCCTGCCCCTGCCCCTGCCCCTGCCCCTGCCCCTGCCCCTGCCCCTGCCCCTGCCCCTGCCCCTGCCCCTGCCCCTGCCCCTGCCCCTGCCCCCCCTGCCTCCCCAGTGGGATTAAAGGTGTGTACAACTACCACCCGGGAGTCATTTGTATCTTTTTAAAGGTAGCTTTTTCTCCAGGCACTAGGAACTGATCTGAGGTTTTACAAATGCTAAGGGATGTTCTACCAGTCAAACTACATCCGTAGCCTTGCAAGATACCTTTTTTTTTTTTTTTTTTTTTAAAAAAAAACTTGTTTGTGGATTTATTATTTTTAGAGACAAGTCTTCTGTACCTAGGCTGTCTTCCAGCTTGCTTTGCAGTCAGGATAACCTTGACTTCCTAATCTTCCTGCTTGCACCTCGTAAATGATAGGATTGTAGGTATATGCCACCACAACAGGCTTCAAGGTAGCTTTTGAAGGGGGTGATTTATATGTAATAAAATGTACACATTTTAAGTGGAAGGTTAAGATGAGAATATGGCTTTATGTAGCTCATCATGTATGTCACATCCCACCACAGAAATACTGCTGTTGGGATAATGCCTGCCCTCTGCCACTCTGTCACTGTCTTTCCTTTGTGACTTGTTTACTGGAGAGGCTTCCTCTGGCTTTGAAGGTTCCAGAGTCTGGGCGTTGCTGTTTGGGCTCCCACAGTGTCTAGGACAATCCTTTTCTGAGTATTTTCTTAAGTTTGTAGATTAAACCAGATGCTAGGATGCATTTTGGTCTGATTGTCTCAGCAGGATGGCATTAGTTGGCCATGTAGTTTTCCCAGAATGCATAGCCACTGCTTTGATGGTCACATTTGATCTTAGTTGAGAGCTGGGAAACAGTTTTAGCCTTTTGGTTTGTTTTGAGACAGAGTGTCATACATCCTGGGCTAGCCTCACCATGTAGCTGGGGATGACCTCCATCTCTAGAGTGTTGAGATTACGGGGTTTACATGGTACAGGGGATGGAGCCCAGGCTTCCTTCTGTGCTTGATAAGCGCGCTGTCAGCTGAGCCACATCCCTTAGCCCTTCCCTTGTGCCAAGATAACTCGATGGCTACTGGTTACCAGTCACCTCTTTGCGTGTTAGGAACTTGGGCCGTCCATGTCTCTGGTAGGTTTGTTATGTACATTTCAGTATCCAAGTTGGCTTATCTTTGTCATGGGAGCTTTTGACGTGGCCTCTTGGCTTTGTCTATTTTGTGCTATTGCATCGATACTGCAGAGTAGTCAGTTTATAGTGAGCAGACACAGGCTGGCTCTCAATATGGATGCTGGATGATGCAACAAATGGTACCAGTCAGTATCTGGTGAGGTTGTTCCTGTGGCATCACCACTGTGGAAGGAGGCTGTGCAAGGGCAAAGGAGAGACAGAGCACAGGCAAGTGTGTCTGTATAGTGGGAGCAGACGTAGTGTCACTGGGAATCCATGCCTTCAGGGTGGCATTGATAAGTTTGTTCACCAAGGTGGGCCTCTGCCTCACTTAGCTTGTAGAGATCTGTCTGGGAGGGGCAGACATAGTGCATTGGCAGCCATTTGGCTATGGTTCTATCTGTAGGAAAGAATAGTGTCCAGTCTGAGTTTAGTGTTTGTTGTTTTCCTTTTAGACAAGAGTTCACCATGTAGCTCTGGCTGGCCTCAAACTCACAGAGACCCTCTTGCCTCTGCCTCAGAACTGCTGGGATTAAAGTCATGCATGCCTGGTTATAGGTTGAGTTTTTGCTTCACTGTTTTAAAATCCTGTTCTTGGGCTGGGCATGGTGGTGCACTTAATCTCAGCACTCCAGAGCCAGAGGCTGTTGGATCTCTCTGAGTCTAAGGCCAGCCTGGTCTACGTACAGAGACCCTGTCTGAACAAAACAAAAGTGTTTTTTCCAACAGGAGAAATTATTATACAGGAGTTCTAAAATGCTAAGTTAGTTACTAAATTACTAAAAGTAATTTTGAGAAAAATAGTTTTTTTTGGTTACATGATAGACCTAAGTTATATAGTTGTCTTAATTCTCTGGCTCAGAAAACTGGTGTCCAGGATGGGAATGTAACGCACAGTGGAATGTTTGCCTGAGTGTGTGTGAGGCTCTGGGTTCCATCCTTAGCACCACAAAGAAAAAGAACAGTTGGCCTGAGGTAGACGAGAGGCAAATATTTTGACACATTATTCCACGTGTTTGTTATCCAGCTCCTCATGACTCACAGCAGACCCTCCTGAGGTGTGCAGAGCCCCGTCGTCATGTGACCGCCTGGCGAAGCTACTCTAACTGCCCACATGTCATCCTAAATTAATATTTTATCATTTCCTGAACATCTATAAAGGATTCTTTTAAAATATAACTCTTAAAATAATGATTACTTATTGATGCATTAGTCATTGGTTGTTATTACAATTTTTCTTTTTACACTACTTACTGAAGTTCAAACCTAGGGCTTTGCACATGCTGGGTAAGCACTCTGCTACTGAGATGCATTCTCCACCTCTCTCTCTTTTTTACTTCTCCCTACATTTTGTGTGTGGTGAGTGCCATGGCATGCATAGATATCTCAGATGAGAACTTGTGGGGATCATTCCTCTCTACTGTTGTTTGGGTTCTAGGAATTAAGTTCAGCTTAAGCTTGGTATCGAGCATGCTTACCTGCTGAGCTTTTTATCATGAGACAAAAATTTCAAGAAATTTGCTCAGGCTGGCCTGGAACTCTATTTTAATTTTGGGGAGCTGGATCTTATTTTTCTGTTTTTAAGTAAGTATGTGTGTGTGTGTGTGTGTGTGTGTATTGCCATGTGTGGAGGCATGTGTGTGTAATATGTGTATGTATGTATATTTTCGTGTGTGGAGATACATGTATGCACGTGTGTGTGTGTATAGTATGTGTATTTATATTTTTATGTGTGGAGATACATGTGTGTGTGTGGTATGTGTATGTGTATTTTCATGTGTGGAGATACATGTATGTGTGTGTGCATGTGTGCGTGTGTAATATGTATATGTGTATTTTCATGTGTGGAGATACATGTTTGCGTGTGCCTGTGTGTGTGCATGATTGTGTAGTCTAGAGACTGATTCAGTCAGGGTCTTTCTCAGTTCTTCTTCCACCTTATTCTTTGAGATAGGATCCTCATCAAACTCAGAACTTGCTAGTCAGCTTGCTCCCAGGTTCCTTCCACCTTCAAAGCTGTAGTTACAGGAAAACTGCCTTGACACATTTGTGTATGTGGGTTCTGGGTTTCTGAATTCCAGTCTGCTTGCTTTTGTGCTAACCACTGAGGAATCTCTCCATTCCTAGGCCTTGAACTGTTTTTTTTCCCCCATTTGTTTATTTTGTGTTTTGTTTATCTATTCTTATTTCTTTACTGTGTGTGTGGGGTGGGGAGGAATGTACAGAGTCAGAGGACAGCCTCCAGGAGGCACTATCAGTTTTCCCACCATGTTGATACTGAGCCGTCTTTCATCTTTATATTAGGTATGCATGCATCTTTTGATTCCTGCCACTCAAAGAATGAATTTGTTTTAATTCACTTTTTCGTTACTTAGACATAAGATCAATTTTTTCTTTTTTTCTTTTTTTCCTCCTCCTCTTCTTGTTTTCTTTTTCTTCTTCCTCCTCCTCCCCCCCCCCCCCCTTCCTCTTTTGAGATAGGGTCTCATGATGTAATCTTGGCTGACCAGCAACTCCCTTTGTAGACCAGGCAGACCTGAACTCACAGAACTCCACTGTCTCTGCCTGGGGAAAGCTAGGGTTAAAGGCATGTGCCAGTGCACCTGGTCCTTATGGAGATCAATTAGATCAGTTTCAAATAGGATTATTTGGCTGGGCATGGTAGCAATCCTAGCTCTTTAGTTAAAGATAGAAGGATGTTTGAATTCTAGATCAGTTTGGTCTACATGGCAAGTTTCAGGCCAGCCAGAGCTGCAGAGTGAGATTCTGTCTCAAAACAAAACAAAAAAAGGGAATTTACAAGTTGTTTCTAGATCATAGGCTTTTTAGAAGCTGAGTTCATTCCAAAATATTTCTCCCCTCAGACTTCCAGGATCCACACATCTTCAACATAAATATAGATCAGATATGATCCAGTAGGAAGACCAAACCCCAGAACAGTGACAGCCTTGTCACTGAAGGATGAACGGGGAGGAAGAATTCTTTGATGCCGTCACAGGTAAGCAACTACAAGAGATGTGACCCAGAGACTGCATCTTGTGTAGGAATCTGTGGGGTGTGGAGTATGGAACTTGGTCTGGCTTAGCCAAAAGACCAAGAGTGTGTTAGATAAGACCTGACATTAGTTTTCTTAGAAAGACAGTGATGGTTTCTCTCATGAGGTGAACCTTGACTGGATCTTAAGAGACAGCATTAAAGAACAGTGTGGGGGGTGGAGGGGAGGAGGCGGGATACTTGGAAGAGCCTAACTCTGTCTCTCAGTGCTGGGATTAAAGGCGTATACCACCACCTCTCAGCTAGTACTCCCATTCTTCTAGAGTATCTGGGCACGGAGTGTCAGTCGTTCCCTCTCAGCCCTGATGGCTGGCTGATGATGTCTGTGGACTGAAATCCCAGAAGGAGGCACTGAGCTTGCCTTTTCCAAGGCTCAGTGAAATCATTTTCATTATTGTATGACTGAGACCCATTGATTCTGTTTCACGTTGGTGTGTGCCTACCAGTGGAGTATGTTGTAGAGCAGACTCAGTAGCCCTCAGAGGAGGAGTCTACAGACAGGTAGGTATTACCAGGGAGGCCATGCCTACCACGGAGAGACCACCTCAGATGCCTCTTCACCCACACATCTAGAAGTTCCCTCAGCCAGGGACTCCAAACACCCCTGAGCTTTTGAATAAGTTTTTCTTCATATTCCCCAAAGATGGCTTCTGCCTTACTGATGTTGAGATCACCTCTGCCATCATAGCAGGCTACAATGGGCTGCAGAGGGGCTGCTCCCACACAACCCCCTGCGTCCTGACACTGGGGTAGACCATCCTTTCTCTGAGTTGGGAACAGAGATGATTATTCTAAATGTACCACTTGAAAATAATTAGATGGGGATGGTGGCCAGCACTCAGGAGGAAGAGACTGCTGGGTCACTGTGAGTTCAAGGCCAGACAAGGCTACATAGTAAAGTCCTGCCTCAAAGAAACAAACCGAACCAAACCAAAGGTTCATAGATCTCTAGGCTTCTGTTTGTGTAGTCAGTCTTAAAGTAGGCTTCTACATCTCCCAAGTCTAGAGAAGGTGACTATTTTTGCTTCTTTGTTGCAGGCTTTGATTCTGATAATTCTACAGGGGAATTTTCAGAGGCAAATAAAATTAGTGAGATGATTGACTTGGATACAAGCAAAAGTACTAGGATTGGGAAAAATGGGGAGAGACCACCACAAGAGAATGGAATTCGAAAGCACAGGTATGCTGTCTTACATAGATCGTATCAAGGATTGCCCCTTTTTGTCCTATGAAGTATTCCCTCTCATGAATTGAGCTGAAGCTCTCCTAGTTCCAAGACAACTCTTCCAGGCAGTCTAGCCACTGGATGTCCTATAAGATTTGATGTCTGTCCACTTGGCATTCTGTCCAATGGAGATCACTGACGGGCAGTGTTTGACCCATGATTCCCTTTCCATGAAGTGATAGTGCTGTCCCAGGATGGCTTACAGCCTGTACATAACGTGATCCACAGCCCTCATTTACTGACTCAGACCCACCTACCACTCCACAGGCACTAGGTTAATCCTGTTGTTCCTTCTGTGTATTATTGAGATATGTTTGACTGCTGGGCTAGCAGGACTAGTGATGGTTCTCTTGTACCTTCTACATCTCACTGAGAAGCTTTGACCACTGGCCCTGTAGGGACTGATAGGGTTTAACTAATTGCTTGCAGCAAAACAGTGTTCATTTGTGTACCTAGACCATGTGGTCATCACAGAAACTTCTCAATCTCGGAAAAAGCACCCATGGGACTTAGGCTTCCTGCTTATATTCTAAAGGTGTTTTTGGCCTCAGTGGACTCTCATCCTCACTGCTGACCTAATGCATGGCTCACTTGCCTTCAGGGCAGGCCCCTTCTGCCAAAGATGCTTAGCCTTCTCTTGTCCTCCATCTACATGTTTAGTGGGTGCAGGAGTACTTCACACGGACTGTGAGGGCCTCTGTAAGGAGCTTGTTCACTCTGTACCTCACCAGCTCCCTCCAAGTGTACATCATCTTGTGGCCAAACATCGGCAGTGAGTGTGGGACCACTGCCTCATTCTACTCTCCTCATCTGATGCTTTGGCTGCTAAATACACCTGGATCTTGAGGCTCTCTCATGTCCGCTCTGTGTCACATGTGCCGCCTTCCCTCATTCTTCTTCCTAAGCACAGTGGCACTTAGCACTGTTTGCACCACTCCTGTTCTCTGCCTGAAGCTCCTGCAGCAGGGACTCACTCCTGTCCTCGCACTCCCCGTCTGAAGCAGGTCTGCGTAGTGCTCCATTTGCTCAGAGAGCAAATGCATCTTGGACATTGATCTACATGGTCACTGTTGAAATGATTGAAATGAGGACGCACATCTCCTTATTCCTGAACCCAGACTTGTCTTCATTCACTCTGCTGTCTCTGCCTCCTCTGGGGCCTCTTGTCTTGAGTTTTGCATCTAGACCTGTGTATACCAAAGTTCCTCCATATTGCTGTCGCTGCCTGGAGCCTTGCCATTCTCCATGTCTTCTCCTGTTGACCCTCTCGTCTTCTTGCAATGGTTGGGTATTAGTTCTATTTCCTATTGATGTGATAATACCACAACCAAAACCAAACACATCCATGTGCTTGGGAATAAAGGGGTTGTTAGCTCCCAGGTTACAGTTCATCATGAGAGAAGCCACAGCAGGAACTGAAGCAGAGACCATGGAGGAATGCTTCTTAACTGGTTTGCTCCCATGGCTTGCTCAGTTTTTCTTTCTTTCTTTCTTTCTTTCTTTCTTTCTTTCTTTCTTTCTTCCTTCCTTCCTTCCTTCCTTTCTTTCTTTCTTTCTTTCTTTCTTTTTTAAAAGATCTATTTATTTTATGTATGTGAGTACAGTGTAGCTGTCTTCAGACACACCAGAAGAGGGCATCAGATCCCATTACAGATGGTTGTGACCCACCATGTGGTTGCTGGGAGTTGAACTCAGGACCTCGGGAAGAGCAGTTAGTGCTCTTAACCACTGAGCCATCTCTCCAGCCCTCAATTTGCTTTCTTATGCAACTCAGGACCATCTGCTAAGGCTTCACAGTGGGCTTGGCCCTTCCACATCCATTGTTACTCAAGAAAATGCCTTGTAGACTTGCCTATAAGCAATCAGATAGAGATGTTTTTCTCAACAGAGGTTCTTCTTCCCAGATAATCCTAGGTTTTGTCATGTTGACAAAAAGTAGCACAGGGTGGATCCTTGGGGCCTGACTCTTTACGGAGCTATATCCCCATTTCTGTGGCTCTCACAGTTTTCCTTGTGCACAGCATTCCAGCTATTTTTGGCAGCCCTGGTACACACTGCTCAGTAAACATTAGATTTCTTTCCTTTTCCATTTTGTCTCAGAGCTTTTCTCCCTCCTGTTTTGACTCAGTGAGTCTTTTGTGAGGTCTTACCTGACAAGACCCCAGCTATAATTCTCTCAGGATCAAAATGCCCAGTCAGGGTTCTCCTGTTCCACTTCAGAGGAGTGTCACTGGGAATTCCACAAGAAAAACTAGGTTGTCCTCTGAGGGCCCAGAGCAGTGGTGTACCTGAGGCCTTGCTCCATGATGCCTTCTCTGCACCCCTGTGATGGCAGCTTTCCTTCCTACAAGCTAGACACATCTCTCCCGAGGTTCTTCCCACACATGGAGACAGGGCTTACTGTAGCCCACAGTTCCTAAGGGAGCTTGGTCTTTCCCCAGGTAGCCAGAGCAGAAGTTGAGGCTAAAGTGACTGCTGGGCTCTCACTGGGTGGCCTGAGAAGGAGTGCACCTTGGGATGCTCTGACCCATCTCTCTCCTGTAGTCTCAGCTCTGCCGGCCATCTGAGCCTGGGCAGAAGACTCTACAGTAGGAAGTAGGGACGTGTGCAGAGGGATTCCCGTCTCATTGTCATGGGAGGACAGCAGTGGCCTGGCCACCATGACCAGTAACTGTTCCTAGGAGGACTTAAAGCAGTGGTGCGGAAACCCTGTAGTGTCAGCTGTGACCTCACTGTTCTCACAGAATGCCATTGTTTAGAGACTGATGTTTCAAGCTCAAGCTAGGGTTATGACATTGAACAATTCCTGTGAGAAATACATCCTATCCCCTGCCTATTCCATTGGATAATAAATTCCTGTTGCTCTCACATTCCTCACAGGACAGCCCTTCCTGCTCCCATGTTCACCAGAAGCGACTTCAGTGTGTGGAGTATCCTGAAGAAATGTATTGGCTTGGTGAGTGCAGATAAGTCATGTGAAGCGTGGAGTTTAGACATTAACTCCCATGAGATTTGTACTGTTGGTGTCTAAGAAAATATGTGCTGTATATTTATAATAATCATGAGGCCAAAAACATCTTTTTTAATATAAGCAGGAAAGGATTCCCTCCTAAGGGGAAGGGAGACATTATTTAGGACAGCAGAATGGCAGTTTTACAGTTAAGCAGTTAAGCAGGCAGGAGGCGTCCCATAAGGCCTTCTTCCTGGTGCTCTGAAATGTACGCCTTGCTTGTGGCCTGAACACCTCCTGCATGAGACCAAGTCGGGGCCTCACCACACACTAGGCTATAGCTTTTGTCAGGTACTGTGTCTGTGTCATGGAGGTGGGGTATCTAGTAGCCATAACATTCCATGTGGCCTTTGACTATCAGAGGCTAGTGTACTCATATGGTCTCTGGCATATTTCATGCATAAATCAGCACTTGGCAAACAGAAACTCAAGTCCAAGAGTCCAGGAATTCCTGTTGCCAAATTTCAGGTGTGTCTACCTGAGTTCTTTTAATGCCGTCTTCCTGTTGTGATTACTTTTATACCGTGTTCCCAGAGAAAACACTTTCTTTCAGCCTTTTATTTTAAATCACTGTTGATGGATTGATGGTAGATAGATGGTGTGGGGTTGGCATTGGGAAGCTGGAAGAAGTTATAATTAGAGGTTCTTGTTTGGGTAGGAATACACAAAAACAGGGAGCTCATTCAGAACTGCATAGGGCCCACATGTCTTCCGAGGATGTTACCTTACTTAATTACTTGATTGTGTATCCGTGTTGTAAAGTTTCCTCATTTTTTCGTGAGTGATTATACATAGGTCTGGGAGAACTGTATAGGTTCATCAGTTTTATTTTTTATGTTTACAGGTTCTTTTTATGATTTTATTTCAAAATATGAGTTCAAAGTCAAATGCACTAAATATCTGTTAGTCTGTTTTCTGTTGCCTATACCACAATACCATAGACTGGCTAAACTGTAAAGAAAAGAGGCTTATTCTATTTCCTGTGTCTGGAGTTGCAAGACCAAGGGCATGTGTCTGGTGATGACTTCAATGCTGGCAGAGTCCTGAGGTAGTATAAAACATACAGGGAAAGGCAGGGAAGGGGCATGCACAGCTGCCTGTCTGTTGGTCTCTTCCTTTTTCTTTTGTTGTTGTTTGTTTATAGGTCTAGGGATTTAGTCCAAAGCCTCAGAAGCGTTCTACACTGGGAGGTCTGACCCGCCCCTGCCATGTTCTACAATGATTATCTACATTTATTTACGTCCACACGTGTGCATGTGGAGGTCAGAGAACGGACGGGCTGCAGGAATCAGTTCTCTTGTACAGTGTACCTGCTAAATATCTCACCAGCCCCTGCCCTGCTCTATCTTAGCTACCCTAGTCAACCATGGAGGCTCACTGTACCCAGTGGTTTTACCTAATCCAGAAGATTGGCAGTAACATTATACGTGGATTAAGTGTCTGCCCTGTCCAGCAGGGCAGTAAACAGGGTCCCGGGGAGATCACCTGAAAGAGAGAATGGGGGAAACAGAAGAACACAGAGAATGACAATTTGTCTATAGTCTGATCAAATCGTGATTTTTACTTTTTCACACAGGGGTAATATACACAAAAAGGCAGGATGTGGGGAAGGGGATGATGCAGGAGCGTAGGTGTTCAGGGGGAGTACAGATACCTTCCAGAACAGGGTATCGGCTGGGTGAAGGTTCAGGGGACAGGTCACTATGACTCCGCCTATATTCAGTTGTCCTTATCTAAGTTGGTACTGTCCTCCAAGGCTGCCTATCTACAAGGTCTGTGACTACTCAGGCTGGTAAATTTCCACCAAAGCTGCCTGTTTACAATATCTTATAGCTATCTGTTCAGTGATTTTCCACAGAGACCATGACTTTGTGTTAGCAGGCTGACTTAGGCCTATGGCTGATTTTAGGCCTTCGGTGTCTAAGCAAGGCTGCCCCTGACAAGAGTCATCTTAATTCTTCACAGTTAATTGGTGAACTATTGGGATACTCTGACCACATCCAGAACATGACAGTCTCGGAAGCTCAGCTTCCTGTGCTTATCCCTCCCCAAAAGTAACTGTCAACCATTCTTACTCCATGGCACCTCACTCCATGCCCCACTCCCTGACTTATATATGTCTCCTCCCATGCTTTCAGAGAGGCAATAGGCTTTTCTTTATACCGCAGACACCGGTATCTAAGTGATCTTGTAACTACTTCAACCCCTTTCTTGGTTGTTTTTCAGTTTAGTGGGTTGATGCCCTGTTTTAGATATTAGACCGTTTCTGGCTTTTGGCTGACCAAAGCAGATCACAGTGACTAGCCCTACACATATATTTGTTGAGGCTCAGAGATGGGTGCTGAGACATGGCATTGCTGAATCAAAGGAGAAATGCGTTGGCATTTGCTAGCCATAGCCAAGTCCACTTTATAGGCTATGGTATTGTACCAAGCAGCAGAGATGGAGGCTGGCCTATGGAACTCAAGGCTGAGGGTTTAGAGCAGGTGAGCAGTGTGCATTCAAATGCCTAGCGCCCAGGTAGCCTCTCTCTTGCTGGGGCCCTTCTGTGTTTCTTCTGCCCACTGCTCTTGCACTGCCTCTCTGACCTCTTGCACTGTATGTTATGGGCTCAACTTCCCTTGCTTTTACAGGTATATAATGCCCAGAACGTATATGAAGCCTTGTCTTTTCTTACCTTTCTACTATGGAGGCATCCCTATATACCCAGATGTCTGAATGTCTCTCAGCTGGGTATGTAGTATCTGAGAAGCCTGACTGACTCTGGCTCAGGATCTGTGAGTACAGGCTTTCAGTGGGATCTCCCTAGATCAGTACTGTAAACAAGGTCCTACCCGTTCCCAGAATGTTGTCTCCCAGGACCTGGCTGTCTTGCTGGTAGTACGCTGGGCATACTACTTCTTCCAGGGCAGTCTGTCAATCTCTAGTGATATTTGGGACTGATGAGAGCAGAGGGGTTCACTCTAGCCCCCAATAAAGAAAGCCCGCAGACCATCCTCAGAGCCAAAGCTGTTAGTTTGTCCTTGTTCCTGGAGCACCTGAGCCTACCCTGTTATAACAGGTTCACTTTCTTCTGTTAGTCCTTCTATCTTCTCTGTTAATGCCTCTCTGGAAGCCCCGCTCAGGAGTAGCTCCTGAAGACCTTTGTCCTCTGTGCATGAGCTCTGTGGAGGCAGGAGCTGCAGCCTCATTTCTGTCCCTTGGTGCTCCTTTACAGACTCTGACATAGCTTCCTGGCAGAGCCACATTAGAAGGGCTTGCCTGCCAAGCACCAGCCAGGTGCCTCCATGTTGTCCTGGAAGAGGCCATGGATGCTAAGGATATGTTTGGTTTTTTTTTTTTTTGGTTTTTTTTTTTTTCGAGACAGGGTTTCTCTGTGTACCCCTGGCTGTCCTGGAACTTACTCTATAGACCATACTGGCCTTTAATTCAGAGATCCTCCTGCCTCTGCCCCTCAAGTGCTAGGATTAAAGGAGTGTGTTATTACCACCTGCCCATGAAGGGCAAGTTTTAACAATGGGATGTTTGGGACTGATACCACTCATCTAGAGTAGATGAAGTGGGGAGGTGGCTGTCCTGGAGCTCCTGTGATCACTCCCAGGTCTGGGAGATAGAGAGCTGCCATGGCTGCCACTCAGGAAGACATTCCAAGTTGGGTAAGGTAGAAACCAGGGCTCACAACAGATAGCTTGCCCACAGAGAGTCTTTAAGACCTTGTCTGTATGGGAATGTGAGACTCTGGGAAGTGATCCTTAGAACACTAGGGTAAAGTGGGATATTTGCATCTGGGGCCTACCCTGAAGCCCAGCAGCCCAACCAGATGTCTTTTTTTTGGTTTTTCGAGACAGGGTTTCTCTGTGTAGTCCTGGCTGTCCTGGAACTCAGAAATCCGCTTGCCTCTGCCTCCCAAGTGCTGGGATTAAAGGCGTGCGCCACCACCGCCCGGCGACCAGACGTCCTTTTTTCTGGCTTCTTGCAGGAGCTGTCCAAGATCACAATGCCAGTTGCCTTCAATGAGCCGCTGAGCTTCCTGCAGCGGATCACGGAGTACATGGAACATGTGTACCTCATTCACAAAGCCTCAGATCAGTCCCAGCCCCTGCAGAGGATGCAGGTGAGGACACCCCAGTGCTGTAACTGTTCGACTGACTGACCCCATAGTTATTGGTGCCCAGGTGTTCTGCTGGTAGGCTGTCTGGAAGAACTGTATTCTCTTCAGGTATCTGACCAGTCTAAGAACTCCCAGGAGTTGACTTCTCTCTACTGTCTCATGTGTGCATGTGCCTATGTGGAGGGCATTTATCTGTGAATCTGTGTGTGTGCGTGTGTGCAGATGCATGGACATTGCTTCAGTATATGCAGAGTGTGCAGCCTGGGGTGGAGAAAACATGTTGTTCCCTCTTTGTGACTTTGAGGAAATAGTGGGTAATAGTGGTGTTTCCCTAGAAGTTCTGTAATCTTAAAAAACCATTGTTAGTCAAAAACTGAGAAGTCAGCAGAGTGGGCAGTGGTGCTGAGCGCCTTGGATGCTCTGTGGGGAGCAGCTTTGCTGTCTCGGCTGAAGCTGTTCCTCATCCACCTTTGGATTGTTTACAGTCTGTAGCAGCATTTGCGGTCTCTGCCGTGGCTTCCCAGTGGGAGAGAACTGGCAAACCCTTTAACCCGCTCTTGGGAGAGACATATGAGTTGATCAGGTAAGAAAAGTTCATAATGAATCTTTTACAGAAGGGCTCTTGGATGAACAAGAAGAGCTCAGTTTTCTCTTCAACATCGATTCCTCAGATTAGGATAGATGCTTGGAGTTAGGAACTGCTGAAGTATTTGGAATGCTGTGGGTAAGAAGGTATTCACACACATGGAATGCTGTGTTATTGACGGGATGGAACCCTGGTACTACATGAAGGTCTGGCATAGAATCTTAGTACAGTGGGCTCAAGGATGGAGACCATGCTATGTAGACCACTGGTGGTATATGTGCATTACATGGTAGAGACATGGGGGCCACTAGTTTTAGACCAAAATTGGAATCAGAACTAATGAGTAGGACTGTGGTAGTTGTAGAAGCACTTTGATGAGAGAGCAATAACCAAAGAGAGGAGAGACAGCCCAAGTCATTGTTCATTCTATGCCTGTGTTGCAGGGTCTTAGGAAAGAGCTAGCCTCACCATGTCTAGTCTTTGAGTGTTTACTGGAATCCCTCTGAGTGGTTTCTTCTGGGTGGTGTCATGCCTCTTGGAACCCTGTAGAGCATGAGGCTGGCACGGTGGTGTGGCCAACACTCATGCACATGAGCAGTGTGTACCCTCCATTCTCATCCTTGGACCTAGCAGACCTCTGAGCCTGGGCGCGGAGTCCTAGTTCATATGGATTGTGGTGAGCCTCTAGACGGCCGGGCTGGGAGGTTGTTCCTACTCCCCTTGCCAACTCCGGGTCTCCTGCAGTTATGCTGCCATGGTAAACACTCCTGAACATGTCGAAGACGCTGATGCATTTTTGCTTTAGCCTTGCCTGAACCTCCAGAGACTGGTCACTGAGTTTGCACAGTTCCTAGTGGGCCCATCTGTGCTCTTCAGGGTCACTCCTGGTCGGCCATGCTGTGACCTATTCTGTGCTGCATGTATGGCTGATGTAGTGTGCTTATGTCTCAGTAAGGAGGGAGCAGCGCTGTAGTTCAGTAAGGAGAGAGCAGCGCTGTAGTTCAGTAAGGAGAGAGCAGCACTGTAGTTCAGTAAGGAGAGAGCAGCGCTGTAGTTCAGTAAGGAGAGAGCAGCACTGTAGTTCAGTAAGGAGAGAGCAGCACTGTAGTTCAGTAAGGAGAGAGCAGCGCTGTAGTTCAGTAAGGAGAGAGCAGCGCTGTAGTTCAGTAAGGAGAGAGCAGCGCTGTAGTTCAGTAAGGAGAGAGCAGCGCTGTAGTTCAGTAAGGAGAGAGCAGCACTGTAGTTCAGTAAGGAGAGAGCAGCGCTGTAGTTCAGTAAGGAGAGAGCAGCACTGTAGTTCAGTAAGGAGAGAGCAGCACTGTAGTTCAGTAAGGAGAGAGCAGCGCTGTAGTTCAGTAAGGAGAGAGCAGCGCTGTAGTTCAGTAAGGAGAGAGCAGCGCTGTAGTTCAGTAAGGAGAGAGCAGCGCTGTAGTTCAGTAAGGAGAGAGCAGCACTGTAGTTCAGTAAGGAGAGAGCAGCGCTGTAGTTCAGTAAGGAGAGAGCAGCGCTGTAGTTCAGTAAGGAGAGAGCAGCGCTGTAGTTCAGTAAGGAGAGAGCAGCGCTGTAGTTCAGTAAGGAGAGAGCAGCGCTGTAGTTCAGTAAGGAGAGAGCAGCGCTGTAGTTCAGTAAGGAGAGAGCAGCACTGTAGTTCAGTAAGGAGAGAGCAGCACTGTAGTTTAGTAAGGAGGGCTTTTCTGATGGGGGAAGGAAGTAACTAGAAGGATTTACATGAGGAATTCTCATTGGCTGCCATCATGATTATTTGCCACAGGCTGTGGAGCTGCAGGCAGGAGAGCCAGTACCTGCCATCCTGCTCTGAGATCTTTACTGTAGAGAGGAGTTCTGCCATGACATCTGCCACTGCCCTGGACTCAGGGTTAGCTGTTAGTCTGGGGAATTCATTAAATGGAGCCTGCTGGTGTTTTAGCCATGATAATGTTCTGTGTAGAACATGGCAGTGCTGGAAGTAGAAAACAGATGCAGCCCACCAAAGAAAACTGGCATCAGCATCGCAGTAGATGTTCTTGTGTGTGAGGTGTTAACTGATGACCTTTGCATTGTATCATAAACATTTTCCTTAGCTAGGAGTGGTGGTGCAGCCTTTAATACCAGCACTCAAGAGGCAGAGGCAGGCTCGTGTCTCTTAGTGCAAGAGCAAGTTCTGTAGTTCAACAACTACAGAGCGAGTTCCAGGACAGCCAGGGCTACATAGAGAAACCCTACCTTGGAAAATTAAAAACAGATGATAATTTTATGTGTATGGATGTTTTGGCTACATGCACGTCAGTGTACCATATGTGTGCCTGGTACTCAAGAGAGAACAAAAGATGGAGTCAGACTCCCTTAAACTGGGGTTAATGATGCTGTGATCTGCCATGTGAGTGCTGGGAATTGGACCTGGTCTTCTGGAGGGAGAGCCACTGAGCTTGTGTAGCCCCACAAGTGTCACTTTTAAGGCTGTGAATTTTGTCTGAATTAGTGAAGTGTTTCTTCTGTTTTTCTAGCAGACGTTGCCGTTGCCGGCCACCTGTGAGCCTGTCACATTCAAGATGTGACGTCCAAACCTCGTTTAGCTTAAAATGTCTTGAAAGAGATAAAATAGGCGCCAACCAGTGGTGGTGCAGCCTTTAATCCCAGCACTTGGAAACAGGGATGGCAGGAAGCAGGGACAGCAGATCTCTGAGTTCAAGGCCAGCCTGGTCTATAGAGCGAGTTCCAGGACAGCCAGGGCTACACAGGGAAACCCTGTCTCAAAACACAAAAGGAAAAAGAAGGGGACAACAAGAAGAGGAGGAAGAGGAGGATGAAGAGGAGGATGAGAGAAATAAGATAGAAGGAGAACATTTCTGGGTGATTAAAAAAAATGTGTGTAAGTTAGGCACAGTGGCTCATACCTCTAAAGTCTAGCACTCTAGCTGGCTTAAGCATGAGGATTACAAGCTCCAGGACAGCTTGGGTTACACAGTAGGAACCCGTCTCAACAAAAAAGGAAAGCAGCAGCAGCAGTAGCCGTGTGGATGTGGGGAGAATAGGAATAGCCCAAGGTGCAGATATCAGACAGAAGCTTAGCCTGACTTGGGATTTAATTCAGAGGCTGAACTGAAGTTTCAGAGGCTGCCAGGAAAACTCCCTCACAATATGTTCCTCTCCAGGCCTGCTTGTTGGTGTCTCCACACTGAGCTTCCCTGACACTCAGTGGCCTACTCCACAGTCCTGCACAGACCAGGCTGTGCACACCGTCTTTCATCCCTTCATATTCCTCTCAAACAGCTAAAAATACACTTGCTTTTCTTAGACAAGTATTCATTTTGTAGATTACATACCTTGGCAGGCAACCTTTTAAAATCTAATTTTTCAACTTTCCTTCCTCTGTAATGATTGGGAATTCTGATTCCAGCTAAGTTAGTAATTATGTGGTTTAGCTTTTGTAATTCCTAATGACTACAACTGTAGGTGTATTCATAGTTCCGGAACAATTAAAAACTGACATTTTTATTGAATAAGGGAGTCTGCAAGAATCCTGTTTCCTGGCCAGGAATATTCTGGGATCTAAGACATTTCATCATAAAGTCTTGGGAGCCTGTACAAAAAGCTGGACAGGAGCACTCATTCATAGGCTTCTGAGTCAGTTGGGCCTACTGGCTTTTAGGAGTCCCTGGGACTGAGGTTAGTCTGCATCTGAGGCCTGCCTGGCTGATGGCTGAAAGGTTGAGGTATCAGTGAGATGAGCAGTGGGACAGACAGAGGCTCCCTCTTAGGAGAGCTTGTGTGGTAGTGGGTAGGTGTACTCCAGAGTGACGGTACACAGCCAGATGTGTCATCTAAGAGGTTGTTGCTGAGTGTTTTTGCTTCCTGTCATAGCTGGAGGCTCCTGGGCCCAGATCCTAGATCAGTGTCTAGAGGAGGGCAGACCATGCCAACTGGTAGGTAAGCTGACGACTCTTTGTTACGGCTATCATTAATGTGCTTTTTTCTTTTCCCCTTTTTCTCATTTTTGGATCTAGGGAAGACTTAGGGTTCAGATTTATATCTGAGCAGGTCAGTCACCACCCTCCTATTAGTGCATTTTATTCAGAAGGTCTCAATCAAGACTTCATGTTCCACGGTTCCATCTACCCAAAGCTGAAGTTCTGGGGCAAGAGTGTGGAGGCTGAGCCCCGGGGGACCATCACCCTGGAGCTGCTCAAGTGAGTGACAGGCACAAGCAGGGCCAGCGTGCCCTGCACTGACTGGGAGGATGTATGGTTTCCACTTCTCAGAGGGCTTCCTTCTGGGGAGATCCTGTGTGGGCTGAGAGCCTTTCTGCCAGCGGCATTTCTGCTAGGCTTCCTGGTGGGGAGTTCCTGTGTCCACCGAGGCGGATGAGTCACTCCCCTCCCACACACGGATTGGAGCCGCTCACCTTAACCCTCAGTCACTGCTTTATGACAACCCCAAACCCAGCTGCTTAGCTTAGCGCTTTACTTCTAGGCCATGCCTAAGATAGGCTGGCTCCAGGTCAGCAAGAACTTCACTCTCCTTCATAGACTCCCTCTCCAGGGCTGTTCAGAGTCAGGTACTCTCTTTCCTTAGGCAGAGGAACTCAAAGCTGCCCTGTAGCCATGTATACTTGCTTGCTGATGCTCACACAGGCATGTGTGTTTGTACATGTCAAGTTGAGTGCCTGCAGGTGAGAACCACTAGAGGTCCCTCTTAGGGACTGTTGAGCCCAGCTGCCATGAGAGACAGTCAGTAGCAGGTGGTTAGCATATGCTAGGGCTTGAAACCCACTGCAGCATGCAGAGCCAGGGTTTCAGTTGCTGCTGTGCCTCTCTAATAGGAGCCTGTTGGGAGGGAGGATCTGTGTAGTATGTGATGCCCACTGGCCATTTGCCAGACAGTTCTAAGAACTTAGGGGCAGGCTGACTGTAGTTGAACACATCTTCAGTTCCAGCACCGGCAGGTAGATGTCTCGTGAGTTTGAGGCCAAGCCTGGTCTACATAGTGAGCTCTAGGGTAATCAGACTGCATAGTGAGACCGTCTCAAAAATCCGACAAACACTAAGAACCTAGGGCTGTCCCTGCACAACTTGCCAGGAACACAGAGGCAGGCTCATGCAGGAAGCTCTGTGGTGGGCGCCCCAGTGTTTGACCTCTGTGCTGATAGTCTTTGCTCTGGGAGTTGAGATGGGCAGAATTGGAAAGCTGCAAATGTGTTTGAGAAACATGTTTGGCCTCTACCTGGGCCGTTTGAGAGATTGCAGATATTTTTCCTCATAGGACTATGTCAAGATATTTTTGCTCTTACTCAAGCTTCTCTGATACAGCCTTCCATAGGCACAGGTCTAGCTGCCACTGCATTTGCCTGTGAGGTTTTTCCTTGGGGCACGGTTGTTTCAAAGGATGGGTAGTGTTGGATGTTGTTGACAACAGCAGCCTTCTCCTGCACTCCCCACAGCCAGGCTGGGGCTCAGGACTGATTTCCGAATGGAGCATTTCCTCTCGGCAGCTTCACAGGAGAGCTGCCTCTCTCTTGTTTTAGCCTTCCTTTATTGCTTATTGACTTGTCTTGACATGTAAGTAGAAAGCTTTGTTGATACTACAAAGCAAAGGAGAAGTAAATTTCAGATGCACACTGACTCACTCGCCTGCACTGGAAAGGCTTCAAAGCACTGTCCTGCATCCAGGCGTTTATGGTCTGGTTTTGCCTGGTCATGGCCTTCTGGGTCACCCAAGTTCTGAACTTCATTGTATATGTTTTCGCAGACATAATGAAGCCTATACCTGGACCAACCCCACCTGCTGTGTGCACAATGTCATCCTTGGGCAGCTATGGATAGAGCAGTATGGGACAGTGGAGATTCTAAATCACAGGTAACAGGTCCATCTGTGGATGTGGGATGGTGACTCTGGGCCATGGGTGACAGGCCAGGCTGTCCACGGGAAGACAAGCCAGCTGAGCTAATGTTAGGTCGTGAAGGGAGCTGTCTGTCTGCACTCCTCCTGTCTGGACTTCTAGCCCTGCATTCCGTCCGTCAGCTTGAGTCCTTCCTGTAGTGGGGCCCCTAGGCACTGTGTCTGACTAGATTTAATTTTGTCTAGTGTGGCGATAATCAGAAATGCCCCATGTTGGTTGATTATTTTTTTCATTACCATTGTTAATTTCTTTGAAAATGTAAAGTGCACCAGAGAAGTGTCAGTGCTAGGTAAAAATGTGGTGACCCTGCCCAGCGTCAGTCAGGGCTGAGGCACACAGTGGAAGCTCGTGACTTACTGGCCTTGCTTGTGGACACCTTAGTGATAATATAATTTATAAATCGTAAAATTCACCCATTTTCTAAATGGGCACTGAAATGATATTTTAGTAATTTACCCAGTTGAGCAGACAATCATCACAGAGCCTGTCTGTCACTGAGCGAAGCCTCCTTGTGATGTCAACCATCACTCATGGCCTCCTTTCCTAGATGGCCAAGTCCTTCCCTTTCCCTGCAGCCTGGTTGGTTCTCTAGACATTTCACGTCATAACCAATGCCTGTTTGTTCCTGCAGAACTGGAGATAAGTGTATACTTCACTTCAAGCCTTGTGGACTGTTTGGGAAGGAACTTCACAGAGTGGAAGGGTACATCCAAGACAAAAAGTAGGTGTACCCCGTGAGGCCCAGGGCTGTGGCTCTACAGTGTGCAGTGCTCTACCTAGCTGTGGTTCTGCAGTGATGTCTGGTCAGGGTGGACAGATAAGTGTCAAGTGTGACCTCTGGTAATAGGAGAGTGGAGTTTGTTCCCTCTAGAGGAAGAAGAGAAATGACCTTAAAAATGAGACATTTTTACTCAGGGATAATGTTCAATTTATTTTGTTTCTGAGCTGGCCTTGCTATGCAGTGCAGGCTCACATTAATTTTACAGTCTACCCCTAAATGCTGGGTTATAGCCTGGATCACCTGCCCAACTCTATACAATCTTACAAACAGAACTAAGATGTTACCACTTGCCCAGGAATCTTCTCCTTATGGGTACCAACTTTGCATATCAGCAAAGCATGTGGGCATTCATTGTTCATGTGTCTGCATTATTCCACTCTGTAAGCCAGAGCTTTCTGGAGATTTTTGTGTAGAAAATGGCTAGTAGTGTTTTTGATACATTTTCTGAATTTTTCCCCCATTGGTAAAATTATGTTCTAGATCTCAATTTTTTTTATTTATTTATTTATTTAATTTTATTTATTTATTTTATTTTTTATTTTTTTCTTATTTTATTTTATTTACATTTAAGATGCCATCCACTTTCCCCATTTCCCCTCCCTAGAAAACCCCTGTCCCATGCCCCCCCCCCCCTTTCCTTTTTGCTTTTATACAATTTTTTTAAAATGTTAACCAAAGGATTTATAAGTTTGGTAATGCTCATTCGGAAGCGTAACCCAATACCCAACCTAGATATAAAAACTATCTTTGACTGGTGGAGACACCTGAACATCTGCCTCCATGCCCCCTCTCTCTTTCTCTCTCTCATCACCTAGCTTCTCCTCTCCTTCTATTTATTTATTTATTTAATTAGTTTTTTTGGTTTTGTTTTTTTGTTTTTTTGAGACAGGGTTTCTCTGTTTAGCCCTGACTGTCCTGGAACCCACTCTGTAGACCAGGCTGTTCTTGAACTCAGAAATCCTCCTGTCTCTGCCTCCCAAGTGCTGGGATTAAAGGTGTGCGCCACTGCCCGGCTCAAATTTTTATAACTAACTGCCATTTAGTAGTATAATGCCAAGAGAGTCTTTCAAGCTATTGACATCTGGTTTCAACTTCAAAACAATGTTTTTGTTCTCTCTGCCTGTCTCTAGTAAACTAGAAACTCATCTGTTTAAACAACCTGTATATTAATGTCAGACTTTATATTGGTGAGAAATATCAGGACCTCACATGTGTACTGTAAAGGACACAGGTCCTGTTATGGTCAGAGTGGTGACCAAGGGCATCAAGGTATCTTGAGACTGGCCTGCCCATGGTTGAAGTAGCCTGATGATTTCGAGCTGATGGGGGAGTCTTGAGCTTTTGGTTTTATATCCTGGATCCAAGGACGCTTCTCTTTTTCCTTTTCTTTTTGTTTTGTTTGTGTGTGTGACATATGAGTGTGTATATGTTTGTGCGTGAACATAGTCATGAACCTGCATGTGGAAGCTGAGGTCAGTGTTAGCGTCTTCCTCTACCATTTGTCTCATGCTTGATCACTGACTGATCCTGAGTTGGCCCGGCTGTCTGGCTGTCGGGCTGTGTCTCTGCCCCAGTATGGGTGTTATTCTAGGGATCTGAATTTGGGTCCTTGTGCTTCCACAGGAAGCTCTCATTGAACCTTCTCCCCAGCCCCAAGCAGGCTTTTTCCATGGAGGTAAGGAGCTGCTTAAGGAGCTGGCTGAGCTCCTGACTCTGTATCCTCGCTCTGCAAGTGTCTGTGAGCGTCTGCAGGGCACTTCCCAAGGAGCAGGCAGCCAGTTTGTGTTCTTCCCAGACAGGCAAAAGGAAAAAGACTCTGCATGGGCTCTGCTCACTGTGATGTGAGGCAGAGTCTGACTGCTGTGGAGTTTTCCAGGGAAGCGATTAGATGGCGAAAGCAAATCACCATGTGACCTTGGGAGACGTGATAGACAGATTTCATAGAAAAGGGCCTGCAAGACTCACAGCACATGAAAACCCAGTGTAGTATTTACAAAGCAACAGGTTGTGGGGTGAGGCTCTTTGGCAGAGCACGTACCCTAGCAAAGGGCCTGCACATGCAGCATGACATTAAAGACAGGTGCGTGCTTTTGCCCGTTTTCTAAGGCCCCGAGCGAGGAGGACTCTCAGGCTTTTGTGCCTTCATTTTCCATCTGGCATCGGGTGGGGACACCTTTTCTCCAGCAGTGTGGATGAGGGTCTGAAACACTCAGGCGCTGCCCTGTAGGTCACTGCTGTTAACCGTGTTTTAACCCTTTCCTGCAGCAGGAAGAAGCTCTTTATAGTGTATGGCAAGTGGACAGAGTGCCTGTGGGGCATAGACCCTGCCTCATACGAGTCCTTTAAAAAGCAAGAGAAGAGAGGTGACCATGCCAGGAAGGCCAGGACGGTGAGTGCCAGCTGCAGTGACCCAGGTCCTCCAGGAGCACGGGGCTTCTGTGGCCTTAGCCAGGAGGGGTGTGCAGTGGGTAGGACATCTGTCTGTTCAGGCTCTGCTATCTGGGCAGAAGTGTTTGACTGTATTCTGTTTATGTTGTACCTGCTGGAAGCTTCCGGGGAAGGTAGGCCCTTCCACACAGCCCTTTTAATACAGCTCTCGTTTTGCCTGAGTTAGCTGAGGCCTACTTAAGAAGTCAAGCGCATCTCATTTCTGTTTTTTCAGTACTTGAGTTCTCAGTAATATATTCAGTCAGAAAGTACTGGCAAAGACTTTCCTCTCAGAATTTTGGAATGCTGATGACTGTAAGATAGGTTATTCTTAAGCAAAATTAGAATTAAAAGTGATAGTTCAAAAGAGGTGTCATACTTTATAGATCAAAAAAAAAAAATCAAGATGTTCTAAAGTAGAGAGAGATGTTCATATTTATTTAACAAAAATGTTTGACCTCATCCAGGTATCTAGTTTTTTTCCTGTTTTATATGTGCCATTGGACACCTTTTATAAGTATGTATGTATATATGTATGTATGTATGTTTCCAAGACAGGGTTTCTCTGTGTAGTCCTGGCTGTCCTGGAACTCATTCTGTAGACCAAGCTGGCCTGAAACTCAAAGATCTGCCTGTCTTTGCCTCCAGAGTGCTGGGATTAAAGGTGTGTGCCATCACTGCCCAGTGGTAATTTCATTTTTTAAAAAAGATTTTATTTATTTTATATATATGGTGAGTACACTTTAGTTGTCTTCAGACACCCCAGAAGAATTCTTGAGAATGGCATTGGATCACGTTACAGATGGTTGTGAGCCACCATGTGGTTGCTGGAAATTGAACTCAGGACCTTCAGAAGAGCAGTCAATACAACTTAACCACTGAGCCATCTCTCCAGCCCCTTCATTTTTTTAAAGAAAAAAAAATTCATCATCAAGTGTGATAGTGTACTTTGCAAACACTGGAGGATATCCGTGAGTTCCAGGGCAGCCTAATCTATACAGCAAGTTCCCAGCTATCTACAGTCTACACAGTGAGACTCCATCTAAAAAAAAAAAAAGAAAAAGAAAAAAGAGAGACAGAGAGAAAATCCATGTAGTGTGTTGAGTGCTGTCTGGTGCCAGTCTTTCTAAGCTCATTGCTTCTTGGATGTCCTGTGTCCCTGGTGTTCTCCCTTCACAGCTGTGTCTGTAGTCAACTTTAAAAGCACATCAAACAGCTGTGTGTCTGTTAGCATGGGACAGGCCCGTCTTGCCCAGGAGATCAGGGCATCAGGCATCAGGAGGCCTTTGTCTCAGATGATGTGTTATGGGTTCAGAAGGTGGACAGGCACATAACCAAGCATGAGTCAGGGAGGACGGTGTTTGTACCTGCTGCTGTTTCAACCCATGATTCCCTTCTCTGTGAGAGAGTAGAAGTCCAGCCTGGCACAGCTCTGCAGAAAGCAAAGCCACGAAGATAGTTTGGATTTTTTCTCCTCAGTTAAAAAAGGCTTGGCACTGCACAGGGGCTTGGGAGCAAGTCTTCACGTGCTCTGGGGACCTGTCTTCTGGCCAGTAGTTATTCTGAGGTATCCTGTGTTTCAGGATGATGGTCCCGAGAAAGTTAACAGTGATGTGCCTGGAGACATGGCCGATGATGTTCCTGTGGCTCAGGAGACAGTGCAAGTCATCCCTGGCAGTCAGCTCCTCTGGAGGATCAACCGCCGGCCTCCTAACTCTGCTCAGGTCAGTGTTACGCCTCTCTGAGGCCAGGCCTATCTGCTGCAGGCTGTTCCTATTTGTACCTCTCCAGTCAGGCCCACAACTCTTGTACTTTGTTCTTGCATGTAGCCAACCAGCTTTCCCCAAGCAGACAGTGAGGCTCCATCACATCCTATAATCCTGGGGGCCCTTACTCCCTAGCTTCCATGAGGTTTATGCTATGGTCCAGCCCGAGAGTAACTTGTACCTGCTGCCGTGCCTGTGTGGGATCTGGAAATAGGTGGGCATGGCACTCCACCTAGCATTGACATCTTGATGCAGAGTTCATGGCAGAATTCACTAGTGCTTGGTTGTGCCTTCAGAGCTCTGTCCTGACCTCATCTCATCAAGAGAGCTCCAGGGGCTGGAGAGACAGCTTACCTTTAGGCATGATTATTGCTGTTCTAGGGGACCTGATTTTAGTTCTCAGCAAGCACCCATCATATCAAGTAGCTCACAGCTGCCTGTAACTCCAGCTCCTGGGAGACCTAACAGCACTGGCATCTGAGCATACCTTCAGTAACTTGCAAATTCCCATGCATGTATATACACATGCACATAATCAAGAAACAAAAAAAGTAGCCAAGGTGTGCTGGTACATGCCTTTAATCACCGGGGAGTCAGAGGCAAGTGGATCCTTTTAAACTATAAGTCTACAAAGTGAGTTTCAGGACAACCAGAACTATGCAGTGAGACCCTGTCTCAAAACCAGCAAATAGAATAAACGAATGAACGAATGAATCAATCATCAAACCAGCCAGTGGGGTGCTCATGACTTTAGTCCCAGCACTCAGAAGGCAGAGGCAGGTGGATCTCTCAGTTTGAGGACAGCCTGGTCTACAAAGTGAGTTCCAGGCCAGCAAGGGTTATACAGAGAAACCCTCAAAAGGGGGTGGTGGGGTGGTGGTGTTCAAGGCTTGTGATATAACTTAGTGATAGAATAACTATTGTGCACAAGCAAGGCCCTAAAGTCTATCCCTAGCAGTACGCCAACATTTATTTGGGGGTGGGGGGCAGAGACATGGCTTCAGTGCTTGCTACCTAGCCTGACAACTTCAGTTTGATCCTTGGAACATATATGGTAAAAGGAAGGAATGAACTCTTACAGATTGTCCTCTGGTCTACGTGCATGTGCCCACACACGTAATGGCACATGCACAACCTCACACGTACACAGAATAAGTAAGTATAAAAAGAACAAAGGCCTGCTTACCTGTGAATATGTTGCCTCGCTGTATTAGCTTGCTTTTATTGCTGTGATAAAACCCTGATCAAACTAATGGGGAGAGAAAAAGCTTACACTTCTAAGTAACAGACCATTACTGAGGGGAGCCTAGGCACAAACTGAAGCATAGACAGTGGAAGAACACTGCTTACCGGGTCATTCCCACAGACTTTCTAAGGCCACCGAAGGAGGCATTTTCTCAACTGAGGTTCCCCTTCCCAGATGACTCTAGTTTGTGTAGAAGTCGCCAAAACAAAGCAAAACCAATAAAAACCCTATCCAGCATTCTCACTGTGCCACGGTTACTGTTCACAATAGCATGAACTAATGGAACAGGATTCGTCTAGATCATTTTTAGAAGAATAAAGCCTATGTGGTGTTCTGGGAAATTTCTTTTAAGTTGAATTCTCGTTCCTTTCTGGTTCAGCAAGCATAAAAACCTCATGCTTCTTTGAGGCTTGGTAGATCTGGGGTGTTGGAAATGGCCTGGGAAGGTAGAGTGCACACTCATGAGCACCACCATCTCTGAGGGTCCTGGTCCAGGGCAGGGAAGCTGTGGTGATGAAGCAGGGTTCTAAAGAGTCGGGCGTGAGCTGCGGCCACCTGAGGACCATGTTGGGACGCTAGACACGTTCTCTAGCACTTCCCTTTGTGGACGTCAGGCCGGGCACTGTGGTAATGTCTACTGTTCTTTTTGGTGATGTAAGTATCCTGGGAGTCATTTAAATAAGGATGACTGGAGAGCGTTTATATTTCCTGTGGCCCTTGAGCCACATGCTCATAGATGACGTCAAGAAAGAAGAGCAGGCCACCTTGGGAGTCAGGGCAAAGGTCTTCACTGAGTAGGATGCAATCGCTCTCCTGTTGAGCAAGTGACACATGACTGTCTGTCATGGGTTTATGGCACCGATGGGTCATTTTCCTGCAGCCATGTACAGTAGTGCTTCTGTGCTTCTGCAGATGTACAACTTCACCAGCTTCACTGTGAGTCTCAATGAGCTGGAGTCAGGCATGGAGAAGACCCTGCCACCCACAGACTGCCGCCTCCGTCCTGACATCCGTGGCATGGAGAACGGTAACATGGGTGAGTGCTGGGCCCTCAGAGGGCTCCTGTGGGTAAGCTTAGGCCTGCTCTGTGAGAAGGATGCTCATCTTTCCTCAAGACTGATAGTGTGCTGCCTTCCAAGGACAGCGCCGTATAGAGCAGCAAAAGGTGGTAAACAACTTACCACATATGTCAGGTAGCCACAGACCAGTCCTTTGTTCAAATGTTAAAATTAAATTAAAACGAGTGAGTCAGGTATGGTGACACATATCTGTTATATCCCAGTACCTGGGAGACCGAGGCATAAGGATTGATACCAGCGCCAGGCCAGTCTGAGCTGTATATGAGTTCCAGGCCAGAGTGTGCTACCTAGTAAAACGTTATTTCAGAACAGCTCAACAAAAAAGTAAATGAGTGGAAAACAAAAAACAAAATATAAATCCCAAAACGTTATTATTTAATTCAGTGAGTATTAAAATTGTATTTCAAAAGCTGGGGGTGTAGCTCAGAGGTAGAGAGCTTGCATTTCGGGACTGACTTCCAGCAAAGTTCATATGAGCAGAGTCACTGCCAGGATCCATCTCATTGTGACGCAGGACTAGGAAGTTGCACTCCAGATGAGCACCGTGCTCAGGTTTTCAGTGTGCTCACTTGCTCCTGGCTTACCAAGCCAGATTGAATACCAGCAAAGCTCCCCGTTACGTTAGTTAGGGAGGCCTGTGAACAGAAAGGCATGCCTGGGGATGGGGACAAAGACCTGCTGTCTGTAGGTGCGCTCTCACCTGATATGCTGGGCATGTGGTGCTCCTCCCTTCAGATTCACACTCTCTCCCTCATCAGAAGCTACAGTTCATCCCGCAAGGGTCAGTAGATTTGCAATTCTTCTACCTTAGGGTTCTGTGAGCTCACTGTTCCAGATACTTGCTTTCCTACTTGGGCTTCAGTGCCATTAAACTGCCCAGCACATCACAGAACACACTTGGAGGAAGACTGTGGTCTACTGGGATACCTCCCACCTGCTTGTTCTGGAGAAGTGCCCCTCACACATCTGGCAGAAACAAGTCACCCTTAACAGGTGGCCAACTGGAGCCAGAGTACACTCCCCACACTTTCTCATCAAAGTGAGACAAGTTCTCTAGGGGTGAGTGTAGGTCTGGCATCTCTGACAAGCGGGAAGTTTCAAGTGCATGCTTCCTTGCTTGGACCTAGATCTGGCCAGCCAGGAGAAGGAGCGGCTGGAGGAGAAGCAGAGAGAGGCCAGAAAAGAACGCGCCAAAGAGGATGCAGAGTGGCGGACCAGGTGAGTGGGAACAGGGAGGTCTTACCACGTCCTAGGCAAGTACCATCTAACCCCCTCCTCCCTGCACGGCCCTGTGGGCTCCATGAAGGTCCCTACCCCACTACTGCTACCTAGTGTTGTGACTCAGCCATGTACTGAAGGCTGGAGTGTCTGGTTAGCACATGTGTTGCTTAAAACCATTTACAGGGAGTTGGCTGTCACAGAAGACATATCACCTCAACCCCAGGCCTTGCCATCCTATTTCACAGCATTTTTGACCCAAAATGGTTTTTCAAATATGGCCAGTGTAAAGACAAAATATAACCTGAGTCTAGCTGTTCATTTAAACAATTGGTGAGAGTTTTAATGTTGTTCCCACATTTATACGTTGTGGTGAGGTGATGCATACACACAGATCAGCTACCCCGTTCAGTGTGGTGCCAGGCTGAAGCCCATGTCCCGCTGCCAGCCCACCATGGCATCAGAAAGACCTCTATTGTGGGTGTGAAGACATAGTCCTAAAGTGGGCCCTCTGCTGATACGGGAGCATGCAGAGACTCAAGGGCCTGCACCAGCTGCCAGGAGCTAGTGCCTTACGTCTGACTCAGATTTCTTACATTGGTTGTCGTTTTCTTCAGTAGTCAAAATACTATAATAATTAAGCATAAGCAAGATCTGTACCTGTATGGTGCACGTAAAGTTTTTAGTCTTTTGTAAAAATCTTTGGATGTTTGAAACAGTTCAATTATCCGGTTGGTTATTAAATGTTGTGTGTGTTGGGGGTTGTTTTTTTAAGACAGGGTCTCTCTGTGTCACTCTGGCTGTCTGGTATTCAGTCTGTAGATTGAGTGCTGGGATTAAATACATGTGCCACCACCACCCAGCATGGATTATCTATTTTTAATTACTTATTTCTTGAGACAGTGGCTCATTTTATGGTTCAGGCTTGCCTAAAACCCTTTCTGGCCTCAGATTCAGATTCTCTTGTCTCGGCTTTTAGAATACTAGAAATAGAGGCGCAAGCCACTACATCCGGCTTGTGTTTTTTAATACTTTAAAAGACCAATGAGAGAAAATTATTTTCAGGTTTTTCTCTATAGCAAAGACATGCACAGTAAAGGCACAGTATTAAATCAGAAGCCCACGCATCAATAATTGTCTTAGGGGCTGGCACAGTGTGTGTGGTAAAGTGTCTGCCACACACAAGGCTCTGGGTTCCATCTTTATCACAGCACAAAAGGGAAGGCACAGAGAGAGTGGTGGAGAAAAACTTGTTTCAAAACCCCAAACCTGCTGGACAGTAGTGACAAACAGGCCTTCAGTCCCTGCAGGGTATGTTGTGTGTGCAAGGGCAGGCAGATCTCTGAGTTTGTGGCCAGCCTGGTCTACAGAGTTGCCTGTCACCGCTACACAGAGAAACCCTGACTCCAAAGGCAAAAATATAAAACAACCAACAAACCCAAACAAAAACCTTCCCAGTGTCATTAGGCTGATTGTTAATGTGACCTAGAAATAAGTAGCACAAGGAACGGGGCCTAGCAGGCTCGGTGACACACACATCTGCTCTCTCAGCTACGCTGGAGCCCAAGACTAGACTACAGTGTAACCCATCTTAAAAACAAAAACCAAACCAACCAGCCTGAGCCAGCTGGTGGTGGCCCAAATGCCTTTCAACCTGGCACTTGAGAGGCAGAGGCAGGTGGATCTCTGAGTTTGAAGTCAGCCTGGTCTACAGAGCTAGATCTAGGACAACCAAGGCTACACAGAAAAACCATATCTCAGAAAAACAAACAACAAAGAAGCAGATGATCCATTGGGAAAATGACTTTTTTTCATGAGATAATTACTGCTACTTTTTTTCTTTGTGGTGCTAGTGATGAAACTCAGGGCTTTGTACCTGCCAGGCTGTTGAGGCCCACACTCTGCCTCAACACTTTTCCTCAACACTTTTGGGGCTAAGTGCTCTGGTCAAGAGAGAGTGTGGCTCTTGGGGCAAGAGACTCGAAGAATGGAGACAAGACAGGGTGTGATTCAGTCTCTTCTATTTTCTCAAGTCTCCCTTATTGAAGGGAATTCTGAGGTATTTATATACACAAGCAGGAGAACACAGGTGAAAACATTTTACCACGTGCACCATACAGCTGAGGTCACTAAACAGCAAAACAAGCTATGTGGGATAAACAATATATTTATCAGAGTGTGCTTCAGCTGTTATAGGCTTTTGAAAACCAAGTCTTTCGTCAGGGTATATGGTTCCAGATGGCTGCAAAGTTGATCTAGCCGCTTTCTACTAAAGTCGGCTCCCAACACCAGGCAAACTGCTTGACCACTGAGCTATAAAGCCAGCCTGTCACTTTTTGGGAGTACCCACAGAATGTGCTTCCTGGTGTACCCCTGATGATCTTAGTTTCTTCTGTTTGGTGGAGTGCAGCTGCAGGGCACTGCATGGGCACCCTCTCCTCTATTGTAGTCCGTCCTGTGGAGGATCGGGTGTTAGACTTGAGGTTTGTTGGGAAATAGTGATGTTAGGTGTGTGGGTGAGCACAGGCACAGAGAAGTTGGTCAGTTACTGTCAGTGATGGTGTTCCTCAGGCTGCATTTCTCCAGTGACACACACTACTGTGGGAAGGCTGACTGGATGGATCCTGCTGTCTGCTGACCACCTTCCTTGCATTCACAGGTGGTTCTCTCCAGGAAATAACCCCTACACAGGAGCTCCTGACTGGTTGTATGCCGGCCATTACTTTGAGCGTAACTTCTCAGACTGCCCAGACATCTACTAAGTATGGCCTGTGAGCCCAAGAGGCAGCCTTGAATCCTCAAATAGCATCTGAGCTTTATGGTGGCAGACACCAGCTTCTCCAGCCACAGTCATGGAGATGGCCTCAGATGTGATGGAGGACCTCAGTGAGCCTCTGCCCAGCGCTTCACTATCTTGTAGCCCCTTCATGAAGCTCCAGTTGGGTCTTCATATTCACTGTGGCCTCATAACTCCACAATCCTCTCACAGGTGACAGAGTGCACAAGGCCAGCTGAGCTGGCAGCACACTCTGTTATAAAATGTGTAATGAAGGAAGAACCAACATGGCCTGTGTGCTCCACTCAAGGCTTCAAACCCAGACCCAAGAAGGAGGGGAACATGGATCTTGCAAGTATCCTGTGGCCAGGGTCCCATTCACTGTGGAAAGCACCGTGAATGAAGTGACAAGCCGTCAGATTCTGTATTTTCTACCAATCTTGAATAAGGTAAAGATTACTTTAGAAAATATTTAAATTGAAACTACTTGAATGATCTGCTAAAGTGCAGCAAACACATAATCACCACTGTGTACTGTCCAAACAAAGTGTCCTGTGCCAAGCCAGAGTGCAGGAACACTGTGACTTAGATGAGGACTCCTCAGGGCTGCTGCAGCCGCGAAGACCCTGCCTCTAACCACAGCACTCCCAAGCTTCACTGTTACTGTGGACCACACCTGTTTCTAAGGTCATTTCTTCACTCACCTCGCCTGTGTGCCCTCCCCGCTCCCCCAAAGTCTTGTGTTTGGTTCCCCAGTGTGCATGTTTCAGTCCAGGCAGTTTATACTCGGTTGTGTGCAATGGGAGGTCAGAAGCAGCATCTGCTTACCTGCTGTCATTAAAATTGTTTTCACACAAGTATGTGTGTCCACCTCTGCATCCCTGTCACATGATGGACTGTATGTAAAAAAAAAAAAAAAATGACATGCAGGCTCACAGTGGAGCTCTTTGCATCAAAGATAATCTACTGTGTACACAGCTGTGCACTTACACGGTGTGAGTCGCTTCAGGCACTTGTAAATGAGAAGGTATGATCACTATGTCCAGGCTTCCAAACTGCCTCTGTCATTAAAACAGTTTGAAAATCCACCATGGGTTGAAGGCTTGATTTTATAGCTGTGGAAACTGAAAACGGATGTTTCTGTGGCAGTCAGGGGACCTCCTAGGACTAGCATCTCTGCTCTGTCTACTTAGACCTCTTAACAAACTTTCTGATGGCTCTGAGAATCTGAAGGTTTATGGCTTTGTCATCTTTCCAAGAGGAGATTGTGAAGTGTCAGAGACAACAGGGTAACCTGTGTGCATCTGAGGGGAACATTTGCCTTTCCAGACTATGGCAATGTTCACATAGCTCACTGCCCCAAATTGAAGACTGCAAGTCTAAGGCACACTTAAATGACTGTTTCAGAAAGACTTCAGTCCTCTCACCAGTGAGTCTGACTGCCTGAAATAGCAAGCCAGTGGGTTTGTATCTCCATGTCATCTCCTAAGGCAAGACTCTGGGTGTTTTAGGGTTCATCACCGTGTATACAGCCCCCACACCCAGTTTCTGTGTGCATTTGCCTAAACCTGAAATATAAGGCAAAGGGCAAAGGGCAGCCGTGCACAGTGACTGAACAGTGTGAGGAGTCTCACCACAGTCTCCACCGCACCACACATGAAGAAGCTGCTACTCTGACTCCTCACACTGGACTGTTCTAGAAAGCTTCCAAATGAGCTTTCCTGTGGAAGATACACACTGCGAGACATCCCCCTATGTACACTTGCATGTGAGCACAGCCTTGCATGGTGCTTACAGAGTGGTCCTCATGGGAGAAAAAGAGCAGCTGGCCTTTCAAATGTAATATTCTGGAGCCAGGTACAGTGATGCATGCCTCTAACCCAGCATTTGAGTTGTAGAGGCAGGACAACCTTGGCTACAGAACGAGCTGGCTAGCCTAGAGTGTATGAGACCAAGTCTCAAAAAACAAAAAAGAACTTAGAGTCATCAGGATTGAGACCTCATCTCAAGCTCCCCTTGGTTTTGTTTTTATTCTAATTGAAGTTACAATTGAGTCATGTATCTAAGTCCAAGGAGCTATGATCTATTAGAGACTTGGAGGTGAGTATAAGATCTGTACTGTTTTATGTAAAATCTATCTTTTTAAATGATTTAAGTTACCGGTTGTATCTCATTACTCTGGTGCTTTGCTGATGCCTGGTCACCAGCATCCACATCCTTCTGACAGGGCTTGCCTAGAGGTGCGCCTGGCCCTGATGTACATCATGAACCTGCCTCTCCAAAATCCAGTTCTTCAACCCTGCAGAATAAACACGGGAAATCCTTTGGTGAGAACTTGTAATGCTCTGGGAGCATAGTGCTCTAAGGAGGAACGATGACACCCACATCCGCGTACGATGACACCCACATACGTGTATGATGACACTCATATCCATATACAACACCCACATCTGTGTACGACACCCACATCCGCGTACGATGACACCCACATCTGTGTACGACACCCACATACGTGTATGTCGGTGCCTTCAGTTTGAGTTCCAGCAGAACGGCTCCCACTGGTACTCACAGCTTTCAGGCTGCCCAGAACTTACAGTGATTATTATGTCTGTCAAAGGGTCAGTGTCACGCTTCAAAGTCTGGTACAGGCCTAGCTCCTTGGAGGATGTCACACAGTACCAGTGGCCCTGGGAACTAGGTGGAACTAGCCATCTACAGAGTCATACTTATGCATAGAAGAATATGTCCTGGATTTCCTATGTCCTCATAGTTGAAGCCTAGAAAACCAGAAGAACTTGGGAACCTCCTCTGTCCCTGTTAGTGAACCAGCCCTGCAGGCAGCCCCTTGAAGGAAGGTTCCTGCCAGACTCTGCTTCTACAGAAAGTTCTCCCTCTAAAAGGGATTTACAAGTTTTATACCTTTTTACCATCTCAATGGACTAAATGTGGAGATACCTCTCAAAGTAGTGGGCACCTGGCATCCCAGGTCCTTGGAATGTGAGGCAGGGTTTGTAAATGCAAGGCCTTCCTGAGCTGGCCAACTAGTTAGATTCTAGGCCCACAGCAGGGGGATTGTCCTGCCTCAAGTGCTTGGACCTCGGGGAACTGCATAGAGAGTCTTCAGAGCCATGGCTGCCTCCTGTCCCAGCCTGTAGACTTCCCTGTGTCTAATAGAAGTACCAAACATGGGGACCTGCGCCTGTTAAAACAGCTGACCTTGCCAGGCAGCAGTGGCACACACATTTAATCCCAGCACTTGGGAGGCAGAGGCAGGCGGATCTCTGCCTGGTCTACAGTGTGAGTTCCAGCCAAGGCTTCAGAGAACCTCTTCCTCAAAACAAACAAAACCCCCAACCCCACAACAACAAAGCCAGCTAACCTCAGAAGAACTGGTATCTCTGGCTCCTCACTAGCTTCCATGTGCTCTGTGGAGGTCATCCTTTTCTAGGCTGCTCTCAGATCCAGCTACTCTCACCAGATGTTGAGGAAAGCACATCTACAGAGGACAGTGACATTTCCATCCATCTGGCCTGTTCCCTGACCTCAAGTTGTCTTACGACTGCATTTCTCCCCATGCCTCAGAATGGCTGGCCCTTTAACAACACCTACCCACCCACACATGGAAATGTCAGGCAAGAAAATGCACAAGGGACGTGTTTATTTTTGTGACTGTCAATACCATTTATCTAGCATAATCAATCACTTCTGGGCTTTGGTTTTTGAGGATTGTGCACAGACCTATGAGTATATAAATATTAACTTTCAGGCCTGAGTAGAGATTCTTTGGAAATGGCTTGTGGTTGACATTTATTTTACATTGGATAATTCTTCACCATCTCAGAGCTCTGACTTTTCTGGAAAGAGCTACAGGCAAGTTCTCGTACCCTACTGGAGTAGATGTTCGGACTGGGTGTTCTATAGAGCTGGCCTAGCAAATGGGTTATCTCTTAAAATAGCTTGGCCTAGTAAGGAGGGGACTTGGGTGGCGTGTCAGGATGGATGGTTCAGACCTTTTGAGTTGTGGCTTTACTTCTCCTCTCTCCTGCGGACTAGAGGTTGCTGTCAGAAGCCATAAAACAGCTGGGCTAGGGGCAGCTTGACTGCTTGGGAGGGAACCCACATGTCTATACAGTGTCATGGCTCTGTGGATAGAGGGACAGATGGTCTTCTAGAATTCATGTGCTTGTGATGCTCCAGCTGTGCAGAGCAGGTGGCATTGTTGGCACAGGTGCTCAGCCACAGCACTGACTGTTAGGACACATCCTGCCTCTTCTCTCCAGTCTGATCCCAAGGAGCAAGCACCAGAAGGTGGAGCTGCCCAGGGCTCACACCTGCTGGGGCCTCTTGTTGAAAGGTGTAACCTATGCGTTCCAACACGTCCATACTGTCCCACGGCCACTTGCTGCCAAAGCCCACTGGAGAAGCCATATAGGTGTCTTATAGACAGGCTTCCCAGCCCTGACCACCCCTACCTGGCTCTGTCCCCAAGATTCTGCCCTCCATTTCGGTCTGGCTGTTTTCGTTTTTAATAGTTTATTTGAAAGTCACTATGGGCATGTGTGAGCCTGAGTTTGTTTGTTTGTTTTGTTTGTTTTTCTGTTAGTAAGCACTGAGGTGTTACCTCTTGTCCATTTACCAAGCTGCTTCAAATTTGGGGCAACTGTGAAGAAAATCCCTAGATATTTGTACACAGGTTTTTCTGTGGACATCTCTTTCTCTCTACTTTACTTTGTGTACAGAGAGCAGAGTTCAGCCTTGTGTGTCATTCTCATGAGCCATCCTTGTTTTCTGAGATAGTCTCTCTCTGGGACTGGAGTACATGAGTAGGCTGGACTGGCTGATGATCAGTGAGCTACAGAATTCCCTTCCCAGCACTAGGTCTGTAAGCACATGCTCTTTTGTGTCCTTTTTATGTGGGTGTTGGAGCGCAAACCCAGCTCCTTGTGGCAAGCACTTTAACAATTAAGCTATCTCCCCAGAGCCTCTTGGTTTTTTTTTGTTTTTGTTTTTGTTTTTTTTTTGAGGTCCCATCTCATGTAGCTTGAAACAGTTGCCCTCTGCGTCCTCAGTGCTAGGACTACACATGTGAGTCGCTACACCTTGCCTGTATGTCAGCTTGCATCTCTCTTAGATAAATGCCTAAGAAATACTAGCTGAGCTACATGGTGGTAGTATGCTTACCTTCATTAAAAACAAACAAAAGCATTGCCACCTCATCAGAGAGGAACCATAGCTGACAAGAGACGCTAGGGAGTGCTCAGGTTCCCATAGAACATGAAGAGACCGCAGCCTGGAACATGGATGTACCACAGACCCTGTCAACACATGAAGGTTGACACAGAGCAGCGGGACAGTCAGCTCTTCTGGGGCACGTGGAGGCAGGTGACAGGGACTTAGAAAACTAAAGGCACCTCTTTCTTGTCTCTGAGTTCAAGGCCAGCCTGGTGAGTTCCAGGACAGCCAGGGCTTCATGGGCCCAGTCTACTAAAAAAAGGAAAACTATCCATGCCATGCCCATGGTGGTGCATACCTGTCACCCCAGCTTAGAGGGGAAGGCAGGAAGGTCTTGGGTTCAAGGCCAGCTTTAATTATACAGTGAGACCTTGTCTCCAAAAACAAAACCCAACCAAATGCAGTCCTGCCACAAAGCTGACAACTAGGCTTTCATATTTACCTACACAGACCTGCACACAGGTTTATAGTAGCTGTAGCCATACAAACCTGAACACAGAGGTTTATAGTAGCTGGTTTATAGTTGTAATAACAGGTACTTGTAAGAAACCAAGAACAACTTCAGCAGGTGAGTGAACAGAGGTGTATCTAGACTGTGGAATATCAGTGTTAGAAAGGAGATTTCAAGCCATCAAAGGACCTGGAAGAACCAGAGACAGCTCAGCGGGGAAAAGCCCCTCGTGCCCAGGATTCCCATGGCAGAGGAAGAGACTCTGACTTCCACACATAGGCCTGGGCACAATCCCACCATTAAAGGGTGGGAAGCTGGAGAGATGGCTCAGTAGACAATGATTTGGTTCCTAGCACCTCACAAGAACCAATAACTCTTAATTCCAGTGGATTTGGCACCCTCTTCTGTTTGCTGCAGGGACCAGACTCACACATGGCACGCCTACACACTAAAAATATATTTTTTTAAAGTCAGAAAAAAAAAAAAAAGGCATGGGGAAACTTAATTGTCATTATTGAGAGAAGTTCCTTTGCATAGGCCACGGTGCACTACTTTTGGGGATGTTTTGGGAAAAAAATGTACAAGAAGGGCCTGGGGTACAGGTGACTGTGGTCTGTGGCACTGTTCCAGGGGGTATTTGTCAGTATGAGGGAACATGCCAGGCACAGTAGTCTAAGTGTGGTATACTTACTACCCAGAGGCTTTCAGAGGCTCATGCAAGAAGATGAAGATTCGGAGGCCATTCTGGGATATGTAGTGAGACTGCCTCAAACAATATATGTGAACTGTACAGTGCTGGTATGGTTTAACTGTACCCACATACAACTCAGAACTTTGTGATGACGTTGTGAGGCAGGACCTGTTAGAGGCGAGGAGGCCTCGAGGATGCCTCCCTCATTCACAGGACTAAGCCCTTATGAAAGGAGGCGTCCTGCCGCCTTCCCCTGCTTCCCTGGGATCTTTGACTGTGTAAAAACGTTTGTCTCCACTGAGACACAGCCCTGCTAGACACTGAAACTGTTCTGCTTTGACCTTGGTTTTCTGCTGGAAACTGCTAAGTGTTCATTTAGAGGTACAGAGTAACACCTGCTGAGTGAGCCCCATGTACACCATGGACTTCTAAGATCATGAACTTTGGGAGAAACTTTACTGGTTCTAATAGACCCACTGGAAGGTGCAGCCTGGGAGGCGGGGGTTAAGGAGGGGCAGGAGAGTGTGAACTGTCTGTACTTTCTGCTCAGTTCTCTTGTGAACCTAAAATTATTCTGAAGAATTAAGTCTATTAATAAGACAAATGGAGGAAAAGCCATACTTGCTGAAGTCAGCTCCCCAGTGGCTAAGCCAGTCTGCATTTCTAGTCTAGAAGACCCCCAGCCCTTGGTGCTGTCTCTGATTTTTCTATGGACCTGTTCTCAAAGGTGAATTGCCATCTGTGTTCCTTGTAAATAAATGAGCGTCTTTTCAGATGCCTTTGCCCTCTGGAAAAACTTGCTCTTCCTCCCCAGGTAAAAGTGCATAGCCATACCTGTGCGCTGAGCCGCAGTGCTCAGGGCTGAGCCAGCATCCTCTTCCACCATTAAAGGCTCATGGGTTTCAGGGTTTGTTGTATGCAGTGGGGCTTTTGTTGTTTTTCTTTAGAAGTGCTGGGTCACTCAGCCACTGGGTCACATCTCCAGCCCAGGGCTTGCTCTTTTCCACATGACTGCTAGAATTGACTTCCCTTGTGGAAAATAAAGACTACACAGAAACCATCACAGTGTAGTCCACACAGGTCAGGGACCAAGGTAACCACTGCAGCCTACCCAGTGTTTCCCTCCATCTCCTTTGGGACCTTCACATGGGTTCTACTATAGACTTGCACATTCCAAGGATCGTATTCGTGAACTGCAGTAACTGTGGGGACCAGCATCTTTGCCCTCTCAGTGCCTCAGATGGAGTGGCCACGAACACAGCCTCCCCAGCACTCAGCCAGGATAGATGGAAGGGATGGAAGGTACCATTCCAATTGGGTCTGCATGCAGAACTGCATGCTTTCCTGCCTCAAGAGAAAATACTGGATCCAAGGCCCTCAACATCCATGACCCAAAAGAAGCCCAAATCTGGTTTTGAAATGTGGGTTCCTTGTGACTTCCAGTGGCAGCTTTGACATGACTTTGAACAAGTGACATTTGCTTGGGGCCACTTGCCTGGAAACCAGGTTAGATTTTCTTCTATTTCCCTTTAGCTGTTTCATGGCCCACTGGGCTATAGTGTCAGCTCTTGATACTAGGCTCGCCAAGCCAGTGTTGACCAAACTCCACCGTTGCCCTCTGGAATCTAAGATTCTTAGAAATGATAAGGGCTGCCTTACGGTGGATGGTGGTATGGTATAGCACCATACAGAAAAAAAGGATTGTTGGCTCCAAAGAAGTTTAGTTTATGTGGGCTTTAAACAGCCTGAGCTGCTCTTCCAGAGGATCCAGGAAGGTTCCCAGCACCCACATGGTGGCTTACAACTGTCTGTAACTCCATTTCTTTTTTTTTCTTTTTTTTTTTTTTTCATTTTTAAATGCAGATTTAATGATGCAAAAACATTTTCTTTTTTTTTTTTTTTTTAATTTTTAGTTTTTGGTTTTTCGAGACAGGGTTTCTCTGTGTAGTCCTGGCTGTCCTGGAACTCACTCTGTAGACCAGGCTGGCCTCGAGCTCAGAAATCCGCCTGCCTCTGCCTCCCAAGTGCTGGGATTAAAGGCATGTGCCACCACTGCCCGGCACAAAAACATTTTCAATGTATCTCATTTCTTATTTATTATTACAGATTTGGAAGACTTTAGATTAAGCCCCCCCCCCCCCGCCCCCTGTAAGGGTCCCAGATAACCCGCTTCTGGGCTTTGCAGGCACCCAGTACATGAGTTGTTTGCACATACACTCGGGTAAAACACCCAGACACGTAAGATGAGAGTCAATTACAAAATCCAGCTAGAAATGGGACCCTGTGGTGAAGCACTTAACCAAGAATGCATAGGCCCTGGGTTGGGTACCTAGCATGGCAACAAGCATTTATGAACATAACATTTTAGTGAAATGACAGCTCTATTTTGCAAGCTGCCGCCCCCAAGTCAAAATGATGTAAAACATTTTATGTGTGTTTTGCCTGCATGCATGTCTATATAATGTGTGTGTGCCTGGTGTCCACAGGCCAGAAGAGAGCATCCAACCCCATGGAACTGGATTTACAGACAGTTGTGAGCTGCCATGTGGGTGCTGGAAGGCAGACCTGGGGGCCTCTGGAAGAGCTGCCAGTGCTTTTAACCACGGAAGCATTTCCCCAGCCCCAATTAAATCCTTTTTACATTGGTTTTGAACACTTGGCAGTTCTCCTGCCTCAGCCTTTTGAGGGCTGGGATTACCACACCTAACTAAATTCAAAGGTTTTTGTAGTAAAGCTGGAAACTGGGCCAGTGAGATGAGTCAACAGGTAAAACTGCTTGCCAGGCAAGTCTGGCAACCTAAGCTTATCACAGGAACCCATAGTGGAAAGAACCAAGTTACTAAATGTTATGCTTAGACCACCACATGGGACACACACACACACACTTTAAAAAAAGGAAACTACATAAGACAGAGTTCAACAAAAAGATGACAGATGCAAGATGCATCTTAGAGGCGGGTCTCCCTCCACCTCACGCTACCCTGGAACAGCCTGGGTCAGCGTCAAACAGTAGTAAGTGAAAAAAACTACTTTTCACCTTTGTTTCACACATACACAGATGGTAAATTGTGGCGCATGCCAGGGGAAGTTAGAGATTTCAGTACTGCTTAGCCCAGGAGGGGGGTGGAGGATGGGCCTAGGGCCTAAAGCTGTCATAGAGGAAGCAAAAAAAAAAAAAAAAAAAAAAAAAAAAAAAAAAAAAAATGGAAGTGGTGTGTAAAAGAAACTGTGAGGACTCTCGGGCTTTACATTCTGCAAGCAGCTCTGCCCTAAAAGATGATGGCTGCACTCCACCTGGCTAGCTACAAGTAGCCCACAGACCCTATCCGTGGTGCTTTGTGAACTCGCTCTTAAAGCATTGAGCAACCCCATGCTACTTTCTCCACCTCCCCATCCCCCAGCCCCCGTCCCCTCTTGTACTTTGCTATAATGTGTGTCAAATTAGCACAAAGTGACATGAAGCTGACACTTTCCTCGTGTCAAGAGACTACCTCCTACCTTTTAAACCATGTGACTCTGTCTTTAGGCCCTGACATCTCGCTCACCTAATAATGCAAATCAGACAGGCTGTCTCCCTGCGCTGTGGAGAGATGGGTCCATTCAGATGGGTAGATAATGCAGCGGACACACGTCCCTGGGTGCATGTCACAGCTCAGCCCCACGGGCACGTTTGTGTACGGCCGGGTGCCCACCACCCTGGTCTCGACCTCTGCAGCGCCGCCCCGCGGGGGCCCTTCTGCGTGTGAGGAGGTCGGGGCGCTGTTCCCGGCACCGCCGCCAGGGGCCGCCGCCGCTCCCCTATGACACAGCAACAATAGGGGCCGCTCTGGCCCGCGCTTCCGCCGGAAACAGGCCGCCGGCGCGAAGGCGGGTCGGCTGCGATGGACGGCGGCCAGGGCCAATCGGGACCTGGTCGGGGCCGGCCGCGCGGCTGACGGAACTCAATCGGCGGCGAGAGCGGCGGCGGGGCGGGCCGAGCGCGGGCTTCCGGCGAGGCCCGGCAGGCGCCGAGGAGGAAGAGCGAGCCCGGACTGTGTCCCTAGGCCGAGTGTGAGCACGGCCAGGTAGGGGCCTGGTGGCGGCGGCGGCGGCATAGGGGCACGCGGCTCCAGGCTGGGACGAGCGGCAGGAGGACGGGACGTGGCAGTGGCGCGGGGCCGATCAGTCCGGGCCGGCCGCCGGGGCCGGCCGCAGCGAGGCTCCGCACGGGCGGGCAGTGACGTCGCGGGAGCGGGGGCTCGGCGGGGCTGCGCTCGGTCCTGCGCACACCAGCTGGCCTTGCGCAGCCTGGCGCGCTCCCTCTCCCGGGCAGCCGCGGGCTGGCCAGCGTATGGGTGGGACATTGCGCACGCGACGCCGCACGACGGGCCTCACTCTGTTTTTTCAGGATGACGACTTCAGGCGCTCTGTTCCCAAGCCTGGTGCCCGGCTCTCGGGGATCCTCTACCAAGTATTTGGTGGAGTTCCGGGCAGGAAAAATGTCATTAAAAGGAACTACGGTCACCCCAGATAAACGGAAAGGTCTCGTGTACATCCAGCAGACGGACGACTCCCTTATTCACTTCTGTTGGAAAGACAGGACCTCTGGGACCGTGGAGGATGTGAGTGCTTGTAGCCAGACCAGGCCCGCGGGGCAAGAGCTGGGAATGTGGCTTCACCTTCGGTAGATTGGTGTAAGGGTCCCAAGGTTGGCAGAGTGCTTCAGTCAACTCTGTGAAACCATGCACCCCGTGGTGACCATGGTTCCTAAGGTTTTAGCAGAGACAGCCTGCTGACAGGGTGACAGAGTCAGCTGGGGACATCGTCTGGAGCCCTGGCTTTAAACTTCAGTCTTGTGGAGGAGTGTGCAGATATAACCCTCACCGAGGCCTCTGAAGAGGCTGCTTTCTTTGGGGCTCTTTGTCTCTCAGAGTACATTGTTCTTTGTTACACTCAGGAGCAGCCAGACAGTTGGTTGACTTTTTACTTCTTGGAATGCGGTTCCAGAATGTTTCTGTTAAGTCATCTGGTCCTCAGAGAACACTTTCTATCTCTCCACTCTGGGCCCTCTTCTCTCTGTCTTCACTGGGGTCTGAGACTTCTTGACTCCGCCCTGTTAATGGGGTTCAGCAAATATTCATGGGACCCAAGCCTTGGTGGTGCGCACTTGTGTGCATGTCTGTCTGTCTGACTGTCCTTGTGTTGCCAGGACTTGATTATCTTTCCTGATGACTGTGAGTTCAAGCGGGTCCCTCAGTGCCCCAGTGGGAGGGTCTACGTGCTCAAGTTTAAGGCAGGGTCCAAGCGCCTCTTCTTCTGGATGCAGGTAAGCAGGAGACTGATCCGCTCTCTCTCTCCCGGTGATACACTTGTTACTTTCCGCACGTTAGAAGGTGCTGACCCGGAGGGCCTGGTCTAGCTGAGTTCCCTCTCACCTCTGACTAGCTCAGTGGTTAGGCACCAGAGCCCTGCCCATGGACTCACCTATAGCCACACAACTCCTCGGGGAGCTTCCAGTGCTCCAATGGCCATGGGTTTTAGCTCCCAGAGGTGACGACCTCTGTTCTCTCAGCTGTTGAGTGTCCCCACTGAAGCTCTCCTGTGCTGTGTTGAGAGGCCCCTCAGTGTCATGACGTCTACATGTCACCCTCATCTGCAGTGTCCCTTAAACGCAGAGTCTTCACATTCTGCCACCTGTTGGAGGCCATTGGCATATTTGTGTTTCTTCCACTGTTAATGTGGTTCTGCTGTGGTATGGGACTTGGGCTCCCTCTTGGGCATATGGGTCCAGTCTAGAGCCAGGGCTAGACTTGGGGTATGTTCAGGGGTGGGGTACACAGCCATTACCACTGTCATCCTGTGAAAAGGGGCACTGCAAAGTGCCAGATGGGGAGGGGCTCTTCTCAGCCTGGGTTCTGGTCACTTGAGCACAGGGATCCAGAACACAGGGCAAGGGGTGTGGCCGTGTGGTGGAACATCTTTAGGTGGCAGTCCTCACTGCGGAGGGTTTCTCCACAGTTCTGAACATGTTAATGGACACCATCACAGCGACTCTCTTTAATTTCACTGTCTTGGAATGCCTTTCTTGCCCCTTTGCCGCATGGTATTCTGTTTTGAAGTTTTGGGGCCAGTGGTTGCCCAGGCAGTGGGGGACATAGCCCAGGAAGAGCCATATGCAGAAGGCACTCCAGTCTTCTATTGCGATCATTGGCTTGGGGGCCATCGCTTTCCTGTTAGATCTGGGCTGCCTGGTGCTGTCACATTTGCAGGTCACTGCCTCTCCAGTCACTGTGTGGGCTGAATCCGGATAGCTGGCCGTGTGGGTGCAGGGAAGCCAGCAGGCAGAGCCGGCTCCTTGTGCAGACTGCTCAGCCTCGGCTCTCTGCATATCTTCTCTGGCAGGAGCCCAAGACTGACCAAGATGAGGAGCATTGCCGGAAAGTCAACGAGTGTCTGAACAACCCCCCCATGCCTGGCTCACTGGGGGCAAGTGGGAGTAGTGGCCATGAGCTTTCAGCACTGGGCGGTAATTATCACCTACGCCTGTGTGGGGCGGGGTCCTTCAGTGGCCGGGAACATTGTGAGGCAGAGCCCTGCTTAATGAGTTCTGGTTCGTTCTTTCCTCCCATCTACACAGAGCTCACCTGGTCCCTGCAGCCTCCTTCCAGAGGCTGTTATTTCTGAGTGACTCCTGGGTGGGGCCAAGGCCAGGCATCTGCCATAGTCACGAATGTGTGGTGCTCACAAGGGTCTAGGTCCTGGCCAAGGCCAGCACAGCGGGCCCAATATCCGATTCCTGTGTTCCCCAGGTGAGGGTGGTCTGCAGAGCCTGCTGGGGAACATGAGTCACAGCCAGCTCATGCAGCTAATCGGACCAGCCGGCCTCGGAGGACTGGGTAAGGCTCGCTGGCCCCGGCTCCATGGGCTGCCTTTGCTTACAGACCCAGGGTTTCCTCTCTGCTCCTCTTACCAGGCTCTCAGGCTTGTCAGTGTGTTCCTTGTGTTGCTCCTTTGGAAGGTGCTTTGCTGGGTGGGCAGTGGAACCTGGTCTAGTGTGTGTATGTGTAGTTCACCTGAGGTACACACAGATGTTACAGCTACTTAGAAGGCACTGCTCTTGAGGATGAATGTGGGTGTGGTGGGAATGACCTAACTCAGTAGAATAGCTTTAGAGTGCAGACTAGCGTGGCACGGTCACTTCAGCCTCCTGTGGCTGCCCAGTCCTGTTCTTCCCTTGGTGTTGGTATTGGGATGTGTAGCTTCCCTTGCCAGAGGACATGGCACATGGGTTAGTTCCTTCCCAGCTGGACTGGGGGTGTCTCTAGCACACATCTCTTTACCCCTGTAGGTGGGCTTGGGGCCCTCACTGGGCCAGGCCTGGCCAGCTTGCTGGGGAGCAGTGGGCCTCCGGCCAGCAGCTCTTCATCCAGGTGAGCTCTCATCCCCCAATGCCTGACATAAGTACCAGCACCACCAGCAGCCAGTGCATTCTCCTTTCTGAAGACCTCACTTAGGAGATAGAGTAGAGGGTCCCCGTTACACCTCAACTTGATGCCAGGGGAGGTGGTCCCGCAGACCTGAGGAAGCATAGTGGGCCTAGCTGCTCCAGCCCTTGCTCACTTTCCCCAGCTCCCGGAGCCAGTCGGCAGCCGTCACCCCATCCTCCACCACCTCTTCCGCTCGCGCCACCCCAGCCCCTTCTGCCCCAGCAGCTGCCTCGGCAACCAGCCCGAGTCCCGCACCCAGCTCAGGTAATGGAACCAGCACAGCAGCCAGCCCGACCCAGCCCATCCAGCTGAGCGACCTCCAGAGCATTCTGGCCACTATGAACGTGCCGGCAGGGCCAGGAGGCAGCCAGCAAGGTAAAGAGCTGTGGGTGCTCACAGGGTGAGGGACTGCTGCCCTGTGGAGCCCGGGTGTCCATGGCCTCCAGCCACACTGCCACTTCACCCTGCCCGTGCTGCCAGGCTCCCAGTCTGCTGCTCTCTGGGCGCCTGGGCTAGCATCAGGTCACTGATGGCCACCGTGCTTGTGCCCTAGTGGATCTGGCGAGCGTGCTCACACCAGAGATCATGGCTCCCATCCTTGCCAATGCAGACGTTCAGGAGCGCCTGCTGCCCTACCTGCCCTCTGGGGAGTCTCTGCCCCAGACTGCAGATGAGATCCAGAACACATTAACCTCGCCCCAGTTCCAGCAGGTATGGGTGTCTGCGCTCTCTGCACCTATGACTTTTAGCATTGGTGGGTCTGGAGCCCTAGGCACCCAGCTCTGCACGTCTGCTCTTTAATGCAGGCCCTGGGTATGTTCAGTGCGGCCTTGGCCTCGGGACAGCTTGGCCCTCTCATGTGCCAGTTCGGCCTTCCTGCAGAGGCTGTAGAGGCCGCCAACAAAGGTGGTGAGTACTGATTCCCAGTCCTGGCCAGAGCCAGCCCCGTGCTTGTGGAGTGCTAGAGGCTGCCTGCCTGGGTGGTAGTCGTAGCCTGAGGTTTAGTAGTTCTCTGTGGCTGTTTCAGATGTGGAAGCATTTGCCAAAGCCATGCAGAACAATGCCAAATCGGACCCAAAGGAGGGCGACACAAAAGACAAGAAAGACGAAGAGGAAGATATGAGTCTAGATTAAATTATTCGCTGTCCTTCCCCAAGTTGCAATTTGTAGTTGTGTGATTCCGTAGTGGTGATTGTGATTTGTCCCACCCTTTCCTGTCCCGCCTCACTAATAAAAGTCCTTTCTTGTACCTGTCAAGTCCGGTCTTGGCCCTGTCACTTGCAGCTCCACTCTGAGCCAGGCTGGCTGCGTGATGAGGCCAGCTCCCACCCTGGGCTCTGTACCCCACCCGGCCATTGCTCTGTTTAAATCACACACTCAGGTCAAACAAGTCACTTTAATTTCAGAGGAGCCAATGGTTTTATAGATCTCAGTACTGTTGGGCGAGAGAGACAAAGTATAACTAGAATGTCTGTTCTGCAGTGTCCTTTTCCTCTGAAAAGACAGTGTAAACTAGAAATGACCTGTTATTCATAGAAAGTGTAGGCAAACACCAAGGTCTGGGAGCCCTCAATGCCAGAGTCACGGGAAGACACTGGGGTTGGCCTGCCTCTGGGTCAGTTCCTTTCTCTGCTTGGAAAGTGCTAGGGTTCCCGAGGGGCATCCGCTCATCCCCACCGCTCCCTGGATTCGAGCAGCAGTCATGTTGACAGGGGCCCCGTTGACCCGCAGTCTCCTCAAGCATCCTCGGTAGGCAGGGGTCTCTGACCGAGCAATTGAAGACTCTGAGAATACAGAGGGGCCAGAGAAGACTGGTGTGCTGCCTGCTGGGCCCTCTGTCCCTGCATCAGTCAGCCAGCCTGGTCTTTGCTACCCTTTTGGAGGTTGGGAGGATCCCAGTCCCCACAGGGCAGTCCACACTTACTGGGCACGCTCCCAAGGTGCAGAAGTGCTGGAGAGTCAGCCAAGGTCTCTGGCGAATGGCCTGTGGTGTGGTTGCTCTGTGTGTCTACTTCCAGCCGGAGTGTGTTCCTGCCCTTGATCACTGTGGAGCAGATTTGTGTCCCCTAGCCAGCCAACCTGCAGTTCCTTCCACAACCCACCCTTCTCTGCAGAAAAAGAAAAGGGTTCCCTCACCTGCCACTCGATGCCACCGTCCATCACAAAGCTTGGGGTAGGAAACCCACGTGGAGAACTCTCCTGCCCCATCGTTAGCTCGCAGCAGGACCTGGGGTGGAGGACAGTTAGGTTCTGCCCACCAGAGGCCACAGTGAAGAAGTGACCCAGCACCATGGCTCTGCTCACCTGTTCTGTTAGCACCTGCAGCTGCACGGAGGGCGTGGCCTGGGTCTGGCCCAGGTGGAAGATGAGGCCAGCCGCTACCAAGGGCCGCACCTCTAGCTCCAGGCTCACATAGGGCATCTTGGCCTCTGGGAGCTCTGTGGGGAGGGGCCATGATGAGAGAGGTCCAGGGCCTTGCTTGGAACCCCTATTCTCACAAGACCTCCCTTGCCTCACACACCTAATGTGACAACTCCATCACTGCCTGGGAAGAACAGGCCATCTTCTAGGGGGCCTGAGACACAGGGTGTGACCCCCACCATTCGCGTGGGGGTCCTCAGTGGCCGCTTATCCAGCTGTAATTTCTTCATACAGCCGCTGAACCCCACAGACACCTGCAGGGAGCAGATGGATAACAGGCTTAGACTGCTGAGGGTAGCCATCTGGGCCAAGGCCAGGGGTGGGAGCAGTATGGTTCTCACAGCGAGCTTGGAGCTGTAACTACTGGCAGGGAGACCTCCTACAAAGAGGGTGTAGGACTGTGGGCGCTCTGCTCTGTGGGCCCGATGGCGGGGTGCCTTCTGGCTCCAGGTCTGGCTGCCATCTACCACAAGCTGGACCTGCTGCAGTCCCCAGCGGACAGACACCTGGTGTGGGAAGAAGCCTGGTCAACAATATCCCAGGACTCTGGGGAGGAGTTTGAGGGGCATTGCCTGTGTCCTGCCACCCACCCTCTCTCCTTAACCTCTTACCCTGTGCCACTGGCCAGCCCGTGAGTGCTGGCGACTCTGGACCTGGAGCCGGGGCTCAGGACCCTCAGTCTGTGCAACAAAGCGTCCATGCTTTAGAAAGAGTACCAGTGAAGGACTGTGGCCCGACATTGGGGCTGCAGAGAGCAAGATGCCCTGGGAAGCCGCCTGTGGGCGCACGAGCATCGAGAGGTGGAGCCTGAAAGAGAGGTGGTGAAAGCCAAGCAAGGTGTCAGCATGGGTAGCACCTCCAAACCCACCCAAGCCTGGCCTGCCCAACGTTACCTATTCCTGCGGGATGGGGAGATGCCCACAAACTGCAGGTAACTGGGCAGGGGTCCCCCAAACTGGTATGCATCCTGAATAGTTCCAAGGAGCCAGGGTGTCGTGCAGGCAAGGTCCTGGCTGGGCTGGCGACTGCGGCGGGAAACCTAAGGCACAGATCAGACCACAATGCACTGGCCAACTGCTTGAAAGCCAGAGCCCCAAGTTCTGCGCACACCACCCTGGGCCCACCTTCTGAGCCATGGCCCTTGACGTCTGGATGAGCTGGGCTGGTGTGCAGCCTGTGCTCACATTAACACTCCCCATGTTCTGCTGCAGGTCAAACACACGCTGTGGTCCCCGAAGTCTGGGGGGAACATGGAGAATAGATATAGCAGTAACTGAAATGCGGGGTCGTTTGGGACTTCACCCCTTACACCCACCAGCTCACCGCTGCACAAAAACATTGCTGATGCAGCCACTGAAGTTGTGGAAGGTTCCAGACATAGGCAGGCCTCCCAGGAGAAGCCGTGTGGGTTCCTCGGGCTGGAGCTGGAGCATGGGGGATGTTCTCACGTGGGACTTTACTGGTTGTAGCTGGTCATCCACATAAAGCCATACCCTGGGAAGAAGGCGGTGTTTCCCAGCCCAGTACATTCTTCCTGAAGGGCTAGCCTCCCCCAGGCCCTTCTTCCCTCTCTGCCTGAGGCAGGGCCTACCCTGTGGCATTGCTGTAGAAGGCAACATAGTGAGGAGAGCCATCAGCAAAGACCCGTTGAGTTTGCACCTCTCTGTTCATAAAATGGAGTGTCACATGGCCCTCCCTCAGGGATACCTGGTATGGCCCATCCTAGGGACAGAGACAAGGTCACTGGCTAGGCCAAGAGTCCAGACTCATCCCTTCTTGCTCCCACAGGCCCAGACTGTTGGCTGCAGCAGAAGCAGGCTACCACCAGCTCACCGGGGAGGTACGGTAATACAGCAGGTTGTTGTCCTGGGTGCCACGGAAGCCAAAGCCAGAATAGACCTCGGCGGTGATGGGCGCCACATCGAGGAGAGCCAGAGGCAGGAAGCCGTGACCGTGGAAAGTCATCGTACGTCCCACTAGCAGGTCAGCAGTGCAGCCGAAGCTGATGCCCGTGGTGTTCAATCGTTTGAGGTCCACATACTTGCCCAGAGCCTTGATACCCTTGATGCAGCCACGGATGGAGCCTCCTGAGGGGAAGAGCTGCCGCAGGCTGCAAGACATCATCAGTCAGGTTGTGAATGGCTGCCCCAGTGGCACTGGGACCCCATATGCCCCAGGGCCCATGGTCACCTTGGGGGGAGCTGCTCGGGTGGCACGCCTCCCAAGTAGTAGGCATCAGCCATCTCCAGCATGCTATCCTGATCTATGCTGAACACAGTGGCCCGCTCCACGCGCACCAGCACACGTTTACGGGGGCTAGCCAGGACAAACACTTGGATCTGCAAGGGATGGGTAGCGGGCTTCAGGAAGGCCAAATCTCTCTGCTGGTCCTCCTGTCCCCACACCCCTTACCGCTTTGCTTGCTGCTGTCAAAGCTTGTGGGGGCTGCAGTGGGTCGGCCTTCTTCAGGCCAGAGCCGAAGTCATAGAAGAGCACGAGGGTGCCTTCCTGCACTGCCAGGCACAAGAACTGACTCTGCAGCAACAGGGGAGAGCAGGGTCAGTTTAGGGGCCTTAGGGTCACAGCAGGGTAGAGCCAGAATGGGAGAAGGTACAGGGCAGGATGGATCATGGGGTCAGCCGTGCCTCTTGCTTGAGGAAAAAGATGATCCCGTTGTAGGATACAAGCCGCAGCTCCTGGTCAAAGCGTTTTGTGTTGCTGAACTGTTTCTCAAAGCTGATGCGGGCAAAGCCACTGCCATCCAGGTAGGAGCCATCTGTGAGCCATGGGTCACCGGTGGCCTTGGAGCTGAAGGTTAGAGGCCTCAGGTCAGTGGGGGAGGTGGGTGAGTGGAGGCACAGGGTGCTGCTGGGCCTTACCTACCGAGCACAAGGCTTGTCCACTGCAGTGTCCAGCTTGAAGGTCTGCTCAAAATTATAGAGGCTGACCACCTCCTCGTTCAGTGTGTCCATCTCAATGCAGCCCAGGTAGCCAGGGAATCGGAGGGGTTCAGGAGGCTGTGGGTAAAGTGCATGGTCAGGGTACCTCCTTACCTCCAGGACCAACCACGCTCAGACCACAGGAGAATGAGTTCAAAACCAGACAAGGACTTTTTCCCAGGTCAAGGTAGGCAGGACTGCCCGGACACTCCAAGACAAGCCCAGGGCTGAGCCAGGCCCACCGTGAAGTTGCTGGGGTATCCTCCCACGTAGAAGACAAAATCGTCAGCATGCAGGTTGAGTAGCCCCTCCCTCCCAGGGGCCACCGTGTCCCCCTTGATCTCGTGAACCATCTGCTTCTCCACTGTGACAGACATGTGGCCAAACTGGAGGGTCCTAAGAACAGAAGTGAGGGGTGAGAGGCAGACAGAGCACTTGAAGATACAAGTCTAACCTCTCTTCAAGGTGACCCTACCTGTCGATGCTGATGGCTGCAAACTGCTCCCCAATGTTCTCGTCAATGCTGAGAGTTGTGGGGCCAGCCTCACCTAGCCTGTACACCCAGTGCACCTTCTGATTACGCAGAGACACTCCCATGTAGTCCCCAGTGGCCTGTGGCGGCAGCCAGAAGACACAGTTATGATTGGGACCAAACACCACCCATTTCTAACTTGTAAGTCCGGTATGGCCCATCACCCCTCCTGCTTGGCACCTGTCGGCTGCCCATGTACAGAACAAAGCGGTCCCCGGTGTTCTCGCCAGGTGTGGGCGCTGGCACTGGGCTCTGGATGTAGAACTTGAGGGAAGTGTAGGCAGCAAGGTCAGCAAGGTCTCGTGGGGTGCGCAGTCGTACCCCTGAACGCCCACTGAACTTCATCGACACCTTGACCTAGGAGCGTAGCGCAAGAGCGTTTACTACCCAGCTTCCCAGGTCCACTGTCACTGCTTATGTCCCTCAGGTGAGTACACACCTTGTTGGCGGCACTCCGGGCTTCGGCAATGAGCTTGCGCACACGACCAATGTTGTCAGACAAGGCCAGGCTGGCGTTGTGCACACCACGGTTCTCCAGACGGCTCAGTTTGGCCAGCAGCTGTGGCAACGTCTTCTCCAAGGTGGACACTGCAGGAGGGGTGGGATGAGAGCCTTGTCTGCCACACCGCATCCCCTAGAAAGGCAAGGACCACTGGCTCACCTGAACTGCTTGCATCCCGTTCCACCTGGCTCAGGTCTTGGCCTCGCAGGCCCCCCAGCCGGCTCTGCCACCTCTCCACATTCTTCTGCATATCCTGAAGCTGAGACTGCACGTAGGTGGCCGTGTTGAGGGCTTCAGCAGCCACAGCCTTGGCGTGAACAATCTTCTCACTGGTCTCGCCTGTAACACATGGAAGCCATGCCCAGCAGCAGCCAGCTTCACACTCCTAGGGCTCTCAGCTGCGGACAGCCACCCTTGTGGATAGCATAAGCGCCATACCTGCAGCTCAATACATTCAAAATCCTACAGTCTTCTCTTCTTGGCCCTGTAATCCTCCCACCCAGAGGCCATTACCAACTCCCAAGTCTTGCCCGGTTTCTAGGTTTGTGCCCGGGTGTACCCAGGACATTTTGGTGGCCAAAAGGAAACCTAGACAACCAGGTCAGACCACACTGTTGTCAGTTCTCGGCCCCTCTTAAAGAGGCAGACAGATGAACCCCTCTGACCCCTGTGCTCTCTGGTCAGCAGGTCTTTTCCAGAAATGCCCTTCTCCTGAACCAAGGAGCTCTGCTGGACAGGCTCCTACATGCTCCAGTAACTATCTCACTGCTGCTTGTTCCATGCCCGCCCATAACTTCACCACTGTGGAGCACTCTTGTGGCCTGTGCCTCGGGTCAGAGGCACAAGCCCAGAGTGCTCCTTAGCACGGGAGCCTCGCCGGACACACTAACCACAACACGATTCATCAGGTGTGAGTGTGTCTGCACTCACAAGGCACTACTGAATACGGAAGAGTGACAGGCAAGAGTAGAGAGAGAGAAGCCACATACTTGTGTTCATAGCCAGCATGGCTTGTGCCTCCCGGATCTGGGCTGCCAGCTGGTTCTTCTTAGCCTGGACATCATGAAGCTGGGTCCCCGCAGCCTGCAGGCGGCCCTGAGCTGCAGAGAGGAGATACAAGGAGTTCCACCCAACCTTCCTGGTCCACAGATGGAGTGAGGACAAAGAGAGGGTCCTTGAGCTTCATCCATCCTCCTCTGGCTATGGTCCCTTGGCACACTACCAAGACAAGCAGACATTACACCCAACCTCTGCCCCCATGGAGAAGCCACACAGTGCAGGAACATTTCATAGCTATTGATTCTGACACTGAAGCACACTAGAATCATCCCGAAGCTACAGGGACATGTTCCAGATATCAGTGTACCCAAGGATCTAGGTTCTCACCAAGGCCCAGCGTCCTCTGGTGCCCAAGGATGGCCTCCACCAGGGCACTGCTGTTGGCTAACAGCTGCCGAGCTCCAGCTGCTAGGCCCCGCTGCACCACCATCTGCAGAAGATCAGGGGCTGTTTACATGGGACTGTTCACACCATCAGGCCTGGGAGCAGGGCTCCTGTGGGCCACAGATGCTCAGAGCCTTACCTCCCATGTGCGGCTGGCCTGCCTCAGTGCCTGGCCTGCGGCATCTTCAGCAGCCTGAACGGCCTGCAGGATGCTGCTATAGGCATTAGAGGCTTCCACGGCCCTCTGAATGAAGCGGTCCTGATTGATGCCAAGGATGATGCTGCCGGGAGGAAGGAGGATCATGGGATATGTGGTTGGGTGTGCTGGAGAATATAAGAGTATAACCTGGCTGGCCGGCCACATCTCAGGGTTTCTTACCCTTTTAGATCTGCCCATTTCTGCCCAAATTTGGGTGCCAACCTTCCCATGAGACTACAAAACAGCTGGATGCTTCGGGAATAATGACTTCTCCCTGCAGGAACCCTCCTGGACTAGCATCCTACCCAGCATCCAGCTGTACCCTTGAGGTGCTACACACCCAGACAGGTCGATGGCCAGCTGGTTCAGCTTCTGAGCGTGGGCCTCAGCAGCCTCCACTAAGTCCACCTTGCTGCTGGCTGGGGAAAAGGCCTGCATCCTCTTCAGTAAGGGTGTCCAGGCTCCATCCAGGCTGGCTGCCAGGTGCTCCAGGTCCTGTGATGGCAGTGGGCTTTATTTTAAATACCCTCCTAATGTGAGAGCAGGTGGTGCTATGCATGCAAGTTGAGTCCAGCACAGCTTTAAGCTGGCAGCAACCAAACATCTTAGAGGAGACTAGGCGGGAATGAGTGAGTTGGAGGGGGTGTATTTACCTTCTTAGCCTGGTCTATGCCCTGCAGAAGCTCAGAAACATGGCCCAGGGTGAGGCTGGCAGCTTCAAGAGTGGCCCTTAGGGTGGCGTTGTCCTGGGACAGTTCCTGTTTCCATTGCTTGGGACAACATTTTAAGAGAGTGTGAACAAAGGCTGTAATGGGGCCCTAAGCACCACAGAGGGGTGGGGGTGGGGACAGAGGAGGGAGGGGAGGCCTGGGTTTGAGAGAACATGGGGTACAGGAGGATTGGACCAAGAAGAGGAGGGGAGTTGTAGGGAGAGGAGGGAGAACGAGGAAAGAGATGACAGAAGACCAGGGCCTTGGAAGGAGGCAGCTGGAAAGTAGAAAGGGTGGGAGGCAGGGACACAGGGCAAGAAGCAAATACACTTACCAGGGCTTCCCTCAGCCGCTCCTGGTTACGGCTGTTGAGTTCTTCAGTCTCCCTGGTAGTATTGACCGCCTGGTTCAGGGCCTCACGAAGATCCATGAGGCCAGACTCATACTGAGCCAGCTGGTCCTGAATACGTGAGGCCAATGACTGGTTCTCCTCCCATAAGCTGGTCAGCTGCTCCCGGACACGAGCCATCACTGGCCAACACCAGAGTAGGAAGGTGGTCACCCTGCTACCTAGACCCCATCACGACCCCTCCCCCACCCCGTCTCTGCCCAGCAACCATCCAGTCCACCTCTAAAGCAGGCCAGCTGCTGCTGCTGCTTTTTACATTTGGCCCCAGGGCTCCCAGGTTGTGATTCTGAGCCTAACAGGGTTTGACCCCACTCACGCCTCTGTGCTTCTGTCAGTTCAGCCTCTGCCACTGCCTGTGGGGCCCCCAGGTCACGAGTCCGCATATCCCAGAGTAGCCGCTCCACTTCAGCCAGTGCCCAGCGCAGCTGCTCACCAGACGGTGCTGAGGCATTGTCTGGAAATCCTTGGCCCATGTGAGATGCCAGCTCTACAGAGGGGATTGTCAGGGTCTGGGGCTAGACTCCATCACCCACTTCCAAGCTTGAGACCTGCCCAAGGCATTTCAGCAGGCCACCAGCACATATCCCAACAGCCCAAGATCAAGACCCCTCTCTGCCTTTCTCAATCCTGACATGTTGGGTCAGCCCGATCCCCGGCCTTCCCCAAGCAGAAAGTTCACTTTCCCCCCACTCCTTTGGCTGTGCCAGATCCTGTCATAAGATTGGGAGCCCCAGTTTTTTCTCAGCCGCTGGTCTGTTCGTCACTAAGGAGGTTTGCTGGTATTCCCAGTGGTGCCGTATGAGGGTCTAGCTCTATGGGATCCAACAGACCCTGGCCAAATAGCCACTTGCCCAGAGAATAAACATACAGGAACCAGTCAGCTCAAGAGACTTCCAGGAGGGCCCGCCCTGTCCCTCTAAGCAGCTCGTCCTGGACTGGGCCCAAGCATCAGCCTTACCACTCAGGGCACGGTTCACAGCTTGTACAGTCTCCAACAACTTCTGTGCCCGGCCCAGTGTGGATTCTGTGTTGTCCAGCAGCTGGTCCGCACGCTCTTGGACCCCTGTGGCCTGTGGGTACAGTTTCTTCAGCTGTGGTGTTTGTAGGTACATAACTGAGGCAGGACAGGATGAAAAGGGTGGCCCGGGGGTGCAGGAGGGTATCTTTGGTGTCAAGGACTGGGATCGGGGGATCCTGGGAGTGAGGACTTCCTGAGGAAAGGCACTACAGGATACTGGGATGGGGTCACAGGCCTTGCCTGACTGCCCAGCCTCTCTGTGTCCTGTTGAAGATTCATACTCTGCTCCTCTAGAGTCTGTAGCTGCTGCGCTGTTGGATAGCGGGGTCCCAGTGGCCTCCTGAGCTTACTCTGTGGGGGGTGGGGGAAGGTTAAGTACCACACGGCCAGTTAGAGCAAGGGCGGCAGGGGTGCAGGCATGAAATACCTTCAGGTCAGCGATGGAGGCATTCAGCCTGTGCAGCCTGGCCCAGGCTGCAGAGCTGGCATTGATACCCTGCAGCTGCTCACGGATGGAGGGGAGGAGGGCGCCAGCCCGCTCGAGGTCATCCAGAAGCAGGACCACACAGTGGTCACATACTGTAGGCAGGGGAGAGTGGGTACGAAGGATACAGGTGAGCCAGGGATCACAGGGACAACCGGGTCAGCACAAGAAACCAGCACCGGCGTTATGGGTACTATGGAGTTGAGTGGGCCAGGGCAGGAATTAATCAGGAAAACGGGGTCAGCATAGGGTCAGAGAAGCATGAGAGGTTGACCTAAGAGACTGAATCAGGGGTGCGGGGTCAGGAGGAACCTGGACGGGCAGGAGAAGGCTGGCCTGAGGTTACGGAACACTTTATTAGGGAGAATCCTGAGCAGTGAGATCCACTGAAGGGCCAGTGGCCAGTGCAGGAACAACATCCCCAAGTGGAGGGAGAGGGTGGGTGTTAGGGCAGCACAGAGTTGTAGAAATCCTCAGAAAACAGACACAGGCAGCTGGGGTCCCTCTGGGGTGTCAAGGGTTAATACAGGGAAAGACCACTAGGCCATCAGGCCTGGAAACCCCAAATACCAGGCAGAGTAGAAATAGTGGAGAGAGATTGAGAATGGTAGTGAAAGGCTCACCTTCACAGTGTATGCCATGGCCCCCAGGCCTGCCCGGTACAGGCACCTGGTGCTGCTGGCTGCAGGTGTCACAGCGCTCCCCACTGAGCCCTGGGGGACAGGTGCAGCGGCCCGTGTGTGGATCACAATGACCTCGGGGACACTGGCAGCCTGCAGGAAGAGGGGTAGGCAGATGTGACTGTAGGCATCCAGGGATGCCCGCCTCTCTCCACCCTGCTTCCACCCCATACTCCCATACTCACGCCTGCAGCCCTTCTCCGGGAGCCCCCAGTAGCCAGGGGCACACTCGAGGCACTGGGGTCCTGTGGTCCCTGGCTGGCAGTGACACTGACCAGTCTGAGGGTGGCATTCGGAGCCCTCGGCAGTTGGTCCACAGGCACAAGGGCGGCAACCCTGGCATTGCTCAAAGCCGAAGTGTCCTTCCTGTGACACACCTCATAGTCAAACCCTGGCCAGCCTTCAGCATCACACTCTGCCCAGCCCTGGAAACCTGGGCTATCTCAAGCCCCTCAGGACCAGCCAAAGCTCCTCCCAGCCCATTTAGGCCTGGTTCTTCCCCGCTAGTCCTCCCAGTCCTCAGACCCACTCCCAGCCCTACCAAACAGCGGTCACAACGTTGACCAGTCACGCCTGCCTTGCACAGGCAACGCCCGCTCCGGGGATCACAGGTTTCTGTCCCGCATGGGGAACAGTCACACCCTGCAGAAAGTGGGGGCTGTGGTCACTGCCCTGCCCTCCAGTTCAGTCTTTCCAAACCTAGCTAGTTACTTGCCGCAGTTTTTCCCATTATTTGGTTCTGGCCTCTCACACCCCATATTCACTGGTTCAGTTTGGCTCTCCTTACAGTCCCTCCCTTGTCCCAGGCAAGAACAGGGTCTAACCGTGAAGCTGGCAACTATGCAAGAAGGTGGCCCAGTCACACGGGCACATAACCTGTTCTTAGAGTGCACCCAAGATCCCACTCAGTGCTTACGGGTGCAGTTGCCTGGCAACAAAGCATCGCCATAGAAACCAGGGGCACAGCTTTCACAGTGGGGCCCAGTGGTGTGACGGAGGCAGCCTCGACAAGCGCCGGTCAGGGGGTCACAGTCACTGAAGATCATGTTGGGGTCTCCATTACCGCTGCAGTCACAGGGCTGACAGGAGCTGCCCAGCACCAGAGGGTTCCCAAAAAATCCAGGTGCACACCTGGGGACAGTGACAAGGAGAGGAGGGGAGGCAGTCAGGGTCTGGTGGCCCTGCTCAGTGCACCCTGGGGTCGGTTGGTACAGATTCACCCCGCCTAATTACCGCTCACAGGAGGCACCAGCATAGCCTGGCCTGCAGAGGCACTGGGTTCGGCCATTTCTTAAGATGCAACCGTCTGCAAAACTGTAAGGACAAGACAAGCAGTTGTGACACACCAGAATCTCTCTATCAGTGCAGCCACGTGGTGCAGGGGTTCCCACCATCAGGGGTGGTACCTTGAGCTTCCAAGCCCCTCCATCAGGGCTGGTACCCCATGCTTCCTGCTCCCACCATCAGGGGCTGGTACCCTGTGCTGGGGTTCCCACCCACTCCATCAAGGGCTGGTACCCTGTGCTGGAGTTTCCACCTAATGGCCTACCCAGCCTGCTCAGGTGCTGCAGAGGTGACCAGCTACTTACTTATTGGAGGGCACTGCCAAAGGGCAAGGGCAGCTCACACAGGGAGATGCAGGGTCACTGGGATTACTGCTGACAAAGCCAGGCCTGCAGCGCTCACACTGGTCCCCTTCCGTGTTGTGCTGGCAGCCCTGGGGCACAGTCCATGGTCAGTGCTGAGAGCAGCAAACACATCCCCACCTCCCCACAACTCCAGGGACTGCTCTAAGCCAGCTAGCATGTATCCTGGGTCTGGGACCACAGGCTCTGGGGGGCTTCCTGGCCACCCTGCTTAGAGAACTCACCACACAAATTCCAGAAGCAGGAAGGCAGCGGTCTGAATGGCCATGGCACTGACAGGGGACACATCGGCCCAGGAAGAGACCCTTGGTGTCCCGGTAATAGCCAGGGGCGCATTCCTGGAAAAAGGCAGGTAGGACATTAGTGACTGGATGCCAGCCCCAAGGCTGGGTAGACCAGATAGCCACTCACACATCAGCTCCTGGGGACCTTCATGCACTAGCAGGGGCTACAGGGACAGCACACACACTGGACCATAGGGAGTTAGACGCCAGAACTGGTGGCCATGTCTGTTGAGCCTCTAGACTTATGGACACAGATGTGGATACCACAGCTCAGGACGACCAGCCCGTGGGGCTGACGACCAGAGCCACCTTCTTTCTACCTGAACATCTTTTTCTAGTGGCAATCAGTCACAAACTCTCCCCAGGTATCATGCTAGACTACCCAGATCTCCAGGTGAGGGAGGAGAAAGTGGGAATCGGGGTAGACCCGGGATGCTGGTTGTGTGGGTCCTGGGTAAGCAATGGACGGCAGCAGCTGTGTGTATGGAGGGTTAGGCAGCGGTGAATGCTGGGACAATAGGCGAGGATGGGCAGCCGCCGGAGCAAGTACGCAGGTTACAGGGTGCAGAGAGGAAGACACTGGGGGAGCGGGACAGGCATGGGAAAGGGTGGAAAGCAGATGATGCTGAAGGATTTGCTCGGGGAAGGACCTACGGGGGGGCACCTTCATGGCTGAGTGCCCACCCTCACCCCTTTACCTGGCATGAGTCCCCACGGTAGTTGGCAGGGCACATACACAGTTCCACATTGCTGGCTGGAGGCCCCCTGCCTGCCTCACTAGCCACTTCTAGTACCACCCTACGCAAGGAGACAGTGGAAGAGGTCTGTGAGAAGAGAGCACGGATCTGCAGCTGCTCCAGGCCGGCCAGCACCATCATAAGCTCCTCTCGGGACACTGGGTTGTGAGTCTCCAAGTGCCGGAAGTTCCCCTGTGGAACCAAGGTAAGACCTCAGCTGGGGCAGAGCAAGGAGCACAGAACCAACTCCCATGGAGAGGACGGGGTGCATGCACACAGATCTCAGGATGAGGGGGCTCCAGCAGTCACCCATGGTGACAGTGAGCAGCCGGGCTCCTTCTTCACACCACAAAGTCAACTCCAGGAATGTTAAGAATTTAAATATGCAAAAAAAACAAAAAACAAAAAAACAAAAAGTAGTTCAAGTTGTTCAAAGGACACATAAATGGGTCCTTTCTGACATCAGAGAGGCAAATATTTTCACAAACAAGACACACAAACTGAATAAACGTGAAAACCTGATAAACTTCAGGATAACAAGACTGTTCATCAAGGGGCGCTTTGAAAGCTTTTTTTTGTTTGTAAAGATTTATGTACTTCATGTATATCAGCACTCTGTCTGCATGTACATATAGATGGTTGTGAGCCATCAGGCAGTTGCTGGGCATTGAACTCAGGACCCCTGGAAGAGCTGCCAGTGCTCTTAACCGCTGAGCCATTTCCTCCTGGACATTTTAAAAAAAGAAAGCTATAAGGCCCATGAGATAGCTCAACGAGCAACAGTGCCTGCCACCCTCAAGTTGACAAGCAGAGTTCAATCCCCAGGACCTGCATGGTAGAAGAGAAGCAACTCTTGCAAGCTGTCCGCTGATTCCGTGTGCACGTTGTAACATGCATGTGCACGTGTGCACGTATACGTAACACACACATCTACTAAATAAATAAAATGTAATAAACTAAAATAAAGATCAAGCTACAAACTGGAGGCGGCTCTTGCTGTGTCTCAAGTGAGGTCATCTGAAAGGCAGAGAGCCCCAGTGAGAGACACAGAGGGGCTTCCACCGTGCCTCAGAGGCCGCTCACCCACTGTGTTCGAGGATTTTAGAACCAGAGATGACCCATCACGGATGATCAGAAAGGAAACCCACCGACCTCTGTCTCCTTCTGATGCTGGAGTCCTCCATTGTGGAGACTAGTGAGAACACTGACTACAGCTCCTCTGGGCCCTTGCTGGGCTCCAGGCCAGCTCTGCTCACCTCTACGAGCTGCAGCTGTCCTCGGTGAACTTGGCCCGGCGGAGGGTACGCCAGTTCCAGGAAGGCGATGCTCATTTGGTTGCCCTGAGAACCAGACACATGGACCAGGTGAGGGCTGGCAACTGGGATGGTCCACGATCCCGGTTGGTCACATCCCACCGCGCTCCACAACCTGCAGCACCACGTCCGGCCGGCTCTCATAAGGAATGAAGACGTCACCTCGCTGGGTCTCTGAGTGTAGCTCATAGTGGAGGGTCCCACCGTAGGATGACACCTGGAGCCAGTACAGAGGGAATGGTCTCCCTCTTTGCCACACCCACCTTTACTGCACCCTCACTTGGCTGTGCATCTCTCAGGCTCCCTTTACAATGCAGCTCCAAGGTCCCCAGATATAACCTCACCGTCACCCACCCACGCTCCACAGTGCCCCGGGGCACTTCCTGTCCTCAGAGTACAACCCCTCAAACCAAATGCCCCTGCTCACCCTGTCTCCCAGGTAGGAGGGCGGAGCCTGCCAGTACAGCTCTGGGAAAGTATCAGCCACAAGGCGTAGATCTGCATGCAGCAGCTCTGTCTCGGGCCGATGCTTGTGGGGTACCACCTGCCGGTCACTGCTCAACAGCACCCAGCCCTCCATGTCGACGAACTGTGAGCACACACGTGGGTCAGAGTAGAAGCCTGGCCTTGCCCTGCACTCCTGGGCTTCTCTGATGCCTCCCACCTCAGTCCCGGGCTAGGGCAGGATACCTCATGGCGGGCATGGTTAGAATTCCCACAGCGTTCTGTGGCCCCGAAACAGAAGCAGCGGGTACAGCCCTTGGGGTTAGCAGCATCCAAAGAGAAGGTCCCCACGCGGCACTGGTCACATCTTGAGCCCTGTACATTCTCCTGCGGGCAGGGGATGATCAAGGCCAGTTGGCTATGTGTTGAGAGCCAGATCATAGACCAGTTTTCCCCCTTGTCCCCCAAAAGCTTCCAGGAAGTCCCGCCTGCCCAGGAAGTCTGCTAAGAACATGGCTCAACTGAGGCAGATATGCAGAAAGGAGTCTGGGGACCTGGACACAAACCCCCACTCACCTTGCAATGGCACTGGCCTGTGAGGGGGTCACATACGCTAGCCATGGTGCCTGCCTCATGGCAGTCACAGGGGCGACAGCTAGGATAACCATAGAAGCCTGGTGCACAGGTATCACAACGACGCCCAGCTACATTGGGTCTGCATCTGTGTGTGGACAAAGGATGGGTGAGTCCCCTTCTAGCCCTGGGTCTTACAGATGCCATAGGACCCCGGCGCCTAGAGCGTCATCTGAGATTAACAGGAGTGGGGTGTGAGAGGCGATGCCCTCCCTGACCGGAGGTCCCATACAATTGTGGGGTGCAGTCTGGACTCACCTGCACTGGCCGCTGTCCATGTCACAGGTGGGGTCCGTCAGCTCCTGGACACCGGGCCCTGAGCAGTTACACTCTTCACAACCCACCAAAGGGTGGCAACCAAAACTCTGTGGCTGGCAGACCAGGCAGTCAGGGGGCACAGTGCGTGGAGGACAGATACACTGGCCTGTGAGCTCATCGCACAGGCGGGCTCCGCAGTCACAGGCTGTTGGGGTGGACATTACTGATTGACCCCTCTGCCCCATTCAAGCCCCAGATGCAGCCCATAGGATGTGGTAGGGAAGGGTGGGAACACTACCCTACTTCTACCCCTGCTGGGTACCTAAGTGTCACTGTCAGGGTTATGCTTCCCAGACCCTGCTAGACAAGTCACAAAACAGTGTACATCACCCAGGCTGCTAGCTGCCAGACGTCACTTCCTGTGACGTGCAGTCAGAGGCTCCTGAATGCTCCCTTGCCCACCATACCCCCTGGGCCTCGGCACACCCCATGCCCCAGGGAGCCCTTGGGATTCAGCACACAGCCTCTGATTCTCTGAGCACTGAGTACTCACGCCGACAGTTGGGGAAGCCCCAGTAGCCGGTGGCGCAGCGGGAGCAGTCCCGGCCAATGACGTGGCCCCGGCAGGGGCACTGGCCTCCGAAGGGTTCGCAGGTGGAGCTTACGGCGCCCACCTCGTGGCAACCGCAAGGGAGGGCCCCATTGTTGTAGAAGAGAGACAAGGAGGTGGCAGCGTTCCGGCAGAACGGGGATGAGCTGCTGGGACTACATCGAGGGGTAACAGTGAGCCTGGCTCCTGGCCTGACCCCTGTGCCCCAGAGCCCCTGTCCTGTCCCAACCCAGCCTACCTAATGTGGTAGCCTTGGGTGGCACAATGACTGATGAAGTCATAGGATTTGTCCAGGGGCTCCTCTTGGAGGTAGCTGGAGCTGTAAGCGTCTTCAGGAACGACCAGTACGTAGTCCTACAGAACAAGACCTGGTCACCTTTGCAAGGGCCCAGCCGAAGGGCCCGGCTGGGGGAATGTGGACAGAGCCTGTGGGTTGGAACAGGTAATGGTGCCGCCCCCTAAGAGTGGCTAAGACCGGGACATGGCTGTCCTAGTCTGGCAGACAGTGAGGGGACAGCAAGCCAAGCGTCTAGCTTTGCTCAGGTCCTCTTCTCGTCTGTTACCCAGCCTCCACTTCCGTCCACCAGCTGGACTTAAAGGCTCGGTTCTCAGGGAGCTTCTAGAGCCTCCCATGGTGCACCTGTGACGTGGGATACCCTGACAAATAGGTGATATACTCGAGCTGAGACCCACAGATATGAGACGGGCGTAAAGGGAAACCACTCAGCAAATGACACACCAGCCCTGAGGCTCACCAGCCAGAGCCACCGGCCTTCTGGCACACGCACGGTCACGGTGAGTTCGTTGTCTGTAACATCCAGCATCGTTTGACCCTCACACAACACCAGGATACGGCAGCCATAACCATGTGGACAGAAGCTGGCATTGGCGTGGCCTGGCAAGGGGGTCAAAATGGGAAAGTCAGGCCTCCAGTACCAACCACTCTAGATGCATGGCTGGTCTATCCTGGGTGTAGGGCAGTAGATTATCAGGGGACACAGATAGGACAGGCCCTGTACGAAGAACTTCAGATGATGGTATGTCACAGGCAGAGAGCCTACTGGCAACCTTTGAAAGCAGGCTTCATTCTTTGTGAATTATACATAGCCACACATGATCAGGTACCCCTGTGTACAAGTGACCAGGTCCTCCAAACACCTTATAAACAAACATTTGTCTCACCACTCGACAGACATGAAGAGCTCTAATACAGGGAATGGGTGTTTGGAGTTACCACTCACTGCAACCATTGGGCACTTAGTTTGAAAACTTGATGGTATCCAGTTTTTGCTCCCTCGACACTGTGGTGCATCCAGCTACTCACCCTGCCAGATTCGACCACCGTTGATAAGTACCTCCACAGGGAAGGAGGGGTGGACTGGTTGGTAGCTGTGCAGCAGGAAGGCATAGCGGCCCAGGGTAGGCACCTGGGTGGTAAAGACCACTGTGCCCTGTTGAAGAGAGTCTCTGATGAGTGGCCAGAATGGGGAACAGCTGGCCCACCTCTGTCTGCTGCATCTGTCGTGGGGTAGCGGAGGATAGGGACCCAGAGCCCTGCCCTGCCTCAACCCCATCCCTGGAGAGGCTTCCGTCTGCTCTGAGCCCTCACCTGTGGGTGACGCAGCAAAGTGGGTTCTGCATTGGGGTCCACCGCAGTCGGCGGCCGAGGCTGTGGTCCCGCTGGGGGTGCACCCGGTGCGAGCTCCTGAGACTGAGTCAGAGGCAGGTCGGGAGGCAGCGGCAAGACCTGGCAGTCCTTAAGGATGATGGGCTGCGGTGGCCTTGGGAATCGGGAGGCTAGACAGGCAGCGCTGGGAAGCACGGTGAGTGAGAACACCCTCCTGGCCAACAGTTCCCTGCTCCTCACCATAGCCACCCCCGGCCCCACTACCTGCTGGGGTTGAAAGTTCCATGACTGCTCACACAGAAGACCCGGGGCTCCACAAACTCAGTGCTAAACTCCTCCACAGGGACCAGGGTGACGCTGTGCTGTGGGAGAGAAGGGCAATGTGCAGCTAGTCCCCAGGCAGCCGAGGACAGGAGGCATGGTGGGGTCGGTATGGCTGACCACATACTCTAGATCCCAGGAATCCTGAGCCTACACTCCATCACTCCTGTCTTCTGTCTGGAGCCCACACACGGGTGCAGAAGTGGTGACGGTTTCTAGAGCTCCCAACCCTTGTGCCCCCCACCCCCCCCACATATTTACTGTCTCCATCCCACCTCTATTTTGAGCTCCCAGCTCAGAGGCCAAGCACACAGCCAGATCTGCATAAGCCCCTTCACAGGCAAGTAAGCAAGGCCAAACTACACAGCCCTGTACCACAGGAGCTCCTGGGACCCAGAAGCTCTGTTCTGTTTTATACATACTTAAAATATGCTAGCAGAAGCCACCCTGGGGCAAGGGCTCAAGGGGCTTTACCAGGAAGAAGTGAGCCTGCTCAGCTGTGAGCCGGATGCTGGCCTCAGAGTCCAGGTAGAAGACGGCTAGATGATGCTGGGTATCCCGAGCCGGACTCCGGCACAGGGAGCTGAGGGAGGACGGACTGTAAATGGAAAGCCCTGGGCAGGGTCCTCCCATCCTCCTTTTCCTGTTCTAAGCTTACCTGTATGGGCAGGGGTGGAGGTTGAGCATCCCTTGCTGGGGGGCTCTCTGAGGGGTGTGCACAGACACGCCCATCTCCTGGTGTGAATCCTCACTGAGATATTCCACCACGAGAGCATACCGGCCTGGCTGAGGCACTGCCATCTCAAGCTGGATGTCCACCTGAGGGAGGGTAGGGTGACCAGAGACCCATAGTTCTCATCCTTCCCATAGCTGCCTACAGCTAGATCTTGGAGCCCAGGTCATCTCCAAGCAGAAGATGGCCAATCCAGGTAATGGAGGAAGCAAAAAAGCTGTAATTCCTGCATTACACCCAGTGTCCACTAGGGACAGCAACAGCCACTCTGGGTCATGCATGGAAGCTCCACCATCTTATAACCTTGCCTTGCACCCACTCAGCCACTGAGATAGGGCCCCTCCTCCAGTCTAAGGTCCACAGTACCCACTCCCCCACAGGCCCTCAGATACCCACATCACTGCCAACGCATGTTGCCAGCGGCGGGTGTGAAGGGCTGAGCTGCTCTGTGGGACAGAGCCGGGGTAGGCTGTTGTCATGGCGACACAGGGCCTCAGTTCCAGCTGCTGAAGGGAAGCCATCCAGGGGTAGGTGAGCATAGAGGAGACAGCTACAGAAGAGAGACGGAGGTCAGCACAGGTCCACACAGGATCCAGCCCCAACTCATCCTGCAGGACCTTACTTTTCTGTGGAGTGCAAGGCTGAGGGACGATAGGTACAGGCCTCCGTTACTCGATGCTGCAGGAGAGCTGCCTCATAGTAGGTGCTGGGCAGTAAGACCACGTAGTCCTGAGAGAGGTAGGTAGGGGGTGAGGATACAAAGGCTCTGGAGCCCAGGGCCCTATCCACCCTGCTGTGGCCCTTGCCTTACCAAGAGTACACCTTCAGCCTCAACCAGCAAGGCCCAGATGCCCGGGTTCAGCACAAAGGGTTCGCCAAAGCCCCTCTGGGGCACAGTGACAAAGGTAGGTTCAGTGCTGGGTGGGAAGGCCACTGGCTGGCTCTGCTCTGAGCCTGGGGTGAAGAAGATAACATGCCCGGGCTCAATCCACAGAGCACCCGAGTCTGCACGTCCCCCATGTAAGCGTACACCGCCCATGGGGCCAGAACGAAGGTGATACGGGCTGGGCCCACTACCCGCATGACTTGGGTGATACGGGGTAGAAAAGGAAGCGGTGAGCAGACCCCACTCACAGTTGGTACAGCTAGAAAGCTTGCCCTCTTCACGGACAGTGACCTGCCCATTCACACTGGTTGATCCACGGTTGACGTATCGGAAGACCAGCCGAAACAGGTCAGGGGAGGTCACATTCAGCCTGGCCACAATCCTGGGCTGTGGTGGATGTAAGAGAACACGTCATTCCCCTGACCATTGACCTGGTCCCCTGATCCCGAGGTGCAGCTTGTTCTGCTGGCCACCGTAGACACCCAGCAGGTTCCATCTCTGCACCAAGCCCAGGGAGGGGGCAGCATGGTCCACCTGGATAGCCGTCATGTGTGCGTAGCCTCTCCAGCTAAAGTTCTCAAACTCCAGGGGGTTGAAGCCAAAGCGTACAGCATGGCCCTCGGGAGTGGCCGCCTCCTCTAGTTCTAGCCGCATGTGATGCAGGTCTGGCAAGTAGTGGTCCTTCGCTGGCCTGCCATGGCACAGGTGTCTGAGCAGGACAGGCATGGGCCCTACATGGCCACCCAGATTTCCCAGGGGTAGCTGGGTACTATGTGGGCTCCTGGCGAGAACATGGGGGGATACCATACATGCTGCGTCCCCAGCCCAGGCCAAGTCAGTGGAAGGAACTCACTCGCTGCAGGTGGGGCCCTGGGTGTTAGGACGGCACAGGCATGCACCTGTCTTTGGTTCACAGCCCTGACCCAGGGCACCGCCAACATCACACCTGCAGCCTGTGTTGGGGGAAAAAAAAAGAGTCAGAGGCTGGTGAGCCCCCAGCACCCTCTGGGGTCCCTCTCACAACCCTCAGGTTAGGCCTCATAGGCAGGTCTCTCTCTACCCACCCTCAGTAAATAAACTAACATCAACTCTTAGGGTCTGCTTGGGGGCGGAGGCAGGGGCAAGGGAACTAGGACGGATTAGTGATGTCTGCTGTGAACACAGGATGGAGCAAAGGGCCATGTGTCAGAACAGAGCTGATACTCCAGCACAGGCTGGTGGTGGCGGTGGTGGTGGTGGAGTGGGGGGGTACGGGGGGGAGTGGGTTTGAACATCTGTCCCACTTGTAGCTCCCTGGGCCTCAGTCTTCCAGTGTGCATGACACAGTACGGACGATGACTGGGGGCCCAAGTATAAGCACTTACTACGGCAGCCAAAGTAGTCAGCATGATCTAGGCCAAAGAAGCCGTCCTTGCAGGCCGCACAGGTCCTGCCACACACATGAGCTTTGCAGAAACACTGCCCGTTGCCCTAAGGGGGAACAGGAAATGAGACTTGGTGAGGTAATAATACTTGACCCTAGACCCAACCCAATGCCCCCGACACTCTGATTTACCTGGCATTCAGTAACTCCACCCAGTGTGCCTCGTGGGTCACAGCTGCAGCCTGGGGAGAGCAGAGCAGTATTGAGAGCCCTAGGGGACAGGAGTGGGGGACAGGCCTATCCCTCAAACCCCTAACCGTCCCTCTAGGGCAGACTCACGTGTGCAGCCTTCAGGGTTGCTGGAGCTCAGTCCCCAGTACCCAGGTTTACAGCGGTCACAGCTTGGCCCCTCCACGTGAGCCCGGCACGTACAGGGAGCCTGTGCCTGACAGAGAGTATGGGAAAGAAGTGGGCCGAAGCCCCTCACCCGCCTTACCCTACACTTGGCAGCCACCCAGGATAGAAATAAAGAACCAGCAGAAGGAGTAAACGCCCCGAGGTTGCCGTAGCAACAGTGGGACCAGCGTCTCTCTGGGCTTCAGACTTGGTGGGCATGGACAATCCTATGCTTACCTCAGGAAGGGCAGGATTGGCTGGGGCCAGACCAGCAGGATGACAAGAGCCAGCTATGGAGAGAGAACCAAGCTTTGATCATTCACAGTGACAGGGCCTCCCCAGGGTCAAGGGCTCCCCAGTCCCAGGCAGAACCCAGGTCCCTGCTGCGGTTGTGAGCAGGTGTGAAAACATGGACCTCCCCATCATCATCACCAAGACAAGGGCACACATGTCTCCTTCCCCCCACCTCACCATGCTGCAAGTGGCCAACGCATGAATGCACATGGGCACTCATATACACACAGTGAATGCATGTAACATGCACACAGAAATCACATGATTCACATGCATGAACATTCACAAAGCCCGGCACACACGTGGCACATGGAAACATCACATGTGAACGTAGCACATGAACAACCTTAGAAAGATACAGCACACGAACACAGCTATAGAACACAGTCCCTGGATGCACACATGAGTGGACCTCCGTGAACAGTGTACAGATCACACAAACAGGACCACCCTCTGCTCCACCACCCCAGCTCACCTTCACAGTAGGGGAAGTTATAGGCCCCTGGCACACACATATCACAACGTAGTCCTGTCACTCGGGGCCGGCACCTGCACTGGCCAGTTGTAGGGTCACAGGCTGTATGCAAGGAGCCATCGGCAGAGCAGTGGCATGCTGTGTAGAGAAATCCGTGTGTGGGTACAAAGTAGGGCTATGAACTGCACACCTTCATTCTCCCAAAAAACTTACGGATGCAGCTGGGAAAGCCATAGAAGCCGGGGCTACATTCCTGACAAGTGGCACCCGTGTAGCCAGGACGGCAGTGGCACAAACCGCCCATTCCACACTGTTGATCCAGGGCCCCCTGAGGGTCACAGGCACAAGCTATGGAAACACAGGCAGGGATTGAGGGTCAGACCCTGATCCTGTGGGGATGGCTTGACCCCTTCTTGCTCTAATTCTCTGCTCACCGTGACAGTCGGGGTACCCATGGTAGCCTGGAAGGCAGCGGTCACAGTGAGGACCGTCAAAGCCAGGTCGGCACTGGCAACGGCCAGCCTCATCACAGCCTTCAGGCAGGGTCCCTGCTGGGCTGCAGCCACATACTGCAGAGTAGAATGTGTTACTGGGATCCTGACGGGAATGGGCTGCCCCTCAGGCACCCCGGCCACCTGTGCCCACATGGAGGGATGCCACTCACGCTGACAGAGAGGGAAGTGGAAGTAGCCAAGGGCACAGTGGTCACACCTGTCCCCCTCAAAGCCGGTGCGGCACGTGCACTGGCCGGACTCGGGGTCACAGAGGCCATTGGCGACCCCGGGGCTGGAACACTGGCATGCTACAAAGAGAAAAACAACTGATCGGTCAGAGCTTACTTGGTGCAGGGGCACCTCACGAGTGGATGAGGGGTCGCACTCACAGTGGCAGCTAGGCCCGTAGAATCCAGGAGCACAGAGCTCACAGTGGGAGCCCCGGAAGTTGGGTTTGCAGACACAGCGTCCCAACCTTGGGTCCTTCCGGCAGGCGTTGCCCTGGGTCCCTCCGGCATTGCAGTCACAGTCTGGGAGGAAGGTGGGGAAAGGCTTAGACACAGGCAGGGCCCAACCCTCCTGTATGAAAGACCAGCTTTTCTACAAAGTCACATTTTTGCACATTTATTTAACACAAATTAGGATCCAAAAAGAAGTAAAACTCCAGAAGCTGGTACTTTAGGAAAACAGTGAACTGCAGATTCTAACCACCTATCTGGCTGGGTGTGGTGGCGCAAGCCTTTAGTCCCAGTCTGGAAAAACAAAAGCAGGTGGTTCTCTGGGAGTTCAAAGCCAGCCTGGTCTATACAGCTAGTCCTAAGCCAGCCAAGGTGAGACCTTGGTCTTAAAACACATACACAACACCACCAGCACAGCTGCTAATCTGTCATAGTTTTAACAGAGGCTTCTAATTAACACAAGCATAAACGCAGGGAAAGACTAAAACAACAAGCCAGACAGAAACTTCTGGGTTTATCATTATTTCTGGGAGTTGGGAAAAAGGAAGAAAGCCCACCAGGTGCCCGAATCATGCAGCAGAGAGTACTTTGAACATGTGACTGTTGATCCTGACGGGAATAATGGCCTGGGGCTGGTGGACAGCAAACCACACGCCTTTAATCCCAGCACTCAGGAGTCAGAGGCAGGGGGTTGGATCTCTGGGAGCTTGAGCCCAGCCTAGTCTACATAGCTAGTCCCAGGACAGCTAAGGCTATGCAAGAAACTTGTTTCAAAAAAAAAAAAAAAAAGGACAGCAAACTCTCACAGCCGCCAGCCCGACAGGAACACAGTTTGCTCCTCTAGCAAAAGTCCAGAAAGGAAAGGTCAGCTGGAAAAGAAGGAAGGACAAGAGGACAGGTGAGGCCCAGACTGATGTCAACAAGGACAGTCGGGGTCAGGTGACTGACTTCGGAGTTGGAAGGAAACCCCAAAGAGAGAGTTTCTAGGACTAAAGAAAAGATGGGCAAAGAAGATGGGTAGGTAAGTCATGATGAAAGGGCTGGAAGGTGAGGGCCACAGGCATCCCAATCCAGCCAGAGACACCACACACAAACATGGAAGGCCAGACTACTGAGAAACAGTATTCACTTCTGCCCTGCCCTGGAAGGATACAAATCCTGCCCAACAGTGAAAAAAAAAAATTATCTAAAAGGTGCAACCTCAACCCAGAAACACCCCTGGCCCCTGTCTCTGCGTTAGGAAAAAGGGCTCCGATTAAGCAGACAACAGAGGCTACCATGCAGGTCGGCAATGGTCCAGCCAACAGCCATGCACAGTCAGTGCACCACCATTGCTGTCTTATGTTAGGGAGCCGACTTGGCACCCGGGCAAAAGGCCACAACATATGCAAGTCTGCTAAGCCAGGGCCTGCTGACGTCTGGGAAACACCCTGTGGAGATGAGACCGTGAAAAGTCGTTCATGCCGGGATGTTTGTTGGAGCATCTTTCTGAAGGCGGGCAGGGCGGCTGGATGCTCCATCTGTCTATCACACAGCTGTGGAAAGCCATGTTTACACGACTGGGGTGGGAGAAGACACAACCCCTAAACAGTGTGTGTGTCTCACTGCAGTGTTTATACACACACGGAGTTCAGGGTGCACAGAGAGGGTTATTTGCCCTGACAATGGATCAGAGAGCTTTGTAACAGCCAGGCCATGCACTGTACCACTGCTACAACCCCAAGCAGAGCTTCTGAGAGGTTTCTCATGTGACCGTGCTGAAGAAACATCTCAGCAGTTAAGAGCACTGGCTACTCTTGCAGAGGAAGGACCAAGCACCCACATGGTGGCTCAGAACAGTAACTCCAGAACCAGACGGATCCAACACTTTTTCTGCCTCTATGGGCACGAGGCACATATACACACACAAACATGGATACTCATAAAATAAAAGTTAAAAGTTAACAGACAGAATGAAAGATGATTAAGATAAAAACTGGTCGTCTGCGCACAACTTCGTCTCGTGGGTTCCAATGACCTCAGGGTACTTACTCACGATCTGTCCGGCGGGAAGCACCTGTTCTCCCGTGTCATTGTGGGGAAACGAAGGCAGAGCTGAAGAAGAGATATCACACTTGTCAACCAGGTCTGTGGGGCAGGTTCTCTGGCTCCAGTACCACAGACCACACCCAGGGCTCTGGGTCCTGGGTCTTCCACCATTCCTAGGCCCTTCAATCCCCTCAGGCAGTGACCCTGGGCCTTCCCAACCAAGCCCAACCCCGCGCTCCACGCTGGCCCTCACGGTAGCAGTGTGGGAAGTCCACGTAGCCCTCAGCGCAGGCAGCACACTGTTCTCCCGTGAAGTTCGGCCTGCAGTAACAGCGGCCCGTCATGTCTTCACAAGTCCCATCCGTGAAGTCTGACTCACAGTCACACGCTGAGAGAACAGTCAGAGAGAAGAGGGTCATGAAATAATACAGAGCTATGGTCTGGCCTCCTGGGTTGGGAGGGGGATCTGGGAGATACAACAGCTAAGACAGACTGACCCTAAGACTTAGTCTCCAAGGCTTAGGAACACAGCTCTACTTACGCCGACAGACGTGAGGCGAGTCCAGCGGCTGGCCTGGGGCACGGTAGAAACCAGGCAGGCAGCGCTCACAGTTGATACCCGTGGTGTGATGCTGGAGACACAGACACATAGCTCCCTAAGTCCAGGTATGTCCCTGTTTCATCATACGGCCATCTACATCAGGTTAGCCTTTGCTTAGCTCACCTGACAATCGAGGCAGACACCTCCACCCTGGTACACGTTGTCCTGGTTCTGGCTGGCATTGCGCCGGTCCACCTCAGGGTCATAGTAACAGTCGTAGGCATGGCCATGGCAGTTGCAGGCTGCGGAGTCAGGGCCAACAGTTAGCATGCCTTCCAAAGCCCTGGAACCCCTGGGACATAGTCTGTGAGCCCTGGGCGCAGGCAGCGAATACTAGTGTGGTATACGCACACTGGCACTCGTTGGCGCTGTCCGTGGTGGCGGGCTTCCATGGCTGCTGGTTGAAGCCTGGACAGCATCGGTCACAAGAACCTCCACATGTATTGTGCTGGCAGGCACACTGCAGCCTATGAAGGGACAGAGAGGAGTCAGGAGCCACCCCTGCGTCAGAGGGCTAGAGACGAGGTGGGTGGTATGTCCTTGGGCATCGCCGGCCTGCTGTGTGGGCACAGGGTCCCTCCCTAGTTTGCCAGCTGTCATGCAGTAAGCTCTGTTCCAGACTGCCAGCCCCCATTGCAATGGCTCTGCACATGGCTTGAGCCTTAGAGAATGAGGGGAAAGGAGACAGATTCCCTGTGTCAGCAGAGAGGGACACAAGATCTCAATGACACCCTTAGGGTGTGTGTTGATGTTAGGGTGGGGCCTAAGCGCTAACACAGGTGGAACCTTGGCCCTCTCAATTCTGCCTGTACCCAAACCTTGACCCAGTTCTAAGGGAGGAATACACTGGTTCCCCAAGAGACCTGGATCTTACTCGGTTTGTGAAATCCTGTCAGTCAGACACCCCCATATATCTAGGGCATCTCCCCAGGGGCTAGTGGCCAAGAACGACTTCCTCTTTCAAAAGGCTGGAGTCCCGCCGCTGTCCCAGTGGGCAGGGGGACAGCTGGCTGGAGATGAGCACAAGACTGGAGCATCTGCGTTGTATAAACCAACACCTCCCACGTTCTACCGGCGTGTGGCGGGGTCAGAGCCAGCCCGCTCCAAGGGGCAGCATACAAATTTCCTGAGCAAGAGGCCAGAAGCCTACTGTGCATGCCAGGAACTCAGAGCCTCAAACCATCAAGCTCAACAATGGATCCCCATCAGGGGGTCCCGGGGCCTTGAGAGTCAATTCTGCTTCCTGTTTTATCCCAAAGGCTTCTGGGAAAGCCTTAGCTTCAGCGTAGGAGAAGGAACAAACTACCTGTCAGGACAGATAGGCAGCAGCCATTCAGACTAACCCAGCTGAGGCAGAGCCACTGGTCTGCAGCGGGCATCTCATTTTGAGCGATCTACACGGTCAAGAGGCACCCCTGAACTAACCAGGGAAGAAGGCAGTATAAAGTGGTGTAACCCTGACCAATGGTAAAAATCTTCACAAGTCTACCCTGGGGAGACAGAACCCACAAGAAGGCCTTGCAATGGAGGGACACAAGAGGGTCTACAGATGCCACACATGGCAGACTTGGGCCCCACTCAGTTTAATGAAGCAATCTGGTAGATGCTGTAAAAAGAATGTTTCAGAATGACTATAAACAAAGGAGTCTAAAAATAGGCAGATGTGAAAGATGACTAGTTAGAACTTCTAGAATTGAAAAAATGCAATTATTAAGTTATTAAAAAAAAAAAAAAAAAAAAAAGCCAAGCCCAGTGTGGTGGGTCATGCCTTTAATCTTAGCAGTTGGGAGGCAGAGGCAGGTGGATCCGTGAGAGGTAGGCTATCTTGTGTATACAGTGAACTCCAGGCCAGCCTCATCTACATAGTGAACTCCAGGCCAACCGGAGCTGCACAGTGAGACTTCGGAAACAAAGACTGAAGCTGGAGAGATGGCTCAGTGGTTAAGAGCACTGGCTGCTTTTTTTTCCAAGACTCTGGTTTGATTTCTAGTACCCACATGGATCTGACACCCTCCTCTGCCCTCCTCAAGTACAAGGCTCACAAGTGGGACATATGCATGCATGTGGGCAAAACACTGACACACAGAAAAATTTAAAAATATTTTTAAAAGGAAAATGAAATTAAAGATTTTCAACAGAGTAAGTAAACAACAGAACAGACAGAGCTAATGGGGACATTCTCTGAGGGGACATTCTCTCAGGGAAGGCCGCTGAGAAGAGACAAAAGGAAAACACAAGGTTTTCTCAGACGAGGGTCACTGTGTGGGAACACAGAAGGTAGCAAGGAAGATCGTGGCCACCCAGGTAACAAAGACACATGCGTTCTGAGATCTCAGAACCAGAGACACCCCTTCATACTTCTGACTGGATCCACCGGGCACAAGCAGAGGTGATAAAAACACAGCAGCAACATCAGCTCAAGAGACCCTGAACCCGACGAGGGCCTAATGCTGACCCAGGTCTGAAGGAATAGTCATCAGAAAAGAATCAAAGCCAACAATGCCCTAGTCCAGCAGCCATCTTCCAAGGTGACTGGCAGACGATCACCCACTAAGTGGCACACTGCAGAAAACGGGAAGCGGACCGGCGGAGCAAGGGGCCCGTGAAAATAAGAACCGGGAACAAGAGGGTGACAGAGGCTCTGAACATAGACAAGTGTCCCAGATGGGAAGGATGTGGGGCTGAGGACCAGGTCACATGGGGAGGAGCCAGGGTATCTCTGCACATCTGGGTTTGCCTGTGACAGAGTATAGGCTGCCATGCCAGGCCTAGTGGGACACTCTGTCATCACAATTTCTCTGGAGGCTGAGACAGAAAGTCTGTTCAGACTACAGAGTCAGTTGAAGACAAGTCCGTGCAGAACAAAAAGCAAGAACACTGGGCTGGGGCTCACTGGGGCTCACTGGGGCTCACCGGACGGCGCTTGCTTAGCATGCACAAGACTTAGTTTCTTCATCAGAGGTAGAGCCATGGTATGGACAAGTAGGGGTGGGGGCCACACTGGATGGACAGGATGAGGGAAAGGTGGCAGCAAGACGTCCCCTCTCTGCTGCAGGAACAGACGGCCTCATCTCTAGAGAGGCAGCCAGTGAGGAATGGAAGAACACGTTGGCTGGCTTGAGAGCACAGGCTAGAGCTCTGAGATAATGTTGTTGTTGAAGTCTGTGGCTCTGGGGAAAATGCCAGCATAAGCTATTCCTCAAGCCCTGGAGGGAGGGCTGGGCTCAGCTCAGGCCTGAGCGTGTGAGGTGGGCTCGGTGGTGAGCCTCTCCCCTGAGCGTGTGAGGTGGGCACGGTGGTGAGCCTCTCCCAGCAGGTAAGGATGAACCCAGATGCTGAGGCTCCACTTCCTCTAACGCTAATTTGCTTTACTAATGGGCTCCCCATCCATCCTGGCCATAGGGAGCTGTACTCCCACTTGGCATTTCATTTCCCAAGGCAATTAGCAGTGCCTGGAGCTGCACTGCACTGCCAAAGACTCATTGCCACAAGTGTCCCCAGAAGGCTAGAACTGCAGCCTGCCTGCCCGAGTCCTTCAGCTGGGGACACCATGCCATACCTGTTTAAGTTGCTCTGCAGAAGACAGCTTGTCAGTGTGTGTGTGCATGGGCAATGTGCTTGTGTGTGTGGGTGCGTGCGTGCATGCGTGCATTCGTGTGTGTGTGTGTGTGTGTGTGTGTGTGTGTGTGTGTGTGTGTGAGAACCTTCATCCAGGGACACCATGCCATACCTGCTTAAGTTGCTCTGTCAGTGTTTGTGTGAATGTATGCGCATATGCATGTGTGTACCTATGTCAGAGTGTGTGTGTGTGTGTGTGTGTGTGTGTGTTATCCTTCAGCTGGGGACACCATGCCATACCTGTTTAAGTTGCTCTACAGGAGACAGCTTCATCAGTGTCTGTGTGCATGGGCAATGTGCTTGTGTGTGTGTGTGTGTGTGTGTTCTCATCCCAGTGTCTTGGCTTCACTTACTTGCTCTATAACCTGGAGCCTGTGCTAAAACTATAAGGCCCCAGTAGAGGCCCTATGCTGAGCTCAGCTCAAAAACTTTAAGGCAATGGAGGTGGCGGCAGGTGAGCTGCTTGCATCTTGTGGGAGTGTTCTGGGGCAGGCTGAGGGGAGGGGGTAGGACGTGAGTGTCTCTCATGGGCTACCTACCCACTGCCAGCTCCGCCCTACAGCTCTATCCTCTCCTGTCTCTGCTTTGTTCTGACTTGTGGCTCGTGGAGGTGGGGAGTGATGGATCCTGGCTAGCTCCTCAGAGCAGCTGTGCTTACCTATGCCCACAGGGCCTTGTCTGTTAGAAGCTCAATATCTGGCTGCTGCGGGGGGGGGGGGGGGGGGGGGGGGGGGAAGAAAGGAAGAGGACAGGGAGGCCGGGCTATGTCCCGAGAACAGTTTCCAGGCAGAAAAGGGCTATGCTGCCAGGCTCCAGTCATCCATTTAGGTAAGGGCTTTGGGGGGGGGGGGGGGGGGGGGCCAGGCCACCAGGGGCTCTAGACTCAGATACAAATTGTGTGATGGCATCTGGTGGTGGGGTAGATACTGGGTATTTCCTGCCTAATCACCTGGCTCTGGGTAGGTTATGGGAGCTTGGGTGTTAGGCCCAGGGCCAGGCTAAAGCACTAGTTACTTACAAGAGGTCAGAGCCCTTGGCTGGCCCTAGTTACAAGAGCACTGGGTACATTAAATGGGGAACACTTGTTGGCCCTGTCCTTGACCTTGGCCCTTTCCCTGAGTCTGGTAAAGGTCAAGGAAGAAGGCAACAGAGAGTCTCTGTGCCCTGGGGAAGGTTAGTGGAGCTGGGGTGGGCTGCCTGGACAAATGGTACATATCCACCTAGGGATACAGATGTGTACCAAGGGATCACGGCCACCACTGATGTCCATCTCAAAGGTCCTGGGTCTGTGGCATCAGGTAAGCTGTCACTCAAGACCAGGACAACCTGAAAGGCTCACATAGTTCTACCTCTTCAGATGGAAACAGAGACTCAGAGTAGCAGCCAGTGCAGGTCCCATTGGGAAGCCAGAGCTGTGACAGGCAGGTAGGTAGCTGAGGATAGCCAAAGGTCTCACCTGAAAGGATCCGAGGGGTCCTTGGCGTCACAGACATCCGCGTGGCCATGACAGACGCAGCGACCGCCAATGCTGATGTCTTTGATGCTGTAATAATACTATAGTGGAGGCCATGAGAAATAGTTATCACCTGACCATGCCACCTGCCCAGACCCTCTATGAGAAGCCAACCACACCCACACGCTCACCCGGCGGGTGACGGTGGGGTCCCGCAGCGCCTTGCCCATAAGGTGTCCCAGTAGTGTGTTGGTTCGCAGAAATCGCAGGCGGATGTTGGTGGCCTTGGTGAAGTCTCGAAGGAGTGGTGAATAGGAGAAGTTCATGGCCCCAGGACGCCCGTTCACCAAGGACACCACAATCTGCAGAAGGCATGGCAAATGAGGGCAGGTTTGGAAACAACGGGGACCCACCCCCACCCCCCAGACAAGCATGGCTGTGCACCCCACCTCGCCGTTCTCCAGAGGCACTATTCGAGAGTATTCTGTGGTACAGATGACGTCATCATCCTGCGTGATGCGTTCTAGAGTCCGAGGGCCAAACCGCTCCAAACAATCCCTCTTGGAGGCTAGAGGAAATGGATGAGAAGGTGGGGTAACAGACACCAGATATAGACACCCATCCCAGGCCCCAGCCTGGCTCCTCCTACTGCCTGCGTGCTCTGTAACACAGATTGCTGCCCCGTGTTCTACTGACCAGCAGGAGTTACTGAACAGACAGAAAAACCCTGGGTCAAGGCAGAGCCCTTACCTCAGGCAGCCAGGACAGACTGGACTGCAGAGCCTTTGCTACCTCACTGCTCAGGCCTCTCTCTTCCGGGGACACGCCAGAGAATGGGTGTTCCTTAACCTCTCCACAGGCACAGTCTGCAGCCGCCCCTCTCCCTCTCTTGCCCAGAGAGTTTTGGGGGATGTGTCACCAAGCCTATCTAATCAGAGTACCCCTACCCTGCCAACATAACTGGTCAGGAGGCATGTAGCCAGGCCTGCCAAGGACTCCAGCTGTCTCCTGCCACAGGCAGTAAAGCTGGCAGGAGGTAGGCCCACAGCTGCCAGGGCTGCTTTGTTACCACGGGAGTCTGAGCTAAAGCCTATCTAGAAGAGCCATAAAATGGCCCAAAGACTCCTGGTACCACTAGTATGACACCAGCTATGTCCAATATCGAGCATGTCGAGCGTGGGAGTCGATAAGCTCCCCTCTGCCCCTAGGTGGCGCTGGCAGCAATAAACCCTAAAGAGGGCATCACAGGGTGAGGGCTTGGCACCAGGGACCCTGAAGCAACTACAGCCCCACTGCAAGGACTCCAGTTCTGCAGCTCGGGACACTCACAGGCAAAGAACTGCCATGGCTGATAGGTGTGGCCGAAGTCTGTGGACCGCTCCAGCACCCAGAGGTCAGGCCGAGGTGAGTTGGCAAACTTGATGAGCACGTAGGCCACATGGAACACCTGCAGGGGGACAGGGAGTGTGACGTCAGACATTGGGTCCCTCCCGTGTGAGGTACAGCAGGTGATGCAGAGGCATGTCTGTGACAAGCTCTTCAGGTTTGAAACCTGAAATGTCTTCCCCAGTAGGCTCCTGTTTTGGAAGCTTGGTCCCAGCAGGTGGCACCATTTTGGGGACATGTGGCACCTTTAGGCAGTGAGGCCTAACTGGAGGAAGTGGGTCACTAGAAAGGAGACTTGAAGACCTAGTTCCTGTCCGCTTTGCCAGCATGTTCCTGTCACCAACCGACTGAGGCGCACACCTTTAATCCCAGCCCTAGAGGCAGAGGCTGGAAGATCTGAGTTGGAGGCCAGTCTGATCTACATAGTAAGTTCCAAGACAGCCAGGACTATATCACACAGAGAAACCCTGTCTCAGAGAAAAAAAAAAAATCTGATACCAAAGTAGTTGGGCTACCGCTGTCACTAAAGCTAATCACGTGGTCCCCGAACTCTAGAACTGGTGTGAAAGGAATGTGGAAGATTGGGACATGTAGGTTAGAAAAGTCTAGACGAGATGCCATGGAGATGATGGCTCAGTGGTTAAGAGCACTGATTGCTCTTCCAGAGGTCCTGAGTTCAGTTCCCAGCACCCACACAGTGACTCACACCATCTCATCATAGATAGATATCTTGGGCCCCTCTTCTGGTATGCAGGTGTACATATAGATACTCATACATTAAATTTAAAAAAAAAATTCTTAAAAAGAAAAGCTAGAAACTGGAGGTGGAGCTTGCTGGGCCGTTGAAACTGGAGGTGGAGCTTGCTGGGCCGTTCTGATACAAATGTGAAAGCCCAGGACTCCACTAGAAATATGGGCAATGACACCATCATCATGCTTCCCTGCATAAAGTGTCTCCCACGTGATAACCTGATTCTCATCTCCAGAACCCGATTTGACGCTGGAAGGAGAGGAGCCTCCTCGGTGTCCTCTGACCTGCACATGCGTACCACGGCCCACGTATATACGCAAACACATACAACATACATGCACACAAATACACATGAAAAGCCATCATAAACGTGGACAGGAGCCTAGACACAAGCTGCTCTGCCAGAGAACCCAGCTTTGATTCCCAGTACCCTCGTGGAAGCTCACAAGTTTGTAACTCTAGTCCCGGGAGTTTCAACACCATCTTCTGGCTTCCATGGGCACCAGACATTTTTGTGGTACACAGCTGTGAGGTTTCAGATTGGAACAGTTATCCCATAGGAAGTCAGACTGGGGTCATTCTGGCAAGGAATCTGTCCACATGTTACCTGCGCCCAGAAACCGTGAGAGGCTAAATTCAAAAGGAATGAACTACTAATTTTGTGGAGTAAAATTTAAGGCAACATAACATCCAGGCTGTGTCATGGTTATTGCTGGCTGCCTTTGGTCAGATTTACATCCAGAATCAGGCAGAAAAATCGAAGCAAAGATTTAGACAATGTAAGTATAGCAAAAAGGCAGCTTGTTTGAATATAATTAAGAGACTAGTAGCTTTAATTAGAAGTTACATAATTAGCAGTTGGAAAATAAGGAAGGTCCTTGGGGGCCTCCAGTGCAGTGAGGTGGCTCTACCAGGTTCTACGGTATGAAACCATCAACTCTTCTGAAAAGCTGCTACCTGTGGCAGAAGGTTACCTAGCAACGGCCTCATGGTTTCAGGTTATCTGAAGCTGTGCAGAAGGGGGCCACTTGAACTTAGCATCATCTGTATGACAGCAGATTTGCTGGGGTAGAAAATACGAGAGTTACGGCTTCATAGAGGCTTCTACCAAGATTTCTGAGAAAAGCCCAGCAGGCAAGGAGGTTTGTAACAGAATCAGGTTCCAAAAGAAGCCCAAGCTACAGCAAGGACCCGGCCATTGGCAATGTTGGGAACTTGGAAAACCTATAAAGAGCTACAGGCAGCAAGTGGAGTCGACCCTGGAGAAGCCATGTGGTCTGCCAACAGCAAGCCATTTGGAGGGGGCCACCTGTCTGGCAGAGTTCAGACTGCCATTGTATGCTGCAAATATTGAGCATACAGATGCCCTCAAACGTTGAGCATATAGCTACAGGATTTAATGTTTGCCCTATTGCTTTGAACCATTCCTTCCTTTTAGGATAGGAATGTCACAGGATGTAGTGGCGCACACCTTTAATCACAGCACTTGGGAGGCAGAGGCAGGTGGATTTCTGTGAGTCCAAGGCCAGCCTGGCCTACATAATGAGTTTCAGGACAACCAGAGCTATATTGTGAGACCTCATCTCAAAAAATAATAGATAGAGGTCTTGTGAGATGGCTCAGTGGTTAAGAGCACTGACTACTCTTCCAGAGATCATGAGTTCAAATCCCAGCAACCACATGGTGGCTCACAACCATCTGTAATGAGATCCAATGCCTTCTTATGGGGTGTCTAAAGACAGCCACAGTGTACTTACATATAATAAATAAATAAATAACCTTTAAAAATAATGATAGATACATAGGTAGGTAAATACATTTTAAAAAGGAATGATACTGTTATGATAAAACAGGAATTTAAAAAAGGAATTTAAAAAGGAATGATATGTTAACAGTCTGCCTTGAGTCCAGAGGATACTGTGAACTTTGGATCTGTGAAGTGTTGGAATTGTTAATTCTAACCCTCAGGGCTTGACAGGGTTCCTCCACAGCTCCGCCAGGCCCAGCCATGAGCTCCCAGCAGTACCTGACAAGCTGTCACAGAACACCTCCTCAACAAACCACCTCTGCCCTGAAGGTCCCAAGGGCCATCCTCTCCTCACAGGCTCCGCCCACCACCCTCTCCAACCACCTTCACTGCCTAACTCTACCAGCTGTGGCCCTCCTCACCTGAAACACCCCAACTTCACTGTCACCACCAATCTTATCTCTGACGTGGGTCACTTGCAGTATCGGGTATACTCAAACTACCTCAGCCCAAGGGTAAGATGATGCAGGAAGTTCCTTATTCATCTGTGTTGAATACTGCCTGTCAGAAATGAAGGCCTTGGGATAAAGGCATTGGGGTGGGCAATTTGCCCGTTTAGCGCCCGGGACTAGGCTGCAACTAACGCTAGAGTACTTCCCAAGAATATATGAAGCCATCCCAAGAAAAACACACCTCACAACACTTCTCATTCTCTCTTGGCCAGCAGCTAGAAGCTCCATTATCACATGCTATCTGTCTGCATGCCCAGCTCAGCCCACAGTGCTGGTGGGCCAGCCTCAGACCCCTCCCCCTAAACGCTTCAGAGCCCAACAGCACCCACTGCAGGCCTGGCCTCTCCTGTGCTGAGGAAGGGGAGGGAGTGGTTTCCACAGCACAAGTCTGAAAGCACCCCACACAGGCCTTAGAGATTATAGCATCCACACGGAAGCTCACAACTGTCTGTAACTCCAAGATCTGACACTCTCATGTAAACATACATGGGGGTAAACACCAATTGCAATTAAAATAAAGGTAAATATGTTTCTAAAAAGAAAGGAAGGAAGGAAGGAAGGAAGGAAAGAAGGAAGGAAAGAAGGAAGGAAAGAAGGAAGGAAGGAAGGAAGGAAGGAAGGAAGGAAGGAAGGAAGGAAGGAAGGAAGGAAGGAAAAGCCTTGGCCTCATGGAGCATGGCTGCCGTGTGCTGCCCCTGAGGGAACACTTCCAGATTTCACCTCAGTGATGCTGATTTCTTCGTAAACAATCATGGCTGGTTTTCCAGCTCCAGCCAGTGAGCATCAGATGTCCCAGGAAAGCAGTTTCCACGTCCGTGGGGCTGGCTTCTCGTTAGCAGAGCTGATTCTTCAGTCCCAGATGACCAGAACCATGGATGCCTTCTTGTGGTTTTTTTTTTTGAAACACAGTTTCTTGGTGTAGCCCTGGCTGTCCTGGAACTTACTCCCTCTGTGGATCAGGCTGACCTTGAACTCACACAAATCCATCCGCCTCCACGTGCTGGGATTAAAGGCATGCGCCACCACGCCAGGCAAAAACCACAGATTCCTAACTCAAAATACCATACACATGACTCCAATGGAGTCTGTGAGGGACTCTCAAACTCCCTCTGAAATCTCACAAGCTGGACCTCCACTGTCCACATGCATCTCAGCATCCTTATCTTCAAAGGTTTCACAACAGTTCATTAAGTATGAGCCCAAAACTCCAAAATTCTCCCACTTCTTCCCACAAAATAAAGACATGAAAAACAACATGGTCAGGTCACCACACCAATGTCCTCTCCCTAGTGCCAGCTTCTCTCTTAGTCTGCTCTCTATCACTGTGCGAAGAAAGAAAGAAAGAAAGAAAGAAAGAAAAGGAAAGGAAAGGAAAACAACACAACTTGGGGAGGAAGGAATTTACTTCATCTTACACCGAAGGAAGCCAAGGCAGAAACCGAAGCAGAGACCAGCACTGCTTCCTTGTTTGCTCCCCCTGGTCTTCCCAGCTTCCCTTCTTAAATAACCTATGCCCACCTGCCTAGGGACAGCACTACCTATAGTGGTCTGGGCCTTTCCACATCAGTCATTAACCAAGAAAATGCCCACAGGCCAATCTGAGGGAGGCAATTCTTTAGCTGAGAATCCTTCTCATGGCTGGGTGGTGGGACATGACTTTAATCCCAGCACTCAGGCAGAGGCAGGTGGATCTGAGTTCACTGCCAGCAAGGTCTACAGAGCTAGCTCCAGGACAGGGAAGACTACTCAGAGACAGACAGAAAGACTGAGACAGATAGACACAGAAACAGAGACAGACAGCAACACAAAGAAACCGACAGACAGACAGACAGACAGACAGACAGACACACACACACACACACACACACACACGGACTGACCGACTCCAGGCAGGCAATGCACCAGGACCCCAGACACAGTTTGAGCTGGCCTTGCTGAGATAAAGGGTTGGAACCAAGCACAGTCACTCTCCCCCCAGGGTAGGGGCACAGGCCTATTCACGGGCTGCCAGTTCTGAGGTCATTGTCCACTTCCCTAATTGGGGGGGGGGGGGGAAGGGAGATACCCCACCCAGCTGGAGGAGGATTCTGGCCTCTTCAGGGACAACTTACTTTGCACCCTGCCTCATGCCATAGCCTCTTGTACCCTGTGGTCCCAAACCAGAGGTCCAGCAGGTCTGGGATTGTATAATGACAGAGGGACCCTTGTGAAGAAGACAGGCCAGGGACAGCAAGAGGGAAACTTAGGCACAACAGACAGGGATGCTGGCTGCCCCTGGGAGCTGGCAGCCTGGGCTTCATGAGTCCCTGGGGCCCACCCCCGCCTTTCCCTGGGCCCGACCCCAGGCTGCACCCTTGCTAGAGGCTCTGGCCTTCCTGTCAGCTGGCCCTGCATTTTTCCCAGCTGAGAGCACTTTTACAAACACTAATTCCAAGCTGCTGATGGGCACAGTAAGGGCTCATGGAAACTTCTAAGCCTGAGTTGGGATGGGATGCACTTAGCCAACCCACCTTCTTCTACCTGTCAAGCTAAGCCTGTCAGATGGTAGCCTGAGTAAGTGTCCTCAAGGTTTTGCTGGCTGCAGACACTGGAGGGCAGGAAGGCTGTGCCCTCCGAACCTCCCATCTGTCTCCAACCTGGTGCCTGCTCCCAGGACTACAGCAGTGCCCGTGCTATGACCCGGGAGGGGCACGGACCCCTGGCTTCGGCCCCTCCCCTGCCACGCCCGCTCCTCTCAGCTGCCAAGGAAGCCTGACCTTTCTGCTGCTGCGCTGCTCTTTGCAGAGGGAAAAAAATGTCTTTTAAAGCAAAAAGCAAACAAGAGCGGCCGGTTATTTTTAAAATTCTTGCTATTCTGGGGCAGGCACGTCTCCAGGGGAGCAGCCGGGGCCAGGCTCTTGGCCCACCATACCCATTTACCCCCAGTCCAGCCAGATCTCACAGGGCCAAGACTCCAAAAGAGGGCTTGTGCCCATAACCCTGCCTGACAGGGCTGGCAGGAGTCCCATGAACCAAGCTGGCCATCCAGGGTGGGAATACAGGGCAGGCTCCAGATTCAAAGAACCATGTGGCCCTATGAAGCCATTTCTCCACCCTAGGGAGAGAGAGAGGTACACGGAGAAGCATTCAATATATAACTCCATGATATGAAGGTTCCAGAGCCCTGTGAGGAGAGATTTGTCTCCTGAGTGGACAGAGGTGGGGCCAGAGGTGGAGCCAAGCCTAGAACCACCTGGCACAAGGGTGGTAAAGAAGGCCAAGGAAAAAGCCAGATGGCAGTTAAGAACTCTGACTGGTCTTTCAAAGGTCCCAGGTTCAAATCCCAGAACCCACACGGCAGCTCTGTGACTCCAAGATCTGACACCCTCACACAGACACACACGCAGACACAAACACCAATGCACATAAAATGAAAAAGGCAAGGGGGGTTGATCTCGGGTTTGGACATTATATATATTGGGGGGGGGGAGAGCTGGCGGGACCTCCCAGGCCCTACGATGTGGGCACGCACAAGGTGACCCTCCTGGCTGGCAACGTTCTAAACGCAGATACCACTTCACCAAGAGGGAGGCTACAACTGGCGTCTCTAGGGAGGGATCAGTGTTCAGTCCTGAGTCTACAGCCTAGTTCTCCCCTGGCCCCAGGGTCTAGGAAGACCCAGGCTGGGTGTAGGTAGAGGGCATCCTGGGCTGAGAGGATCAGCCCATGGTTCTAGTGGAGTGACTCAGCGGGTGGCCGGTGACTCAGCCTGGACCCCGCAGGAAGAAGGCCCATTGCCAATTCCTGGGGACAGGCCAGGGTCCCAGGCGGTGCTGGGTGGAGGCAGGAAGCCCTTCCTAGCCCCAGGCATCCGGCTAATGCCTTGACCACTCCCTCCAGATCACGCCCTAGGGCACCTGGACCTTCTGACCCCTCCAAGACCTTGAGGAGTCCAGTCCAGCCCTCAGTCCATCTTTCTCCACCTCATCTAGAAATCTGCTGCCACTAGACAGAGCTGCCATGATAGGGTGTGCTCTGCTCAGGCTAACAGCTGGGTAAAAAGGCAGAGCCATCCATCCCTTCAACAGACCAGGGAGTCCAGAAACAGGCAATGTGTGGACTCCACCCCAAGAGACAGGGGGTGGGTGGGGAATGGAAAGCCCAGGGAGCCACCAAGCAAGTCCACCATTCAAAATCACGAGTAAAAACAAGTAAAATGGAGCCTGAGTACAGCTGAGTGAAGAGGTGTTTGCACGTGTGAAGACCTGGGCAGACTGCAAGAGTCAACTAATGCAGTGAGAGTGAGGGATGGATGCTGGTGTGGTAGCTCATTGCTGTAATCTTAGCACTCAGGAGGTCAAGGCAAAGGGTTCAAGGTCATCCTTGGCTATTTAAGATGTTCAAGGCCAGCCTGGGCTACCTAACATGGTCAAGGCCAGCCTGGGCTACCTAGCAGGTCTAGCCTGGGCTACCTAGCATGTTCAAGGCCAGCCTGGGCTACCTAGCATGTTCAAGGACAGCCTGGACTACCTAGCAGGTCCAGTCTGGGTACAAGAGATGCTATCAAATAAACATTACAAAAAATAAAAACTATGGTACATGCCAAGAACAGATAGCTGCCTGGGGCCACAGGTGTGTTGTAAATACAGCAGAAAGACTGTAAAAGAAAAGGCAGAGGGGACAAGAGGTTGTCAACTAGGGGGTCCCAGCTAAACAGATGCCAAACAGCCCTCCACACCCCAGCTGGCCCGAGCTCTCGGCCCCTCCTACCTGTGAATCAGCCTGGTCAGGCCAGAAGGTCGAGTGGGGCAGAGGAAGTAGAGTTGATCCCAAGGGGACCCCCCACGGTGGAAACCCAAACAGTTTAGTCTCCACGGAGAGGTGAGCTGAGAGGAGTTTGTTTAAAACCACAGAAAACAGGAAGGCTTTGGGGGCTGTCAGGGCATGGGGGCCCACGGGGGTCAGAGAGGGTGACTTAGGAGTGTGCATCGCTCTATTCAGAGTGCAAAGGGACCACCGTGCGAGAGACAGCAGTAAGTAGCTACTGAGAGCCAGCAAAGGGGCAGCCAGCGTATCCATAGCCCTGGGCTGGGTCCTCTTCTGAGCAGGGGGGAGTGACAAGGGGAAAGGGGTGGATAGGAGGGGGCCCGCAGAGGGCAAAGGGGAGAGGAGAGGTGGGGGAGGGAGTTGGGTAGAGGAGACCTAAAGGGAGGCAGAAGGGGTTGGGGGAGAGGAAGGTAGATTGGGAGGAGTGTACGCAGTGTGAGCATGAAGCAAGCCAGTGAGGGGAAAAGGTGGCTCCCACTCAGGATTGGTCTGAGAACCTGCCTGCACAGACCACTAGTCTACCCTACCCCCCGGAGTCTAGCTCAAGGAGTCAGACTGGCATAGCCCTGCACCTGTCCTGGCCGCTGGACTCTGTAACTTGTAACTTAAGCCTGGCCATGACTACACTTCCTGCCACTTCCCTGGACAACCCAAGCGGTCTCAGGACATTGGCCACATGGCTGTGTGCCCAGCCAGGCCCAGGGAGCCATGCCAGAGGCTTCAGCCTCATGACCACTAGCAAGCAGCCCGAGATCAGCAGGCCTATCCACGGAGCCCCAACCTGAGGGAAGCAAGACAGGGCGAGCCTGCAGGACACCTGACAGTTGATGTGCTACCATGCCGCGCCATGGCTGTCATGGCGAATCATTTTCCCGGTCACAAAGACAAGACAACTTGGGGCAGGGGACAAGATCCAGATCATAAAGCCATCCCTGGGGCAGAGGCCCTTCACCCTACCTTTAACCAGCTTTAACCGGCTCAGCTCTCATCTTTAGTGCCCTCACTGTACCTGCCTAGAGCAGGCTTCTCCGCCCTCAGTGTGCCTTCAGCTCAGGGCCTTTGGGGCTGGGACCTGTGTAGCCTCACACTAGCAGAGAGAATGAAGGCCCTATCAGGAAGGAGACTAACACTCCTCACCTCTTTGAGCAGACCTGGGAAGGGGAGCTGACACTTCAGGTGAAGAGGAACTGTAGCTGATAACTCCGTGTGACTAGGTTTCGGGGTGCATAATGGAGGAAGAGGATGCAGGCCTACACACCCCTGCCTGCTAGGGGGTTGCCATGAGGCCTGTGCCTGGTTCCCTGCCACAGGGTCGGACTCTGGAGAGAGGGTGATGGGAGCAGCAACCTGATTACTGGGCCCCAGAAACTTCCAGATAAACACAAGGAGATAAGAGTCCCCCTTCAACCCTTGGCAAATCAGGCTGGGTTTCAGGAAACTTCCTTTGTCCTCAGCTGAAACCTCTTCCTGGGAACCCTCCCCAACAGAAGAAATCTTTCAAGCTCTAGCAAGTGCCCGGTCTCTCCTAAGTGTCCTTCCAGGTGTCCTGGATGCTCCCAGACAGGTGTCATGGGGACCAGCCCTTCCAAGTTCAGTGCCAGCTTTGGACTCACACACCAGGGCATAAGATCCAGGGCGGCCTAGCAGCCCAGCCCGCCCTCCCTCCCCAGCCTGTAAGGCTCCCTGCCAGCCACCCCCACCCCCTTCTCAGGGCATCCGCTTTCACCAGAACAAAGGCGCCTGGCCAGGCGCTTCCTGATGCTTCCTGAAGGAGCTCCAGCCCAGGGCTAGCGCCTTAGAGGACCTCCCAGGCCTGCAGCACAGAACCCAGGAAGAACTTCCCCAAGAAAAGCTGGAGTCAGTCTGCCTGCCCCAATCCCAGAGCTTCCTGCCCCTGTCATGGCTGGCAGCCATTGGCCCAGTGGTGACAGGGACTGTAGTGGACAGAGAGGAGACTGGCGGTGAGCTCTTCTCAGACATGGCTGGAATGGCTTTCCTTCCCCTGCCTCATGGTAAAACTGAGGCTTAGAGAGACAAGACACCCATGCATGAAGCTCTCTCTTAGCTTAGAACAACCCGAGGCCCAAGGTGCAGACGTGAGGATGGCTCTGGGCCCTGCAGGAGCAGAGTCCACACTTCGTCAGGAAGGCAGTCCACCGCTGTTCCCCTCCCACACAACACTTGGGCATGGTGCCCACCTGCTCTGTAGGCGATCTGAGGTTGCCATGGAGATAGGGCCCCCTCTCCCCAGCTACCCCACTCCTGCCTCCTAAGGTGCAGCCAGGCACAACTGGAGAAGAGCATTGGTACCCCACATCAAGGGGCAATTCACACACATGCCCTCCCACGGGAGCCCCATAGCTATGCCAAAGAAGAAAGTGGCTTTGGGTTCAAGGGGCTCCTGAGACCCACCCCCACCCTGCTCCCAGGCTCTGGGGCATAGAAAGCTGGGAGATCAAGACCAAGCCAGACAGCCCTGGGTCAGCGACCCTTTCCTGTTCTCCTCTACACTGGCTGCAGGAACACAGTTGTGAATCAGCTCCCCTGAAGTTCAAGACCACTTGCTGGCCGGGTGGTGGTGGCGGGGCGGTGGTGGCGCAGGCCTTTAATCCCAGCACTTGGGAGGCAGGCGGATTTCTGAGTTTGAGGCCAGCCTGGTCTACAGAGTGAGTTCCAGGACAGCCAGGGATACACAGAGAAACCCTGTCTCGAAATAAAATAAAACAAACAAACAACCAAAAACAAAAAAAACAAAAATACTTGCTGAGACCCAGTCTGCTCTCCTGTCCACAGACTACCAGATGGGAAGCAGGTACCCTCCCTAGAGGCCTGTCCATTGCACCCTGGCTGTGGAGACCTACCGTACTCTGCCTCACCTCTCATCCCCTCCCACCTCAGGTGGCTGGAGGCACATGGGCCCAGGAAGGAGCAGAGGCCAGCTGTGCTGTGGTAGATATGGAGACACAAGTCTCTGGACTAGCAGAGTGTAAGTGTGTAGGATCAACCGTATAGCCAGTCCCAGCCCTGGCCCTGACCCCAGCCTCAGCCCAACTCCAGCCTCATCTATACACCCCCACTCTGGTTCCAGGGAGCCTCAACATGTCCACCACTCCCACATGGCAGGATCCCAGTGAGTGTCCTGGATTGACACCAGTTCCCCTAGACCCCTAGGCTTCTGCATCATCACTGAGAAACAGCCTGATCACCGTCTTGCCTGAACAAGAGCCTAGAGCAAGAGCCTAGAGGGCCTATGAGGATTCAGACCTGTCAGTGTGGGTTCAGTCACTGATCCCCTGACCTGAAGGTGGTCACCAGAGCACAGGTATCTCAGGAATGTCCATTTCTGCAGACTTCCTCCACATTCC